>NW_027269279.1:7724375-9173750 GCF_023055355.1 Agelaius tricolor
TATTTAGAATTACAAAACCCAATTAATGTCTAATTTAGCCTAGCCTCATCAATGATTAAACAATAAAAATTATTATTGCTCTTCTATCTAATCCAGGAGGCACCATAATGAAATAGCACATCTGGAAGAAACACAAGCAGTTGAGCAGCTGCAGACAGGGATCCAGGGGAGGGATGAAAGCCCAGCCAGGGCATTTAATGAGTGTCTGGGTTAGCACTTCAAAGGGCTGCATTCTTCCAGGCTTCCCTGTCCCTTGGCATCTTGCAGACAAGGTCACTGTCACCAGCTGCCAAAGGCTGGCTGCAAGGGTTGGGGCTAGGAGCACAAATGAGCGCTGGATCAGCCGGGAGCTGCTGGACCCTTCCCATGTGCAGTTACAGCCATCCCTCCACCGAGCTCTGGTGGTGTGGGGCCAGCAGAGAGCTGGGCTTTCCTCTGGCACAGCTCAGCTGTGACCCAGCAGGCAGGAGCAGGGCTCACATTTCAGAGCTCACCCACACCGCTCCAAACGGAGCTGCCTTGATGGAGGAGGATATCCAGTGATAAGGAATTACCAGGGAAAACACTTCACCTCTGGAGAATGCCTTCCCCCTTCTTCTGCCAGATTTTCATGGCATCTCTTGTCTTTTCTCTCAGGCATTTTGGAGAGTTGGTCATTTAAGGACAAGGAGGAAAAATCAGTAATGTGCTGCTTTGGCAAGGCTCTGAAGCTTCATTTAAAACCTGCCAATAGCTCAACCAAATACGAGCCAGTTTTCATTAAAATATTGCCAAAACACAATTCATTCTTTTAGAATATCATATCCATGTTAAAAAGAAAATTGATGCAGAATTGTTAGTCAAATCTTTATATCTCAAACATAAAACTGATATGTCTTTTTTCAAATTTTCTAGAAATCTGGAGGATGTTGAATTAAAATTCCTGGACCAAAATCCCTCTTCAAATCTGTGATTCTGTGTAGCATTCAAAGCACAGGCTCTCATCACTGGCTATCATTAGATGCAGCCCAGGCAACAAGTATTGTGTGTAGAGTTGGTATCAACAAAACCTGAACCTGTTCCTCTGGCTCACAGCTAATCCTTATAAAGCCACTGCAGAGTGTAAGGTTGCTTCCTTACACATCTGGTTTGTTTTGGTTCATTTTCATCCTATTATTTCCCACAATCACATGGTATAATTATCTGATCTATAATTTATGCTGCTATTCAGAGCAGTATAAATAGTTTACTTTATTGCTGCAGGAGCACAGCATGTCCAGATAACATCAATATTTTATTTATCTCTGTTTCTGTCTGTGTTTGGTTATCTAGGTGCTTATTAAGTACAGAATTATTACAATAGCTGAGAATAAATAGCAACTGAAAAGAAGCAAAAATAAGACTGGAAACAAAATGTGTCTGAAATAGTGCCTGCCCCTTCTGTCCAAACCCTGTCCACCAAGCATCTGAAAAAAAGAGCATTTTCAGGGAATTTTCAAAGAGCTAAACCCACCTCCATGGGTGGGGATGGATAATTCTCATTAGTGGTGTTTCTCACATTTCCAGAAACTGTAATGTCTTTGTCTTAGCTGGCAGGTCTGAATTGAACCACTTGCATTTTCAGGGTTCTTAAAAGCAAATGAAATCCTTCAGGGTATTGTTTTAATCACCAATTTGAATTTCATCATCTTGACAGTGATGTAAAGTGACACCCAGAATTCAAGCAAGAACTGAGTTGAATGGAACTTCATACAAATAGACTTGTTTACAAGAAGTGAAACAACTTCCTAATTTATTAAAAAGTGACTCGGGTAATTAAACAAAAATTGGAAAACTCTGTGTTGGTTCAATTTTATCTTAATACAGCAAGACTGTTAACAGCTCCAGTCTTCTGACACATTACACAGTGATGGTGGCTTCTGAAGCATTTAGCTTTTAACGTGGATTCCAAGCTAAGTGGGCTAAATGCACACAGAAAGCAGCAGAAAATTTCACAAAGTTTATGAGCCTGATCCTGCATTGCTTGTGCATCATGAGCTTAAGCAGATCCAATTCCATGTGCTAATCTGTTTTATGAATTGTTCAATCACATTTACTTTGGATATATAGATGGGAAAAGAAGCATTACTCCCTGATAGAAGGGAGAAAGGCATAACCAGCACCAACAACTTGCTATTCAGTGGTTTGGTTATTGCCTCATCCACAGGAAAAATTAAAGTATGTAAATAATAATGCAGGCACACAAACATATGATTATGTTATATACCCTTGCTCAAAAATCACCTTTTTCCTTTTGTGCACAGAGATATTTTCTGAAACCTAATGATACTCATGTAGAAAAAGCAATGGG
The DNA here is from genome assembly GCF_023055355.1 of Agelaius tricolor. Taxonomy (NCBI): domain Eukaryota; kingdom Metazoa; phylum Chordata; class Aves; order Passeriformes; family Icteridae; genus Agelaius; species Agelaius tricolor. Next base: position 7,726,705 of record NW_027269279.1, read on the forward strand.
TGATTTCCATGAAATGCTTTTCCTGCAGCTGCTCAAATTTTGTCAAGTTTTAAGAGAGAATCTGCAGGGGGTTTTCACTGTTACAGATAATGAGGAAGTGGGGGAGGAAAAGGTGCAGATCCAACCCTGTAAGGACAAACTGTAAGGGCAAACTCTGAACATTCTGCAGTCGCTTGCTCAGCCTTTGAGTTGGTTGAAATTTTGAGCAATTAACTTATTTTCAAAAAGTCTAAATAGCCAGTAAAGAAATGCAATAAAACCAAACTCTTAAAGTAATTTTCCCTGATTTTTTCCCTTCCACATGATTTTCAGAAGCTTCCCCAAACCCAAGTCTCTGCCCAAGCTCTCCAGGTACTGTAATACATTGTCACAGCTCTCCTCTGGTGGAACATCATCTTTCATGCCACACTGCAGCCACCATAAAGACAGGGCCCCATAGTGGGACTGCTGTCATGGTGTGACATAAATAATTGTAAGAATTGTTCAGAACAGAAATTTCAACTCTCGCAGTCCCTCACTTTCTCTTCAAGAAATAAAGATGGTTCTGAAAAAAAATAGGCTAATATGATTTATGTACAATGTTATTCATTTGTTTTGGGGTGGGTTTTTTGCATTTCACCCATATTTTCTAATATTAAATTATGGTTTTGTTACTGCCTGTGTAATATAAGCTGCTTAAAGAACAAATGAGTACCAAAGGGAGCTGTTTTCTGGGACATTTATATAGGTTTGTGCAGGTAGCCCATCATTACCACAGTTAGCATTACACAGTTCCCATCCCACTAGAATACTCAAGGAAAAAGTACTGTAGGCAGCAAAATAGCCATCCTGCCAGCAGGCCATTAGTTAGCTCATGCCAGACACTACATTTATATTTGTGGCAGGCTTCTACTTTGAGAATAATGATTAAAAAGCTTGTGATGAGGACAAGCCCCAAATGGTCCATCACCAGGAGCTGTATGGCTTTTGCAATACTTCAGTCTGCCAGCCTGATGTGCTGGATTATACCTGGCACCAGTTGGATAAAATACTGAGGTCTTGAGAAAAATAATGTGATTTATTTGAAGAAAGGTAATGTTCAACTTCTCTAGTGTCAGAAAGCTTCAGAGCAGAGGACCTCTTTGAACCCAAGGCTGAGAGATTTCCCCACCAAGAGCAAGCTTCTCTGTGAGTGGGTTAATTCAAAATGTTCATGCTTGAACCTGGACACTCTCAGGTACCCCAGCCATGAACAAATCCTTCCTACAACATGTCCTACAGGAATACTCAGAGAGCAGAGAGACTGAAGTCTGTTCTGCCTGGATTCACTTCAGAACCAGGAATGTTGGTGCAGAACCATTCCAGCAGAAAACAGTCATTTAGGCTGAGAAGTTGACTGATTGCACCCATAGAGCTCCCCACAGGTGCATGCACTGTGCACACAGATCCACAAGCGTGAGTTAAACCCCAAAATCTACAATTATCAGTACTGAAATGGGGCAGGAAAACGAGCTATAGGCTCTTAAAGTTATTAGGGGAATGGGTTCCTTTATAGAAAGCTGAGACTGTGTAGAAAAGCAAAAGCTGAACTTCTCACTTCCAGGATTTTTCAGTTGCCTGAGCAGAGCTTTGCCCCTGCACAAACAATGGTGTTCAGAGGCAGCAACAACTGCCACACAATTGATGGGCTCAAGAATAACAAGCTGACGAGTGGATTTGGCATCCCCACAGCCAGAGCCCAAGGATTTATTGCTCTGGAGTGGTGCATGTCAGTTTTCTTTAGCACTGGAGTCCCACAGCAGATTTATACACGGTGACGTTAATTGTGAGGAATAAAGACACACATTCTCCTCACAACTGAGGCTCAGCAGCTCTGACTGGCAGCCCAGCAACCACTGCTCTCATCAGGGTCAGGCACCTGGCACTGAGAATAGCCCTACAGAGAAACAGGGGCACAGCTGGGCTCTGTGTTGAAGGATGCTTTAACCAAATGCCAGCTATTTCCAAGGAATCTATTCATTTTCTACAGCTCTAACCCATTAAATGCAGCTCTTCTCTTGCTTCTCGTGACCTAAATGGTTTAGGATGTCTTCCTTGCAGCTTAAGAGAAGATGGGCTTCCCCCCTGTTATTTAGTTTACTCTGCAGAGAAGCAAGAGAGCCCTTGCCCTGCTTTCCAGCAGTCCTTGTTTCCATAACATAACCTGGCTCTGCTCTGGGTCTTTGAGCCTCCCCACTGCCATTTCCATTCCTCCCAGAGTCACTCCACGTGTTCTCTCTCTGGGTCATCTGCCAAGCTTGTGGTAGGCACTGACTGCTAGAAAGAAAACCTGAAAACCAAGCAGAATGGAGTCAATAAGCAGCAAACTGTTCTCTCCTCTGCATGTTAAAAAATAATTGGGAGCTGTGCTTGATAACCTTTCCCTAAGGCCAAGTGCTTCGGCAGGATCACAGAGCCTTCTTGCATAAAACAGAATTCCAGTTCCTGCTCCTCCACACCACATGGCCGGGGGACACAGCTCTGCTCCCTTTGGAACCCCAGAGATTTGTCTGGGAGCAGAGTCAGAGCAGCTCCATCCCTGCTGGCAGTGCCCCTGCAGCCAGGCTCCGGAGCTGCCTGGGCACGGGGAGAGCTCACGGACTCTCCTGAAGGTGCTGCTTTCTCAAGCTCACCTGCAAATTCCTGGCTTGGAGGGTGAGCAGTGCTCGCAGCTTTGGAGAGGTTTTTAGGGTGATTTTTGTGATGGGTACCTGTGAGCCCCACCACTGGCTCAGCCTGGCTCAGCCTGTGCCAGGACCAGCCACCTCCATGCAGGGGAACAGCGAATGCCCTCCCAGGCAGGGGCAGTGCTATAGGGAGAGAAACATTGTTATTCTTTGTTATTCCTTGTTATTTCTTCCGTGGTCCTTATTGGCTTTTTGTTGTTTCCTTTAATTTTTACCAGTTTAATAAACATGCCCAATTTTTAAAAAATAAAATGTTTTCCCAGCCTTGGAAATTGGATTTTCCACGTTGTCAAAATACAACATCTGTTTAACTGTTCAAAGGAAAAATCACTGAAACAACACTTCTGAATATTTTGGTATTTCACTGCCAAGAACACATAGATTATTTGGAATATAGACTCTAAATTAATTGTGTTCACTGTTGTATTAACCCAGTGGAAGAGCAAAACCACAAAGAACATCTTTACCTATGGGAGGACTTGACTTAAAGTCTTTTCTGCTCAGCTGCTCATTGGCCAAATCTTAAACATAGTGACTCCATTCATGAGTGTATTTAATCTCTTTTGTGATGGTAAAAGTCAGACTTAAAAATAGCAGGATTAACACAGTGACTCAGTGAGACTTTACATAAAATCAGCTGGAAGTGTTAATGGTGCTCCTGTCTCAGAAACGTGTAAATGATGGCAAAGAAAAGAGATCACACACAGATAAAATCTGGTTTCCCTTGCAGTTTTTCCCTCGGAGCTCACCAATCCCACAATTACTGGAGCACAGTGGTTGCTCAAAGTCACCTTTGCTAAACCAGCCAAGCTTCACTCTGTGCCTGTCCCTGCTCTGCACCAACGTCTGGCTGAATTAAAATAGGTGTGAACCCTTCCCAAAAGCTGAAAGGTCTTTGCAAGGACTAGAAGTGTTACTTGATTAAAAGTAAGGTGTCAGCTGAGGAAAAAACACAGCTAAATTAAGGATAGCAGGACCTGAAAGGCAGCCCAGTTATGCAGAGGGCTCTGGCAAGTGAGGTCAGGTACAGCACCTGCCTAATTACTGCCCCTGGGCTAAATGTGGACATGAACATTGGTTCACCATTGAAAAGCAACTCCACTGACTCTCAACAGATGCAGAAATTAAATAGCAACTTACTGAAAACCTGCATTTCTTTCTGAAAATGCAGTACATATATAAATGCCTTTCCAGTAACCCCAGAATTATAATTTAGGAATACCTGGATCTTCATCTAGCCTCTGTGGAATTCTGCTTTATCCAGCCTCTTCCAAAACAAACCTAATCAGTTTAAAGCTACTGCAAGCCCCAAGAAAAATAATGTGGAGTGTTGGATAGAAATTGAGCTGCCTTTCCTGATGATTCCCATGTTACTGCACTGGGGTAAACTGTAATGAAATATGGGCAGTGAGATGAAGGCCTTCCCCTCTCCTCAGCTCGTGTTCAAATTACTATTATAAAACCATTTCCAGCAAAGCCATATTTATTTGGCCCAGGCTCTAGGGCAAAAATTCTCTATCTGATGTTTAAATAATGACAACCAATTTGCAGGATACTGGTAATCTTTTGCCCACAAGCTGTTAAAAAAAAATATTAAAACCCCTTCTCTGCACACTCTTCAGCAGAATGTGAGCAGGCTGCAAAGTGGGAAAGCTGCAGAGCAGGGAGAGAATGGAGAATCAGACCAACAGGCTTAGTGACATTGTGCAACCAGCAGCTGCAAGCTGGAAGGAAATGCTACTTAAAAGTCCACTTCCAATGAAAACATTTGCCTTCACACCTGTAAAATACACAGAATAACTTTCTCCCACTATTTTCTTCCTTTGTTTTTTTATCTTCTGGCGGAAATGTTCAGGTTTTGGGTCAGCTGGAGCACGTTCCCCTCCAGTGCAGCCCACCCTGCCAGGCACAGCTCCAGGGAGCAGACCAGGCAGCACCAGGGGTCAGCAAGGGACACTCCTTTGGCTGCACAAGGAGCCATCCTTGCCCAAGACAAAGAACCCAGGAAATCAGAAGATGTTTGAGCTGCTGTGAGTCCCTGCTGCAGCCTCCCAGTGCAGCCAGGCTGTGCCTGCCCCTTGGGGCTGTCTCCCCATGGCAGGCAGGGAGGTGCTCCCATGGCCCTCTGAAAGGAGTAACTGGGATCTTCCCCCAGGACTGTAGAGCTGCCTGGAACAGAGTTCCACCACAGAAACAAAATTCTCTGTGAAAATCTGTATGGCATTCAAGTAGTCTCTACAGAGCTCTGCTCTCTTCAAGTTCATTCCAATTAACAAGCTGGGTACTTACAGATAAAAAGGAAAAGCACAGTTATTTGGTTTTGCCTCATAAGCAAGAGTTAGTTACAAAAATACTTGGTATTTTTAGTACAATCTGGGATATTGTAACTGGGCTACATGAAATATCTCATTTTCTAACTTCTGTTTCTCAGCATCAAGATTAACTCTGTCCCTCACTCTTGCTCTCTTGCTGCAGCCTGTGGGCAGTCACTGAAACAGCTGCAAACTGGACACTTTGGTTTCTTCCTTCTGATCACACCTGATTAACTCAAAGTTCTGAATTTCAAAGAATTCCACTAAGAAACACAGCACTCTGCAGCCCAGTAGGTGAGGCTAAAGCAGGATTACACACCCACTGCTGCTGCCATCCACCAGCACAGCTGGCTAACAGCTGCCTTCTGTCATAAAGCCACACTTAAAGGACTTGATCAGCCCTCAGCTGCAAGAAGGAAAATGCAAAACAAACCTGCTGATTTCAGTGCCATTTCAGGGACTGGGTGTGAGCCAGATCTGGGTGTGGAGCTGTCTCCCACCCTCAGCACACACAACAGGGAGCTACCCCAGGCAAGGTGGCCCCTGCAGAGGATTTTTTATTCCTTGCTGCACATCCCAGCCAAAGCTGGACCTTTTATTTGGGGAAAAGAAGAGCCCTGAGCAGAGAGCTGTAGGATTCCCTCTGGCAGTAATTCAGCCTCACTGGAGACAAGCAACTTAATGCAATCTTAATGTGATAAACTGCTAACTTGATTGGATTCAATGAGATGTAAATTATTAGATTCAATAAGTACACAGAGACCATTTCACCTTACATTCTGCTCAAAAGGGCTCTGCCTTCAGTCTCTTCATCATTCCTCTTAATTATATGCAATGCATCATAAAGATGGGAACAGTTTGGGACTTGTGCTGTCCTCTGACTCCTCACAAGCATCCACAGTGTTCCCTTCAGGGCAGTGTGTCTTTTATTATAACTTTTTTCAGAACAGCTGCCATCACTTACAGACACAAACTGATCTTCAGCATGGTCAAATTTGATCTAAAAAAATTTATTTCTTCATATTTCTTCAAAATTCCCACATGTTTAACGCCTTCCAATGTGGACTAATTTTTAGTAACCAAAAACTTTGTGGCAACCAGCTGACTTTTATAGCTTCTTATTCACTGCAAGATTCTTTAAAATCTGTTCTGCTGAGCAAAGAAATCTGCACTGCCATTCCAAAAAAGGGGAAAAAATGATGGGGCACTAAATATGTACAAAGAGATTCACAAAAATATGAGTCCAAAGCAGTGTCTCTGGGCTTGTAAAACTCAAGTGGGATTTACATTCCCCTGTGGTTCATCAACATTTTGGAAAGATTTCTTCTTATAACCTTTTTCAGATTCTGACTCAGACAAGTGATTTTTAAAATTGTATTTAACTGGCATATTTCTGATCAGAGAAAAGTGTTGGCTTGTACTTTGTGCCACTCACCTTCTCCTCACCTCTAATTTCCCTGTCTGCCATTTGGAGGCTTTTTTACCACCCAACTCCTCACACAGTATCTTCAGATGTTTCCAATTTACCAAGATGTAATTCATAACTAGCACCCTTTTTTGACAATTAACCTCTGCTGTGAGGAAGGCACACCTTCCACTTTACAGATGTTGCTTTTTCATTGAACAAGGACCACGGGCTTTTCTTCTTCAATACGTTGTCCTTCATGTTAAAAGCCTTTGAGAAAATAACACATAATCTTTTGATCCTATTAAGAACACCACAGTGTACCATTTTGCAGGGATCATAGGTATTCCTTCACTTCAGGCATCTCTGAAAGGAATTCTTTAAATAAAAAAGCTCCTACTTGAATTTGTTCAACAGTTTTATTCTGAATAAGGCTCTGTCAAAATAAATATTCTGTCAAAATAAAGATTCTGACCAATGTTCTCAGAGGGTTTGTTTAAGAGTTCAAAACCAAATCAAAACAGTTCATTTCAGACTCCACACCTCAAGATGACTTTTTAATTTTGCCTTAGCGGAGTGTTCCAGGGATCCCAAGTGGTGTCAAGGCTGTTGCCCAAAATGCAGACACTCAGCGTGGCATTCTCCATGTCACCTATGACACTGTTGTGTTTTTCCTTGGCAATGGTAACCAAATAATTGCCTGTGCAGGACAGATCTCTTGGGACAACATCCAAGGAACAGAGCAAGGGACTTCCAGCTCTCCTATAACTCATTGGCCCTCTGAGGAGAGGCACAAAGCCCAAGCAACTCCTCCCCAAAGTCTGCAGCAGCAGCATCCCTGTTGTACCCACACTTTGCTTCTCCTTTCCCAGGCTGATTTTCTGCTGGCTCGGCCTGGACTGGAGCTGCTCAGGGTCTGCCATCACTAAAATCAGGTTTTCAGAGTCCCAGCTGACACCACACCAGGGACACCACCACAGCTGCCATGGACTCATCCTGCACATGTTTTACAGCCTGATGAGAGGGTGGATTTGTCTCTTCCATCTGCTAAGGATCCAGCTTAAGTGTGAGAGGAGGCTGCTGGTTTGTTCAGCTGGCCCTGCATGGCTGGGGTTTCACATATGGCCCTTCTCATGGGATTTTCAAATGGATGCCTAAGGCACTGATGCCTCTCACTTTGAAGTTCTCATCTCTGTTTCTCCTCTTTCAGCTTAACACTGAGTTTTTGGCATTTTAGTGTGCAGTTGCTAAGAAGTCAGCAACACCAGCAGTACCTTCAAAATGACAGTTCTGCACATGTAAGAGCTGCTCATGCTGCTCTTTCCGCTCAGACTGGAGCTGAGTTTCATCCTCCCTGCAATTCTCAGAGATGCAAACCTGCTGTCTGACTTTGTGGGCATCTTCATCTCATTTGTTTTCCTACACTCACTGGCAGGTCAGTTATTTCTAGTTTATTGCTGGTGAATAATAAGCCATTGCATTCTCAGCTAGAAAATCCCTTTGGGATGCAAAGCTACAAATGGTGCAGTGTGGACAGACAGATAATTAGAGGCCAATTCAATGCAAAATCCACTGAAATCAAGACACAGGAAAGGAGGGAGTATACTGAGGAATTGCTGCCCAAAAAATACCAGTGCAACTTCTGCAGGGAACCTGTTGAAGTATCTCTGAAGTATTTTGGTGGTGGATTTGGGAAAAGAAGGCAGGAAAATAAGGAAGAGATTGGGAAATCCATCCAGGTCTCAAGCAGGACCTCTACAGCCACCACCTCACCTTCATGGTGAGGGAAAATGTGAAGCTCTTGAGGACAGCCTGAACTGAGAGAGAAGCATTTTGGGGTGTGAGGCAGCTTAGAGAGAGGTCAAGCCTGAACAATCCCTTGGCTGGCACTGCTTTTACAGCTCTGCCTCCAGAAAATTAACTGCTGGTCCAGAACTGTGAGTTTCCTTCCCAAGTGCCTGCTGCCATGGGCTGCTCTGGAAGGTCAGAGAGAAGCAGTAGAGCAGCATTTTCACACAAGTTGTTAATACTCAGCCCTAGAAACCCAAATGGAGGCACTCTGCTCACTCTGCTAGATTAATACAAATGGGACTTTTATTTCCCATTGACTTAGGTGTCCTTAGCCATATTATCAGCTGGTACTGATGTGTAGCCCAAAGGACAGGATTTGAGCCCAGCTTTAATTAGTTTACTGTAATAAGCTAAACCACATTTCACCTTTCCAAGGAAGTAATTATTTGCGCTCTTCTTGCTTTTCAGTACTTGCACCACCTTCTTCATTTGCAGTGGGGTGAAGCTACTGCCTGATTTATCAGAAATTCAGCAGGACCAGTACATGTATACAGAAATGACAAGGAAAAGCTCCTGAAAAGGACACAATGGACCAGAGGTAAGCAAAAGGACAAACCCAGCCCTAAGACAAAGTGCTTTTCAGACATGTCACCTCATTAGTGTCCAGCTTTGGCAGGAAGAGGCCACTCTGTGGTTCTCCAGTGTCACTGAGGCCCTTTGTGTGCTGAGCTTGACAGGAGCATTTCCAGGAGTTCTGCAGCTCACACAGGGGCTGCTGGGCATGTCCTGAGCTTGTCCACCCCTGTGGCTCAAGGCTGCTCCAGGGATGGCTCAGGACCAACACCACAGCCCTGCTGCTGGCAGCCAGCCTGGGAGGGGCAGGAAAACAGCTCTGCAATGGGGTTCATGGAAACCAAACAAAAGGGAGGGGTTTGAGGTTGTTTTGGCTTCACAGGGTGTTTTGGCTTCACAGGGCAGTTCCCCATACCTGGGGATTATGCAGCAAGGTGTTTTCATGCTAGGATCCAGGCTACAGGAACACTTCCCATTTTTTGAATGCAATAATGTGAAGGATCTCCAAGCTGGAGCTTCTCCTCATCACTTTCCCTAAACTCAGAACACTTACATGAGTGTAAAAGTAAGCTAAAATCAGAAACCAAGACCTTGAAAAAACATTTGGTTATCAATAAGGTACATTCAGGATAGTTAGGGACGACATCTGCTAAAGGGGAAGCTTTTCATTTTTACAAAAGACTGGGCAAATAAAATAATTATTTTTTAAAAGGGACCATTTTTTCTTTAAAAGTAGTTTAGATCCTGCTTTCACACAATGCTAGCCCCTGCAGGTGCTAAGCAGCTCCTACCCTCAGGGGAGCAAATGGAACAGGGCTGCCCTGATAATAGAGATTTTTGTCTCCATATGAAATAATCACCTGTTTTTCAAACAGTATTCAGAGGGACAGTTGCCTAAGCAATTCTGAAAATCCCAGTTGTTAGTCTCATCTATAGATATCTAAATGGCTTTTCAAATTTTGTCCTAAATAAAATTGAGTAAGAACCCCCACTCTGGCTCAGCATACTCTAACCAAGCTCTTCCTGGAGATTTGCCTTTTTTTTTTTTCCCAGAAAAGGTATTGCTGCTGCAAAAATTTATCTTGGGTTTTTAAATCACCTCATCTATAAAAAAGGATAATATTAAACAAGAGAGCCATGAAATAAGAATGATCAAATACTTCCATGTGTTATCATCAATAAGACTGTAAATTTGGCCACACCAGTTCACTTCAGGGCATCTGCTCACATTTAATTGAATGATTGTTTTAATTTTTCATTGTTTAAAACCACTCAACCACTTATCAAAAGCCAGTTCTGCTCCTACAGTTGGGCATAAAGACTTCTTGCTTAGCTCCACTGAAAAGTCCCTTTTTTTTCAGGAATCCTGGACCCTGTGAGAGCTGCATAAGCCCAGAAACCATGGGGCTTCTCAGGCAGAATTCCATATGTGGGACCAGATCCTCAGACATCTCCTTGCTTTTATCAGAGGAAAGCTGGGTGTTCTTTCCTCCCCAAAACTGTCAAGAGGCTGTTTCCTCTCCAGCTTTTTGTTTACTTAAGGAATCTCAGAGGCTGAACTTCTCCTGAAATAATGCAGATGAAGGATTGGTGACTTCTCCAAACAGGTTTATGCATCATTTTCTGCAGGGTCAGATGTTTCCAGAGGCTCTGGAGCAGCTGTTTGAGCAAGGTGGAGCAGTGCTGGCACTGGAGGTGTAGCAGTCACCTCCTTAATACAAATGATGGCATCAGTTGGCACCTACAAGGCCTGGAGTCCTCAGCTCACACTGGATGCTGTACAGAAAGCAAATTGACCATCCCCACCTTGAAGAGCTTCCACTCTATCAAATTTTGGCAACAAGGGAGAAGAAATCCCTGTCCCAGCCCTGCTCCCACTGCAGCCCCCATGCCAGGGGTTACCCTGGCAAAGCCCCCCAGAGCAGCCATCAGAAAAGGAGCCACACTCAGGGGCAGCCTCCCTGGGCTTCACAAAGGGATCTCACAGGACCTCAAAGCTCCTGCTGAACCAAGGCTCAGTTGTGTTTTAAAGTCCTGCTGATTACACCTGGGGAGATGAGGCAGCCAGGGGAGCTCAGGTGTGGCAAGAAAGCCAAAGGGAAGGAAGTCCATTAATTCTTGCACACACATCAAAAAAACTTCTGTCTTTAGGAAAGAGGCCACGTTCTCAGGAGTGCTGGGTTTTTCTCCATTGGTACTAAGGACACAAACCAGTGCAGCACATTTAAAATCCAGACTCAGTTTATTTTTCCAAGGCAGCTTTCCCTGCAGCATTCATCCCCAAAAACCTGATCTCCAGAATAAGAGTTGTACATATAATGGGTCTATAATTTGTCAAATCTAAATGTCTGTACCTTCCAAATTTTTAAATCATCCCCTATTGTTTTGTTTATTTTCTTTATTTAATTTACTTTTTTAATAACAACTCAATTTTGGAATGTAAACACTGTGTCAAAGCAAAAGCTAGAATGCTTCAGAAAAATGATTCATCTTATCCAAAGCAAACGTCTCCAGTTTTTCTCCCAAAGTATTTGCTGAATATCATCTGAATTCACAGAAAGCTTCTGATCTGCTGAAAATGCTGTTGTTGGGTTTGGGACTTTTTTTTTTAAATAAAACTTTGCATTCACTGAAAGCAACTTCCCATTATGGGATTGGCTCTATTGTGAGATGGATTCTAAAATCATGAGATTTTAAATAACAAAAGTGAGACTCTTTAGTCCTCTGGCCTGTAAGCCTTGCCTCAGCTCATCTGTGCAAGCTAATCTTTGCTACTCTGCAGTACAGAAACTTATTTTTTCTTTTAAATGAAACTGAGAATCTTATGTAATTGAATGACTCCAGCATCAAATATTGTGATACAATCTCAATTTGGGAGACTTGCAACTGCAGATGTCTTAGGGCTAAAACCTATCATTTCCCTGAGTCTGGACTGATTGTGTGGAATTACTGTGGGCTTTCCTCAGTGCAGCAGATGGTGGAGGCTCAAGGGAATCAGTTCCAGGTCCCTGATTCTCCTGCCCATCCATGCCCTATTCTACATCAAAGAGTCCATTATTTTGCCCCTGGCAAGGAAAATGCCCCATTCTCCTGCCTGGTGCTCACCTTGTGCTCAGAGGAGACACGAGCTGAGGTGCAAGGGCCACGTTCTCCTGCAGTGCTCACCCCAGCCTTCCCTGCATGGCAGAAATTTGCTGGGGTCAACCTGCAAGCAAAATCAGATGCTTTCCCCTCCCCTGCCCTATGGAATCTCAGCCCACCTGAGATGGCAGCAGGGGCTGAGAGACTACCAAGATACCCCAGATGGATGGGAAAACTGAGGAGAACTCCAAATTCATGGAATTAGGAAACCTCTGGGGCCCAGTGCAAGTCTAATTATCTACTTTAGGTCTTTGAGTGCAATTACAAGCACTAATGGTTATGGGGACAGATTCCAAGCAAGCACTATTTAAAACTCAGAACTGGAGGGTTTGGGATAATGCTAAAGCCAAGCAGATAATCTTTACAAAAGAAGAAAACAAAACTCTGATTACACCAGTGCCATGCTTGCCTGGTATTATAAATGATGTGGAAGTTATACCAGGACACACAATACTGAGAAGGAACAATCTGGATTTTTTTTTTTTTTTTTGCAAATGCTGTCGGTGGTTGATACCCAGACATTGGTCATTAGATCTAGTTTTATTGCAGCCATAAAAGAAGTGAGTCAACAGCTTAGTCACATCAGGCAGGATATGCTTCAAGCACAGCCTGAATGAAAGAATGAAGTTAAACACTGAGAAATACACAGTAATTAGAAAAGGAACCTAATAGTTGCTTCTCTAAACGTGCAGGACAGGCTTCCAGCCAGACTGCATGGCACCCTGAGAGGCAGCAGGTGTGGATTTAATGAAATAAGCTGGGCTTATCAGCATGTGTATCAGGACAGCAGTTTATTAGCTATCACTACAGGTCTTCTGGCTCTCAAGTGTATCAGGTATCTTCATCTTGTAAAAGAAATGCAAAGAGATGAAATCTGGTTCTTGTCCTACATCTGCTGCCTGTTGACTCCATTTGTGCAGATGATCCAACTACTGAAGGCTGGAGAAGAGAACAGGTCAGCAGGCTCTGGTAACTTCACCATGGCACAGGGGTCAGGAGTGACCTTTCAGGAGAGATCCAGAAGAGTCTGGTGGATACCTCAGACCATGGTTTATTTGTTTTAACTGAAGTAGCAGCTAAGCACTGTGACTGCAGGAAGAGAAGAGAAAGATACAGTGAGCAGGACAGGAAGAGAGGAAGGCAGGATCTTCTGCAGGTAAGTCAAAATTATCATGTCACTGCAGGACTAGAAATAAATCTTCCACAGACAGCATGGCAGATTTATGCCACTCTAGGCTTGACTCCACGAGGATGGAAAGTTGGAGTGAGTTTTTCAGAGTGTTGTTTTATTTTCAATGTGGGTACAAGACAAAAACTCAACACTGAAGAAGTTAAATGACACTATATTCTCAAGGGAAACATGAAATATATATAGACATTGTCACATGTGCCTCCTATCTGATGGCTAGGACTAGCATTGTCTATTGCAATAGAAATCATGAATGGGATTGGGGTTTTATGAGTAACACACTGGGGTGAGAGCAGGGGACTCTGGATCTGCTCCTGACCCCCTGGAGGCCATCAAAAGGCCAAGTGTTTTTTCTGTAAGCAGTTAACAAGGTCTTTGCACAGCTGGTTTGCAGCATGTGCAGAAAAGGACATTGACTTCTCCTTTGGGATCCACACATGCAAAGGATCTGTGTGGAAGGATCAATATGGGTAACAGTGAACATGCCCCCAGAGGACAGTGAATGAAATGGGGTTTGTTTGTAAGAGACAAGGTACATGGATAACACCACCAAACCAGCTAAATTTTACACTTCCAGACACCTCCTGCCCTGATTTCTGCTGGTTTGGTGACTCACTGCCAGTTTGGGATGGCTTGGTGGGAACCAGAGCAGCTGTGGGGGTACAAAATCTCTCCAAGGGAGTGTCCAGTCAGGGCTGCTGTGCTGGAAACGCACATGGGAGAGGCAGGGAAACAGAGACCTGCAGGAGGAACCTTCCCCCAAACACACAAAGCCAAAGCCTGCAGCTGAGGGGAAGCCTCCTGAGAGCCCAGCACAGCCTATCTGGGGCACACAGCCAGGCACCCCTGCAGGCAGGGCTGGGCACACAGCAGCAGCCTCCCCAAGGGCTGCTCTGCCCAGGTGGTGCCAGTGGGACTCACACACAGCCACTGCTCCAGCTCCACCTTGCTGCCACAGCATCCTCACCCAAGGGAATGTCCCTCCTATGGACTGGGAGGAGCTGAGGGCAGCTGCTGCAGCTCTTCTGCTTTATTCTGCTTTGTCCTCAGTGTGCAATTACCCAAAACACAGAGTCATAAGACACAATTTACAATCCCTGCAGCTTTTTGGCATCCCACTGTATTGGCTTACAGAGAGAATTGGTAGTAGGATGCAGCAGATAGAGACAGCACACTAATTACAGATTTACATTAAGAGGAAGGTTTAAAAGCTAATAGGACATTATTAGAATAATGATCCCTCGATGTTCTCCCAGCTGAACATCTGCCATTACTAATTAAAAACAAATTAAAGTCAACCTGTTCAAAAAGAAATCAATATTTACAGAAACTAGATACCCCCCTAATGTTAGACATGGTGCTGACCTACAAGTCCCTTCCCAAAGGCCACACCAAATCAAGGATCTCAAAAACCACACTGGTTATAAATCAGAGCCTGTGCAAAAACCACCTTTGTAAAACTGACTCAGAAATTTGACTTGTGTACAGCCTGTGTGTTCCATTAATCAGCTGCCCAACAGTTTTAAATTATTGCCTCATAAAATGATAGGTTACCCACTTTCTCAGACTGGGGTGTCATTTTTCCAAAAGCAGGTTAGAAATTGCATTTCGAGTGGCAGATGAAAATAATCTTGCAGCCTCTGCCTCCTCAGTTTGCATCCTTGATTACTATTGAACAGTGTCATTTTGTGAACAGAATCTGCATCAATCTCACTACATGGCAATGTAAGAGTCAGTCCTGGAAGTGAAGGCATACAGTTACAGACAGAAAACAATTAGGCAGAAAAATTACAATAGCAAATAGCTTTGAAATCCATTAGCTACCTCAAACTGCAAAACAAGTGCTTATTTCTTTGTGCAACCATCACAAAACACTACAAATCCCTGAAAATGGGGAAACACTCAGCTGTCTGATCCAAAATGTACTCTAAGATCTACCACCAATATCGTGCAAGAGAAGTTCAAAAATATGTGGGCTCATACAAAGACTAAAAGAAAAGCATCCAACCCACAGCTGCAGGCAGCTCCTTGCTGGCACAGAACCCCATCAAAGTCTGCCTGCACAGCAATTAACAAAATTAACAGGGGTCACTTGCATCAGCTGGCCCGGGACACTGGCTGGGACAAAGGAAAACAAAAAGGAAGGGGTTGAAATCCTCCTATGATTTGCCTTTCCCTTCTCACATAAACTCAAATCTATTAAAAAATATTAGAGCCAAGTCTGACTCTGGAATTTAATTTTGCCATTGATCTGACAAAGCCCTTGCATATCAAGCATGAGGAGCATGAGCAGGATGATCAGCTCGAGGCCTCAGACTGGAGCTGATGGCCACTGACAGCTTCCACAGGCAAAGATCAGTGGCCCCTTTGGAAAAAACTGTTCCTTTAGTGTCTGGAAGGAAAGCTCTGTGGTCAGTAAGTGCTCTTGTGTTCCCAGGCCAACAGCAGTGGAAGAGAAGAGTCAATGGCAGAGGAGTCTCTGCTTTTATAGCAGTGCCCAAGTTGGACTTCAGGGGCCAATAGCAAGCACTGCATGACCCTGCATTTCTGATTCCATGGGCTGTATTATTGGAGACTTCTGTGTTTGCAGTGTGGGAGCAATAAAGAGCAAAGGCAAGAAATAAAGAGCCTCCGGGTGCTGACATAAAATTAAATCCTGACTTCTCTTTCAAGTTCAAGGTAGGAAAATCACAGCTGTATGTCTTTGTCAAAAGTGTGCCCAAGCACTAATATCATCAAGGACAGAAACTTTTACCATGTAATCTTACCACACACTGTATATCATCCAGAGCCTTTGTGCACTTGGATGTAAAATAAACCACTAACCCTCTTTAAAACATGCCAGCAAGCAGGATTTGGCCCCACTTAAGTAACTTTAGATTACTGATGCCTGATCCACAGGGAGACCAAAACTCCCTTCAGGGCAATATCTGATTAGAGGAGAAACAGTTGTTGGCCTCTAGGAAACTGCAAATAATTTTTTGTTCAAACCCAGAGGGATTTTTGCAAGGTCTGCTGAGCCAATTTAAACACAGGAAAATATCTGAGAACCCTGCAAGAGTATTCTCTGCAGTTTTTTAAAACCCAAATCCTGCTCATCCCACTCAGTGAAGCAATCTGAGTGAAGTTAATGGAAGCAGTCCCCACCTGGCTCACTGCAGCTCTGCTGCTGCACAGAGAATTTCTCCACGGTCTCGGCTGAGTTGAGCCACATCAGGTTGTTTGCAGTTACATCCCTCTCCCTACTCATACTGACAAGTTCAATTTTTTCAGTTTGTTTTCGTCCCCTTTTTTTTTTTTCCTTCCTTTCTTCAATGATGTGTTCCAACATTTTTTCCCTCCTGCCACAGACAGAGGCAGGTGAACTGCAGAATAAACATAAAGATATCAGAGCACTGCACCTGCCTGTAAAATGGCGTGAATTTAATCAGAACCATTTCCAGTCTCAGGGCTCAGGCACACGACTGGTCTTGTTGCTCTTCCCCTGGGCAACTGCTGGAGGTGCCTCTGGTGTGGGCTTGGACACGTGTTTGACATCAGCAGCAAGCACTAAGCTGAGCTGTAGGAGGATTGTGTTATTTGATTTCTGATTATGTAGAGCTTCCTTCCTTTGGTGCTCTCACTGACCTCCTGGATTACAGTAAAGCTGTGGCTAACCTGAGATGGATTCTGCTTATGCCTCACTTATGCCAAAGTAAATCAAGAGAAATCATGGCACAGTCAGTGGAACTACATGAGAGTAAGACTGGATACAAAGCTCATTAACATTTTTAATGGCACTAATTTTTGATTAAACAGTTACTCTTTTTACCTAGAACAATAACACCAAAAATTCAACCCTGAAGGAGGAAAATTTGTGTCCACTGACAGATAAATTACTCTTACTGGAAAATCAAAATAGGATTTTTTTTATATCAAGGAAATAAAGCCAAATTAATAGTGGCTTTTATAACCACTTAAAGCATCCACCTGCAGGGATTTTTGCTGTATCTGCTAAGTGTGGTACCTAAAAATACCCACAATACCTAGAAAGTGAGAAAAAACTCAGTCTTTTCTTCTGATCATTTTATAATGGTTACATCTAATTCAAAGTGTATCAGACAAGAAAAGAGGAGTTCAAGGAAGCCAGAACCTTTAATCTACTTAATTAACAGGGGGGATAGCATGTGAAAGCTTTAGGTAAAATGAGAAAGTAATCTTATTCTGCTCAGGCTGGCTGCTCATTTGGCGGACGGGCAGAATTTAACAAGGGGCCTGGCAATCTATTTAATTGGCCACAAAATCAGAGTCTGCATCAGCTCCTTTTCCACGGAGCCTCACTCCCTTGTGCCTCCTGCTCCTTCCCACAGAAACGAAGGTGATGCTGCGGGACCTTCCAGGCTGCACTCAGCCAGAGGCTGTAGCCCCACATTCCTCTGCACAGAGAAAAGCAAGGCACAATTCTTCCCAAGAATATTCTTATCTCATTCGCTGTGCCTGTGTTTGTGCAAAAGTAGAATGCAGTATGGAGACTGTTTACCCACAGTGATGGGGTTTTGTTCCTTGGCCTGTCAGGGCCTATCAGTGTGTGCGTGTGTGTCAGGACTGTCACTGACAGTCACGAGATTCTGGGCAGGGTGTGCAGAGTTGAGTGCTTGGCAGATTCAGTTTAGATGTAATGTAATATAGTACAGAATAATAAAGTATAATAAAGTAATTAATTAGCCTTCTGATAAGCTGGAGTCAGATGCATCATTGTCTCCCCCTCGTCGGGGGTTGCCTGTGAATTCAACAGGCTCAGAGTGCTCAGCACCGGCGCAGCTGCAGCGCTGCAGGGCTTGCAGGGGCTGCAGGGGTGCTGCTGTGCATGCCTGTGCCAGGCACAGCCGTGCCAGAGCCACCCCCCGTGACAAGCCACTGGAGCTGTGTCACCAGGCAGTGACGCCCGTGCCACACAGGGGCCACTCCAGCCCCATGAACGGGAGCATTGACGCGGCCGGCACTTGCTGCGCTCCAAAAACACAAAAGCTCCAACAAGTCACTATGGGGAGGGTTATGGATTTTCTTAAAGAAAAGCTCCAAATCCAAATTATGTAGCTTATTCTGAGATGTGCAGGGAGGATTTAATCACACCAGCCAAAAATGGCATTTGCATAGGAAACCCTAAACTGCAGAACAGAGTACTTAACTTTGTGACTTGATCCTAAAATGAGGCCTGATGAGGTTTGGCATGGCAAATAGTAATGCATTGAAATGTTGTAGTAATACATTTTTTTCAATAATTAGTAAAAATTATTGGTACAATGATTTTAAAATAAGAGATAATCTTAACTGTTTTCACCCTTCTTCTTGGTATTCACAGGCTGGAGTGGATTTCTGCTCAGTAACGGGGTAAGGAAGTGTCAGCTCCATTTGTCAGCCTTCCACTGTGAGCTCTGTGCATGCCACACCATTTCTACAGTTAAACCACTGGGAATTTCCACCCCAAGCAAACTTGAACATTTGAGAACTTTCTAATCCAACTTTTTAAATGGCAGTAGAGGAAATGCAGTCTGTGACATGAATCTCATGTTCTTTCTTTTCACCTTGGGGAGAGGATAAATTAGCCTTCACCTTCAGAAATATTTGTCAAGTAGTTACATTTTAATTCTAATTTATTTGTGTCTAAACCCAGCAAAGGATTTAAGCACATGCTTATGTTAAAGATATGAATTAGCCCAGTAATTCCATAGTTAAGCATCATACAATTACATCATGCAAGCTCCTGATGGATCCTTTTCACTTTCTTGTCTTCCAGAAAGGGTTTGACTTCTATTGTGTGTAACAGATTCATTTTATCTGAAACACCACCTATATGCTGACTATTGCAAAAATAGCACTAATTTGTCATAACCACTGCAAGCTGGACAGGTCAAGTGAGTTCATCTCAGTGCACATTTCTATCAGATGAAAATGTACAATGGAAAATCAGGTGTATCATCTACCAATTAAACACAAACAAACACAGTTTGTTTTGTAACTCTTCTTTAAAACAACAGATGTTAGGTTAAATCTCATGTTCAGGCATTTATCACATCTGCTTTCTGTCCCCTTGGAAAATGTATTCACAATAGAGTTCAAATTATTACAATGAGATTTGTCAGCTGAAACCTAAAAGGGAGTTCAGGGAATAAACATTTAATTCTAGAAGGAAATAATTGGTGTTTAAAAGCTTTAAACTTGTTTTCAGTAGGTTCACATAGGCAAAGCTCCATTACAGGCAGTGTTTGAGACCTGTTGTAACCTTCATGGTGTCTCCAAGGAGATATGAGGCCAGAGGAAGAGGAGATGAAGAGAAGTCTACAGGGCTGGGGAGCCTGAGGGTGCAGGCTATGGACCTGCAGCACAAGCTGCAGAAGCCACAATGCACCCACAGCCTTCCCTGGCAACAAGAAATACTTCTGACCTTAAAAATTAATAAATCTCCACTATTCTCTCATAAAACTGGAGCCTGCCAATGCATAGGCACTGTGAAGTCTGTAGCAAAGAACTTGCATCATCACCTTTTTTACCTTAGTGGCTTTTATGAGGATATAGAAAGGTCTCCCTCACCTTCCAAGTCTGGAGAGACATGCAGAATGCTATTGATATAGACACTTCTTTAACTCAAAAGGAGTAGAATTTGACTCAATTATCCTGCATTCTAACAGTAGGGAAAAATGAAAATATTGCTTTGAAGAAAAGGGTTTCATTGCAGCAAAATTACATGCATCTAATACGGTATAATCTAAGACTTGTCATTCCTATAGGTAACATTTTCTCTGTAGCAGCTCTGAGTTTAAATCCTGCAAGGTAAGACAACTTTGATCAGGCCCTAAACCAGTTCTCTTGCCAATGTCCCTGGCCTCTTGTAACTGTACTAAAATATTAACACAAAATATTTTTGGCCAAACGACACCTCCTCCTTTGAGAGACTCCTCTACCCTCACACAGCCTCTCCCAATCCATTTACACGCTCCACCATTGCCCTTCCAGTTCCACCTTTGCTATCTTCCAGGAATGTTACTCATACCAATGTGCTGCAACAACTCAACATTTTGTTCTTCCCAACTCCCTCAGTAAATGGCATCTGTCTCTTGAAGTCACCAGTGCTTTGTTCCACAGCCCCAGTGGATGGGGGTGTGTGTGACTAACTTGGCACTCCACCCTCCTGCCCCCAGAGTCACTCTCTAGCTCTTTAGGAAGGCTCATTTCCTCAGAAAAAAAAAAAGAAAAAGAAAGCTAACCAAGTTCAAGTGCCTCTGGAATTTTGAAGTGAAGCACATCCACCAGTTATTGTTATGTAGCATGTCATGATAACAATAAACTGCTCTTAGGGAAAGAATAAACATCATTCCCTGTCTAAGCATGCGGCTGTTTAGGAGATGAGCTTCAGGAACTGCTCTCTTCAAGGCTCCAGAGGCATCTGTCTGTTAATTCAGCAGCAGAGCAGTGCCCTCCTCACTGTGGCCCTGATGTTACACATAAATGTCATTCCTTTAGAAAACATCGAGAAGCTTAAAAATAAATACCTATAAGTAGAAGCAAGCATTGTGGTTAGTTTTGAATTGCCTTTATTGACATTTATGTCTGGGGTTCTGTTGCTGCACAATTCAGAGAGCAGAACAAGCAAATTCATTTCATTTAGGCCAAAAGTGGTTTGAAGTTGTTTGAAGGGCAAAAGCCCCTCCGAATACCATTTACACACAGAACACAAGAGCAATCTCCACCTTTACTTTGGGCCTTTAATTCTGATATATTACAAAGGATTTCACTAATTTTACTTCAGTGAAGCAAAAACAAATCAGATGTGGAAACCCAGCTCATTCTGCTTTAGAAGCTCTTGGTGCAGCAAAGCAGAAAAGTTCCTCAAGAAGCTTCACTTAAGCCAACTGAGCTATAAGGAGCAGTTTTACTTTCTGTGGCCTCTCCATTTGCATGGCTGGAGAGAGGGAACCATTAGTGAATGTGAACAAATTTCCCAGTTTCCCTTCTCTTACAACACAGAAACATGTCACATGCAGCAGAGCCTCCTGTGAGTGAGGCTCCACTGAGAGTTCCAGATGGGGAGAGAGGAGAAGATTCTTCCTACAATCAGCTCTCCTCAGCACATGAGCAGCTACCTGAACTGTGCCCTGGAGACCATTCCAGCTCTGAGGAAACATATGCTTCTATTGTAGAAATAGCCCTCTCCAGGGAAGCCCTACTGCTCAGGATGTTCAAAACTAGGCCAGACTTCAAAGTGGCAGCAGCACAACAGAAAATAGATGGCAGAGGTTCTTCCTTTGCCTCCAGCTCCTCATGGCATTTCACTGTTGTTAACTGGAAAGTTGAGGAACTCATAGTGCTGCAAACTCCATGTGGCACTTCTAAACCATCACTTGCTCTGCTGCCATCCCCTTCTTTTGTGTTTTGTTTTGTTGATGAGCTTCACGTAGCCTCCAAACAGTGAGTCAGGCTTCCAGCCCTGCTGATACTGCCCCCAAGAAAAGGCTCCAGGAAAAATTACTTCTCTTTCAGGAAGCAATAAAAGATCTCTTTCTTCCTCAGGTCTGCTGCAGAAACACGAAAAGAACTTAAAAGAAAAAATAAAAAAAAGTTCAGTAGGTGAGGGAAAAAAACAGACAAAGCTGAATTCACAGGACTTTGTACTATATAATCACCTCCACATACACTTCTGTATACACTTCTGCTGGTTATTTGAATCAATGCTTTAGAAAATACTCTTTTCAAAAGGAATACATCCACATAAAAGCTGTACCACCAGACTCTAGCTTACCTTCTTGAAGACATCCACTGAAAAAGCAGAGAAAAAACATATTTTTTCCAGCATGTTTAACCTGGGAAGGCAGACAGCAGTTTCAGTACTGTTCTAAAAGACCTATTTAGCATTTAAGCACATGAATAATCTTATTGACTCTCTGAGCAAAGTACTCAAGTCCTCACAA
This sequence comes from Agelaius tricolor, assembly GCF_023055355.1. Lineage (NCBI taxonomy): Eukaryota > Metazoa > Chordata > Aves > Passeriformes > Icteridae > Agelaius > Agelaius tricolor. Next base: position 7,748,766 of record NW_027269279.1, read on the forward strand.
GACCAGAGCCTTACTTGCTTCTGGTTGTGTTTCCAAACAGAAGCTAAACTCTTTTTCAAACAAGACCATGGAAATCCAAAGGTGCAGAAGTCCTTACTTAGTCACCTGATGGTTCACCATTATCCACCCTAAACAGTCAGATGTTTTCAGAGAGTAAGGATCACATCTTTATTTACTTCTGTGAGCCACCTACTGTATCTTGTGTGTATCAGACACTCCTTGACCAACCTCTCACACACGTACATCCCTCGTGGCTTTTCCTGGTAGCCTCAGAAACCCAGGGGGTTCTTCCAACTCACAGTGCTGGTCTATGGGCTCAACCCTGCACACTTTGGGTGAAAAGACATCTTGTTTTCTGCTTAGTAGGCATGCACTGTAATGAAACTTCTATTTTATCACTAAACTGTAACCTCCTGGACATATCAATGTACTCACACCTGACCAGCCCACCCAATAGCACAAAGGACAGGGCTCAATCACCCTAATGTAACAAGCCTAACTCTAAATCCTTTATTAGTTGTACCTGAGACAATGTGCTGACGAACACAAGCCTTAAGGAATGGGTGAAGATTTTACAAATTGTGATTTCCCTTCAGCATTGTCCTGCGGGAGCCGTCCACGAGGGCATCCCTGCTGGAGCATGCAGTGTGTCATTGCTGGAGCATGCAGCGTGTCATTGCTGGAACACGGCAGAGTCCTCACTAGAACAAGGCAGTGTCCCCGCTGGAGCACGGCTGTGTCCCCGCTGGAGCACGGCTGTGTCCCCGCTAGAACAAGGCAGTGTCCCCGCTGGAGCAGGGCAGTGTCCCCGCCGCCCGCCCCGTCCTTGACCCCGCGGCACCGCGGGGAGACGAGGGGACATTGCAATATTAACCCTGTGGTTTTGATGCCGCAGACACAAACGCCCATCGCCGGATGAGCCGCTGCCTCCCCGGGCGGTGCGCAGCGCAGCCCAGGGCTGCAGCCAGGCACGCCGCTCGCCTCTGCCCTTCTCCTATTGCCCACTCGTGCGCCAGCTCGGATGAAAACCCCGTTTCGTGCTGCTCGCTGCGGGGCGAGTCCGCTGCCCACCGGGAAGGCGGCGGCTCCCGGCGGAGCTCCCCGCTCGCAGCGGGGACGGCCCGAGGCGGGGGCCGGTCCCGCCCCGCCCCGCCCGGCCCGGCCCGGCCCCGCCGGCCGCCCGGGGGCCGCGCCATGTGCCGCCGCCCGCCGCGGGGCCGCGCCGCGCTCGCCGCCGCCGCGGAGCGTGCGAGGGGCGGCCCGTGCGGGGAGCGAGCGCCGGCAGCGGGGACAGCGGGTCCATGGAGCACAACCACCTCCACCTCCACAACGGCTCACTCCTGGCGCACCACCGCTATGGCTGCGGCTTGGGGTACGCACCTGTGGTCTACTACAGCCTGCTGCTCTGCCTCGGGCTGCCGGGTGAGTGCCGCGGGACGGGCGAGGCTGCGGGGCCCCGGCAGCGCCCGCCGGAGCGGCTCCTGCCCGCTGTGCGGGGCGGGGCGGGGCGAGAGCAGCGCCCGCCGTGTCCTCGGGATGCCCCGGGCTCCGCGTGCCCGGCGGGATGAGCGCGGGCGGTTCGGACAGCAGCGTTTCTCGGATAGCAGCATCCCCCCGACAGCAGCTTCCCTCGGATAGCAGCTTCCCTCGGATAGCAGCATTCCCCGGATAGCAGCATCCCCCGGACAGCGGCATTTCCCAGACAGCAGCATCCCCCGGACGGCAGCATCATCTCCCCGCCCGGAGCGCTGCTGTCCCGGCGCTGACTCCCTCACCGGGGTTTGTCCCTGCCTGCCCTCGCCCTCACCCCCCCGCCGGCTTCGGGCATCCTGACTTTGAACTTGACACACAGAGTCAGCCTGTCGTGAAATTTCTGCCATTGTTTTGTCCATGCGGTACCCAGAGCGGTACCCAGAGCGGTACCCGGACGGCCCCACCTCGCCTGCCCGGCCGGCAGTGAGCACAAGTGTAGCTGCCGAGTTTTTCTGCTGCAAATTCCCACCCGACTCCGTGGGGCAGGGCTGGCTTTAGGAAGGGACGCGCCACCACCAGGAAATTTGAGTGGGGAAGGAGCACGCTGTCAGGAGCTCAGCAGGCAGTTGTCATACTCGTGAGCCTGTCCCTGTGGCTGGTGGAGCAGGACAGGAGGTAGAGAGTCCAGTCTTGAGGTCAGTGCACTGCAAAGGCAATGGCAATGCTGACGCTGAGACCCCTGAGTGCAGGTACAGGGCTTGGAGGAAAGTCCCAGCTGACAGGCACCAGTCTCCAGAGTGTATAATCCTGAGCAAAATTTCCTGCTTAAAAAGGAGACAGAGATGAGAGATAGGAATGCTTGGAACAAGAAAAGCTAGAAGCATCATAAATAAGAAAGGAAAGGATGTCCTAAGCTTGGATGTGAACACCTGTGAGGCTGCACTGCCAGCAGGCAGCCCCAGCATCACATCGGCAGCACTGTCTGAGCCCAGATGGGCACTGAGCAGCTGCTACCCCGAGGGGTGCCTGGGGCTGCCAGTGAGATGCCTCAGCACTCAGGACCAAGGGGAGCTGCTGTCGGCAGAGCTGCCATCCCAGCACAGCTTGGGTGCACAAACAGCGTGTCTTGCTCACTGGCTTAACACCTCCAGCCAAGAGTGACTTAGAGTGATCCCAAGGACAGGTAGAATAAGTTGGGGAAAAGTTCTGATGCACCAAGGTGAATTGGTATTTTAAGGTGTGGTAAAGGAGAGTTTGGTTGTGTCTGTGTAGAGCCACACATTTTAAGTGCCATGTGGAATGGCAAGCAGCAATGATAGGTCATAGTCTACAGTTTCTAAATGCTTGTTCACCTCAATTTCTTCTTCAAGCAATTATTTCATAGAAAAATTTTTAATCAGGCATGAAGAGAAGCCTGCCTCTGAGCATCATGCATGCAATCACCACTCTGTATGAATTGATGTTCTTTGTGTTGTTTTGGTTTGGGGTTTTTTTCCCCCCATTTCTGGCTTGTAATTAAAATTTCCCAATTGGCTAATAGTTCAGAGAACTGGAAAGTTAAGTCCTGTATTTACCCACAAAGGATGCACGGCACAGGCAAGTGTCTGTGCTCCAAACCATTGATGAGTCTTAGCCCTGACCTGAAGAGACCCAGCCAGCAGGGATAGCAGGTTGTTTCCTCTTTATTAATTCCTCAGGGGCTGCTTAGATGTCCATAGTAATGACAGGCTCTGAATTCAGCACCAGTCCCCTAGAAACTGAGCAAGACCCTCTCAGGATTATCAGGTGAAGCAGTTGTCATGAAGCACTCATACCCTTTGTATGTTTCTGAAATGGGGAAAAGTCTTGCATGCACAGACAAGAAAAATCATTTAATGAACATTCTGCACATACTTGCACTAGTTCCCTGAGGATGCTGCATTGTAATTACAGACCTAACACTGTCATTCTAGGAACATGGTTAAAATCAGATGTGGTCCAAATTAGCAGTGGTCTCCTGCATTTCTCAAGGGATCAGACATCTGTTGATTAGAGCAGTGGCACCAGTGCCAGTGCTTAACAGAGCTAGCCAAAGCATGTGGTGGCACAGCATGCTGAGTTCAGTGGGCTTAGATCAGGTGTGGATGTGTCCAGAGCACATTGAGGACTGGCACTGACACTTGGACTCACTGCACATGTACAGTATGCTGAGTAAATGCACAACTGAGTGCATGAGAAATTCATGAGACTGCCCAGAGATGAGAACAAGCTGGATGTGCTTAGGGGAAGACTCACATAGCCAGGCTTCATTGAGGATGGGGTACAGGGTGACACCAGTGTTAAGAAGAGCTTTTCATGTTTTAATTTGAAGCTGTTCTTCATTTTTTTAACATTAGAAATTTGTAAAGGTAGGAGACTTTATTGGCTGTTAGAAAAAGAGCCCTGAACTGCATGGGATCTTAATTAGCTCAGTGTGATGCCAAGAATTTAAGAGAAACCCTGTCGTGCATCTGTCCTCAAACACAGCACTAGTGCAGTGTTTTGCTGAAATGGAAAGAGTTAAATCCTTGCCACAAATCTTGGCGAAACACTGAGGAGAAGGGAAGCCAGTTAACTGTTTCTACCTTTCCTGCTGTACTGTCTGAAGGAAATTTCACTAACTCAACAACTCCACATTGAGGCCAAGCGCTGCCAGGCCTGGCTGTGTGTGCAGGAGAAGCATCCTCTGCCTCCTGCCCTTGTATAAACCAGGCACTTCAGCAGACCCTGCTCTCAGCAGTGGCTCCTTCTCCCTCTCTGTTCAACCAGGCACCAGAAAGCCTGTAAGAAGCAGAGAGGAGAGAGAGCAAAATGAACTCCCTTCAGCCCTGCTCAGGCTGCACCCACAGAGGCACCACTGCAGGCTGACCCTGCATGGCTGGTACTGCTCCCCAGGTGGCTGCAGCTCTGCCAGGGGTCATCATGCCAGCTGGGCCAGGAGGCTGCTTCTTTTCCCTCTAAGCAGAGGCTGGTAAGACAGAGACAGTTTTCTGAAACTTGTTTTGAGCGCAGGCGTGCAAAGGTGTCCCACAGGTACGTGGTCCTGCTACCAGGAGTGGGGTGTCTCAGGATAAGGCTGCAGGGAACAAGAAGAAAATGCCAGGCAGAGGCACTGGGGAAGATTTCATGGAGCATTTATTGTAGCTGTTCTGCAGCCCTTGCACTGTTAACCCTATACTCCCCTTGTCTGTCTCTCCCCTTGAGAGAACCTCTGAAGAGCCTGCAGTTAGCTGGGAGGCAAGAGAAGGGCTGGAAAAAGTCTTAATAGAAATGTTCCTTGCTTTAGTGAGAGAAAATCTAGGAAAGGGGTGGTGTTGGATGTGGAGGAGGGAATAAATTGCATGGATTCAGTCCAAGAGGGGGCTGGTAAAGGTGAGAAAGCAAAGATCAACAGGTACCACTCTCAGTCAATCCCTTTGTCAGTGAGAGCTGCACAAAGCACCCTCACCAAAGGGCTCCTTCTGTGGTGGAGCCACTGAACACAGCCAAGAAGGTCAGGCACAGAAGCAGCACTGCTTGCTGCAGACACCTGGCTTTGACCTTGATTCCTGCTTCATCAGGGGGAGCAGCAGCAGTGGAGTTGCCTTGCATGCAGTCACTTTTCCATCAGGAATGGAGTGTATTGCTGCTGAAAGGACAGAGCATCAGCATTTCCTAGATCAGGGTCTGGCTGATCCAAGTTCCCAGGGCTCATCTCCTCCTGACAGTGTGAGAGGCAGAGTGAAATCTGGCTTCCTTAGCCAGTCCCAGTGGGATTGCTAGTTCCATCTGCTCCCCAGTCAGCTGCCTACCTGGGATGTCCCTTGGCTCCAGAGATCATTGCATCCCAGTGACACAAAGCACAGCACCTTTACAGCATCTCCAGGAGGCAACAGACTCACAGCAACATCCCAGGGAAGTGCCACTCCAAACTTCAGGAGCCTGGCCCACAGCTGCTTCATTTATATGTGCATCAGGCTTTTGCAGTAACCCAGTCACACTGATCTAAATGTAGATTCAGGACTCCACAAGTTTGGGAAGGCAGCCTGGACATGCTTGGATGCTCCCAGCTGGAAGGTGTGAACAGGTAGAGTTCATGTCAGACCTGCTGCTGAACAAGGTGACGTGGGGATGGGGACAACCTGGGTCATTGAAAGCCCAGCCAAGCACAGAGTGCATTCACAGGGCTCCACGTGGAGGGAGAGAAGCTGCAGTCCTGACCTGGAGGAAACTGTCAGCTCAGCAGGGGTGCCTAACTGGTTTAACACTCTGTGAAGAGACAGATACACGTTATGGACCTTGCCCTGACAGATGACAGATTGGCTGTCCTTGCACAGCAAGGCAGATGCTTCCTAGGGTGTTGGATTGACACATGGTGCACTGTGCCAGTGCAAACTGCACTATAGCCATAGGCATAGAAAAGATGGAGACCTGATCCTTCTGGAGCCTTCTCTCTCTATAAAGTTTGGAATTAGGAGGCTGTCTGGGAGATGTGCATGCCTGGGTCATCATCCTGGCAGGGCAGGTACTGTCGGTGGGCTGAGCAGCCCTGATCAGAGACCACCACTGTGCAGCAGCCCAGCTGTGCTCCCTGCATCCCTCAGCTGTGTGGGGGAACGAGACCTGGAGGGCATTGCTGTCCCTGTGCCACAGCTGTGACCCAGCTGGTGCCACGAGCAGAAAGGGGCACAGCCAGCAATGTTTGTTGGTGACTCACGTGGCGTGTAGTAGCAGTAAATGCCAAAGCAGGCAGAGGGAGGTGTACACAGAGCACACAGCACTGTGAGGTGTCTGACTCCTTTTGGATTCTTGCCATCTGCTGCCTAGTATATTCTTCTGCAATCACAGTACAGGCTTCTGATTAAAGAGACCATTTCCAACACCTGGATAAATAGCCTTTCTCATAGCAGCACACCTGAAAAATAGAAGTGCCAAAGGAAGATCTGAAAATACGAGTGGGAGAGTTGTGACAATGTAGAGTTATGACCTTGAAAAAACAGCATTCTTCTGCTGCTCCTCATTAGTGAATAAGAACAAAACCCTCCTGAGACCTGATTCAACCACCCCTTTTACTCAAAGGCCATATATTCTCTGACTTAAAATCTGAATTGGATACAAGGCCAGTATGTTGCATCCTACTAAAAAGGTGACAAATAGGTTGCCAGAACTTTAGCTTGGCTATTGGAGTAACTGAAGGGCATTACAGCTCATTTACAGTAGCAGTACTGGACAGAGGGGAACAAAACTGCTGCTAACATGCTTAAAATGAGTCATTTCCTATAGTAAAATGAGTGCTTGTTCTTTAGGAGAGGAAAACCATTATGTAAAGTAATAGATTCATTCTGTTCCTGCACAGAACTGGTGACAGCAAGGTGTGCAGATGGGAGTGATTTCCTTTGGCCAGTACATATGGAGCCTGTAGCTGCTAAAATCCTGCAGCCTGAAAGACAGCATGTGGCTGAATCCATGCTAATGCATGGATTGTGGAGAAGTTGATTGTACATTTCTGGATGCCACTAGACAGAGTGCAATTGCTAACTTTGGATTTCTTCTGCCACGTCAGTAGGAAGCAGCACTGTCAGGGCTGTAATGATAATGAGGTGCCATATTTGGGAGGCTCAGCAGACTATGAAGTGCACAACCTTGCATGGCAGGCTGCTAAAATGGATTGGAAAGGAAAAACTCCAAAGTACATTTTTCCTTGAAATGACAACGACACAAAAGAGAGAGCACAGCCAGTTTCCACGGTAGGTGGGTAATGCAGAGCCCCCAGTTGTTAAGAAGTCAAAACATTCAGAAGCACTAGGCAGTCTAATATCCTGCTGTTCTTCATCCACCCCCTTACTTAGTTCTCTCCTCCTCATCCTCCTTCTGTTCCCTTCTGTCAGGAGGGGGTGAATCAGCAGAAACAAGCCAGCAGAAGGCCTTTAACCACACACGTCACGATTTGGTGTGGGCAAACAAACAACACAGAGATGTCCTGGTGGGCTGTGTGCTCTGCTTTCACACACCAAGGGCAAAGCACTCCCTGTCCACAGGAGCTTCCACCTGCTGTTTCAGGTGGTCTTTTTGAGCCTAAAATTTCTTTTCTCATTTGATTTGAGACACCAGAAAAGGAAATAAAGCCAAAATTCACTTCTTGAGCACAGGAGGCCTTACACACAAATCACTTTTCATTTTGCAGGATATGTACTTACAGATACTAAAACCTGATGTCTGGAGTGCTCTTGGTGCTGCTCTTGGGGTGACTTCATGGGAGAAGACGGTATTGGGTTGTCCCTCAGGTCCCCAGTGTGGTTGTGCAGAGAAAATGAAGTGCAGGCAGCCAAGCAGAACCAGAATTAGCAGTACAGAAAATGACCAAAAAGAATTTTATCCCTCTATCCATGGAAGAAAAGAGAAGCTTCCCTGTTGTAACACTGAAATCTTCCCTTCTACCACCTGAAACAGAGTCCCTGCAATGTACAGTCATTAATCCTCTCCATCTTCTCCATCATATGGAGTATTGCCTGCATGGACAGGTGCTCTAGAGGTTGCTTTGGGTCTCAAGACAAATCACCTGTCAGTCAGTTACATCAGACTAGGTTATTTCTCACATATTTGTTCACTCCAAGTGTGTTTTCTTCAATGTCCTGACTAGCACACTGAAGAGTGATATATCTAGTGGGGATGCAGTATATTCTCCATGGGGGAATAAAGCCAAACTGCAGTGGTTTTACAAAGTCTGTAATTTCCTGCATACTGTGTAAAATTGGCATTGTCTCTGATAAAGCTTGGCCATGGGGTTTGCAAGCATGAGCTCCTATTGCATTACCTAATGCTTTAGGAAGACATAAAGACTGGTTTATTTTAGCAAAACCACAATCAAAGGTAAAATCCTCTTAATTATTCATGTTGAGTAAAGAAATCATGGCAATGTCCTTATGATATCACATCCTCTCTCCATCCCAGTCATCCCATGAAACACCTTTGGCACCTGCCTCAGTACTTTGGCATTTGGTATCAAAAGGGTAGAATGGTTTTGTCACCCTGGAGCTTGAGTTACTCAGCTTGAGACCCCTTACACTGCACTGACAGCCCACATTTAGAAGGCACAGACACCTGCCAAATGAGACACCCAAATTGCCTTGAAAAATCCCTGTCTGTCCAGATACATTGCATGAATAACCAAATTCCTTTTATGTTTTCTGCATCATTTTGCAGATCACTTTTTCTGTTCCCAGCAGCAGTTTCCATTAGAAAGCTGTACTGCTCTAGTAGCAAGATGCAAAGCTAGACTTTGAGATGTGCATTTTAGACATTTTTATCCTTGTGTGGTTATCTCTGAATAAGGCTTTGGAGTGGCTGGAGGAATGTCTGGGATTCTTTAGAGACTTTCTGCTCTGCAGGTCCATCTCAGGAAAGGTGGACAAGGAGGGTGAAGATGGCAAGAGGAGAACCAGATCCCTGTCACATTCACACACGTGTGGCCCCAGTGAGCCCAAAGCAGACCTCCCCACATCCTAGCCCAGTGTTCCCTCTGGGCCATTCTCATACTGCAGAAACAGCCCTATTTTATACAGACTGCTCCAGCAAGCCTCCAGTGGTCTGGGACAGCCAGAAGCAGCCCAGTACAATGACACCTTTCTGCCAGACAAGCTGCTGCACTCCAGCCTCAGTGGCTGGCAGGCTCAGAGGGAGTATCAGCCCCTGGCAGCTCTGTGCCAGTGCTGTGTCTGTGCCCTCCACCAGTGAGGGAGTGCTTGTGCTGGACTGAAATCCTTCTCTGGCCTCTGTGACCCACTGAGGGCTAGTGCCAGCTGCAGAGCAGAGTACCTCATTCACTGCATCCTTCCCCAGAGCCATCTCAGCTAATAAATGCTGTCAGTGAGAAAAATGGCCCCAGAGGCCAGATTTCATTGTCAGAGCGTGGCCTCTGGCGCTGACTGTCTCATTCACTTGTGACTTGTAAGCACAGGGCTGTGCTGTGTTTTCCCTGGCAGTGGCTAATCCAGGCTCCTGCACACAGGAGGGAGTTTGGGCTGTCCTGGGCAGGAGCTTGGGCATCCTCTACATCCAGGTTCTCTTCCACCCTCAGAACTGGCATGGTCTGTCCCTGCACATGGGATTTTCTAAGCACAAGCCACACGAGGGCCTTCATACAAGATGTGAAATCTCCAGTAGCAATCCTGCATCCATGCCTACCATAGTTTTATGATGTTCTTTTTTTTTTTTTTTTCTGGCATATATCCCCTCTCCATTCCCTGGGAGATGATGCAGGCACTAGCAGAAGCTGACAGCTCTTCCCTCATGGGGTGCCTTGCTGTGTGCTGTTTGACAGCATTCAGACAGCTGAATAACAAATAAATCCATTTATTTTCAAAAATCAATCCTCACAGGAACTCCCTGGGAAGACAAAATTTGTATTGCACTAATTATATTCTATAAAGTATCCCTTTATGCTTCACAATAGTTTAAGGAAGGAACTCAGGATATGATAATAAAAAAGAGGAACAAACTGAAGCACTGTTCAGTCTGTCCCCATCTGCTCTAGTGCTGAGTTTGATCTACATTGGTTGTAAGAGGAAAATGTGGACCTACCCTATCTTCTTTAAGGGCAAACAGCATCCAGAGGTCGTTTAAAAAGATCACATGACCAGCTATATCCAACATGAGTAATTATAATGTATTTGCATTGCCACAGTATTCTTGTTTTGTTTTGTTTTGTTTTTGTTAATAACTTCTGTTATGTAGCACCTTTGTCAGGAATCACCCATTGTCATCAGCTTCTCCAGAGAGCTCCCACACAAAATAAGGGCTGAATGCCATCCTCATCTCCAGTCTGGTAGCTATTGGTGAGCAGCTGTGTTAGGAGCCGTGGTCAGATCTGCCTGCTGGACACAGTACCTGTTTACATTTGAATATTGCCTCCTAGCTTAGAGGAAATCATCTATTCCCATCAAGCCAGAACATCCCTTTTTTCACTGCTTTTTTTTTAGCATATTGTACTTACATTCTTGGAGTTCTTAAATCTGAGAAGGAGGTGTTACTAACATTTTTTCTGAAGCAACTTGAAATTTCCCATTTGTAAGCTGTCTCTGTGCCAGTCAGGTGACCACTGCTAAGCCTGCAGAGAAGTTTCACACATCACACAATAATTTGTGGTGATCCTAGCAACAACTGTGTTGGGTAAAAGCTGTCCATTATACTCCATGACCTCATGTTTATCATGCTCAGTGAGCAGCACTCGTGGCTCCTCATGTAGGTAGTTTATAAAGCTGAACTGCTGAACTACAGAATCACCTTGTTCCCAATGCAGGGAGCTGCTGCTTGTGCTGTAAAGGCCACTTGACTGCACAGGCTGCTGTGTACGTGCAAAGTGCTCTCAATTAAAACCAAAAAAAAACAAAAAAAAACCCCCACAAATAAAGCCCAGAATTATGCCTATTTCTTCTTTAGACAGATACAACCACTCCTGCTGAAGTTCACATGCAGTGAAAATAGTCACTGAAAGGAGCTCTTCAAATGCCCTGCAAAGGCCATGTTTAGACACTATTTGAGTGATGGCTGCAATCCATGAAATGAGAACTGGGGTAAACCTGTGCCCTGGGGCACAGGCACTGCTTTGAGGCACAGAGGACTGCCCAGGCTCTGCAGCCAAGGCAGCACAGCTTTGCTATGGGAAGTAAACCCAAACCCACACAGGGACCAAAGTTACTCCTAAAGGAAAGTCCCTCTCAGACACAAAGGACCTCAATGGTGTGAATTTTGGGGCTGCAGTTTGTACTCAGAAGCTGATAAATTCAGAAGGGATGTCAAAGGAGGGATGTAGGTGTCCTGTGATGAAGCCTGGCTGAGTTAGAAGGTTGCCTTAGAAGCAGCCTGGAACAAAGGTGTTTGGCTATCAGAGACTTTGGATGCTGTGTCTCAAATGTCTCATGTCCTCATGCCTGGAGGAAAAGAATTGAGGCTGCCATTTTGTACAGTTGCTGCTAAATCTGCCAGCAGCACCTCAAGGCTTCAGCCAGCTAGTCCCCAATCAAGCCCTGGTTCTCAAACAGATATTTATAAATTCAGACTACTGCACTGCAGCAAGTGATGCTGGCATAAATTCCCATCTGTCATCCCCTAATCATCTCCCAGCACACTGATCAATCTCTTTCAAATTCAAATGATCTTAACCACTTAGTATCTAGAAAATACTCTGCAAGAAATGGGCAGAGTACCATCCAGGACAGTTTAGGGGTGCTGACTTATCCAGCAGCTGTATGTAGCTCCACCTACATTACAGCAGAGACAAATATTTTTACATCTCCATCATCATCATCATCATCATCTCTGCCACAGTTCTCATCACAGACTACCATGCTAGTGCAAGAATTAGTGTCAGCAGAGTTAAAATATGATCACAAATACTCTTCTATCACCTTTCACCCCCAGTGGGTAATTTTTGCCCAGAGGAGAGCAGCACACTGAGGAGACACTCAGGAGCTACTGAGAGACTGGCACAAGGACACAGTTGGTCACAGAGTGGTGTGCCCTCCCACTTCCCATTTTACTGAGCTTTGGATACTGTTTGAGGACACACCAAGGACCAACTTAACACTGGCTAGGAAATGGATGAAGGACTGAGGCATCCATAGCTCATCCACACTTTCCCTAAAGTTTGCAGCAGCAAAAATACTCACAGACCCTGTGCTAAGACACTGGCATATTGGCAACTTTCTGCTGCACCCCAGAATGTGTCTGCTTTCCCAAAGTAAATGGTGTTATTATATTTCATATCATCCAGCAAGAAAAAAGCTCTAAAGTGATCCCAGGGAAAGCATTTCCAGTACAAGATACAGTAACCCTTGCAGAAAAAATTGGGTAGATCTGGTGTGTACTTTGTCAGATCAATTTTCTAATCTGCCTCACCAAGCAAGGCTTGCTGGCCTTAGATAAATAACTTACATTTCAGCACACTGCTGTGTGTTGAAACCCTGAGAGAGGCAGGGGCAAAGGGTACAAGGGACTGCTCATAAATCTGCTCCTGTGGCAAAACAGAGTGGGGTTAGAAGCAAGCAGCAGGAGCCCTGCAATAGATAGAAAGTGTGAGGAGCAGGGCTGCTGTACCTGCACACAGCATGGCTTCAGCACCCCTGCAGGAGCTGCTCTGGCAGTCAGGCAGAGTTACCAGCAGGGACCAGGGCCTTCAGACATCCCCCTGCTGCTCACTGGCTCCAGCTGCTGGGGCTGGAATGAGTCAAATCCAGAGGATTTAAAGAGCAGATGCACCCCATGGGTCACATCCAATATCTGTGAAGCTGAGCCAGTCAGCCTGGCTGGCCAAAACCAGCAGTGGCTGCAGAGCCATGATAAACACTCCAGCTCGAGGATTTCCTTGACAGTACATCACTCACTGCATCTCCAGGGCTCATCAGCAGGCACAGCAGAGGCATTTCTCAGCAAGGAAGTGAAAAATGACACAGCAGTTTTGGCTGTATCACCTCTTGTCTCCCACGTCTGCACTGAGCTGAAATCAATGCAGTTGCATTCACGTTAATGGAGGACAGAATTGGGAAAATTCCCCTAAAGGCAATTTGAGACAGAACCATTGGAAAGATCGTGCTTCTTTTTCTCTCTTTTTTTTTTTAATATAGGGAAAGAGTCAGTTGATTGTCATGTTTGGTTTAGTATTTTTTTCCAAGAACAAAATTAATACATTCAGTTAACACAGAAATAGGTGAGGGCTGTTAGTCAAGATCATTCACTCTGCTGTGGTTCATTTCCATGGTGGCAGAAATCTGCTCCCAGACAGCAGGCTTTGAAGGCATTCGTGAAGGAGGAAGTTTTTTCAGTGCCAAGTAAAACAGTTTAAAAAAAAATCAACAAAAAAACCCAAGCATTTTCAGTTGTAGGATTGTCCTAAGCTGTCATTACCTTTATGTTACCAACTTCCTTTTTCTCTGGTTTAAAGGAATCTTTACAATTATTGTTGATTTGTTTTGGGAAATCCATCAAAGCTGGCAGAAATGTTTGAAGCACTGAATGCCCAGAAGAAGTGATTTACAGAACTTGGGAAAGTATCAACTACAAGCATTTGGCAGTCATTTGTACAGTAAACCAGATCTCTGATTTTTAAGCACTTCTTCAAGTATTCTAGCCAAGTGATACCAGCCTCTGATGGGAACAATCTTGTCTGTCTCATTCTAGCCAAACTGATAGTAGGAATAATAGGAATTTTTCTTTTTTTTCCAATTCAAGACTGCACAGTAAGTTCTAGTAAACAAGAGGAAGTAGTTAAAATTTGGCTACACCTTAGTTCTCCAGCAATTCTCTCAAGTACTATAAGGGCTGTTTATATTCACTACCCTTCTCATTCATCCCTTATTATATGAAAAAGTAAAAAAAGCAAGGTGGGAAAGAAGAATAAATGTGTGAGTGAGCTTTGTTCTCCTGCTACCACTCCCTTTGTGTGCTCAGACAGGAGCCCCAGCACCCCCTGCTCAGGTGCTGGATTCCACAGATGAGAGCAGGGCCACATGCTCCTGTCATTGCAGCAGCTTCTCTGAGAGACCCCACTGGGGTGTTTTCCTTTTGGTTTCTTGAACTTTATTAAGGTGGCTATGTTGCCAAGTGCTTGAACAACTTCAAGGAAGCGCTCAGAAAATCTGATGCTACTTCTTAATAGCTAACTCTGTGTTTCTTTCTCCACAGCAAACATCTTGACAGTCATCATCCTCTCCCAGCTTGTAGCTCGCAGGCAGAAGTCCTCCTATAATTACCTTCTAGCTCTAGCTGCTGCTGACATCCTGGTTCTCTTCTTCATCGTCTTTGTTGACTTCCTCATGGAAGACTTCATCTTAAACAAACAGATGCCTGAGGTACTGGACAAAATAATTGAGGTTTTGGAGTTTTCTTCCATCCACACGTCGATTTGGATCACGGTCCCGCTGACCATCGACCGCTACATCGCCGTGTGCCACCCCCTCAGGTACCACACGGTCTCCTACCCCGCCCGCACCCGCAAGGTCATCGTCAGCGTCTACGTCACCTGCTTCCTCACCAGCATCCCCTACTACTGGTGGCCCAACATCTGGATTGAGGACTACATCAGCACGTCTGTGCACCAAGTCCTGATCTGGGTGCACTGCTTCACTGTGTACCTGGTGCCCTGCTCCATCTTCTTCATCCTGAACTCCATCATCGTGTACAAGCTGCGGCAAAAGAGCAATTTCCGCCTGCGAGGGTACTCCACGGGGAAAACAACAGCCATCTTGTTTACTATAACTTCTATTTTTGCCATACTGTGGGCACCAAGAATAATCATGATACTTTATCACCTCTACGTGTCTCCTATAAACAACAGCTGGCTGGTCCATATTGTGTCGGACATCGCCAATATGCTGGCGCTGCTGAACACTGCAATTAATTTCTTCCTCTACTGTTTTATTAGCAAAAGATTTCGCACAATGGCAGCTGCCACCTTGAAAGCCTTCTTTAAGTGTCAGAAGCAACCTGTGCAATTCTATACAAACCATAACTTTTCCATAACGAGCAGCCCTTGGATTTCCCCAGCCAACTCTCACTGCATCAAAATGCTTGTTTACCAGTATGATAAGAATGGGAAGCCTATAAAAATATCACCATGAAAAGGCCAATAGTTGGAGTTTCTGGGTGCAAGTTCCTTTCAAGTGGTTACATCTTCAGGATGTAATTTTCTGAAATGGCTGTTTTGAAGAGAGGTCATTTGATTTCATTTCCCTGGGCGGCCAGGGGCAGATCAGACTGTCGAGAGGAAACAGGAGCACTTGATTTTAGGAGCAAAAGTGAGAAGGCAAACACCTCCATCTCTTATATAGCATTTTGAATATGCTTCAGAGTTCAAGTCTTAGTGTTCAGTCACACTCCAACGTTTTGCATCCCAACACTAGTGCAATCCAAAATCATCAGAAGGGCAAAGCCACAGCAGTGTTTAGTTACAACCTTTTAAAACACAACAAAACCTTACTTGACCATCAGTTTGCTATCGAGAAAGTAAACAGATGCTTTTGTGTACTGTGGAAGGTGCCATTTCTGGAGTGTGCACTTGCCAAAAATGATGTGTCGATTCTGGCATGAAATGCCACCAGACACAGTTGTGCTGTCAAGGCCTCCTTGCAGGAGGCAGCCTGTGAGACACAAATGGTGACAAGCCTGGTTGTGGCTCATTTGAACAAGCTTGAGGACTGATACAGTACCTGTTGCAGCCTTGGCATGGAAAGCAATCCTGCAAGCTGCCAATATTTGCGTGTTTTAAGTTGTTATTTAAGAATGTGACTGAGACAGGGGAGCTCAAGGGAGGGAGGGAGGGATGTCTCTAGAGCCAAGAACAAAAGCAGCATCTTTCCCCAACTATTTCAGTCATGGTGTCTAAGGACTTTCAAGGGTGAAACCAAGTCCTGCCTAAAGGACAGTTCTCACTGAAGCTGCTCCTGTGAGCAGTGATCAAAGCCTTCAAGTTCCTTCTTAATCAATACAGATTCTCAGTTATCCCCTGTGTTCAGGCCTTTAGGAATTACCATGTTAAAACCTTAACTTGAGATTTTCTCCTGATGGATGATGCCATCCTCTTGCAGATTTGCCATTTAGTTGTTTTAAAAAAAACCCAAAAAACTGTGAAAGAAATTAATTAAATACCCAACAGCAGTAAAAACATTGAAGCCTTAGTTTAAGCTGATCTAAGTATTCCACTTATTTAGAGGAGGTTAGCTTCTCTTCCTTCACACTCAAAAACAAACATCCCATCAATGCTGAGTGTAGAAAATAAGAGATTTACAGGAAGGCTGAAAATGCATTTTTAAAAATTTCTTTCCCTTTCAGATCTTGGCACGTGGTCTCTGGGAGCCACATGCCACAATCTCTTTATTCACTGGGCACTTACCAGAGGGCAGTGTGTGTGGTGTGAGGGCAGCGAAGGTGTGTGGTGAACACAAGCCCAGCATGGTCAGTGCACACAGCAGAGCCTCAGGATCAGTGGTAGCTTGGTGCTAACTGTGTTTGTGCCTGTGCCCATCTCCATCCAGCAGGGAGCTCGTGGTGCATCAGGAATTAACACAGAGAGGACCTCTGAGGAGAGATCCAGTCAGTCCTGCTATGGTGGGATCAGGGGGCTGAAAAAATCTCTCTAAAACACATGGATGGCTCAGCTTTGGTGCAAATCCCCTAAGAAATGCCAAGTGAAGTCCTGCTGAGGACAAGAGCCTGGTTCCCTTGTGCCACAGAGGTGGTGTTTGCACAATGCCTGGTACCCACATCCTGCAAGAGCCAACCCCACCAGAGCTGAGCTCAACTCCCCCAGAAGGGAATGGCAGCAGAAGGCCCAGGCCATGCATACCAGGCCATGGACACCAGGCCATGGACACCGGGCCATGCATACCAGGCCATGGACACCGGGCCATGGACACTGGGCCATGGTTACCAGGCCATGCACACTGGGCCATGGATACCGGGCCATGGACACCAGGCCATGGATACTGGGCCATGTACACATGGCCATGGACCCTGGGCCATGGATACCGGGCCATGGATACTGGGCCATGGATACTGGGCCATGTACACATGGCCATGGACACCAGGCCATGGATATTGGGCCGTGGATACCAGGCCATGGACACTGGGCCATGGACACCAGGCCATGGACACCAGGCCATGGACACATGGACACTGGGCCATGTACACCAGGCCATGGATATCAGGCCACAGGCACAGCATGGAGAGGTGCTCCCCAGAGAGATCCAGGCTCGCTCAGGGCAGAGAGGGGATGCCCAGAGGCCTCCCAGTGGCAGAGCTGCTCAGCAATTCTCTGTGGGGGGCTGAGGCACCTCAGGGACCCCACAGCCAGAGCAAGGACAGGGGCATATCTGGGGAAATGGGGGCTGAGGGCAAAGCTGAACCTTTCCAGCCTCACCCACCAAAAGGATGGTATCCATTTCAGTGTCCCCAAAGAGAATGAGGAGCTTCTCAGTCTGTTGGCTCTTCATCCTTGTGATCTCAAAGCTTCACCCTTGCAATAATAAAGTGTAAAAGGGATGCTCAGCCTTGCTGTATTGGTCATGACAAGGTTAAAATTATTGCTCCCTTTATAGTGTTTTACAGAAAATCAGTTTTGTGGCCATCCTCCCTGCCCTTCTCTCAGAAACCTCCCCCTGGTCTTTGTCAGTTGATAGTAACCAAAGTTATCTTATGGAAAAGGTACTGTACATTTCATTTTGGAAAAACACTGTATTTATAACTTATTTTTATTCTACATTTGTTATGAGGAATGCTTGTCTGAGTTAAATGTGAATGAGTCTGAAGTGCAATATCTATATAGATAAGTGGTTCATTTTTTGAGAATGTATCTATTGAAAAAATATCTATTTATACAAGAAGTTCACTATTCGACTTAATATAATAGTAACCTTAAAGAAAATAGTGAATGTTTAGGGCTTTTATTTATTAAAAAAATTCAATTAAGTGCATGGCATATGCTGCCATTCACATGCTGTGACTTATTAATTTTTGTAACATAATGTTTATCCTGCAAACTATCAATGTCATCCGATTTTTTCTGTCCTGATAATGTATTTTTGTAAATTACCGTATTTAAAAACAAAAATCTTTCTGCATATTTTTTCCCTATGAAAAATAACACATTCAGTTCTCGTAACTTATTTGGAAAAGCTCACAATCGTTTTCCATATCCTTTTAGGATGACAAGGTGCAATTTTCATGTACAGTGGATTGATCATTTCACTTCTGGTAATGCAGGGCTTTAAAAGCTTGCTTCCAAACCCCTTTGAAGTTAAAGGGAAGGCTGCTGGTGGGTTTTGTCATTGGTTTTTCCAATCCCTATTGTTTTAGGAGGGCTTTGGATCAAGCTGTGTCTTGTTAGCAAACATTCAAAGCCTTCTTAGAGTCCAGTTTGGATAATAAAGCCTTGACTTTTTAGTCTGCCATATGGGAGCTGCTGTTGATAATACTTGCCTTATTTTTGGTTGTGTGAAGCATCTTGCAATGACTGTTGCTAACTAGCCATTGTCTTGCTGTATTATTTGTACCTCCTAATTTTCCAATAGAAAAACTTAACCAAGCACATATAGTGTCATTATTTAGGGAAAAAGTATTCTGGAGACAAAACCATCTTTGTTGTGGAGATGGTCTTTTGTACTCTAATTTATATTTCAAGTATCTACAATTAGAAAAAATAAGCTGTGAATGGACAGTTTTACAATTACTTATAGGTATGCATTCTTGAAGACCACAGCTAGGAACAAAATACTTTTTAGATGAGTTGCTGGTATATAAAATTATGGGACCTATCACCTATTTAAATTGTGAATATTGATATTTTCATAAGTAGACAATATATTGTGTTTGACGAACTTGTTTGTATTACAATAAATTATGGTGCATAACTTACTACTGTGTTTGGAGCTATTGTTTGATTTATGGATTCTTATTATATACTTCTGATTTATAGATACTTATGATACACTACAAATAAGAGATAGAAAGTGGATTCTGAACCTCAGAAGACTGCACATGGAAGAAACCCGACATTTTTTCAAATGAACATGACTAACACTGCAGATTTCATACCCCCAGCAAATATAAAACTATCTGGGATCAAGCTCCTTATTTCTCTGGAGAAGTAAAAGGACATGAAAAGGACAAATGATACTAAAACTAAGCAGAGAATAAAGAAGAACTGACCAGAAAATTTCAAGAGATCAGAAGAGATCAAGAGATCAGAAAATGTCTTAGAGATCAAACACTGAAGGGTTAAGCACATTGAGAGGACCGTGCAGGCAGTGCTTGTCAGATTTCCCTGCTGTAAAAGGCTTGGGAAGGGGTTTTAAAATACAGCTTCAAAGAGACAAATGAGGGGAAAGGGGCACTGTCAGACTTGATGGAGCTTATCAGAGTTGTTCCTTAAGGAAGGAGCCTGGGGTCTCCCTTTCTTGATACTTTCATTAACAGCTGTGGCATGAGAAGTACTGATGAAGTGTATAGGTTATAAAAATGGAATTATACTGCAGAAGACTGAAGGGCAGGTATTTCATGTAAGAATCAGATGGCCTTGCAGATTGCAGTGATAAAAATGGGATGAATTCAACAGCAATAAACACAAGGTTCTCCCCTTGTATGCCTCTAACAATACATTTGCTATAAAACCTCAGCAGTCAGAAACAACCAAGAACCCAGTTGTGCCAGCTGGGCTTGAATGACAATGAGTCACCAACACAAAGCAGCTGAGAAAAATCCCAGAATGTAATCACAGACACTTCTAACAATACAGCACAGTATTAATTGCATTTTCTAAGACTTCATGTGCTATATGCATATGTATATAAAGGGATAAATAGCAGTACAGAAAAACCTGATGAAACTGAGCTGGAACAAAAATAAGCAGTTACCAATTTTTCCTCAGGTAAATTTGTCCTGGAAGTTAGAAGACATTCTAACTAGCAAAGCAGAGAGGCTCAGCAAAAGCCTTGCTGGCAGCCCAGATCTCCCCACTGGTTTTAAATGGAGCCTGGTGGGTTCAGGCACAGAATTATGAGATGAGGCAGGTGGCAAAACACATTGGGACCTAACTCAGCTCAAAGGACAGCAGAGGTGTCCATTCATCCCATCTCATGCTGAGGGGCAGCATGAGAACCATGAGAGCCAGCAGCTACTCAGAGCAGTTCCTGCAGTGAGCCACAATTCCCTCAGCAGTTCTCACTGTGGGTGCTGCAGGTGGGACCACTCCAACACACCCCACTGAACTCACACCAACTTCTGCCTCCGCTTTCTGTTCTTCAAACACCTCTTTAAGCCCACCAAGAAGAGTAGAATTTTAAAAAGCAGCCTCATTTAGTCCTTAACAATTAAATAATAATCCTACTCTTTGCAGACTGGGGCTGGATTTGCAGGATCTGCATTTCTGACAGGCTGCAATTAATTCCCAGGAGTTGCCGACACACTGAGGGGGTTGAAAGGCTCCAGTCTTTTGTAATAAATAGGCATCAAAAATGAATTTACTATTAGCTTCCTACAGAGAGCCAAATGCACATAAATAGTTATTACAATTACAAAATTGTATCAAAAAATATCAAAGGCTCATGTTTTCCTGCCTTACCAACAGGCTAGAAATGCTGCTCCACCTATTTCTCCCAATCTGCATCTTTTTCTAGCAGACTAAACAGACAAGATGAACTGCAGGCAAAAGTATGATATTGAATTTTACAGCCTTACAGATTAATTTGCTGCAACAGAAAGTTCTGAAGACCTTCAGCTGTGCATGGCTCAGCACTGGCTTGTGCTGTACAGCAGCACCATGAAACAGCCCCTGGTCTGAGGGTTTTGCAGGGATTTGTGATGCCCAGGCAGAGCCTTGTGCTCCAGCAGGTGCAGGTCAGCCTTGGGAAGGGGTGGTGGGAAAGGCAATAATGTGGAACAGAAAGAGGAACACTGTGGTGCTGTCCCTGCCATGGCAAGGAGAGAGACCCTGGGATCTGTTCTGCTGCTGGAACCTGGCCCCAAATGGGACAGAGACCCCCAGGGATGGGCACAGCCCTGCAGATAGACAATAACTCTCACACTCCCAAACAAAAGGCAGCAAAGGGCTGGTGTCACAGGAGGGATCAGCTTCTGGTGTTCTAGAACATCATTTCTCCCACCCTTGCAGTGTCACAGCACAGTGATGCAGCCCATCCACAGGAGAAGGCCCCAGGCCCCTTGCTGTCCCTGCAGATCTGCCTGGCAGCTGGCATTCCCCTCAGGACACAAAGATGGCTGTCATGTAGACACTCCCCAGCAGCCACTCATCCCAGCCAGCAGAGAGAAATTCATCTTGGCCACTGAAAACGCCCAAAGTGCAGCAGAGGGGACGCATGCCATGGTCCCACATTGTACATCACACAAATGAGCACAATGAGCCCTCCTCCACCAGCCACCCTGCCCACTTGGAAAATGGCAAAGAATTTAAATAGTCAAGACTTTTCCCTCCTGGATTTTATAATGGAGTTTGCAGCCTGGCCTCAGGACAACCAGACTTTCCAACAACAGGATGGAGACATTCAGCCTTGAGAATTAAATACCACCATGAGCCTGGTGACAGGCAGTGGCTTCCAGCAGAACCTTCCTGGTCATTTGTCAGTCATCTTTGTAAATGTAATTGATTCTGCTGGACTGAGCTCTCACAGGTTGCTGTCCTGCAGGTACAGACCTTCAGCATTGCTACATTTCTAGAATAAAAGTATGAGTAAAAGACCAAATCTGAGATGTCATGTTCAGGAGGAAATCCATCAGCCTATGACTAGTGCATATCTCAGGTATTGGGCTAAAATCACACAGGGCTTCAGCCAAACAAAATTGTACATTTTAGCAAACATTGCTTAAAATGGTCTTTAGCAGAGATCCATTTTCCTGAATTTCTTCTGTGTTTTTTTTTTTTTTTTTTAATAGGTCTCCCCTCTCCCCCATATCCTTTAATGAAGAAAAATAGAGTACATACTGTGGAGTTTTTCCTCCTTTTTCTTTCTTTTTTTCTACTTATGAGTTTCAGGAAAAGCAACCTAATTGAACCGTGGGCAGCTTTAAGGAAGGGATAACTGTGCCCAGTGACACAGGAGCAGAGTGCACTGATGGGGTGTAATGTGCCCAGCTGTGACAAAAAGTATCCCCAGCCTGGCTGAGCCAACCAAGAGGCACAACTCCAAGTCATCCAAACCACCTTTTGAAACTGCATCCCAGAGGATCTCCAGCAGACATCTGGCCACAGCTGGCTGCTTAATCAGCTGCCTGCAGGAAGAGCCACATGCATAATAAAGCAATTTTCATTTAAGCCCATCTTGCACTGGTGTGACCTTTTCCAGGAGTGCGTTTGGGTGAGCTCCAGCAATCAGCAGCACCGAGGCTCTGCAGGGAGCTCCGTGCGGGGAGGCTCCGGCAGGGCAGCCCCGCAGCGCAGCCCGGGGGCAGCGGGAGGAGAGAGCAGGAGGGGTTCATTGTGGGAATCCTTACAGTCAGAGGGGTTTAGGAAAGCTGCACTTAATAGAGGCTCACACGTGTTCAGTAGCCACCCCACATCTGCCAGCCTGTACCAGTTACTGCACTGCAGGCAGCAGACACACTGCAAGGCACCCCTAGGCATGGATGCAGATAAAGGTAATGGCAGAGATGACAATCAGAATGCTGAAGTACATTAAACAAAACCAAACCATTCTCCACTCAGGCCTCTCTGCACCACTTATCCTCCAACACCCCCATAAAGCAACTAAGGAGAAATATCGATATCTTAGTGGGGTTTTTAACAGCTGAGTTTGTCATCATTTTTCCCCACTCCGTTAAAGTCTTGGGGAGATGTATGAGGACAAGTTCCCCTTCTCTGTGGTGAGTCATCCCTGGCCTTGCCCACTTAGAGAGGTGTTTGATTGATGTCGGGGTGAGAAAGCCCCAGGTAGCAGAATGTGCTGCCTTACAGCATTCCCACTGTGCCCCTTGAGCAGAGCAGGACTCACCTGCAGACACCCAGGATCAGATTCATGAGCAGCAAGAAATTGCAGGGCTCTGCTCCCATTGGAGCTGGGGTTAAATTCCAAGAGAGAACTGACTGAAGATATAGCTCAAGCAGCTCCACGTGGTTTTGGAACCAGGTTTAAAAGATTTAAATGTTCCATGAGATGAAACATGACTACTAAATGGATTCAACAAAACTCATCCTCATATTCACAAAAGACTGAACGTTTAAAATCTACATTGCACACATTTGCTAGTGATTTTCTGGAAAACAAAAACTATTACATAACAAGTTAAAAGACTTTGCTGTACTTTTCTTTGTTTAGTTTTCTAAAAGACAAAACTCAGGCTAGTTTTGACCATATAGTCCTCCTGCCTCCAGAAGGCCACCAGACATCCCTCTTGGCTCACAAGCCATGGGCACACTGGGACCACAGCACGTTCCCTCTCCATCCATTTCTCTAATGATCAGTCGGTCACAAAGAGGAACAATGAACCTTTTCTTGTTAGTCAATGGTTGATGGCAGTCAGTATCAGACAGGGCAAACCCAGCTTTTGAATTCTTATGGGTGTCCTGACCTTGTCCTTCAGAGCAGGTTTTTACACCCAGAGCTCCCACCTTTACCTGGAGCCACACCAGCCTTCTGCAGCAAACAGCTCTGCTGACTCCAGAGGGCCCTGGGAGCTTGGCAGCCTCTGACACAGCTCTCACATTATGGGGAGCAGGTGGAGAAATGAGTGTTGCTGTGGGTTCTCAGACCAGCCTGCTGATGGGTGGGAGTGCCACCACCCCCACCTCGCCTCCTGGCAAAGCCATTTCCTGCACCTGCAAAGCCCCATCTCCTCAGGCAGCACTGGCACATTCCCAGTGCCACAGGATGCTCATTGGTGAGCCTGTGGCACAGCTCAGGCATGCAGGGGCTGGGAAATGTGAGCTGCTCATGTCCAGTGAGCTCCCAGCCAAGCACCAGGTGATCAGAAGACATTTCTGATGTCTTCTGATCAGAAGCAGCTCATCTGGATAAGCCTTTTAAATCACATTGTGCTCACCAAGATATCTCAATTTACAGCTCCTGAACCCAACCTCTCCTTGATGTAAATAAACAAGCAAGAGCTGAAGGCTGAGTTAGTGCAGAGTCAGACAAAGGACAAGCCAACACCTGCAGGCTCATGAGCACTTTGTGAATCCAGTTTATAATGAACTGGGCACACTCTAAATGTTTGGCTGGCCAGGCTGGCCTCTCAGCAGGTACAGAGATTTGCTTCCTAACCTGGGGGTAAGGTAGACAGCTGCTCTCCATGATGTGGGGATACTCCTCAGGATCACTGCCTGGATTTTTTTAAATAAATATTTTGTTTTGAGAACTTCATTGATGCAGAAATCTGCTGGAAGAATTACTGCAAATAGATGATCCTACATTAAAGAGCCACTTTAGAGCCAATGCATGATTTCCAGAGGACCCCTGCCTCCCTCAGGAAACCACAATGTACACCCTGCATCAGGGACAGCTGCACTACAGCCAGTGTCACCTGACAAAGCTGTAGCAAGCTGAAGGAGGCTCCATCAATAACACCAAATGCTGTCAGTGCCACATCTGGTCACTTGGGACAAGTTTCTGTTGCAAAGACACTTTATTTCATTGCTTCATTGTAGAGGAAAAGCTGAAGTTTCTTCAGTGGTTTAAGGATTCAGGAACAAGAATTCTGTATATTTCCGGGGAACATATTCCAACATCCAGCATCGAGCAATTTAGGTCATGCTGGCCCTGTTATGCTGAGGAACTCTGCTCTGAGACAAGCAGCCAGCTCCAGAGGACAGGGCCTAACACATCAAACCAGGTGATTAACACAGAGAGGCCAAGAGCTTCACGCTACACTTTTTGTGCCAAATGCACTTGAAGGACTAATATGAAACAGTAAGAGAAGTCACAAATGGACAGAAGGCTACAAACTGTGGAAACAGAGCTAGGGCTGGGAAATCCAGGAGACCAGGCCAGGGTGTACTTTCCACAATGGCTGTCAATGCATTTTAGCCCTTTCTACCATCTTGAAATCCCTGGGGTTTCAAGATGGTAGAAAGGGCTAAAATGCATTGACAGCCATTGTGGAATGGCTGTCAATCCCTGGACGGTGGGGGAGCAGCACCTTGCAAGTCCTGAGCAAGCACAACATCCAAGTGCAGAGGAGAGGCTGTGCTGGCACGTCCTGCAGCCCAGCACAAGGTGGGAGATCTACAGGAGGCATGGGACACCTCAGCCACCCAGCAGCAGAGCAGTGACACTGATGGCAGCTCTCAGCCTGGACCCTGTCCCAGACCTGGCTCTTGGGACACCAATAATTGTGTAATGACACTACACTGTGATAACTTCACAGTCCTGGGAATGGTCAGCATGAGCAGATAACCCCCACCCCTGCATCTCCCACCTGCCCACAGAGGCTGTGCAGCTCCCCACGGTGCTTTGTGTACCTTTGGGAAGGTCATGTTGCCACGTGCCCTGGCAGTGACTGCTGCAGCAGTGAGGTCCAACGTGCAGCAGTCATGCTGCAGATCTGATCCTGCTGGAGCAGAGGGCTCCAGGGAGCCTCCAGATGGTGCTTCTGGCACTGCTTGATTGTATTGGCCAGGGACACCCCAGAAAACTGTATGCAGGCATTGTAACTCAATGAAACTAGCTGCTAGGCACGAAGGGTTAACAGTTCATCTAGAAAGATTAATTTATGCCCAAAACCCTTTCTGTTGTCACTCACTGAGAGAAAAAAGTTAAGCACTGTAAAATGGGCAGCGATAATTGCATTTCTTTAAGGATGTGTCTGGCAGGAGGTCGCTATCTTCTCCACGACGTACGTGACCATGATACTGTCATTTTGACAGAATCAATGTATGTAGTCATTAATCTTACAAATTAAAAACCCATAAATCTTTGTTAAACCCACTGTCATTGATTAGGAATTACATTACCACAATACACAGAAGCCTTTTAATTTTGTTTTTCCTCCAAAATGAATAAACAAGTCTGTTCAGTTTATCTTCTCCTATGCTGGAGTGATAAAGGGCAAAGCCATTTCATGGCTATGCATCATTGTTTTGGAACAAAATCATACCTAAGAAGCTCAGGAAAGGGGGGAATGAAGAAGAAAAATTGGTTTCTAGGGATGTCATTTAGCCCAACTACCTATTATTACTTCTCAGGAGTACCAAACAATGAGGCAGAATTTGTCAAACTTTAAATCTTGTAAATTTGGTTGATATACACCCTGTGAATAATCCAGCAGGTCTCCTTATGAAAAAGACAAGGACATTTGTTCTGTTGGGTTTTTTCCTGGTTGGCCACTTTTTAAAATGCTCCTAGCCACTGGAAAAAGTCCACTTTGATCAGTTACCCAATGAATTGACCTTCCAAGGTAACAGATAATTACTTCTCATTGCAGTAATGACTCTATAATTCACATAAATGACTAGGAAATCCACTGACTTCTTCTGAATTTTGACATCTGGGTGGTGCTCTAAAATGCAAAAGCAGTCATGAACTTCAGAATAGAGACTATTCAATTAGAGACAGGGATTGATGTTCTGATAGTTCAACACACAAATGCTCTGCTAGACCAGCCTGACTAATCTTCACTACACACCCTGCAGTTCTGGTGTGATTAGGTCACCACTTCATCTTGTTCAAGTATTTGGGAAGCAAAGCGAGGTCTTTCTGATAATTAGTTATAAAATTGGGACCTACTGTTCAGATTTAGCCATCTGTCAGTTTTACTGCTGGGAGGATACATACAAAAGAAGACTTCTGAGGATAAGGACTCAGACAAGAACTCTCTGGAGGATGTTTCTGAGAGCCAGCTGGTGAGCACAGGAATGGGAGAGGGAGCACCCATGGATACACAACCAAGGCAAGACCAATGTCCCAGCTGCATTCCAGTGGCTCCAGCAGGAAACAGAAAGGGCTCAAGGATGTAAGCTTGTTCAACTCTTCTATCTTCTTCACTCATCTTTTCTGACAATGCCCATCCCCTGTAACTACCCCTGGCTTCAAACAAGGGGAAAAGAAACTCTACAAGCTGTCAGAGTTTGGATGCAAGCACCTCAATGGAGGGTAATTAAATATAGCATATGTTCTCTTTTAGTACTTGTTTACAGCTGGAAGATCAAATGGTTTTCTCAGACTTTGATCTTGATGCTTCTCCTTGAAAAAACACACAGACATGTTCAATGGACCCTAGTAGCAACTTTTTAGGGATGATGTTGATTGGATTCAGTGTCCCTTGGCAGAGCTGCACACCTTCAGTTGGGGAAACAGGCAGTTTTTCCAGTCTGCAAGGGGAACATACCCATCAGTTAAACTGAAAAGGTGGGGAAGTTCAGGGTGCAAACCCCAAAATGGCAGCTTAGGAACAGAAGTTAAAGCAGCAGCCCCCCAGCGCCTCATCCAAACCTCAGGGCTGCTCTCTTTGCTTCATCCCATTCCTGCTCTGAAGTACTGGCTGGCCTGGGACACACTCACTACAACTGCACCAAGGGCAGCAGCCTTTTTTTAATAGAAAAGGACATCTACTTTGTGTTAAAAATCTTTCATTGGTACAAACAGGTCTTATGCAAGAATTTGGTAGTATTTTCACATAGTTAACATCAGGAAGTTTTCCTGATTTTCTGGGTAAGCCGTTGCTCTAAGGACACAAGGCAAGTTGTATAACTTAAATAGTCCCCAAGACCAAGCCCAGCCAGAGGAAACTATGGGACACTGACACCAGTCAACAATTTAATTTGCCTGAGGGCTAGAAAGTCAGAGAGTAATACAAGATCCTCTGAACACCAAGCAGCCCTAACAAATATCCCCCTTTAGAAACATTGCAGCTGAATCTTGCCTTTGACTGTGCCACACAGACAACAGGAGCCACTTAGGAGCTTGCCAGTTCTCAAATTGGCCAGCAAGTCCAAGTCAATCCAATTGGAATAGGAATAGAAACATTTGCCAGAGTGAAGCAAGCCACACAAGATCAATAATATAGATCCTGGGACAAAGAAAAATTACTGTGTCTGAAGAAGGAAACAAATGAGAGAAAAATTCCAAATCAATTTTTGCTGGATCTGGGGGAAAATGAAATAGAATGTGGAACAGCAAAATGGCATTTCTATGTGTGAAATGAGTGGATATGGGGCAAAATACATATTTACTTTTTACACACAAAAGACAACTCCGCCTCCACATTCACACAGTTCCTTCCATAGCTGCATGCAAGTGTAGAGAGAGTACATGCACTGGATTCAAAGGGAAAACAGTGAAAAAAACATGAGAAAAGATGGGAAGGTTAGCTCCTGCAGATGCACCTTTCCAAGGAGCACAGAATGAGTAATGCCTGAGCAACCCCCTCGGGGCTTTGAAGAGAAACATTACATCCATTGCTGAGTCTACTTTGAGTGTTAAATACAGCATTTGATAACTCATTCCTTGCAAAACCATACGGGTAACAGGTAACTAAAGCACCTAATGACTCTTAATCACCTGCCAGCCAGGGACAGAAACAGGTTGGCCAAATATGGACTTTTGGTATGGTTCAATACAGTAACCCCTACAAGAATGGGATGTGAATAAAAATTGCAACTCCACAATGAAACCAGGCAGATTTTTCAGGGATATACACACTCATACATATTCAAGATAACCCTCTTAATCACCCAGCTGTGATTTACAGCACTTAAGGTGGTATCTATTGTCCTGGACTTGAGTCTACAGGATCAAATTTCAATATTTTGCCTTTCAAATCAACTAATGATGACCTGTCTTGGATACTAGAGACAGCAGAAGGAATTCCATTTTGAACATTGTTCAGTTTAGACAGCAAAATAATTATGCATTTTATGGCTTATTGCAGGGGAGTCAGAACTTTTTCTATTGGTGTCATCTGGAAAAGACCTGCCCTTCCAGTCATAGCAGCAGACAAAAGATGTCATTTTCTCTCTGTGCTTGAGCTAAACTTACAAAAGCAATGGAGTATCTAAATAATTGCAATACAGTTTGAAATATTAATGTTTTACCAGTGACTAAAACCAGAAGTTTTTTCTGTTCATGAATTAGTCAGCTGCTAAAGTTAATTCCTCTATGAAGTTTAAATTGCCAGGGACCCCATAATTTGTAAATCACCAGACTAATCTTGCTATTTCCTGTAGCCAGATTTCCAGTGATTCCAGCTTCAAGAAATCCTGTGAACAATCTCATCCTATTTAGACAATTCCATATCACCTTTCTGCCCAATCCAAGTCTTTGCAGCCTTGTTCACATGGGAGTACAGATTACAGATAGCATCTATCAGCTGGCACAGCCTGCACTGCCTGCAGTGCTCTCCTACTTCTTTGGACAGATTCACTGAGGCCAAGGATTAATGGGTGTTTTCCCCACCCCAAATGTGGCTTCCATGCACAAGGCACATGTCCAGCACCAGTTCTGGTAAGGCCTATGTGCCACCAGCAGCAGGGCCAGTGCAGAGACAAGAGTCCTGCTGCAAACACCCTCCCTGAAGCCATTCCAGCATCAGCAATGCTGCCTGGCTTTGTTCAGAGTCACTTGCTGAGTTCAGGGCAGGCAGGAAGCCAGTACCCAAATCAAGCCTTCTAACCCAGAATCAGAGCTTTCTTCCCACTCCATATAAAGTGGGAGAGAGACTCAGGGACAAACCTGCAAGTGATTGCATTGTCTTTGGTGACATGGATGCAATTCTAAACAAAACCTTTTTGTGTGTCTCAACCCCACTCCAGATACTAAACCCAAATCCCTTAATCCTTCTCCAGCCCATCTTGGGAGTCTCTCTGCCAGCACAGCTTTTACAATGACATGCTCCTTCCCTGACTTATGCTAATGTTGTTCTGGAATTGATTACTAGGGCAAACTGCTTAGTGATGTCTCTCCAAATCAATATTTCACTGCTCTCAAACCACTCAGTTGTCCTCCCCCAGAGCAAAAGCCCATGTGAAGTGCCCAGTAACCTTAGCAGAATTTCAGTGAGGGCCAGCAGTGCAGATCCTCCACCACTCTCAGTCGATTGATCTTTATGGATTTCAGTGGAGCTGCACTGATCTGCTCTAGCTGGTGATTTGGACCAGCATCATTACCCAGCAGGAGCCTAAAGAACTTTTTATACCTTTTCACATCACCTATAAAGCAAGGCCTGGTAACATCTGCAATGGGCAGATCTGCAGCAGCTCCTTCTGAGTAGTTTACAGCCCACACAGCAGCAAATCACCACTAATGCCTGGTTCTCACACCACACGGGGCTGCAGAGCAAAACCACCTCCAGAGCTGCATTCAGAACTGCTGCAGCTGAGAAACCTCAGTCATCTCCACAGAGGCCAACTTGATCATGCCTTAAAATCCTTCCTCCCCTTCCCCTTCAAGGATCTCTTGGAGCAGCAGCAGGTGCCCCCAGCTCAGGGGGCTGTGGTGGGGGTCACACAGGCAGGCAGGAGAGCATTCCCCAGCTCCATCTGTGGAGAGGAGAGCCTGGGGTTTTATAGGTATTTCCACCCACAGCAGTGTCTGGAAGGGGCAGGATGTACAACCCTTTCCAGTTTTCATCAGGTCGTGATGAAGAATGTGATTCACAGACCTAAATGCAAGTGAATTTTGTGCAAGGATCTGTCCTAACCCACATACAAAGAAGGTACCAAGGTGTGGATCCTACAACAATTTGATTTCTCCCCCATAAATTATATCTAGGCCTGAAGCCAATTACTACAGTGCATGTTTCATGCTAACAATTTAGGTGAAAAGCAATTGAGTTAAACAAATTCAAATTCCATTTGAATTTTTGGTCTTTATTGTGGTTTGCCTTAAAAGAAGACTGGCTTTCAGAAAGTCCCAGGCAACTGAGTAAATTGAGGCATTTATAGTCCCAAGTTGGGCACCCAAAAAAAGGGAGAGGGAAGACATGAGCACTGCTGCTGAGCACTGGTCTGGTAAAAGAGGAAATTATTCCCAGATCCCAAACTGTAAAGAATTTGGGTAGAGTTTCTTATTTTGTAAATGTGAATTTATTTTAATTAAAATTGTTTGGCATTATTTCAGCACTGTTTAAATTATTTTGACCAAACTAGTAAATCTGATAATTCAGAACTGAATATAACCAATTAGATTTACTGTATGATACACCATAATCTGATCAAGCAGTCTCAAAGGATTTGACTTGTTAGCATTTCAAAAGCATAGGAGGTTTTTGAATAATTTATTACATTTCTTTCAAGCTCATCTTTGTAAATTCATTATGTAAAGATAAGGCAGATGTTTTACAGAGACTTGTGCCATATCTATTTTAACTTTTATTAATCTGTTGCCAAAGACACCCCCTTTGCCAGACAGCTCAGTGAAAATAACAGGTACTGAAACAGTTTTAGGAGCAGATGAGGGTTGTGGCTTTCAAAATTCAGTTTCAGAGATAAGGGAATTTCCCACAAATCCCTCCACCCTTTCTGAGAAAGAAATTTTGTTCATTCCTTCTCCCTGATTTCCTGTCTCTGGACACTCTGTCTCACTCAAGTTTCGTTTTAACACATCCTGCCAGGAGCTGCAACATTTCTTGCATCAAAACCTCTGGGAACAGAATCATGAGCTGGGTTAAATAAACCCACAGCCCCTCAGTTCAGCCTGATGGAGGTATTTTTCCCCCTGCCCACTACCAGGGGCTGTGAGCAGGCATTTGCTCACCCAGCTGAGTACCAGACATCCCTCCCTCCTTCCTCTGCCTCACAGCAGCTGTTCCAGGAAGGCAGAGTCCTCCCTCCCTGGCATCCCCAGGGACACTCACCACAGGTTATTTTGCTTTGTTCTTGTTCTGCCCAGAGAGCTGTTATTCACCAGAGGCTTGAATTCCTGAGAACAAACTTTACAGAGTTCATCTGGAAAAGGGCACACCTTCATTGCTTGCTCTCTTTTCTGGGAGCTCAGGGCAGCAGGATAACTCTCTACAAACACAGCACAGGGGCCTGGAAACACCAGGGACATGTAAACACCAAATAGTGACCAACTGTGCTCACCTGGACACCCACAGTGAAAATATCTCACCTCATAAGTGGTAAATAGTTATCACACAAACAGCTGCCATTCAGACACTTCTCTTGGAATATGATGGATCTGGAGCTGTTTCTTCCTGCTGGATATAGGAGTGTAGACAGCTACCCTAAATTTGGCATGATAGAAAACCCAGTGCTCTTCAGCAAGAAGAGGGGCTAAAAATCTGCACTTTGAGGCTGCAGTTGTGAAAAACAGCACTGCTGATGTATGCAAGCAAGATTATGGTCTTACACTGGGGAAAGAAGAAATTACTTGGAGATTTCCTAGAAATCTACTCCAGGTCAAAAGATTGAGGCAGCTTGAAAGGATGTTTGCTGGAACTGAAGCCTTCTTGAAAGCAGACTTGTATTAGCAAAAGCTACAGACATGTAAATGAGAACTCTGTAACCCAGCAAGCAGAATTAATGAATAAACATTACAGCTCTAAGTGAGGGCTGGGACCATCTGAGGAAGATGCTGCTGCATCCAGTTCAATATTGTGCTACCCAAGAACCCTTCATGGGAAAACCATTTTAGTGTCCTTTGAACCAAGGCTGACAGTGCTTGCTATCACAGGTCAGCCAAATTTCTCCATTATAGGTCTTTTGAGGGCCAGGACTCAAAGTTAGGCCAAATTACATGTGAGCATCTGCACCAAGAAGAAAAAACTGAGTATGCAAGCACATGGTAAGATGGCTTTTTAACTCATATCTGTGATGGGGCTCTCGTGCAATACTGAGCTAAAAAAGAAATCCAGCAATAAAGTTGGAATAATCCCAACATCTAATAATCTTCCTTAGCAATTTGGATATTTTTTTTAAACAATAATGAGCTTTGAATTATATCATTAGCTAGAATGCAAATTCTGATCCAGGAAGTTGTATTTTATCTTGATTCCATTTCCAAAACCATCTGGACGTAAACCACACAGATGAAGTAGCATCAAAAATACACAGCTATTACTAATTATGGTATGCTGTGCCATTTCTCCCACCACCTGCTAGCAATGACACAACATTACTCAAGAATCAAGCTTGATAAGCTTGATGAATAATTTTAATATTATTTTATTCAGCTTGCAAATTATCTCTGAGCAGATTTTTTCTCCCCCCACCCCTCCCCATATCTATCTTGTTATTTAAAGTTAGTCACAATGGTTTTGGTGACTAATTTCTGATCTGTAACTTGTTTATGAGAACTGTGTTGCAAGCGTTTGAGATTTGAAATTCAAAATTTGGTGTAGTTTAGATTTGACATGTAATTCAATAGTGGTTTACTCCTGACTAGATAACAACCCAGTCATCCTCCCAGGGTGAATATTTGCATATGAAGACTCAAAGCTCACTTTTTACCAATGTGCAGTGCTTCCTTACAGTTTGTTGCACCTTCATAGAACACTCTAAGAATGCAGTGAAAATATTAAGGAAGCTTGAGGGTTGGAGAAAAAGAAGATGTAAAGAATTACCTGAGATTTTCTGGTTTTACAGGACTAGCACTAGAGTCAGCTGTTCCAAACTTCCAAATACTTCCAATATTTCCAAATATGTTCACCACTGGATCAATTACCAGGAGGCGTCACAGGCACCTGCAGCCAAAGGCAATGACCTTGTGAGAACAACTGTTCATGTCCCAGCCACCTTCCTGCACAGGTGAGAGTGGCCTCATTAGGGCAGAGCTCTGATCCTGTCAGGAGTCACACACTGCTCACTGGATGAGGCTTCTGCTTCCTCACATTTCCCATCTTTTACCCTCCAGGACAGGCATCAGTTTCATTTTGAAGCTGGACATGTTTGGAAGCACAACATAACTGAGCAAGGCACTTCTCACATGGGAGGGGGGTAAAGCAGGAGTATTCCTACAATCTCCCCTATTCTCAGCTGCTCAGATCCAAGCCCACATTTTGGGAGGGGTGTTACCACACTGTGGGTCAAAAGAGACAACACATCCCCCTGCTCTGTAAGCCAGAGCAGCTCAGGAGTTTCCCATGGTCCATTCAGCCCTGAGCAATGCTGAAGGGAGCTTTAACACAAGTCAGGCACCCCCAGGAGAAGCATTTTCAACATTCTGCCCCCATGGAGCAGAATGCTGGGAGAAATGAGTGGTGAGCTGAGCCCTAAGAAAGAGCACAGCCACTGCAAACCACAGGGGCAGACCTGCTGCCACCCAGCCTCCACAGACACTGACACTATTCCTGCAGTCAAATATTTCTGGAAATATCTGCAGCATATGCTGGATTAAAAAAAAAAAAATAATAATTCAGAGACCATTCCCTGGCTGATATTTTGCAGGGGCCTGAAGTACTCTAAAAGGATGATACATGAAACTAATGAGAAGAACTTGCACTTTCAGTACAACACAGACTGACAAAGAGTAGAAAAGGCTTATGAGGCAGCTGCAGCATCTGCCCCATCAGACAGACAGCTACACCTCATGTACAACACCCTGGGCCCAAATGCTCTGATCTTATCACACTGGTTATTTACACAGGGTAGCACAAGTAAATCACAAAGGTCCATCCAGCCTAATGTTTATGATTGTGGCATCACAGAAGCTTCTAGAACTGCAATGCTCTCCCAACTGCCCTGTCACAGGCATTTGAGAGCATGCAAAGATGTGTCATAACCAATATTAAACTTAATTATTCATTAAAACACCTGAGGAGTTAAAGTATTGAAGAGTTAAAGTTCAGTATTATATATTAAAGTATATGAAGAGTTAAAGTTCAGTATTAATCTTATTCTTTTAATTATGATTAAAGTACTTTTCACAACTTGCTAGTAGCATTTTCTTCATTAAGGCAGTAATTTCACTCATTAGTTTTCATCTGCAAGTCAGTTTCACACTAGAAGTTTGTAAAAATAAAAGAATCAAAAAGAAGAACCTAAAGCACACTTTCCAAGAGAAGTCCTTCTATGCTTCAGCTCAGGGAGTTAACTCAGCTCTATGCTCCTAATTTACAGTTGTGCCCCAGGGAGATGAAATGCACAGTCAAGTTCCTTACAGGTTTAATTGAGTAAGACAGGACCACTTTGACAGAAGATTTAACTGAGAAAGAGGGGGAAGCCTCCTCAAAGCTAGATTAACACTCCAGTGGTTGCTTCAGATCAACTCACATGTTCTGCCTGCTTCTCAACTCTGCAAAACAGTCACATGTTTGCAGTTTCCTGGGAAAAAAAATCCTGAAAGTTTTTTGTCCTGGTGTTCGTGGGGTGAAGTGCTCAGGTTCCCCCCTCCACAGTGATGTTCCCAGCAGTGCACAAGATCTTTGGCTATCTGTCAGGGTGACTCACACTTTCAGACTGGCTCCTGTTTGATGATACTCACCAGGAAAACAAAGCTTTTTGCCTTCCTTCATATGACTTCTTTATCCCCAGATCATGATTTATTGTGTCCTCCTTACCAAGGAAAATTTTATTTAATGGAGAAGAAACCAAACTAGGTTTTAGAACCATTTTGCTGGAAATAAAATGCCTTGTCTGGCACAGTTGGGCATGGACAGCACACATTACTGGCAGCAGCAAGTGGCTAAAGCAAGGATAACAAACATGAAAGGATAAAATCCAAGTGGGGAAAGGACCTTGGCACTAGGACTGTAGGCTGCAAATCTGGTTCCTGTGGCTGTGTTTAACCCCAAGGGAAAGGTGAAGAACTGGGGTTTGGGTGGTTCTGTGGCCCAGGGATAGGACAGCAGGAGCTGCCTCTGGACAAAGCCCTGGCACACCAGGGCAGCAGTCACAGCCTTGGCACTGCAGAGCTGGGGGAGCAGACACCACCAGGCATGAGGTGAACAGCTCTGGGCTTTACCAAAAATTGCAAACGACTGTAAAAGGGCCTGTAGGGGGAAGGAAGGAAAGAGAAGGAGAGACACATGTAATATTTTACACTTCCACCACAGCTGCTTAACTGCAACTGGCTTGGGAAATGACTGTCATGGGGCTCAGCTCTCCACCAGTCAGGGACATTTCTCCTGCTCAGTGCCTCCCAGAGAGCTCAAGTGAACATCAGGTGTCTCAGACCCCTGAGCCACACACCCACTGTGATCTCTTGGATGTCAAGACTATAAAAACACAGTCTTTTCCTCAAAAGCACCTGCTCAGAAACAACCTGAAGTGTCTCATTTTGAAACTACATGAGTACCCACACACATCTTTAAAGATGAACCTGGACTTCACACCCAACAGGCTTCTGAAGAGCCTGAAAGTCACTCAGAGGATTTGTTCTTGGGGAGTCCAGCCCTGACACCATAGGAGCATCCAGGTTTCATTAGCACAGCTCCTGCACATTTAAGAGCACCACAGACCACAAATCTATAAACCACACAGCCATGCTCTAAAGACAGTAACAAAGCCTGTAGTGTTTGCAAGCCACAAACATTAAATTGTGTGTATTGTTTATTTAAAAGCATCACAAGGTTCTCATCTGTGTGATTAACAACCTGCTCAGTGCTATAATCAAATGAAAATCCCGGATCTTTGCTGACCCCAAAACACTTAAAACAATCAGGAACAGCTATATAGGAACTGTCCTCCATTTTATTTTCCTATTTTACCTTTCTGTAGAGCTTTCTCCTCTACACAGCCCCCAGCAAGATGACATAAGTCCTTCCAGGTCCTTAAAAGCATTCCCACAGACCTATTTTTAAGCCTGCTAAAGTCACCTTGTTAATTGTGTCTTCTCAACTTCCTCAGCTGACCACTGCCAAGGGTGACTTCATTTTAGAGAGGAATTTGACTGTTTATGTGGATATTCACATAGCACAAACTTGAGCAGAACAAACATCTGAGCCCTGATGTTCTGTCACATAAGTGATAACACCATCAAGGCTTTATTTGGGGGTTGAGGGTTTGTGAGCACCTGTGTTGGTAAGGAATGTTAAACAGCTCCTGCTCAAGGGGTTGCTGCAAACGTGGTGTCTTAACCCCTTCAACCCCTCACTGTCTTCCCCAATAGCCAGGGAAATGCTGTGCATGGCTCAGGTGTGGGAGACAGGCAAAGCACCTGAGCTAATTTTAAACTACCCCAAGCTGGAATTAATGTTCCTCTCACAGGAGAGAGCCTGGCTGGCCCAGTCCAGCTGGGGAGCAGAGCCTGGCCCTGACAAGTCACCTCGTGGTGGTGGTGTGGCTGCAGCACACTGCTGGCAGTAAATCAGCTGGCTCCAGCAGAGCCCATTCAGGGGGGCAGCACAAACCACATTCACACTTTGTTTTTTCTTTGCCCTCAGACCCACCCCCCCGCAGGCAGCAAGGCAGCAACAGGAGGCTGTATTAACTCTGCTTGCTGTCATCTTACCTCCTCCTCTGGGAAAGCTTTGAGCCTCCTAACTCCTGCCACCAGCTGTCAAGATAATTAGAGTTATTGTTTATCCCAGCAAAGCCCCTTGATTGACATCCCTGTGAGAGGGCAGAGCTGCACTCCTGTGGCACCACTGGAGATAAGCACAGAGTGCCATTAGTTTTGAGGCAGGTAGAGAAGAGCAGGGATGTTAGTCCTGCTTTGGATTCCCCTTTATAGCTCTTATTTAAGGGATGACAATGCTTTTTCTTGAGTTTAGCTTTATCTTAAGTGGGTCAGACAGTGCTGGCTGCTGTTTCTTAATGTAATGCTACATCCGGAGAGGGAAGAACAAAGCCCAGCAAATCTTGGGAGGAAGATGCATTTTCACACTTTTATAAAGGGCCCCAGCATCAGTTTAGATGTGTCAATGAAACTTCTATAACTCCAACCTCAGGAGCTTTGTTAGGTCCTTGCTTCTCAGTCATACACATTACAAAGCAAGAACAGACATAAATGGCTTAAAATACCTTTACACAGGTGAGCATGGGTCCTTCCCTGGGTTACATCTAGGAACTTTCCTGGGTTTTATGTCTATGAATCTACTCCTCAAACAATGTTTTGCTATGGCACAAAACCCCCAAGAATAAAATAAGAAAAAGTCTGCAGTAATGAGGGCAGACCTGCCTATGTAAGAAAATGGAAGAAAACAAAACTTGACATTTTGGCTGAAAAAATAACCTGCTGAAAGATTGTGTTAGGAATTGAGGTTTAGAGTCTCTGATAGTTTATAGTTTGTTTAAATACCCATTGGACTTTAATGCTTAAGAAAATGTGAGATACCATCAGCTGGTTGGGTTCACCCAGGACAAGCACAACTTTACTTTAGTCTCAGGTCTTTCTCCTCAATGCAGAAGAGAAATACATTTCCCAAAATGCAAAGGTGACAGAACATTTCACCAGAAATTACTCTGCTCTTATAAAACTGCAATAAACCAAAACCTGACTCAATAAATCAGCCAGTAATTGGTAACCCCTTTGAGTTCTGTTTTTCAGTAGATGTTGTGGCATGCAATCTTTAACCCCTGAGCCCAGGATCAGGCTCTGGCAAACACCCATCCTAAAAAGTCACAACTCTGCTCTCTATTTCCAAAATGCATTAACAGGAAACAGTGCTCAGCATCTGACCTTTCCAGACACATTATTCTCATGTGAATGTACTATAAACCTCCTACATGGCTGCATTCACCCTAAACTGTCTAAACCAGCTGCTATTCCACCACCTTTACTCCCACTCAGTATCAGGCTGATGAAAGAGCATCTCCTAAGCATTCCTGACTCTAAGTAAGATATGTAGGGAAAAACAGATCTCATTTTATGAGGCATCCTAATCAGCATCAAGATCTATGTTCAATGGATATTTAATGTTTTAAAATAGTAAATAGAAAAAATTGGCTGAGAAGATTAAAGATTTTTCAAAGGTTTAAAATTGAAGTTGGCACAAGCTCAAAGATGCTGTCGTTTGTTAAAAGGGAAGAAGTGGGAAGAATTTTAATAACAGAGGTTCACTAGTCCATTCCTAATTAACAACATGAAGGAGTTTACAGTACAGCAGGATGATTTTGGGTAGAGAAAACACAGTATCAGTATATTTATATTGTATCTGTATTTACACTTGGGCTCAGCATTGCAAAGCACACCCATAAAATAGAAAGGAAATATAGAGTTCATCTGTTCTCCAGCAGTTTCTGCACTCCCTCTTTTCTCTTTTTTCCCCATAATGTAGCCCAGAGCTCTCTGCTGTAGCACCACAACCCATGTGCTCACACCTCCCTGGGGCTCCAGCAGGACCCCCAGGACATGGAGCTGAGCTTCTGCCTGGGGGTTCTGCATGTCCCACTTCCAATGACAGCACCAGGCATCCAAGCCCTCTCTGCATTCACACTGAACTCCTCCTAGAATAGAAATTAAGCCAGGCACACTAACTAGTAACAGCCAAAGCCCTCCCAGCACTTTTTGCCAGGCAGGAATAGGGAGGCAGAACCCTGCTGCTTAACTGCATCTCCATGCTATAATGACCTGCCATGCCCTGCCCTACTGAAGGCAGTGGGGTGGCCTTGATCCCTTTAAAGATATTGGCTCTCAGTGCACGAGGAGCATCTGCAATTAGCAGCACAGACTGGTCTCACCCCTCTCCAGTGCCCAGGGGAGCCGGCTCTCAGAATAGCTCCAGCTGTTTAATAAAGCTCAAACCTGCTCTCTAAAGGTTAGAGCCTTTCTAAACCACAGTAAACACTTCAGGTGGCCTGGCTTTGTGGGCCACTTGCACAAAGGACTCAACATCCCTTGTCCTTCTGTGATTTAATGGCATAAAGTGAATAGAGCAAGAGGCAGAGCTGACAGGGTGGGGGGGTCTCACCACCCCCAGAGGGGAGGGCAGAGAGCATCACTGCCAAAGCCTGGGACACACAAAGGACTGGCAACACACTGAAGGGCAGCTCATGGGCTGCAGGGGGAGGTGGAGACCAAGAGATAAACTGCACACAGTAACAGGAGCTGCTGAACACCTCCAGGCACCTCTGCAGCGGGGAGAGGACAGGGCTGCAGCTCATCCTGCTCTAATGATGGACTGTGCCACACAAAAACAGGTAGCAAGCTGGTGTACAGTGTAAAAGGAAAAATCTATCCATGTCAGATTAGAAAGGGATGGGGATGATGCCAATTATGAGAGCAGAATTGTGTGCAGCCTCTCAGGGAAGTGCCACCCTCCCAAAACAGACATGCCAGGCCTGGAGCATTCATCCTGGTTCAGATCAGGCCCTTGGTGCAGCCATTCACACTTGTCAAGGTCTTTT
Source organism: Agelaius tricolor (assembly GCF_023055355.1). NCBI lineage: Eukaryota > Metazoa > Chordata > Aves > Passeriformes > Icteridae > Agelaius > Agelaius tricolor. Next base: position 7,788,895 of record NW_027269279.1, read on the forward strand.
ACCCATTTCCCATCTTTCTGGTGTGAAAACAGATAGTATTCAAAAGGAAAGAGGTAAAAATCCAGAGAATGGGGAACATTTGCATAAAATGAGATTAGAGAAGTTTTCAGCATTAGTTTTTGGGTAGCTCAGGGTGGCTGCTGAACTATCAATTTCAGTACCTCAGAATCTGTATGTTTTTGAGACAGTGGCCTTGACACAACTGTTATTTCTTTTTCCTTTACTCTGAAGTTTCATACCTCCTGTGCAACATCCTGCTGAGGCCAGTGCAGCTGCCAGACACCAACTCCAGCACCCTGTGGGGCAGCTGAGCCATTTGTGCTGTCCTTGGAGCCTCCGTGGCCTCACTTGGATCAGCAGCTTGTGCTCTGCATGGTTTTGGCAAAGTTCCACCTGCTGTCAAACCTGCCACCCTCAAGGAAGTCCCCAGGGACCTCAGGACCAGCTCATCTAAGTCAAGCCTCTCTTGCTCAGACCACTGCAGAGCACTTTACAGCAGCACAAAACAGTGTCCCCACTGCACCCTGGCTTTTAAAGAGTGGTGTTCAAACACAGTACCCTTCTCTGTGCCTCACCAAGCTAAAAAAAAAACAATTTAAAAAAAAAATCTCCTTCCACTGCTTGCTGAAGGCTGAGATGGGGAGATAAATTTCCTTGGCCAACAGATTTGGGAGAAAGCTTTTCTTTCAAAGAGTCCAGGCTTTCCTGGACTCTGTCTCTGCTAATGAAAGATTATACATTAAGAACCAGTTGTAACTTAACATCACAAAACATTCACTGTCCATGCTTCTCCTGATAACAGATGAAAAGAAACTGGTCTTTGTGTGGAAGGCTGAGAAATCAAAGATGTACAGCCCATAGCACGGTACCTGCACACAGGAAGACAAGCCATGGGATCAGCCTCTGGTAAGCTCACCCTGCTTCTCAGAAAACACAGAAACAAGGAAATATTCCCAGCATTTTTCCCTTGGGTTTCACTGGAAGACTGTTTTCCCTAAAGCTAAGGTTCCAACCCAGCAATGAATTTGTCTGGACAGCAGACAGCAGAGCTCAGGACAGCTGGAACAAGGAGGCAACACCCAGCAGGCTGGAATTCCCTTGGAAAATAGCAGCTACAGCCTGGCCAGGCAGTGTCACTGACAGCAGGCAGTGCTAAACACTGCCAGCAGCATGTACAAGCAGTGTTTCAGTGTCTCTGCTGCACTTCTAAAGGAAATAACCTCTTGGTATAAGGATGGGTCAGTCTGTCTAATCAGCCAGAGGTTAGGAAAGAGCAAAATGGGAAGAAAGGATGAACATACAGTGCCAATTATTTCTTTATCCTCATTTCAGTCTCTCCACCCCCACCTGAGTCTCTATCCCTTACAGCCTCTTTTTCCCCTCCAACACCATGCATCACTTTTATCACTCCTGCCATTTGGTTTCTTAAGTCTGCCTCATCTAATCAGTGAAAACTTTATCTGTCTCTCCCCAAAACAAAGTCTCAGGGAACTATTTTGGAAGAGATGCCAAGAGCATATCTTTGTGCTGACAGGCAAAGTCAGAGAAACTGCCTAATCATGGTCCTGATACCCTGTGTGACAGTCAATTCAATGCATTAACTGATACTTTATGGCATTAAAGAGATAACATAAGTTTTTTTAAAAAGCTCCTGATGCCTAATCTCCGGTGACATCTTTAACTCTGGCTGCCAAAACTTGTGCTTACTCATCCATTGTTATTCCCTGTCTCATGTTTTCTGAATGGGAAAAAAAAGCTGAACACATTTGAACCTAAATAAGCTTTCACTGATATCAACAGCAGCAACAGCTATACATCACTGATATGTTTTATATTCTAAGGGGAAATGAATTTCTTGCACTGTATTTCAGCTGTTGCCCTTCCCAGGGAGAGGAAGCAGGATGGGAGTCAATGGGGTCAGTGCTGGGCAGGCAGGAGCAGACACAGCAGGCAGGTTGTGAAGAAAGTGCTCAAAGTCATTTTCCATAGAGGGACCAGCTTGAACCAAAGGTAGAAAAACTTATCTAAGCATATAATGACATATTATTAGTGTGTAGTTATATTATTATAGTGGGTAATAGGATAATGTATTTAGAGAATAAATATAATAACCACCTAAGCTTTAAGCAATACCTTAGTAGTAACTAATAGAATTTCACACTGAGTTTTCTGAGTCAGCCCAAGGTTCTCTCTGGGTTAGTCCTGCTCCAAAATGAGGATGTCCATGGAATGGACAGAGCTCCAACTCTGTTCCAGGCTGCTGCTGCTCATCCCAGGACCCACTGCAGGCTGTGTGCCATTCCCAAAGGAGCCACAGCCAATCCCACCCCCTGCACCAGCAAAGGAACACAATTCCAGTAGCAGGCCAGCACAGCTCCACTCCAGTTTGCTCCTGATCATCATGGAGTGGGAACAATTGGGCAACAGTCATTTTTCCTGCAACAAAAGGATATGTTACATGTTTCTCATAACATCATAGCAAAATTTAATCAGTCATTATACAGTTATAGCAATTTATTTTAATTAGTTATGGTAATTAGTCTCAATTTTTCTGCATGTAGTCTATTATCCCTTCCTATCCCAGCACTATTTTTCCTTTACTTTACACTTGGGTTGTATTGCAGAAGTGGGACATGAAATATTTACAACCATAACACCCCCAGAAAATATTGCTTTCCAAATTCAAAAACTAGATCCACTAGTTCCACTAGTGAAAGCTTTGATTCATATTATATTTTAATAAAAATCTTGTAGGGACAAACCCTTTGGAGCAGCTCTTACTCATGCCCCTGTCAGCAGTGCCCACAGCGAGTTCTGTCAGTGCAAGCTGGCTTTGAGCAAAGCACGAGCTTACGGCAAACGCCTCCTAATGAGGGACAGGAGCAGCATAAAAGGCCAGAAATGGAAAGATGATAAAGAGAAAGATGGGAAGGGAAAATGCTCTCCTTCCCTCTGCCAGGCATTGCTGCCAGCAGGGCTGATTACCCAGCCAGGGAGAGCCTGCAGGGATCCCAGGGCTCCTGCCCCGCCGGGGCCTGGCCCCGCAGCCTCAGCCTGAGCATGGAGAGCTCCAGAGGCGTGTGGGGAGCAGGCCCAGGACAGCTCTGGTGCTCCAGAGGCATGTGGGGAGCAGGCCCAGGACAGCTCTGGTGCTCCAGAGGCATGTGGGGAGCAGGCCCAGGACAGCTCTGGTGCTCCAGAGGCGTGTGGGGAGCAGGCCCAGGACAGCTCTGGTGCTCCAGAGGCGTGTGGGGAGCAGGCCCAGGACAGCTCTGGTGCTCCAGAGGCGTGTGGGGAGCAGGCCCAGGACAGCTCTGGTGCTCTGATACTCTGGGCAGGAGGGACACTCACACCCTCAGCGCTGGGAGGAGGCTGAAGCTGGGCAGAGGGTACCCCAGCTGGGGACAGCCCGGTGTCGCCACATTTCTCTGCACAGAATAAAGCAAGGCACAATTCTTTCCAAGAATATTTCTGGGTTTCGCATTCTCTGAACCTCAGAGAAAGGAAAAACAATTTTATCATTTGCTGTGCCTGTGTTTGTGCAAAAGTAAAATGCAATATGGAGACTGTTTACCCACAGTGATGGTGTCTTGTTCCTTGGCCTGTCAGGGCCTATCAGTGTGTGTGTGTGTGTGTGTCAGGACTGTCACTGACAGTCACGAGATTCTGGGCAGGGTGTGCAGAGTTGAGTGCTTGACAGATTCAGTTTAGTTGTAATGTAATATAGTACAGAATAATAAAGTATAATAAAGTAATTAATTAGCTTTCTGATAAGATGGAGTCAGATGCCCTCGTTGGGGCAAAAATATCCACAATACCCCGGAGCAGCTCAGCCCGATCCCTTGGGATACAGCTGCTGACCCCCGAGCCTGCACTGCGATCCTCGCTGCTGATTCAATGGTGCCACCTACAGCCACCAGCCCGGAGCGGGACAGCCCCGCTCTCCCTGCCGAGGGATGCTTCGCTTGAATCCCCTGGGCTACTCAGACGGGCTGGTGGAAGCCTGGATCTCGTAGGTGTCGGGGGCACCTCTGTGGAGATGAGAATCTCCAGGGGGCCCACCCGTGGAGGTTTCCATGTGACAAACTGTCACTGGCTCAGGTGACTGCAGCAGCAGACACATGAACAGTGATGCAGCTGCTCCAGGATTGCAGCAGCACCAATCCTGGATGCATTAGCCAAGATCCAACAAAGCCTGCACAGAGCACCAGGCAGGCAAGCAAGTCCCAGAAGCTTTGTTGCTTTGCAGGAGCAAGACCCTGTGCAGAGACCCACCCAGTTCCTGGGTTTCACTGTGCAGGCAGAGGCCAAATCCCCAAAAACAGGAGGCAGAGTGGAACTTCAGCCCCACCAAGACCAGAGCCATGGCCCACTGATGCTGCTGTAAGGGCAGGATGGATTCACCCTCCTTCTCCTCAAAGCAGTGGTATGTGACAAAGGCTGCTTAGACACAAGACTGCTCAATACTCCACTCAGCAATTATTTTCCTGTCACCTCTTGTGCTATAAACTGGAGCTCACAGGCTGAAGGCAGAAGAAAGGAGACTGGGTGCCTTGCTGAGTTCTCACCTGCCACACATGAGCACAATAAACCCATCAACACCACCAGGGCTCTCCCTCCAAGACAGTACCTCAACCCAAGAAAGTAAGATTAACAGAAATTTGTTTAAAGGGATACAGCATTGAAAATATTTTTTTTTTCTGAAATCAATAAGACTGCATCCACTGGAAAAATATTCATGTGAGAATGGAGCCAAAATTTCGTTACTATTCCAAAGCACAGCCATGCATACACCAAAAATAATTTCAACTGAATTAGGGTGAATTGATATCAACATCACTTCCTCTGCACAGAGGTGGGGATCAAATTTTACTGTCAGTATTAATTAGGGGAACTGGTCACTTGATTGTGCATTTATTCAAGGGTTCCCCTGGGTTTCTGGAGAATCAGCCTGGTCTATGCTTTTCAGGGGTGCACATGACCTGAAAAGGAATCACTTAATTTCATGGCCTCGAGATACAAAAGGGCAATTTTCGTTTTTGGCAAGAGAATGGAGTTGGGTCTGAGAGATGGGATACTCATTTAAATCAAAGTCCTGGCTAGCCAGCACAGTGCTGCCAGCTCACAGATCAATGCCCAAGCCGCTTTTTGAGTCTCTTAATAATTGGACTTGATCAATGCTTTGAGAGGCTGTTCATGGCTCACCCCATCTCAGCGATGCTCCCTGGTGATGGGAGCCATGCAGGCTCTGCAAGGCTGGGTAGTTACACAATGAACTCCTGCAAAGTGAATTTGTTCAGTTCTTTGAATGTATTTTCACATTTTCCCTGTTGTCTTCTTTAAGCACTATTATTGTTCAACAGCAGTAAATCCATCACCAAGTACAGGCAGACTGCAAGGACACAGGGCCAGGAGAAGCTGGCATGCAGGGAGCACGAGGAAGGCGTGTGAGCAGCTTGGAGTGTTTGTGCAGGTCTGCACAAACATCAGCCTGAGCAAGGCAGAAAACATCCCTGTGCTGCTGTTCCCAGCACCTCAACACCTGCCACAGCTGCTGCCTCTGCCTTGCCACCTCTCCAGTATCAATGCCACCATGACTCCCATCACACCAGACACCAGGATCCTCCCAACACCTCCTTGAGGATAGAGAGAATGGAAATGACCTGTCAATCCCACCTATGAAAGGACCAAGAGCTCTTCTGGGGACAAGTGGATGTAAGGGCCCAGATTGCCCCAGCTCCTCGTGGCCATCAGCTCCTAACCCTGCCAGGAACAGGCTTCACCCAAATCACACACAGCACATCTGGAGTCCTCCCCAGGCAGACACTGTCCTCTCCACCTTCCTGAGGGATCCTCTGGCTTCAGACACCCCTGAGAGAGGCTGTACCAAAAGCAGCATGACTTCAGTCTGCAGGAAAAAGGAGTCTCCCTCTCTCCAAGCCAGGACAAGGGAGCACCTCCCTGCAGGGAGGCTGAAGGAGCAAGGACAGGAAGGTCCATGCACCTTTCCTGGACCAGAGCCAGCTTTACTGGCTGCAGGCAGAGCCAAGGTGTGTTAAACACAACATCGTTCCCCAGGATGCAGCAGTTCAGTTGCACTCTTGGGGAGACATTGTGCCCTGTGCCGCTGAGACCAGGTGACACAGGTGACACCCACTGTCCTCCCTGCTGGGGTTCAGTGGCTGTGCAGGCACAGGCCAAAATCCCCAAAACCAGGAGGCAGAGTGGAACTGCAGCCTCAGCAAGACCAGATCCACTGACACTGCTGAAGGGCAGGAGGGATAATCACTGAAGGCAGGTGAGGCCTGCGCAGGTTGCTGTGGGGAAAACAAAACCCGCTCCAATTCAGCGGGAACACCGTGGGGGAAAGCGCAGGGAGCAGGGAATCTCCCGAAACCGCTGTTCCAGGCACGCCTTCAGCTTTCGGTGGCATCGCAGCACCATCTATTGGGAATGCATGGAATCCGGCCAGGCTGCTCCGCCGCTCCCAGGGATGCTGGGACAGGCACCGTGCCCTGCTCACATGGCCAGGGGTGCCCATAGTGACCCCAGCGCCCTGGTTCACCCCTGGGGTTATCAACCAGATGCTGGTAAGCGTGTGCCTCCCCCTCAGAAGAAAACCTCTTAAAACCCTCTCAGATCTGACATCCACCCCACACCAGGCTGCTCCTTCCTGCTGCTGGAGCTGGTGACTGCACCATCAACAGGAGGACACAGACTCCTGTGTCCCATTTCACTCCTCAGCAGTGCAATGTGAAATGCAGGAGCCTCATGAAGAAGAGATGTCAGAGGGGTCACCACATCCTGAGCCCGTGCCACAAGCTGCACAGACAGCATAGCTCATGGGAAATTGCTCAGCAGGAGATGACAGATTTGCTCTAGGGACAAAATTAAGCCTTTTGTGACCTTTCTGGACACGGTGCTGATCTTTACAATTGGAAAGGTTGACACAGGTTGAAACAAAGAAGTTACATCTGCATTATGGCTTTCTCATGGGAGATGTCTGATTTCTTGTCTGAAATTTAGTAGGGCAGACCAAGAGGCACAAACCTCCATTCTCCCTCCCTTCCCAGCAGCAGGCACAGGGCCCTTGCTCCAGGGAAGCAGCCCTGATACAAGAGCAAGAGTGTTACCTGTGGAAAAGGTGAGCACGCTGTAGTGGCCCTTGCATGCTGAGCAGAGTCCATGTTTGCATTTGGGCTGATCACCTACTACCTGCCCAAACAGTTCTAAACTTCATTCTCACTGAGAAAAGCCCTTCTCAATGCCCTGTGCCAGCTTCAGGGATCTCAGAGCAGTGAATCCTGCCCTGGGGGCTGAGCTCCCTCAGCTGAAGCATTCGCTCCACTGGGCATTCCTGCCATGTCCTCTCTGGGCTGTGCCCACACACATCAAACCAGCCCTAGCACTGCCCCCTCCTACTGCTGCCATGGCAGAACTGCCCCTGCCCTGTGTCCTGCACTCACTGAACACATTTCAGTTTGAAATGTGACAAACAGAAGCAGATTTCCAAGGCTGTGTCCGATGCCCTGTGCTGCTGTGTGCCTCGCTGTGCCCAGTGCCTGCAGGGGCATTGCTGTCTGGTGCCATCCAGCACAGGGGCTGCAGCAGGAGCATTCCTGCTTCACCTGCTCCAAGTCAGCAGCATCTGGGGATTCCTGGGCAGGCTTAAATGTACCAACCTGGGAGTCCTCCTTCTGCTTCATTCCCAGCACCTGCAGTGACACAGGCTCCACTGCTACAGCCAGATTCCTTCTCTGCCTTCATGCACTGCCTTCTTCCCCTGTATTTCCACTTTATGTAATTGGCTGTGTCAAAAGAGCCCTTACATAACCACAGCCACCCCAGGCACATGTCTCAAAACACATGCATGCCTCCCCTCCCTGTCAGTTGGGATCTTTTGCACATGGATGGATTCAGCCCTTCTCCAGGAACTACTAAAAATAAAGAAACCACACTGGCAAACATCAGGGACTCACAGAGCTTGGCATAACAGTTTTTCATGTCTCTCACAGACAGTGTCTGTACACTGGAACATAAAGACCTGGGCACAACACATGCCAGTGGGAAAAGAGTAACTTGCTTTACTGAGTCGTCCTCTCTGCATTCAGGCAGAGAAAGTTTTCTTAATGAAAATGTTCTTTTTTAATCTTTGCAAGTGTGCAAGCCATCCATACAGATCAAGGACCTGTACAGAGGCTAAAAACACTTTGGACAAAGTTATTTTAATCATCTAAGTGATTCCATTGATTTTCCTGGGCTACTTGCATATCTAAATTAATCTGAACATTTGCATAACTTCTGCCCAAAAGTTTACTGTCTAAAAGCATTGGCACAACTCCCCATGAGATCAGCTTTATCACTGGCACAGGGAATCACATTGACTGCTCACACAGATCATTTGCAGGGGCAGAGTATCACTTACAGATGAAACAAACTGGTGCCTGTTGTGCAGTGGTGAACCAAGGGACACTTTGGCACCCACTTCAGGGAAAGCCAGATCAGGGTCTAGATAACCATGGCATGACTTGTTTGCAGCCTCACTTCTCTCAGACAGCAAGACTTGGTAGTTTCTTTTTCTCTGGGTCTCCCTACTCTGCTAGCACGTCCCTTGTGTCCTAGCAGGTGGCTCTTCTCCCCCTGCCATCAGGAACTGCAAAGCTGTTAACTCCATGCTAAAAGGGGATGGCATCTGATCACATCTGTTAAAATTATTTTGGCCACATACAGCTTCCAGAATGCTGAAGGCAAACAGTTGTTTGTTCCTTTTTATATTCAGCATTTCATTTTACAAGGATCATTGCAGCAGCCCTTCAATTCCCACATAGACTACTAAAGTGTTGTCTCGCCTGAAAATCTTCCTAATTTATGAGATGATATCAAAGCCTTGGACTTGGGAGGCTGTGCTGACATCAGTCCACCTAATGATGGTCTTTTTGGAAGGACCATAGATTGTGTTAAGGTTATTGATGGTGATGGAGTCACCACACAGAGGCCAATCCGTAATCATTTACTTACATGAATGACTTTTCCAGCCCAGCAATTCAGCTGGCACAGAAATGACAGTGGCTTTCTCCTGCTTGGATTTGGGTCGAGCTGGGCTTTGTCAGACCTGGACATCAGCTCACTGTCAGCCCCTGGGCAGGACTCCCTCCCTGAGATTCCCAGCAGCAAGGCTGCACTGCCTGGCAGGTCACACTGCATTTAGGTACTCAGCATTTACAGAGAGGCAGGAGAGCAGGGAACCTGGGGACAGGAGGTGCACTCTTTTGAACTGAGATGCTTCATCTTCATTTTGATTTTTTTTTCTTTTTCTTTTTTTTTTTTTTAAGTGAAATGGATGCAATATGAGTATGACTTAAGTTACAAGGTTGAATTTAGATTGCCCACACTAGAAAAGTCACCACATTAAGACAAGATGGAAACATTCAGACAGTCATGTGCTCAACAGCCCTTCCTCAGACACAGGTGTTGGGTTGGCACCTGTGGCTGATCTCTGGCTCCTGACTGTGCAGACTTCTTAATAATCCACATCTTTGGGGTGTCTGTGGGAAGGAACAACAATCCAGCTGTCAGAAACCCCAGTGCTCAGTATTTCAACAGAAAGTTTTCATTTTTTCTAATGAAAAATCAGAAATCCCCACAAGGCTCCTTTGGCTGCCACCTCCCCACCCCCACCCAGCTGCTTTCCTCTGGAGCATTAATTCATTAATTAACTCCTCATACCCCTGAGTGATGGGGAAAGGTGGGTGTGTGCTCAGGAACCCACAGACAGCTGATACACCCACTGCAGTTTGCCTAAGTTCAGTGCCTTCCTCCTGTTAGGAACCTTGGATGGGTTTTTTCTAAACTGGTTGAGATTCCCAGTAAAGTTATTTTACTTTAAAAATTAAGCTCTCTGTGACAGGAGAGCTGCATTCAGAAGGATCAGCAGCCTAAGCACTCATCAAAGCATTTCATTGTACTGTTAGCCCTGAGAAAAAACACCCAATATGATTTTTGTTTGCATTTTCCACAAGATCTAAGTCAATCACACTCAGTCTCTGTTAAAGCAAAGCAAATGTTGAGCAGGGATAGGGAAGCACAAGGCAGTGCACACAAGCACTACACAAACTAAAGACTGTTTTTATCCTCCTGGCTTCCCACAGATCCTCCACACCTCTGCTCCCAAATGCACAGGACTGTCATAGGAATAAATGCACAAAGGCTGCATGTCCTGAGCTGCAGTGGTAGTTAGGACCATAACACAGAGCAAATTTGCCAGATTTACAGAAAAAAAAATTGCACAGAATTGTTCTTATGAGAGAAACTGGGCTCATTTAGCTTCAAACAACATCTAAGTGAGTTGATCACCCATTTCCTCCTGAGGCACAAGGACCTTGTTGACCAAACACAAGTTTACCTCTGAGTTAGCCATCCACATTCCCAGGTGTCAAAGTCAGGAACTGGGATCTGGCAGCTGTGGTCCAATACAGAGTTCATCACAAACACACATCAAGGACAGGAGCATTGCCATAAATATTCCCCTGTTCTTACTGGGGTGACACTGGGCTGCCAGTGACAGATGCGGGGGTAACCCTGCAAACCCAGGGACCAGGACAGGAGGATGCTCTGGGTAGGAGGCAGCCTGATGATTTCAGTGCAGTGCTTAGCAGCAGTTTGGGTAAAAATGGTAAATTCACCCCAATTTTTTAAGTCTGGTTCAGTATAGAAAAGTTTCTTCAGATTGAACAACAAATAATGTTTTAATAACCAATCCATCTTTTGTGGTCAGTCACCAGCCTCCCTATTTACCCCATACATTCCCTCTGTCTACTCAACTACTCAACCCTGCTCTTAACTTTTGCTGTGGGATTTTAAATCTGCACTTGGAAATTTTATTTTACAGTTTTTATTTCCCACCTTCCTTTCCTTTCTCCTGTAATTGATGCCCCAGATCAAAACACTGGGATGCTTCATGGAGCTGTCCTGAAACCAAAAGCCCTCTGGCTTAGGAGTCCTCCTCAGCAAGGTTTGTCAGCTCCCCCAGTTCCAGGGAAATAAAGCTGGGTTGAGTCAACAGCACAGCTTGTGACAGCACAAAGCATCCATCTCTGGGGATAAACAAGTTATTTGCATGCTTTTTCACTCCTCACCATTGTGCTTTCCAGTCACTGTAAATCGTAAAACAAAGCCACACTTCATCCTGCTGGCCAGAGGCCTCCATCTTCTGAGGGTGCAATGGCAAACAACAGGCAAGTGAATTCTCTCCCAAATATAAACAAAACAATGATTCAACCCAGTTGTTTGGGGTTGCTTGTTTTTTTTTCCACATGAGTGAACAAATTAAGCTGCCAGATTAGGAAAGTATAAATATTATGTGGGTACCTGTCTGTGTGCAGCACCTGGAGCTGCCTTTGCAGGAGGCTGGAGCTCTCACACCCCCAGGAGTGGGACCTCTCCCCTGGCCGGGTCAGAGCTGGAAAATACTCACAGTGCCATGACAGCTGAGGGACTTGCTAACAAACACAGTGCTGCTTGCATCCATGCTTGCAAAATCCAACACCTTAAATGCATTTTCAGGCTCCAATCTCTGGCTGTGGCAGCCCAGCTCCTGCCCCAGGGCACAGTCCCTGGTCCTGCCAGGGTCCTCCCAGTGCCAGCTGGGAGCCCTCCAGGGCTGGGGTGCACAGCCAACAAATGCTGCCCTTCCAGGGATGCTGCAGGGACACTCTGTGTGCACACATCCCATTCAAACACAAACTTTCTGCCTGGGCAGCACCTGTTTGGATATCGTTCCTTAAGGCCAAGAGTTCACTAAATTCAACTATTAATATTTCTAAAATGAAGTTTGTAATTTTCTGTCTGTTCAGTTCCTTCATTTTAGATCCTGAAGATAGAAAGGGCCTTTTATTCTTTCCTACTGCAATATTAACCCCAAGAAAAGCAGAAACCAGAAGGAACCTGGAGGAACATGACCCTCAATGGCCTCAGAAACACCAAATGTCCTCCAAAGCCCCTTTCAATATCAGCCAGATCTGCAGCCTGAACCTGAATAAAATGAAATCCCTCTGTACCATGTAGGAGGAACACAAGCTGCCCAAAGGGAGGGGGAGGAAAAGGGCCACATTTCTGCAGCTGTTTTTGCTAGGTAGCTTTGCTAATGATAATTTAATCCATAGCCCCACTGGTCTGGCTGTGTCTGGTGGCACTGAGTGCCCCTTCAAAAGCTGCTGTCTCATTGCAGGCCTCAGACTCTGCAGTTCTCCAGCTGGCTGCAGTGAGGACAATCTGCCCTTCCATAGCTCCAGGGGAGGCAGAGGAAGGGCCCAAAGTCCTGCCCAAGAGGCAGGAGGGAGCACTCTTGGGCTGCTCCTGTCAGCAGGGCAGTGGCTCCTATCAAAGCATCCTGACAAATGAGTGTCCCTGGCCTTTCATTGCCCCTCAAAGTGTGACAGCAGTGGCATCTGCACCAAGGAGAGGGGGTGAAAGGTGCACATCTTTGGATTAGGAACACCTAAACCTCTCCCTCATGGTGAGCTCCATGAAGAAGATCAAAAGGCTTCTAACCTCAAAGCCAGGCATCACCTGAAAGGGGAGAAAAAAAAAAGACATTTAACTTTCTAAACAAATTCAAAGTCAAACTACTGGTGGCAGAACATGCTGCTCTCTCCTGCCCTATTTCAAGGCTTGGCTGTGAGTCAGTGGTGTTTGAGCTGCAGCCAGCTGTGCCTGTCCAAGTGGGTCCCTGGGGAGCCCCAAGCCTGGCTGCTTTCTGCCCACACTCTGCAGAGTCCTGATCTCTGTGACACAGCCTGGATGCTGCACACTGCAGCTCATGGCTGAGTCTCCCCAAAAGCAGCACCTTCTCCCAGGCTGCCCAGCCCAGCTGGTGTGGCTCCCCCTCCCCTCCCCAGCATTCCTGAGGGATGCCAAGGAAACCTCCTGCATCCATAACACAAGAGCTGCACTCTCCTTCCTCAACAACCTCAGCCAAAAATGCTGCGCCCTGACCAAGCCCCAGCAGCAGCAGCTGTGTCAGCCCCAAGCCATGGGCAGATGTTCATCGTCCTAACACTGAAATACAAGAGCAGAAACAGTCCCTGAGAGCTCTGGGGCTGTTCCTGAGGGAAGGCACACGAGCAGGATTGCCTCACCTCACTGTGATGGCCCTGTCACCAGAAACATCACTGAGTCCAGACAGGCTTCAGGTGATGAAAACTGAAATGCAGCACAAGGACTTTTGACCTTCAATTCTCCTTTTGCTGAGATAGATCACTGCATTTTCACAGCTTGAGCAGTCTCTTTGCTGGATCCATTTGTGACATGTCATGTTCTTGCCCAAACTCCATTTTTCCTTCCTTCCAAAGCACTAAGATTTGCTTATGACTCAGCCTCAATAAAACACACAGCAAGGACCATCAAAATGTGTGTGCAATGCAGAGATAAAACTCACAGGCTACATTCTTTAGGCTAGAATCTCCACTGTCCTTCATTTCCCCTCAAAAAGAATATTAACTCACACTAGGTCTTGATGCAAAGTAGATCTACCAGCAGAAGAGGAGTTTTAAAGGGAATCTATCTCCATGTGATAAATAAAGAGATAGATGGGGCTGCAGAGGCTGTGACAGCCCTGGAGAGCCCACACTGCACAGGACTGAGAGCAGCAGAGCTCCCCAGCCACCCTCTGCCTGAGCAGAGACCCCACCACTCTGAGGAAATCACTTGCTGAGGAGTGTGGGTGGGAAGCAGAGAAGGAAGCCACGGGGATTTTTTCTAGTTTAGCATTCACAGATTTGAAAAGAGCATTTCAGGCAAAGCCTTGTTTATTCTCAATGAAGATGGAGAGGCTGTGGATTCTCCCTGTTGGTGTTTGAGAGCTGGCCCCAGGGTCTGCCTGGTTGTGAGCCAGAGCTCTTCAAGTTCTCATTCTTGACAGAATGGCCTTGAAGAGCTTTGCTCTCTACACAGAGAAGGGAGTGGGGAGGTAGCTGTGGGGCAGGTAAATGGCATTATCTGTCCTGTACAGGGGTGGAGACTCAGCATTCTGTATTAATCCACCAGTTTCAAAAGTCTCTCATGATATGCATTTGAAATCTGATCCTAAATTCTTTGAAGTTATGCTTTTCACTGAATTTAGTGGAATTTCACACAGTCTCTAATCTCTCTGGTTTTCTTTTTAAGCAGCCACTTGCTTTCATAAGACAGACATCCAGGCACCCTCTGTTCTCTAGCAACAATAAAGCTTGTAAGTGTCCAAGCACAAGAACAGAATGAAGGGAAATAGAGGGAAACCAGAAACCCAAAAAAACAACCAACCAAAAAAACTCCTACCAAACAAATAATTCTAATTTCTAGTAAGGAATAAAAATATGGCCACTTTGCATAAATTCACTTCTAGGGATTTACTACAGACAGTTAAAAAGTATCTTTAAAGTGCATGAAATCTATTTTTTACAGATGTGAACTAAGAGGCTTATGGAAAAACATCCATAAAAAAATCTCTTCTTTAAAGTTTCAGTACGACATGTGGCACTGAACTTGAGGGTTACTTTAGACATGCTTTCAGCAGCAAAACCCTTGTGTAACACCAAGTGAGCTGAGGATAATTGTCATGAAACAGCCTCTGTAGCACCAGCTTTCCTTTCCTATCAGCAGCCCTGCAGGATGCTGGTAACACAGCTCAGTTATGTAAGAAAACCCACAGATTTTTGGGCAGAACTCTAGAGAGTGGTGCTCCACTGGAATCACAGGAGCAGTTTAGCACCTGTTGTACAGCTCAGAACTCATTCCTGGGTCTGAAACAGAAAAATCACAACTGAACAATGCATTCCAGGCACTGCAGTAACCTGCTCTCAGATCTGGGAACAGGGGAGCACTCCTCAAAACAAGGAGAATAAACCACTGCAAACCCTCATTCCAGCTGGGATTTACACCAGCTGAAATTCTGGCCCAAGGACTGGCAGAAAATGAGCTACCAGTGACAACAGATGGGAGGGCAGGACAAGGGCAGGGCTGAAAGAGCTTTTCAGAGCAATTCTTCTCCTTTCCTGCAAAAGCTGTGGTGTAGATCTTCAGTAAAGGTCCTTTGACTCCTGCTGAGCTCTGCTGGCCAGTACAATGTGACCCTTTTTAATGCCATCTTGTATCCATGGTTTAATGTGACAAAAATCTGCCAGAGGCAGCATAATCAGTCTTTAGTTTCCTTTCTTTTTTCCCCCCTTTTCCTTGATAATTGGTTATGATTTAATCTGCCATAGTTAAGCTTAGTTAAATTTACTGGAACCAGCATTTTACCCCACATGTTCACTGTGATGAGAACCAGGTTTCCTTTGCATTAAAACTTCATGAAATTTAAAAGTTTTATAAATGAGGAAGCATTCCTGGTCTACCTCCACTTATAGAATTACCATCCTGTTCAGAGTTAGATAAACCAGGAACATCCCAATGTGTAATTTCTAAAGGCAAACCCGAGTGTTTAATCCATCAGCTTCTGAGGTTGTTCCCGAGACCCTGGCGAGCTTCTCCCTGGCCAGCAGGTGACAGTCTCAGCAACAGAAACCCTGAGCACATCACGAAGAGGGGATTGTTCAATCATCTGCGGGGATACAAACGTTATTTTGTTTTGTTTGTTTTAGATCCATAGACAGTCCACAACAGGGGCCAATATTTTTCACCAAACATGCCACTAAAGAGGAAGGCCAGAAAAAATTCCGGGTGTGATTTCCCACTTTCCTGAGGAGATATCACAGATAAGGGCATTAATGACACTGCATTCAAGAGGTGCCAGCACCATTCTTAGCAGCATTCAGAAAAAACCCTTTACACCTCAGCGTGGGTGTGAAACCAGCAGATGTAAATAAAAGCACTTATAAATCAAGCATTTATTTGAAGCATAAGTGCATTCAAGGGTGGCACAGTTACATTGGCTGATATCTTTAATGTGATGAGGAGTGAAGAGGATGCAGAGAATCTCTGTGTGCATTGTAGGTGACTGTAACAATTCCCTGCAGCAGGGGAATCTAAGGGGGGACCTAATCTTCACCCTAAGAAACCTCACTGCACCCAGCACCATCCACAGCTACAGACCAGAAGGAAGCTCAAGGTTCTCCAGCAGAAGTTGCTGTTCTTGGTCAGGGTCACTCTCTCCCCAACTTAAGGAAGTTTTCTTATGCTCAGAACAGAAAGCCACAAATCATTTGCTTGATCAAATTCATTTTAATACAGCTGGGACTTTGTCTGTGCAAAGGTCAAGTATAACCTTTTTAAATCCAAATGGTTTGGCCAGTTTGAGATTTATCTAGGCAGAACCTCAGAGAGGTTATAGCAACAACTCAATATACCAGAGATATGCTGATTTAAATACCTATCTCTGGTGGTTTCCTTGTGAAATGAAGATTTGCAGGTGTGCAAATTCCTTGTCACAAGGACTTTAATCCCATGCCTGCTGTCATAAACAATCCTCATTAAATTGTGTTTTAGCTGAATTCTTACCAGCTGCATTAAATAATAACACTTGTCCATGTTTCTCTACAGTTTAGAGAAAACATTTATGCATTATTAGATGATAAAGGAATGTGTTGAGAAAACAAACAAATATCATATTGACTGCACTGCAAATCTCACCTGCATTGCTGCTCCCTTGTCCTGGTGTTCAGAGCTGTGACTGTGGAGGAGACTCACTGCCTTCCCTGAATGGCCAAACAAGGGATGGGGTGAACCACAGGACAGGCTGTATTTATTACCAAACAGAAAAGGAATTATCAGTAGGTGCACTGCTGTAAAAGTGTGTCCTTACCTTGGTTTGTTTAACCCAAGCTTAAAAACCAGGTCCCATTTGGATTTGAAATGGATGTGACATCCAACACTAAGGCCATTTACCTACACTTTCCCCCTGAGAGCACCTTTCTTTTGTGCCATGGATAGAAGCTTTTCCACATTATGTTTCTCCATAATGTTTTGATAATTCTTTCTTTCTCTGTCCTTCATGCATCCATCTCCTTCCTGACACCCATCTTTTTCTTCATAGTGACTTCAAGATTCTCCTTCTTTCATTTTCCCTTCTCCCCTTCTCCTCACTACCCCCATTTCACAGAGCACTGCAGAGAGCAGACTCTGCCCTGGGCAGTGCCAGGAGCGAGGTGTGAAACCCTCTGCAGCAACAGAGAAGCCATCTCAGGGTGGTCACACAAATCTCACTGCCTCCTTGATGCTGCCAGCCAATGGGAGCCCCAGGATTTGTATCCTGCCCTGAGAAAAAGCAGGGCACGTATTAGGCAAACTAATCACGCTGCAGGGATTTGTGGAATGAAAAGCACCTCTGCTCAGGGCTCAGAAATGGTGTGAATCAACCACACACCACTGCCAGGGGCAAATTCACCTGCTGTCTCCTTACTCTCTTCTGTCATATTCATTATTGCAGCATCTCAGCCTCCAGGAGCAGAGAGCAGAGCCCGGCCAGCCCATGGTGAAGGCTCCCAGTGTCTCAGGGCAATCTGAAGTGATTGACACAGGGCTGGCTTCCTCCTGTGCCTGCAGCCCTGCCTGTGCCTGGGGCTCCCTAATGCAAACAAAGTAACGCAGACTTAATGATCGCTGTCATTTCCATGTGCCTACTGCTGATCTCTTAATGAAATATTCCACTTAAATTGCACTGCACAAGCACAGTTCTGTGCTGGCAGAGCTGCAAAACCGGAGTGCCCAGTGAAAAGGTCCTGCAGTACAAAGGAGAGCTGGTAGTGAAACACTGCCTGACTGTTTAGGTGCCTGCTCCTGCAATCAACACAACACCTGCCAGGCTTTCTGAAGGGTAAGAAGAGAGCAGAGGATGGAAATTGCCTTTATCTCAGGTTGGGACATGGGAAAAACAGCTGAAATGAGGATGACAGTCTGTGGGGATATGGATTTGACATTCATGGAGGGGTGAGTGGTGTCTGCTCAGTGCTGCTCTAACAGCCTTGCTCCCTCCTGTCAAATCCTGCTGGGAGCACTGCTGCAGAAGAGGAGCACTGGGAACATGCTGCACCACACAGACTCTTGGTTTACCTATTGTCACAAGCAGTAAACCAAATATTGGTGGGGGGAAAACTAAAAGTCTGTTCAATGACCAAATGTGTGCTGTAGGAAATAGGAGAAGTAAAATTACTGAAAAGCAATGGAGTTTTAAAAAGCTGACTATATTGTACACTCAGTCTAAAATAAAGACAAATAGATACCACACATGTTCTTCACTCTTCCAGAGATGAACAAGAGCATCGAGCTCACCTTTCCTTAGGCCATCAGCTCTTGCAGAATTACATGGCATAAGTGGAGGTCTCTAAATTTTGCCTCTGCTTTGGCCTTGCACACCTCACCTCTTCCCCAGCCCCCTCCAAGTGATCACAAGCAAGCAGTCTCTGGCTTCAGGCACTGCAGGGTCCCAGGAAGTGATGCAGGAGTAGAGAGCAGCATCTGGAAACAGGGAATTCACACAGTCTGCCTGGGTCACAGCACCCACTCCATCCTGCCTATGGTGAGGAAATGCTGAAGGTGCTGATGAGTTTGTGGTTGACTGATAGGAATACTTTTCCCCTAAATAAAAGCCTATTTTAAGAGCATATTTTTCAAAGCTAACTAGGTGGAAAGTAATGGAACAGGAGCTGTGATTTAGTCCAGCTACTCTACCAAGTCCTCCTGTAATTTCCTGGATGATTTGGAGTCTTGTCCTACACTTTTTCATGGTAGCTAACACTAAAAACTGCTTCAGCAGGTGAGAAATCAGCCCTATTCAGTGCTGACCCACTAGCAATGGTTGAGAGAGGCATTATCTTCCCTGTTCCATCAGTACAAGGCAAATGAGAGAGGCAGTTTCCTTCAGGGAACCAGGGCTGTGTTAGAGACACAGGAAGAAGGGAACAATGCCCAAGATTTGCATTTGCTGAAGGGCTCAGCACATTGCTCCCTTGTGAGCCGGCCAAGGCAGACAGCACATGAATCCTTGTGATTCATCCTTCCCCCTGGTCCACCTCTCTGTATCCAGCACGGCACAGAGAGCTCTGTGTGTTTATTTGTACACAAAAAGGTCTTTACTTGGTACTGTAGTATTTGGGTGCTTGGCTCAGGCTCCCAAGATGGAGCAGGGGTACAGACTGATCTGTTGAACCAGTATTTTCCACTTTTCTGCCAGACTGCTGGGTGACCTTGGGCAGTTTACAGCAACTTCACCTCTCACCACCTCATTTTAATTCTGTAAAATTATTCTGCTTAACTTTGAATAGAGTGTAGCTGTCAACTGATGCAAGGGCAGGGTATGTTGTTTACATGTGACTCAAATAAAACCAGTGCCTAAAACCTGAAAGCAGCAAGACAGAGAAATTGAGAAAGAACAGAGCGGAAATGTGAAATTGTTCCTCTGCTTTAGCTTTTCTCTGCCTGCTGCCCTTCCTAAAGAGAGGCAATTACAGTCCAGCCCCACCATCCAATTTACTCCCTGACAGCCACGCTGAGAAGTTCAGGCTACCCCCCAAGGCATCATAAATGACAGGTAAATAAGCCACACATGTTAGGAAGAGTCACTTTAAAGGTCAAAATTCTGCTGTGCTGAAGAATGCACGTTTCAGGGCAGATCTTTCCCTTTGGAAGGCTATGGATCTGGAAACCTGGCAAGAAGGGCAGGTGCTCAGGAAGGACACATTCCAGGCACTCCCTGCTGCTGATGCCATGTGAGCTGTGCCTGCCCAGACTGCCCTTAGTGGTTTTAGGGGAAGCATAACCCAGGGATGCAGGAATGCACAACCCAGGGATGCAGGGGTGCATCACCCAGGGATGCATCACCCAAGGATGCACAGCATGGTGAGGCTGCTGGTCATGGACATGTCAGGGAGATGGATTCTAAGCTGTTGAAAAGGCTCCTGAGTTTCTGCTGCTCATGAACACCATATACAGAAACTGTCTTTTCCTCCTACAAATAACTCCTCCTGGAGTTGCAGGAAGCCCTGTCTAAGGGTTCTGACTGTCTTGGGGTTGAGCTGTGGAGAAGCTGCAGAGCAGGACACCAGCTGCCCGTTTTGGTAGGAGGCAGACACGGAGCAGTGCTCGGCAGGACCTGCCACGCTCGCAGGGCTGACCCTGAGTGTGAAGCGTCGCTTGCACCGTACACAGGCCCCCAACCTTTTCTCTTCCGAGTGCTTGTTGAGCTGTTGTCTCCGGCTGTGGCAGGTCGGAAGCTGCATCTGGAGAAGGTTTGAACGTATCCAGCCCCTTTCAAATTCCCCCGTTGTCAGAGGGCTGAAAACCCCCTCACCTCCACAGTCCCACACTTGGCCGTAGGTGTGTGCGTGCCCAGCCAGCCTGCCCGAGAGGGGCTGCCCAAGCCTTGCGGGGACAGGAGCGGGCAGGAACGCCGGTCCGTGTGCCTGCTCCCGCTAATCACAGTGTCCTGCCCGTGTCACCTGAGCACGTCGGGCTGCGGCCATGCCCGGGTCCAGCGCCGGTCCGTGCCAGGATGCACAGAGCAGGGTGCCGGGATGCGGGGTGGGAGTGTGGGATGTGAGGATGCGGTAGCGTGTGAGTAAGGGCGAGTGTGTGAGCAGTGTGTGTGTGAGTGAGTGAGCAGTGTGTGTGTGTGTGTGAGAGCAGTGTGTGTGTGAGTGTGTGTGTGTGAGTGAGCAGTGTGTGTGAGCAGTCTGTGTCTGTGTGAGTGTGAGCAGTGTGTGTGTGAGCAGCGTGTCTGAGCAGTGCGTGTGTGTGTGTGTGTGTGAGCAGTATGTGTGTGTGAACAGTCTGTGAGTGAGTGTGTGTGTGTGTGTGTGTGTGTGTGTGTGTGTGTGTGTGAGTGCGCGCCCGAGCCCTCACCGTGCCCGCTCCCCTGGGAGCCGGGCAGCTCCGTGCGGCCAGAGCGCCCCGTCCCTGTTCCGGGTGCTCTGTCCCTGTCCCCGGGGTGCCCCTGCCCGCCGTGCCGAGCCGAGCCGAGCCGTGCCCGAGCGGGGCGGGGCGGTGGGAGGGGGCTGGCCGCGGGGCCGTGGCGCGGCGGAGCGGCGGGCGCAGAGCGCGGCGGACACCGCTCCGCTCGCTCCGCTCCGCTGGGCTCGGCGCACCGGGGCCGGGCGCTCCATGAGCCGCCGCGGGGGCGGTGGGCGCTGCGTTCGCTCCCCGCCGCGGAGCCGCCGCGCCGCCGGAGCCGGGATGTGACTTGCGGAGGGCTGGCGGACAGAGCTGCCCCGCCGCCCTCGGCCGCAGCAGACAGCGGGTGAGCCGGCGGCGGGCGGGGGGACAGCGGCCCCGGAGCGGCTCCGGGGGTACGGCCGGGCCAGGGCTGCGGGCCAGGGACGTAGCGGAGCCGCTCAGCCGGCTCTGCGCCCTGCGCTGCCCGCAGAATTAGCTCGGTGGCCGCCAGCAGACAACAGGCTGGATATAGGAATCCTGGGGGGATTAGATGGGATATAGGGCAGGACGGGGGGGCTCGGAGCAGGGGCTGCGCTGCGGGGAGCGGGGCGGAAAGCTGGCGAGGAGGGCAGCGGAGTTCGGAGAGGATGGGGAAGAAGAGCGGGGACAGGCGGGGGAAGAAGAGAAGGGAAAAAGAAAC
Source organism: Agelaius tricolor (assembly GCF_023055355.1). Taxonomy (NCBI): domain Eukaryota; kingdom Metazoa; phylum Chordata; class Aves; order Passeriformes; family Icteridae; genus Agelaius; species Agelaius tricolor. The sequence goes on from NW_027269279.1 coordinate 7,810,436, forward strand.
CGAAGAGAGAAAAGAACGAAGGGACAAAAGAGCGGAGGCTGAAGCGGGATAGGTACCGTCCAGGAGGAGGAGGCTACGGGCGGATTAGGGCGAGCCCGGAGCGGAGGCAGCCGCGCACCGGCCGCACGGAGGGGCCGCCCGGCCTCGCACCGCGCTCCAACGCGGGGTGGTTCCAGCCAAGCCCGGCTCCTCATCGCATTCCCAGCGGGGGCTCAAGGGCAGGGACGGGGAAGAGGCCGAGGGGAAGAGCCTTTGTTGGCCCCCGGCCGCCGCGGTCCGGTCCCGGGGCTGGCGGCAGCTCCGGCTGGGTGCGGGTGCGCTGCAGTTCTGCCTGTAGTTAACAGAAGCCCTGTCTGTGTTACCTCTCCGCAAAGCCACGCAGAGAGAGGATTTAGCACTTATGTGAACCCTTTGTTTACACCTGCCCTTAATGTTTATCCCAAGGCTAACAGGATTTCCTGCGTGCTGAACCCAAACACTCCGCTGGGTGATCAGCGCTAGTACCGAGTTTAACGGGGATCCCCTTGCTGCTTACCAGCAGGGAATATCAGGGCTGAGGTGTTGTCACCCTACCTCAGGACAAATCCGGTGACAGATATACCCATCTGCTAGAAGGCTGTGACACGAATAGAAACAGTCTGAGAATTAGCAAAGAGAACAAAAACGTTGATTACTGTAATTGATTGCTGTCGCCTGTGAATTCAACACCAGGCGCTGTGGTCAGAAGTACCTAGGCACACGTGATACACTGATTCTGACTAAAGGGAATTCAGCCCCGAGAAAATTAGAAAGATAATTTCATCGTGTATTCAGCATCACAGAGTATTTCTAAATGAAATGAAAATTCATTTATTTCTAAATGAAATAAATATTGAAATGAATATTTCTAAATGAAAGCAATACTTTTTCTACGCGTCCTTTTTGGAGTAGGGGCTTGCTTTCTGTAACCGTGAGGCTGTAAGACAGCATGATGTGTATCTGATGCAGGGGCTGTCAAAACCACCGCTGGGTTTTTTGCCTACAAAGCACAATTGCACTATTAATTATTATTCTGGAAATACACACGTCTCTTGAGTAGTGTGATCTCAACTTGGCTGTTGCTGCTCTGTTATCAGTCCTGGAGCTCATTCTTCAGTTCTGATCAAAAGCAGCTGGCAGAGATCCTGTGTTGTGATTAATTCCTCACTCCCTCCCGTCTCTCCACAACACTTCGTGGCGGGGGTGGTTTTCTTTTGCAAATTGCACAGTGAACCAGTCTTCTGCCTGTGTGGTTACTATCTGTGCTACTATTGCTTGTATTTACTGATTGTTTTTCTTCTCTGCCATTGAATGCATCTCCCTGTGTCAGCTGACTAACATTTGAACTCCAGGTACAGGAGCAGATAATGCATCTAACCATGAACAGCCTAACCTTAACTCTTTGCACGATTACAATTTATTCTGTATATATATTCTGTAGAAGCATTCAGCTGTGTCTTTTTGATCCCTTTGCAAACTTTGGTCAGAAGACTTTAGCTACAGAAAGCCTCATTGATTTTTAACCGTGACAACTTTTTGATGACAACTGTGAGATTTTCTCTTTCTGCTTAGTTGCTTGTAATTGTAGTTTGTACCCGCTGGGGCAGCTTTGTGTCTGCAATTTCTGTAGTGACTCTATGCTAGATAATGTAATGAAAGGACCTCACTCTGTAGAAAACAGTGGAGTTATTACAGCTGTCATTGAGAGCAGATTTTGAGCCAAAAATTGAGTACTGGATTGAAATAGTAGCTATCCTGCTAATTGTTCACTGCTTTTGCCTAAAATGTGTAAGGCTTATTGATTAGAATATTGATTGTAAGTGTTCCTGATTGCTCTGGTTTCAGGTACGTTGCCTTAATGCTTTACCAAAATAAAATTTTGGAGGGGAAGCTTGGGAAAAAGAAATCTCAAGTTGCTTTTGTTGCCTGTGAACAGTTCATTGCAGTGTGCAGGGGATGTAGCAGTGCCACTGGCTGTATCTGTGCTGGAATGTCTCAGTGCACTCCTGTGTTACTGGAGTTCTCTGGCAGCAGGAGGGAAGTGCCAGCCGAATAGAGCACTATTGTTACTACTGTGAGGTTGCATAACTCCAGTGAGAGCTAATCTAGACATAAAGATGTAAAAATACTCTTCCTCTACAGTTACTGATTTAAGTAACAACCAGCAAGAATGTGCAGTAAAATTTTACTATAAAATCTCAAGAGGCTCAGAACTCTGCCATCCTACCCACTGCACAGGCTTGAGGAAGATGCTATTTTAATAAAACCCCCATAATGATGTATATCTGGTTTTTGCAGAAACCAAAAACAACTTTCCTGGGGAAAAAAAATACCAGCTTCACAGTTTTCCCTTAAAATGACTGAATCTGTAGTTTTAGCTAAAGTTGTGGTATTCACTTGCCAAACTTGTGTGTTGTAATGCAGAGTTTTCCTTTGTTTTTATAACTGTGTTTAGTGCTGAGTATCAGCACTAGAAAGAGGATTTTTTTTTTTTTTGGCTGGTAATGTCTCAGAGGCTACATTATTAATATTGCCTGGTTTTGCCCAGTTAGGCAGAAATTGATAGTAAACAGGTTAGAAACAAACTGCTTGCTGATAGCAGTTAGGAGGAAAAGATTCCTCCTCTGGAGACTGCGAGCTCTGCTTTCCAGCTTTGCTCTGGGCAGGGTCTGGTGGTGTTTAGTGAGACTCACTGATATTGGGTAGGGAATTATTTCACACCAGGAATAGTTGTCAGCAGTCCTAGAGATTTTCTTGGTCAGTACTGTGGCTGCCTGGGACCTTTCTAAGAGCACCACTGATTATGTCCCATCAGCTTTCCCAAAAGCACAAAGTAAGTTGGGAAAATTCCTCTTGAGTTGAACACCTCTATATTTCAGAACACGTATTTTGAATTCTGAATGTATTTTATCACAGCTTAATTCCCCCTTTCCAAAACTAACCACTTCTTCATGGAAGGGGAAATACTCAGATTCATTAACCCTCCCTTCCCCCTCCCAAACACTTCCAAATAGGAAGAGGAAACAAATGATGGCCTGACAATATGACTGCTTACCCATGCAGCACAATCTCCATGGAAACAGACTGTCCTAGAATAGCTCAATCACATGAGGGTTACATGACGTGAATAAAGTAACCAGAAAACTGGAAAATATCTTAGAACTGGGGACACTTGCACTTAATTAATGACCCCCCAGGTCTTTGGAGAGTAGCTAATAAACAAAGCCAGTATTGAAAGCAATTTAGCCCATGCTTACCATAATTTGTAAGTGATGGGATAGTGGAAAATTAACATGACCCTCACTTTAGGGCTCTTTATTGTTTCTAGTTTGGGTGACTTTTAGAATGAATTTTGAATCATTTCCCACATGACCTCCTATTTGTTGAAATGGTGCCACTGGTTTGGAGCATTGCCTTAGCAGATCCCAGTGGATTTCCCCCTTTTGTGCCAGCAGGCACTGACCATTTCACACTTTTTAGGACGTTTCAAACACTCTAAAGAGGAAATTCACTAGTTGCAGTAGGAATTGACTGTGCATAAAAGGAATTGGAGAACTATCTTTGGAATGTTTTCTTCTAGTTAATTATGTACTCAAAGGGCAAGGAGATTTATTGAGCGTATATTCAATACAAAAATGAATATATTTCACTGATTATTAGTTTTCTGTCTGTAAAGTCAGTGTTTTATAAGTGGGTGTTGCAACAGGGTCATTGAAGAACGTGTTACACAAGTCAGATATAAACAAGTGTATATTCTATCAATCCAGCATGAAGCAAATTACAGATAGGTAGAAAAACCAAATCATTTGTCCTTAGCAGGTCATTGCATCGTTAGAACATTGCAGCCCTTCCAATAGTGCAAAGATTAACATCTGTGGGCTGGCAGAGATTGCCCATTACCCATTTCCTGTTTGTCCAAGCCCACATCACATTATTTGTCACAGCTTCCACTTCTGAGATGACGATTTGTAGTAAGATGTTTTGTACCCTGTGTGGGTGAAGCCCATGGAGTCATGACAGGTTTTTATTGGCATGTTTGCTGTTGGGGTGCCCCTGATAGCAAACATCATAAACTTCATCATCTGTCTCCTGATGGAGGCTGGAAATGGCCATTGGTCATGACATAGGGAAACACTGGTTTGAAGATTCAAATCCTCAGGGTTTCACTTTGGTCATTACAGGACTGTAAAGCACAAGAGCATCCACAGTTCTCAGCTCTAAGAGACACAGCACAGTGTCAGACAGTCTATGTAAATAGTTCTTGTGTTGGTTATGACTGATTGTGCTCAGTGCAACGCTGCACCACTACTTTAAATAATTTTCAACTCTCACTAAAGTTTTCAAGTTTTCATTAAAAGCAATTTTAATCTCTTTGGACAGGTAATCATTTAGGGCTGTTGTATGGCTTGCAAAAGAGCTCCTGATAGTTTCTCTGCTTTTCACTTTGCACCCTAAACATGGACTAACATTGACTAACATCATTGCTTATGTGGTGCTTTTCTTCCTCGTGCTCCTACAGTACCAGAGGGAGTCTGAAACATCCCTCACATCAGTGAGGAAAATCCTGCTGGAACCTGCAGCTCTAACTGCTGCTGAAGGTTAATAGAGTCAGGTTTCATATCTGCTCCTCACAGTGTTTGCTCCAGACTGCCCTTACAGGGCTCTGCCCAGGCAGACTGGAAGTTAAAGGTTACATTTTTTAACAATCTGCTTTGCTTAATAAAAGCAAATACCATAATGAGTATTTTTAAAGCGCCTAACCCATGTTCTTCCAAAAACTTAAGTTGGGATTTGTCTAGGCTTTTGGTCCTGGTGGTCAAGTGGGATGTGTTGTGTTCCTGGAGTGTTTACCATTGTCCACTTTCTGGATCCAACAAAGAGATGCTCTGGGTTTTGTTATTTGTTCCCTTTGGACTGGCTAAGAAGCACAATGAGGCATTCATTTTTGATTAGTTGGTTGATGACACTGCATGTGTGCACCATTGTCACAGAATATGGAATTTTTCTAGGCTGCCATTCCCATTTCCAAATGCAATCAAATACCTGGGCTTTGGAAGAGGATGAAAGGAGTGAATATGATAACTGCCTATTGACCGAGCATGAAAACAAAATATTTCTTTTTTTAAGAATATAAAATGTTTATTTTCCTTGGATTGCTTTATCCTTTAAAAATGAATAATATAAAAAGTGGTTTTGACTCTGCCTTTGTTCCAGTAAAAGGAGCAAGGCTGTGAGAAAGCCTAATTGTGATATTGCTTACGCCTGCATCAGGCCCAGTGCAACTTAAACACGCTTTAAACACCTTGATTTGAATGGGGCATGACATTTAAACAGGTAGTAAGTGTCCAAGTGTTGCAGATAATGTAATATTTGCAACAGGATACATAATTTTTTCTGGCTGTGTTGTAGGCCATTTGCAGGGTCAGAGTTTGGAAATGTTTTCAATCTGTGCAAACAGAGCAATGAGTCATTTTGCATTCTGAGTACAACAGGCAAAAGCAGCTTTTGGGAGGGCAGTGAAGGGGGCAGGGGGAGGCTGTGCCAGCTGCAAATCCAGTGCAGAAACTGTAAACATTGGGCTACTGGAACAAGCTGGGCTTCAGTGGCTGTGAAACCCTCCAAACTCAGCTCCAGCTAAACAAATGCTTTGTTGTCTCAGACAGAAAAATGAAAACCTACCCAGCCATTGGTTTCTTGCTGCTGCTGGCGATCAGCTATGGCTCCTCAGAGAACTCCAGCACGCCCCGGGGCTGCGGGCTGGACCTGCTGCCCCAGTACGTGTACCTGTGTGACCTGGACGCCATCTGGGGCATCGTGCTGGAGGCCGTGGCGGGGGCAGGTGTGCTGACCACGCTGCTGCTGATGCTGATCTTGCTGGTGAGGCTGCCCTTCATCAAGGACAAAGAGAAGAAGAGCCCCCTGGGAATGCACTTCCTCTTTCTCTTCGGGACTCTGGGACTGTTTGGGCTGACGTTCGCTTTCATCATCCAGGAAGATGAGATGGTGTGCTCCACCCGAAGGTTTCTCTGGGGAGTTATCTTTGCTTTGTGCTTCTCCTGCTTGCTAGCCCAGGCCTGGAGGCTCCGCAGGCTCGTTCGCCACGGCAAGAGCCCGTCTGGGTGGCACCTGGCCGGGGTGGCCACGTGCCTGATGCTGGTGCAGGTCATCATCGCGACCGAGTGGCTGGTCCTGACCGTGGTCAGGGAGAACAAGCTGGCCTGCAGCTACGAGCCCATGGATTTTGTGATGGCCTCCATTTATGTCATGTTCCTGATGGTATTTACCATGGGATTCTCGTTTTTCACTCTCTGTGGGAAGTTTAAGAAATGGAAGAAGAACGGAGTTTGCCTCATTATAACGCTTTTCTTTTCCATTCTGATTTGGGTGGCCTGGATGACCATGTACCTCTTCGGGAATGCTGAGCTCCAGAGAAGGGACAAATGGAGTGATCCCACTCTGGCTATTGCACTGGTGTCCAGTGGCTGGGTGTTTGTTATTTTTCATGCCATCCCAGAGGTGCACTGTACCATCCTTCCATCACAGCAGGAAAACACACCCAATTATTTTGATACTTCACAGCCAAGGATGCGTGAAACCGCTTTTGAGGAAGATATACAGCTTCCTAGGAGCTACATGGAAAATAAAGCCTTTTCAATGGATGAACATAATGCAGGTAAAAATTGCCTATAAAGGACTATATTTTTTTGTGGTGTCACGACAACTCTCTGTATGAGACATTTTTCAGGTGTTGAAAACGAAGGTCATGATAAATACAATAATTTTCACACTACACTTTGTTCTCTTTTACAATTTTCACTAAGATATCATCTAGTGAGAGAGAAAAATTAAAAAATGCAGACAATACATCGGTTAAAATTATCTTCTGCATGTCAATTTTTCTTTGAAAAACTGAACAATTTCAAATGCAAAGGTAACACCAAAAGAATTTAAAAATCATTGTGGAAAAAATAACCTTTAGATAATTTAAATGACATTTTTTATAATTAGCAGTTATCAACATTTAATACAAAATATTTTCCCAAAACCTCAGAAATAATTGAAGTGGTCTATGTTACAAATTGCTCAACCACTTGAGCAACAAAATAATTATTATTAATTATCTTTCCATTAAAATGGATTTAGTGCCACTTTGTGTCCCTGTGGGGGGAAAAAATGCCAAGTGGCTTACAGACAGTTCAAAGACAGCCTTTGTTCTGAAGGCTTCAACATCTGAGCTTTCACAGAGGTTTTGAGGTATTTGCCTTATGTATGATCACACATCATTAAAATTTGCAGTGGAAATGTTTTTGAGTGATTGCTGAAAGGACCAGCAACAACTGGGTGCTTCAGAGATCCAAACCCTTGCTGAAGGCTCCAGCCATGTCAGAACTGCCAGGGATGCCTCTGACCAGCAGTGGGAAGCAGGAGCCCCGTGGTGTTTTTAGGGAGTTGTGGTCTGGTGCTGCCCCACACCTGGATAAAGGATTTTGTCACAGGTCACACTGATTGTTTTTCACTCTATTTGAGGAGAATACTGGCCTAGTAGCCCAGGCAGGAGTTGCCACATTGCTCTGGCAGCCCCTGAGAGGAGGCTTAGGGCACGTGGTCCAGGCACTTCACCTTCCTATTCACCTTTATGTGTCTTTGATTTCTTCTGGGTTTGATGTTTCCCTGGGCACTGACCAGGCTTGGAGGAAGGCAGCACTTTTGTTTGGCACAGTGTCGGGTCAGGAAGGCATTTTTTCCTCTTAAGTTTTTTAGCAGAAACTTTAAAGGTTTCCTTCTAGTAGGGAAGTTTGTTCTGTCAGTAGATACCATAAGGGCAGTGGTAAAACAAAAAAAAATCACAATAAAAGAATGGTTATTGCTAATGTTCCAAAGCAAGAGGCAGTTGCACTATGGACTGTTAAAGCCACTCTTTTTTTGTTTGTTTTTTTTTTTTTTTTCTATGGTGGTTTTTTTTTTACTGTCCTCCATCCCCCATTAAATTAATTTCATAGTAAAGTAACTGCAAAGGCTTCAGTGAAGCTATTTCTGGCTAAGGCAGATCTAAGAACAAAATTGGATCTTTCACTCTGTATCATTCCCATTCATGGGTGCATTTTTAAAAAAGAACTGGAAGCTCCTTTTAGATCTAATCATTCAGTAATTAAGTTTTTTTGTGAAATGGATAGATGTATGATAGCTACAAAATCATTATACTGTCTATTATAGTGCAATTTATGTTCTGTTTTAATCTATCTGAATGACAGTACAATACAAAATAGATTTCCTTATCTGATGCCCTTGTTAATGTATACCATAATAAATGCCTGTCATTCCTATTCCCATGGCATACAGGAATTTTTAATACATCAAAACAGATTAAATCTTCCTTTGCAGCAGTTCTTAATGGACTGGCTTGGGACAGCAGGGTTTGGAGACAAAACTTAGTAGCATGGTAGAGACCTAAAGTAAATACTTTAATAATAACCAAGGCACTGAGTCAGATCTCGGTGCTGGGCTTGTCAGTGGCAAAGCCCCTGGAGTCTGTGAGCAATTGGCCCTGCAGGGGTGAAGAGAATGTTCTCTCCTTTCATCCATTTGATCAGACTCAGTTTGAGAATTCATCATCAAGAGTTCAGAAATTACTGGAAGGGTACTTTCTTCAACTACTTCATACTTAAGAATGATGTTGAAGAATACAGGATTTACTAGTTGTGAAGTTTGGAAGACATGATAAGCAGAAAACAGTTCCCTGACTATAATACTTGTTTCAGTAAATAGTTAGCTTTAAGTAGAAAATATGCCCGGACAAATATATTTTCCATTAATTCTTGTTATTTCCACTAATATTTGTGTAAAACAATTTCATAACTTTGCTCTTTTTTAAGATTTTAAGCAGCATTTTAACAATCTGAACAGTGTTCAGGTTCAAACAAGCATATGTCCTCCTTGATTCCTTCTTTCTTAGCAAAACTTTACCTTCAGGTTATGCATTGCAACAAGAGCTGCTCTATGCCAGGAACAACATTAAGCATTAATAAACCGATTTTAAAGTCACTAACTTAAACATAATTTAAACAGCATACTAATCTGGAATTTTAGTATTTATATGATAGGTTGAAATATCTCTTCAGAAGAGTTATTTTCACTCTAAACTTTTATTAAAGTATTTAGAAAGCCTGGACAGAGCAGTTGACTGAGTTCTCAGTGCTCTCTGGAAGTGCAGTGCACACTAGTAGGGCAACCTCTGTAGACAGAGAGAATTTGCCTTAAACAAGAGAAATCTGGATGTGAAATGTAGAATGCAACAGTTGTCAGGAAACCCAAGCCCAAGCAGCTCTGGTATCATTAAATTTCATTTAATAACTTCTACTACTACCAGTCACAGTCACAGCCAATACCTAAAAGCAAAGTGAACAAAATTTCAAATGTGTTACAAAGAGGCTTTGACAAATATCAAATCTCCTCAGTACTATTTGTTTTTTATCTATACATGCCCTATGCAAGTGGATTTATTTAATAGTAATGTAAAATGTATAAGGAAAAATGTTAAAACTAGTGTAAGAAAAAAAATCCAAAATAAGTATTTTGTCTACAACCTTTGTCACAGATTCTCACATCAAAAAAAGTGTAGCTGTTTGCAATAATAGGGAAAGAAAATGCAATATGAAATTGAATTTACTGGCTCTTTAAGATAGCTTTGAAATGACTGTGTATATTTTGTGTAAATACTCTGTATAAATATTTTAATGATGGTGTGCATGATAAAGATTTTTGTGTCTGTGTGTAATAGCAAATACCAGTGCAATCATGTGTGTTTATCACACAAGAAGTAGTCAAATAGCAAAAAAACCGCTACTGACCTTGAGATGGTTAAATATCTAATAGAAAATACTTAATTCCAGTTTAGGCATTTTCATAATTTTTTCTCCCAGTGTTCTGCAAAAATATGTCATTTCCAAATAGAGAGCAAGTGAGGGTCTATATGTATCTGAAGTCAACAGCTGAGCATTTGCAGGGTGGAATTTCTGAATTTCCATGCTAAATCAGTACTGTTCTTCATCTTGGTGCACAACTCCCAAGAGAGGAGTAGCAGTGGATAGAGGACAGCATATGGCAGTAGGATCCATTTAAATCTTCTTCTACATGGAGCAACTACATTGGAGATAAATCCTGGCTTCATTAAAGTCTGGGCTGAAATTCTCATAAACTTCAGCTCATTCATGATTTCAGCCAGAGACTGTAGAATTGTAATTTGAATTAAATTTAAGAGAAGTTCTTGCCCAGGTGCCTGAACTGGGCATGTTTCTGTTTAGCAGCTGACAGATGAGTTTTGCCCGTTGTGTGATAAATGAGCTCTGTTCCCTGGCCACGTCTGAGTGCACTGAAGTCATTATTTACCCTCAGAATTAAAGAGGGAGTTTGTATGTGCCAATCCCCAGCCTGCTTTAGAGAGAGCAGCATATCCCTCATTATGCATATCTCACTCAGAATTTACATCTTGAACCCAAACTTGTACTAAAATTAATGGGGAGACTGTTTTATTCCTGGTGTAAACATCTAAAAGGACACTCAGTGTCTTCTCTTTGGCTTCAGTGATTTGCCATGTTTAAGCTATTCAAAAGCAATATTTACTCCATCTTTCTAGTTTCTCAGAGTAAATATAATCTGAAACATCTGGAAAACCTTTATTTGCTAGTCATGCTGAAGTAATGCTCAGGGGGTTGTGAGCATTGCTTACTGGCCTGAGCAAGGCTTTGGATCCCTGTCCACTGAGTTTGATAGAAAGCAAAATGTAGCACATTTCACTTAACCCCACAGTATCCAGACCAGCACAGGGAGCACTTTGCAAAACACATTGTGCAAGATACATCACAGGTTTGGTGACTAAAGACACTGAGCTCCCACTGAAATGAGATTAAGCAAGCTTCAAAAATTTGGTTCCTTTTTCCCCCTCCCAGCAAACAATTCATTTAATGTAAATCTGATTCTTCTGAGGTCCGTTCCCAACGTGTAAGGGAAACAGCTGTTCAAAAGCAACATGGAAGTTAAAATCAGTGGCAAAGCTCCCAATAACCAAACTGGAAGGAAGAGGCTCTGTGACTGCACAGCTTTAATTGTGTTCTAAGGGTGTGATGTGTGATGTCTCTTTTCCAAACGCAGCGCTGAGGACGGCAGGATTTCGGAACGGCAGCTTGGGCAGCCGGCCCAGCGCTCCTTTTAGAAGCAATGTTTATCAGCCAACTGAGATGGCAGTTGTGCTAAATGGTGGGACTGTAAGTATCAAAATGTGATGATTTAAGAAATCTTTGAAATGCACTGATATATGCAACCATTACTAATTGAAAAACCTGCTTCAGCTTATTCACAGCAGGGGGAAAGCTATAAATGAAAATTTAAGGCAGCAAGTATGCATGTAATGCTTCCCTTCCCTCTAGAACGTATGTAGCTAACAAGTATTTTGCATTTGTTTACTTGGCTATTCACATTTTGCAGTGCAGCTTCAGTGAACCAAGTTTTTTTGTAAGACAACATATTCAATGGCCCTTTCAAATTAAATTTGTGTTAAAGTATTTAACATAACTATTAAGTGACACCATTTCTAATCTGATTTTTTTCAAGATGGTGTGAGTCACAGAGATGTTTTCAGGCAGTATGTTACTTTAAATAATTGTTGCAGATAATTGGTTGCAGGTTGTCTCTCATATATTCCATTTACTTGTTAAATACATGTAATTCTTTGTAACTTACAGATTTGTACATATTTTGAAAAGGGATTCATAAAAGAGGAATATAGAATATTTTCGTGTTGATAGCATCAATTTTTCTTCCTTGTAGAATGGTTTGGCATCTTTGAGAGACCTGTATTTTTGCAGCCTGGTTGTTGTAAGATTGGTTTAGGGATGCCAAACAGACTTTACAAATGTTTTTCACATTATGTCTAATTTTCACTTAAGACATTTCATATAGCAGGCACAGTGTTGAAAAAGAAAAATTTTCATCCCCACATTTTTCATGCATATCTACATGCTTCTTAAAAATCTACTCATGAGCCAGTTTGTACTCATGTGAGTTGGGTTTTCTTTCTTTTGAATCATGAGCTGATTCCATAACTCAACCTCTACATTTAAAACCAGTTTAAAATGAACTGATTGCAGGTCTGGTTTTTGTTTTTAAGTAAGTAAAGTTTTGGCTGATTTTAGTGGACAAGAGGGACTAGATACAAGAATTCTCCTCCGTGGGTAAGACTGTGTGAAATATGTCAACTTGAGTAAAATGAAAAGGCTTGGCTTTGCTGTCAGTCATGGATTGCATCCTTCTGATGTTTTAATTAATCTCTGTCTGTTTTCTGATACCAGAATGTGCAGCTCAGGCAGAAGGCAGTTAAAGGATGAGAAGCTTGACAATTTGGTTTTTTTTGTTTGGTTTGCTGTATTCTGAGTTGGATACAAAGCTCATGTGTATATATAGTCATGGTTTTACAGAGAGATAAACGCACTGTATGGGTGGAAGATGAGTTTCTCTGTATCACTTTGCTCTAGAACTGCCATCTGGAAAGCTGTCCTGTACGTGTAGTGTGCTAACACTGATTTTGAACAGTCTAGATCTCTCAGTTATGGGTTTATTATCCTTATTTCCAGATACCAACTGCTCCGCCAAGTTACACTGGACGACACCTCTGGTGAAAGGCTGTAGGCTGTAGAGAATAAGAATTGCAGATGTTGTTCCCTGGCAGTGTGTCTTTGAGGGAAGGAATCCATAACAGTACCAGAACAAAGCAACAAAACATCCAGGATCTTTGTAAATCCTACAGAGGATTTTGCCTAAATGTGAACACCATTGAATGGAGAATTGCAAAAGCAAAAAATTGTAAAACTGAAGCTGAATCTAATTTAAAACAGAAGTAGGCACACCTTAAATTGGCAGAGGAGATATTGTATTCTGAAGTGTAAGATATTCTCTTGTCTGTAACTTGTGTGCCAGGCAAGCCTGGTTTTGGTGGTTGCCAGTTGCTTGCGAAATCCCTTCCTCTCACCTAAACTTAATTCATGTTGCCACAAGAGATTGCCACTACAGTGCGAAAACACGCGGGATTTCTTTCCATTTTTCTCCTTTTCCTGTCATGTCCAACGTCATGAGAAGTCCCCTGTTTGCTCCCTCCCTGGCTGTGCTGTACAGTCACACAGCACCGTGTGTGGTCAGACCCGGTCCCTCTGTGGCAGATCGGTCCCTGTGGCTCTGCAGGCTGATGCTCTGCTCTGTCAGGAGCTCTGTTCTTTCAGGAGCTCTGTTCTTTCAGCAGCTCTGCTGTTCAGGAGCTCTGTTCTTTCAGGAGCTCTGTTCTTTCAGGAGCTCTGCTGTTCAGGAGCCCTGCTCTGTCAGGAGCTCTGCTGTTCAGGAGCTCTGCTGTTCAGAGCTCTGTTCTTTCAGGAGCTCTGTTCTTTCAGGAGCTCTGCTGTTCAGCAGCTCAGCTCTGTCAGGAGCTGCCCTGGGGGTGCAGTTCGGAGCTCTGTGCATGTTCCGTGCGCCTCGTGGAGCTTGCCGGGGCAGAGAGAGAAGCGCGGCCCCGGCCCTGGCGGCTCTCCGCGGCCCGAGGGATGGATTCGGTGACCCGCAGGTGTCACGGGTGTGAGCAGAGCCCAGGCTCCGTCCCTGGGAGGGCTGTTTTGGCCAGGCTGGGCCGGCAGAGGCCGTGGCCGGTGCTGCGGAGGGCAGGAAGGCGCTGGCAGGGGCCGGGGTGCGGAGGGTGGGAGCCCCGAGCCCCCGTTGTCGGTACGAGCGCTCCGCTCGCTCCCCTCGGCCGCGGCTGTTCGTGCATTTCAATGTGGTTGTGCATTTTAGTGCCTAGAGAGTAGAATCTCTGTGCTGGAGGTGGTTTGTTGTTGTTTTTGTTTTTATTTAAGGTGGTTTCTTCCCTAGTCCTCCTCTCCCCATCCAGTTTCTTGAGTTGATATAAGGCAGAGTTTTCAAAGCTTTTTCATCTTTGTTTTCTCCGGGTTATTTAAACGGTTCCCATTGCCCATTTGTTGTGCCATGGTTTTTCATTATGTTCAAGCAATCATTCCTTTCTTTAACATTTAATACATATCGGACATTGAAAACATCACTGTATCCTCACTGTTTGGCCAATGTTAATCTTAGCTTTCCTCAATACTAAAAGCTAATTGTTTTTACTTGAAGGCATAGGAAACATATAACAATTAAACTTTGCATATGCTGTAATAAAAATATATATTTTCAAACTAAAAGTACAAATAACTGAATAGCTTAGTAGCTTCACAGAGAGAAGTTACTTGCTGTATACTGCAGAAGAAAGACGAGCTTTTTATTTTTCAAGAGTCTTCCTGATTCCTCATGTACCTCCATTTCTACTGAATTAGAGCCTAGTCCTGCAGAGCTGTACTCCCACGAGTAGTCCCATCGACACCAGTAGGTCTACACAAGGTACAGAGGCTGCAAGACCAGTCCCTAAGTGTTGCACACAGATATATGTATATATATATATGGAAAAATATCTATTGCCATTCTTGCCATGATCATCTTATGGGGTTTTATTTCAAAGCCCTTCTCCTCCAGAAGCAAAGTTTCTCTGTCATGCATGAGTGAAGGAGTATGTCAGCTCCCCCCTGCCCTCCCTCCTTGAGGCAAAGGAAGCATGTGCTTGTTTTAGGGATCCTTTATTTCATTTTGTATGTAACTAGATGGCCTTAGTAACCAAGTAGGGTAGGGGTGGATATTGCATGCTATCCAGTGACTTAGAAATACATTTTGCTTGTTATGAGCAGAGCTTTGATCAAATAAGATAAATATTTAAGATACTGATAGCCACCCAGAAGACATGTAATTTGGAACAATAAAAAAACTATTACCATCTCTTGCCTGCAGAATTTTGCTTTTAAAAACCAGTTAGAAAAAAAAATCCCTCATAAAACTCTTAGCATAAAAAAATATAAGATGACCATGGCATAAATGGTAGGACAGGTTTCTTTTAAAGAGTTTATCATGCTACAACCAAGACTTATGAATTATAATACACATTTTACAGACCTTTGACAAAAACTTTACAAGACATAGTTATCTTGAGAAACTTTCTTTTTCTTTTTCTAGATGTGACTGAATTGATAAATAGAGTTCCCAATCCTGCTTCTGATGAAGTTGTTTGGGATTTCAGGGCTTATGCAAAGATATGGCCAGATCTTACAAACTGCAATTCACATGACAAGTCTCACTGGCTTAGTCATGTGGATATTCACTGAATTAAAAATTAGCAGGATTGGGTTTAATGTGTGGTGGTGAAAGTGTGGCAATAGATTTAGGAGGGTCTTTATTTTCCAACTTTTTACAATTAGTAACGAGCAACTTTTTTTTGTAAGTCACTAGTCTATGATGTAAAATGCCCCAAAATAAAACTGTAATTGAAGAAAGGCACCTTTATGTTAACTTATATTTTTGTTACAGTATTTACTTTTGCCTTTTTTGAAAGTTTTCTAGAATGTAGAGCATCTGTGAACAACATGAATAAGTAACTAAGCACAAGCCTTTCGCAGTTCTCCTGATTATAATTAGCTTTTATACTGTAAAAGCTACTATGTTGTCCCTTGATGGTTATGTGCTCATGGTGTTTCCATGCAGAAAAATGAAATCAAAAAGCATCTGACAAAAGCATCTATTAGCAAAACAAGATTTAAAATGACCAGCTTTTGATCAGTGGCAGGAAAAGAGTTCAAAGTCCTACAGATCCTGTCCAGCTTTCAGATGGGTTGAGGGTGTTTGTTTGATTTTGACACTTGCCAGAAAATATGTAGCATCTTCAGAAGAACACTCTCAATACATCCAGCTGCTTCTATAAACAAGGTACCTGAAATACTTTAGAATTAGCTGTTTCTGCTTTTAGTCTAAAGACAGGCATCTTGCTTGGCTTTGCCTGAGCTCGATGCCTTGGGTCTAACCAAAGGCCATACAAAAGGGAGCATTGTAGCTTTTATAACAAAACAATTGGATTATTCTACCAACTTACAGGATTACAAAGCAGGTGCTTTTTATTAATTGATGAGAGCTAAAGCTCATTTTTGATAGATAATATATATTTATTAAATGTATTAACGTGTGTTTTATAACGTACCCTCTTTCCTGCTGATTGTTGCATACTGGTATCTTATTAAGTACATCTTTCAAGGGTTTTCAAGACAATCAATGTGTACCATGATGACTGTACATAAGTATACAAAACCACAAAGGTTGTAAAGCATGGGCAAATGTTTTATTTTCAAAATGCTGTTCTTAATGAGAATAAAGGCTTTACTATTTACTTACAATGTTTGTGTCCTCTTGGTTTTAAAATCCACACAGATTTTTTTTCCATTGCAGTGAGCACCGCTACAGAGAGAGAATTGCTCCTTGGTGCAGTTCCTCAGTGTTAAACTGAAGGAAAGGGCTCCTAAAGCACATTCCTCCACCTCTGGCCACACTCCCACACTTACCCTTAGCTCTGGCACCTATCAAACCCAGGGTGAGCCAGTCAAGGAGCTCAGCAGCCAAACTCTTAACACAAAAGGGATGCTTTTTTCCCCTGTTGGCTCAGCAGTTTCCTGTTCTGGTTCAATTGCTTGTGAAAAGGAGAGGACAGAAGAATTCAGCTGGGTTTGAAGAGTGCAGAATGAGAGTTTTTCTTCAAATGGTTGGATTTTCCAGAGCTGGTGTAAGAACCATCATCACCAACCAGGAGCAAACCCAAGGGGTGGGTACTGGTGTAAGAGTGAGGACAAAGTCTGTGCAAGTGAAGGAAGAAATCCATGTGGACCCACAGCAAGTGCTGGAGACCCCCATGTTTTATTAGGTGTTCAGTCAAAACAACTACACCTTTGACTTACATGGAATTATTTGTAGTTCTGCTACTATCTTCCCTAACTGTGAAATTATAAAGGCATAAATAGGACCGTTCTTGACAGGACTAAGTTAAAAAAATAATAAGGATTCCTTAGCAAGAGGCCAAATCTGATTTTTACTGTGCTTGGACCTGATAAAAGTAAGTAGCCTGCATAAGATTGCTGAAAAGGCTGACACTGGGATCTTAATTCTACACTTTCCCAGCACATGTGCTAAGTGGTAACAAAAGGGCCTTTGACTTTTCTCCCCTGCAGAACTGCAGAGCAACCCCAGCTCTCATTGCCTTCCATTGGAATTGCAGGGGCACAGCATTTCTGCAAATTAGACCGTTCTGAACAGAGCCTGGATTTGTGTAAATTGTCATAGCTCTGCAGGAGTCAGAGAACTCCAGTTCATGATAAATGAAGATTTAACACTTGCCTACATGTGGATAGAACCCCATTTAATTTCATCCAGAGTTTTGTTCCTGTCAGAAAAGGGTTTAAGTGAGCATTCAGGAACACAAGATAAATACAGATTCAACATTTTTGGCTAGATGTGCACCATTCCATCTGTTTTAACAGAATTGTGCTCACTTAGACTAAGACTGAATTTTGTCTTGGCATGCTGGGTCCTTACATAACCTGCCTTTGATTTACAATACCTCACATGTAAAACTTTAATGCTAAAAGGGTTTCTAAATCAGTATCACAAAGTCCATGAGCTCTGTGCTTTGCAATTTTAGTGAGGAAACTAAAATTGAGACGTTGAAGGATTTTGTGTACGTTAGTCCGGCTCTTCTGATTTGCTTCCCACTGCAACCATACAAAAAAAATAAAATTAACAGGCACAGAAACAAAACAGAAAACATCCATACTTCTACAGCAGATGTTCTGTGGTTCAATAAATAAAAAAAAAATCCCCTGCTAGACCCAAAATGTGTATTTCTTCTTTACATGGCATTTTTTTTCATGTTTTGACACAGCTTCAGCACTCAGATACTTGCACACAGTTCTTTGTGCAGCTGTGGGAGTTGTGCATGTGTAGCTGAGGGCAGAGCTCTTTGCTAGTAAGAAGTCACTGGATTAAAAAAAAATTGAAAGCAGCTCTTTGAGGTTTTTGCTTTGAAGAATTTTTCAATTAAAAGTCAGTGATGAAGTCATACAGTTCACCTAGCATATAAATATATTTTTGTCACTTAGGACAACAAGCAAGGTCAATAAAGAATAGTTTCTCTGTGTCTCAGTGGAAAGAAGAATGTTATCCATGTGATTGCAAAGGGTCTGCCAAATGGGAAAAATCAGTCAAACAAAGAGCACAGGACTGCTTGCTGGAGTAAACAATTCTAAATGAACAAAAGCTCTACATAAAAGTAAAATGTCCCACCCCCTGGTGAAAGCTGTTTTCAAAGCTCTGTATTCTTTCAGAATGTTGTAATACAGATTAACCTAATGTTTTTCTTCTGCTGATACAACAGTCTGGTTCCTCATTCTACTTGTGTGATTTCAGCTATCTTATTCTGGTTTTGATACTTTAAAATTTTACAAACTGGCTTTCAACTTAAAAAAAATCTGCTTTTCTATTTCCTACACTTCAGAAGATGTGTCTGTACTATACACCTTTTACATCAAGCCAGTTTGTTGGGAGGTTTATATATAAAAGCTATGCTAGAGGTAAAGAAAGCCAAATAAGCCAAAAAAAATTCCCCTTTTGAACATAGAGTTTCAGGAGAGCTTAGTTACCCTTCCAAGGCATGCAACTGAAAACCAGCAGACAAAATCCTCTTGGTACATACCAGGAATGCTGGGCTGCAGCAGGCCCATGTGCTAATTTAAGGTGCTCAGTGTGCTCCCAACCTGGAGAATGTCAGCTCATAGAAAGCATCCAGGAAAAGTGGATGAGAAGGGACACAGCAATCCCTTAGAAACCCAAAATGAGACTGGAGCAGCAGGAGAAACCCTGTTTTACAATGGTCAAGGCAATATGTGCCCAGTGCCTTGATGGCACAAGACCTTTCAGGATTTTAGGGTTTCTGTTTGTGCAGTTGAGGAGAAAAATTGAGAGTGGATTTAATGTCCCCTATGACTATGAATGTCCTGTATACAAAATAATTTCTATTTCATTGAATTTTAGCTAATATTTCTTGATGTGATGAGGCTGACATTTGCAAATATTTAATAAAAATTGCAACATTCAGAAACCTCAGGGCTCACACACTTTCACATTAAAATGAGCAGGTGTTTTAGGTATCTGCTAGCAGTGCTTTTAGTCAATAGTGTCCTTGTCTTATCATAACCTGTGTTACTTAAGCATAACAATTTTCCAATCACATCATACCAAGCAGGAAGCACAGGCTGTCAGCATAAATCTGGATTTCAGGCAGTTATTTAAATAGTTTTTGACATATACTGGCTTCCTATGCAGATAGAAAAGTAAGATGTCCTCAGGATTCAGATAAGCTGGAAAGATGGAGAAAGAAGCTGCCTGGCTACGTTTTTTTGCTAGAAATTTCCATTGGAGAAATGTATTTTTCAGGCTGTGCCACCTCAAAGTGAACTAGCTTGCTTAAAATATTTTGAAATGCCTAAGGAAGATGTTTAGAACAACTTACAGCACCTGATAATCTTTCAGACAACACAATGGACATTGTAAATGTCAACATCACCAACCTGGCTTACAACTGCACCATTCCTTATGCTGAATTTTAGCCATTTCAGTCCTAGAAGTCCTATCATTCTTTCAAGAGTGAGAAACCTCTCAGAAAATTTATTTCAGTTTCCAGTGCACTTTAAAAGGTGTGAAGATCTGCACGTGAGCAGCCCCGTTCCCCCTGCAGTCACCGTGAGCAGCTCTGCAGGGCCAGCTCCCCACACTGTGGCAATGCCAGCTCTGGTTCTGCTGCAGTGGAAACCATTCCCTGTGCTCTGGGAGAGTTCCTGATGCTGGGGAAAGGCACAGGGACAGAACTGGGCAGAACAAAGTGCCCCAGGATGCCATTTACACAGCGGGGATTGCAACTGTGCACTGCTGCCAGTCCCAGGGAAATGCCAAGAAAACTGTTCTCACAGAAAGCTGGATGCAGGGAAATTGAAGCACTTCAATCCCAAGATGTTTGTGTGACTGAATGTATGAAATTTATCTACAGAAAATGCCTAACTTAAAGAGGCACAATATTAGAATTAAATAACACAGTCGTGCTCAGTGGCAGCGTGATCAGTATTTTGTGTTCTTTTAAAACATCAGCTCCTGTCTGAAGTCCTGAGACACAGAGGAACTGAGGCCCTTAAATGCTGTAACAGTGTAAGTTAAGAAACAATGAGATCTCACATCTCACTTATTTCTTCTAGTACTGGTATTTCTACCTGAATAGGTCATATGGTTTCTCCTATCAGAACAGTTTGATTTTTTAGCACTATGTTTCAGTCTCTTTACTGTATTTTTCAGACTTTATACTCCTTAGTCTTATTTTTTCAGAGTGAGAAAACCTGATTAAACTATGCTTTAGTCACATGCACATTTTAAATCATAGGACACTACAGCCAGCACTGCAATAACAAGCACCAGTGGGTGATAAATTTCTTTGGAGGTGAGCTGGGGGTGTTCCTGAGGAGCACAACTGTTATCTGCTATTTTTGACCTACTACAATAAAGTCATCTACTACTTGGTCTGCCATGTTCCTTGGGAATGCAGCTCATTTGACATAGTTTCTCATGTCTGTGCTGCAATGCTGAGGCACAGATGATGGCTAAAGGAAGCACTGGAATGTATCTGGGAAGGCAAAATTCAAAAACCTGCAAAACTTGGAGCTTTTTCCTATTTATTTAAGCAGTAAGTTCAAACATCCTTATCATCTAATTTGGATGGCAGGCATCATTTTCCCTCATCTTAATGTACAGAACTGATGTTTTGGTTTGACACTTGGTTGTTTCAGCATAACAGTGAATAAACTATGACCTACTTTGTGCACTACTGGATAACACAACTGGCTTGTGACAGGAGCTTAGGAAAGGTTTATGCTCCCACACTATATAAAGAGTGCATTTCTTCTTCATAGAACTCTAAGAACTAATTTAGCAATTTAAAAAGTTGAAAACAGTAATGAAAAATACTACAGACTCAGACTATGAGAAGATGAAAATCCATTAAAGAAAATCTATTGGAATAACTTATTAGCAGGGGCTTAGAGTAAAATATATATATAGAAAGGAGTTTCACCCTAGCCTCCCAATGAAATGCCAAAGAAGCCTGAACATGAAATTGGAGCCACCAGCAATCTTGCTGAAATAAGACCTGACTTTTAAAGAGAAAGTTTTTTTATATAGTGTTTATAATTTTAGCCTCTTACTATTGGAAGTCTGCCTGTATACAATTATTAGTGAAACCTTTCACTCCAGGAGATATTCAGTCACTAGTGATAGGGAAATAATCTACTGCATACAGATACATTAACCAAACAAATGTTAAAATGGAAATTATTCCTGCCCATAGACACTCCCATAAGTCATGAATCTGAAATGGAACTGTTAGAGGATCACTCAGCAGAAGAGGCCTCTGCAAAATGGATTTTTAGAAGTGGCAGGACAAACCTAATTCTCCAAATCAGGAGCAGACTTTGTCAAAGCTTTCATGACTGTAGAGGACAAAAAGTTTCAGGGCACTTTTTAATTCACTTAGGATCAGATTAACAAAGTAAGGGCTGAAATACAGGAGACTTCCAAACACCAACATTCAGAGATACACATGGGGAATAAGGGCTGGAAGATCTCTAGCAGAATTTCTTTGTGCAATGCACCATTGCTTCTCTCATATTTTGACAGGAAGACTCAGAATTCATTAGAATATATTTGAATGGCATTTTTACAATTCAAGGTGTACAAAAAGAAGAGAAATATGGGGAGATACAAGTATTGGAGTAGATGAACAACAGCCATGAACACCTGAGTTAGGAGAGAAAAAAACTACAGAGAATTAGATGTACTGGAGGCTATTGTTTAAAAGTATCCAAGTGCCCTCCAAATCATTCAATGATCTGAGATTAATGAAGAGACAGCCACAGAAACACAACAGTTTATAGAACACAACCCTGGACTGAGAAGAAAATGCAGAATGAAGGCAACCAGTGCATTTCCAGACATCTGATTAATGCAGGCTTTTTCAATTTAAATACTCAAGATAGAAAAAGAGAATGATGAAAACAGAAAGGACTGACCAGAAATAGAAATGATCCCAGAGTGGCAGGTCCTCAGCTAAAAGCATTTGGGGATTTACAGGCAGAAATCAACATGGGCAGAAACCCAGAACTCCAGATTTGCTGGGCAGCTTCATGAAAACTGCATTTATCCCCATTAGCCCCTCTTATTTCTGACATGATTCCAGCTTGCAAAATGTGATAGGTTCTGTGAAGTTACCACATTTAAACTCTCGTGCAGACTAAAAGAAAGCATCAGGTAAGAAAGCAGACTGGTGCCACAGGGAGGGCTCCAAGGGAGCCAGGGCAAGCAGCTCTGGGTTCTGCAATCTGTCAGACACTTTTTGTATTCCCTGAGTCCCATTTCAGTACTCCACCAACAGCTCAGGGTCTTTCTCTCCCTACTCCACCTCCCCCCTTCTTTTTTCTTTAACCAAAAGTCTCAAATCTTGTTTTGCTGCAGGACTATTTGGAGGCTTTATTTTTCAGCTGGTGACAGCCTTTTCTCCAGGCTTCTGGAGAAAAGCTCCACATCCCATAGTTATAAACAGAAATTTGGGGTTTGCTTATCTAAATGGTTTACAAAAAACACCAGCAGCATTTTCAATAAAAATGCTCCAATGTTTTTCACTTTAAGGATAAAAGCGGAAAAAGGAAGATGATTGCAGAACCCATGAAGAATTTCTCCTCTCTTAAAAAAAAAAAAAAGAAAAAGCAAACAAAAATATGTTTATATAATTGCAGAAGAATCACCAAATTGCAATTTTCCTTTTTTTCCATTATTAACAAGTGCAGAGGAATGAGTGAAAGTACAGCTTTGGTACTGGAGGATTAGGTCAGACTTGTGCTCACAGGCCCACTGCTGAGCCTGTGGAAGCACACTTAGAAGGCCACGTGCTGCAGTTTATCTAAATGATCATCTTTCCTTCTTATTTTTTCAAACATTCCCAACGTAGTTTCAGAAATTAAATGTTACTGTAATCTTTATACATTTTCAAAGATGTCTGAGTCCAGGGTGTGGACCAATAAATTGGATTCTGTATCATGAGTCTTATGACTTTTATCACTACATTCTCAGCTGTTAGTGCCAAGATTAAACTTTCAAAAACATCTCAAGCATTTTGAATTAAGCTTGATGAAAACCACCAGCACATACTCTGCCTTCGGTACTGCTTTGTTCTTTGATTTTCTTTTTTTTTCTCTCTTTAAAAAAAAGAAAATTTAAGGTCTTCTTCTATGTAAGTCAAATTTTATACATGGGCTTTTAAATCAAAAGCAATCATATATATGTCCCCATTTAAAACCATTTAAACCATTTTGACTGCAGCACTTTTGCTTTCAGAAAGAAAAAACCAAATACCTGTAAATACAGTAATGTTAAAAAAAAAAGGAGAATGAAATTATTTAATTATTTTAAGTGCAGTGTCCTAGTGACAGCAAGCAGCCTTCCACTTTTAACCTGTTTATAAAGCTTAGTTTGAAACCAAATTATTAGAAAAAATACATTCAACATATAAGATCTTAATATATATATATATGTGTGGACATAAATTTGTTTTATAATAAATCAGATTAAAAGTGTAAAACCATAGAATATGAGGAGGTCATCACTTTCAAGAATTCCATTATGAGATTAATTAAAGAATTAAGCTGCAGTAAAAGGAGGGCAGATTAAATTAAAACAAATTATTTTGTTTCAAAATCTTCTTCAATTATTTCAACCACCCTTGGTGAAAGTAGCAAGGGAAAAAAGAAACTCTCACATAAAACTGATTAATTCCTTACATTTTACAGGGCTGAATTTTCCTGAATAAACCACAGAGATGCAGTCTTTATGAAATCCATTAGCTATTCAGACTATGCCTTTCCTAATCCAACATTATTACCTGCAGTAATTTTAAATATTATCTTAAGCCTAGTGTAAGATTTCCCATTTATAAATATATCCTCTTTTCAATATTTTCTTTGGGAAACGACTCAGTCCTACAAACATGCATGTGGCTGTAACTTCATAAGGATGTTTATGGAATGAATTTAAAGAAATTTCACAGTGTAGCCATTTTTTTTTTCTGGGTTCTGAATGTAATATTTTTCTCTTCTCCAATTAATTCTGCTTTGATGTGATATGATTGCATACAGGCATCCTTCAAAAGAATGCAGACTGGATTTCTCCTGTTCAGTTTAACTTCAGTTGAACAAAGCTTTTGAATCCTGGTTCAGGTGGAGGCATCACAGCTGCAGCAGGAGTGAGTGGCTGCATTTCTCTGCTTCTTGACACTGTGCATCTGTTCCTGCTCTAGCACCAGAAATATGCAGCCTGTTCTCCCTTATATCTCATTTATATTTGCAAGGATTTTCCAGAGCACCTCCATTTTGAGTTCTGCAGAGTATTGCTGGATGCATCTTCCCAAGGGAAAAGATTATTGCCATGAAAGAAGTATTTTTTAAACCTCTCCATATAGGTAAGTAATAACTCCTACTGCCAAAGGAAAAATACAGCTTGGAAATTGAATAGAATGTAAAAGAATATTCCCTCCTGTATCTGGAAATCACCCTCCTCACCTGCTGTGAAGATTACTTTCTGTCTTATTTTGATTTAAGTGCATTTTCCACACACTGTGTCCTCTTTTACACAAGAGCCTTGCAAAGCCCAGGCTATGGTTGATTTGTAAGACCTGCCAGCTAACAGGGTCACAATTGGTATTGCCATAAACCCAGGAATATTTTTTCCTTGACTATTTTCCCTAAGAATACTGATTTTTTAAAGTAAAATTTCACAAATTTTATGCTGGTAAGAACAAGAAAAAAATCCCCTTAGGACACAACATAGCTGGAAATAATGTTTGTGTAACAGCAGCAATGTCCTTCCAACAGCAGAGAAGTTACCCCTGCAATAGAGTGTCAGCAATGTTTGGTCACATAAGTGATGAAGATTTTGGTATTTTCTTTTAAAAGTTTAAGGATTTTTCAAATTCCTTTCATTGTAGGACAGGCACTTTCATTTCCAGTGCTGTCCTATCCATACTAAATCTGCACAAAATGGTGCTCAGAACCAAAATCTGTCACTCACATTCTCTGGAGGTTGAGTTTTAATTAACTGTATTTTCTATAGAAAGCAAACAATTTTTTAATTCTGTAAAAAATTGTGGAACAAATTTATCCCATCAGCTGTGCTATATTAGAGAAAATTCCTTCTCCCTTCAGGTCTAAAGCTGTGAGTCACAAAACTGAGTCTTAAGTGTTATACTTATCTCTACATTTTCAGTCTGAAATTGTTCAGAGTAAGGACTGTCATACCTTAAATATAGATCATTTTGTGGAATGTAATTTTACACAGCAGTGGAGCAGTATAGCAAATAAAATGTCAGCCAAGAATGCTCTGGCTTTATGATCCTGGATACATGCTGAAGGAAACACACGTTTTTCTTTGCACTCAAAAAGAAATTTTGCCAGAACATGCATTAAAAGAGGTCAACAGTCCTGCAAGGTGCTGTTAATGCATAAAGTAATTTTCATGCAGTTTCACACTTTCTATCCTAGAGCACTTTGCAAAACTAATAATAAAGAGTATAAAAGATGGACTGAGGGACGACTAAAGAACTTCACTGGAGCAAACAGGGAAGTATCTCCTTACTATCCTTTTATAAGTATCACATACAAACACATTTTCATAAAATTATGTTTTTACCTAGAACAGACCCTTGCAATAAGGTTTCATTGTGCTGAAATCTCAACAAAGCAGACTCTGCCTGTTAGCTCACATTAACTGAGTCTTTGGCTGATATTTCCATGGAAGGTATGCTGATCTTTCTAGTAGTGTCAATAGAATCACATTACTGCTCGAGTCATCATTTTCTAAAAGCTATTTGGCAGCTCACCATTCATCCCCTACAGTTAGATTCAACACTGTTTACAGCATCTAATAAACAGAGTTAGTTACATACAAATTAAAGAGATCCTTCATTATTTTTCCTAATGTGGTTAATTTCATAATAAAATGCTGTATCTACTTAAAAATGCAACTTTTTCTTTTTTGACCATGAATCTTAATGCTTTAATTGTGATATCTGAGGTTTTAGTAACAATAAATGCTTTGTCTGCTTAATACAGAGTTCAGTGGCTTAATTAAAGGGGATTAATTGAATTAACCAAATTAATTAATTCAGTTAAACCAAATGCTTAGAAAGACAAGGTTAAAAAGTAGTTGTGTTCTGCTATTCATTATTGTGTGAGTGTTCACCATCCACTCCAGCACAAAGTCAGCTGGGCTGGGTGGAATCACTGGTGAAAGCAGTTAAACTAACCTTGCTGACTTTACACTGAAATTGGGTTTAATGACACTAATAAACAGCAGGATAATAAGAGCAGAAAAAAGAGCAGCTGGAGCACTAACAAAATGAATTATGGCATCACAGCTGAGATTGATAATGAAAACCCCTGGACAGTAACTTCTCCAACTCGTACAGCTGTTTCCAAATAGCCATCTGCCTGGGCCCCAAGGCTATTTGATGTGGGGATACTCTTAAATTAACTTAACAGAGCTCAGTTAAGAAATTACAGAAACAGTGTGATAATATCGAAAGCTGATGTGATATTAGCAATATAAACTTATTCTGGTTGAAGAAAAAAAATTGAAAAGGGGTAATTTTGCAACTTTCTTTGATGTGATGAAACAGCTGTGTGTCCTAGAGTCCTAAAATAAATTATTTGATGACAGGAAAGCTCTGTGAGAGTGATTAAAAGGAAATTTGTTTTTCCTTTTGAAACAATTGGCAAAGGAAGTCTTACCACTACATAAGTCTCCAAAACAACCTAAGTATAGTTTATAGGAAGATTAAATTTCCTCAGACACAGGAGATTTTTAATCAATTCAACTGTCAAATGACACAGTCCACCCTTAGCCCCTATTTTTCTTCATTGCAGTATTCTGAGAATGACTTCACCTTGTCCTCTGAAGATGAACTTGTAATTTTCCCCTTTAAGATTTTACATGCATGAAGACTGCAAACTATGACTGTGTAATCATCTAATATCATATTCATCTTTTTCCACACTGGTGTGTTGTGAATATATAGGTTTGTCTCTCAGAAGTGGGAAACATGCATACCTAACTTTTGCTGGTATCATGGACAATGGAATGTGAGAAAAAACATGCCTTGATGAGATGATAAAAATATTAACAAACTGAAAACAGAGTCCAAGCCACAAACATTAAATTGCAATCACTTAAAAGGCATTAGCAAGCCTGCAAGGTCAACCTCTATCATTATCTCCAGAAATGCAATTTCCAACAATTAACACTGACAGAATTAACTATGTATTACAAAGAGAAAAATCCATCTTTTATGTTTTGAATTTATGAGAATAATGTTATGATAGCAAATTTGAATTCAGTGTTTTCAGATTCTTAAAGCCAGATATATCTGTGGTTTCTTTTAAAAAGAAAAGATGCCTACATTTTTTAACCGAGTCAACTCAAAATAAACTGTAGTAGAGAGGCTATGAAATCCCACTTGAAGAAAGCTGGTTGCTCTGCCAAAATTTTCTTTCTATGTCAGTCAAGTCTGCTGGAAGACAATGTCTCACTGATTTTGTCTTTTCATCATTTTTGTGCTCTGTTATTACATGATTTAATCTTCTAGATCTAAGCTACTAAAACCAAGAATTCTACTTCCCTTACAGCATATGAACACCCCATATATACAAACACATATAAACACAGTTTTTCCTTGCTGTGATGAATGATTTTGTTCCTAAGAATTAATTATTTTCATTTAAATATCCTATAAAAGAACCTATAAAATATCCCTCAGGCAATTTCAAGGATTGGTAAATAAAACCCAATATTTCATAATTAAAACTGCAATATAAATATAAATAAATGTTTGGAAAATCTACAGAGCCCTTGTAACAAATTCCTATCACCAAAAATTATCACTCTCCTGTTGTTCAGGGCAAAGATGATGATTATTATCTGTGTGCTTAAGTGAATGGTAACTTGGCCCTGTCAGTAAAGCCTTGTCCACAAACAGCACAAAAAAATAATACATTACAGTGCCAGAAGCAATCTAGCTTTATTGCTCTTGGCAATTTTTTAGGTTGTTTGACTTTGTTTTCTATTTTTTTCTTTTTAGAACTGTACAGACCAAATTCTGCTGTAAATAACTACAGGAAAATGCCAATAGAATATTTACCAGATAAAAATTCCACAGTCCAGAAAAACTGTACTACAACCCATCTGGTAACAATCAGCTTTACATGATGAGTAGCTGGTAGGTGTCTAATCCTGCCCTACAAAATACTGTGCCAGCAAATTGTCATAGTTTTCCAAAAGTATTGAATTTAAGCCCTATATTGTATTTTTTCATTGCCACTTTCAGCTGCACAGGCAACTCAAGTAGAGTATTGACTGTAAAGAAAGAGCCAACATTTCCACCAGACATTACCTTCTCTCTCAGTGTCCTACTGTGTGGCCTATTTTTTAGACAACTCAAAGTATAAAAATTCAACACAATGTAAAAAACAAACAAACCAACCAACCAAAAACCCCACAATTTAATTCACTTACCTTTGGCTTCCTGTTTAGCCCAGAATTTTCTCACCACCTCATGAATGTACCTCTCCTCTCTCAGCTTCTTTTGCCACTGACGGAGCTCTTGTATTTCACTATCACAACGAACCTGGGAAAGGGGAATCAGAAAAGAAAACTAAAATTGTATACCTTTGTGTTATCCAGGATGAGAATACAATTTTTTTCACAAGGCTGTGCCTGGGCAAATATGTGACAGCCATCCTCTTTGCTGGGCCTGAGGTAAAAGCAAAATCCCAGAGGTTTACAGTTTTCAGCTTACAGAGAAATAAAATCCACATAATTGACAAATCCAATTGAAAACATAAATATGTCTATTAGAGGATCACTTTGATTACCAAGGACTCCTGGGAATGAGATTGCAGTGAGATGCTAATTCTCTGAGTTAATTAAAATTTAAAGCCTTATGCTGAAGGGTATTAGTGCCTTTAGTAAAGCATAACACTATAAACCAACCCACTGACCAAAATAATAGAGCAGAAGAGGAGTCTGAAGGGTCATGCAGAAGAAAATTTATTCCATCAACCTGATTCACACCTGCCATCAGCTGCAAATAGGCTGACTGGCAATCCCACCCACACAATTTTCACAAACAGGAGAGCCATTAATCTGTTATAAAGTAATTGGACTGCATTACATGGTACCTATTCTTTGTCAGTCAATCACCCCGTGAAAGGCATAATTCTGCTTCCACAAAAAAAAAAAAAAATACAACAGCCAAAGGCCTTGATTTCATTTAGATGTAAGCTGAATTCTTCTAGTATTGTTTCTGTACTGGTGTAGTTCCCACTAACATAGAAGTGAACTAGCTCTGCATCAACAGCTTTTACCACTCTGCTACTTCCACTTGTTGTAGCAGATTTGATTAATTAGCAGAGTGTTCCCCACTGCTGGCATTCACACAATTACTGCCTCCAGTACATGAGATCCTGTCCTGAACAGGAGTGGAAAGGGTCATGCCAGCATCACCTTGGACACTGGGGATCATTCTCTTAGTCATAAATTGTAATAGAATTATTTTTAAAATGCAGTTTCTGGGGTTGGGGTTTTTTTCCTAAATGTTACATATAAAAATGTCATTCTGTTTCAGGACTACATTCAGAGAAGCTGAGGCTGCCCCATCCCTGGCAGGGTCCAAGGCCAGGCTGGATGGGGCTCTGAGCATATGCTCTGGGGGAAGGGGTCCCTGCCCATGGCACAGGGATGATCCATGATGATGGCACTGGATGATCCTTAAGGTTCCTTCCAACCCAAACCATTCCATGATTCTAAGGTTCAATGTCCCAGTAATTCAGTCTGAAGTGCAACAACATGGTAGAAACAAGCAGCAATAAGCTTAGTTTCTCCTGGACACATTTTTGCTTGCAGGAAGATAATGACTTAGTTCCCTAGAAAATTTCCAAATAGAATTGTATATCTTGTATTCTTAGAGGATATGGTGGAGAGCTTGTTCTGTGACCTGAACTCTATTATTTGCTCTTCTCCATTACACTCTGCTTTTCTCCCACTTTACTGAGACACATACAGAGCAAAGAGCACAACTTAGTTTTCCACTAGTTATAGAAAACCCCAAACCTTAAAGAAAAAAGTTTAAATTATTTATCAAAAGTATTCTTTCCTCACAGGATTTCTCCTATGTGCTGCAGCTAAGAATGCAATAAACAGTAGCTGAACTCCCATAGCACTTTTCAATCCACTTAGAAGAAGATAACTTGCTATGTTTCAGACAGTGCACTGGCAGGGCAGAAATACAATGCAAGGTTACTTGATCAATAAAAACAGACAAGACTTTTGCTCAGTGACTTGAGATCAGATACATCTTAGAGCTCCAATAATATTTTATTATACTGATATAGTTCTGTTGTATCTTCTATAAAAGTTATAAGGGCTTCTTACAAGGTTTCTATGAAATTTTAAAAATTAAAGAAGTTACAGCTACAAATGACATCTTCAGCTATACAAAAAAAAAAGATAATGTTCTATTAAATCCATCAAATACTATTTTCAAACATAAAATATAATCCAAACACAGGATAATTTCTTTAGGCTTGCAAGAGACATTTTTTCCTTTATGCTGTCATGTATGCTTTTATAAGCCAAATAATTCTTTGTTACATGGAGTCAGTTTGTCTGCACAGGAAAGGGTTAAGGAAATGCTTAGGGGACACAAGCATATAAATGACAGAAGTGCAAGAGGCAGGGAGATAGAGAAATTACTACCTCTATATCCAAATATACAATTTCTGAGAACATGATGTGTCCATTTGCAACCCCAGCTGTGTAAGACCTGTATTTTGGCCCATGACAGGGCCACAGCTGTCTCTGTATATTGAACATAAAGACAATAATTCCTAACAGTTAAAAGATAAAAGGCAAGTATAGTAGCTTCTGTATAGTCTCCCAAAGCAAATAAAGCAGTGGCAGAGCAGTGAAATACCCAGGGAAATACAGAGTTCTGAGATAAAGGCAGAGTCAGGTACTCAAATACTCCAAAGTCAGCATTAAATCCAAGCAGTAAAATGAGCTCCCAGAACAAAATGTCTTTTTAGAAAAGTGACCAGAAAAGGAAAAAAGAACACAGATATGCCACCTGCAGTAAAACAGGTGACAGGAATGTTACAAAATACACTAACAAGTTCCAAATATGCTTAATAGATTACAGTTCAGCATAGTTATAATGCAGTTTAGCCTACTGATAATGCCTTAGAAAGTTCTGCTTTGAAACCAGAAATGCTGGCATGATGAAAAAGCCATGACTTAGCAGCAAAATCTCCAGGCAAATAAAGAGAGAGTCAAGAATCTTTTCCAGATTTTCCAATGTGTCTCCTGCAGGCCAGCACTGCCTGCAACCCTGGAGGGCTCTGAGCTTTGAAGGGAGACTTCACTCCCACACTTGCTGAAAATAACAGGGAATATTTGTGTGACCTTCTGGGTTTAGGCCTTTGCTGGTAGCCACAGCTTGCTGGAAAGCAAGATAAACTGTGATATAAACTTTATATAAACAGATATAAACTGAAATGGTTTTATTTTATATTGTGATAGCAAAAGTACAACTACGCCTTGTGAAATACAAAGCAAAACTGGAGCATTTTTATCTTCAGCTTTTGCTCAAAGGATGTGTATAAAATAGCACTGAATATTTACATAATGCTGTTCAATTTCAGCTCTAAGATATTACAAGATTTAGTCCAAACCCCCATGTTTTCAGTGCTAGGTGAGAACATGTAGCACAGCAGATAAGGATAACACTAAAGGTTCACTCAGAGACATCAGAGGAAATTCTATTAATGAAAAATTTCTGTTAGTCTGGAATAGTTATGCAAATTTCAAAGATTAAAAAGAGCCCATTAAAAAAAAAAAAAGGCACTAAGCAAAGATTCTGTAGTAGAGGGGTGAAGGAATATATCACATTTTTCTGGAAAAGTGCCTGGAAAATTGACACCAAGCTGAATATTGCCTTGGCCTGTGACAGATGAATGGAACCTCAATAAAAACGATATGGAAAGTGAAAAGGAAGAATTCTGATGACAGAGCTGTCTCAAGTCTTACTTGGGTGCTCCTCCTGGCCCTCTCAAGATGATGTCCTCCTTTCTGTGATCTTCTCAGAGAACTCAGCAGATCTATTTTCCACTGCTATTTGTTGAGGAATTCCTTTCTTGATTAAACTTGAAATAATTGTCAGAGTGCCCATCAATGTCTTTGCATGAAAGATTGTAGCAAGGGCTTGGTTGATGGCAGCCATTAATTATTACTACAACAATTAAACAAGTGTTTTTCTGAAATGTGCTGCAGATAAGGATGAATTTACTGTTTTGATCATGCTTTATTCATCAGAGTTCTCAATATTCTGTAGCTTTTTTCCCCCTTTACACAGAAAACCTTTATTGCCTGATCCATTTTTGCATTTTTTGCCATGTGTTTTTGATACTGGCATGCTCAGACAGCTGGAGGTAGCAGAAACAAGTGAAGTACCAAGAGAAGACTGATGCTCAGTCAGTTATATAACTAGATAAACTCTACTGCTTACTGATGTGCCTGAATCAATATGGTCAAGAAAATACCTCAAAAAATGGTCTGAATCCATAGAAAAGGTGTCCTAGAAGAACAAGGATGAAGTACCTGTCTCTCAATCTCACTGTCATGTTATCTGTGTGCTCATGTTTAATTACCCAGCATTATCACACTGTGTCAATTTTTATTTCAAAAGCAGTATTTCAAAATTCTAAATCCTCTGAATTATAAAACAAGGTTTAATGAAAAACTTCAGAAAACAGTTTAAAATTTTGACACAAAAATATCTTTAGAGTGCAAAAAGGCATTATTTGTAAGTATTCAGTAATTATCAGTTATTAACATTAATCAGTGTTAGCTGAGTTATTTATTTTAAAAGCAAATAATCTGAGTTCTTTCGTAATTTTTCATAATATACTTATCATTAATGTGATGAAATCCTATTTAAGCTTAGTGTTCTCTTAATCTGCAAGCCAAGGATAACACACTGCTTTATGTAGTAATTTGGTACTAATGATTTTTATTTTATATTCTGATTGCAATTTTTAATTTTTAAAACCCCATGTTCTTTCACCTCAAATAAGGTAAAACATTAATAGCTAATTTTATAGCCTGAATTCTTTTTTGTCTCCTACCTTTTATAGGAGACATAAAAAAGAATAGAATTTTTTATAGAATTTCTCTCTCATTTCTGGGAATTGGTTTAGAATGATAAATACCAGGGTGAAAACCCTGAAGTTCATCTTTGCAGGGAAGGATTGTGCCCTTCACAAGCTTTCAGAGCAGCAGAAGATATCTGAGCAACCTTGCAGTGTTCAGCAAACAGAACTGTTATTGGATAATGGCTGCCCCCACTGTAAGGATGCCTGCAGGGATTCTGTCAGTGCTAATTCATGTTAGTGTCAATGCTGTCTCTGTTTAAAAAAAGAAAAATAATGGGAAACAAACAAGCAGAAAGTCACAAAAATCCATCAGTCAAGAAGAACATTTCAAGGTATTTCATTGTCTTTGGCTGCACAGCACATTATGGGAGCCACTTATATATTCATGCTTGTTAAAAATAGTCGAGAATTTAACAGAGAGTGTTTTAAACTGATTGTTATTTAAAGAACACCTGACATCCAGAGATCTCTCACTGTCCATCACAACAAAATTGCTGCTATATCTGGAGGCTATTTAGAAGCTTAAGTTTTGATAAAGGAAGTCAAAGACATTTCTTTATCACCAAAGTCACCTGAATTTCAAGTCCATTTCTTCCTGAAGTGTGAAGGTATCAGAGCTTTAAAAAATATATTTGACAGAACTTTTTCAGGATTTTCAAAATAATTTATTTAGTATCCAAGGGTTAGCATGGCTGTTACCCTCCAAAATAATAGCATTGGACAATTTTCTTTGTATTTATTTTATGCACCTTGCTTTTCCCTCTTAAACTGGAATGGCACTAGTGCTGTGTTACTATTGAGTCTTACAACATCTGCTTGTCATTTTGTTTCCCTTTTCCTTGAACAACATCCTTCATGTCTCTCATAAATCTCCATTCTTGGTCTCAATTCCTTGTCTTTTCTTTCTGGATGCTTTTTTTTCTCAACAGACCTCACCAATCCTCCTCATGCATCTCCACACTCACCAACATATCCCTGCATGAAGCAAAATACCACTTCATCCTTGAGAGCTACCCCAAGCAGCTTTCAGTTAAAGAAAGAAAATTGTTCGGTGTTAATTGTACTTTGGAAAATCGAATTTCTGTGGATTTTTCTGTTGTTGAGGAAAACAGTGAGATTACATCAGCATAAATGCCTGTGAAAAAATTGAAGTCACTAGGCATAAGGCAGAGCAACATCCAAAGCCAATGAACCATAGGGGTCTCAGCAGCTATTTATAGTATCCCCTACTTAAAATTTATGTAAGGATTTTCCCTGGGGCCTTCACAGTCCTACAGTTTTCAACATCAAGCACAATAATTATAGATTCCTCTTACCCGATAACCTCTCCAGAAGGACTGGATTAGTATGCTTGCTTCTTCTTCTGATAGAAGCAGAGATAGAGGAACTGGTGGTCTAGGACTTAAAAAAAAATAAATGTAACAGGCAGCCTATAAATGTAAAGCACTTTCTTCCTTAACAGTATATTTTATCAAAAAGAGAAATGTTGTTCAGGAGCCTGAAAGACAGAAATTCTTATTGCTCTGGAAACAAAATGCACTAAGAATGTCTCCTTTTCAAATATATTATTATACACACTACAAGAATTCCTTCTTAAAACAATAATGTACAAATGGCACATCAAGCAGAGTCATTTTTCTTATTCTTCTACATGTGCTTCAAAGTGCCCCTATTATGGTAAGGTTTGGGGTGGCAGTGGGAGGTGGGCAAGGGGAGCACTCTGCCATTTGGAAAGCAGGGAAGGTTTTAGTGTGTGTGTGCAACAATGAACAGACTTACATGTAAATGTTTATTACATGAAATACACAGAATATAAACATATCTTAGCACATTCATTTACATTATAGTGTCACTTTAAATTAAAACAGGCTGGAAAATAATGATTATTGTATCTGCATAGCATGAACCCATGTTTAGAAATGTCTAAACAAGTTCTTAAAGTGCTGAAATTTTACTTTTGATGCCATGTACACTTTCTTTTGGTGATAAAAGAATGTAATACATTTGTGAACTCAACCATTTTCAGCCAAAATATATGGTAGCTTGAAAGCACATTTGGTGAATCTGTTGCTACCAATTTTAATGGGAACAAGCTAGTAATTAAATTCAGCCTCAAATGACTATATCAAACCTTGCTTCCCAAAAGCCATTTTCTATGGGTGTTGACTTATTTCTCAGACATAATGATAAAAAAATCATCCCTTGGAAAGGACAAAACAAAATTTACTTCTATACTGTCTTTCAGGAGAAATGTAATTTGCATCCAAAGAACTACAGTGTAATAACACTGCAACTCATGAAAATACCAGCTCTAAAGAGAAGCCTTGGCACAGCATTAGAATGGCTGCCAAGAGCCACTCTCCCTGCATGGGGAACAGACTGAACACAGCCTTGACTTGGAAGAACACAACACGATGAATTTGGATGCAGCACCCACCTACAGACACACACAGGCCATTTATTTATGCAGTCTTACATTTTCTGGCTAAAATTCTGCAATATCTTTTGGAAATTTATTTATGGCATATTACAGGCCAAGCTAGGAGGCTTGACAGCTTACATTTTCCTTTCACTTAATTTCATTCATATTAGTCTCTGCCCTAGTAAGCTTCCTATGTTCTCTGACATCTTTCTCTTAGGGCTTGTCTTCGCTGCAGGAGCATTTCCACTTGGAGCACAGCCTCAGCTCTTATCTAATGCTACACTGACTCCACTGGCTCAGCCTGTGTACTCAGCTAAATTGGTCTCATCATCATGTCAGCTGGGTTTTGGCCTACATTTATTTTAATGTGAAGTAAAACCTTGGTCTGTTTGGAAAAGTCGAAATAAGGCAAAAATAAAAAGCAGTCTCTCCATTGAGCTGAACTGTCTTAGCCCTGTGAATATTAATTAGCATTTCTCCTGCTCAGGGGAAATCATAAGTGCTGGACAAGCAAGGCTTCCTGAGATAACAGCTTCTTATAATCAGACTTAAAAATCTGAAGCTGGACTGTGCTGGTTTCCTGATAGGCTTTCATCCTCTGTTCTATTTTAGATCTTTTTGAAAACCAAAACTTAGGGA
Source organism: Agelaius tricolor (assembly GCF_023055355.1). Lineage (NCBI taxonomy): Eukaryota > Metazoa > Chordata > Aves > Passeriformes > Icteridae > Agelaius > Agelaius tricolor. The sequence continues at coordinate 7,846,817 of NW_027269279.1, forward strand.
AAATCACAGGAAGACCTACATATTTTACAGCAGTTATATCAAAGCACTGAACTTTCTCTAGGAATAAGTACATCTCTAAAGAACAACTTGAGATTTCTCCTAGCCTGCAACTCTAGCATTTCCTTGCTTTCATTTTGAAATTATAAAAATGTCTAGCTTATAATGCAACACTAAAACTGAGAAAACAATATAAAAAATCAAGCAAGAACAGGATTAAATTTTTAGTAAGACAGTCATTGGCAGATATCAATCCTTTCAATGGCACAGCTTTAAAGACCAGGTGTCATGCCAGGTCCAGTTTGGTCTAAGGGAATAAATGGAGAATATACACAATTGTCTGCAGGTCAAATAAAAATAGAATCTGAGCAGAGGCAATCACCCCTCAGCAGCCAAGGAGGGGAAGAGGAGTCTGTCATTTGTGGCAGAAGACAGCTGGATGCCTGCAAGATGCAAACTGACAGTACAATGCACACTGACTGCATTCTGCTTATTTACTCCTTGATCATGCACAATCTTAAAAACCCACATATGAAACACTATTATGAAACATTATTATCATATCTATTGAAATATACATATATTATTAAACACAAGTTGCACCTGTAAAAGAGCATTAAAAAAAAAAGATTTTTCGTAAGTATTTTATTTTAGCAAATCTGCATAAAGCAGACACTGACCAAAGTTAAATTCTAGAAACATGTTTCTTGCTTTCTGAGCAAACTTGTACAGATCTTGATTCTGTGAGCTATTCACTACTTATAAGACATGATGAAAGTGGAATTTCACACCCAGAAGATACAAAACAGACTTGCATTACATAAATGTAGGAGGCATTGAAAAAGGTTCTTAATGAAGACATGTATTTGATTTCCCCATGGACAGAAGATTGGGTTCTCAAAGAATTCTGAAAAGGGAGGAAAAGAATCCCTTCATTTTCTTGTCTCCAAAACAGACAAAATAATCTCTGGGGCCTCATAGTCACAGTGAAGGGCACTGAATTCATCCAGTATTTCCACACACTTATGCCCAGAAACTCTGATTATCTTCACATTCCCAATATGTCTTACAAATAGGCCTGATTCCTTCTTTGGAAACAAAATATAAGATAAAAATTGTAATGAAGAAAAGGTTCAGTGTACATAGTTCAGGGTTTTGTAATGGCTCCTCCTGCTCCAGCCTGGTCCCTGACAGCAGCAGAGCCCCAGAGCCAGGAGCCTGCAGAGAGCAGCAGAGCCTGGGGCTCAGGTGAGCCTGGAATCTCCAGGTGCAGCCATGGGATGGCCTGGGCTCCCCTCTGCCTTTAGAAAGCTCTTCTCTAGAAATACTGAAGCAACCCTAATGCAAAGGATGAGGCCTCCTAAGTTTCACTATAGTGGCCAGAGCCACATTCACTTCACCTTTAGTTTGACTGTGATGGTTATTGTTCTGGAGTATTTACATCAGGTACAGGCAATGACAGAGACACTGAAAAATTCATAATCTGAAGGAACAGATCACAGAACAGGGATAAATACAAGACACACAAGTAATCGACCATGGTGATCTGCATAATTCTTCAAAAAAGGATTCTGAGAAAGTCTTTGTTTTGGGAAATATACAAAAAAATCATGTGCTGGTCTGAATAACCAAAAAAACTCTGCTAGAAATTTCTCAAAGTACTTATCTTTCATATTTGCAGTATTTCTTATTCCTAATCAGAGAATCTAGAAACACTACAGCAACAGCTGCCTTCTTTAGGTCTTTCTCTTACATTCCTATCCAGAACCCCAAAAGTGTGCAATAATGAAAAAGTATTGTTTTGATACAAAATAAATGTCTCAAAAACCTCTGCTTATAAATACAACTAAGGTCATTTACCTAAAAAGCAGGAAAATGGTGGTTCATAAGCAGTCAAACACTGAAGTACTGATTCATCTGACCTGGTATTTAAAATCAATTACATATATTGATCAATATTACAAAGGCATTGTATGAGTCTCTCAGATTTCCAGGGAAATATTCCCACAGACATTTGACAAAAATACCCTGGAACATTTTCACAGGTCAAACAGAGTGTGAACTGAGACCTTTCTTTGTAACATTTTCAGTATGAATACAAATATTCCATAGTCAGAAATAAATTCCTAACCACTAGTTTTCTTTTGCAACAATCTAAATGCACTAGAATAAGATTATTAGTATTTGAGAAAAAAAATCCTTACAATATACAAGAAAACATTTTAGTGCATTATATGGAGAGTAAATTTTTGAAGGATTGTAAATGTGGGAATAACCAAATTTAGACTTCTAGTTGCAGGACTCTGAGCTCTTCTTCTCTATCATCTTGTCCAAATAAAAGCCCCTTTATACTGTCAATAGTGAACTGAATTTAAAAATTTTATAAATACATTTGAGAGTGTTATCAAAGTGACCATAGTGATAATATGCATTTAGCTGTTAAACACATACCAACTATTTATGTACTTGCTTAACTATTTATAATGAAGAAAAGACAAGACAGTGTGGAGCTAACATGAGAAAGTTGTTATGTGTGGAGGCAGAGTCATGTAAGCAACAGGAGACTGAGGCAGAACAGGTGATTTGTAACCAGAATGTCAGAGGAATTACAGGAAGCACAGCAAGAAATCCTTGTAATGAGAACATGCCAAAAAATAGCAGAGCAAGAATCTTTTTTCTTCACTTCTGTCTGAAAATGGCAGTGGATTTCTTGCCTCAGCAGGCTCTCCTTGGGAGGACATGCCCATTTACTGCTCCAGCTCAGCTCTCCTGTGCTTGCATACTTGCCACATATTTTGGAAGTCACAAAGCATTGCCTCAGCTTTCTCTCTCACAGGACCAATATTTATGCAGTCTGTGAGAGTGTCTGTGGGCCTGGGCTGAAGGAAACCAAACATGGACCTGTTCCAAAGGCCACTCATGTCAATGGGAAAATTCCCCTCTATGTTTGTGTACTTTAGGTCAGACTTTGTATGCTGAAAACATGAAAAACTCCCCTTAGTGATCCAACAGCAGCATTAGGAAGATGTCACAAAGCACTTACAAGTTCTCAGTTTTCTCACTGCCATTTTGACAACTTTTACATAAATTAAAGCATTTTTAATGTATCAGATATTACAGCCATAACACCTTCAACCCCATAAAGCACCACTACAAAATAGAAATATTTTACACAGAAAATTTCTGCAGTCTTTCAACACACAGTTTTCAAGTAAAAAATCTCTCCTTTGTTAACTTGAATTCTGCCACATTACTTCAATGGCAATTTTTACTTGGAAACACACAGAATAACATCCACAGAGATGTATTTTTTGGACTTTCTGTTATTACAATAAAATGTTATATAAAGCTCAAATTACTAAAGAAAATTAAAGAAGAACATACAAGGCAAACCAAGCACTCTCCAAACATGGCTGGATTAGACACAAAGCAATGAAATACAGCAGTGTGCAGAAAGCACAGCCTGTAGAAACTGGGCATATTATGGGAAGAAAAAAAATCAGTCACCCGTGCAAAATTACCCCTATTGGCCATCTGAGAGCTGACAATGAAGTCAACTGTAAAGGCAGCTGAGACCAGCAGACTTCACCCAATTAAAATATCTGGGGGAGGGAGAAAAAATAATCAATGTATATATATGTGTATACAGATATTTGGCAAAAAGCCACCACTCCAAATTTAGTCATGGTTTATATCTTAGCTGCCCACTTCAGTAAAACCATGATAAAGTTATTTTCTCTGTGTCTGTACACTTGTTTTGGTACACACAGACAGATTAAACCAGGAAATGTGCCCTTCTGAACTGAGTAGCAAGTAAATATCTCTAATAAAGAGAAGAAAATGTAGATTAAAAAAATCTCGTGAATTATTTTTTTTATCTGAACTTCAAAAGCCAGGAAATGCTTGTTCCTAACATAGGTGCATATACCTACTATACACCAGTTTCTCTCACTGGATGTAAGGTCCAGGGTTATGTTGAACAATGCTATCATGTTATTAAATTTACATGACAGGCTTTTATGTTATCACTGTTTTTCAGATCAGGGGAACAATGTTTTATTGGTTTCTTCATATTTCTTCCATTAAAATGCTAAAGAAGGCTGGGAAATGATGCTGCCAGTTTCTCAGACTATCTATGCCAGAAAAGTAAAATTTCAGAGGGATCAGAACATAATCAGAGCTCACTGACTTTCCTGGCCCCGATTCAGTACACAGAGCTTGATTACTTGCAACTGAGCTTCAGTGCTGCTCAACCAGAAACACACTGGAAAATGCTGACAAAAGGCAACTGTGGTGCTCATTAGCATATTTATAGGATTACAAAACACTCCCGGCTCTAATTCTGTTTCTCCACTGGTTCTATCAGCCTCCAGTGGAGGAGCAGCTACATCACTTTGTGTCCCAGCAAGTGCTGGTTCTGTGCTCAAACTCCACGTTCCTGCCCTCTGAAAGGTGCAGCTGTCCCTTGAGGCAACAGAAATGTCTGCCATGTGATATGGAGATCCCAGTCAGCACTGGAGCTGCTCCTTCCTCTGCTTTTGAAATCTGCTGGGGGAATTGAAGGTTCCCAAGGGATGGAATATTTTGTCAGCACTACTGGTAACATGCAGAACTCAGTGCAAGGCAAGGTGCCTATACTGAGATGCCACAGCTGTTATTACACTAAAGCTGGAAACAAATTCAAATTTTACAAGCTCCTTCACTGACAAAAACTAGGTTTTGAAGGTACAAGGTTTGCATTTAAAATTCTGAAAACTGATGCAGCATTTAGGTCTCATTAGGGAAAAGTAGGCTGCAAGATCTCATTTAGAAATGCATTGCACAGAAAGTGAAGCTCATAAGACTGTGGCTTTGACTATTCTAAAAAATTGAGCTTCAAAGAAGAAACTGGAGGCACTGGAGGAGAGCCAAAAAAGTCATTCTCAAGTATGGAATATATTAAAAAAAGCTGGATCCCGGATAGAACAAAAACAATAGTGCTCTGGGGGTTTTGTGTTTTGGTGGTTTTTTTAAGCATCAGGACTGCTTGGCACTGATAAACCCATCTCAACAGTTGGGATGAGGATGCTTCCCATCAAAATTTGACCAGCACTTTTTAGCATATTGTGTTTTATATATTCTTAATCCTGTTAAAAAAATTAAAACTCCTTTAAAAATAGAAATGGAAATGACAATAAAAAGCATAGAATCAATTACATTTAAGTGTGATAGCTGGAAGGATATAACAATAAACTATTTATGACAAATCCAGGACATAATAATAAATTCTCTTTTTTTATTCTTATTTTATATTGCAGCCTTTCACTTTGCTCCAATAATATTTACTTCAGAAGCAGCATCTTTAAATCTGTAATTTTAGGATAAGATCACTAAAAGTAGTTATTTAATAATAATTTTAATAATTATTATTTTAAGAGCCTAGTTGTTTAGAGGATTTAAGATGAAGGGTATCAACTTAAGTGGGACTCTGACACTCCAGTGTCCTTGTGGAGCTGTCACTCTGTTATTTAGGAGCACCACTACTAACAGAAGCTATGAGTCATCCAGGCTGTGATTCCACAGTGTATTTCTCTTGTTGGCAAAGCTGACTTAAGCAGTTCCTGCCACCACCTCTCTATCTTAGCAGCTCATTTGTTCTATTCACCTTGCCCTGAGCCCTTCATTTTAATCCCTTGTTTGTGCCAATACACAGGTTTGCCACTCTCCAAGGTGAAGCAGACTGGAGAAATGATCTGTTTTCAATAATTGTACAAACCCTCCTCACACATTTTGGCAGAGAGATTCCTAACCCAGAGCAGGGCCCTGATCAGAATAGTCAAGCATCCTAACAAACAGACAAGGTGGTACCAGGGTGCCTACAGGCAGGGTGGGGTGAAGTACAGGAGAGAGCAGGGAATGTTTTGTTCAGCTTTACTTCCAAGAGAAATGTCTGAAAACTGTGATCTTAAAGATTTTATCTTTGGTACAAACATCCATCCTCACAAACCCACGGTACCAAAATGGCTGAACTGGCCAAGGGCTCTTCTGAGTGCCTAAGAAAAGGGTTCAACAAGCAGGCTGCAGCTCATGCTCACTTTACAAAGCATTAAACCACAGCTTTAGATGGGCAACTTGTTGGCAAGGACTGAGTTTGACAGAATGAGCAGATGTGTCCCTGCAGAGGCAGGTTTGAACAGCAAGCTGATGGCTGAAGGTACCAGAGCTCAGATGAAATGGGTCATTCTCCAAAGGGGTCTTGTACTCAGAAATGTCCTACCCAGCTCTGACCACCTCTCAGGGAATCAAAGTTAACCCTTTTGACACAATTGCCACCTTATCCACAAAGACCTGTGATAAGGAGCTTTCCTCTTGTTCCATTGGTGTCTCAAGGTTCCAAGTGTCACAAGTCAAGAATTCAAAGAAGCTCAATTTCCACTTACATCATGTGAAAAAGTAAATGTATCTACAAAGATATTAATCTCTATGTTTTCACCAATTACCAATCCAGATTCCAGTTAAGTTTTCAAATTGAAATTTTTCTTTATTATCTGATCCCTGTTAGTTTCTTATTCCCTCACTGTGGACTAATCCTTTGCTTTTCTCACACAGCAGCTGTATAAAGTAAATGCAGTCTCAAGGACTTTAGCATTTCTCTCATAACTATTGTGCTGTTTGGTTCTAAGAAAATAACAAGGAATATATGATTGAGGCTGCCAAAAACAAGTGCTTGCTTCTCAAAGTCATAAATGTCTGCAGAAATGCATCCTGATGCCAAGGATTGTTACAGGTATCTCAAAAGCAGCTGCTTACAGTTAGGGAAGAATTTCTTGACTACACTCTCAAAGATTTCCATAGGGGGAAGCAGCACTGAAAAAATTGCTTTACTCCTTAGTACAAAGATGTTCATAACACTACCAGACTATTCAAATGTCCTTCATTCTACAATTAAAATGTTTAGGAATTTGAAATTAATTTATCTGTGAACAATTCTGGTACAAAATACCTTGTAAGTAATACACTGGCCAGTTAGAAACTATCACATAGTTCTTTGTTGCACACAGTAAAGGGCATTTTTGAGGGCACAACTGCAACATATTGAGGCTCTATAACTTCTTTGGAATAGCAAAAGAATAAAAGGAAAAAAATTATTCTGAGTACTGCAATAACTTACTGGTCCTTTAGCCAGTCCTTAACAAAAGGAATGGAAAACAATTCTGTGAATGACTCATCTTTCCTCTTTGGATTCTTGCTAAAGAAAAAGGAAAACAACTCATATTAATTTAAATTTCAGCTATTCAATTTGCAAATTAGTGCCTTGGAATCACTGAACATACTTAGTAGCAAGAAATATGAATAACTTACTTGTATAACCACTCAGTTAGGAAATCAGTGGGAATAAATTTGGTTCTTTTTTCCTAAAGACAGAAGACAGTTTCAAATTATTTATTATTTTTGGATTGGTCAGATGTATAAGATAAATTGACTGCTGTTTATTAAATAAAATATACAGTACATTACTCTGTCTACTCTTTATTGCTACTGCCAAAAGTCAGTGGTTCAGCCAAAATTTTAGAAATTTTGTGGAATGATTTCAGGACAAACTATGAGTGAGAAAATTCTACATATATTATCTGGATATTTACTGCAGTATATCTAGAACAAAGACCTCTGAATGGTGCTGCAAGTGGCAACGTCATTGTGAAGAAATTAACAGAACTCATTCAAACATGAAAATATGTTGTAAATTCCTTGCCATTTTGTTTAAAGTTCTATTATCACACTCCAAATACTTCATTTCTTGCACAACACAGAGGGAACATTGATTGGATATTGGCTCCTCCTGCATGGAACCAGCTTGAAGATGTTGTGAATGCACACAGCAGAGTATTGTGTGGCTGCCCTGACCAAAGCATCTGCTGGGTGGTCCAGGAAGGAAGGCAAAACCAAAGGAAGGCTTTTGTCTGTCCACAGCCACAGAAACCATGGGCATTACAGAGAACCAGGTAAAAATTCAAAACCTGGTGCTTCACAGCAAAACATTTGTGCCCTTTGCTCCCAGTTCTCAATCTTAACCAACAAAGAGGATTTTACAAAGTGTTTTGCAGCAGGTTGTCCTTGGGGACTCGTGCAGCCAGTACCACAGCCAGCCATTCAGAGCCTGAATTTTGATAAAACCAGCATGGAGCAGGAAATCCTTTTTTTTTTTAAGCATTTCCTCTGACATTCTATCTTGACAGATTGAATGGATAAATGATACAGGTGCTCATGCTGCTTATCACAAACCACAGTAACCATAATGTGGAGAATAGAACGTGGAGCTCTGGGTGGAATACCAGAAGAACTTGATCAGTACCTTCAGAACCCTCTGACATGAGATGTGCTCTGGATGCACAAAGTCACAGTGAACCCTAAAAGACACTGAGCCCTGCAGCCCCAGGGCACCAAGTGCTTCATCACAATAGCAGCCACTGCTAAAAAGCAAGCTGAGCTCCCATCCCAACACCTGCCCTGTCAAACAGGAGATTCAGCTGTAATAATTGCTTTTTAGGAAAAAAATTCACACTGGTCCAAAGCTTTTGTGAAACTGCTTAATGTCACAAAAGAGGCTGAAGTCTTGACTAAAAGAGGTTAAGATACTACTACCACTTGCTAAGGAAAATACAATAAACATGAAAATTGAAAAATTACTTTATGCATTATCCTCAGATGTGAACAGAGAGGCAGAAATAATGTTCTACATAGTATAATTCTTTCAGTTCATGGTATAGGTCATAATCTGGGGGTCAGCCACAGGTGAAGTGGAAGAGGAACATGGTGTGAGGTGCTGGCTGCCAGGGAAGAGCACAGGGCAGTCACACAGCTGGGGATGACAAGCGTGAAGTTTAGTGCTGGACTGCAGGGTAGTCCTACAGGATACCCAGGAAATCTTTTAATTTTTTAGAGAATTTTACCCTTGATAGAAATACAGTCTGACTCCAATAGAAGAAAAAAAAAAAAAGACAAATAAAAAAAAGAAAGCAGAAGAACAGAGGATGAAATCATCATAAAACAATTATTAATCCTGAGCCATACATGCCTTTATTATCTGTTTTGTGACAACCAAAGCTTTAGGGTTCAGGTAGGGCTCCATTAAGTGCTTGGCTGGGAAGAAAACACAGCTCCTCATGCAGTTTTCACACTTATGTTGATACCAAATGCTGTTCCAAGAAGCCCAACACCTAAACTTTAAGAGACCAATACCTTCACTGCAGAGCTTCCTGAGTCACTTCAAATGTTAAATGGACAAATCCTGACCTGCCCAGAATCTGCAAGCAAACAGCAGAGTCTGATTGTGACTGTACAGCTATTCTCAATCACAGGATGAAAATGGGTCCCATTACTTAGGGAATTGTTTCAGAGAATAAATTCTACACTTTGACAACAAAATTCGATTTAATCTAGCAGTTGTAATTTAATCTGTTTTAAGTAAATTGCTTTTCCTTTGCAATGGGAAAAAATGATCAGAACAGGGTTCTCAAAACAGCCAAAGGAATCAAATTCATCTTGTTTTATCCTTCTTAGCAGAGAGGAATTCAATCAAGCTGAATATTTTTTATCTTATTTTCTTTTCCAGGAAACAGTTTATTTTGCTAGTGAATTAAATCATTAGTTGCACAGCAGGCAACATTTATAAAGGGAAAAAATTACATAAATTGACCTGCCTTTGACACATTCCTCCTATGCTGCATGAATCCGGATAAAAACAGGAAATATCTGTACAATGTGCATTGTTAACCTGCAGATGTGTTTATAAACTGTTTATATTCAGAATTCATTTTCCATTTTTCAGTTTAAATATGATGTGCTTGGTAATAATCATGAAAATATACTGGTGATCAGAAGATGGCAAAGTCATTAGGAAACCTTCTTCCATTCCTTTTCCCTGATCTATCATAATTTTAAATATATTTCATTACAGAGCCTTATACAGCTTCCTCCTTCTGTGATAGCTAACTAGAAAGAAAAGTCAGAGTTATTCTAATAAAAACATTTATACATTGTTCAGTTTAATGCTGAAAAATGAATGCATTAGTTGGTTCTCATGAAAGGAAAGATTTAAGAAAATAGTCTTTCCCCTGTAGGCATTTTACAGCAAATGGGATAAAACACAGGAGAACTTAGGGTAGGAAAAAAAAATCAGTGAGGGAATACACTGGGCAACCTAATAGGTTTCTTTCATCTCTAATTTAAAAATGAAGCTTCTGCAGACTGCTCTCATATTTATGTCAGTTTGAAGTCTGTACATATATCTAGCAGCTGGTGGTTTTTCTGGGCTTAGCTTTTCAGATTTTTTGTATGCATCACATAATGCAAGAGAGCCTATGTTAAATTAAATGTATAAATTGTTATGTTTCTTTATCACCTTTCAAAAAAGATCTTTCCTACACAAATCCCTGCTTCCAGCATAACCATTTCCCTTTCCTGACTTCCCCATGTGATTGTACAATTCTTCCTCTCCAGACATGGATGCACCTTCTCTGGTCTCTTCTTTGAATTCCCCTGTTGGCCCTAGAATCTGATTTTCTTAACACAATTTCAATTGCTCAAAAGCTCTCCTATTTAACTTTTCCTGCTCTTCTCATTCATCTTCATTTCCTTTCAAAACATGAAAACCTTTAGTCCCTCTCATCAAAATCCCACTCTTCATTGTCTCTCACCATTCCCTCTCTCTTCTCCTGGGCTCATTCCACATTGATTGCAGTCATTCCTCCCTTCCCTTCCAGTGCTTCTTCCATTTATCTTCCACTGGTTTATTCTGTACCACTGCCCTTTACAGGCTTTAGGGACTCATGTCTAGCCAGAAGTCAAACCCAGTATTCTTTTCATCACAATTAATCCTCTTCATGTCCTGTTGTCTCATGAATTCCATGAATCTTTTCAATCTTTGTTGTCCTCTTATTTTTGGAAGCTGTATTCCAATATGTTTATCACAAGAACCTTTCTCCCTGTTCCTACGATGGGTTTGTAAGGACTCTGCTTTTGATCCTAAAATTCAGTTCAAGTTATTTCATTAGCCATTTTAACCCAAATTATAGCAATTGGGTTTTTTTTCCCCTCCAAATCCATATGGAACAACATATTTCTTACCAAACTAAAGGATAACTAAAAATCACATATTTATGCCAGATAAGGAAACAGAATGTGCAAGATCAAGCACCTGGACAACAATGGAAAAGAACATAAATATTCAATTATATGGCAAGCATGAAGAGCTATTGTTTTCCTAGTTATTGTTCAAAAGGAGGAAGAAATGAGGTCACAGTGGAAAACTATCACCTGACCTCAGCTTGCCTTCCTGAGCTTGGCTCCCCAGCAGCAGGGCATCTCTTCACATAAGTGGGTTTTCTATAATGATCAAGTTCATGTAGAATGTAATCTGTTCTGAATTACTGGAGAGAATAACATTTAAAACCAGATCCAAAACAAAACCCCTGATATGTTATATCCTATTATTATGGATGGTTTTCTTGCAAAAGACCAAATTTAAAAAATACTGCCTGTGAAAGAAAAGGCTGTAACTTCCTGCCAGTGATTTGAAATGAAAACTACAAACTAACCTCTAAACACTTCTCCTTCTCTACTTCATGCAGAAGTGCAGCCAGTCCTGGCAGGAGCACTGGGAAGATGTAAAACTCCAAGAACTCTCGAGGAGAACCTGAGCAAGACAGGACAGCCTTCACTCACAGCTAAGCACTTGGATCTCACAAAAACACCACCATTAGATATCTTCAAGTCAGTACCAGTCATTTTATCAATACCATCACAGCTTGGACAAAGCAGATTCATTCCCTTCACCGACAGCCACTGGTCTGTCCTCACTTCTCATCAAACACAACACAAACTTGGGTAAATTTCAATGTGCACCACCACTGCAAACTCAGTGTGCCTCAGAGATGTCAGATTCAGTTTTAAGTGAAGAAACTCAGACACCAGAAGCAGTTTAGTCACAGAAGTGAAAAGCTCTGTGAATTAATTTACCCTGACAGGAAGAAATTAGCCTGTGCTGAGCTCAGTGCTGCTGCAGTTAGGCCACTTTTGTATCTCATGCCCTTTACAATCTGCATCAGCAGAGTTAGTCATAAAACTGAACTTCTAGACAGAGGAAAAACCAAAGGTTATATTTTAGTGGTGCTGTGATTTCTTTGTCATAATTGCTTCCTACTTGCCAGATCCTTCAGAGATTTTACCATGACTCCATGTACCAAACCTTTCCCCTCTCAGAAGGCTGTCTGGGCTGCACTTCTCCCCATTCAGGCAGCACTCAGGTTTTGGTGTGATCAGCAAAGACTAAATCATACAAATGCTCTCTTCTGGCAACACAGCTGAAACACTGAATTTATTCTCAGCTTTATACCTTTCATTGGTTCATATACTGCCAGAAAATGCTCATAATTGGGAGGACACTATTTATATAGAAGGCAAGGGTAACACTGCTTCTGACTTGCACCAGGAATTCCTAATGAGCAAGAATTAATGGAAGAGAACACAACATGAAGGGCTAAAAGGCATAATAAAAACACACTGCTGCTTGGTAAATTTATTATAAAGTATAGGGATTGATAAAAGTGGAAGAACAAAACTTCAGAGCTGCTTCCATTCTCATCTGTAATCAGATGGGAAAAGACAGAATTTTGACAGCAGTTTTCAAATTCAATTGTCTTCTTAGTCTATTGATCCTAGTTTTGCATTATTAAATCAGAGGAAGAAATGCCTGCCATTTCTGATTTAAGTGCCTAAATAAAAAGTCACTTATTCAGAAGAGCACAGAGCTCCCTTAGCTGGTAAAGCTATTGGTTTGTAATGCATAATTTGGTATTTCTTCCACTGACCAAGTGGCCAAGCTGGCTCCCTGATTTCAGACCAGAGGCCAAACCGTGCAAATTCCACACCAGCAAATGTCTTGGTCCTGTTAACTCTCTAAATGAAATAAATTACAAATCCTTGCCATATGCAAGAGATAATCCCAGCAGGGCTCAAGATCATATACTGCTACTTACATTTTTTTGGATCAGGGGGTTCTCCAGGGGGAGTTTCCCCAAGCACAGGTGGCAGATATTGGGCTGCAGGGGCAGAAAAAAGTTGTTCCACAGGAATTTCTGCTTCCAAAGGCACCTGCTCAAAAGAAATGTATCCTGTATAAATACCCCAATAGACTAGCCAAAAAAATACAAACCAATTAAACAGAAAAAAAATCACAAGGTCAGTTAAAAAATATGGAATTATAATTTCTAATTCAAATATTGTATTATTTATGTATTTTCTGAATACTTGAGAAAGTAATAATTACACTTAATTAATAATATACTTAAGTAATAATATAAATAACTACATTTTTACAACTTCTGCAGTTTCCAGCACAGTAAAATCACCCAAACCTAAGAGAAGGCACATGACTCCCTTTTACAGAATATGGTGAGATATCACAATTTTTAGAATATTTTATCCATTGTAAGAAATAGAAATTATTTGTAAATTAATACTGGTAGCATTTTCTGAATAAGTATTTTCCATTCAGAAGCTTAAATATCTCTTTCACATTGTTCAGAAGTCCTGAAATTCACCTTTTAAAGAAAATAAACTTTTCTTGTTAGCATTACTCAAGTTGCTTTAAATACAAGCAATTATTTGGAATATTACATTTGTTGGTTCAAATAAACTATTCGAAAAATAGTAATTTTGTTTTCATTTTATGAATGAGTCTACCCTATGGGTACCTAATTTTCACATTTCATTGTTTAAAATATTTTCAATCCATCTCTATGCAGATTTTTTACTTGAACTCAACTCACTGATTCTTCTTTTGATTCGGGATCTTCTTTTGATTGAGGAACATCTGAAAATTGAGGCTGTTCCTCTTCATGCTCTGAAAGTTAAAAAAAAGTACAATATTTACCAGGAAACCCTAAAATTATATTTATTTCCCTCCTAAAGCAACATTATTTTAGAAGGTATTTATTTAGGCTTGAAAAAACAAAAGTTAGTACGCAATAGATATTTAACATGAAATCTAACGTTTTAAAACAAGCAAGAACTTTAGACACTCTTGTCATGTCCTTTCAGCTTTAAGTCAAGTGCAAGGTTCTTACTGACAAAAGAACCCTTTATTGGGAAAAAGGTACCAAAATAATAATTCAAAATATTTCAACACAGGTAGAATGCACTGAATCAACCACTGTTTTTACTAGTAGACAATACTTTTCTAGTTGACAATCATAGTGGATTCCTCTATGAGCAATTAAATCCCATAGACATTGTTAAGTATTAATGTCTGCAAAATAAAATAAAATATAATAAACAAAAACCCCAAAGAACTAAAAGCTGTACATGACCCTCAAGGATACAGAGTGACTCAGGCTGAGAAAAATAAAAGAACTTGATCTGGGAACACCCAGAGATGCCACAGTGCAGAGCTCTGAGAGCCTGGCCCAGCAGGTTCAGCTCCACCATCACAGTGGGCTTTAATGGCACCACCAAATCCAAGGGTGCTGCAGGTGTTGGCTTAGAATAATCAGCCTCTCTCCTACCCGAAAATGCCAATTTTAGTGCAAAACGCCTTCTTTGGGCATTATGAAGTACTGAGAGAAGATAACTCCATTGGGGAACTGCAGAATGCAGCGCTGGTCCCCCAGCTTTGCAATCTCGGTGTTCCCAGACTCTGGGAGAAGCCCAGGGGCTTTGCTTTGGGATGGTGCTCTCAGAACAGATGTTTTGTATTAATTTAACGTTTGTGCCAGCACTGACACATTCGCCTCTCTGCTTTCCCGAGGCAATCCCCAACTCCGGTGGGTACGGGATCACCCACACAGCACAAGGGCAGGGCAGAGGCCCCGCCACGGGCTCAGAGGCCCCGACCCGGGCTCAGAGGCCCCGACCCAGGCTCAGAGGCCCAGGCTCGCAGCAGCCTGGCTGCAGCACAAACACACACCAAGGGTGTCTGTGGGGAAGTTATGGCAATAAAAGCACCATAAGGCCCACGAACAGAACCGCTCGTGGCCGCGGTGCCGGTGGGGATCAGGGCGGCTGCGGGCGCTCTGTGGGGCGGGCACAGCCCCGCGCCCGCGGAGAGGAGCGGGCGGCCCCAGGCCGGGGCAGGGCAGGACCGGGGGGCTCGGAGCCCTGCCCGGGGCGCTCGGAGCGGAGCCGGGCCCGGAGCTCCCACCTGCGCCAGGCCCGCCCTCCGCCATGGCCGCGTCCCGATCGTCACCGCGGCAACGGCTCCGGCAGCGCCCGCGCGGGGCCGGGCGGGGCGGGCACGGCGCGATCGCTTCCGGAGCGGCGGCGGGCGCTGCACGTGGCGCGGGAGGTGAGCGCCGCACGGCCCGGTACGGCACGGCAGGGACCGGCACAGGGACCGGCACAGGGCATGGCCCCTCACGGCCATGAACAGGCACCGGCACCGCACGGGATGCTGTGGCGGCGGGGCCGAGCCGGGCCGTGCCGAGCCGGGCCGGGCCCGGAGCGGGGCGGGACTCGGGCTGACACCCCCTCCCCTCCCCTCCCCTCCCCTCGCCGGGTGGGTGCCGGACACACAGCGAGAGGGGCTGTGCTGGGTGTGCTGGGCTCGGGGCTCTGTCCGCGGATTGACAGCGTGCCTCAATGGTGTTATTGCAAACCGAGCAGGAATAATTGAGTTTTTCAGTGAGTGGGTGCTAAAGGGTGCTCTGGTGTAATCAATTTGTTGGCATAAATGTCCTGAGAAAAACGGAGAGCAAGGATAAGAATCACCGATAGAAAGAAGTTTAAGGTAATAAATCAGGTGCCTTGGAAGGGTCTTGTGATGCTGAGTGGGCAGTAAAGCCGTGTGAACTTCAGTGTTAAGTGAAAAGTCACAGGTATCTGGAAAATGAATTGTATTTGTGTATATACACACGGATATGTTTTGCCGTTTAGAAAAGATATTTGGAGGATAGGTACTGAGACAACGTTATGGTCTGCTGCTGTGAAACAAATAGAACCTTACAAGCTAAGACAAGGTACACTAAACAACATGATAAAAAGAATCACCCCATAAACAGTCTTTTCTGTATGTCAATATGTTCTGGTTCCCCATCATGGAAATCAGACTGAAATTAGAATGTCAGGGACAATGGGAGATCAGGAATGGTTTCAGAAAAAAGGAAGATCAAGTAGATTAGGACTTGCATTGTCTCTTTGAAGCAGTTCACTAACATTTTCATATCATTTTTTAGAATGATAATAAAGAAAAAGAAAAAAGACATTCATGAGGAACCTGTACAGAAGAAGAAAAAGGTGAAGACTGTCATTAAAATTGAGGAAGATGTTAAAACTGTCATTAAAACTGAGGACAGTGGTCGTCTCAAGGAAAAAAAGAAGAGCAGGAAAAAGGAAAATTTAAAAGATGACTGCTTACACAAATTGCAACCAAAGAATAATAAGAAAAACAAGAAGAAGAAAGTTGGCTATGAATTACTCAGGGAAGATCATTTAGAAAGCTTTGTGAATAGAAAAGGTCATCTGGATTTACAACTTCAAGAGGAATCAGAGGAACAAATTAAAATATTCAAAAAGAAGAAAAAAAAAGTCCATTGTCGTTTCTCCTTGGAGAATAATGAGAGTAGTGACGTGGAGCTTTCAAATCATCGCACAGATGGTACTAAGAAAAATGAATTATCTTTTAAAAAAAAGAGGAAGAATACTGATTTGGATTTGGATGGTGAGGTAACAAAGAAAAAAAAGAAGAAATGCAGTTTTTCATTGGAGGACATCCAGGACAGTGAACAAAGGAAATCTGCAAAAGTCTGTAAAAACACCCACAAATACACTTCACAAAGAGCAGTTTTTATGGGTGAGGACTATGACACAGGTAATGCTCAGAATGGTGGGGAGAGTTATGTAAGAAAGAAGAAAAATAAAAAGAAAGATAAGTCTAACTGCTTTTTACCACAGGCAGATAATGAGGACAACATGCATCGAGTTCCTGGTAGCCCCACTGCATTAAGTGACTTTAGAAAAAGGAAGGAACATAATTCCTGGGCATTTACATGGACAAGCAGAGAGGAAGAGAACAAAATTAAGAACTTTGGGCATATCAAAGAGAGGAAGAAGAAGAAAACAAAAGCTATTTCTTCCTCAACCTGTGAAGATAAGCAAGACTGCAGTCACAGCATTCCTGATAAGCATCTCCCAGCACAGCAAGAAGTTGAGCTTGAGGAAGAAGAGCTGTCTGGAAAGACATACAGGAAGAATTTCAAATATAATAATGAAGTCAGTAAGAAGAAAAAGAAGAAGATTAAGAAAAAGGAGAAGGAAACAACATACTCAGAAGTTTCTTTAAACAATGACAGTGCTTCTAAACTCCAAAAAATACAATTGGAAAGCAGTAAGAACAAAGAGAGTGAAATGGAGCGAGCTGAGTGTGTTACAGGGGACACTGTGGATGGGGCATTATGCAATAGCAAACCTGTGCTGTGTGACAGAAAAAGGAAAGAAAGGAAAAAAGTACAACCACAGGACTCAGCTGAAGAGCCAGGTTCAAAAGCAGATGCAAAAAAGATCAAGACAGAATCGCCATGGAATGAGTCAGTGGTGAGTTGTGGAGAGGAGGGCAGCTTTGCTCCCTCCTGCTGAGGAGCTGGAAGCCTTTGGGGCAGTTCCCTGCCTTGCAGGATGCTCTGCTCTTGGTGACACTGAGGTCACTGAGGGTCCCCCTGGGTGTGGGGAGGCAGGATCAGCTGGTCTGTGTCAGCGTGGCACAGCTCACAGGGTGGCACATTGAACATGGCACAGCTCACAGGGTGCCACATTCAGCATGGCACAGCTCACAGGGTGGCACATTCAGCGTGGCACAGCTCACAGGGTGCCACATTCAGCGTGGCACATTCAGCATGGCACAGCTCACAGGGTGGCACATTCAGCATGGCACAGCTCACAGGGTGCCACATTCAGCGTGGCACAGCTCACAGGGTGCCACATTGAGCATGGCACAGCTCACAGGGTGGCACAGTCAGCATGGCCCAGCTCACAGGGTGCCACATTGAGCGTGGCACAGCTCACAGGGTGCCACATTGAGCGTGGCACAGCTCACAGGGTGGCACATTCAGCATGGCACAGCTCACAGGGTGGCACATTGAGCGTGGCACAGCTCACAGGGTGCCACATTGAGCGTGGCACAGCTCACAGGGTGCCACATTCAGCGTGGCACAGCTCACAGGATGGCACATTCAGCGTGGCACAGCTCTCAGGGTGCCACATTCAGCGTGGCCCAGCTCACAGGGTGCCACATTCAGCATGGCACAGCTCACAGGGTGGCACATTCAGCGTGGCACAGCTCACAGGGTGGCACATTCAGCGTGGCACAGCTCACAGGGTGCCACAGTCAGCATGGCACATTCAGCATGGCACAGCTCACAGGGTGCCACATTGAGCATGGCACAGCTCTCAGGGTGCCACATTCAGCATGGCACAGCTCACAGGGTGGCACATTCAGCATGGCACATTCAGCATGGCACAGCTCACAGGGTGGCACATTCAGCATGGCACAGCTCACAGGGTGGCACATTCAGCATGGCACATTCAGCATGGCACAGCTCTCAGGGTGCCACATTCAGCATGGCACAGCTCACAGGGTGGCACATTCAGCATGGCACATTCAGCATGGCACAGCTCACAGGGTGGCACATTCAGCATGGCACAGCTCACAGGGTGGTACATTCAGCATGGCACATTCAGCGTGGCACAGCTCTCAGGACATCCTGAGCTGGGAGGGACCCATGGGATCAGCCAGCCCAGCTCTTAAAGGAAGGGCCCATAGAGGGGTCCAATCCCAGCTGAGCTGGTCCTGTGACACCTGGGGAAGCAGAGATGCCTGCTGCTGTCATCACACAGTGTCTCAGTTGTGAAAATTTAAATATTACAGCTATCAGCAAGTACTGGCCCAAAAATAGAGTGGGTTTGTACAGTAAATGCTCAGTTGCTCTTAGCAAAGTGGAACACTCTCCATAAAACAGTTGAATACCATGTAATTTACCCTGACAGCAGGAGTTCATCTAATTGTTTGTTAGACTTTCCTCAAGCTTTGCTGCTGTCACTGCTGGAGTTATGTAATGTTAGGAGCAAAGGGGAAAGTTAGCCAAAACCTGTTGACTAATTCCAACAAAACTTCAGAGAAAATCCTAGGAATCCTAAGTGTAGACTGGGCCAACAACATTGAAATATAAATTCTGATAGAAAGGTGTTTAGTACCTGCTTGTTTTTTACCTGCTTGTTTTAATAGATCTGAAGCAGGCAGTTTTAATTAAAACAGTAAATCTATGCAAGAAAATAAATAGATATAAGAACTGTGTAAATTGTAACTGAGGGTAACTGGGATTGGATCCTGACTGACTGGTCAGGAAATCCCATCCCAGAGTATTGCAGTACTTGCCACTTCTGAGGTAAAATGATTATGATGAAATATTTGAAATACAGACAGTTTTTCTTTATCTGATCAAAGTTATGTTTTAAAGCTAAGGGTGCCAAAAGTTAGTACCTGCATGCCCAACTTCTGTTGTTATCACTGGGAATTAAGCTGTGAGATGCTCAGAAAATCAATAGGTATCTATCTGTATTTGTGGCTGCTTAAACTTGACTTTGAAAATGGCACGTTGCAAGTTACTAGGAGGTAACTTTTATTCCTGTAGGTAATGGGAAGCTGCATTCCAGTTGCTTTCTATCAAGAATGTTGAATGCTTGGCTTATTTAAATGTCAATCACTAGTTAGGAAGGTATCACTGAAGATTTTTGCACATTAAGGGTAGAGCAGACCATACTGTGAGCTGCTTCTCAAGCTCACTTCATGGTGTGCTTTGCTTTCTCGTGCACTCAGATGCAGTTTCCTCAAGTTCTGTGGAAACCTGGCAGCTGCCTGGTGTCTAGTGCTAATAATTAAATTTAGATTCATGTGGAGACCCAGATACAGCTTTTTTCACAGGGGTTTGTGAGGGGAGTGTGTGTGCTTATCAGTCATGAGGTGAGCAGATGTTTGGGGCTTTCAAGTTGGATTTCTCCTTTTGACCTTTCAAAAGGACAGGGTGGTTTTATTGCTGGATCTATTTTCTAATTAAATTGGCATTGCCTTTTTGTTGGACGTTATTTGGATTTTGCAGCTGCTTACATTGTGTAGAGGCAAGATAAGCCCTACCATGTAAACTTTCATGACCAGTTAATATGGAAACCACAGCAAATACTTTGCAAACTACTGAGGAGAGGGGAGTAGTGTGATGTATGTTTTGTTCCTCTTTCCCATAGGCAGCTCCTTTAATAATAAGAAACTACTCGAAAGAAAATCTGAAGGTTGAGAGGTCTGGGTTAATCAGTTCTAGCAAGTTCTAGTTCCTGCCAGGCCAAAAGACACTGCACTAATAATAATAATAATAATAATAATAATAATAATAATAATAATAATAATAGTAATAATAATAATGTGGCTGATTGTGTGGTCTTGCATTTAAATGTGCCAGAGTCCCGAAATGTTTTAATCTACACACATTAAGGCTCTGCATGCCTTAAAAATCCTCTGTTGGGCTTGCCCTGCAAGTGAAAGAGCAGATTTTAAAGACAATGTGGAGTGATACCCAGTTAATATCATGCTTGGTGTTTTCCTGGTGGGATGCCATTGCAGTCAGCTGGGACAGTGAGGAGGATAAGGACTCCGTTTGCTGCTTTGATGTTGTTTGCCAGCAGACAGCATAACCCCAGCATGTGTGAATGTGCTCCTTTTCCATGAAGTTGGAGGCAGCTTGGCACACCTCCATGGGGTAGTTTTTTCCACTCAGTAGCCCTCAGCAGGTCAGCACCGTGCTGGGAATGAGCAGGGATGGGGGTGCTCCCTCCTTCCAGCTAAAAAGAAAAAAATAGGCTGCAGTTGTTTGCAGAGTCCTGTCAGGACAGTTTACCTGCTTGTTTTAATAGATCTGAAAAGACAGTACCAGGCCATCTAGAAGGAAATGGGGGTTGGTTTTGGTTTCTTCTTTTCTTCCAAGCGCACGAGCTCTCCTTCCTGCAGTGTTCTCCCATTTTTAATAGAGCATGCACTTCTGTGTGTGTGGAAGCAGGGTATAAAAGGTAGCTTTGGAAAATGAGGTAAATCATTGATAGCTTTTAATAGAACTAAAGCCTCAAAAAAGTAACAGCAGGTTCTGCTGACAGAAGTATGTTAGAAATCTTTTCCTTGTCGTTTCCCTAGCTGTTTCATGCTTGGTTTATTATGTTAGCTGTATCACTAAATCTTCCCTTTGGCCACTTTTTCCAGGCTGGTTTAAAGCTTATGGCTCTCATTTACCACTCTCCTGGACTTATTACTTACCCTGTTGTACTTGATGCCCAAAAAGCTTCTCCTGATTACAGATTTGGCAGAGAAAGGCTGGGGGCAGTGGTTTAGGCACGCCAGTCACTGGGAGCAGAAGGGCTGCACTTTGTGGAGATGTGATCAGGATCTGGTTGTGTGTGGGCTCTGCCCAGATTTGCCTCCTGCCTTCCTTCCAGCCCATCCATTCCTTCTGGAGCTGCTCTGTCTCTTCCATCAGCTCCCTGTTCCTTGCTCTCAGATGTGGCATCAGGTGCTGCTGGCTGCCATTGCAGGGGACAGTTCATGTGTGAGCTCTGCCTCTCCTGGGGACCTTCGTGCACAAGGGAGCACATGCAGCTGCTCCTGATTGGCTTTTGTGCATTTGTTTCAGAGAGACCTTTAGTTGTTTTACCTCCAATTTCAATTTTTGTTTAACTTGCACTGTCTCTGGGCCTCTCTTCAAGTATAAATTTAAGCTTTTACAAAATGGTTTAATTTGAAATTACTCTGCCTGCAAACATTACCATGCGTGCCAGTATTGTTGGCAGGTCCTTAATGTGTAAATGTAAAAATCATTTATCTTGATTAAAAGAAAAAATGTTTTTTCTTTGTGTGGTTTTTCAATAGGAATACACAGATTTAATTGGCATTTTCATCTTAGAGCTGACTGTTTCTTCTTGCCCCTGAACAGTACTACTGATTGCTTACTTTTTTAACTTTTTAACTTTTGTGGTAAGAGCTGTGTAAATTCTAATTAATCAGAATGGATAAAAATAATCATACAAGTTTTTTCCTGTTTTACAGGAACATCTAGATGGTGTAATTATTGTGAAGGAAAAAAAAGGAAACTGTGATGAAATTAACATAGACAAGGTATGCTCTGTCCTAAGAGGGTAAGATCTATAGCAAATCAGCATTTAAAATATGCATAGGAATTGATACAAAAAACTGCTTTGTTGCTTATCTGTGCCTAAATTTCCCTAAATAAAGCTCTGCTTAAAATGTGCTTTACATGTGGGTTAAGTCCAAAATGTACAGTCAATGTCAGAACTAATTAACTTACTAAGTCAAAGACACATTTCTTTGCCTCTCATCAATGCAGACAGGTAGAAAATTAGACTTGATACAGCAAACAACTCATTTAACAGACACTAAAAAATTACAGTTTGTATGTTGAGTGTGTGAAAGGATCCCATGCACCTTTTAATTTTCCTTACAAAATTCTGCAGATAACTAATTATTCTGTTTTTCTCCTACTGTTTCATTGTGAATTGTCATTGAACACACTGGACCCAGAGTCTTATGCTGCATGTGTCATTTTCTGCACACTAGGTGAGGCGGCAGGCCCTGCAAGAAGAAATTGACAGAGAATCTGGCAAAACCAAGGCTCTCAGTGCCAAAGTGGGACAGGTGATGTATGAGTTTAGACCCCAGCCTGATGGAAATACTGTGTTCCAGGGCAGGGTCCTGTAAAAACCACTGTGCTCTCTTTGTATGTGGTTTAGACCCCAGCCTGATGGAAATACTGTGTTCCAGGGCAGGGTCCTGTAAAAACCACTGTGCTCTCTTTGTATGTGGTTTAGACCCCAACCTGAGAGAAATACTGTGTTCCAGGGCAGGGTCCTGTAAAAACCACTGTGCTCTTTTTGTATGTGGTTTAGACCCCAACCTGAGGGAAATACTGTGTTCCAGGGCAGGGTCCTGTAAAAACCACTGTGCTCTCTTTGTATGTGGTTTAGACCCCAACCTGAGAGAAATACTGTGTTCCAGGGCAGGGTCCTGTAAAAACCACTATGCTCTTTTTGTATGTGGTTTAGACCCCAGCCTGATGGAAATACTGTGTTCCAGGGCAGGGTCCTGTAAAAACCACTGTGCTCTTCTTGTATGTGGCTCATGTACAGCGCTGTTCCTTCTACTGCAGGTTTCAGGTCATGCCATAGAACAGCTTGGTACAGTGCCCAGCGTCAGAGAGCTGAGCACTGAACTCCTTGCCACTGCACAGTGCTCTGATTCCCATCCTCACTCCTCAAAAGCAGCATTTTCTCTGGTTCCTCTGGACAATGAGCCATCAAACATTGCTACAGAAGCATTTTCTGCTTACTGTGAAATACAAGTAATTTTTGGGCTGTGGATGCAGCAGTCACTGAAGTGTTTCTGATTTCTTACCTGCAAGACTTAGCACACATTCAGCAGCAGGGACACCCATGAAGGGGTGAAGGGGTGGCAGCTGTTAACACAGGTGTGTGATGTTCAGAGTCAGTTCTCTCATGGCTTCTACATCTTCCCCCACCATCTCTTTGGAAGATATTTTCTGATTCTTTGCTTTTGCATCCACTCAGCCTGGCTCCTGACACATTCACAGTAAGGTAGTTGAAGCTTGCTGCCGTGTTTAGCCAGAAGTAAGAATATTGAGGTGGAGAGAAAGCTTTGCTAGTAATTCAGAGTAAATCTTCTGTTGTTTTGCAGGACTGCCAGAATGCCTAGAAAGCTGGAATATGCCTCAAACAAATGCCAGAAACAGCTCCTGTAGATCTAACATAGTGGGAGGGAGTCTCACTGCTCTGGAACTACAACTGTCTAATAGTGTCTGGAGTCATTGAGAAAAATGACATCCTTGGCAGGAGATCTCAGTTCTTTGGCACTGATCTGTTTCTGTTTAGTAGTATGCAGAAGAATAGAAGCTGTGAGAACTAATTCATCAGCTCCACAAAGTGAGCTGGAAATGCTTCAGCAGAAGCTGTGTGTAGTGCCTGCCAGCAGCTCACTTAAAAACAGGGTTTTGACAAGCCATAATTATATCTGCATCAGTGCAGATGTCTCCCATTGCAAAGGGAGGACTTAAATTTATTTATCTGTGTCTTGTGTGTGTCTGGGTGTATCTGTGTCACAGACTGGGCTTGTGCAGCAACTTGCAAGGTCAAAAGGCTGAAGTATTATGGGTAGCTTTCTTTCATACCAGGTATTCTGGCCTGTGATGGTGAATGATACTCCAGCCTTGCTTTTTGTTGCCTTAAACCCCTGCTGTAGCTTTCCTGCAGTTGTGTAGCATGCTGTGTGTCATGTTGGCTGTCTGCTGGAGAATGACTGTTTCATGCAAGCTGCAACTGTTCTGTTGGAAGGGTTTCAGGCTGACATAAACATACCACTGAATTCACATTTTTTTTCCTTTGATGTAGCCAGCTTAATCTGTTTAATTAATAATCAGACATTCTGCCATTTAGTATCATGCCCAATTTTAAAGAAAAAATTCTGAGTAAGTCCTGCCAAAAATATTAATAAGAGACTGCATAGCTGTAGTGCAGGAGTCAAATATACCCTTGAATAATGAAGCCTGTTCTTAGGTAAGCCAAAAGTTCATGAACTCTGTAAATCCTATGGTGTATCTGGGGTTTTCCACAAACAGCTGAAATCTCATTTTAGTTGGATATTGCCTCCTCAGAAAGGGGCCAGAATCTGCAGACAGAAGAAAAATCCTGAAGGGGTGAAGTAGTTCAGAGAGGGCAATTAAATGCAAATACAGTAAATACAAAGAACACAGCAAAGTGCAAGGGAGGGGAGGCTTTATGAGAACTAGACTTGTCCTGTTGGATAGGGGAGGCCCTCTGGGTGTGCACCCTTGCAATATTAACTGTAATTAGTGGGATGAGAATGCAAATATTACTTATAGCTTATAAACCAGATTGAACAGTGTCCCCAACTAACAAACTCTGCTGAAAACAGCAGCTCCCTAGCTAGGCAGTGGGAGGATGAAAAGATAACCCCACAAAGTGACAGTGAAAGAGGATTAAGTCTGACAGTTTTCTTAGAATAAGAGATGCTGTCTGACCCTTGGAGCTGGGTAAAGAGAGAGCAGCAAGCCAAGGACAGAGGGAAAGGAGCTTCTCAAAGGGCATTAACCCCTGGCTCCAGGTGCAATGGCTGAAATGCTGATGAAGGTGCACTGAGGCAGAGTCAGCTCAGTCTGGTACCACATCCCTGCAGAGGTTCTGCCCATGGAATAACAGTTCCCAGCTCTGTGCCCCTGTCAGGCTTCTGTGTTTGTTCTCATCTACACAGCCAGAAATTGTCTTCCTTGGTCTTGGTATTTCTTAATTTTAGTGTTATCTTTGTTTTGCCTCACAGGAAATGAACCTTGGACAGTGGAGTACAGCTACTTTTAAAAGTTCTGAGGAACAAAATAAGTTTTTTAGACTGTTGGGTGGTTTTAAAAAGGGTTCTGTGCCTATGCAAAGTCCTTCAGCAACTACAAACAAACCAAACATGGCTCTGAACCAGGAAGGGGAGCAGAAGTTACAGCAGGCTCTGGAGATGGAGTTTGATAAAGCAATGGACTTGAAGCAACACAGAGGAATTGGTCTTGGATTTCAGCCTAATGCCAACAAGAAAGTATACATAGACAAATATGCATCTAGATCTATAAAATTTGAAGATTAAAACTCAGAAGTAATAAAGAGAGGAAAATCTCCTTTTTGCCTTCTACATCTTTTTACTTGAAATATCAAAATGCCGAAGAAATTTCATTTATGAAGTCCTTGAAGTTCAAGTTTTCAGCTACATATAGCAGAGGAGCTGAGTCCTCACTTCATCCAAACAGTAAGTTTTTGAAACTTTTATTTTGTTCTGCAAGGCAAGAGACAGCCTCCTTCAAAGACTGAAGATGTGTGCCATGCCTGCAATTAGTTGAAATTCAGTAATTTTTTTTAAATGCTGATTTAATAAACGTACTTTTATCTATATCATAAGTGATTCCAAAGGATTTTATTGTTCTGTAAAGTCTTCACATGTTTTACATTCAGTGGTACAAAATGATGGTGCTTTACTTTGAAGACACATTAGTGGTGTGCCCTCAAATTTGATGAGGGCAGACTTTTAACTCAGAAAGTAATTCTTAAAAATCTAACATCTTCCTTATAATAACAGATAGCATTGAACATCCTCTGTATTGGAACTGTGCTCTGGCAGTTGGATTTCCCATCAGCAGCTGTTAGCTAAAAATGAAAGTATAAGCAGTTTGGAGAGTAGCACCAAGAGAATTTCTACATTTCTTTATCTTTTAAGATAGCTTCACTTTTCCACAATAAGTTTTCTGCAATGGACTGCTCTACCTGAAAGCATCTGCCTCCAGCAGAAAACACACTTGAGAGCACTGGGTTCTGATGCATTTTAGGCAACTCTTGAGAGGAAGTGAAAATTATCCTGAGACTCCATCTTAAGGGGTTGCCGTGAATCCATTCCTGTATCTGGGAAGAGGGAGATGCTCTTCCTGCAGGGTCTAAACTTCTGGAGAAAACCTTCTCCTTTAAAGTGCATTTAAACCACCCCTACCTCAACATGAAGCTGATCTGCACTACTGCTCTCAGTGTTCAGCACCAGCTTCCACCAGCCCTTCTAGGTTTTGGCTCCTGTTTTACTAAAATTCAGGTGGTTGAGGTTCTGTTTTCTCTTCTGGTTTGAAACAAATGCTGAATTCAAGCCCTCAGCTACTTGCCTGGCAAGGAGAAAAAAAAAAAAAACACTAAACAAAAGTAGCAATAGATATAAGATCTCAACATGGGGCAGAAGGGGTGAGAGTGAAATTTTATTAGAAATAATAACAGTACATGTAACTAAATTCCAGAAGGGGTAAGGTGATAGATTTGTATACACAAACTCCCCCAGAACACACAGATGAACTGCAAATTGTTTTATTCAGTGATAGGTACTTTGCAAATATAGAGGACTTTGCATAATTTCCATTTTCCTTTGCAACACTTAAAGATTCCTTCCATTTTACAAAACACTGCTGGACTAAAATGAAAACATAAACATGTCTGTGTAAATGTATTGTAGAAATTAGAGCAGTAACACCTCAGCCATTGTTCTCTGCCACTGGAACCAACCAGACAAATGCTGGCAGCATCCCAGAGCAGAGAGAGAACTCAGTCTGTTATACTGAACTGCTGCTTTCTGCAGAGGAGAATGAGTATTCTGCAAGAGGGATGAAGTTTTGAGGCTGTGAACTCATTTCTACAGATTAGCTTCCTTTTTTGTTAAAATTACAACAGATTAGATCTCAAAAGGCTTTTGCAACCATAGAGATTCAAGATAACTGTTCACTGAATGTAAATCAGCATTTAAAATAATAATGCTATGGTAAAACTGGATAGAGAAACTCAGGTTAAATTATTGCACTCAGAACAGTTTTACCTTTGCTGTGCCCAAGTAAATTGTCTCACTAAGGAAAGTAACAATGCACTGAGCTCCTGCAGGGAGAGTGGGGATCAGTGATTTGTGGCCTTGCTTCCATGCTCCCTTGTGCAGGTGACTCCTGGAAGAGGCACCCATCAGGTCCTGGACTGCAGAGGAAGCCGCAGGGCCAAGTCTGTGAAATGACTCATTTCAGGTTGTTTGCTCCTCCTCTTGATGTATTCCAGGGTTTTCACCTAGATTTGAAAAGAAAGGTATTTGGAGATTTTCAGTGTCTCATTTCACAGCCATCAGTTCATCTCTGTGAAGGTGTTTTACATCATGCTCTTTATCATGTGTATGTTTCTGAAAGGCTCTCAAATGCCACTTTACAAGCTTTCAACAGGCAGTTCCTCCACAAAATAAAAATGCAGTATTTCTCTTAAAGCTAGTTTTCTAGTAGTTAAGAACAACCAACACTTTCAGGTTCCTTAATGCTTGTCATACTATTAAAGTTCTAGAAAGATACAGACCACTTGAAATAAGACAAGTTGCTTGTTCATTAAGAAGCATTTAGAAAAATAACTTGTTGAGGTTTTAAGACAATTTGATTTTTTTAAGATAGTAGCTTGTAAAGAGATGAGGTTTATTCAGTTCAAGAAAATGTTGCCTTTTCCCAAATAAAGATTGGAAATAAGAACTAAAACCTCTCTGCATTGTCTGTCTCCTTCCCTTACCATAGTCTTGGTGTCAGCAAAGCCATGCTTCTGAGCAAGATTCCAGAGATTGACTGAAAGCTGGTTCAGTCTGTTGTTTCGTAGGTCCCCATGAGCCAGAATGGTGTTAAAGAAGTAGAGAGCCAGCTGGCTCTGCCTCTTCAGGGTCTAGGATGAAAACAAAAATATTCCCATGTTACTGTACACTCATCCCAAAATACCCAGCTGAACCTCACCAGCCTCTCTGAACCCTCAGAAGTTCAAAGGACTCTCCTATGCTGTGACACACAGCAAGAGTTACAGACATAAAAATACAGGCAGGGTTTTCACACTCCATTCAAAATGCAGCAAACAGCACCAGCTGTAAATCAACATAAGCTGCTGTAAATAAAAGAATTACTCAGGACTCATCCCACTTTGGCACAGCACAGAATGTAGGTCTGACACATTTACAGCTCCAGACTCCCTACAACTGCACAGAAATCACCCTCCCACCAACCAACCTTGCACTTAGAGCACCCTAGCTGTAAATTTTTAGAGAGACCACTGGCATTAATCTAAATTAATGCAACTTCAGGCTTTTTCTCCCCAGTCTATTCTGCTTTTATTTATTTATTTAACCAAAGATGGTTTTTCCCTGCTATTCTTTCACTGAAACTCTGGTGATATGAACATATTTGCACCATATTTGTAGCTACTTCCCCTAAAATTGCTGAGGAGGGACCTTAAGGAGCATAAGAGCAGTTTTCCCCCCACACAAAGCAGAGAGGATTCACTGCTACATGTTCTCTTGACCAGAAACAGCTTGAACTTTACAGAACTGTCCAGAACTAAAAATTTCCATTCCAGCACTGTCCCACAAATGAAGCATTCTCTAACATTGTGAAAAGACCACACTGTGTTAACAATAAGATGCATTGTTCTCTTCCAAGTTGCCATTTTGGTGAAAGGATTTTATTGTAAGAAACATTTATTTTCCTTTATAGCTTTTAAAGGAAATGAACCAATAAAAACACAGAATCATTAGAGCCTTGTTCATTTAAATGAGCAGCCAAGAAATGAATAATAAAAGGTCACCAACACTGAAGCAATCCAAATACCACAGTGATTTTATGACCAGCTTTACTTTAGCACAATTACAGATCTCTGACAATATTCTCATCACTTCTATTTCCTCAGCAACAACAGCTTCCTTAAACAACTATTCATTCTTACAAAGCAATTTTTATCTAAATCTCTCAATGACTTTCACTCAACCAAGCAAAACAAATGGTGCCTCTGTAAATGAGGCTGGACAGAGGAGCAAATCCAAGGTGCAGAGGCAAAGGCAGGCCAAGCACCTGTGTCTGTGCTGCTTAGCCTTAAATCCAGTTTTCTGTGCCACAACAGCCTCAGTGAACTAACACAGGGTCCCCATACTCAAAGCATGCTTGAAAGGAGAAAACAAACCAAAAAAGGCCTTTCAGAAACCATGGATTTCAAGCACTACAAACATTCCTACCCACAAATTCCATACAGGAGTCAGATGCAAAAAAAAATCCCTAATATACTACCCACTGAAACACTTTAAATTTCCTTCCCAGCCCTGGAACATTGGGCATTCTTAGCTGTGCTAGAATGGTTGTTTCTGCTGTTGCTGTTCTGAAAAAGAACTACTGTTCCCTGAGGTGATGTGTACAATGATGTAGAGGATTTGAGCTAAGGATATTTTCATCTTCCATCTCTGCCATTGCTAAAGGAAGGACAAACAGGATAGCAAAAGCAGAGAAAAGGCTAAACTTAGCACAGCGTCCTCCCAATATGTATCACTTAACACATTCTGTATTGGCAAACACTCTGGGCTACTGTGCAAATAGCCCATCTAAAAAATTCCATCCAATCAATCACACCCTGCCCTCCATGCCAGGCCAGCAGCCCCAGGATTTCTATCAATAGCAGCCATCCAGTAAGGGCTGCCTGGGAAGCTGTCCATTCTCAGAAACAGGGACATTAACAGAACAGTGAGTTCTCATCATTTCAGCAAACATCAGTCACCTGCCTTTCACATACAATCCATTAAGCTAGATTTGATCCCTCAGAGCCTCTGAATTCCAATCAAGAAATCCTATAAGCTGCCTAGAGATTTCTTTATTTTATATTGAACAAATATACTAAAGTCAGAGTAAAGACAAAACAACTATTTCCTCCCTCTGTACCTCTCTCCTGACATCATCTCAGTGCCTGGGATCTGACCCTTTTATAATCATAGGTGGCTTTCATTGTATTTTCCCCAGTAATAGACTAACTGAATTCTCACTTTGTTTATTACAGAATTGGACATCATTAGGTGTCCACCACAAGCCTGCCTATGTGATGGTCTCACTTTCTAAAAAAATTAAAATACCCAATTTCCTTTTGTTATGAGGTTCCTGAAGCTTTTGAAAATACCAAGTCCTGATCAAAGCTGTTTTGTTTCTTCAACCCCAAATTACTTTTGGTTTTATATTGAGTCAATTTGAGTAAGAACATACCTCCTCCTTTCCCAGGGTTTTCAGGTGATCCAGGATCTGTGACACCACTGTCTCACTCAGTTTATTAATTTCAGCCAGGAACTTGGAGTCTCCACCATAGAGAGCATCATTGGAATCAACTGCAGAGATGAATTCAAGCTTAGGTCTGCCTAAAGAGCTGTACATTTATTTGATATTGAAAACATCATATATTGACAGAAGACCAGATTTGGAAGTGATAAAATGACCTTCCTCCATGAAACACACACAGAAGTGTTTCATAAGTTCCTACCACTTGGTTGCCTACTGTGTCCTTTTGATTTTAAGAGCAAAACACTGAGAAGAATCTTTTAACTTAAAGCCAGTCCTGTATTCCTGGATGCAGCCAGGCTCACAAGTATCTCCTAGACTCAATGTTCAGCAACATATCTTGTCAATTTTCCAGTTTTCCACAGAGACAGACTCCCTGCTTCCATCACTTTAGAAGAGCATGGCCATCATCTCCAATGGTAGCAGCACTGGACCAAACAATTTGAGTTTTATTTAGTGAAAATCAGATTTTCAAAAGAAACTGCATTTTTTTTCTTAAAATAAACCCATGATTACCTCAAAGTCATGGATAGAAATTCAAAAAGTGTATTTTCAGTTTCAAAGACCTTAAAGGATTCTTAGGAGGGAGAGAGCTCTTCAAGTTTTTACAGCTTATATAATTGTGATTTTAAACATGTCTTGTGTCCTAATTTATTTATGTTCTATTAAGAAGTAGGGTAAAAGAATTTTTTAGGTTTAAATATATTCTAGGTAAATCAGAAATCACAAAAGATGAAAGATAATCCCCTGTTTCCAAGTAAACTTCATTTCAATAAGCTAAGGTACAAAGTCCACCTGGAAAAAACTCCCATTGCCTTACTACAGGGGGAAAATTACTAATTTATATTTCCATGCTTCTCTCCATTAAAATCTAATTTATTTAGATTTCTTATCTTGGGATTATGCAGCTATTTTGGTCATATAGAAAATGGAGTGGAAGAAAAAGCTAAAGCACACTTCCTTACAGAATTTGAACAGCAGATTTACTACAGAGCAGCACTTCCACTGACAGCTGTTTTCTGTGCAATAACTGCAAGGGGTTTTTTGTCATGGGTGGTAAATCTGACAGAGTGTTCACCAGAACTGCAGAACACCTTCCAGCCTTCCTCTGTGTGAAAGTCTGTGCAACAAAGAAAAAGTCAAACCATCTTGGCCACTCTGAGTCATTAATCTTCAGGGTGCTTTAAAGGATTTTTATTTATTACTCTACCTTAGTTTAGTAATCTATAATCAGAAGGAAAATATGCAAATTTTAGAGCATATATCAAAATATTCCAAAAATTATTACAAAAAAAGATGACAGCTATTTTTCAAAATGTAAAATCTTTAGAATTTTCTAGCTATTCTGAATATTTTTGTAAGTTACTGCAGTTTCCAGAACTCAAAGCCTGCCTTCAAAGCAGCAAATACATCATTTAAATAATGAAGACTAGGCTTTGCATTCTGAAAACTGGAGTTGTTAATAAATGTGGATGAAACACCAACGATCAGTATAAACCAAGTTGATGCTTTAGACTTAAATAAAACCCTTCATATGCATAATCTGTACTTGAAAGTTCACATTTATAAGCATTTGCACCAATACCACCTGAAGCAAGCTAAGTAACCCACTCTGCACAGATTCACTTTAAAGAACAGACTGCACCTGTTCAGAAGCCAACTCCTGGATTATTCTAAATTACAATACCTGGAACTGGATAGAAAAATAATCCATCCTGTGAGACTGATTACCACTGGTCTTCACTAACTGGCTATGGTAATAAGATAATACTACAAATGTCCTGGTGGAATGCAAGGAGCCAGAACCCCCTTAGGTATTACCTTTATCTACATGGTAGATAAATGCTTCTTGAGTCATTGCAGACAGCAGATGCAAAACATTGGTATAAATCCTGACTTTGTCATCACTGTTATCCTCCCAAGTGTAATCCTGGATCACATTCAGTAATCCTCTCACAAGGAACAACACTCCTTGTTCTGGATGGTCCTACAGAGGAGAAAAAAGACAGGTCAAAACCAACAGCACAACCCCAGAACAGAAATAGGATTATTTGCAGTAATTCAGTGGTGGAGAGTCACAGTTTGAGCTCTATAAAAGCAGACCTACAATATAATTAAAGCTGACAGCTACTTTTCTTAAGTGTGCTTCCTGCAAATCCTTTGAACTTTTTTCCAGTTTCCATCTAAAATGCCCATTTGACCCATAAGCAGAACATGATCCAGGCAGCCTCCACAGACCAACTTTGAAATGCTTTGTTTTGGAGTCATGGGGGAGCAGTACAAAATTAATTGTCAGCTTCTTAACAGCTAAGCCTCTGAAATGAAACGCTGGGTAGATTTCATTATTCAAATGGTATCAGTAAGCTGTAGTGTATTACTCATATAATTATGAGTTTCAGAAGAACTCCTACACTGGGAAGTCTGTTACAGACAATCAACAATCTTTTCACATGAAATGAAAAGAAAGACTCTGCTTTACATAAGCTGGGAGTTTTTACAAGCAGCTCTATACTGCACCAGGCTAATTCCAGCTGGCAGCTGGAGCAGTGGCACCAAGACACAGAGGACAAATCACAGCCCACTGGGGACACTTCCTTTTGATCTCCTGTAAACAGGGAACAGAGTTAGGGAAGCTAATTTCTGAATGCTGGCATCTTGTTGCAAGTAATTTTTCATTAGTGAATCTGAGAGGTTCTATCACTCCCTTCTTCCAGCACCTGCTAATGATCCCAGTCACTGCACAGCCCTCCCTCCAGCCTGCAGTGACAGCAGTGACATCCAAGGGACAGCTTCCCCTTCCCTCCACGTTTCTGAACAGGGGACACCCCTGCCACTGCAGCAAGGGGAATGCACAGCTCTGACAGCAAGGATGTGAACAGCACCACACTGAGTGCTGCTCCACCAAACAGGCAAAGGAAAAAGGAGAAAACCATAAGGGAGGTTTCAGTGAGGAGGAAAAACCCACTCTCTCCAAGAACAAATGAATATACAGGTAATTTTCAATTTCCCCTCATCTTTTAGATATAACTGAAAATATTGGAGAGAAAATTACATCTCTCTCTAAATTTGACAGTTAGTTAAAAACTGGAAGAGTGTAGAATGGTAGTGCTTTGTGAAATATTCATCAGAAGAGGAAGGTTATGCCAAAACACATCTTCTAATTATTGTTTTCACTCCAATGATTAGGCAACCTATACCAAAGTAACTGAAACTAATAGGAACTGGAGCTCTATATTTTTCCCCTCATCATGTCATAGAGTTTTTTGAATAGTTAGCTAATAAACCAGTAAATGATGTTTACACAATTAAATGATGGTGAGATTTCACTCTACCCCAATCCACCTGTAGTGAGAGCTGCTGCTGAGAGTGGCAGTGCTGCACCTCCACCTCCACACAGCTGCTCTGCCTCCCCATTTTGCACTGGGGTGAGTGATTTTGCAGAACAGTTCATCTTGTCACAGAAAACAAATCCCTGCATTTCCCACTCCAGAAGCCCAATCCATTCTAAATTTTTAACAAGGAAAGTCAAAAGAGTCTATACTAACTGTGTGCTATTCGTACACACTCCACTTACCGGAACCACTAATAATGTGGAAAAGAAATTACACAGGAATTCCAGGAGGAAGGCATCAGAAGGTCTCATCTTTCCATCTACACTGATCATTTTTGGCACTTCAGGAACAAGGCTCACTGCAGCTTTGAAAAAAGCATCAGCTACAAAATAAAAATAGGGTTGCTGTTATATCACTCCAGCTGTGATGGCAGCCATGCCTGTAATCCAATGGTTGCTTTGAATTTGTTTCAAAATTCAAAGAAATTACAGAAAAGGAATGTGCTGAACT
The DNA here is from genome assembly GCF_023055355.1 of Agelaius tricolor. NCBI lineage: Eukaryota > Metazoa > Chordata > Aves > Passeriformes > Icteridae > Agelaius > Agelaius tricolor. The sequence goes on from NW_027269279.1 coordinate 7,881,420, forward strand.
GCAAAGAAACCCAAGACTCAGCAGTGGTCTGATTCTACAGAAATCTGTTAATTTGAATGATGCTGTTTCTCCAAAGGAAGTTCCCACATCACTTGAAACTTCTGAAAGTGTAACTCTTCTCCTTTGCATAACATGGAGACATCATCATGTCATATATATTGCATATGTAATAAGAAATTAGCACAGGATTCAAAATTGACTTAGCAAGGAAATGCTTATGCCAGGAGAATGGGGAATCCAAAGTGGGGGAAAAAGGTTCATGCTATCTTGTTCAGCAATTCATTCACAAAAGGATGTTAAGTTCTAAGGAAGTACCAACAACTCCATATTTCTAATTATTCATAATCCCTAAAAGTAAAATATTAATATAGTACCAGAACCTGGGGTATTGCTGGTTATCTTGATAAAAGAATATTTTCCAAGAATCACAATACAGGAATTAGAGAAACCACCCACCATTACAGCCTTGGCAAAATAGCTATTAAGAAGTTTTTCATAACTCTTTATTGTGTCTCTAATCTTATAAAAACATAAATGCCAAACACTAGAACACCTATTCCTCAGTTTATTAATATTCACAAATTAAAAGCAACAATATTTTCCCTCTTACACTTCTATATATGCTGAATTCACAAAAAAATTTCTGACAGCAACATTGTTTTGCACTTTCTTGGCAACATTTCAGAATATCCAAGTATCCACATCCCACTCAAGTTGCTGAGCCATACACTTCAAAGCATCCTTCAGAATTAATATTGTATCTTTATTTGAGAGGAACAGAGACCCAGGCCATGTAATCAACTTTTATCAAAAGCAAAAGGAGAATTCTTGGAGAAAGCCAAGAGGTGTTAGGTGGCTGGGATGGAGATCCCACTGACAGGCAGGCATGGGCATTTCCAGGAGCACGGCTTGCTCTGGAAAAATTCATTTGAGACTCCAAGCAAATTTGCTAAATATAGTACCAACTGATATCTAATTTAAGCTTATGAGGAATACCAGAGAAACATGTGCTTTGGAAAAACTGTAGTTCTTCTCACTCTTGTTTTTTCAGCACACAGGTGCTCAAGGACTTTTTAGTTCTTAGAACACAGACCCCTTCCATCAAACACTGTCCTTCCTTTTATTCTGCACATTTGTTCTGAGGTGAAAGAAGGTTTATTTCAAACAACTTATAAGTTTAGACAGCCAACCCAAAGGAGAGTAAGTAATCTTTCTCTGCTTTATTTGAGGAAGGAAGGCAGCAGCAGATGTTCATTCTAGCACAAGTAAATGAGTTGCTGTCACTTCCACAGTTGTCTCAGTAGAAAAAAAATAAAAGTGCATGTCCCACATCACCATACAATAAAAACATGTGACCAGACAGATGAAAAAATGTGCCTTAGAGAATAGTCTGCATAGCAAAGTACCCATGTCTGTGCAGGGAATGCTCCTGCCTTCTGAAGTTATTTCATAACAGGGTGAGAATGACCTGTGCAGCAATCAGCATCCTCGGTGAAAAAGAGCTGCAAAGTGCCTCACCCTAATTTACTGCCTGCTCTCCCAGCAATCACAATCCTTCACATTCTCCTCCAAACTTCTGCCATAGTGCAAACCCAAAACCTCTTATCTTCAATTTGAAAACCTGAAATTGATTCAATTTCCTCTTCCTGCCTCCTGCTGTTGCTGGTACAGCCAGAACTGGCAAAGGAGAATGTGTTCATTTTGCAGGAAGCCCTGCCAATCTGTGCTAACCATTTATGCTGGAACACTTAAAGCACATTTATCCAAGATATATGTGCTTCATAAGAAGCAAAAATAAATGCATATCAATGCAAAGGTTTTTATTACAGACTGCAGAAAATGACCTGTCCCCTACACATTACCATCCTGGCAGAGAGGTGTCAGAGAATGCATTACATGCTGTGACTTTGGAGAAAAGGCTCACTAAAAGATTGTCACATACATGCTGTTTTCTCAAGTATGAAACGAGCATCAGTGTTTAATTCTGAGTTACATTAATTATGAGGTTATGCAATGATGGCTTCTCTGTATCTTTAAAAGTCAATTTTTAAAACTATTACTGTAGAGATGTTTTAAAACAAAACCATACATCACTTTTCCTTGCTTCCAAAAGATATAAGGAACCACTTAAAAAGCACTGAAAACCACAACAATCTTACGTTCTTGATTGAAAAACCAAAAAGAAGATAAAAAAGGTTTCTTTTGATGAAGGATGCTGTTTTCTTATCTGTCTAAAGTACAATACTGCTTCTTAAGTGAACCCCTGTTAAAGTGGGTAAGAGGAGAGCAGCCTGTGCATTACAACAAATCACCACGATGGAGCCTTCCCCAGCTGCTGTTAATATCTTGTGCAGTGCTCTGAACATATCATACTTCATGCTTCACTACATTCATCCTTTCACAGCAGCTCCTTCAGTCTGGTTGACCATAATCCTATAAATCTCTCCCCCAAGCATACATGCTGACCTTCAGGCTACAAAAACTAACAGTCTTGGATATCCAAGTCAGCACTTCCAGAATTAGCCTCCTACAGAAGAACAAACAAGTGAAATTGGTGTTGAATGTTGTGCTATTGACAATATTCACTATGGCACATGTGCACATTTAATTATACCTACACACAACCATATGTACCTCCACATAGTTCTATATATCAATCTCTCTCTACATAAAAATTCAGCTTGCATTGTATTTTCTGTATCTCTGATAGCTAATTAAACAGCACAAAGTCAAGACTTCAGGCAGGCAAAAATAAGAAGGAACAAAGTCAGATGGGAAAACAATTCAACTCCTTAAGTGCACCTTCAAAGAGCAGAAGGGAGCGAGTTGCACATACCTACCCAAAGTATTTTTAGTCACAGCTACAATTACACCAGGCTAAGTCCACCCAAAGGACAAAACCAGGGACCATGCACATCTTCTGCATTCCACACCACTTCCCTGTCTTCCAGCACTGTCAAACCTAATTTAATACTCTGAAGATTTTGCTTCCACGTCCAACAGATGTTGGAAATTTAATGAAGCTTGTACTCCAGTGCAAAAAATTATTGGGAAGCAAGCGAGGGGGTTTTGATACTGTATTTTTTCTGTTAAATAAATTAATCCATTACTGTTTTGACAACCAAGCATTGTAAACATCTGAATCTCCTTCTTCTCACATTGGTGGGGTCACTGTGAGTTTTCCACATTGTTGAAACGTGGTTCTCCCTAGAAGTACTGCTAATTGTTCTCCATCTTAAAGACCTCTACACATCACTTCCAATCCAGAAACAACCAAGAATTCTTTGAAGGAAAAGCTTGAAATTAGAAAATGAATGCACTGCTGCTTGGTGAGCTGGAATGTACTATGTTAATTCATACTATGAATTAGCTGCAGATAAAAAGAATCAGCAAGATTGTGTTTAAAAGTAATTCCCTTTATAAATACTTAGGGTAAAAAAAAAACCTTTCAATATTTATCCTTCTAGAAGAGGCTCTTCAACAACTAAGCTGAAAGATAAGGAAAAAGGTCCTCATGAGGGTACATAACTTAATAAAGGATGGGGTGGATGGAGGAAGGAGAGGGAAGAAGAAGAAGTTTTCACAGTGGAGCAAAATAACTACTGCATTCCTTAAGGTTTTGCAGAGACATGTCCTGAGGAGGAGCTGGGAGGTGACAATGTCTGCAGACTGGTCTGGAACGTGACTGCAAAGCATCACAGATGGATGTCATGATTCTGAGCAATAAAGCAGCAGATGAACTCTAATATTAGTATGGCATGTGGGGAAAGAAACAGCCCTTGCTATAACTATAGAAAGAGAAGCTCTAAATAGGCTATTTACACTCATGAAAGATTTTGGAGTCATTATAGATGGTTTCCTGAAAACTACATCCTAAACAGCTGTTGAAAAGGCAAGGCAATTATAAGAATCACCAGGAGAGTAATGGAAAACTGAGGTGCCATTGTATCCTTTAGATTGCTGTTGGGCATTTATACCTGGAATAATCTAATCTAGGTCCAATCTTCCCATTTCCAAAAGCACAAAAAGATAAAAGTGCTAGGGCATGGAACTGTTTCCATATTAGAAAAAGCAATACTGACAACAACTTCTTCAGGAACTTGCAGACTACATCATCTCATAGACAGCAAGAAGAAAATGAATCAGGAGTGGCTGAATTCTGCTCCAGCAGATCAGCTGCAGGCTCTGAGCCACTCACTTAACTTTTAAAAAATGAATCCCTAAACATTCGACTTCCAAGTAGCAGGTCACTGTGGAACTCATCATCCCATGAAGTTACAAAGACCAAAAAGTAAAAATTGATTAAGAATATTCAATTCCCAAGGACTGGTCCATCTATTTTATTAAATACCACGGTCTGATTCATACACAAGCTTTGTTGAAGGATGTATTAAATCACCTGCACCTGAAAGCCAAGAAGCATCATTCTACATTATTGTTTCCCAAGGAGATGCTACAAGACACTTTCAAAAACAGGTCATGGGCTAGACAGACTTGAGGAACTGACAAACTGATATAAAGTACTAGTCTGAAAAGCTTACAGAGACAGAGATGTCACCTCTCTCACATCATACAGAAAAGTGACTGGCTGGGATAAGGAGAGGAACAAGAAAAAGCTCAGGGAATGGGAGAAGCCTCCAGCTGTGGAAGTCCCAGGTAACAGAAAATGTCACAGCTGTGTCCAAAGGAAGAACACTCAGCATTGCTAGTAAGGAAAACACTATGACATCATGCTTTTCCCAAAGCTCTTCTACTGCCCTCAAGGAAAGCAGTATTTAAAAAGATAACAGAGCCACCATATACCATTCTCAGCAGAGAAACATGAGTCAAGAATCCTAGTATCTGTCATTAGGAAAATCTCTTCCTGTTCCAATTCTCTAAATTCATCATCTCAAAATCTCTCTATTTATATTCATCAGATCTATAAAGATCTCAGGAGATTAAGAAGAAATGCTAAAAACTGTTATCTAATGGTATTTAGAAAATACTCTAAACCATTATTGGTTTAGAGTCCATTATTGGACTATGATTTAAAATTACTTATTAGGTATTTCATACCATACTTTCTCCAGAGTGTGACTGAAGCATTTAGAGAATACTCATGGAAAAGTTACATTTTCTGCAGTAGAAATGAAATTATTTTCCAATCTCCTAGGTGTAACTGTGTTTTAGCCACAACTGGAAAACAAAACAAATATCTAGAAGTGCATTAAGCACTATATGCTTCAGAACTAAAATCTGCATTTGCTAAGCAAAAAGGTCTGCAGCAGTTGATCTGAGGGACAGGCTCTCCATTTTTATGAAGTTTAATGTTTGACAATATCCCAGTGAAATCAGTCAGACAGAATCAGTTGAATTACCTTATTCACTCAGCATGTTATTTCTCAAATGAGGCAAAGATTTCACAGCCTTTAAAACAAAAATGCTGCTTAACACACATTACCAGAAAGTTATGTCATCTCTACCACCTGCTGAATGCTGTGACCAAACATTAAAAACTCAAGCTGCCTCTTTTCTTTGGCAGACAAAAGCAGCATTTCCACAGGGAGGAAATGTGTGCAATGGCAATCATACCTATATCTCAGAAGTCCAGAAGAGTGGCACAATGGAGCATGCATTTCATCTCAATTTAGTCCAAGCACCCCCATGACAGAAAGCATGACCAATGAGAATTTATTATTCTCTGCTGGCAGCATGCAGTGCTCAGTGGCTCAGCTAAGAGAAATGAAAAGCTCATCTCTGTAAAATCTAGCATCTTCCTTTCAAAGGTGGGCTCTTAATAGGCTCTCCAGAGGTACAAACTATGCATCCAGGGCAAATTCACCTAAAACATTTTAAACATTATTACAGATTCACTTCATTTAAAGCAGGTCTTGGGATCTGGAGATGAAAGAGACAACAGTCATTTTTAATCCATTCTGAACATTCCCAGACAGACATCCATCAGTGTATTACTGCTGGAGTTTCATGAGCCCATAAATTCACAGTTCTGACCCAATTCATTGTCTTAAAAGAAAATCTATTCCACAAAAAAATTACTATTTTCTAATACTGAAGTATTTGGATGAGTTCAAACACTTGATTTGATTAACAATGTGGGAAATCCAAGTAAGCAAGGCTGGGACAGAGGAAATGGGAGTAGTGAGACACAAGGACTGATGGTTACCACTGCTGCCCCTTGAAACTGGGAATGAGGCAAAACCCCAAACTTATCCAGCTATGAGCAGATTAGCTGTGGCTCTCCAATTGCTGATAGTTTATCAAAGCAATCCTCAGGCTCATAAATCCATTTTTTGTTATGACCTGCACGTCCTTCTTTTTCAAGACAGATATATTGGCAATTTAGAGGAATCTTCCTATTGCCAACAGAAGTTGTGGAACTCAAATTTGTTGTGTGTTTAAGTGAAAAGTCAACTCACAAGCATCTGGACCTCCCACAGAAACTTAAAATTGAGAAAAATCCAAGACTTTACCTTGCTACAAACACCAGCTGGAATCTTCAAAGAGGAAATGCATGCACAAAGCTGATGCATGCACCACTGCTGACTGAGCTATCAGATCAGGTACATTACCTTTCAGCTTTATTTCTCTTCACAATTTTAAACCAATTAAACTAATTCAAATCAACGTGAAAGAAAGGTTACAGACAAGGCACAGTTTCCCTTCCTGGCCTCATGCTATCATTAATGGCACAGTCTTAAATCTTCACTTCATGCTGCATTGGTTTTAGTAGATCAGAGTCTAATTGACACCAGTTAACTGACTGGAGTGAAATCTGCTGTTATGAATTAATCAGTACTTCTTACTTCTCACTCATTCAGTTGAGATACAGATTAAACTGAGTGAAAAGTGACTTTCAAGGACATATTATGTGACTTCAGTGCATCAACATATGGAAAGATAGTTCACAAAAAATGTCCCAAGACAGTTTCTGTTTAACACATGCTAAATTACTCATGCAAGTGGCATGTCTCTGTGTACAAATTATACCCAAAATAGCTTTGCAATGGGAGCAGAAAAGTGAGTAACTATAAAAACTTGGTAAATGAAGTGAGTTACTGAACATCAGTTTTCTCTTGCTTCATTTTAACAAAAGCAGAGATGGACCAAATACTCCTCTCTCTAGCTTGTGGGTCTAAAATTCAGGAGAGTGTGGTTAATGAACATGTATTTTAGAGACTGAGTTCATAATACTTTGCATATATCTGCTCTCTTAAAAGATTTCAGAATGGGGATCCTGTAAATTGTTTAGTGAGTGCACTGTATTCATGTGTCAGGCAACAGCTGTGCACATTTGTAAACGCTCACACTGAAAAATCTGGACAATTGTTGGGGCCCAGGAGTCTCACTCAGAGAAGAACTGGATCACAAAAATAGTTGAAAAGCAGTTTATAAGTTGAAAGATATTAAATCACAGAGTGGGTCTCAACATGGTCAGGGAATAATTCTCAAAGACCAAATATTACAGAAAAACTGGATTTGCTTCCAATAAGAGAAGCTCTGCAACACAGCAACAATAATGAAAATTGACATACAGGATAAGGTAAGCTGGTCAATTAAATAAAACACCACAGAGAGAAAAGGTGAGCCCATTTTATGTAAACTCTGAAAGCAACTGCACAATGCTAATGGCACAACAACAGACTTTGCAGATCTTTTATTTGCACAACAAACTTGGACACACCAGTCAGCTTTACTCTAAATCCCTCTGCTTTGCTGTATGGGCAACATCAGATTCAAAACAAAGAAATGCAACAGTCACCATGCACTAAAAGTCTTAATCAGCATCCTAAGTCAGCTTGTTTGTGCAGCTGGAACTTGCTGGTAAATGCAGAGCTGGGAAAACAAGCTCTCATGAAGAAGCACAGAGCTAACCCAAAGAATGAACAGCCACAACAAAAGATGTTGCAAAGTAATCCAATTTATTACTCTCACAGCTCCACTGGAAACATGTAAAGGAAAAGCATTTACTATTGGAGAGCAGACATTTAAAGTCAAATGCAAAATAAAGTAGAATGACATCACTTCAAAAAGGAAAAGAAAAATACTGCAAGCAGTTAAAAGTACGTGAAGACTTTTGGAATAGATAACTGACTTCCATTTGTAACATGAATGAGATCATATTAAATGGTGATACAGATTTAATGTGCATTCTGATGCCAGAATAGCTCCCTTTTTTTTCCCCAAATCACTTTTTGTCAGAATCTACTATTACTTAACACTGAACTAAGAGGATGGCTGAAAATGTGCTCAGGTGCATTTCAATCAATAATTCAGATCCAAAAAAAGAAAATATATTTTTCAGTCTTCATGTGATCTGATATTACACCATTGTTTCACTCTGATATAGTGGCACATTTTCCTGGCTAAGCATTTGTCAAGCAGGTGCTCTGATAGCAAGTTTCTGCTGACACTGACCTAACCTGGAATTCTTTCCCAACTCACTGGTGAATTTTGTCAGTCTGTGAACTACTACACAGATGTTTTTATTTCTTTTTTCAGTTATAATAAAGCACATTATTTGTGATTAGAGTGCTTGCATAATTGTGCAAGAGAAAAGCTTTCCATGCTTTCCATAATTCCTAAGTAATTTAGGACAACCTACCTCATGGCCAGGACTATGACAGCTACAGTCAGCTGTCCTGGCTGCTGAGATCACACTGAAGAGCTGCTTTAATGTGACAAGGTTTTCCTTTAACAGTGTTTGAAACAGAGCTGGATTTTAATTGCATCATAAATATACATATGACTGAGGATATCAACCAAGTTATTTTTCAGTTAGAAATGTTTCTGAAATAAGAGAACATTTAAGTAGCCAAATTGATGCCTTACCTTGTGAAAGGCACTGATTTGCCAGAGCAACCTGTCCAGAGTGCAGATAGAGATTGAGACGTGTGAAGATACTGCTCAGAGATGGAATTGTGATGAAGCAGAAGGCAACACAAGCCTAAAGTAAAGTTAAAAATTTGAATAAAATTCCTATCTCAGAGTTATAACAATCTTTACTGATTTAATACTCAATTAGGAATCAAAATCTGTACATCAGTTTTGGGCAAGATTTTCAATACAAAGCAAATTATGTGAAGCTCAAAATCAGCAATTTTAAATTTCTAATGAGTATTTCAAGAATTATATTTTTTTAAATTGTTGCTAGTACTAGATAAGCTCAAAACTGACTCTATGACTGTAGCTGAAAGAGCTCCTCTCTCCTTGCAGCTGAAGGCCAAAAGCTAACTAGAAAAGGAGGTAAGTGTCCTCAGGGGGAAGCCAAAGTGGTCAGAGCAGGTGCCTGAGTGTACAGGGAGGAAGCAGAGGAGCCCAGGTGCTGCAGCTGCAGCCCTGTGGGCACAGCCCAAAGCCCTGGATAGAGCAGGAGCCCCAGGCACAGAGAAGCTGCCCAGAGCCAGCCCAGCCTCTGCCTCTGCCCAGGACAGCACACAGCTGCCAGGAGCTGGAGCACACACAAACAGCTTCCCACCTGCAGATGGACACATCCTGGTTGCCTGTTCCAGGTCAGAAGAAGGGAACACAAGCAACCTGGGTATTCTGTGATGGCTGTGCACAGTTCAAGGCACATTTGACCATCTCTATACAGACTCAGAGGCACTAAAGCTGAAAGGAGCACCTTATTTGAAATTCAAATCCTGATTTCAGCATATCAGCATTGATATTATGAGACAGAAGTTTGAATATATTTTATATATTCATCTCCCATTCTCTCTGTGACCGAGTTACATAGAAATTTGGTATTTTATTTCAAAAATAATTTGAAAAGCTGAGATTTCCAGAATTCACACAAACACCTCTCTGGTGAACATTCCTTTGGAGAGGGAGTCAATCTTCCTGCTCTTTTTCAACACAAAGCTGCTATTAGATGGTTTGGGTCTTTTTTTTTTCCTTAAACAGCAACATTTGGCTTCAGAGAGGAAAGACTGCTCTTAACAAGAGAAAATGGGACTACAAACAGTGTCAAGAAATACTAACATAGTGGTTTTGCAAACATGATAAACTCAGGTGGCAGCAGACAGTATTATCTGCAAAGAAAGCAGGCTCAGAGTTTATTAGTCAGACCTACCCTGACAAATGCAGCAGTCTTTCTGGAATGATTTCCTTTCATCACCCTTCTGGTTTCCATTGCTAGTTGATTCACAGACTACACACACAAAACAAAAGCAAACCATTAGGAAAAATGCACAGCCTCAGTGGCAAATACCAACCTGCATGTTTTACTGCATGCATTTAGAGAACAGCCAGCGTCCAAATGAACCCTGATACAGTGTGTCCCCACTGTACTATTTTCTTTTTATTGGGACAATTTTAGTGACTTCCTTAAGGCAAATATGACTCAATTTGTGAAAGTAGACTTGTTTTATTCAACCCTTTAGCTTATCACTTCCTTCCCAGCTACAGTGCTGTCACCTCCTTGCTGGCATAACAATCACAATTTCTAGCTAACACAGATGAAAACAACATAAACCAAAAAAGCAGGAGGATTTAAGGGAAGATACAATGTTTCAAAGGAATCAGAGGCAGCTAATGCACACCTGTGACTCAGTACAGAGAAGAGATTAACCTTCCCAGGCACAGCAGGACACTGCCTGGATCTGCAGCCAGACACAGTCTAATCTTTCCTAGATGGAGGATTACAGAAGAGACAACCCAAATTCTGAATGCACAAAAGTGCCATTTATTTTATTATACATGAAATCTCTTGCAAGGTAACTCATTTTCTTTGTTGCAATGATACCATGCATGCCTGTTAAGCAAGAACTTCAGAGTGTTATGGGGGATAAAACCAGAGATGAGATCAAAGTTCACTTTATGAACACCTGATTAAAATACTTCAGACTTCTTTTGCAATAGACCAATAATCTGAGCAGGGAATGGGAGAAATGCAAATATATCCCTATTTATTAAGGAAATGTAGATAAACTGTGGCTTACATGAATCAGCTGGACCAGAACAGGCTCCAGATTGCAAAACATTGACCTGGCTTCAACATAGAAACTCAGCTGTTGTTCAAAGTCACGGCCAAATGAAACCTGCAAGAGAAAAAAGGCCCCAGACTTTACCACCACAGCCCTTAAATATCTGTAAAACTGCATGCAGATAAACCACAGATATCCAAAAGTCAAAATCCCCATATATTGCTAAGGAGAAAACCCAGCAGTAACAACAAACAGCAGTCAGAGCATCTCTGTTCTTTTAACTGTGTGCAATACTTGAGCTGCAGGGAAACATGAAAAACATGAAAGCTTTACTGTTTTGGGGGTTTGGGTTTTTTTTTTTGTCTACACTCCACATGACAGTCTACTTTACAGATGGAGTATTTTTCAATGTAACAAAATTTAAATCCTGTTTGTGAAGTGTTTTCAAACCTAGCAGAACTCTTGATTCTTTATGGGAGAAACAAAGGCTTGGTTTTGATCATGCTTAGAAAGCAAGACAAAAAAGCTCAGAATAATAGAAATAGATCTGTGAATCTGTATTCAGATTACTCTAGTTTCTAGTTGATAAAGGGCCTTCAACAGAAAACAGCATTTTTCCTAATTAGATAAACCAGTAAGAAAAGCAGGTTTTCCTTGGGTTTGGTTAATTAATACATGCTTATATAATATGGCAAAAGCCTGTAACCTTGCATTCTGGCAGGAAAGAAGTCAAAAAACAACCTTTGTGTGAGAACAACCCTCTTCCAACCCTGTAGATTTAAAAACACCCAAGTGCTGTCAGCTGCAGTGTCTCAGCTGTCAATTAAAAGCAGAGCATGAGGAACAGTCTCCAGGCAGTCTACATTTATGTATTCTATTGCAATTTTTTTTCCTAATAGAAGTCAAGGTTGCATTATTTATTATTTCTCAAGTCACATGCAAAAGAATTTTTTACAAAATTAGAATAAAATTTACATTTAATCCATACAGTGAAAGATCAAAGCAACTGCACCAGAAAACAAAGGATTGCTTCTCACATTACAGACAACTGTCTTTGCTTTTCCTCTATTTGTACAATTGCTGATTCTTGAGTCCTAGTCACAAGAAAAAGTACCCAAAGGAATAAATTTTTCTACCAAAAAGACTGTCTGTAGGGATGACTGTAACAACTGCTTTTCCCTCCACATCTTAATGTGTGCTGGTTTAAATTCATAAATAGTCATTTTGCTGCTATGGGATTTTTTTTCCCCCCACAAACCAGGACTATCAAGACACATCAAATTTTCTTCAATGCAAGAAATCCTCCTAAAGGAAATTATACTGCATGTAAAGCTTAATAAAGCAAGACTATATTAGAACATTAATTAGCAAATTATTATAGCTGAAGAAAAAGCAACCATCTAGAGTAAATCCATAGAACTGCAACAAAGAACAAAGAGGACAAGTAGGCACAGAGTCTGACAGCTCTGTGTGAAAGAAATACCAGGCATTGCCAGTATGTGGTTAGAGAACACAGAAAGCTTGAGAAAGTCTCCCTAAAACACCTTCACATCTCAAAACCAACAGGGATCAACAGAAGATTTATTGGAATAGGAGTGAGGGGTGGGTTCAAGACTAATTTCAACACAGAACACTTGGGGTTCTCCTGGGACTACTAATTTAATGATACAAATTGTGTTATTTATACATTAAGATAAACAAGATAGAATAACAAAAAGTTACACTTATTTTGTATTTTTGAAAGCTGGTATTGGTTCCATTTAGAGCCAAGTAGTGGAACTTCCTTTACATAAACCAGTGACCTCTCTGATGCTTCATCTGCTGTTTAACTTTTAAATATGTGCTCTGTTTTACAGGAGATTTACAAAACTAGCAGAGAATACCATTAAATAAACAACATGTGTACTTTAAACTTTCATCTTGCACCAGTCAGCTTCAGCACTGGGTGACATTTCTTTGAACACAGACACACTTATTTCACTGAAATGCACTGCCTGTGGTTTTCAGTGCTCTCAGCCACACAGCACCTGCTCCTCATGGGCATCTCACCAAAATTCCAGCTCTAAGGTGCACCCAGCACTTGCACACAATTGTCACTCACCATTTTTATGAATCCATTTATCAGAGCTGCTAACATTCTTTTCTCATCCTCAAGTGTTAGTGCACTAGAAAAAAAAAAAATTTGGTAAATTTTAGAATATTGTTTATCCTATTTATCTATAAATGTTCAAATTATATATAATATTTTATAATTTTTTCTGTATAAAACGAATTTTTATATTAATATCACCAAGTCAGCCATGAACCAAACTAAATTGCAGATTTTTAAAAAAGTAAAAATTGCTGAGTGTCTTCAGACTCTCTAAAAAACTCCGACTTTGGCACGAGGAGAAGGAAGCTACACTGATGTTTTTTATTGTAGCAAACAAATGGCTTCAGTCTTGTGCTGCAACATAAGAACTTGAGTAAGAATTAAGTCCAAAAACGTTAAGAAATTAGTAGGTCTATTCTCAGGAGAAAGTTATCCTATTTAAGGAATAAAGCTTTTGAAATACACCTTTAAATATAATACACTGTATAACACAATAAACACACTTCTTTATTCTTTTGTTTGGGGTTTGTTTTAAGGTTTTCTGTTTTCATTAACCTTGCCTCAGAATTTAAAAAAAATAATTAACTTCACCTTGCTACAGTGCTGGTTTTCCTTATGTTTTAGTAAGAGCTGAACTAAACTGATATGTAAAAAAGGAGTTTCTTTTCAAAACTATCACAGATACCTATTCTACACTGAGTCCAAAATCTGATTTGAAACAAATTTACATCACATAAAAATCCAGTCAGTCAAACCTGTTTCACTGACAATGGATGAACAAAAAGTTAAATGACAATTAACTAATACAATTTAATCTCTTGACTATTATATGCTTGGCTCCAGCTCTGACCTTTAGTGTATCAGTTACCAATTTCCAGCTTAGACACCAGATGGAAAGAGAACAATAGTTTTACTGTACCAATTCAGTAAGGGAGGAAAGGAAACCTCAGCATGATTAGCTCATTAGTGCATTGCCAATCAAAAGAGTCAACTGATGGGCTCTGAAAGGCTCAGGAGGCTTGTAATGAGATCTCCAGGTCAGTAATAGGTTTCCAGTTCAATTGTGCATCAGACCCCTACCAGTCAAAGGCTGTTATACCCCAACAGCTGCTACAGGGGTCAGCCAGCCCCACACAATGGGCTGGGAGTTTCCTCAACCAGCATGCAAAAACAGATGCAGGAGTTACTTAAAAATAACTGGAATTTAGGATGATTTACCAAGAGTTGTACAACCATTTTAGCTCAAGAACTGCTGGTTTAAGGGATTTTAAATGTCCCAGTAAACTATCAAATTGTTTTGGCAAAGTGTCAGAGGAAGCACCAATATGGATTGTTATAAACGGCTTTATTTTTTTTAATAAGCTGGTTTAGGTACAATATATTTTCCTATTTAAAGGCTGAAATGGCTTTTAGTGCAATATACAGCCAAATAAGGTACTTTAACCCAAAATAAAGCACTCTAGCTGGTATAAATTTGAATTATGTGCTAAATCTGACCTCTTTATTGACAATAAATCTTGCATTCATGGCCTATGGAGGATGAGAAAGTTTTAAGTTCCTTTGCAGCATCTGCCATACAAAGAGGCTCTGGGCTCAGAGTGCCAAAAGAGACTCTGCCCTTGCAATTCAACCCAAACCAGAAGGAACAAAAGGTTTGTCCTCTTGAGAGCTAGAATTTGCAGCATTGTGATGCTGGCCCTTTTTTTAATCAGACACAGATTTTGGTGTGTTTTTTGCAAATTACCTACAAACCACAATGCTTTCCAAACTGCACAACAGTGAGGGTGCAACAGGGCACAGGGGACCCCAACCAACCTCAGCTCTCAAAGCCAAGGGCAAAATAGAAGAGGAGGAATTAGGGGAAAGATATAGGTGGTTCAACAGCTTCTCAGTTCTAGCTCCCCCTATTGAAGTTCCTAGAGATCTTCCAGGTATCCTTTTAAGGATTTCACACCCTTTGTAATGGCTGAAAACACTGACCCACAAAAAGGTGTAATTGAGTATGGCAATCTGTGCTTTAGTAGCTACACATTCACTTGAATCTCAGAAATAGCTTATTATTCACTAGAACTCAAAAATTACATTGGTTTCACCCTCAAAGTATTTTGAAGATGGGATTGTAAAGTGTCTCTGCTTCACTGGAAAACTACAAAACCACTGCTACTTCCTTTTTAAAATTCTGCTTCAGTATTCAAAATACAGCAGTAATTAAAGAGCAAATGGTACGTGCTGCCACTTCACTGCACAGCTCTTCCCTCAGCACTAATTGGATTCATGTCTTAATCCACCTTGAAACAAACAGCCCCAGAAACATGAAACCACATCAGGCAGCCTCACTGTGCACAAATGAGAGCTGAGGAGAAGCTCATCTTACTTCACAGAATCGTGCATTGTCTTGCAGACATGGAGCAGGGCATTGAGGATAACGGGGTCCTTCGTCGGCTCCTGCTGGTGCCTGCAAAGGGGTGCAGAAAAAGTGACCAACAATCCTGCTCTGTCAGAATGGAAACAATGACTAGAATGACACTTATTTTACTGCATCATTTCAATCACCAGCACTGTATGACACTGCACAAGTTTAAATTCATTAGTGAGCTGTAAGAGCTGAAATGAGGGATGTGGGACTGCAGGGGCTCTCCAAAATGCAGATTATTCCACCCAAGACATTACAGCAGCCCAGGGTGGTGGGTGACAGAGCTGTGCCCACAGCTGTCAGCTCCAGCTGCAGGCAGCCTGGAGACCCTTTGGTTTTGGTTACAATGCATTATAGACTTCTCTTTGCTGAGCACCTTAATACAGTAAAACCAATCTATACCTTAACTATTATCTATAGCCTATCATAACTACTGTAATTACCATGTTCATGTTACTGTTCTCCAATCACTAAAAGTTGGTACATTACAGTTTAAGCTAGAAGATGTTTTTCAGTTTTCTTGCAGTGGAAAATTCTCAGACCTTTTTTCTACTTGCAACATCAGCAGGCTTGTTTGCCTGTGCTATCTTCCTGCTTGGTAAAAACAGCTTCTTGTTTGGGGTGGGTTTATCCTTTGTTCTAAGTCATAAAAACCCCTTCTAACTAACACACCCTTTGCCTCCTTAGCCAGTAAGACTGGCTCAGCAATTCTTTTCTTCTATATCAAAACTTGCTTCCAACTCTATTCCTTCATCAGACTCCATATTCAAAAATCTTTCTGCCAGGCATGCATATCTGAGATTTTCTTGTCAAGCTTTCATCCTTCCCAACAGTGAAGCAATGAACATCAATGATCACATGGTTAATATGGGTAGAATTGCAATAAATGCCAGCCAAGAAATATTATCTTAATGTACACATTTGCATTGCCAAGCCACAGATTCTGACTCCTTAAGGGACACAGCAAGGTGGACATGTGATACACTGAGGCAATCTAAGAACATTAAAATAAAATAATCCTGGATTTACTAAGATATATTTTAATTTCTCAGCTACTCAGGGACAGGCAGGAAGGATCAGTGTCAGGTTTAGGTACAGAGGCACATGTGCAGAGCAGCTCCACTAAGATGATTAAGGGGCCACAGCATCTCTCATTTCTTGGCAGTAAAGCCAAGAGAGCTGGCCCCAGATGCCCTAGGGGAGAGAAGGCTTGGGGGGCTCAGCAGTGAATATAAATACCTGAAGGGAAGGTGGAAATGAACCTGTTAATTATTTGAAAAGAAAAGGACTGCTTGACTTTCAGAACAGTTGAATGTATTTTCATTTTCTAAGTTCATTTTCAACTGTAGCAATACTCTATTCTGTGCTGTCACACCAACTGGAATGTGAAATAAATGTCATAAACCAACTAAGGCAACACAGAAAAAAATAAGCTCAGAGAACAACTATTCTGTTAACCCACAGCAAGTCAGCATCAATAGAATTACTTCAACTTTCTTTGTGAACAGTCAAACAGTCCCTCAATAGATGAACAAAGCTGACACATTTTCTTTTTTCTTTCCCATAGCCTGGAACACCTTCACAAACTAAACAGCCAAAATACTGACTCCTCTTCCCTAGCATCTTTCACTAAGTTTCCCAGAGCCTCCAGAGTGCATTTCACTTCAACAGTCCCCACTTACTTAATAAAGGATTCCATAATGCACTTGCAAACCTCCACTCTCACACTTTCCTTCTGGAACATATCCAGAAATGGCAAGAATTTCTCCTGAAAGTACAAATACATAAACAAGTAAAATTAGGTGTGTTCAAACAACACACTAAAACAATAAATATTTTGGGTAAGTCTTATAAGCACAGCTATTTAAGTAAAACTATTTTCATCTGTTTTTAAAACAGTAATTAATCTGAAAGGATGAAAAAGTGGAACTAATGGAAAAGGACTGATGGCTGAAAGATGTATCAATTTATTGATTGCAGAGATGCAGAAGGGAACACAAAATACAGAACTGTTTGAATCAAATGTTGCACTTTATTTTTAAAAGCAATCATATGCTTCAAACAGCTTAGGGTCATCACAAATTCAGGTATCTATGGGGAAAAAAAGCTAAGATATTATATACAATTAAAATAGTCTACACATCATCAACAATTTCACATCTATCCAGAGCAAGTTAAGAAGGTCTAAGACATACAAATTTCCTTAAAAAAAAAATGGTCTAACATACTAAAATACTTCATTTCTGTATCATCTCAAGAATATAGTGAGGGTAAGTTTTTCAGAATTATCCAAGTAATTTGTGAACAAAACTTGACCCCAAATCCACAGCATCAATCTTGAGTTTCACTCTTCAGATGGTTTCTGTACTGTGACACACACTTGCTGTCTTTGTTTCTATTTTTCTGCCTCATACAGAGTCTCTGACCTCCCTGAGTTCCACTTTGTTCCAATGCCAAGTGCAAGTGCTAGGAGAGGGTGTGATAAGTATGTGTCATAACACAGAAACAGCTACCAGCAATTACATTAACACACACACACAAATAAATGGTATTTCATCTTCCATTCATTGTCACTTATGCCACAGGAACAAACAAACTTAGAGAATTTAACAGCCTAATGAAAAAAGTATAAAAAACTGGAATTGGAGTAATAAGTACTTAAGTGATAAGCAGCAGAAAGCTCAGAAAATATTTCTGCACTTAGCTACTTGACAAAAAGTCCTTGCATTCTGTGAATTTGTAAACAATCTAAATATTCCAGTCAAGGTAAATTCTCTTGCAGAAAAACTGCCAAACAGGTCTTCTTAAAAATTTATTAAACAGAATAATTTTAAACAGAAATTTATTAATAATAATTTATTATTATTATTTATTAAGAATAATTTTAAACAGAAAATTTATTAAACAGAATAATTAAACAGAATAATTCACTTACCACTGAAAAAAGCAGAGCAAAGTCATAGATATAGGTAATAACTTTCTGAATAATTGACTGCAGCTAAAGGGGAGAAAAAGGAAAATTTTGAAATAGGGGAGAATTATTGTAATATGAGTTAAATTAATACTATCCACACCAGAGACTGTTCTTCTTTAGTTATTCATAGAAGACTCTTTTGAAAGATGCTTCAAGTATCCATCAGCATCATTTCTTTCCCCAAAATGGGACAAACTGTAGCTATGCTGTCCCTCCCCACTTTTCCTACAGAACCCATACTGAACAGAGGCTGACCAGCCTGCCCAGGCTTTATTTGTCCTTCACTTCCATAGTTAGGCACATTTTTTTAGAGTCTCCATGTCCTCCAGCTCTCTGCACTAAAAATCTCAGCCAAATAAACAAAGAAAAAAATCTCAAACCAGTTTGTTAAACCTTCTTTTGTAGGCACTTTTTCTACCCTCCAAGTAACCACAAAAACCTTCTCAACTAATCCATATCTCATTTGGCTTTCAGTCTCAGGAACTGGACACAGTAATTCACTGAAGCCTTAACAATGCCAAGTAGAGATAGATTATTTTATGGTTTATTTCTGTTTCAAAAGCCTATCATGATTGCTAATTTCCTCCAGCAAACACCACTCTTGATGTAGGAGTTAACTCTTGCTACTTCTAAATAGATAAATCATTCAAGTTTAGCATTTCTCAGAATTAAAAGATTGATATGCATAGAAAAAAAGGAGGAATAAATCACAGCATTACAGTGTTCCAAGAGGCTTCCCAAACTATTAGCCTGTGTTTAAAAATAATTATTTTGTTATAAGAGTTATTAGTAATGTTTAAGAATTGATTCCACTTAAGAAAATGCACATCAGATTTTTACAGTTTTGGCAAAATAAACTCTTTACCTGTGGGTAAGCATCTTCAAATGCTCTATCAGGAGTCATGTGCTTGATAACATCAGCCAGAACTGTATTGACCTCTCGCTTCTGTGCAGCAAAAAACAAGGTTACAAAATGAAACTGTGGCACATAAATCAAGTCACTAAACACCAGCTGAGCAGGTTAATTTATTTCCATTTGCCAAAGCATCAGCTTTTTACAGAGCTCTAGTTAAGCCAGGAACTTTAACCATAGCTCCAGTAAATCCTTACTTAAACTGATCCATCTGCCATTAAAACAAAAGGAAAAGAAATGTTCAGTGCTGTGGGGTAGTAAAGCTTCAAAGCTGCATCTTTTGTCCCCATTCATCTTTCATGAAAGGAAACATATTTTTTCATTCCTACACATTTACACTGAATAGTCAAAGCCTTTCCATCCTTAATACCAGACTGCTAACACAGCCACTTAGTCTGTATCAGAGAAATTCAAAGGAAACAAAGTAACTTTCACCTACCGTAAAATGTCTGCAGGTATACTCCACCCACACTTCAGCACAGTTGATATAATCCTAGAAACACATGTGTCTCATGACTACCAGTATTTGCAGGAGACTGTGAGAAATCCACTTGCAAAAATTACATTTAAAAGAATTAACTTCTGAAGTATGATTCAGGCAGACCTAAAGATCTAGAACCCAAAAGCTGCAATTGTGGAATAATTATGTAAAATTAAGTTATGCTTCAGCAGAGCTAAGAAAAGCAGGGATGATCCAAAGATATTACAGCCACCACTTATTTTTTTGCAACTGTGTGTATTTAGAAAAGGTAAACAATGCCATGCCTGAACAACTGGCTGCAACTTTGCTCTCAACACAGTCAGCAGTGAAACAGAAAGGACAGTAACTCACCTGTGGGTTCTTCAGCTTTGTTATAACCTTCCAGGCTTCATTTAGTATTTGAAGGCGATCATTTTCAGGAGGATCAGCCAATGCCAAGTTTAACCCCAGGGAGCGAAAGAGGAGATGCTGAAAGTTAATGAGTAATTTTTAATTAAAAGCAGACAATGCACATCCATCCAAACTGGTCTGGCAGGTACAGTGTGCAGAAAGATTCTCAGATCAAACCACTTGAATAATTTTATTCAAGTGACACACAAGTTATGGAGGCAACTAAGAGCATAAAAAGCTCTGTCAAAGGAAAGAAACTGGTACAAATTAGACAGAAAATGTTACCTTTGGGAATCCAGACTCATCACACTCTTTAATCATGCCAATGAAGTCCATTGATCTCGCAGCAATAAACTCTGCTCTGAACGCCGACATGACTGAATTCAACAGCAAAGCACTGCCATGAACAACACAGATCAATACAGCTCAGCAGCAGCTCCAAGGCAGTAGTGCCTGCATGCACATCAATCTGAACTGCCTAGACTAGCTACTGTCCAGCATCTATCACAAATTTTTAAAAAAGAAAGAGAATAAGAAAAAAAAGAACCTCACACAAATTGAGCTTGCTTTGATGAGGATTAATGATGCATAAGCAAAACAAGAAATCATTGAGCCATCAGGTAAGGAAAGGCAACCCAGCCTGTAAAATACTTCTTCCATACAGGTGTTTTTGAAACTATCATTTTAGCAGGAATTTACTAAAAATATCAAGGAAACCAGGAGTAGATGACATTTAGAAACTTACTCTCTGTTTAACTACAGTTCAGAAGTATACTCAGGGAGGGCAAATCCCTATTGACATTTTTATTAATTAATTAATTATATATGCATTATGAAAGCCACATTTTGAGCAGCTGCACGGATAGGATTAAAATAAATCCAAAGTCATGGTCATGTGCTAACTGGCAATAACACATTTAGACATTTCTGATTAACCATTCAGACAGGTATTTGTGTTACTATCAAGCCAAAGCCACAATGGAAGAATGAACTCACTGCATCACTGTAACATCCTCAGCCATGAGTTAGCTCAAGAAGCTGCCTCATAAAACACTGTGCCCTTCACTAGTGTGAAACAGACAGTTTGAATGCAGGGCAGTTTACCTTGAGGGAAATTCTGTGAAGTGCCTGAAATAACCCAGCAGCTTCTGTGTTTCTGCCTGAGCCTTAGTGGTCCCATCCCAACTGGACTGGAATGTGCATTTTATCATTAGAGAAGCACTAATTCCAGGTCATTAGTTCTGTGCTTGGCAATACAGAGAGAAGGCTGTTCCTTTTCACTCAGATGGCTGCAAAGCAGCTCATGGAACATACTGAGATTATTTCAAGATTTATATTCATCTTGAAATGCCTCTTGCTTTGTAATATCTTGTCTGTCATGAAAAGACACAAATACACAGAACTCCCCTTTGAAAGAAAACTACTGTGTTAAACTGGATTACTCAACTTCCCAGTAAAAAAGACATGTCCCAAAAACATTTCTTTCCAAAAAAAACCCTCATTATAATCAACATTTTATCCTTCCTTCAAAGAGCAAACAGGAACAAAGAGGAGGAGCCCATCTTTACGGTGAAAAATGCTGAAAGTTGATTTGCAAAGTTCCACAGAACAAATCAATACCTATCCAAAACAATTTGTCCATCAGAGAATGTGAATTATTTTTGTCTAGTCTATCCCCTCTGATACAATACCACTTCCACAGCCCATTTTTTAAATCATGCTCTCCCTGCACTCCCTAGCTCAGTCACAGAATGCTGGCATTCCTCATCTAAGTGATTAACATCATTTAGTTCCTCAGCTGCTGCAGAACTGGACTGTGCAAAGCACATAAGGAAAAAAAATGGGAGAAAACTCACAGAACTCAGCCAAGCTAGCCAATAAAATGCACAGAGGGGAGCCCATCAGCAGGCCAGACTGCATTCACAAAACCCAGTCAGTACATCCAACTTTCAGACCAGACCATCTTCCTGAACACAACTACCCTGCACAAAGACTTCTAGCAGATATTTGAGATACCAATTTTAATGCTGAAAAAAGCAAATCTCTAAGTATTGCCACCTTCCAAAGGTTGCCAGCAGCTTTACAACTTCCCTTGCTGAATGCATGAATGGCCTGACTGTGGACAATGGAAGACAGGAGAAAGAAGGGGAGGAAAACCCAGAAAAGTGCAGCAAAACCAGGCATGAGAGACATGGCTAAGGGAGAACACATTAATGTCCCAGACTTTGGCTGAGGAGCCAGAATACAGCAACCAAGTTAAACTAATTAACTTTAGCTTGACAAGTAATCTACCATATTTCAGAATTCATCTCTGGAAAACAGATGTTCATAATCATGATTTAATAAGCTACTGGGAGAATGAAAGCTGCACTATGCATCCAAACTGTTTCCAAAAGAGGAAGAGAACATGATTGCAGGGACTCAGGGGTACTCATGACAGACTCCTGCCTTCTACACTCTGCCACACTTACTTGTTCCCCAACTTTTTGCATCTCTCCATCATCTCAGTAAGCAGAACCTGGAACAATTATTTATTAAAATTAGTGAATAGAGACTTTGCAAATATATTCAGCTTTATTTACTGTGCTGAAATCTACTAAAAGCTGTTTTAATTATCTTTCCAATAGTCCTGTTTTACCCTGTATTTACAGCACAAAAAACAATGGTGTAGCTAAACATAAAACATCTTCTGGAACAGGTATAGTGGCATTTCAATCAAAACCACCATTTTATGGAAGTCAAATCTGCAATCCTTCACCCATGCCATTACTCCAGGTAATCACTATTTGCCAGCCAGGTCAGTTAGCTCTGGCAGGAGAGGTGAAAACTCTGCCAGACTGACAGAGATTGAAACAGCCTGTTCACTGTGTTAAGCTACAGTTTAGTCAAATCATTTGTATAGCTGTATGACAGAAGAAAATGATAACTCAGCAAATAAAGATTAAACTAGCTAAAGAACAGCAGGAAACAAACAAGCAGGAATACTGCCTCTGAACTTGAAGTGGTCACACCTGAGCTTTGTGGAAGCCAACACTCTTCCTGTACAGCAGAGAGCACCAGGCAGTCCTATGCAGGCTCTTGTTACTTGCCTTCACACTCATGTAAAAACTGACTGAGGGGTTGTTTTTTAGTAGGCAAAATGAACTCTTCACCACAACTTTAGTATTGAGCATTAGCACATTCACTTACATCTGGAGCATGGTATGCAATACACTGTAAAATCCAGTCTATAGCAGGAGAATACAGGGTCAGATACAAAGGGATCTCCACACATTGCACCACCAGCTGGTTCTGAACTGTATCCCCATGGATCTGTTGAAATAAGAGACAAAAATGTGTTGCTGTGAAAAGGTATTTAATGGGAGATATGATAAACTGGTTAAAGTTTGTATATGAATGCAAATGAAACAGATGATAGCACAAAGGTACAGATATTCTGAAGCATTCACTGCAAGATGGGAGAAAAAATATCAAGCTCCTAACATATATTATTCAAGTCTGGAAACATGCTGAATAGAGCAGCTTCAACTTACCAGAATGTATGTAAAATTTCCTATACTATATCTGGATACAGGAACACCCCTTAATCTAAACTTGAGAACTTCTGAGATTTTTCTGAAGTATGTGGCAGTTTGATTAAGGAGTGTATTTATCTGATTTTGCAAATAAAACACTTATTTGCTTACTTGTTTAAATGTTAGGAGAAAGTCAAAAAAGTTTTTATTCAGGCTTTCTTTGAGTTGTGGAGCCACTTCCATCCCAACCTGTATTAAAAGAAAAAGATTTTATTGGCATCTATCAATTCTCCTTCAGAGTGAGATAAAAATGCATTTGCTGAAGGAATACACCCAAATCAACAAACAGCATTGAATCACATGCTTATGACTGATTATTTCCTAGCTTACTATTATCATCATGTCCACTAACAATCACCCCAAGGCTGTTCTTAAACACCATCCTAACATCAGCTCCAAGTGTCTGTAAGCACTGAGGAAATCAGTGTCTACTCCAGTGCACTGCAGCAGCCTGCAGCAGCACAGAAATTTATTCTTACTTATTACAAACACTTAAAGAGAGATTCCCATCTGTAAAACAGGAGAGAAATAAATTTTTGTTTGTTTGTTGAAAGGAAGAGACAGGCTGCTGACTGCTTGAGATAAAAGTGGCAGTTCCTTGAAGCAGTGGCAGCACTGGCTGCAGGAACCCCTTGGTAGAGATCAGAGGAGGAAAATGAGAGCCTACCCTGCACAGGTATGCTCTGGCATAGACTGCAACCAGCGGGTCTCCAATGCCTCTAATCATAGCTGTTAACCGTGGCAGACACTCCGAAATGCCCCTGTTTTATCAGAAATGAAAATGAGCTTCAACAGGCAATAACAGACTCACATCACTTACAGATAACTTCAGTAGCTGCCTTGTAGACTAAAAATTGAGCATGAGTTATAGAGATGTCTATCAAAGAAAAAGGATACTAGCAGAAAAACTTATTTCATAAGTAAAATTTCTGTGTACAGTAATACACGTGCTATATTCCAATTGCAGTATTTGCTATATTCACAACAAGACAAATAAAACTAAAGAACTCCTCCTCCTCCAGCTGCAAGAATAGCAGAGCTATGGAAAAAACTCAGTGTAACTCAGAGTAAGGAAAGCAGATGCTTAAAGCAGAACTGGCAGAACTCCTTCCATGTCTCATTTTCCCACAGGTCCTTTTTGACAGAGCTGTACTAGTGCCTGGATATGAGGCCCACTAATTCCAGTAAAAAAATTGCTTTTTAGGGATAATAAAGTTGTCACTATAGCAGCAATTTGGCTTCCAACACTCATTTCAAAATATAACTGAAGAAGGACAATTACAAGGGAAGGCAGGAACATTTTCTGCTCAGCAGCTGGCACTGTTTGGCAAAACATTAAACTTATACCAAAGTTTTCAACAGACAGTGGTTCATTGCTGCTAAATTATTTCTCCTACTCTGTCTCTCCCAGTATGATATCAAGATTTTCCTTTCAGTTTTCTATCCTTTTTCCCCACACTCCTCATGCCAACAATCTTCCTTCCCCTCCACCCCCAGAAGCCACAGATTTTCAATTTGCACTGGGATTTGGACACCTAATGTCACATTTATACATAGGTTTGAAAACTGAGAGCACTGTTGTATTTCAAAGTATAGCACAGTTCACCTTTAATTTTTTCATGGTATTCTCATTAAAAATTCCAAAACCTCTCTGTAGTGCTTCTCCTCAGTTCTACTAAGACCTTACCCACCAATAACCACACCCCTCTCATGCTTAATTCATTTAATTAGTTCCTAAAACTACCCATTCCCTTCCTTCCCATAGTTAACACTATTCTTACGTTTTGGAGAGGAACTTATTGCACTTCAGTATTGCTGCTTCCACATAACTACAGGGAAATCAGGTTAAGGAACAAAAGTAAGATTCACACCACTGAAAAACCATAAGCAAACATACACCAAATGGATATTGACCAAACTATTTTAAGGGCTTCTGTAATTCATGTCACTACACTTGGCTGATTTTTACAATTTATCTACAAGGTTTTGTTTCAATATTTTTCACACATCATCTCTGTCACTGCCAAACTACTCAGAGCCAATGATTAAGCATTCAGTTTACTATGAAACATGACTCAAAAGTACATTCAAAACATACAGCCTGAAACAAACAAAACAAAGCCAATATAAACATGAGATCCTGTGGGTTTTATTGAAACAAACACATTCACTTTTGGAAAAATCTACAAAAAACCTGCAGACACACTGTGAGGGGCTCATTTGACAAGGATACAATCTGGGAATGAGTTCTCTGATTGAAGCAATCTTGAAAAACCAGTTTAAGCAAGTTTCTTTAGCTGTGTCGTTAACACTCTCTGGAGAAAAGTTATC
Source organism: Agelaius tricolor (assembly GCF_023055355.1). Lineage (NCBI taxonomy): Eukaryota > Metazoa > Chordata > Aves > Passeriformes > Icteridae > Agelaius > Agelaius tricolor. The sequence goes on from NW_027269279.1 coordinate 7,907,517, forward strand.
TGGGAAAAAAACCAACCCAGAAATAGTTACATTCTTCCTGGAAACAAGTTATTTTTCATGTTAGGTTTAAAACTGTATTCCCTTTCCATTCATCAGAAAATTAAGTGCACAATAATAAAACTAGGCAATACATTTGCTTCTCAGCTCTTAAGCAGCAGTCAGAGCTGAGAACATAACAAGAAAAAGATACAATCTTGTAGTAAATAACATTTCAGAACCTGAATTCAGGCACTTGGAGCTCATCTCAGAGCTGCTACTGACAAATCCAACCTCTGCCTCTACTCTTCCAAAATCAGAAATTGTAAAAAAAAAGAAAACACAGAGAATCTGTAACAAACATGTATACAAATCTACAATGACTAGAGAACATGCAAGACAGATTTAAGCACTCAAATAGTTTATTTTAAAAGGCTAATATTAATTTTAAGTAATACTATTGCAAGAAGCAGGAAATACTGAATATGGACAGAAACCTTGTCTTTATTTCTCTATTTAACCTTCCTCAAGGTTGGACTTTTTTTTTTTCTGGAGCCCAGTGGAAACAAACACAAAATTACCTGGCAGAGAGACAAACAAAGTTACCTGGCAGAGAGACAAACAAAGTTACCTGGCAGAGAGAGACAAACAAAGTTACCTGGCAGAGAGACAAACAAAGTTACCTGGCAGAGAGACTCGGTTATCCACACACATCGACAGAATTCTTTCATAAACCAGTTTGCCTGGTAAAAAAAAAAAGAATAATAAAAAAAAAAATCAAAACAAATTAACAAAGTGTAAAATGCTGGTACAAAGGTTCCCTTCACAACATACAATGAAATTAGATGGAAAAAGCTCCCTAGAGCAGTGACATTTTGCTGCCCTCTAGTGAGGCTGAAATGGTCAGTGTGATTTAGCACCTCTCACACTACAATAACATTTTCTGGCTCCCTGAAGTGCAGAGGTAACACACAGGTCAGATTTCTCCCAGGCCAGGAAAGCACAGCTGCTGTCCTGACTTTGCTGACTTTGGATATTGTGTTATCTCTAGCAGCCTTCAGCAGTAGGAAGGAGCACAAAGAGGAAGAAGGAGCTGAAAAAACAATTGGATCTCTGTCGTAGCACATCCTGCTGGCACCAAAATACCCTTCAACTTTCAATACCATTGTGAATGTTTTCCAAAACATGGCAGAAAAATAAGAGAGTTACATGAAGTGAATGACAATTTCATTTACAAGTTTAAAAATATATTAAAAAAATCAATAACAATATTCTCATAGTCCCTATACAGCCAAAGAAAACTTTCTGACTTCTGTTCATCAAAATACAAAAATAATGAAATATTGAGTCAAAAGGATGCTAAAGTCCAAAATATTTTTATAATGACAGCATGTTTTTAATTTCAAAATGCAGAGATCATGTTTTTTCCTAACATTTTGTTCTAGAGAGTCACTAATACATAAAGCACAGACACAAAACGCAATATTTTTCTCTAGGAGATCTTTTACAATTATATATCATGTTTACCACCAGTGTCCAAATCTTTATGTTGGAAACATTCCATGTTAAAACTAGAAGTCATTTCAGGCCTTTTTGGATAACTTTGATGCTTTCTAACATTACAAAAAAATAATCTTATTAACATTTGTGTAGTAAGACTGGCACAGTAGATACTTACCAAAAGTATCAAGGATATCTGTAATTAGAACAAATTTGCTTGGATAAAACTGGATTACTGTTGTGTCTGAAAGAAGCTTAGAACACTAGAAGGAGAAAAAAACAAAGAAACATTTTTAGAGGCCACCACAAGTTTGTGGTTTTACTCCAGAAAAGCTGGATAAATATCCACAGGTGGAAAGGGCCAATATGAATTATGAAGCCATTTAATTTTTTTCCAAGATCAAACTGGAGTCAAAAACTTTGGCAGAAGGTTACTCACAAAAAAAAACAGCTTCTACCAAAAGAAAACATGAATGCTGACTGGGGAGAGAAATCCAATTCTTCCTTGCTTAAGCCAAATGTGGCTCTGGCCCTGAGTCTTCTCCGGTCTCTAAGACTGACAGTATTTTCTATGAGCTCCATCCTTTCTCTGTCCTGCACCAGGACACAGTTCTTCAATCTCAGTGGAATAAACAAAGTTTAAACTTTTGTTACATTTCAAAACTCCAGGAAGCAATCCAATACCTCACAAGACTGCTCTGTTTAAAGAAGGAAATAATAACATTTGAAGATGCTTAAACAAGGGGCACACTTAGTGTTTTTGTTTATTCATCAGACAGGTGAGAGCATTTACATCCTACAACCCTCTGTGTGCTCAGTCACCTTCACAGAAAGGTACCTCAGTGGCTCTTTAGGACCTACACACAGCACCAACACCTGATTCCCCACTTTTCTTAGAGCTCACACACATAATCAACTTAGTGCAGCTTTCTCTAAGCAGCTTAGCATACTCCATCTTGACAAGTAAAGTATCTTGCAAAAAGCCACTTGCAGAATCACAGAATCATAGAATTGTTTAGGTTAGAAAAGACCTTCAAGACTGTTGAGTCCAACCTTTAAACTGCCAAGATCACCAATAAAAAGCATCCCCAAGTGCCACATCTACACATCCTTTAAATATCTCCAAGGATGGTGATGCCACCACTGCCCTGGGCAGACTGGTCTGGTGATTGAGAACCCTTTTGGTGAAGAAATTTTCCTAACCAGAAGCCAAATTCACTCCTCCTACTGCATACTAACCAGTAATGACAGACTATGGATAAAACTACAGCCTGATGCCAAGAGAACTGCTCAGCTCTCAGAGGATACAGCACTCTGCAGGAAGAAGCACAACAAGTAGAGTTCACTGAGGGTTCTACCCTATCCTGCTTTGTAACTACAGAATTATTATCCTTCATGAAAATTTTAAATTCATTAATTACACAAGTACCTATTTCATTCTTAGGCAGTCTTTCAATCAGGGATGAGCATCTGCAGCATTAAGTGCAAAGTGAATAACACTTCAGCAGAGATAAACACATTCAGCTTTGGTACCACTCTCCTAAAAGGAAGCACTGGATCCCATGTTAGAAACTGTATTATTTCAAAATTGTTTGTGAACCAGTTGCAAAAGAACACATGAAAGTATCAATGCATAGATTATCACTGCATTATCACACACATTATATATACAGATATATTTCACTATTTCACACAAAGCACTGTAAGTACAGTACAACCCTGCTGCTTTTCTTCTCATCCAAAGACCATAGACACACTTCATAATCCTATATATAGATTTTTTTTAAAATAACAATAATAGTGCTGATTTCATAGTATTACAATAGTACATTAGTCACCCTAGGTCACATATAATTGTTTGATCTCGCTTCATTAATGTTTCATTTCCTTTTTTGTCTTTACCACAATTTAAGCTGAAATTACTTCAAGCAGTTTTCACAAGAGTATCCAGAATGACCAAAAAACTCCTGACTTTATATAACCCCACTGGATGACTATGAGCATTACATCAGTTTTACAGCTTTTAAGGATGTCATTATCTCATCTGTCCTCTGCTGCACTGTGCCTCTGGCCTTTTTTAAAGGCCAAGCCAAACAAAAGAGCATTCAACTGTCCTATTTCCCCATGCCCTCCTCACAGCACATCACCCCAAATGACCCAAAGGAAGACCATGGCCAATTTCTCAAACAAACAAACAAAAACAAACCTCATACACACAATTTAAAAAATCTGGAGCTGTTTTTGGTAGCTTGCTAAGGTCCTAAATCCCTTTATTTAATTGCCCTACTAATTTTGGATGGGTAAAATGCTGATGTTCAAAAAGCCATTCTGGTATTATTTGTAGGGGGCAAGGGGTTGAAGGGGAAGAGGGCAGGAAAGGAAATGACATGTCCTATAAAGAGCTGATCATGGTATTTGTTCTTACTACCCTTAAGCAGGTAACATTTCCACATCTGCCATTTGGTGACTCATTGAGAATTCCCACCCACATAACCCAGTCAAAACCAATCTGTAACAACAAAGCTGAAAATCCAACTACTGACAGAAGTTATAAAACTCTGGAAGAAATATATTTCAGAGAAGAACAAAAGAAAATAATAGAAAAAATAGAAAAATAGAAAGCCTTCTTTTCCCAAGAAGGAAACTGGACAAGTTATATCACCAAACTCACTGGTTCTGCATAGAACAAAAACATCAAACTGACCTGAATGACTATTTTCAGAGCTTTTACTTTCTGATCAGAGGACCATGCATCCTTTAAAGACTGGTTCAGTTCTTCAATTCTGTTCATGTAATCCTGCTGAGTCAAATTCAACAGCTCTTTCTGTGATCCCTGGCAAGAAAACACAAACCCTCTTAATAAAAGCAGGAGGGAAGGAAGGAGAGTGCTGTTATTATAGACTCAAATCACCATGTTGTGGAAGAGAATCCTACAAAATTTATTAGAGTTTCCCTTCAGGTCTTAGGAAAGTAGGTTATGAAACATCTCACTTTTGCACAGTAAAATGCTGCAGCTTGAGAAATAACTTCAGTACTCAGTATTTCTATCAAGCTCATAATTGTAACTTAAACTCAGGTAGACATTTGCAGCTTCTGCAACAGGGGACACCAGAATTATCAGATGTTAAGATTATGGGGGGCTCCACAAAGTTTTACAGCAGTAAGAAGGTAAATCAACAGCAACAGATCAGGTAAATTTTCAAATCACAATTTCTAGTGATACAAAAAGATGACTCTGCCCAAATCCTGTAACAGTAAGGATTAAAATCAGTAGAGAATTCCCACAGAAAGCACATAATCATCTAAATGCTGCACTTGCAGAATCAGGACCTTTTTAAAAGGTTTCACATAAGATTTTTATTTCACAAATTCCTTTCACTGTTATAATGATGCTGTAATTTCATCAGAAAACTTTCTCACCTCTTCCAGATCATCCAGTTCTTCTAACCTTGTCCTTACTTTTTCAGAAACTGCTGACCCAGTAGTGGTGGCTTTTCCTGCAAAGAATTACAGATTTAAGTTTCTTTAAAATTTAAACACTGGGACTTCCAAAGAGAAACAAACCTGAAGGAGCCTGACATGGACCAGTCAGCTTCTGTGACAGAAGACAGGTGACAGATTCCTTTAGTGACTATTCCTGAAGACACACATCTAAACACACCTACAGTGCATGCACTTTGAACAAGGGCAATGAATAAGCAGAATTGAATATGAGTGCATTTTTCTGCAAGTTTTACCAATAAGAAAAGAATCACCAGATAGAACCACAGGATAGTTAAGGACAGAAAAGCTCTATGGAGGTCTGTGTCCAACTCTTCTCCTCAAAGCAGGTCCAGTTCTGAAGTTATAACAGTTGCACAGAGCTGCATCCAGTCAATTTAACAATATCTAAGGATATAGATATCACACTCTGCCTGAGCATCCAATTCCGGTGTCTGACCATTCTCATTGCAAAAAAGTGTTTTCTATTTTTGCAGATGCTGAAATGCTGCATGTTTATTCATATAGAAAAATTCTGATTTACTATGCTATGATTACCTAGCCCAGATTCTCTTTGCTAGAAAACATGATAAAATATTTAACATTTGGTTCTTTTTAAACACCCAGCATACAGCTGAAATCACTTCACTTTCATGTAAAGAGAATAACTGAACAAGTTCCCAAAGGACTTGTTTGCTTTCCTTCCAGCTAGCAGAAGAGTTGATAAACATGATCCTCAAAACATCATTGCTCAGTTGAAATGGAAGAAAGTTTTAAGCTACAGTGGAAGGCAGTGCAGTGAAATAATCACAAATTCATCAGCCCATAGGAATAAAGGTGGTCAGGTGGCTTACATCCAATAACTATTTTAAACATCCAGACATCCACAAAAAAGCAAGGACCATGATGTCAGAATGGAGGAGGCAGGAAAACACATTTCAACTATTCTTAACCACAAATCTGTCAGTGCACCCTGCCTCAAGCAACCTCTGTTACTGGCAAAGAAAGTTCTCACCTTTTTCAGATCCCATGTACAGATTCTGTGAGGAAGCAGAAAAAGCAGATTGTTAGAAAACATGTCATGCACAGGGTAATTACACTGCTAATCAACCCTCCAATCATTTAGAAGTAGATGCAAGACTGGAAGTTATTTGCATGGTTACAAAAAAACAAAGTGATGTCTTCTAAATATCAGAAGACTTGGACTCAGCTCTAAAACAATCTTCAAAAGTTTTCTACAACATTAAAACTGAAATTTAGAGGACCAGTATTTACCCATGAGGGAATTATAAAATAGCAATATCCAAAATCCATTAAAAGTCTAGTACAAATAAAAACAACTGTGGCAGCCACTACTTACAATAGAAAGCTTCTCTGTTGTTGTGTATCTAGCAAGGATTTCACCACGTTTGCTTGACCATGGCTCAAAGTCACTTCCCACAGCTGAGCTCTCATCTTTGTCCCGTTTCCTTCGTGCACCATCCTGTTACAGGAGTACAAGTGCAAAAGTTAATACAGACCAGGAAAAAGAAGAGAAGGCTGATAAAGGTCAGCTTAATGTTTCAAGTGCTAGCTGATCCTTTCAAAAGTTACAATATTTTTTAAAATACAAATTTTTGTTTAAATATGTCGACATAAACCAGATAAAAGTAGGTAAATAAAGAAGAATGTTCTATTAATATGATATATTTCCTATATCAAGCTCTTCACTGGTGAGACAATACATTTTATCCAGGGTTGGCTTTACGGTTTTGGTTTGGTTTTGGTTTTCCTTTACTTGAGCTACAGCCCTGAGAGTTACCGTGGGAGGAGCAGCAGTCACAGGATCTGCAGCTGCTGCAAACAGTGACAAGGGATCAGTGCCATCCAACACGCTGCTCAGGGGGTCCATCACTGAACTGGAGGAAGAGGAGGAGGTAGAAGAAGTGCTTCCCTTCCTGTTCATCTTCTTTGTCTTGGATTCAGTAACCTAAGGAAAAATTCAGAGCCATTAAACAAAAAGGTTTTCTCTTCCCTCACTTTTCTTTAATACTTTTTCTTCCCCCACTTTTCCCTGAATGTGGAGGCACTCTCTCTTCAGAAGAATTTCCACTGTTTTTTTTTTTCCTTCCAATTCTAGGTCTACAAAATTGTAAGAACCACTCCAAATATCTTTCTAGTACCCCCCCTCTATTTTATTAGGTTTGTCCCTGTCCTCCCAACTCTTTCTTGCTATTTAATTTCATCTTCACTTTTCTCTTATGACACTCAAGCCTGGAACATCAAATCCATACCTCAGGCCAACATCTTCTCTCCCTACTGACCTTCCTGAGCAGAAGCTGCTGCCCATTTATCATTCATTAGTGGATAACTCATCTCTTTGAAGCTGGTTTTTTTCTGTACATCTTTAAAAGCCTCTTACACATCAAAGAAATTATAAATGTTTTAAAATACACAGCTGACTGGAAGCTGACCCAAAACCAAACCTTACATCAAGCAATTATGCAAGGCCATTTGTAATGCAACAATTTGATTTTAAATTTATCCATTATTCAGCATTTAATGCAACCAAGAAAACCTACAAGCTGGAGGTGCTGTATTTGTCAGGAGACTGTTTCTGACACATAATAGCACTGAAAACTTCTGTGAAGGGCAAATAGAATAAACCTGGATGCCTCTAAAACAGGCCACTAACACAGAAAGCAACTTCACAAGTTAGTACCACCACTAACCTCAAACCTTTTAGTTTTGAAGGAACAGATGTAAAAAGGGAACACAATCAGTCTGAATTCAGATTCATTTTCCAAAAGCACAAACAAACTCACTGTAATGGGCTTCAGTGGATGGTAATCACCAAAATCCAAAGGTACAGATTCCAGCTTGCACACTTCAGATTCTGACACATAGTTCCTTGATCTTGCATGCCTTAAAAAATAAAGAGTGAAGGGAAAGTATATATGGATATAAATAACCACATACTAATAGAGAAGCATATCCTACATCTATGCTTATCTACAAAAAAAAAACCATACTGAAAAATAAGCAAACAAAGATCCAAATTTCTCTCTACTGAGATAACATAAAACTGGAGATATTTTACTTTCAGCCATTTAGTTGTACTCTTTTTAGTCTTTGAAACACGCAGAGCTGCTGATTATTCTTTTCTGTTTCTTTCAAGATCCTGAGAATGCTTATAACACATCCTCAGCTGAATGAGGAAAATCAGGGGAGACCTCAAAAATTCTTTAAACAGACTCCTAGCAAAAGCAAACAGCACTTCCCCCACACAACACACATCTTTGCCACTAAAATTAATCCAAACTTCCAAATAATTCCATTCCTACTCAAAGCCATAACTCATTTGGAAGATTTTCAGCAGTGCTAAGTGGCCAGGTGTTTTATCTACAATAATATGTCTAGGTTTCCTTAATAATGAATTACAAATTAGATAATTTACAGTTGTGCCACTCCAAGGAAAAACTTTTGATATCTAATGAGATAGAGCAGAGCAAGAGAAAGAGTCCAGTGAAATCCACATGCTTATTTGTTCTCTTGATCTCCAGTTTCTTTTCTTTTTGCTCCTGTCTGATTGTTCAATGACTCTTTTTGCTCATTTCCATCATGGGTTAATCAGCACTTGGGTGGAAAATTTTCAAACTCTTTCTGGCTACACAATTATAACATTTCTTTAACTGCTGAGAGCTCTCTCAGCATCCCCAGGCCAAAATCAACTGCACTCCAATTAGTGTAAGCACACTGGGCAAGTGCACATGGTAATAATACACACACACGAGTGAACAAGAGCTGCAAACCCTGAAAATAAGCCTTTTAAAAGTACATTTTTTACAATGTGGCTATTCAAGTGATAAGACAGCTTGCAACAGAGCTAATACAGAAGACAAGATCAAGTTTGCTCTGGCATTATGTTCTGCTTACTTTCCAGTGAAAGGAGATTAAGCATTCCTTTCTTGACCACAGCAGTGCAGCCAACTTTTGCGAGGAAATAAAAATAAGACTCAGGCCAAGCTGGGGTTTCATGCTCTGTGCATCCTGCATGACAATACCCCTGCTTCAGCTGCTCTTTTACCAGTGGATTTCAACCTTTCCCACACATGATTACCACTGCAATTGCCACCACTCTGCACCTGAGTATTCCTATCTTTCCTGTGAAAGATAACAGAGGCTAGATGTGCTGGTATCGGTAAATACCCAGCAGGAACCTCCAGCTCCCCCGGCGCCGCGGGGCGGGCAGCGGGCCCGCGGTGACCCCGCCCGGAGCAGGACACGCTCCGTGACAACACCTGGCGAAAACCAGCGGGGCTCGGGGAACTCCTGCTTATTGTAGGGGAAATAACGGGAGGCCAGCGGCCGTCGCGCCCCTCCCGGCTCACAGCTGCCGCTCCGTCCCACAGCAGGGCTGTGCCGCCGGCCCGGCTCAGTGTAACGCCAGGCTCTCTGAATGTGATCTGTACCCTCGGGTGTCTCAGACTGCAGCGCCGGCTGAGCTCCCACGGCAGCGCCCCGGCCGCCCCCGCCACCCGCGGGGGGGTCCCAGTCCCCTCAGGCCGAACTGCCCCAAGCCCCGCGGGCGGAGAGGCCCCGCACTTTCCCCTCCGGCACAGCCGTGGCCGCCTCCGCCTGAGCCGCCCGGCTGCGAGGGTCGCCGAGCATGACGGCAGCCCTGACCCGGCCGTGAGGAACCCGCAGCCCCCCGAGCCCGCCGGCCGCCCCGCGGGGCACAGGCGGCTCCCGGAGCCTCACCAGGGGAACGCGGCCATCTTGCGCCGGTCACATGACAGCGGCACGGCCGCGCCTTCCGCCGGCAGCCCCGGCCCGCCCCGCGCGCGGGAAACGCCTGAGGGGGCCGAGCAAAGAGCACACGGAGACACAGCTTGATAAAGGTTTAGAGTTTATTGTGCAGAACGCGCCAAGTAAAAAGCGAGACTGGTGAAAGTGAAACAAAGTACAAAAATAAATAGACTTCTGTAATGGTATCACAATTCCACACAAAATAAAAAGATAAATATGTATAAATACAAAACAGCAAGTACAAAACCAAATTCTGGCACTTGCCAAGAGAAAGGCCTCATGAAAGTTAAAAAAAAAAAAAAAAGCAAAAAAGACCCTTGTGCTATAATGCTTTATTACACACTGGAAACATGCTTGAAGAACAAGAGGTTTAGATGTGAAACCCTAAGAGAAGGGAAACATTCATTTCTACTAACACACTAAACCTATCTGTGCATCAACATATTGCCTATGCTAATAATAAATACAGCACATCAAACATCCATTAAAAGCATCAAACTTTAGTGCTGCCATATCAACAGCACCTTCTATCATCTGTGACACAGGTTACTCTTGTCACTCTAAATTCTTTCTCTCGAGATGTTTTCCACTCCTAAGAGAAGCTGGGAATTAAAACACAGCTTTGTTGCCCACTGGGTGAGCAGGAAACTCTCCTGGAGCATTTTCCTACTACAGCTGGGATTTTAAAGCACCACAGCATTAGTATGACAGAGGCAGGTCTTCCACTGCCTAAACTCTGCTATTTTCACCATCAGGGGTGAAAATATCAGGGGCCCCTGGCCCTAGGCTTTCAAACAAACCCAGCAATGTCATTCTTCAAGGTGCTGGGGCAGTGTTTGTGCCATTTTGCAATCATGCAGTTTGGGTAACTTAGTGCCTGGTATAACACAGCATCACGAGCTGCAGAAGACAGACTTGGTGGCAGATAAAAGCCACAGGCTGGTGCCAATCCACTCATCACTGCCCATGAAATAACTGTCCTCATGCCATTATTAATGTTCCTCTTTCATGCTATTTACCACAATCAAATTTTCAGTTAGTCTTTTTTCTCTTACATTCATGTCAACACACTACAAAGCCTCCAAAGTTCAGTGTGTTGTATTGTATTGACACTGGGAAAGTAACAAAATATAACCAAATTTACATTCTGGCAGTCAGTTCTCTTCTGCAAAGATTACACAGCTGAGCTTTTCTCTCTAGAACTTTGTGAATTTCATGTCTCAAGTTCATTAAGATAAGGTGGAGAATGATCTCCCCTGAAGTTGATGGATAATATCCATCAGTTGGAAGACAAAGGTAGAATATGACCATGATCTTTTAATGTTAGATATTCATAAATATGGAAGTGTTGGGATTTGGTAGGGATTCCCCACCTGCAGAAATCATGACTTCAGTGCAAGGGCCTGTTAGATCACACAGCAGAAGATAAACTGCTCAGAAAAATCCCACTGTCATCAATTAAATGTAACATATCTGAATTACTATTGCAGACTGAAATAACTATTTAGGTCTGAAATGTTAAAACAGTTAAAATTTTACCTTCTGTAGTTTTTGTAGAACATACACATCTCCATGTTGGACAGATGTTGTTTCCATGAGAAAATGCAGTGGACAGCAGGGCAATAAAAACCCAGGGCCCTTTCAGTACAGTGGTTTGATCTACCACACATATAAGTGCACATTTTTGGTTTGATCAGTGAAAGTTTGTCCATCAGCCCAACAGTGAATTTGGACCACATCTGTCCAGCTCAGAGAAATGCAAAACATTTGGTACAAGGCCTTTAAGTACTGAAATTGAGCTAATCTCATTCCTACAGAAAGTACATTCAGAACAGCTGCTGACAAATTCACTGACTTGAAAGATCACTTTTGTTTAAATTAAGTTTGGGGTTTTTTATCACATTTAGTGGCTTTAACTTTATGGTATGAAACAAAATACATACCCATGACTTACTTATGGTGGCACTAACACACAGAAATTGCAATTTAAGTAATGCAAAAAGCATATGTAAGACACTAGAATTAGAAAGTGTGAAAAAGTCACAAATTACCTTCATGTTGCCCCGTGCAAGTCTTTAAATAAACAAGATTATGAATCTTTTATATATTAATACTGGTCTGTACACAAGTTCTAACATGCAATTTTCCCACAAGCATTAGAGCTTCAAAGCAGCTTCAATATGATTGTGTTCTGTGTCATCTGAAAATGACAAAGTAGGTTTATGATGTCTAAATATACATCTATGTAAAGAAGATGCAATATTAAAAATCAGTGCTGACAAAGCCATCATTAAAACACAGCCATTTTATCCCAGGGAATGTTGTCTTCTTAAATTATCACAACATTTGGCTTCTTTCTTTGGGTTCTTCCTGCATATGCTCCTAAAAATAAGTAGAAACATTACCATATTACAATTAATAGTAATGGTTTTTGAAACAGGACTATCCAACAAAAATAGCTGAAAAAAATCAGGACTATTTTTTTTAAAGCAGTATTATGCATTCAGTGACTACTTTTAAAATGACAATTTTCATAATGGTACACCCCAAAAACCTTATGAAAACTACCTATAGGTTTAAAAGTAATGAGATTTTATAGTATTGTCTTACTTGATAACTATTCTATCTTCTTTTCTGCTATTCTAAAACAACTACAGCCACAATTTACAAATTTTTAAAAGAATTATTGCATAACCAAGATAGATGAAATGGCTGATTAAGTTTAACTATGCCATGTATTACTTTAAAAAAATATAAATTAAAAAATATCATACAAGCTGAATACTTAACATAACTTTTTCCTTTTGTCAGATTAATTAAAACAAGAGACAGCTGTAGGCTCCCATATGTCAATAAGACAACCAGAATTAGAGGTGCAGTATGAAAATCATCAGGCAGAGCCCTTATAAAAGGAAGGATGCTTAAGTAAAAAAATAATAAATAAACAAACAAATAAGTCTTTCCAGAGGGAACAAGTACATAATACATATATTGAAAAAATCCATATTATAGTATGCATAGCATAAGTATCTTCCAGGAATGAGGGTTCAGCACTGCAGGCTGCTAAGAAGTAGCACAACTCAGCATTCTTTAGGTTCAAGCAGTTATCAAGAAAGTGCAGCAGTGTGAGCAAACATTTCCACAAAGCAGTGAAACCATGTCACAGGGTGCAGAGCAGTGGGAATGAAGACAGCCATGGAAGAGAAATGACTACCAGGCAGTAAATGAAGGTGACAAAGGAAGTGCCAGTCCTTTCTGGGCTCTTTGGTCACTCTTGGTCAGAGCTGCAGTGGTTACTTACAGGTGTCCCGGGGCTATGATCAGCACAGGCCAAAGCAGGAATTCCCAGAGCCCTCACATCTCCACAGGCTCCCAGGACACAAAAGGAATTCTCACTGGCCCTGCCCTCCCCCGTGCTGTGCTCTTCACATCACCTGGGATCTCACAGGACAGACAACCAGGCTGACAGACACAGCCCTTTTTAGTGATTAACACTACCCCTTGACTCACCTCAAGTGTCCTCCAAGTTATAGAAAAATGTCCCACAAGGAACAGGATATTACAGTAACAGCACATGAGTGTGCAAAAATCCCCCAGCAATCTAGACTAAGGAATTGCAGAAGGCAAATTTGAATAAAAACAGTGGCAGTTCTGAAAACAAGGGACAATCACATGAGGCCTCTCTCCTGGGACAAAGGACAGACCTGCTACTCACACACAGCAGGTCTGAGGCTCCTGAAGTGCTGGCCTGAAAGCCAACACATTTCACAGCCCCCAGCACCTCACATGGGCAAGCTGTGCCCTTGGCTTGGCCAGGAGCTGCCACCACCCAGATATCCTGTGTGCCTCCTGCCTCTATTTCCTTTCCACAGGAAAGGAAACTGGGCAGAGGAGATGAACAGGCCTTGTTGTAGGAGCAACCTGATCTCAACCCCCTTCTAACACAATCAGACCTCATTAAATGCCCTGCCTGGCCCCACTTGCAAGCTACTGATGGAACATCCCAGCCTGATTTAAACTAATTGAAGTTTAAAAAAAACATTACTGATTTATGAGTCTGTGCTCTTCTCTTAAGCACAGAACTTTGGATTCAAGGAATAAAAAACAACAAAAACTAAGTTTAGGATTGCCACTTGATTCCTAAACAACATGTCTTCTTGCCAGAAAAAGAACAATCAGTCTGAGTGGTATTAAAGCTGCAAAGCACTTTGCATATAGAATTTAAAACAACAATCAAGAGAACAAAAGAAAAAAACATTGGACAAGTATGTTATTTTCTTCTGAGGGTTTGTCTCATATTGAAGTTGAATGTATTTATAATTATAGTAACTGTATCTTACTAGCCCTCCTTCCCCTTCTACCCCCCTAATAAGCCCAACTTAATTGGTAGTCAGGAATGAACAAAGAAAAGAAATTAAATCAATACCCTATTTAACATACTGCCAGACTTTTCACTATTCACATTTCATCCATATATAAAGGAAACCATACTCTATTTAAATATATTTAAATTAAGTTCTTTCATTATTGCAGAATTATGCAGATTGTTTCTTTCATGCCCATGTAATAACTTCAGAATGCATTTCTATTCATTCAATACAAGAAGTCTAACCTATTTGTGAAGGAGCACACAGAGGTGCTGGCATTGCACCACAGAACATGGGTGATGTCCAAGCTCTATGTGAGGTTACACTGAGCAGCCAGAACTACCCAGCATAAACCTGGTGAGCCACATCTGCCTGAAGTTCCAAGAAGGCCACTGCAGAAGGCATTCAGTGACTTTCCAGACACTTGACAAACAGCAACAAGGCAGAGAGAAGTTTGGAGATATATCCCAAAGGAGTTTTTTCATTGCCAAGCATGACCTGTCACAACTTTGGGAATTATGACTAAGATAAACCCAGGGACTTCCTTAGCAGAGCAGCACACGCTGCCAGCACAGCAGAGTGCTGAATGTTTAACTGCATGTCTGGTGCCAGACACAATGTAAACACCACTGTGTTCATCAGGAGCTCAGTGGGAATTACACGGGTTTGGGGATGGGACCCAAACCTGGAATCAGTGCCAGACCTGACCCTGACACCACCCTAACACTACTACTATTTCACAACCTCTGTAATACTGTAACTGGCAAAGGCTTTGTTTTGTTGTCCCTGTTCTTCAGCATGCTCCACTGAGTCCAGACAAACAACTGCATTGCTCTACTTTGGTGATGACAGGAGAACTAAATACAGAAAAATACATGAACACACTCTGGTTGTGATCTCATCACCTGCCTTTTATTTCCCCCATCTGATACTGCAGTGCTACCTGTGTTTGTGCCTCACTATACATCCTTGTGTGGCCACTTCTTTTGACTTCACAAAGCATCATCTGGGAAAACATCCCACTTAACCAGTGTAAAACACACTGCCTTCAAACACTCACCTACTCCCTGCTGGCATTGCTCTGGGGCAGCAATAAATAAACATTTCCCTTATAGGAAAGGTTTGATCCTTAACACATACAGATTATTTAAAACATTATGGAAAACAGTTGAAATCCTACTACATTACACAATTCCCTCATTAAGCCCCAAAATTCCCAATTTTTATACTTGACTTGTGGAACTCTCCTTTGAGAACGAAGTGTAATTCAGATCTTAGATAGTTTTAAAACCTATCAACCACTTCAACTTTTGATAAATCTAGGTTTATCACTTAAGAAATTTAAAATCTAATTTAAAAAATAGAAACTGTGTAAGACCATTCAAAGTGATTTATTAGAGGTTCAGCACTATTATCAAACCTTTTATATAAAAGGTAACCAATCAGTAATCTCTGTATGGTAGCACCAAAACTTTTAAACTTGGGTCATTGAGACTTAAACATGCTGTAAGATGCTATAGGAATATATATATATATATAATTTTAGGACTTTTTAGGACTGTATAATGAGTGAACACCCTCTGAGGAGTTGGAAACTGTCCTTCCTGTCCTTTGAATATGCTCCATGCTGAAGATGTGTGTACAGAACTAAGAATCAAATGACATGAAGATTCTAATCCAAGTCTATTTTGACTACTAGCAATTTCTCAGCAGTTCCAGTGAATATATCTGGCAATCTTTTTTATGACTGGGCATCTGGTGAGTGAAAGCAAATGAGCTGTGCAGCACATTCTATACACTATGTCTATAGAATCTGAAAGTGGATGGTTCAGTTACCAGCACAGGTTTGTTTGAGAGATAGGTTAGACTTAAGGCAGAGCAAAGCAGGTGCACAAGGAAAGGAAAACAATATATTGCTAATTTACTTTGTCTAGATACTAGTAACTTATTTACTCTAAGATCCAAGCACCAATTTTCTACACACCTGAAACAGCCTTGTTAGGCACTCTGCTCCCTGCAGCCTTCCTTCTATTTTGCTCAGCCCCATTCACTGAGGCCTTAGAGGTTCTAATTAAATATAAAACAGTTAATAAGTCACTTACAATAAAGTTGAAAGGCTGTATACAAAAATATAGACACTATCAAAATGTGTTTGGCATGAAAACATTTTTACAATGTCCCAGAGCCTCTTCCTGAGCACCAGTACAGTTCCTATTGATATTATTACAGCTCACATAGATACATTAAGTAGGAGAACATCTCCCCATGAACAGATTGAAAAATTCTATTGAAGAAAGTGATTTAGTTTAGATATCATGGCATTACAGTCTACACATAAAAATACAGTATTTCATTACGTGGAAGCAAAGCTTCATGGAATGAATGTTACAAATAGAAATGTTGGAACAGTGTAAATGAAGACAATACACAAGAGGATGACAACAATAAACATTTTCCTGCAGTATAAGGTAAAACAAAGCTTCATCACACTCTCAAAATACTGAGACAAGTAACTATTTTTACTCTGAACAACAGTTGTACTGTTATGTGTATGTTATGTGTAACCATTATTCATCAATCACTGTTTCTTGCACTTGGAAATTAGTTTCATCTTTAGGCTAGAAACATGCTGTGCTCTTACCCTTGTCTGCAAAGCAGTCTATGAACTGGAGCATTCTGTCCTTGGTTTGGTTGAAGTATGCTGTTAAAACACAAGCTTTTATTAGTGCTTTTTCCCTTCAAAAATAAAAGCCTCTCAAGAAATACCAAATTATTAAAGATTATCAATTTCAGAAAGGCTAACAGGTTTTGTAATGCAAATGACACATAGGCAAACTGGCTGGAATTGAAATTCCAGAATAGGATTACTACTTCCACTATTTAAAACAAAGAAACAAAAAAGCACACAGATAGGTGTCCCTCAGCAGTGCCTTGGGTCCCCAGTCATTGATGAGAACACACAGGAAAAAGGGCTGAATTGCTTACTGTTAATTGAACTGTATGAGTAGACAGCATGTCTTCAAAGCTTTTGGGTAAACATGGGATAAAAACTGTTTTTAAGGGATGCCAGGTATCTGATTTAAATATGATATAAACATGCAGACAGGCCTCATAAGAGAGCAGCTGTTATCTGCCTGAACAACATGTACTGAACACTGTAACTTCTGTGATCTGAGCAAACAATCACACAGTCAAGGAACAAAATTTTCCTCACATTAAAAAGCCACTACTTTTCTGACAGCTTTCTAAAGATAAGCATTATCAATAATTCCACTGCAAAGTAAAAGGTATTAGGAAAAGTAGCAGTGCCAAACTGAAGTTTAATAGTGCATCTCAGAGAAAAACCTTAAACCTGAGCACCAAGATTCAAAGCCATAAATAAATAACTTCTGAAGATAAAATTTCAGAAATGACTCTGAAGAAAACTTATTTTCCTAACTTATAATGAGCTAATAAACCCTTTTCTTGGGCCATGGTAAATCAGATTTCATTAATTTTCATGACAATAGTAGCTGGAATTGAGCTGATTGATGGCAAACCAACAGTACAGATCACATTATTGTAAGACAGTTTCTTAAAAGCATTTTAATACAAGTAACCATCACCTACCGATTTTGAGGAGTTTTTTGTTTTATGATTATTTTTTTACTTGGCATTCCCATTTCTGAAGCCCTAGAGAAACAAAAGTATTGAAACATATTTCAGTTAGCAAATCATCATGCAGGTCTTGATCAGAAACTCTCAGAGAAAGCCTACAAGAGGAACTACACTACATGTGACTCTCCATATATTTGACAAACAGCAACAAGGCCAAGAGAAGTTTGGAGATATATCCCAAAGGAGTTTTTTCATTGCCAAGTATGACCTTTCACAACAGAACTTCACTACATTCCCAGAGCAGTCCTACAGATTATCACTTCTTTACTCAGAAGCAAGTGTAACAAGTGTCCACCATGTTCCAAGATAATGCCTGCTACCATTCCCCAAAAAAACTCTGCCAGAGATACTCTATTAAGTTTCTTTATTGCTAGGCACTTAAGATAGATAAAATCACTTGGGGCACTTTTTACAGTTTGCAAAATCACCCATAAACTAAGCATCCACCACTGCATTATAGTGTAAATGCAAAACTTAGAACATTATTCTCCTTACAAACAGGAAAACTCTTAGAAGTACGAGCAAAATACAATTAGCAAGACACCATAAACCTGGAAAGTTTATTACTCATTCTCCTAGCAGAGACGTCAGTCTGCAAAGGAACTGTCATTCCATAAACTCCTCCTCACTATTTCCTATGCCTCCTACTCCTTCTCTTGTACCCCTTCCACCAACCCTCTCCACCCAAGGGAGCGCTGCACATACTTCATGTACTTCTTCCTGTCCAGAGATTTCTGTGTGGCTGTTGAAAGTGTCACTCGCTCTCTTGGGCTCTTTACTTTGTCCTAAAAAAAAGAGGATACAGAAGAAAGTTACCTACAAAAGCATAATTAAAAAATTTAGATTTAAGAAACATTGTACATGGGGAGGAAGAATCTCTTAAAAGGAAAATGGCTCAGCACTTCAAGTCCTGAAGCAGTTTACATTTCCAGGAGGTAACACACCATTTGCCTGAGCATCTTCTCTTTACGAACTTCGCGATCGTGCCGCAGGATGTTCATTCTCTCCGAGGCGCCCATGGTGAAAAAGATGTCATGGATGTCATAGAGAGCAGCCCGCAGCTGGGAAGAATCATTGAAATGTTCAGTAATCATTCAGTCAAGTTTACATGCCCATGGTTTTGAACATCGAGCTCTTTTTGCTTTCAATCTAAACAAAACGCTTCATAATTTCGAAAACCGTTTTTTGAAATCAAATAATTTTGTGTCAAGCAAAAAAAATGAAATCTTCTCTTCTTTAAATGTTTTACTCTAAACAAAGCCACTCTAAAGGTTTCATGTATTTATGTTACAAAAGCAGAATAGCTAGGAAAGACCAAAAAAAAGGTTTAAATTGTGTCACCTGAGCCATTACTCTTTCGTGAAGGGATGCATCTTGTGCTGACACAGTTCCTCTTTTCAATGGGGCTTCAGACTGAAAATTTTTTAGGAACTCCAGAGTATCCTGGGAAAGAGGGGAAAATAAGAGTAAGCACCAGGCATAAGCTGTCATAACAAAACAATTACTAACAGTACACACAGCAAACAGATTCTTTGTTTGACTTGCACCTTGTGACACCAAGCAATGCAACACTCAAATGTGTTCATGTGCAGCCCAAAATCTTCCGAGAGCAGAAAATGCAGGATTTCATCTGTCAATGGAAGGCAGGAACAAAAACAAACAGAAGAAGTTGACTATTACAAAAAAAAGCTGATCTTACTTTTACAGTTTGCTTAAGATGTTTCAATTTTTCTGTCTGCAGGAGTCTACGAGTGAGGAATCCCTTTGCCACTGCTGTGATCTTGTCAAACTTCATCTGTATCTCTGGACTGAAAACCTTAAAAAAAATCAAAACTTTTTATAAATAAGCAAGAATTATGAATTATTTATCAAATAACATCCATCAAGTGACCTAAGTTTCCAAGTAAGAAAAAAGCTGTTGATAAAGCTTTGACTGGGCTCGAAGTACCCACCATAATTTAGCAGAAGCAATATCCTGCTATATGATTACTTTGCATATATGAATAAGAAAAATAACCTACACAGTTTTCTCTTATGCAATCAAAGTTGAACAGATACTAAAATTTTCTGTTACCAGTGCCTTACAAAAAAAAAAATAGGACCTTTTAAGATAAAAATAAATCTGTCTTTTCCCTTACCTGAATCCACCTAGTTTTGATCCTATTACTTGGCCTGCACACTGAGGTCTTTATAACTCCACTACCTGAAGGTCCCCAGAGATAGAATGAAGCTTCACTTGTTGAAGAAAAGGTGTTGGGTGTTGTATGAGCAAAACCTGCACAGAGAGCAGAACACACAGTTCAACACACACTTCTGCCCAAAGTAATGCCTGTGTCTGTGGATACACTCAGCTCGAGGGTCACAGCTTTGTCTGCAAGGTCAATTACAGGCAAGAAGCAAGTTAAACATTTCTGATCGATTTCCATGCAAAATTTGCTAAACAAAAGACAGAACAAAACATTTCACAATGCTCTGGAACAGGTGAGAGGTGTTCCATCAGCTATAGCTGTACTGCCTTGCCCTTGCAGAGCCCCTCAAAACCTTCTACACAAATGGGACCACCTGGCCCAGTGCTGTGCAGCTACATGGCAGGAGGATAATCCTTCTGGGACATGATGCAAATCCACATCCTCATCCTTGATCAAAGGAGGCTATTCTTAGCTTGTTTTCCTTGGATGTGCCCTGAAACAGTTACATAACAAACGCAGTACATGGAATGGTTCAAGGATGGCTGAACCTGTGCTAAATGCCAGTGACACAAAGATGCAACAGCCTTTGCTGAGGGCAGCAGCCTTCTGTGTATCCTGAGCAGCCCTAGGGCAGAACACTGCACTCATCCACACAGCTGGTCCAGTCAAGCACTGCAGAACAAATTAGATCACAACACTTAATCTATATTCTTCCCTTCCAGTTTTACCAATGCTGGTGGAGTTTGTGTTATGGACTGTCTCCAGCTGAGACTGCACACTTTCCAGCAAGCCACTTTCACTTTTTTTCCTCCACTCCAACTCCATCCTGCTGTTAATATTCACTTTGGAAATTTCTATTTCTGTTGTAGTAACCTTCTCTCCTTTTGAATTTCTCTTCTTCTCTTCCAGTTCCTACAAAAGGAAGATTCAACCATGACACTATTTTTCTAACACTGCAAAGCAACAGAATATACATTCAAACTCAACTGCTTCCTGACAAACTTCCAGACAACACAAAACCTTTGCTTAGAATTTTTCCTGTTGACCTTACCTTCAATTCCTCCTGTTCTCTCTCTTGTTCAGCTATCAGAATTGACAGTTGTTGTGCATGCTGTTCTTCAAGTCTCTTTCTCACTTCTTCAAAGGTCAGCTCATTAGCTTTCAAAATACCTTCTGAGAAAATACATAACAAAGAATCAAATATTAAATACCCTCTATTATGATCTTTGCCAGAGACATCCATCCTTCATCAGTGGTAATTTGCTTCATCAGTAAAAAGTAAAAAAGATGTCTTTGATATCAGGTTTCCTTGATATCAAGTTCCCACTATGTATGGCACAGAGCCCCATCATTTACTAGTCCTTCAAAATATTTGCACATGCATATTTGTGAACTAAACTTGTGGATGGAACATTAACACCAAAAGCATATATTAAAATAGGGACATGGAAAATACAGCTCTAAGAATTGTTATATTTGCTGGAGTTCATTAATGTTATTTATGCCACTTCAGCCTCATTTAGTAGAGACACATGCAGATGTAACACAGTCTTGAATTTGAAGACAATATCTATATGGTTTTCTTTTAATTTACATGGGCTATCTTTTCTTTTAGGAGTCTAATTTAGACCTCATGGCATAAGACAATTGTCTTAGTAAAACTGAATTCCAGCTCCTAGACTGAAATGGGAAATCAGTACTTGTGAAGTCAAATTAAATTAGGGAAATGAGGCTTCTGAAAAGAAACACCAATGACTAATGATCACTGGGGTTTTTTCTAAAATATTTATAAACTGTGAAGTAACCCTCAAGCACAGGAAATCTTTTACCTTTTGTCATATTCTCAAGGACTGCATTCTTGGTAATGTAAACTGATCCCACGGGATATTTCTGTTCTTGCAACCACTGCTTCTCTTGTTCTTCCATTCCAACTCTGAGAACACAGGAACTGTTTTCTTTTTGGCAGTTGTCAGCATCCAAATCAAGTCTACGTTTTACCTTTCCATAATTTTCTGGGAACTGCTCATTTGCTGAGGAAACATTTGGAGTATTATCCAGCTGCTGTCGCACATTCTTGCTCTGCAGTAGTAGTGGAGATGGATTTTCCACGTCGTAGGATTTATTGAGTTCCACTAGAGAATTACATTTAGTGTTTTCTGCCAAAGTAGCTGCTTTCATTTCATTCACAGCCAGGATCTTCTGTGTCACTGCAGACTGACTGATGGCAAAGGGCTCGTTCACTTTTGGAGGTGCCATACTTGGACTGCTCTCTACTTTATGTGGCCCTCTGCTGTCCATCACCAGCTGTCCTTCCAGCATAGCTGACACCGCTCCTCTGCTTTCAAAGAGCCCAAAGGAATGGCGCTTTGGCCTGCCAGCCCCCAGCCCATCACAGGGGCCCAAAGAATTCCTGCTGACACCTGGAACTCTGCCAGGGCACACTGTAGTGAAGTCCACCATGAACTTTGGCACTGATTCAGACACATTGTTTTTATCTGCAATATCTTGCATGATTAAATCCATTGTTCTACCCTTACCTTTAGGACTTAACTCATAAGCATTCACAGGGTTGTTTATAATGATGTGTCCCATGGATAAAGGTCTGGGGCGCCGTCGGTGCATTTTAGGGCTCATGCTTGGCTCTGGGCTTGGCAATTTGGCATAAGAGCCTGTGAGGCTCCTGACAATGCTACTGTCACGCTCAAACATAGAATTCTTTTTCAATTCCTCATCTGAATCTGAATCCACCAAAGGGGGTGTTCCAACTCTCATAGGTATGTCTACTTTAGAAAAACTGGATAAAGTGGACATACTTGTGTTATTTGTATGAGTGGAGGCACAGTGGAGAAGGGTATTTGACTTATTAAGACTGGGTTTATCAAGTGTCTGAGCAGTGCAACTTCTGCCTGTAAGTTTTGCCCTCTCTTTGACAGAGTCAGTTGTTTTAACACCATCATTTTCTTTATCTGAATGACTTTCACTCGTACTCCTCTTTGAATTGCTTTTTGAGGTACGCTTGCTCTGCTCTTTCTCTATGTACTCCCTAGACTTCTTTATCAGGTTCTGAAGACTCATTACACAAGGATCTTGGACATCCTCATCTGATGGTGACCCCACTCGTCCCTCCTGCTTCTGCAGAGCATGAGATGGGACCTTGTTACACACCTTGTCAGGAGATGCAGCCCTTGGACACAGCACATCTTCCGAGGAGCGACTCTCACCTGGCTTTGAACAAATTTTTTCTTCTGCTGCTTTAACTACTTCTGTCCCATTTGATGTCATTTGCCCTGCAGTACCTGATGGTCTAAGTTCTGATGTCTTTTCCAGGTCCATGGAGCTCTGCCTTTCAGGAGTACATGCTGAACTGGTATCTGATAGAGCTGTGAAGTCAGTCAAAGCCTTTGAATCCAAACCAGGGCAAGAACTCTCAGCCTTTGATGTGTTCACACCACTCATGCTATGTCCCTTCTTCATCTGCAAATGAAAATTTTAAAAAATGACAGATTTTCAATGAAATCTCAGAATCTCAGATTCCTTCAAACTTCACTTGAACTTAAAAAAAAATTTAAAAACTAACTTTATTTAAGTGAGAATTACATGCTCCTTCCAGCCAGCATTTGTTTAAAAGGATTTTCACACTACAATTATCCTATGAGCTGTGTCTCAGTTATCAAAAGGACACACTTGGAAAAAAACCAAACAAATTTACATTATTTTTGTATTGAACATACTTTCCTGGTCTGCTGGTCAAACCTCAAGCCAGCTGACTGTTGCCACACACACTCAGTAAACAATGCAAACTACAAAGTGTTGCTTGCCACCTTGGTAACTCAACAAACTCAGTATTAACTGTTTAAGAAACAGTTTAAACTAAAGGCTGTATTACAGCTGTTCCAAAGACATACAATAACTCATTGATTAGATGTATACAGTAGTCTTTTAAATCAAAACCTCTACTAAATTCATCATTGAAGCAAAGGAAAAAAAAAGTTGCAGTAAAATTTTAAAGCATACAACAGAATTTCAAGTTGTTGTGAAAGTAATTTTAATTCTGTCATCATAAAGTTGAATATAGACTATTTTATGATTAAGCTATAAGCTTGCAAATAAAGCAGCTCTAACACACAGGAGTTGTTCACTTGTTTTAAGAATCTAGTTGTTTCCAACACTCACAGAAGAAGCAGTGAGCTCTCTTGCATACAGCAAAAGCAGCAGTGAAAAGCAAGGCCATGCACTACAATGAGTATCAGTAAATGTATCAGGACACACACATGAAATACCAGCAAATGCTGGCTCTGGAGAGTTACCTCCTATTCATTTCATGTTTATACTGGGGAATACTTAAACCCCAGTACTTTCTCAAAATGTCTCTAAGCAGTGATTTTCTGTAAATCTATGAGGCAGCTTAGGACTAGCACTACCTGGACATTTTCTACAATCTCCTGAACACGAGTCAATAAAGCTTTTTTCCGGGACTCCCGTTTCCTGCTCTCCAGCTCCAGTGCTTTCTCCTTATACTGCTGTATTTCCTTTTTCTTTTCAAGGCTGAGCTGCAAAAGAGAGTGTAAGAAACATAGTTTATATCACTAAACGCAAATTTCAATACAGAATTACAGAAATAAATTCAGAAGAAAAACAACAGAACAAAACAATTAGACGAACAGAAAACATCTGGGATTTTGAGCATGCATTAAATGCCAGCTTCTCAACCAATTTTTTAAGAAGAGGTGAACAAAATGCCTTCTTGGCACACATGCAAATGAACATGAATTTAAAACACATTTATAAAATTTTCCATGAACATGCTATGGTATCAATCTGACACAGGATTCAGAGATTTTTTCTAAAAACCATGCATTTGTAAATGAAGAATGTGACAATATATCTGCAATTTATATCTGTATCATGATTTTTGGAGTTGTAAGAGACTCTCTCCCATTTCTTCCCATCACTGAAACAAGGAAATCAGCTGCAGTATTGCAGGAACTACCAACAACCTTCAGCTTAACTCTGTTCGCATTAGCACAGAATGACTTAACATAATTGATGAGCCTATGGAATACATTAGAGGAAGATGCAAACATATGCAAAAAAAATTTCCTTAAAAGCTTTTTAACTATCTCCATATTTCTTATTTGCATTTTTACACCATTAAAATAACTCACATGTTCAATATTTGAAATGTCAATGATTTTGTGTGAAGCCCAGCAGTAACATTACTGAAAACAATCAGCATTTGTGCTGCCTTTAGGAAGATAACTTCTAAAAAAATTAAAGGGAATGTAGTCAGTGCGAGGGGAAAAAAGTATATTTAAACCCTTATTTTGTAAGATTAAGGCTAGGAATGCTTAGGAAACACTAAGCAGCAGGTCAGATGACAGCTCACACAGACATCTTCAGTAGAATCATTACATGTGCACATCAAAGCTGATGCCAATAGCACAGTTAGGAGGAAAAGGAATAAAAAAAGGCCTTACCAGAGGGGAAAGCACAGGAACTCCATAGAATTGAATGAGGGAGACATTTTTGTTCTGAACAGTAAAAGAAGTTTTTCCTTTTATTGCCTCTTCTTGAATTCTGGAAAGATGCTTCCTACAGAATATTTCATAGTCCTCCATCTTCATGTTATCTAAGCTGCAAAGAATAATAACATTACTCTTCCATGTACTTCCAAGACATTGAAGGGGAAACAACATCACCACTAATTCTGTGTCACTATGTTTTGGGAAGCAAATTCTACATTAGAAAACCGAATTAAGTTTCTCTTCCTCCTATCATTACCAAAGCCTGCAAAACTCTTCATTATTTTCCCCATGAAAGGAGAATCTGCATATATGAGCAAAAAGGATGATCACAAACACACAGAAAAGAAAGCAAGCATTGAGATAATCAGGATTTACAAAACTGTACCTGCTATAGATAATATATAATTTCCATCAAAGACTAAACCTTTGAGATCTTACACAACGAGACAGATCCTAACAACTGTTAAAAAAACCCCAAAACCCAGCCCAAACAAAACTGCAGCCCAATTGAGCTAAAAAAAAAAAAGAAAAAGAAAAAAAGAAAAAAAAGCCTTTGCATGTTTAGGGGGCTGAGACGAATTCGTGTTTCACTCCCGTGAGCCTCCGTCTCGCTACATCCCTGTATGAACAGACGCCAATACTTACACCACAAAAAAGAAAGAAATAAATCAATGACAGCCATGTCTCCTAAAAAGCGGCCAAATATCTGAAATATCTGTCACTGCCCGTCCCCACCGGAGCGAGCAGCGCCGGGCAAGGCCTGACAACGCTTTGTTCCCTGGCACGCCGCTCCGGCCGATTCCTGCCCGATTCCTGCGGGGCTCCGAGCCCGCCCCGGGCTGGGGCCGATTCATCGCCTCCCCGGGGCCCCGGCGCTCCCCCCCCGTCCCCGTCCAGCGGCTCGGTACCTGCGCGGGGCCGGGGCCGGGGCTGGCAGCGGCTCCCCGGTAACGGCCGCCGAACGGCCGGGCCGCCGCACTACGGGCCCCAGCGCGCCCCGCGCCGCCGCCCCGCCCCGCGCCGCCCCGCGCCGCCCCCGTTGCCTTCCGCGCTCCCCGCGCGGCCGGACGGAGCCCGAGGGCGGCCGTCACATCCCCCGGGACACAGCCGCGGGACAGCTCTGCCGTGCCTACGGAGCGCCCAGCCGAGGCAGCCCCAGCTCAGCGAGATGAGAGGGCATGGAGCGCCATACCGGTGGCATTTCCAGCCATTTCCACACACAGCTCTCCCAGACAAGTTCCCCTGTTAGCACGGGTGAAATCTGCTCTGCTTCATCCCATTACACATCACACGGCTGTGCAGTTCTGGTGCAGTCAGGAGCACAAATGTGCCGCCGCAGGTATCAGATTCAGCGAGCACGCTGTGATAAGAGAGATAAACATGCGCACCTTTCCCATGCTTCGTGAGGACAGCACCGACCAGGACAGCATCCAGGAGGGCATCAGCGCTGACATCCTATCCCTCCCGCCCGGGCGGCAGCCAGCTGCCGGTCCAGCCAGTCCAGCAGCAGGTAACACTCACAGGTAACACTCACCCGTCAGGCAGGTCAGGTGGAAGGAAAATCCACACTTGTTTGCCAGCACTTGGCCCAGGCATAATTAATTTAAATATATGGAAGCATCTAATTCCCAGCATTTAGAGCTGTTAAAGCTGTCATTCTTGTTTCAAAAAACAAGTTCGTCATCTGTTACCTCTTCAATGATCTTTGAGGGGCTTTATTTTTTTAAATTTCATCTTTAATCTTAACAAATGCCGTTGTTTATCAAAAGGTTTTTTTAAATACGTTAGACATCTAATTAGACAGTCCATTATTTGTAGTGCATCTGCATACATATCTCTGATTTTTCTTCAGCTACACCTGGCAGAAACACAAAACCACTGACAGAGTATCTGAGATGCTCAGAACCAGCTATGACACTATGTGACAAATATTCATCTCCACAATTAAAAAAAAAATTAAAAAAGGAAACAAAAACAACTGTTCAGAAGATGGCTCGTGCCTGTTCTACCTCTAGTTGGTCAGAGCTCCTCACTGGAAAGTTGCTTCCCATCCTTCCCACAGATACAGACACCAAAAAGACGGTCAAAACCCCCCCCTTACGTTAACACAAACTGCTAGCTCCTCGTCTTTGCTATTCCACTTCTAAACATGCCCAGTTTCCCCAACCTTCACGTAACCGGTTGTTTTCATGCCGTGTTGCTCATCTCTCCGGGTTCCTGGCAGATGTTCACACAGGTGTCAGAGTCCCTGTCCAGCAGCCGCCGCTGTCCGGGCAGGAGGCACCGCCTGCTCCTCCCGGGCCTGGCCTGTGGGCAGGCACGACTGCACAGTCAGCTACACAAAACATACAATATGTAATGTTTTATATAACAAACACAGTAATTAGCTGGAAAATTATCACCATGGATGTTATGTTTCTAACTAGCTAGCTGGCATAGCAGTGGAAGGCCCTCAACACTCTCCATACACACGAATGTTTTGTGACTCCCTGGACAGCGCTACCTTTCCTTCCATTAGCTCCCTTTACTTTTATCTGCACCATGTTTTATCAGGAACAGCCCGTTCCCTCAGTGCCTCGAGTTCCATCAAGAACAGCCCGTTTCCCTCAGTGCCCCATGTTCCATAAGGAACACCCCGTTTCCCTCAGTGTCCCGTGTTCCATCAGGAACAGCCCCTGTTTGCCTCGGTGCCCCGTGTTCCATCATGAACAGCCCCTGTTTGCCTCGGTGCCCCGTGTTCCATCAGGAACATCCCGTGTTCCAACATGAACACCCCGCTCCCCGCACTCCCCTCCTGGCGTTACCTGAGGCGGTGCTTGGGGCCCGGGCCCGCCCTCAACGCGGCCGGCGGGGTCGGGCGGGCACTGCGGGTCCTGATTGGTCGCTGCGGCTGACAGCCGAGTGCTGATTGGCCGGCGGATGGGGCCGCCGTCGCCCTTGGCGTTGGGAGAGGCGCGGCCGTTGTTCCGGCCCGGCACGGACGGTGACCCGGCCCGGCACGGGCGGTGACCCCGGCCCGGCCCGGCCATGCTGTGCCACGGCGAGGGCCTGCTGAGCTCCCTGACGGCTCTGATGGCGCTGGCGCTGGCGCTGAGCCGCAGCCCGGCTCTGGCCTGCCTGCTGCCGGCCGGGCTCTACCTAGCGCTGCACCTCTTGGCCCTGGAGCCCGCGGCGCCCCAGAGCGCGCAGCGCGTCCTGCGGCCCCGCGGCGCCGCCGCCCGCATCGCGCACCGCGGCGGAGCGCACGACGCGCCCGAGAACACGCTGGGGGCCATCCGACAGGTCAGCACGGGCCCCGGGGCTGGGGTTGTGTCCGATAATCCGCCCTCACGGCAGCAAGCCGCCCTCAGCGTCAGCAACTCGGGCCGCTCTTCCCATGGCTGCTGGAAGCTGTGTGGGTGTTGATCCTTCAACCCAAAGGGGCTTCAGCTCCGAATCTTGTGGGAGCTGTTGTAGCCTTGGTGCTGATGGATATTTCAGCGGTGCAGCGATAATGAAATGCTGTGTTTCGTTGATGCAGCAACAGCACACAGAGAGCGGACAGCAAGTCAGTAACAGGTTGTTTATTTTTTTAAACGTTGGAGATCTGTGATGAAAATCCAAATTTAGGGGAAAATCTGGTACCAGAACTTCACTGTGGGCAGCCCTGCCATGCCTTACTGCTGCCTCATCTGCGAGGCATCAAGGCACAGCCAGGGTTCACAGTCTCTTTCTGAGAATCATTTGAAATAGTGATTATCAGTCTCTGGAATGTAGTGTTTCTGTGAGGTTGAGACGTTGCTGCTCTGAGGATCTCTTACCTTTGTGTGAGACAGGATTCTTAGTCCTGATAAATTCTGAAGCTGCACAATCCTTTCGTGGCAGACACCTGGAGGTAACCTCTATACACGGTTTTTGTCTTTCTGGTGCATTGTCCCTTTCCCCAGGAGGGCAATTTGTCCTTCAGAGCAGTTGGTGTTAGCACTTCACTCAAGTGTTTTTCTGAAAGGTTCTTGGGAAAGATCCAGGGCAGGAAGAAGGTGTATGAAATGTTCTAAGGCAGCCTGGCTGCTTCTTGCTCTCTGATAAGGCCACTCCTCAGAGAGGAGCAGGGATTTGCCATCCATGGTATACACGTGGTAAGCAGTGTTGATTAAGTGTTAAAGTGCAGACATTTGCTTCTCTTGTCTTTCAGAAAAGAACATAAGGACTCCAGGGTTATTACATCAGAAGGAGAGAGCAGGATTCTTTTCGGCATTTTTATCCTGAAACAGTTCCAATCCCAATACTGAGGCAGAATCATTATGGTTTCAGCTGTAAAATAGATTAGATGGTTCAGTTGATTTTTAAATATTCAGCAATGACTTGGATAAAACCTGCTTTTTTCTGCAGATGAAGACTACTGAAAAGTACATTAATGTTTTATTATTTTTTACCAAAATACAAGCTAATTATAGCTGTTCCTATGTTGAATCTATAAACCTGTCTCTTCTCTTGTGTATGTGATTTTTAAAATTTTTTTTAAGGCAGCTGAGAATGGAGCAACAGGTGTGGAGCTGGATCTTGAATTCAGTGCAGATGGTGTCCCCATTCTCATGCACGATGACACAGTTGAAAGGACAACTGATGGGGCTGGGAGACTGCAGGACCTGACTTTTGAGGAAATCAGGAAGCTGAATCCAGCTGCAAAACACAGGCTACGGTAAATGAACTGCTCTGAAATTACACTTACAACAGTGGAAAAATAATTCTTGATGAACAAAATTATTGATTTGATCTATCACTGATGAACATTTTTTTTAATTTAAAACTTAGTTCTATATTTTAGTTTTAATTTGAGTTTTAGAAGCATGTAAGACTATATCTTCTTACTCATCAGTAGATTAGGAACAGTGGAACACAATCAGGATAAATGGCTTTTGAGGACAAAATCCACAGACATCTAAAGTGAAACAGGTCAATATTTACATAAGCTTGTCCTAAATTGACTGCAGGACACAGAAGGTGCTGGGATCTTCATATGTCAGAATTGGCTACAGGAATGACTTCTAAGATTAGTTTTATTCACATGTATTTCTTGACTGATGGTGTTTTGGGGATTCTATCAGGTTTATACTCTTGAAGAAGAGCTGGACAGATTTTGGGTGGCCTCACTGTGACCCTTGTGGCTGATTAGGTCCTGCCTGGGGGTATGCAAGGGGAAATATTTTTTTACATTACTAAGAATTTGATAACAATGCAGCTTGTGAAGTATCATAAGTGAGTCCATTTCAGAGGAAGGACTCTGTGTGTGCTCCTGAGACACTGCATTAGGGAATTCCAGAGCTACAGATGTGCCTCCTGTGGGTGTGTGGCACAAGGAGTATCTTCCCTGTCTCACTGGAAGGAGGAATTTCCACAGGCAGTGACTGCTGAGCAGCTGCTGTTCACTGTCAGGAGTGAATGCACTGTCACCCCATCAGGAATGGTTTATTATTGATGGGAGAAGCTGCTTCTGCTGATCCTCAGCTTGCCCTCCCTGTTCTGCCAGGATCTGCATTTCTGGCTCAGGGCTGGGGAGTGCAGTAGGAGCAGGAGGAAAGCAGCAGTTGGAACTGAAAGCTCATTTGTGGGAAGGAGGTGAAGAGCTGGGGTTGGTGTTTTGGGGTGGGACACGGGGCCAGTGAGCACTGGATCCCACCCCCAGTTCCAGTGCAGCAGCAGCAAACTGTGCTGGAATCAGCCCTGTTGGTGGTGACATGGCAGGCCATGTGTGTGCATGTGTGTGTTGACTGCATTCCAAGGAGTTCTGTGTTTCTACAGGAGCCAATTCCAGGATGAAAAGGTGCCAACTCTGAGGGAAGCTGTTGTGGAGTCCATGCATCACAATCTTACAATCTACTTCGATGTCAAAGGCCATGCAAACCAGGTACTGCTCACTGCAGCATGACACCTCCCTCACCCCTGCCTTGGGTTTCTGGCCTGCTGCTGGTGACACCCAGAGCTGTCCTGGGAAGCTGCAGCTTGAGACTGGCACAAGGCTGGGGCAAGTGCTGCACTCAGCTCCCAGTGAAACAGAGCAAAGGGAATTCCCTGCTGTGCTGGGGGGAGTCACAACCTCATCTTCAGCCTCCAGTGAGGGATCTGTAATTTGCATTACTGAAGGCAGATGAAAATGATCCATCACTAACATTTTACATAAATTAATTTTTTTTTCTTTAGCCTAGCAAAATATAGGAATAAATAATTTTCCTCTTCAACTAAAGTCTGGGTAGTACTAAAAATTAGATCCAAAACATATTAAAGGGCATTTCAAACACTGAGAATCCTACTCATTATTGTAAATAGAGTAATGAACAGAAATTCTTTTGCTAAAAACCAAAATATCATTTCTGTGTTAATGCTATAAACAAGATGCTGTTTTTCTTCTTCTCCCTTTCTATTTCAGTCTTGTAACACAGCAGGGAAGTGTTTTTAAGATTGTTCTAAAATGACTTTGCAGTGTAAATTAAATATGAGTGTTTGTATAACATCTCTGTGTGTCTCTAATTGCAGGCAGTTGATACCCTGAAACAACTCTACCAGGAATTTCCACAGTTGTATAACAGCAGCATTGTCTGTTCTTTCATGCCAGATGTTGTTTATAAGGTGATGTTTCCTAAAAGTTTGTTTTTTATTTTTTCAGTCCTGTCTTGGAATTTCAGTATGGTATTAAACTCCCAGTTCCAGGTTTCTTTTGGGCTGATCAAATTCTTAAGGCTTTTAAAAACAAATGGAGCATAATGCATAATCTTATTGGATGACTCTACTCATTAGATGCAAATAGGAATCTACAGCAATTCCCTCCCTTCTGAAAGCAGTGCAGACAGTGCATTGCTCTTCTAGTTGGTGTCTGGCCAGGTATCTGTGTGCAAGGTACCTGCTAAATAAACCCTTTTTATTCTACATTACTCCTAAAACTCTATCCTCATTGCCAAGTCTACTTACTTTTTTTCCCCATTATATACATTGCATGACTGCTGTCTAATTTCTTTAACACAAGAGCTGGTGCTTATTCAGTATGATTTGAAGAAAAAACCCTATAAAATATAAACATCTTTGTAAAAGAGTTACAAAAGGATCTGGAGGGGAAGGGCAGAAGCATTCTGGTGGAGTTGTAAATGCAAGCTAGGACTTTGTATCTAATTTCTCAAAAAGTGTTTTTAATGCTGCTGGGCTTTTGGATGAATTACAGTCTTTTCTCCTTGGTCCTCCAGATGAGACAAGCTGACAGAAATGTTGTGACAGCACTGACCCACAGGCCCTGGCAGCTGAGTCACCTGGGAGATGGGACACCCCGATTCAGTTCCTCCTGGAAGCATTTCTTGTACATGGTGATGGATGTCATTCTGGACTGGAGCCTGCACAGTTTCTTGTGGAGATTGTGTGGGGTTTCAGCTTTCCTCATACAGAAGAATTTTGTTTCTCAGTAAGTGTTGAAGTTTGCTTGTTTATCAGGAGACATTCTCTTCTGTTAGTATATAGGGTGGAGCTAACACAGTATCTGCTTAACAAAATGTTCCATTTAGTGTTGCATGAGGTGTCTTGATAATTTCTTTACTCTGTGCTGTTTTATGATTTTAAGCCTCTTTTTTATCTGAATTTTTACCTTCTGTTAATCTCAAAGAGAAAAAGTATTTGTTGCTTTTGCCTGTTTACAATAAGAAAACACAAAAAGATGATGTGGCAGAACGTGACACACTTTTGTTCCTTGATGTGCTGCTGATGCAAGACCAAAACTCAGCTGTAGCCTCAGCACTGTTAACTCAGTGTAGTGTCAGGCTGCTCTCAGGGTGTGTCTGTTCCTTGCAGGGACTATGTGAGGCACTGGTCTTCCAGAGGAATTCGAGTGGTGGCCTGGACAGTGAACACATTTGCAGAGAAAAGCTACTACGAGAGTGTCCTCGACTGCAGCTACATCACCGACAGCTTGCTGGAGGACTGTGACCCCCACTACTGAGCCAGCCTGGCAGGGCTGATGGAGTGCTGAGGAGAGCCTGGGAAAGGCAGAGCAGCACCTGGCTTCTGCCTCTGGCCACATCTCAAATGCAGGAACCTTCTGGGGCAGCCACAGAGTCTGAGGAAATCAGTTTCATGTGAAAGAATCAGATAATTTTGGTTCTAAATTGGTGTCGGCAATTTCAACTCATAACTTGATGTTAGTAATTTTAACTAGCATGTCCTACAAGTGTATACTAATTTGAGGTTGATTTATAGCACCTTAAAATCAATGACATTACTGTTCTTAAAACAAAAACTGGAAATAATGCTACAATGGTGCCAAAATAGAAGAGGAGTATATTTCCCTGCCCTGTGTGGAAAGATGGCTGTGCTGAATACTGATGAGGAAGAAAAAGCCAACTTTCCATGTATGATGTGATGTGAAGGTTATGAGAATTAACAAATAAAACTTGATTAGCTTCTTATCTTCCAGACCTTTTAAGAGAACCAGTGGAAGATAGGAAATTGTTTCTTCTAATGAAGAAAAAACACAGCACATGAATGTATTTATTTTTAAGATAAAGCTATATAGAGAGTGCTGGTAAGCAGTAGAACAAATGGAGCTGAAATGTCTTTTTAGTTTGCTTTTGGTTGCATGATTGAAGGGCACTCAGAGGGATATGGAAACTGTAATCCAGATTTAACTTGAACTCCAAAGAGTCTGCAGTTACAATAAAAAGTCTTTGAGAATTCATGGGGAAGTGTTCTTTGTCAGCTGTGCAGAAGGGTATTTTATATAAAAATGTTAAAATTAGTGCAGATTGTCCCAGTTTGGGAAAATCCAAACTTCTGGAATACCAGAGATTCATGCTGTGACCTGCTGGGGGGGATGGATTTTTTGTTTGTTTCCTGAGCTCCATCCAGGCACAAAGTAGCACAAAGGAGGTGCTTTTTTCCCTGTCCCTCACCCCCCTGCACTGCAGAAGCAGCAATCTCAGCCTCCTGCTGCACATCCCATAGAATGTGTAGGTTAATGTCCAGATGCTGTCCTGCCCTTCCTGGGTGCTGTGCTGTCACTGCTGAGCCCCACTGGGGCTCCCACTGAAGGACAATGACTTTTCATGGCTATGGCCCTGCTCCAAAGGTCCAGCTGTGGTTGCTGCTCGAGTTTCTGGCACTGCTGGGTCACCATCCTCAGTGCAAACACCACATCCATATCCAATGCCCACAACCAGGCTCCACAGGGGTATGTGCAGGGAAACAACATTGAATCTCTGCTCTTGCATTGTGTGTAAAGGTTGTCCTTTTCTCTGTGCCTGTGGTGGCTGGGTTAGCCTAAATTATGAGCAAGATGAAAAGTTGTGCCTCTTCCCAGAGCAACAAGGGAGGAAAAAAACAGGCACTAGTAGAAAATGAGCTAAACAAAACAAAAATTATCATGGTGGTGGCAACGTTGTAGTCTTGAATAAAAAGAAGCTGCATCAAATCTCATAGTCATGTATGATAAAAAAATAACTCTTAGTTGTATTACTTCCAATCAATCCTTTATAGAAAAAGACATGTGAAGTTCCAGTTTACAAGCAATAGTTTTACACAGATGAGAATTTGATAAGTAGACACTCTTAGTTCTCATGGCTTCCTCAAAGCTGCTTTTAAGTCACTGTAATAAACTGTAAAAATGGCTCAGAAAAATGAACTCAGTTCACACAAGTTACTTCACAGCCATTACAATGTCTCAGTCTTTAAAAACAACTGCACTTTAATATACTTCTGTTTATTTAACCAGTACTGCAGATAAAAGCTGATAAAACAGGTAAAACAATATAACTGTTAGAAAAATATTTTTAAACACACAACTTTTATTTACAGTTAGGTACAAATTCCCTTTAGATTTAGTCAACAACACATGGAGGGAGCCTGACTGCATCGAGGTGATGCCAGTCCTGGGGGAAGGCTGTCACCAACACCACTGCTGCAAAACAACCCCAGCAGGTGGATATTCCCTATCACAGTAAAAAACCCAAGTCCCGACGCATTTTACAACCTGTTCTTCCAGTTTTTTCCTTCCATTTGGACGTAAAAAAAGATGTTTGAGAGATTCTTTTATCATTAGTGCAAGAGAGGATGGCTGTGCCTTCACTTGGTGCTGCCTGTCCCTGCCCAGGGCTGGAATCCTTCGCTGCCATCGCTGTCCGTGCCCGTTTAGGGCTGGAATCCCCTGCTGCCATCGCTGTCCGTGCCCGTTTAGGGCTGGAATCCCTCGCTGCCATCGCTGTCCGTGCCCCTTTAGGGCTGGAATCCCTCGCTGCCATCGCTGTCCGTGCCCGATTAGGGCTGGAATCCCTCGCTGCCATCGCTGTCCTCGCCCAGCGCCGCTGCCCGGGCGCGCAGGGCGAGCGCCACGGCGCGGGACGGGCTGGGCTCGCCGCCTGCTCGGCCCAAGGCAAACAGCGTTAGAGGGGGCGGCCACCCCGCCGGAACGGCCCCTGCTCTGCAGGGATCGCTTCTGTCAAGTTTTTGCAATGGTTACATGGAATTGAGACTGCCACGCAAGGTCCCATGGCCTTGTTTTACTCTGAGCAGGATGATGTCCTAGGGACTCTACCCCCTTTCACACCAACACATGAAGTCTGTTTCTAAACTGATTTAAAGTTCTTGCCTCTCTCTTGGGTGCTCCCATAAGACAAAATGGCTCATTTACCCAGGAATTTCACTCTCTAGTACACAGAAGCTGGTGGTCAGGCTTTAGAAGTCACCTCCAACACAGAACAAGCTACCAAAAAGCACAGTCTGTAGAAAAGCTCACTCCACAAGCCCAGTTGTAGGGGGATAGAATATAAGAAAATAAAGATAGTGTAGAAAGTAATCTTACCCTAAGGAGTTGCAGCTGGGCCAATTAGCAAAGATTAGGAGCAGGCCTGACTTTAACAGGCCCCAGCTGAGACCAATGAGAAGAAGATGCTATAAAAGAGTGGGGTGGGCTGGGTGAGAAGGGAACTGGAGTCAGTGGCTGCTTTGTGAAGAAGAAAGAGTCAGTGCTCTGAGGAGTGAGGAGCTGCCCATGAGAAACACCAAGAAGGTCTGAAACTTTTGTGATAAGGAGACAACAGTATGGAACCCCTGCAGTAAGATGGCAACACCCAGTCATTTTGTTTTCTCTATACACAAGATGCTAAAATGCTGTGTCCCTGACATGCAGCTGTCACACACTGTGTCTGTGCATCAAACATTTTTACTGAGCTGAATTTTTAAGAGTTTCCTGTGTTTCATCTTACTTGCTTACCTGGTGGAAAGTCACTGCTGCTTGAGATCTCAACAGAAAAGGGATGCTGAAAACAAAATTCACAAGCAGATTTAGGTCATGGTTTCCCTCCTGTGTGTGTTTATCTTGTATTTGAAAAGATACCAGTTATCTGTAACAAAACCATGCTCTCCAAGTCTTGAGCAGGTTTGTGATTATGAGTGTTCAATAGCTATTCTGATCACATTTTTATATCTGCTCAAGTTAATCTTTAAAGTGATTTCCATGCATACAGGCCTTTGCCACACATATGCCCATCACCTATGCCACACCCCAGATTCTGTGTAGGGGAATCTACATTTCCCTCTTTTGCCCATCTCACCTCATTGTAGGATGTGTTTTGGCTTCTGTCAAATGCCCTTTCTGCGTAGCCTGGCATCTCCTGGGCAGGTTGCATGGATGGGTGGTATGAAGAGAAGCTTCTCTGGAAAAGAGTTTGGCATCAGCAGTCTGTGATCTGGCTTCCATCTGTGACTGTGTGGTCAGCACTGCTCATCTCCCTTGTCTCAGGGAGATGGCCTTTCTCCTAAAGCCACAGTGAGATCATTCTGGCATCTCCTTCTGAAATCTGACCTTAACAACTACAAGAACATCCACACTTGGGAGGTGACAAATCTCCCTCTCAGCAGTCCCACTCCTAACACTCAACACAGGCAGATGTTGTCTGAAAATCCCCAGCACGTAGAAAATGTCCCTCATATTCAGCTTACCTCTTTACAGTCAATATTTATTTGTATTATCACACACATATTTATAGTTAACAACAGATCAAATATCAATTATTATCCATCCTTGGTTTTTATTTATGTAATCATTTTAACGATAGCCAGTCATACAGAGGGATTTGGTTTTTTGGGAGGAAGGAGAGAAACCTACCAAATACTTTTTCTCTATCAGTGTTTACGTCAAGGAGTTTTTACTCAACCCAAATAAAAACACCAGACAGCACCTATATGTCCACATTTTAGCACTAGTTTGATGGCTCAGCAGGCAGGACTGCCTTGAAAAATAAATTCAAGTTTAGTTATCAGTGTTGTATGGGATTTAAAATAGGGTTAGGTCAAAGCACTCAGTTCTACCTCAGCTGAAAATAACCACAAATCACAACCCCCTAAGGAAATCCATTGCTGGGGAGGAAGGCAGCCTCCTCCTTAGCCTAGGCAAGGTTCAGGTGTGACCAAACCCTTTGGTGACCATCACTGCACATGAACATTAGGAATGTTTTCTTGAAGTTTCATAACCATAAATTATGTTTGGTGAGGCTAAGGACTTTTCTTTATCCAGACTGAATTCCAGCCTGGAACAAATAATTAGGGAACATTCACAGCATCCTTTTGCTGCCTGGAGTTAAGCAGCAAGCATTTAGATGAAGTTTGAAGTACAGCCTTTTCCCAAAGCAGCAGGCTGTTTGCACAGCTGGAGGAGCCCATGGACCTGCCCCAAGCAATTAAACAGCAGCAGCTGAGCAGTCAGACTGACCTGCTGGCCTCTTCCTCCCCGGGCAGACGAGCTTCTCTTTGCCCTTTGCTCTCTTCGTAGCTTTTTGAGTAGAAACATCTTATCTTTTCCTGCCTGTAGTCAAGATATATTTGATCATTAGCTGGAATGCACTAATTATCCTTGTGAGGCTCAAGGCCTGTAAGTAACCAGCGACCAAAATAATTCCTTCTATTCTAAAATAATCTGTCTACAGAGGGAGCTGCAGCAACACATCTTGAAGATAAAATTCTTTTGCTACAACTCTTTGTGAGTTAGATTTCCCTGTAACTCCCATGAGGAAGGGCTCCCACCCTCCTTTGCACAGTTATAGATAAAACAGGTTACAGCCCCACAAAGCTGGATGAGACAATCAACATAGAAGCCAAATCATACAAAAGATACAAATGAAAGCCAAACTTACATTTAAAATTTGGTTACGTAAGAGTTTGGTCATGGTCTTTCTTGCTTGTATTATTTGCCAGTAAAGATAAATAACAATTCTAAACAAAACAAAACAAAAGGTCCATCATATAAGCACTTTATTCTAGTCAGTGTCTAGATAGAAATGTATCTTGTTCATTTTAACCCATTAAAAGACTTATATACACATATCTCTGTACACACACAGAGAAAATACATGTATACAATTACTCAAGGAATGGCAAACACATGGATTTGCCTAAAACAAGGCAAATGCATGAAATTGCTTAAAACATTCTTTTGTAAAAGACCCAAAAATTTGTGGACTTGTATTCAAGATGAGAGGTCATTTAAGCGAGTCAACAGTACAAGATGCATTTCAGATAACAAAATAACATAGAATGACTCTGTCATTGTCAGTTTTTTCCACTTAAGAGCTTTTTCTAGTTCTTTTCATTAGCAGATACTTACAGTACAACAGTAGAGATGATGAAGAAGAAAAGTTCACTTGAAATTAAATTGTGGTAGATCCACACTACCCATTTTGAGACAGTGTAGCTTTCCAGTATCTGTATCCACTCATCAACTGAAGCATACATGGAAGGCAAACCTCTGAAAGGACCACATTCTTCTGAAGGTTTTAACCTGAGATTGTGGGAAAACAGCTACTTAAAGCTTTGTATGTTAGCCAGTGAATTAGTTAATATTGTGATTTTGTACATCAAGATGCTCCTCAGTTTTCTATAGCCCTCTAATGTCTTTGGACTCCCATGATCTGTATTTCATTTTTAACTTGTGTTCCTCTCCAGCCATTAAATGCCCACCCCAGACAATGCAGTGAGACATGAGTCCTTGCTGCAATGGATCAGCACCTAGCCCTGTAAGCACAACCTTGACATAAATATAACCTGTCAATCACTGTAGCACACACTACAGGAAATTGAAAAACTGCATTTTTTTAACATTTCACCACAAGGTGAAATCATTTCACCTTGCCTTCAGGGACATGAGTCACTGCAGATCTTCAGTAACAACAGAAGGTGGTAAAATATGACAGCTCATTGTAAGAATTAACATTGTCAGGTAGACTGAAAAAGGAAAGTGTTTGCTTTGAAACTGAACCACTCCAGACAGTCTGAATTTCCCACTTGCCCTCAGGAAATGATAGCTCTGACAGCTTTCATCCCATCTGATTTCATGTGTCTCACTAAATACCGAAATCATGTTGCTGACTATTGTCAAGAGAAAAGTGTATCCATGCTGCCCTCCTTCCTGTGACCAGAGTCACACACACAGAACCAAAGCAGCTTTGAAATACTGGTAACAACCCAGATGCATTACTACAGGGTCAGCCTGCCTGCAGCAAGAGCCTCTGAAGTTCAGAAATACTCCAGAAGCTGATCTCAACTGAGTTTTCCCAGGTGTTTCTCTGCTGCAGACCCAGAATCATCTATACTGTAAGTAAGCTGGAAATAGGACTTGGTCACAGAAACTTTAAGAGGAGGAAAAGTAAAATTTTATGCCTTTAAACAGGAATCCAAAACTTTAATGCAATTTGTTTCTCCTCCCACTTCCTCATGGGACAAGTTACTCAGTGAGTCACATTCTCACAAGCTCACAGAGCAGATCTTGTTTTCAGAGTACAGAACAACTCATGAGCACCTGAAACCTTCCACCAGCAGTTAATACAACTTCTTTTATAGAGAAATGCAGACTCCTCTGCCTGGTATCAGCCCAATTGAGTAGGCCTGGATGCCAGTGATCTTCCATACCTCCAGACAGTGACTCCAATGACAGACAGGACTCCAAGGAAGGAAGGACAAAAGAGCAGGAAAATGAAGGATGTGGTCATTTGAGCAGTTCTCCAGACTTTGCGAGGGGGCTGGCAATTCCTCATCAGACTGACCTTGAAAGAGAGGAAGGTACTTTGGAATGCTGCTACCTGCCACTTCAGCTTGGTTTAAGTCAATCTGAAATTTCCAAGACCAACTTCTATGTGAATTTGATAGATAGAGTGTAGTTTTATAAAACTTCAATAATATAGTCTTAAAATAGTAAGAAGCAAAATGAGGTTCTGATGGGTTCTTCAGAAGTCTGCTGGGTAGAGTTTGCTTTTGCAAACTCATATGCAAACTCATGGTTCAGGGAAATTTTAATCCATCTTTCCACATACAGCTTTGTTCTTCTACATTCAACACTAC
The DNA here is from genome assembly GCF_023055355.1 of Agelaius tricolor. NCBI lineage: Eukaryota > Metazoa > Chordata > Aves > Passeriformes > Icteridae > Agelaius > Agelaius tricolor. The sequence goes on from NW_027269279.1 coordinate 7,948,338, forward strand.
AAACTGCTTCACAACCTAACCAACAACTTCTCATCTGGTCATACTACCAAGACAAACAATTCTGAAAAGAAGACATTTCCACCATGATCTTCAGCTGAATCACCCTGCTTACACCTAGATAACTTCACAGTGGGGAGTTGCTGGGGAGTAACTGAGAGGCCAAAGTCCCAGCCACAGGCTGAGTGTCTATATTGACATATGCACTTGCCCACTGTTAATTCTCCAGTTTAATTTTACTACTTTATTATTTATGATGAATACATACAAAGTTTGTTACCTTTTTCACAAAAAATACTATAAGAAATGCTATCATCTGGATACCAGGCAACAGAGGTGAGAACAGGATACCAATCCTACAAGGAAGGATTTATAGGAGAAAAAAGTTACATCTTCACTAGTCACCATTCAGTTCTCAGTGCACTGAAAGCAGAAAAATACCACAGTAACTTCATATATAGATAGTGTGGGATTAGTTGGAAATGTGATTTTGTTACCCTTGATCCTCTTACAGTAAGTCCACCTTTGAAAATATGCAATTTCAAACACACATGTTATGTACAGATCTGCAGAACCCTCTTATAACTGGAGTAACATATTCATTCTAGGAAATAAGGCATCTTTTCCAGCATTTAATACTGAGACCATTTCATCAAGAACATCATCCCAGTGAGGAAGTAAACAAAACTCCAGGATATTCCTACAGGAACCTATCAGGTTTCTCCCAGACCAGGTGGCCACCAGGTTAATTACTGACTGAAGGTATTGTTACTTTGTTACACATAATTACTTTGGCAAGTCACAATCCTTACCAAAGGCACTGAACAGCTCATCTCCCAGTTATTTTTCCTGTTCTTTCTGGGAAACACCCACAAACATCAGAATAAGATTTTTTCCATGATAGTTCTACATGCAAATGAAGTTTTGGCTGTAAATGTAACACTTACCAGGTCAAAGTCTGTGCATAGATCAAATCTAAAACATTTCGTCCAATATCAAATTCTGGCAGCCCCAGGCTCACACAGACTGTAGTTCCAATAATTCTGGGGAGAAAAAAAACTATAGTACAACAGCAATTGCTAAATGATAAAGTCCTCTGTAGAAATCCCTGTAAATGACCTTCTGAAAACAAGCATCTGTGACAAATTATTTAGAGGCTGCATTACTGTCATGCAAAGAAGCCACAATTCCTTCATTAAACAGCGCAGCAAAAATGAATTAATTTGGCAAAAAAAATCCTGTAAAACAAAGCAGGGTTGAAGTAAGACCTAGTATATGTTGCACACAACTGAAACAGAGAACCAACAAGGATTTCCTACTGCATCAGTACATATCTATACCATAGTAACTACTTGTTGCTTTAAGCACAAGTATTCTTCTGCTAAAGCAGCTGAAATGTCCAGGGACCTCAGAACAAAACTGTAACAGCTTTTTCAGGTCCTGAGAATTTTAATCATTAATAAAAAAAAATGAAATTTGTACACTGATACTCTTAATGTACCCTCAAATACATCCTACTTCAAACTAACTGAGGTTGCAAGGAGCTGAAACAGACAGGTAAGCAAGTACTGAGAGGATTCCTACTGAGGACCAACAATCCCTTTTAGTCACCTCAGCTTTCCTGAGCTGGGGAACCAGTTTTTTGCTTGTTGTGAAGAGAGCAATAAAGATTTTGGTAACTATCATATCTTGATACCACCTTATCAACTACATCACCAACAGAGCTGGGCTTTCAGGAGGTTACTCTGAGCACAAAATATTAAATACAAGCAATTGTACTTTGAACCTTTCACATGTCTACGTCAGGTGCTTTTGCCCAGCTTATGGGAGGCCATTCCTCACAGCTGACATTGCAGTTTTAGTTCTGTGACTTTCTGCTGGGAGGTGGTTTCCTACTGAACACAAGAACAGGAGGATTAAAGTACACTGGCAAGAGCTGTGGAGGAAAAGTCCTCAAGAATTTCTCAACATTGTCTTGTATAAATTAAAGAAGAAGTTAACAAAGCCCTACCTTGTAAACCAGTCTTGTTCAAATCATGGGCAGAGAGCAAACAATGGATCTCCTACACAAAAGTATGGCCAGGGATCTAAATGTTCTGTAGAGCTGGCAAGAACTTAAATACTGCCTAAGCCATAAGCAATGTTTGCCATTAAGAAGGTTCACACAATAGATGACAGAAGTAAATGACTTTTTCCTTACATCCAGTCCACAATATTTTCTCATTTATCATGCTGGAGACCTCTACCTTTGAGAGACTCATTATATGCTTAATAAGACTGATAAAATCAGATTTAAACTTGTGGACACTGTAGTGACATAACTGAGAAGGAAAAAATCAGAGTGGGTACACCAAGGAAAGGCAGCAGTGTCCTATGCTTATGCAGAGAAGATGGATTTGTGCTTGAGACACCTGATTGTCACCTCAGTCTCAGGAAATCCATGAGAGTAGGATGTGGCTTCCCCCCTGCATGTGTTTCCATCTCCAAAGGGAAAAAGGACACACTGACCTCCTTCTAAGGAGGAACAGCAATAGACACAAGGCAGGTACACAGAGACTCTGCCTGGTAGGGAAAATCAAGGAAACTTCAGTGGTGCCACAGCCATGCTTCTGCTGGACTTTTCTCACATGGAGAAAACAGATCACATCTTTGGTTAATGAATGAAAAGGAGATTAGAAAAGTAGTACTCACCTTCGTAAAAACTCTCCAAAGAAAGAGCCAAGCAAACAAAATATGAAGTCAACTAGAACAAGACGATAGATATCTTGGCCAACCAAAGTTTCCCAGCACTTTAAGAAACAGAAGAAAAAAAAATCAAATTAGAATTTAAAAATCATGCCATTTAAACATTGTTCCCACATGCTTGGGCATCTGAAACTTGATCAAAGATCTGAAATCTTGATCAAATACATTCTAGCAGCCTGGCAAATCATGGTTGACTTCTCAGTGAACAATGCTGCCATCCAGCTGAGACCTGAGCTGGGCCATTCATTTTTTTCTAGACTTGATTTCTCTCAAGTTGCTAATAAAAATTGTTAGGGTAGGAAACTCAGCTTCCCACGACACCCCATGTGCTTCTCTTTGCTGAAGCAAGTCTCTTATCCTAGTGGTTCCTAACCTGGCACTGCAAGTCAGAGATTTGTGTTCTGAAACTTTACCTGTGACTCTGAGGCAGCCACAATGTTCAGCCAGTAGTAGCACAGTATTCCAACAATTGACATTTTCAGGATGGTATTTCTAAAAAGAAGAAGTAACAGTAACTGCACCAACAGCTGGTCCATAGCTGGAGGGAGTGATGGCAGGATGACCACTGGTTACACTTTTTACCTCCTCTTGGCACTGCAGAGTGCCAGAACTAGCAGGAGCTCTCCTGGGAGCTCAGGTGTGGCATTGTTCTATTGTCCTGGTAGGAGGGGAGCTGGGCATGACAACCTTGGCACAACATCTGCCTAACAGGCTGCTGGCTGGCTGTGGGGGCTCCTCAGGGGAGGCAGGGATGAGGGACACCAGGGGTTAGGCAGGGTAAATTCCAGGCATCTGTTTTTAAGTGAGATGACCTCAGTCCTCTGTCTATCCCTTCCTTTCCTGGGGAGGGGCCAACAGCCCAGGGGCCATCAAGGAGTGCTACAAGCCCAGTGTCACAGAGCACCCAGCTGGGAGGGAAACCATTCCTCATCCTCATGCACAGATATAACATCCCAGAAGCTCATGAAAGACAAAAGGTCATGATGACCAGAGTGTACAGAAGCCTTTGGAGAATATGAACTCTCCTCCATAGCTCCCTATTGCCCCACACCACCCAGACACAACTTTGTATCAAAAAGAACTCAGACAACTTCAGGCTGAAAGCACTAAGAGGTGGCAGCAAGAAATACCTGATAATAGTGACATATATGTGCTGTCCAGGAGTCTGAAACTTCTCCAGGTGCCCGAGCCAGGAGAAGAAGAATGGGATCAATGTGTTGAGGAGAGATACAATCACAGGTAGCACCAACATGGCAGCTTGTCTCTGTAGATCATTGCTATACCCTTTCATAAACAGCTAAGAGAGGAAAGAAACATAATGAAACAACCCAAACTTAGAGCCTTAACCAAAATGCTGTCTCAAGGTGTGTCCACAGGGAAGCCCCCTGGCTCACCTCCCTGGATGTTCTCAGGTTGGAGAGTTTCATGTTTTAGGGGCCCATGAGCAGCAGCACAGTGACCCTCTCCCCTTCCCCTAAATTATGTGGGACCAAGGGCGGGAGCCCCAACTCCAAAGCAGCTCCTGGGGAAGAAGGGACAGGTCCTGCTGAGGCTGCTTCTTGCTGTTTCTCACCAGATGCACTGTCCCTAAGCTGACCATGGGCCCAGGCAAGCAGCTGCTGGAGAGAGGAGGAGATTTGCTCAGACCCCTCATCTCCCTCACTCTTGCCACAGTCCCCAGTGGGGCAGGCCTTGCAAAGCAGCTCCTTAGGGCCAGCAGAATTTGTGTGTGCCCTGGCAGCAACAACAGCTCTGCCTGCCTGTGCTCCTCGTAGTGAACAGAGCAGTGCTCACACTCAGTGTGAAATACCTATGTGGAAAATGCCAATTCTGGCCTTACCTCGAGGTTATTAATGGAGAGGAAGTAAACACCAGTAGAAGCAGCTACTGCTGTTGCCAGGAAAACAACCCAAGCAAGGAGATGAGTAGCAATACGACCAACTCTCTCCTTCACAGAAAAATTTAGAACTTCTTTGTTTACTTCAGTGAGATCTTCCTGCAAAGAAACAATTCCTGATGAAGAAGTTCTTAGTCAACAGCATAAGGCAAAACTTGTTTCAGGGCACTACCAGAGAAACTGAATGAAAGATTATTGCTCTAGAAGATGGGCAGAGTAATATCCTAGGAACATTTACTGGGCAATTTTGTGTTCCTATCCTAGAAGTCAAGTTTCACAGAAAATATTTCCAGCCTGCCTTTTGTTTATAAAATAGTTAAATAGCAGGAAGGAGAGAAACCTGAATAAATACTCAGTATGGCAAATATTTAATAGTCACAGAAACTCCTTCAATAGAACAGAAGCACACAAATATTTATATGTAGCTCAATGAGAAAAGGGAAACAAGCAGCTAAGCCAATGCCAGGAGCTCAGACCAAATGAAACACAGGAAGTCAGGAAGATTTAAATCTCTTAGGTACAGAACTAGCACACTTGTGTTACTCTGCCAGAGACTTGTATGTGCACACACAAATTTGCATGCACAACTCAGTTTCTAACAAAATGACTAACACACATTAGTTTTGTGCCTCTTGTGGTTTGTACCTTTATTTGTGTGAGGAGATTCTTTTGTTGCAGCTTCACAGCTTTTTCATTGGTTATATTGAAGTCCCAAGTACAGAGCAGCTTGCTGGCATTCACAGAGAATGCCTTTGTTAACTTAACAAAGTTCCTGGAGAAGAATCTTGCCATGCTGCAATGAAAATTAAATTGGTCAGATGTGTAACAGGGAAATTCATCAAGTCTGTACAGCAGGGCAAGGAGGGAGATTTGTCAGCTTTTCCATCCCATCACAAGTTTATTGGACCTACGTCAGAGCATGTCACATACAACAATGTGGAAAATAAATATTAATGCAAGGAATTCTAGCATTTCCATCTCAAGATTGTTGCTGACAATCTTTACCTCTGGAAGGCCACATCCATAAGAAACAATATTAGGAGCAACAGCTTACAAAAGGGGATCACAATATTCCCAGTTTGAAATGGGATTCTCTGTATGTCCTTCACTATTTTGCAGTTGTTTTTAATTTCTGTAATAAAGGTTTGATTCCTAGAGACAATCTTTTGAGCAGAAATTTCTACTTAAACTCTACACCTGTAAATAAGGACTTACAGAAACATACTCAAGTAATTATTACCTCTAACTGTTGGCAGGATGGGGTTTTTAATTGTGTGGGTATTTTCCCCTTAATATAAGAGAAACAGGAATTCACAGTCAGTTTACCTGAACAACAAGATAAGAAAACTGATGACAAAATATATTCCAACAGTGAAAATATAGGCCAGCTGCATGTTGTAAGATGGACCATTCTCCACTTTACTGATTGTAGCATTGGTGTAAAAGCCATAGTAGAGCACTGTTTGTTGAAAATAACCCTGAAAAGACAAGGACATAATTCAGAATATTTGCTATCACCTCCATGGTAGGAAGCATAATAATCTGAAGACAAATTACTGGAGGTGGGAGCTGTCCTATTCCTTATTCTGAAACCACAGGTGTGATTAAATTTAACACTTACAGCTCCAGTGAGCAGCTCCAGGCCCATGAATGAAAGGTTATTTGGTTCTGCTGCAAGAAACTGAGGAATTGTGATGAAACCAAAGTTTATGAGGAATGAGAAGATGTTCAAATTTAGCAGCCACTTCAAGAAAACAAAATAAGAAAGAACACTTGTTCCAAACTCAGCACCAATGATCTTCAGAGTCTTGTGCCATGGCTGCAGTTGTTGAAAACATTCTGAAAGGGTATTTCCAAATCTCTGAAACGGCTGCAGGGAAAAAGAGGAGAGGCATCAATCTCAGCAAGCAAACAGGACTTAACTTCACAGAATGAAGCTTCACATTTTAATGCTGAAAGAATACACACTTTAATGTTGTTAAGAATGGATTTGGCCCACTCCATGCACCATAAGATGGTGAACTGGTGCTCCTGCAGTGCAAGTCATTGTTAATGAACACTGCAGCAATTAACTGGATCTTTGGTTGGTAACATGAAGAAAGACACCAGATCCCTCTGGAGGCAGTGGTAACACTGCAGCTAGAGTGGTTTCCTCTGTTGTCACTGACAGAAGTTTCTGGCACTTACCACTGCTACTCCCTGTGTACACTGAGCACCACGATGCCTTGATTTTTTGGTTATTTCTTTCAGAACCTTGTTTCTGTGGAAGAGCAGGGCAGGGGTGACAAGCATTATAGTATGAGTTGTAATTGAATCAAGAAACCAAAGAAGATGCTGCAAATACAGTTTCACCCCTGTGCACATGAACAGAATTAGTACAACATGCAGATGTTGTTACTGGTTCATTTCATATCAGCTGATACCTTGGCTCCTGTCCCTGCTATGACAGCATGTTCTAACCCCTCCACTGACTCACACTGGCAGCAGAATTTACATATATTTTGTAAGGAGACAAAAGGGTGGTTGAGATCATGTGGTCTCTTCTCCATTTTTGATGACCAACATCCAAGTTTCCTTTGAAAATAAATCTCAGGTTATCATTTATAACCAAATCTCAGGACCTTGATATTCTGTTTTATATTACTGTGAGAGATTCTTCTTATCTCCATCATTAAATTATTTTTTCTTGCAAGACAATAAATTTGAAAAGTGCATTAAAAAGTACTTTGTCATAAAGTGGTAAACCAAAGTTCAGCAAATGGCAAACTCCCATAGTTCATAGTTAGATGTAAATTTTAAACATTTGCAACTTCTAGGAAATGTTTGTAAACATTTGCTAGAAGTAAATGTTTTTAAAACTAAACACAAACTTTTATTTTTACCTGATCTCTCTCTTTTGTCTCATGGTCTTTGGCATCTTCTGGATGGCTTTAACCCTTTCATTGCTGGACATACTTGCAAGACTTCCAACTAAATCTTCCTCTGCATCAAACCCACGCAAAAAACAAAATTTGGGGATAAGAACACAGTAATTTTTATACACAACCAGAAATAGATATAACAATATCCCTCATTTATACTGCTACCAAGGTTTGTAAGCTGAGACTTAATTATTTTGCCCAGAATATCTTCAGCTCCCTCAAAACTCTAAATCAGATGCAAGTAGTCCAATAATGTTCATAGAAAAAGCTGCCATGTAGAGGAAAATTAAATACTGACACAACTCCAAGATTCTGGTCCACCTGATCACGTTTGATAGTTACACTTCTATCATGCTACATATTGACTTGAAAATTAAACTTTTGCTTCATTTATTCCATAATTTTAGTTGATGTAAGTGTCCCTACTTATCACTACCTAGGCCACAGACACCCCTCTCTGACCTGACAATCAGGCTGCTTCTGCATATTGGAATTTGATGCTAATTCCAGACACAGTGGCTGAAAGCAATCTATTAGCTGGTCAAACAAATTCTAGCAAAGAGCTTAGCATTTCCTTCTACAATTTAACACCTTCATATTGCACTTAATTTCATTTATCATGGGATTTGAGTGTGTTAGGAGAGCATAAAAGATTAATCACTACCATAACACAAACCCCTAAGCTGTCCCCATAAGCACAGAAGGGCTGTACACACAGTTCTGGTGACAAACAGAGCAGCACCAACCACACCATCCTTGTACAAGACACTGTCACATACTGAACCCCTTATCTAAAGCCTACCTTCCCTGCACACTGGGTCTGTTTCAAACATGCTGGAAGAAGTCATGAAGATCTCATCGGGTGGTCTTCGGTTGCGTCTCCGAATGAAGCTGTCTGAATTGAATAACACACGCTCTTTAGGAAGCCCAGAGAGTCCTGACAATTTCACTCAAGAAATTCAAATTTCACTTTGACCAGAACAAGTTAAAAGTCTATCCTTTAATCTCACTAACTTCATGCAAACACACACCCCCACTCACTTCTTTCCTGGTTGTCTTTGACAAGCACAAGCATTTTTTCAGATAAATGCTGGAAAAGAGGGGCTGAACCCAGTCTTCATCTGTCATGGAGAACTCCATCTAACCCATTCACAAATGCACACATTCACTACTCAAGACTTTCTTCTTAGAAGACAAGGCCTTTCTTTAAAAATCCTTCCCCAGCCTTCAGGAGGATCATTTTGGAATCACACTCCTTCATGCTGAGTATGTTCTATGTGCCAAACTCCCATTTCCCTGAGGTCAAAACGCAGCTGCTCTCTCCACCTCCTTTCATCCACTTACTCAAACAGGTGACTACACTCCTGAAAAGCATCTGCCTTCCAGCCATGACACAGTTGAGTTTAGCCACAGCTTTCCTTGCCTGGCCTTGCCAGTAAGATAATGGCCAGTCCCAGTGTCACATCCCAGTGTGGAGCTCAGCTCTCTGATGTGGAAGAACCCCATTTATAACCCCTTTTATTATGTGAAGGTGTTCATACCTGAAAAGAAGGCTTTTAAATATTTATTAGTATGATTTTATGGAGGCTGAGATTGACATGCAATATTGTGATGCACCACAATCCTTACCCTCTGATCCACTGGAAATTCCATGAGTGTAGGGATAATCCAGCATATGGGAGGTAGAATATGGGGTGTAAGTCAGTTCTGGCTCAGGCTCAAAGGTAAGATTGTCTGTTGAAGGAAATCAGAGTTACACAAAGCTGCAAACGGCTGTGGGTTATTTACAGACACAGAATGCCAAGCCTATGACAAAATACAGATCTAGTGCCAACACAGCAACCTAGTTCCTCAACAAAACTCCCACGTCCCACCCCAATGTACATCCAATTACTCAACACCTTACTCAGTCCATACAAGACAATATTTGTTGATCTGTTAATACATCAATCCATGGATTTGCTAATAAAACACATGAACTGCTTAAAAAAACAAAAAGCTAAAAATATTTACAGAGTTGAGCTTTGCAGAGCAGCAAGACTCCCTCAGGACAGAGCCAAGTGTTATTTGTTCCAGGCATTCTCTAAGCTGGTCACATGAGAAATTACATACCTGAGAAATTTCCATATGGACTTGGGCTGGGTAAATCCTGGCTGTAGTCAGAGCCAGGTCCCAGGGAAACCATTGGGATGGCCACAGGGTAGTTCTGCTCCCTCCCTCTGTGCTCTCCATAGTAATCAGACTGAGATGAATCATAAGGAGTTGGGTGAGAGAATGGATTCCTTTGAGAGCTCCCCCTGTGTAAGCAATAAAAAAGAAAATCCTGACTGTCATAAAAACCCTCAATAGGTATCTTGAATTTGAGTACATTATGAAACAAACTATGATACTGAGACATATTTTGTATTTACAACTTCAACAACATAATTCTGATTTGATCATCAAATGAATTAAGAAGCTAAAATTTTCTCCACCTGAAGTTAGCTTAGACTCTAACTAAACAGGAATACTGGCTTGGAAAACAAAGACAGCCAAGGTTATATCCCACTGTAAAAATTACTGGAACTAAAAAATATGTACAACATTATGCCATAAATACATTTAACTAACATTCATTCAACATGTAAAAAGTAAACACACCATTTCCTTGGAATGCTGCCTTCCTGGTAACAGTTTTAAAAATTTGTCTGAGAATGAAAACATAAAGGAGGGATTAAAATAAATCCACAAATTAAAACTCCAGAGAAGATCTTCTGCATATAAATGAATATTTCTTATGGCAAATTTACAGAGCAAAATTAAATAAACTCACCTTCTATCAATTTCCAATGTCTCTGAGAAGTGGTAGTCTGGATTTTCAAAGGCTTCATCATAATGATAAGACATGGAAAGTCCTTGGTTTGAAGGATGAAATCTTCCTTATTTTTGTCTCTGCTGCTTCATTACCATGTAAAAAGGAACACTGATTACAGACCTGATTACAAAACAGATGCAGGTGCATAAAAATTAAAAGGAAGGAACTCCATTTGAGCAACTTAGAAGATTCTACTAACAAATAACATGAAACAGTATAAATCAGCAGTGGTTGTAACTTCATCACCTCACCATTGGGAAATTGGGGTCCACCAGAAGTGGCAGGACAAATAGGAACTCATATTTCTCTATAGTTAGGTCTCTCCAAACCTACAGAACTGCGGTGACACAGAAGTTTTCCCAACACTAATGAGGCCAGGCTTTAGAAGCATGTCAAAACATTGAGAAAAAAATAAAGTTCTCTCTCTCCTCCTTAAACAGCAAAAGCCAAATGCACAAATTTTCTCAAAAAAATTAACTCCGTTTCCAAAATGAAAGAGGAAGTGGAGCCTGCCCTGTTCCTTGCTAGCAGTGCATCCCTCAGCCCCAGTTGTGAATAAGGGACCTTAGGGACCGTGATTTTGTACAGAGCTGACAACATCTAGAGACTCATTCTTAATAAGGGCTCTTCTAATGGTTTAATGCCTCAATCCTTTAAATAGGCCTGGGTTTAGATTTCTCACAGAGTGCTCCATTTTCATCTTAAAAAAGCCAGACTTAGAACTTATTGAATGGGAGTCCTCATGAGCCAGTAAAAAGGGAACGTTACATTAGAAGAAGAGAATCCAAATTAAGCAGGCAGTTCTTGCAATTAATCAAAAGCCATACTCAAAATAAAAAAAGGAAACTATTTTTAGCATTTCTTCTTAAAGGCACCATGCAAGTTTCCTAAGCTGGCAAGCTATTCCACAGCAGGGAAGGGGAAAATAAACGATAAAGGGCAAAGCTGGTAAAACCCATCAGAACCTATTTTTATTTCAGCTCCATTCCTAGAAAAGCAGAGCTGAATCTCATTTAACAGTAGTCTCAACAAACTTTTTCATTTGCAATGGATTTTATTTGTGATGTAGCAAAGGAAGTATTATATGAAAAGTAGCTTCAAAATGATAATTATAAGGTGTCTAGTTTCTGAGGGCTTTTCAAAATCTTACTCTGCCAAAAGAAGCTCTTAAATTACTGTTGTGTCCTTTACATGCTTTAAGAGCTTGGAACACAGTCTAAAATCCTGCAGTGTGACGTAGTTGTAAAACACTGCCCAGGTTTTGCACTCTGACTTGCAGAATTATGCTTATAAACGCAAGGGACTGATTGAATTCAAAGTCCAACATTTGAATCAGAACTCTGACCACACTTTGATTACAGCATGAGGAAGGGTGCTCTGAGGCCCAGGCACTCAGCACATCCAGTAAAAGCACACCAGGCAATGGGAGCACACAGTGCATCACCCTGCTGCTGCAAACAACAGGGTGTGATTGCTGCCAAAAAGAAACCAGAAACAATCTCTCCTAAGTGCCAAAAAGGAGAGATTGTTTCTGGTTTCTTTTTGGCACTTAGGAGAGATTGTTTCTGGTTTCTAAGTGCCAAAAAGAAACCAGAAACAATCGCTAAGTGACACTTGTGTTTCTTCAGGCAACAATTTCACACCTACAGAGACAGAGTCAGGTTCTCGTGAAAGCACGAGAGTAGTTAGCAAAGCCTTCTTTCCTCATCTCCAAAAAAACTTAATAAATGCCCCATGAATCCAAGGCTCTTACATGAAAGAAATCCAAGGCTCTTACTTAAAAGTCATGAGAAGCTTAAATCTCCTGAAGAGATGGATTTCCTTTGACAGCAAGCACTTAGCTCTCGGTGATCTCTTGAGAACTAGCTCAGAATATATCGGAACTTCTGTACAAACCCTCCAGGAATTAGTACATTCTGCCCCTATATTCTATTTAAAAGCATGGAAATGATTCTTGAAAAATATTAACATGGTCTTCTGCAAAGACTTGCTTGGAAAACTAAACACCTCCTATAAATGTGGTTTATATTTCAAACTGCAATGAAAAGCTGAATAAGGAAACATTACTTTCTCAGGGGAAGAAAATTCTGAGACAATTCCCTTTGAAGAGTGTGCAAAATTACATTTTTCTATTTTTTTTTAAACTGGTTTCCCAGGAACCCAACTCTCTTGGACTCAGCTATCCAAAAAGCTGGGAAGTTTGCCAGCAGGGCAGCTGGAAAGCTGAGCACTGATCTAAACAGTTTGCCAACTTGCCTGGTCCTCATTGGAGCTGTAGAGAGCACAGACATTTTGATGGAAGTGTATGGGTTGTGCAGACTCAGCATGACCCATAAGCAAACTGGCAGAAAGCATCAGCCATCCATATCAACCAGCCAGAAGAAACAGATTAGCCTGGCTGGAAAATCTACCCAGCATTTCTTTCTCTTACTCATTTGAGAGACCTCAAGGCTTATCCATAAAGGCTTCCTCAGAAACTCAAAAAAGCCCAAGACAGATTCTCTGTTGGCTCTGTCATTATGCACTCTGTTTTCTTGGGTCTTATGATGCACTGCATGCCAGGATCACTATGAAAATCCACAGGGATATTTACAGTCTAACACTGAACCCAGCATCTGAAAATACAGTTTTTTCTCCACTCACAAAGTGTTAATGACTTGAAGTAAATTTTCCACGTATGTAGAGGCAAATTCAAATCTGACAGTTGATACATTTCTGACCAGTCATAGCTCACTGGGAAGAACCCAAAGCAGGTAATGCTCAAACTAAACCATCTCTTTGCTCTTGTCACCCTATGATGGAATGCAGCAAACCATAGTTCCAGGAAAAGATAGGACATTTAGACTTAGTTCTTCCTTAAAAAATTATTTAAAAGGGAAAAAAAATAGCTGGAAGACAGAGGTTATTTATGAAACACACAAAGAAGGATCTTGACAAATCTTCCCTCTGCATAGTGGCATCCACTTTTGGGTTACATTTTTGGATTTCAGCAAGCAACTTATCTTGCTGAAACAAACAAATCCTGTGCACCTTCTCTGGAGTACAGCAGTGGTTTAAGATCAGGGGGTTTAATGATCATTGATATGTAAATAAGTTAGAAGATCTATGGAGGGCGGGTGCTTCCCACTTAAATCCTTCAACCCTGTAATGATACAGAGCAGGAAACTCCAAGCAGTGCAGACTCATACTTCTGAATCATCTCCCAGAAAAATGACTGCCTTCAAGTCACAGATTAACAGCCTTGACCAAATATTCCAGGTTAGTTTAATCCCTTCCTGTGCAGGTAATGTTCTGCTATAGACACTAATCCTCATGTAGAATATAATAAAACAAACATGAGTGTCTTGCCAAAACAGCACTTTGTCCTGGCATCAAGCTTAAGAAAAGCCATTTAGACCTTCACGCTCCTTACCTGTAATCTCTCAGTAAAAAAAAGATTTCATTAAGTAAATCCTATTTGCACACGTCTTAAAATGGAATAAAAACAGGGAATTCCAGAACTGCATCATAGATAACTTAATAATGTTGAATGAAGGAAATAGAACTCATGGAAGAAGTGATTCAGAGGGCTGAATGTGCTCTATCTATATCCACAAAGATTGTTGAGTTTTGTAGGGTATGACTACACGGGACTTCACTGTTACCCAAGTTTTATTCATGAATGCTTGTCCTGTTCAACATGTTCTATACATCATGATGATAAAGAACCAGACTGATTTCTGGAAGCCAAAAGTGAGTTTGAGAGACAAGCTAGAGTTATTCTGCATCAGCAGCTGGACTCCAGTACTGATCACTGCTCTTCCACTGTCTCAGTCCCAACAGTTTCAACACGTTTGCAAGAGACCAGGAAAGCCTCTCAGAAAATCTAAAGGGCTTGTGTACTGACACTAACCAAACACTGCACTGGGGAAAACCTCATCTCTAAATGATGTATTAACAGTGGAACCAAGTGAATCATACACGGAAGCAAAGCCACTTATCTTTACTGCATCTTGCCAAAGTACCCAACCAGCACCAACAAACACCACTTCTTCCAGGCCTCCCTTGGTGGTTTCATTGAGGTCAGCAGGGTCCATTAAAGGAACCAACATCAGCTCTGCTATTTTAGACCTAGAATTCAATTTAAGCAATCTAAATTGTGCCTTATTTACTCTTAATCCATTTTTCTGCACCTACTCACTTTTTTGCCTTATCCCTTCCATTTAACATTTCTCTTGTAATTCCTTCACAATATAGTAAGATTACTGTATTTTCATTGTGTTCACTTTCTTTGCAAGTTAAATCCTTTGTATCACCTGTGGTTGCTCAGACAAGGTTTTTGGGGAAGGACTGCCAGCTACTTTGTGTATGCAGTGTCCCAGACAGGTTCCTACTTCTTCACCTGAGTTTAGAAACCTGCATTTTAAACATGCTCCAAAAACACCTAGAAAATTGTTACAATATGTAGTTAAATTTTAGTGATCAGTAAAGTGTTATTAAGTGGAGGCACATACAGTTTTTGCATAAAGGGAGTGGGTGAAAGTTCAGATACTTCATTAATTCTGTGAAATTCGTAGTACTTTCCCTAATCTACCACACACATCCCTGCTTCTTCACCCAAAAGGCTCCATAGACCCAATTCCTGTGGACTGAAGTACATATGACAATGACTTTGAAGGATCTAATCCTTTACCTGAAGGCTCCTTTGAGAGCAACTCTCTGTGTTTGGTGCTTTGTTGCTTTTATACTCCTAAATCTGACCACAAGGGCAAATTTAATTCATTGGGAAAATCTTAAGCACTGAGATATATAACTACTAAAAATAGAAAGAGCTGAAGAGCAGGAACAGTATACCTGGCAGAAAGAGGCAGGGTTATTAAGAATAAGAAACAGAACTCTACATTATTTCTTTAACCCTTGAAAAACATTATCTAGCTTGTATTGTGACCATTATGTGGAAAAAAAGGCTGAAGCAAGAATTGTTTCATATCAGTGCCGGTCAGTCTTGTGACTAAATTTCTAAAAAAGAATCACAAGGAAATGAGTACCTGGTTAGAATTAATTTTCTGCTTTGAATGGAAAGGCAGCCAACAACAGCAGGTCTATTAGAAGATACTGCTTACTAGAACAGTTCTGACTGAAAGAAAGCCATAAAAGAAAGCTGTGTTTATTCTGCACTTGCAATGGATACCTCTCCACTTGCAACCTGCAAATTGTACTTTAATGAGTAGTATCAGTTACAGGAGTATCATTCACCAGTTCAAGTGGAAAAGCTTATGAAGACTACACATATGATCATTTTGGATAATAAACAGGGGTTTGCATACACTCAAGGATCCTGGACTGAAAAAGGGCATTGTTCTCTTTGCAATTTGTGGCTTAACTTCCTCTTACGAATACTGTTGTCCTGTTACTATTTGCACAAGCAGCATTTAACAGGACCCAGAGGGAAAACAAAAAGTATATCTGTCAGAATATTGGGAATACCAAGAAACTAGAACATTGCTAGGGGGAACCAGTCCAAGGAAGAGAACTGGTTTTGTCAAAATCTTTATATGCAGTTTTCAACATTTTTAACAAATAATTTCACATAAACTGAATACTTTTTAATTTTCCAGACAAAATGCAGCTCCATTAAAATCCAGTGTAGCCTACTGTCATGTTAAGGGTGTATTCTACAATGAACATAACCTGTGGACTATACAAGCAGCAATTAGAGACTTTTTCACCAACACATGAAGAGGACACCACTGTAAAGTTCTAGTTCCTCTTAAACCTGCCCATGCGGCCATACCACACCACCTCAGCACTTTATCACTCTCCAGGGTAAAAGTCCTTTGTCACTGACAGATTTTATGAAAATCCTTTCACTAGGATTTTTCTCCTGAGAAGCTGAGAGGCCTCAGAAATGAAATGTAAACAATAACTATGTGATAGCTGTGGAATGTGGTCTGGAGATGGGTTTACCAACAGGTGCATCTTTGATTGGTTGCATGTGAATTGTTTTTAATTAATGGCCAATGACAGCCAGCTGTGTCGGACTCTGGGTCTGTCACAAGATTTTATTATCATTCCTTTCTAGCTTTCTGATGTCTCCTTTCTCTTTCTCTTTCATTAGTATAGTATTAACACATAATTTTCTTTTAATATAATAGATATCATAAAATAATAAATCAGCCTTCTGAATCTTGAAGTCAAGATTCTCATCTCTTCCCTCATCCTGGGGAAGAGATGAGAATCCTGGGACCTTCAAACACCACCACAGTCCTTCTGACAAAATTACTTTGGGGGAAAAAACAACCAACAGAACAAAAAAAACACTAAAAGACTAAACCCAAAACCAAAATAACCCCACCTCAAAATAGAGATGAATTGCTTTGGTGGAGTATTGACATATCAGCCCAGCAGAAGTGTCGTTTCAACTGCATTCCTTATCACCTGCAGCCTGCTGTTCCCTCATCCTGCACTGGCTGTGCCGCACGGGCAGGGACGGACAGGCGGCCTCACCTGAACTGTCGCACCTTGAACGTGGCTGCGGAGCCACTGAGCAGCTGCTTCTGCCACACAGAGCAGGGCCAGGAGGGAGGGGACAGGGTGGCAGGGCTGGCGGAGGGGACAGTGGTGACGCTCAGGCAGAAGGGGGAAGCAGAAGTCAGCGCAGCTCCCGTGCAGTGCCCCTGCTTTCGCAGGTTTGCTTTACTAACAGAGCATTACTAATGAGAGCAGCTCAGCAATAAAATCCAGAACACGAAGATTGGCTTTTAGATGTACATTAAGTATTCTGCATAAAAACGTTTCAGCCTTTGTAGGTTAAAGAGTAAGTCTGTGTGTTTTGAGGGAGTAACAGAGTGAAGCACCACAAAGAACACGAAAACTGAAGCCCGAGATTTTCCCCACTTATTTAACACAAATTCCCGTTACCTATTGTAACACAAAAACCTTACAACCTGGAACACAAAAAACTCACAACCTGGAAAGTACAGAGCCACATCCATTCACTAGCTAGCAGAACACGCAACTTACACCAAACTGAAATGCCACGCTCCGGGCTGTGATCGCAGCCAGGCTGGTGCCACACCTCAGAGAGAGGGTGACACACTGGCTAAATACCTCAGGGAAGTGTGGCCGGCTCTCCCATGAGACCAGCCCGTCCAGCTGAAGGCAGAGGAAGCTCGGATGTGACCAAGGGGCCGATAAAGCTATGAGGCGCTGTTCGTGCAGCAGGGCTGACACCAAGCCCTAGGCGGATATTCACCTTGCAGCGAGCAGAAACCGAGTACGCTCCTGACATCCCCGCAGTCCGACTCTTACGGTTCCATCACTCCAAGTGAGCAGCAGCCGTTTGGAAGCGGCAGCACCTCTCGGGGCTGCGGTGGCTCCTCCCGCCCCACCGGGCCCCCCTCGGACCCTGCCCCCGGCCCTGCCCAGCCTCTCCGGGACGCAGAGCCCCGGAGCTGCCCATTGCGGCCGCTTACCTCGCTCCTGGGCTGGGAGAGGCTGCCCGGCCCCGCTCTCCCGCTCCAGGTGCCCGGGAGCCACCGCCCCGCCCCGCCGGCCGCCCCTCCCGCCGCCCGGCGCCGCCTTCGGTCCCCGTGTGGGGGACCCGCTGTGGCCGCCGGCTCCCCTTCCCTCCCCCCAGAACGGGATGTGCGCGGAAACGCTCCCCCGGAAAGGGGACCTGAGGTCCTGCTCGTACAGCTCACGAGACAGAAAAACAACAAAAACAACTCCCCGAAGTTCTTTGCTGTTACCTACCGTGCAGCACATTGCTATGTTTCTCTTCGAACTCCAAGATGTTCATTCTCCTTCTCCCACGAATTTAAACATGCTTTCTTTTGGCCTGGGATAGCAACAACACCACAATAAAAGGACAGAGAGAAAGAGTTTTCAGACACAGGATGCATTTCCTTTATCGCTGGATTAATCACTTGTAAAGCAAAGGAACAATCTTTCCTCGCATACTTTTACTTGAATTAAAGGAAGGCTCTTCTAAGGGTGAAAAATTAGTTCACTGTAGTGAACTCCAGCATATGTTCTCTAGCATAATCCACAATTCCTGCACAGGGCGTTTAACATCAGCCCTTCCTGTACTCTGTATGAACCAGAAGGAGTTTTCCTTTAGTCTGACACAAGAGATACTGATTTTTCTTGCCTTTCTCCTTTCCCTTCTTCTACCCATTTCATGCAGAGGTATGAAAAACTACAGACTGGACTAAACTCCAGCTGAGCATCAGGCAGGGTGCAACACAGAGTAGCCAACAAAGTGCTGGGGTGGTGCTTCTGACATGAATTTCTATCCCACAGCAGCTCAGCAGGGATGCCTGCCTCACCTTCCCTCACTCCACTGCAGCTGCACTCAGGGATCCCCCAGCACACTGCAGGCACTGCCAGGGCCCTTCCCAAAGGCCAATGCTTTTGAGCAGGAGCATCCTCAAACTGAATTAAGGGCCCAAAGAGCCACCACTGGGTGGGCACAGACAAAGCAGGAAACAGGGTAAGGAAAAGGCTGGCTCTGCTGTCCCACACCTATGGCCTGCCTTTTTCCTTTTTGCTAATACTGTATAGATTACAGACCCCCC
The DNA here is from genome assembly GCF_023055355.1 of Agelaius tricolor. Classification (NCBI taxonomy): domain Eukaryota; kingdom Metazoa; phylum Chordata; class Aves; order Passeriformes; family Icteridae; genus Agelaius; species Agelaius tricolor. The sequence continues at coordinate 7,967,310 of NW_027269279.1, forward strand.
CAGCTGCTTCTGTGTTGATATAGCTTCTTATGCCATTTTGGCATATTTTATCTCCCCAGAAAACCACACATCTTCAGACTTCTACCAACCATTCCTAAGTAACTTCTCTGGTCAGCAAGACTAAAAATGCAAACAGATGAAAAATGCCCCTGTCAGCCTTCGGATTAATGCCAGCAGGGAACTGGTGATAAATCAATCTGCTCTGTGTTCAGAAGCTGTGCTGGTGTAACTGCTGACTTTTACCAAATGACCAGTGCTTTTCCAGCTCCTGAACTCAGTAAAACGTGTTTATCCTGTACCAGACACATTCTACATAGACTCAAGTGAGTTTTCTAATGCTGCTTTAAGATTAGGTTTTGCCCTAAGCAACATTCCTGGGATGGCTGCAGAGGACCTGTCTGCAGATCTCCTGTACTGCCCCAGAGCTGCCTGCACGATGCACAGGCCACAGCACAAGCTACCAGGGTAGTGAAACATGAGATCTCCCAAAATTAAAGCAATCACTCAGAACTTCCCTGAATGCTTAGAAGCATTTTTGAGATGTGGCATTAGGAAGAGGAATGACACAAAAGAAAAATTGTCCTGGAAATGGATGGTGTTACTAAATGTGACAGACCTTTCTCCAACATCCTGGGAAACAGAACATGGCACTGGCTTCCATGCTCAGCACAGACAGAGCTGCTGCTTTTGTGGATAAGGAACACTGGACAAATGATATACAAGTGGAACTTACTGCATTCCCTGCATGTGACTGTTGTGCTCTGGTAGAATCATCCATTCTCTCCTCCCCAGCATGTCTGTCTTCCTGTTTTTCCACCTGGGATTGCTGTGATCCATAAAATTCATTGAAACATTTCCAAGTGTCATAAAAGCTTTCTCAACTGAAAAAAAAAAAAAAACCATTAAAGAATGTTCTCACAAAATTCCTGGGGAAGTCAATCTTGTTTCAATTCCTCCAAACTTTATTTAAATTTGTTCTCATGGGATCATTAACACAATACTTCTTTAGAACACAGAGTTTCAGAAACAGTCTCATTAACCTCAAGTGTATTGTTCACCTTTCCTCTTTGTATTCTTCATGGTAAAAAAAGAAACATAAATAAAAAGTGAAACTGCCACCCCAGCTGACACCCCAGGGCAGCTGTACCCTGTAAATATTCCTATTTAGGGCCACACAAAGCCAGCCCATGCTTGGGTGGCTTCAAGGCACCAGTAACAGTGGGTACAAATGCACATTCTCATCCAGCACATGAATCACACGCTCAGCACGAATGCTCAACAACACTAAATGATTTTTCAGGAATGCTGCTGAGGAGCTTGATTTTCCATCCCTTGAGTTTTTCAGAATGATCAGCTGGGAGTTGTTTAAATGAATCCCATGAAATGTGGCACTCAACCCAGGAACCACAATCACCTGTGCAAATGAGTAACACTGAGGTGTCCAGCTTTGTCACCAACACCCCGATCCTGCCGACACTCACAGCATCAGCCTTTGCTATAGGAAAAAATCCCACCTGGCAAAGACCATCCTGATCTCTGAAATCTCTGAAAAGGAGAAGGGAAAAAAGTAATAGGTCTCCAGAATGAGTCATAGAAGGATGAGGGCAAGTTATATGTTGTTCTCATCAAAAATAGCTAAAAATCCGTATTAGTTATAGAATCCGTAGAAACATCAAGGCTGGAAGATACCTTTGAGATAATCAAGTCCAACTGTCAAAGATAAACCTGCCAGCACGAAGGCAAGAGCACCTCCATGGTGTGTTTCTTTGTTGGTTTTTTAAGCCATTCAATGCAATAAGGAAGTTGCTGTGCTTAATTCCATGTGTGTATTTCACAACAATTCCCCTTAAGATATACCTTTCACCTCTGCTGGTGAACAGATTACAAACACCAAAATCTAAATTACTTTGGGAACTTTTATTTTTATCAACAACATTTTATGGTTTTATTATGAAAACAGATTACCTACATAGATTGTTGCTAGCAAAGCAACTTGAAAAACATATCTGAGCTGATGACACAGCTAAAAGAAGAAACATGCTCATTTATGTCTGATTCAGCATTCTGAAGCCTAATAATGACTTATTTTTAAAACTACTGCAGAAAGTGCATTAAGAATGTTCAGAAAAATCTGGTTATCTTTTAACTATCAGTAGAATAAAGTAAGAAAGGCTAGAAATAATTTTTCCCCTCCACGTAAGGCTTTTGAGCTTCTGAAGGTTTCAAGTCTTTATTTGTCACACATGCTGTTATTTCCACACAAAAGGCAAGAATTGTTCCAAGAAATAAGTCTCTCTGAGACGTTTTCTACAAGTTCACACAAAACCCACGCCTTGCTCTCAGATGGAAAAAAGGTTCAGCATCTACTGACTTTATTTGCTCCAGTTCACACCAAGTTTTCACATTCAAGTGTAAAGGTGTGTTGTTTCCACTGCAGCCTGCGCCACTTTGTCCAGCCCCAGAACAAGCTGTGAGTTGGGGCTTGTGACCTACTGAGAGTTGACAAAGTATCGGAGTTTGTAAGTTTTTACAGCACCCAACACCAGCACGGACAGTTAATACTGACGGAAGACATTGAAACTAAACTATTTTCCAAGCCAAACATCGGTGAGAGATACCCACAGCCAGAACACCCCCAGCCCACACCTGGGACGCGTGAGCCCCTTCTAGCGCAGAGGGCGGCTGATGGCAGCAGGAGCCTTTACACCCTGCCGTGGATCTTCACGGAGAGTTTAAAACAAGCCTGGGCTAAGAGGAACAGAAAGACGCTGCTGCCCCAAAATGCGATCCTGTTGGCTGCGGGCGCCCCCGGCGGGCGGGGGCCGGGGGAAGGCGGCCCCGGGGCAGCCTCGCCCCACTCCCGGCAGCCGCCGCCCGGAAACGGCAGCGCCGGCGCGGGGCTCCGGCTTCCCCCGCAGCCATGAGCGGGCTGGGGGCCGTCGCGGGGCCGGGATGGCAGCGGGACGGCGGCGGTGAGGGCGCGGGGCAGGCGGGACGGCGGCAGCACGGCCGCAGGTGGCGGGGGGGGATGGAGGCACGGCGCGGGAGCGGAGCAGCGGCGCTGCCCTCGCTCGCCCCTCGGGCGCTGCGGGGTCCCGGCTGCCCTGGTGCCGCGACCCCCGACTCGCAGCGCCCGTCTCTCCCTCGCAGGGCTCTCTCTGCTCGCCGAGGAGCCGCACGGCGCCGCACCTGTGGATTTCCTCCAGGAGCTGCCCAGCTGCCAGTCGGCGCGGAGGCGCCGCTGGGGCACCCAGGAGCGCCGGCCGGCCCCGCTGGGCACCGCCGGCAGCCGCGGGGACGCGGCCCGGGCGCTGCCGCAGGAGACGGGCGAAGCGGCTGAGCGCCCTGCCCGAGAGCGCCCGGTGTGCATGGCAGAGAAGAGGAGAGCAAGGTTAATTTTACGCGTTTCTTCCTTGATTTGGTTTTTTTAAATGACTTTTTCTTAAACATAACCCAGGTGCGCTGGAAGGGTGAAGGAGAACTGGGTTTGGCTGTATCTGTTTCACCCTGTGGCATGTGATTCTGACAAGAAGGTGCCCGAGTGCTCTTGGCTGGCACGAGGGTGTGGCTGACTGGGGACAGAAGTGGGTTGAATTGGAAGAAATTAGGCAAAACTGGGAATTGCCTGTAGCAAACAAACGCGGTTTCTCACTGTTTTTCGTTTTGGATTTTTGGTATTTTTTTTTCCCTCAGGGTTTTGTGCTTTCAAGGGTCACTGTGAGTTATCTGCTTGAACACACACACCTCCCCCCGCTGCTATGCGAGTGCTGCTGCTCTTGAGTCTGCTTAGCTACTCTTACACAAGGCAGTGCTCGCTCTCTGCTGTGGTTCTGTACAGTCGATAGGAAGCTTCCCAGGACCTTTGATTCTTTTTATGTTCTCCCCCCGCCCCATTCCTTTTTAAATGACTCTTTTCTGTGGGCTGTTCCTGCCCCCCGGGTGGTAACCCCCCGGAGGGAGGGATTGCAAAGACCTTGCTTTGCCCCGCCTGAATTTCAGTGCTCGTTGTCTCACGTCTCACTGCTGGGCTGAAAGCTGCTTTGAGGATAGAGGATACAGGATGTGGTTTTGCACTGTCAGACTACAGCTCCACCTTTAAATCAGGTACATTGGTTCAGTACAGGTTCTAGTCGGGTGCAGGTTCTAGTTATGAACCAGAAGAGAGGTGGAAGTACAATTAATGTCTGGTGCTCCAGGGAGAACAAGAACTACTCTATTGCAAGAGCAGTGGCAAACAGCCTCACCCTGGAGTTTAACTCTATAGGCTGTACACCAGAAACAGTAGAAGATCTAGGTCACGGTAAAGGAAAGTGCTTGAGACCTTGAATTTTTATTTGAAGTTGGGTATCTAAAGTTCAGCTCTTCAAGAAAAAGGAACTGGAGGGAGGAGTGGAGTTGCAATGTCCCAGGCTTGTTTACACATGTTAGCGCTGAGAGGTTCTGGTGGGGCTTCCTGGCGCTTCTACAGATCAGTGATCTGCATTTGTGCAGCAGCTGCCAGCACAAAGTGCTTGGCACAAACGTCCTGAGAGCTGAACACTCAACTTCTGTAACTCAGATGAATGTGCAGCCCACGCTTCTATTTACAATGCAAACCGAGCATGGGCCAGACAGTTCTACAGAGTTAAAACACTGCAAACTGCAGCCTGTAGTTTCCACAGAATGAAATCTCTTGAGAGGAGCTGTATTTGCTCTTAAAGCTGAGGTCATCTGCTGCCTGCTTGATTGTTTGTATAGGTTTCATTTGAATTCCTGCCAAAATGCTCAAGTCATGAGGAAACAGCCAAGACAGAGCACACATGGCAGTGCATCCCTTGGGCAGGATTGACTACAAGTCTTAAAACTGAAACCTTGGTACCACAGCATCATGTCCTCATGGGTACTTAACTGCTGCCCTTCTTCAGTGGCATCAGAGGCTGGAAAAGAATTTGCTGCATACAAGTCCATTTTCAAGCTATATTTCTGTGAAGTTTTGTCTGGTATAAAGCCAGAGCCACTCAGAATTTTCCTTGATGCTGTTGCTGACCAGGCAGCATTTTTAAAAATGCAAATGTATTCATGTAGTATGAAAATCCATAAGTGAGTGGTTAAAAATTACAGACAGTGGCACATTCTCAGTGTTTGTTTGCAGCTTGTTATTCGAACAGTGCATCCCCAGAGGTGGTGGCAAAAAATATTTTCTCAAATTCATTGAATTGGCACTTTCCAGCAAATATTTCAAAAAGCTATTGTTGTCAATTTTGTTTTGTTGGGGCTTTTTTCTTTGTTTATTTGTTTTTTCTCCAAGAGAGGTGAGTGTTTTTCATGAGACAGCTTGCCCTATTTGAATTAAGTTGATGTTGCCATTGTCAGCAAGATCAGATGGGGAGAGCTTGTGTGTCTGCAGCTGTTCCCCTGAAGGCTGTGGGCAGGCTCCATCCTGCTAAGCCCTGTTACATGGAGTGAAAAATTATTTCTTGTGCTCAGTAACTGTATTTCTGGATTCTTAGGGACTATCAGCAGGCTGAAACAGAACGTTTATCCAGATGGGAGAAGTGGAGAAGAACTAGCAGTAAATCACTGAAGAAAGCAGTCAGTGAAGTCAAGGGCTTGTCATCTTACCTGGTGCTTTGGCGACATGATATTCGCAGCATAGAAGGTATTTCTTGTCTGATGTCCATTTCTCCTCTGGAAAGTTCCTTCTGTTATTGGCAGTTTTACCTGTGTGAGCATAGTTTCAGATATAACTATATGTGCTTAAGAAGTTACTTTCTTTCCTTATTATTGCTGAATGTAAAATCCATTATATGATAGAAGGAAATATATTGGAAAAAATTATTAATATGTCCAACCTGCATTTCAGTTATATTGCTAAAAGTCCGTAGTACTTAAAACTAGCTTTAACAATGTTTCTTTGGTTTAGTGAAACTGATTTTATAATCTGCTCTCTCTGTATTTTCAATGGTTTTATCATCTTAATTATTGGCACACGTTTCTTTCATTCACAGGGAAATTTGGTACTGGCATCCAGTCCTACTTCTCCTTCCTGCGCTTTCTGGTCCTGCTGAACTTCATAATTTTTATCCTGATGTTCAGTTTTGTTATTCTTCCCACCATAATTTCTAAATATGGACTATTCAACAGTACCATTGCTTACATTTCTCCAAAGAACATAGGTAAACATCTTCTCTATGTACAGCTGTTGTAAGATTCCCCCTTTCCATCAGCTTCTTCTCCACCTCCCAGAAAAAAAGGAAAGCCTTTTTATAAGAGTGTAGCATGTTTGAATTAATGTGATCTTGCAGTTCAGTGGGCATTACCATTTGAGTGACTTTCCATACCTTTCTTTTGACAGATGATATCTGCACAATTTATAAACCTAGTGGTAACAAGGGACTTGTGTACTTCTATACTTACCTCAAAGATTTGCTCAGTGGCACTGTAAGTAATTAGTTGGGTTTTTTTAATTAAGTGTCTCATGTAACATTTAAAACTTAAAAAAAATTACTTGTGGAATGAAGCTTTGATAACTTTGAGAAATGACAAGGCATATGCACCACTGGGGTATGTTATCTCTGAGAAGGGCAGTTTTCAAAATTACTTCTACTGAGTGAGCACAAGGCCTGTCTGGCCACGTGCTGCAGCCTGTGCCTCTCCTCCCCAGCTGCTACCCTTTATTATTCTGGAGCACACTGCCTATTGTGCTCACTATGTAGGGTCCCAGTGTCTGTGTCCTGCAGCTCTTTGATTGGAGAGGGGAGGGATTTTAAGCACACAGTGCCTGCACTACAGTTTGGTAGAGGCAATGGCAATATTTAGAAGCTACAAACTTGTAGCTTGCTGGGGACCCTAATTTTAAATTTATGAAATTTACTTGCTTAATTCCATGTTGGATTTTATGGGGCAGTTGCTGCTGCTGTTGCAAATTCTATTTCAACTTCATTTTCACAGGGATTCCTTGAAGTGACAATTTTGTTTTATGGCTATTACTCAATAGATGCTGTATGGATCAGTATCATGAGGTACAATTTGCCACTCGCATACCTGCTGGCTACATTTGCCTACCTTGCCTTATGTTTGCTCTGGATAATAAAGAGGTAAAGATGTTGGTGTTGTTTATTTACTGTTACTTTTTGCACAGTTTAGATTGTATTCCTTCCTGAAGGGAACATACTGTTTTCTAGAGCTGTTTGTGTGGAAATGGGGAGTCTTTTGCCTGAGGATGCAGTGCCTCAGTAGCCTTTGGAGTGCTTGGGGAAAAGAAAACAATTTGAAGTACCAGTTTTTCATATGTATGCATACCTATAAGTAAAAGGCCCTCAACTATACTGAATTTGTTGGAGGATTTCATTTAGGGTTTCTGGTTGAGTTTTATTTGTGCCATCTGTTTCCTTTGCTGAGTCTGGGTGAGGTGAGAAGGTGTGACTGTGGTGAAGAGCAGGTGGGAATAACCTGTATCAGTCAGGGTCAGCTGCTGCAGAATCTCACACTCAAAGAGTCCCAAACAGTGGCTGGTACTAAGCAAAGGTAACAGTTTGCTCACTGTGGGGGTCTTTGATCAGCCAGGCTCCTTGTGTGTGTTTTTCCTGTGCATAAAATACATCTTCTCACAAATTTTTCTCTAGGTCTGTGGAAGGCTTTAAGCAAAACTTAGTGCACAATGCAGATCCATTTCAGAGTTACTGTAACAAAGTCTTTGCAGGCTGGGACTTCTGCATTACAGATCCAAGTGCAGCCCGGCTGAAACATCGCAGTTTGCAATATGAGCTCCAGGTGAGTAACTTCTGCTTTTTGTGCTTATGGTTTCATACAGCTTAGATGGCTAAAAAAGAGATGTTGTGCAGTTTTGCAGATAAGAGAATAAAGTTAAGAAGGATTGCAGTTGCTTGTTTTGGGGGTGCAGCCCACATCCTCTTGCATGCTTTCTAGGTAGCTGGAGTTGTGCAGCGTGAGAAGGATTGGCTCGGATGTTGCTGGCCCTTCCCCCATGCACTGGGGACCCACGCCAGCCTGTAGCTGCTTTTCTTATCTGCCTCTTCCTCACACTCCAGTCCTGCTTCCTGTGTTAGTTTCTGCCTAGTCCAACAGGAAAAGCTGTCCCAGCTGCAGGCAATACCCTGCAGGGATGAGTTGGAGTGTTCTGGGGTTTAAGCATGCAGGGCAGTTAGGAGTAGTTTGGGGAGAAATAAAATTCAGATGGTGCTCTTTGTACTGCTCAAGAGTAATGTTGCAGTAAGAAGATACTGAAAAATTCTCACTAGGTGTCCTTGGCACACATGCACATACAAAATGCTATAGATTTCCCAAATCATAAAGCTCTGAAAAAAGTCTGAAAGGTTCTTTTGGTAAAACAAGGACCTTCTTTTTGCTCTCTGTACACTGGAAGCAGAGATTTGTGTAGTGAAAATATTACCTTTGAGAAGATGCTTCCACTTCAAACCACAAAGCAGTAATTACAGACTTCATAAATTACAGTGAGTTGCTTTCTGCTCTAATGAAGTTCACAGTCATCTATTTTCATCATAGAATCAGAACCTCTTTCACTTGCTACACTTTTGCCTCCAGAACATGCAGCTTAGAAGAACTAGCCCCTTAATATTAGTTTGATGGACATAAATCCTCAGAAAATACTCTCATATAGGTGTTATGTTGGTTTGCCCAGGTTAAATTGCCTCACAGGAGATACTGTATTTTCATGTCACTTAAGGTGAAATACACCAAGTTTACATGACAAGGTGTTTAAGACGGTACTTCCTTTTTTCAGTGCCATCCCCCAGTTTTCCTTCACAAAGAGTAGGAGGAATTTTGAGCTATAATGGTGAGGGCTGGTTACTTACCTGCAGAAGTAATGAGATGAGTGACTGGCTTACCCATTTCAGAGTTTAGTTTCAAGCTGAGATCAGGCTCTCTCAACAAACAGGCAAACTGTCTGTCCTCAAGGAAATGTGTTACTGATACAGTAGAGACAAGAGGATTGCAGGGCACTTGTCTTTGGCTATGGAGCCCTCAGCTCGAGGAGGCTGAGGACACAGGGGTTTCCATTCCTGCATGGACCTGTTTTGTCAAAGCAAAGACACTCTGTTCTGTGTGCTTGGGCAGGCACTGGAGTGACTCTCCTGGAACAGGCTACAGATTTGCACTTCTGAGGGGGAGAAGACATGGTGTTAAGTGTTGTATGCTGCATCAAAAAAACTGCATCTCTTTTTTCTTTTCTTTGTAGTCGGACTTGCAGGAAGAAAAACTGAAGCAAAAAATAGCTGAGAGGAGAATGGAAGAAAAGCTACGCATCTACTCTCTGAGAATATTTATAAATATAATTGTCATTGCCATTTTATCAGGATGTTTTTACTCAATTTATAGAGTAACTGTCTTCTCTCAAGAAAACTCCAATGTGAGTATAAGAAATGACACTCGAACAGTTTTGGTCAAGGCTGGTGATTACAGCAAGAGGAACTATTGTGAAAGAGTCAAGTATCTTAATATAGCACTTTTCATGCAGGGATCTGAAAATGCTTTCTACAGACTTAGAATTTTTTTAGTAGACGAGAGCAGGAAAGATCAAGAACCATGTGCCAAAACAGCCTCCCCAGTAATGTCTCCCATTGCAGAGGCTTCAGTGTTGAGTGCCTTGGAGCTGACAAGGAGAGCAGCCCTCACTGCCTTTCCCTTGTAACTGTGCTCACCTCACTGACCTGCTGGGTCTGGACAGTGAACTGGCTGGAAGAATTGACCTGGTTAAATCAAACTTCATCATGATCAGTTTCACGTGATCTGGTTTGCTGTCAGCTGCAAAAATGCACTTCAGGGGAAGGCAGAGTGAAGATTGTGATCTGTCTTGTGGCTTGAGTTACCCTGTGTGGGGAAACAGGAAGGCTTTGATCACACAGCAGGTTTCAGAAGCAAAGGTTCTTGCATCACTAGCAGAAAGAATCAGGTTGAGTTGGTTTCACCTCTGGCAGGACAAGCAGATGGAAAGAGTGGTTCAGAAGCAGAACAAAGCAGACAAGCTTCTGGTTGTGACAGCTTCACAAAAGTAATTGACTTCTCTGTAGGACCCCAGTGTTTGATTAGTCTGGTAGAAATGGGGACCACCATTTTTCTCTCTTCTGTGTAAGTTCCTGGTGTGATGGACTTAGCTGTTCACAAGGAACGTTGTGCTCATGGTGGACCTAACTCTGAACTTCTGTAAACTGCCAGGATTGCTGGGACAGAAGCAGGAAATGGGGGCTAAATGAGTTTATGTGTCAGAGATACTATTTGAGGGCAGAGAAGAGGACTGCACAACACTGAACAGCTTCAAGAACAGCTTCACTTACTGTGGGCTTTCAGTAGAAGGGCTGATATCTTGACCTTGTCTTAACGAGCAGTTAGAGGAGCTTGTCAGGATGGTAGGAAAGTCAGGGGAGTTGCTTGGCACCAGCAAGAATAAATTGAAAAGTGTCTGCACTTGGAATAGCTGTAAAACCTGGTAGCCTTGGTGCTGGTTAGCAACAGTCAGACACAAACCTTGGTGAGTTGAACCTCTTTAAACAGAAGCTTTGAGGAAGTACAGAAATGCTCTCACCTGGAGGGGGAGTGAGTTCCTGATGAAAGGAGCAGGAGAAAGCAAGGGTGTGTAGCAGCAAACTGCAGAGATAGCAGTGATCAGGCTCATATAAAGGCTAGAGGTTTGTTCTCCATGAAATTTGCTTGTCTGGAGGTATTCAGAATCAGCCCTGGGTTTGCCATTCATGTTACACCTGTGTTGATTCTTATTGCCAATGCAAATGTTAGTGGAGGATGAAGACAGAGTAAAAGACACTGCCTGGATCCTGGGCAAGGCAGGCTGTGTGTGGCTGGAGACAGCACACTCAGGAAGGTGTGTTGCCCTAAGCCTTGTGTTTGTCTCATCTCTTCTCCTGCAGGACATTGGCAATGCAAACTCCCAGGTTAATCTCTTAGTGCAGTATTTGCCTTCCATGGTGATCACACTGGCCAACTTCATCGCTCCTCTGATCTTTGCATTTCTGATCAAATTTGAAGAGTATACACCAGCCTTTGAAATCAAGCTGACACTCATGAGGTAAAGATGTTTTTATTGTGGCTTTGGATGTTTCAACAACTTGTTCTTGGTAGGCTATATATATTGTAACATTGAAACATCAAGAAGCAGAGAAGCTGGCACTGGAAACCAAGGAGGCATTGTTTGGCCAATGTTTAGTTGGAAACTTTAAATCTAGGAACAATGTGTTTTGATGACAGTACAGTGCAATCATCTCAGTGTCCAAGTTTTCTTCTTGGTCCCATTTAGCTGTGTGGTCTGGACATCTTCAACCAGAATAAATAGTCAGTAGAGAACTTGTGGCTGCAGAGCTGTGGATTCACTGCTTTGCGTGCAGCAGTTCCATGAATGAGCAAAAGTGAGTGTACAGCAGTGACTGAGGCACGGCTTTGCTCAAGGCAGAAGTTAAAAGATTTGGGGTAAGATGTGTCAGTGTAAGAGCTGGTGTTTGGCAGCTTAAGGCAGTAAGATCTGGGTTGAAGCACCTGAACTCTGCAAGTCCATGCTTTTATTTGTGATTTGGCCATGTGCTTCAGAAGGCCTGAAGCTACATGAAATGGAAATGCTGCACACAGAACAGTACCTGAGGGAATGGCAACCCATTGCAGCATCAAGATCTGCAGCTGAAATGACTGATCTAGGAACACTATTGAGAAAAGAAACAAGGGACTGTAGCCTAAAGCTGGGAAGGTCAAAAGCAATTTTAACTTACAGGTAAGGAAAGAAATGTGTTTATTATCTGGCTGGCTGCCCTGTTAAAGGTCTGCATGACCCTTCTGTGTTTTAAGGCTTCCTTGGACTCCTGCACAAGGTGAGCCAAGTGTTAAATGGCTTTTTTTTGGCACATTTGGAGCCAGGTTTTGCCTTTCTTGCAGGTGTGTCTTCGTGCGGTTGGCCAATATTGGCGTTCTCTTGTTCTCACTGTGGAGTCAAATCTCCGACTGTGGCAGTGACAAGTGTAAGCCCTGTGGATACAATTACAAACTCTATCCTGTAAGCAGATTTATCTTGGTGTTTAATCATCTGAGCTTGTGAAGGGAGATTTGTTTTCCATGAGAGTTGCTTGTCTGGAGGTGTTCAGTAGGAGCCCTGGGGTTGCTGTTCTTGCTATACCTGGTGTTGATTCCCACTGCTCAGTGCAAACCAGTACAGTTGTTACACATATATCCTTTGCTTGTCTAAAACTCTGATTAGAGTTAATGCAGTGTCAGATGATTCCTTAGCACAGACCTGTCCACCATGAGGATTGTCTGAAGTAGCTGTGTTTTGCAGATGTTGTGCTACTGCCTTTTGTGGCATTAAGGCAAATGGGTTTTCCTTGAAATAACCCCACCCCCGCTCCCCCCCCCAAAAAAACCCCAACCATCAAAACCAAACCAAACACACCCAGCCACACACCTCCCCCCTCCTGCCCCACCTCACAGAAAAACCTCAAAAATCAAACAAACGAACAAAACCAAAAAAACCCCGAAAAGTGAAAAGCTTGGCATGGGAACTTTAAAACACTTGCATATTTTAGAAATTGGACTTAATAGCATTTGAACCTTCATGGTGTTAACTGAGATGATTATTGCTTTTTCACTTTGTTTATTTAGACTGCTAATCTTGTTTTTCCTGACTTGTTTTTATAGTGCTGGGAATCTGATGTTGGGCGAGAAATGTACAAACTGATGATGTTTGATTTTATTGTAATTCTTGCTGTGGCCCTGTTTGCAGACTTCCCCAGAATGTATGTATCTCTGCTTTTTGAGCATATTTTTACAAATGACATATGAAACACATTTTATTTTTTTCTGCTTTACTTTCCCCATATTGCTAGCCAAAATAAAGTTTTAAAATAAAGCATAAACATATTTCTGGTGGTTTGAGCACCTGTTTGCTATTCACATGGCTGTATAGGTTTTGATATTTGAGAGCTTTTTTCTTCAGACCTTTTCTGTTATGTTGTCTAATGCTTAAATGCTAAGTTGTCTGTTTCAAATGTGTTAGAATGCATCTAAATTCTACAACTTCAGTTTAGGACTAAAAATATTCTTTGGTTTCAGGTTGTTAGTTACTCATTGCTCTTGCAAGCTTGTTCAGTGGTTTGGACATAAGGAATTTGGAATTTCTGACAATGTCCTGGAAATAATTTATGGGCAGACTATTTGCTTCATTGGAACCTTCTTTTCACCACTTCTCCCTGCAATAGCAACTATAAAATACTTCATCATCTTCTATGTTAAAAAGGTAATGAGGGCATGTGCTTGATAAGAATTGAGTACATCTCTGTGGTGTTTGTAATGCAGGCATATAGATATGCAGGTGATTTAAAACCAACAAAAAACCCAAAACCACCTGTGGATGCAGTGGATGGAATGAGCCAATGATATTCCATTTTCAGTAAGGTTTTGGTCTTTTAACAGACAGTAGAATTTTGCTTTGAAATCAAGCAAAGCCACGTTTCAATTACTACTTCTCAAATTATTTGCCTTTTTTTAAAAAGAAAAGCTTTTTATGTAACAAAGCTAGTTTATAAGACTTTCCTGCAGTAGTCTATTTACTAGCAACACAACTTAGAACTTGGACAAAATTTTGCAAAACTGCTAAAAATTTGGGAGCAAAATGGAAAATCCAAGCTGAGTCAGACATTTGTGTGATTTCTGACTATCAGAAGTTTTGCTCAGTGACCACACAGCTCCTTCTGTGCCTCCAATTCTTGCTGATACTTTAGCAAGAGGGGATGTATCCAGAGAAGATGTGGCTGAACAAAGCCAACAGCAGTGCCATGGGTCATACACCAAATGCCTCTGTCAGTTGACTCTGTGCAAGTGTGTGAGGTCCTCTGGATCAAATTCTTACACAAATTAGGAGACATTGACTTATACCAAAATGTGTGGCAACCTTGTCTTAGCCCTTCCCAGGCCATACATATCAAAGGAGGTGGTTGTGTGGTGGCTGGTGGCACATTGGAGAATGGAAAATTCAGTTGCTAGGGGAAGTATATTTGGGTGTATATCTAGATAGATGTACTGGTAACAGTTTTACTCACCTTCCCTCTTCAGATTGTTTTGAAACACACAAGCAAACCTGCAGCAAAGCCTATAAGGGCATCAAGTTCCAACTTTTTCTTCTTGGTGGTGCTGTTGATTGGGCTCCTCTTGGCTTTTGTCCCTCTGGGGTTCAGCATAGCACGGTAAGTGACAACTTTAAGTTCTGTGAAGCTGACACTTATTCAAAGCTTGTCAGTTCTGTAAAAGCAGACACACAGCTTTAGAATGATTAATGGAATAAAATCTATAGGGTATAACACATAAACTTACAGCTTAGTTCATATAAACAAAAATTACAGTTTTATAGACATAGGACACTTTTACTGCATCACCAAACTGCTGCTGGGTTTGTGCTGGATTATTTTATCTTTACATTTTGGTGTAATACCTTTCTGTTCTGCTTCTTTGACAGTATTCCCTCTTCCAAGGCATGTGGGCCGTTCAGGCATTTTAACACTTCATGGGAAGTCATTCCAGATACAATACTTCAGTTTCCAACAGGTCTGCAGCAGTTCCTTTTTGGCATTTCATCAGAAGCCTTTGCAGTGCCTTTTTTTGTGATCCTTTGGTGAGTACTGGGGAGATTTGATTCCCTTATGCAGCTTCATTTCCTTGCTTACTGAACTCATATCAAGCATCTATTAGGCCAGATTTTCCATTTGCAGTCAAAAGCATCAAAACCCATAGGAATCCTCAGCCCTTATGTCTTTGCCCATGTGTTCACACTCATCAGCTTTGTTCCATTTCCTCTTGCACATCCCATATTCAACAATGTCCTTCTCAAAAATGTTAACTGTGAATCCTCTGCAAATTAGTACTGTATGTAAGCCCTGTGATCACTGCTCCTATCCACAAACCCTAGTCTGAAAAAACAAAACTCCCAAAGCAGTGATTCTGGAAGATAAAATTCAGTGTAGAATCAGAGTATTTTTAAGGTTGGATGCCACCTGTAGAGAGAGTCTAACCCAATTCTCCTGTTCAAAACAGAGTCAAGTATAGCAGGAACCATACCCAGTTATATTTTCAGTATCTCCAAAGATACAGACTGCACAACACTGTTCCAGGGTCTGGTCAGTTTTCCAATAAAAAGGACTGTTTTTCTTAAGTTTAAATGGAGTTTTTTGCATTTCATTTTAACTAAACTGTTTGCAAATTTTGGAGCCTTATTACCTGATGCTTTCTAAAACTTCTATGCTTGTGGCTTATTTAGGACTCCATCCAGCCCTTCCTTTTTGTAGGACACATTTATGTGTTCTCCTGAACTGAGCTTGTTATTACATACATGGGAAATCTCAAGTCCTCCCTTTTTGTTTGTTGTTTACAGCATCATTATGTTCTACGTTATTGCCTTGGCTCAAGCACACAAACGAGCAGTTGAGCAGCTGAGAGAACAACTGGTTTTGGTAAGATCTGACCCACCACTTTACTCACACAACAAAGAGACCTTTAGGGGTACAGAAATGAGAGGAATATTGGTCTTCATAGTCTCCTGGATATTTGGTGTTTGCAACAGGCAGTAAAGAATGTTTTACAAATTACCCAGAAAAAATAACCAAAGCATTGTGGTATTTCTCAGTGGAATTGATTTTCTTGGGTACCAGCTGCAACTGCAACAAGGTCTGGTTATATCAGGCAACACACATGCAAGAGATGTGCCCCTGAGAAGCTGTGTCCCTGTTTTTCATCTATTGTCTTATTTAAATCCAATTATATGTTGGTTTTTTTTCTGCCAAAGAACCTGAATCCTGTGTTTTCTGTCCTCTCCACCATCTTGCACAACCTCCACTTCTGTTTCCTTCTCTGCCCTCACAAACAGGCACCCAACTCCTTACCCTGCCCTCCAGGCCTGTATTTCTGCTGCATCTTTTTGGTCTTGTTCTGGAATGTAGGCCTGGAAGTGCTTGAGCAGGTACTGAAAGTGGAACAAGTCAGCACTGAGAGCCCTTTGGAGAAGGGTGCCAGTGCAGAAATGCTCCTTTGTGGCCATCCAAAGCCACTGCCAGGTTTGGCAGCATTTGTGTGCTGTGGTCTGACAAACTGCTGGAGTCAGGACTCAGCCTCAGCAGTGAGACTTCTCACTTTCTTATTAAATAGCCCATTTCTGGATATGTGCTTCTTTTAGATATGGCATTTAACAACCTGTGTGCAGAAAAACACTTACTGGGGGGAGCTTTTTCAGGAGTGAGGAATTTAGGAACAAAAGCCTTCCTGCTTTATGAAGGGTTCACAAATCAGCTGGGAATTCTAAAAATTCTTCTGTGATTTTTATTTTTGTTTGCTTGCTCTTGTTCAGCTTCCTGGAAGTGTGGTTTTAAATTTTGAGGTGTGTGAGATGTTTTTATGAGGCTCAATGCAGAACTGTTCATGTGTAACCTGAGGTGAGATAAATGAAGTTAAGGCCATTGTGAGCTTGAAATTGTTCAGGCAGTTGAGAGTGTGATGGGGAGTACAATTGGTGAATGCATCTATTTCTAATGAAGAAATGAGCTGTTGTAGATGACTTGTATTAACACTCTTCATGTGGAGCATTCTTGTTCTTCTGTCTTTCCAGGAGAGTCGTGACAAGATGTTCCTAATCAGAAAAATAACAGAAGCACAGAAGTAACCTTGAAAACCACAGAAGCCAAAAGAACTTGACTTCCTGAAACTCCCAGAAAAAGAAGATAATAGCAGAAGCATTTGCAGCTTCTAAAACCTGAGCAGCTGACTGACACTCTGGGACTGTGGTCTGTGTAATGGGTGCTTGTGGTCTGAGGCTTAATGTTTCCAAAACTTGGAAATTCAGCTGATTTATACTGTGTTAGAGCTGTTCAAAAAAGGATACTTTAACACTCATACAGCTTCAGGGTTGTTGGGATTTGATCCCTATTTTTTCAGGGAGTTTGGGTAAAATGTGATCAGAACTGAAACCTTTTTTGTACTGTTTTTACACATTACACTATAAGAATCATGAGAGAGGGAAAAGGTATGGTTTTATATATTTTCAATGCCTTTCATTTGCTTTGGTTTTAAAAAATAACTATGTATGGAAGTATGTTGAAATAGTGCATAGGAAAAGAAAATATGGCATGGGTTTGAAATCAGTCTTCTAAATATTTTTAGAGGTTAGGGTTTGCTATTTATGCTGCTCTGAAGTAGAGCAATTGAACACTGGATAACTGATCATAAAATGGTTCAGAAATAACAAACTGATAAGAAAGCTCTGAATAAACACTTGGGGTAGGAAGAAGCCAGCAGGCACAGCACTGCTGGGGCACCAGCCTTGCTGCTGTGGAGGGGCCTTTTTGGGATTTTTTTAAACGTTTTAAGTCATTATTGTTTGTGTTTTATTCTTGTATGAACATCTTGACTACTGGTCTATGTGTTTTAAAATGTGAATATTTCAGGGTTAAATTTTTGGTTGGCAATAGTGTGTCAGTACCCCTTAATTTCTCATTTTCTCTGTCTTGCCTGAACTGCTGGGACCATGTGTATCAGACAACCGTGTGTCCCTGTAGGCTACTAACCCAGTCCTTTATTTAAAGATTGTGATTAAGGATTTCTTGTACAAAACTTTTATTGTTTGAAATCTGCATTAGTCCGCTCTTAGTTAATGTGAGACACTATCTTTTTAATATAATATTTTGGAATGTTTTCTGTGCTCATTTTAAAGGAATGACCGTTCAATAAACGCTATTTATTTTACCATACCGCCTGGTGCCGTTCGCTCGCTGTGCCTGTGGGGGCCGCCCTCAGCTCTCGCTCCCTCAGCGCCGCTCCCGCCGCCGTTCCCGCCTCGCCCGCTAGGGGCCGCCCCTCGTTCCCATGGCAACCACGCCGCGGGCTTTGATTGACAGCTGCGCTGTCCATTGCGGCGGCGGCGCGGGGCCAATCGGAACCGTGCCAGGGCGGCGCGCGGTGATGACGTCGCTCCCAGCGCGATGGCGGCGGCCGCGGTCCTGGCTCTGCGGTGCTCCCTGCTGCAGCGCCGGCCCCTCCGCTGCGGGCCGGGTACGGGCTCGGCTCCGCTCCCTGCCCGCCCCTCAGGCCTCCGCGCCGCCGCCCCAGGCCGCCTCAGGCCGTTCGGCTCCGCGGACGGGGAGCGGGCGGCGGCGGAGCGCGCGTCACCTTTGTCTCTCCGGCAGGTGTGCGGGCTGTGCCCGGCGCCGGGGCCGCCCTCAGGCCGTGCAGCTCGCGGGTGGCGCAGGACGGCATCAACAAGCCCGTCATAGACCGCATCATCCGCGTGGACCATGCGGGGGAGTACGGGGCGAACCGCATCTATGCGGGGCAAATGGCCGTGCTGGGCAGGTCGAGCGTGGGACCCGTCATCCAGGTCAGCCATCCCCGCGGCTCTGCTCCGTTTGCGTGTGGCTAACAGCGGCCAGGGGATGCTGAAACATCGTAGCCTTCATGGCAAGATTATTGTCCAGTTTTTCTGAGCGCTTCCAAACGTGCGGGTGGGAGTACTTGGTAAGGGAGTGACTGATGCTGCAGTTGCTGTAGCGTTGCCCTATTTTGCAAATGTTTTTATGTTATCTTCTTACAACTGTCCTCTTTGTCCTTTTTATAACGATCTGCACCTGCCTTTCTCCACTCTTTCTCCTCTCTGATGTTACATCATTACAGTGTTGCCTCAGCTATCACAGCATATGTGCCTGAGCTGTTTTGGTTTTTATTAGTTTTATTGGAAATGTTTACCTCTTGTGGTTTTATTCTTCTCTGCCATCTGTCTCTTTTGCAGCAAATGTGGAATCAAGAAAAAAACCACCTGAAAAGGTTCAATGAGCTCATGGTGGCATACAGAGTTAGACCTACTGTTCTATTGCCTTTCTGGAACGTAGCAGGTTTTGTTTTAGGTGAGTCTGGATAATTACTGTTATTGTTGTTTTGTGAAGTTTTCAATTGTGTTATATTATTTGTTTTGCTTCAGATTTCATTGTATTCATGTGTCTGGTACCCCAATCCCAGGGGCTGGAAGTGCTTTGCTTGGGAAGAAGGGTGCAATGGCTTGCACAGTGGCTGTGGAAGAGAGTATATCAGAGCACTACAACAACCAGATCAGAACTCTGATAGAGGAGGATCCAGAAAAGTACAAAGAGCTATTGCAGGTATTTAACCATGACTTAGAAGTTATTTAACAAGTTGATTGAATTATCTCATGTGATTTAGTCTTTTAAAAATAATATGCTTTTAGAATTTACAGTGGATCTTTTTGTTCTGTCACTTAGAATGCTGAAGTCAACAGAAACTATTAAAAATAAAAAGATGCTTTTTCCTTCAGCAGCACTAAATTGATCAAGCACCAAACTTAAGACACATGTTGGGTTATCTTCATTGTGCTTTCAGTAATGCACTGGTTGCTTTTTAAGTGAGAGAATTATCCTTTAAGTCTGATTAATTTTAATTGAAAGGAATTGTCTAGAGGGGAAACAAAAGGAGGAAATATTGATTGCACAGTAGCTGTGTTGCCCTCCTCTGAAGGCATTTCAATTACCTTCACATGCTCCTTAACCTGTAGGACCCAGAGCCACTCACAGTGCTCAGGGTGAGCTCGAGGTGACTCCTCCAGCCCCTCTGCCCATGCTGTGTTTGATGCACCCCAGGGTGGGGTTTGCCCTCCTGGCACTGCTGCCACCCAGCACCCTGTTCATCTTCTAGTCCTGGATGCTCTCAGTGTGTGTAAGGAGCTGATGTTTGTCAGCTCTGTGAGAAAATAACTTTACAGCCATTTTAGGTATCAAACTGGGACACGTTCCTGCAAGTGGTTGTGGCAGATTGAGCTGTTCCCACAGGCAGCAGGTGGAACTGGTTCATTTCCAGCCTTGCTGGCTACTGGTGTGTTCAGTGTGCATAGTGTAACATGTAGCAAAATCTGATTATTCCAATGTATCCCATTGTGGCAGAAACTGTCTCTGAAGTAACCAGGGTTGTGCTGAGGTGCACCAGGGAAATACCACCCCTGAAGATAATGATATCATGAAATAGATAGAGATGACACAAAATAAAGAGAAAAATCCAGGCAGTGAGTTTATTCACAGTGCCAGTATGAGGAGAAGCAGGAGGGGCACCAAAAGCAATGCAAACCTGTTGGGCAGGGACAGTGCCCAGGTGTCTGTAAGTGCTGAGCTCTTCATTAAGCAATCCTGATCATCTGCAGGCATTCAGGAGAAAATCCTCTAAACCTTTCTGTTCCAGCTGAAAAAGTAGAAAACAAACAATTGTTCTTTAGACTATGGTAGAATGAACAAAAAAAACTGGTTAGCTTACAGGGGAACACCCTTAGTGATTGGCAAGCAGGGACCTTAATTCCTTTATTCATTAAATTGTCAGAGTAATGTGGGGGTGTGAAACTAGTCAGTCTTAAAAGTTACTGTGGCTATAGATTTTTTGAAACAGTGAAAAAATAGTGATATATTGTCACTGTCATATTTTCTGAACAATCCCTTCACCAGGATTTCTTCTCCTGGGAAACTAAGAAGCCTCAGAGAAGAATGAAAACACTAATTATCTGATTGCTTCTCCTGTGTTTTGCTGCTTTGGAAACAATAATTATCTGATTGCTTCTCCTGTGTTTTGCTGCTTTAGAATGTGGTCTGGAGATTGTTTACCAACAGGTGCATGTTTGATTGGTTTCATGTGAATTGTTTTTACTTAATGACCAATCACCATCAGCTGTGTTGGACTCTGAGGAGTCAGTCATGAGTTTTTCATTAGTGTCTTATTAAGCCTTCTGATGTATCCTTTCTCTATTCTTTAGTTTAGTTTAGCATAGCATTCATAATAGAATAGAATATAATGTAGTATAATATAGTGTAGTATAATATAATATAAGCCTTCTAAAAACATAGTCAGATTCATCAATTCCTCCTTCGTCCTGGGGACCCAGCAAATACCACAATATATTAATTAAACAACAGCTTGAACTTAAAGACTTCTTTGGAGACCACCAGAAGAACTTCAGGTCAGGGGAATGCTGTAAATAATTCCCTTCTTGCTGAATTGGAGGTTCAGGGTGTTTGAGAGACCCTGGCTTGCCATGGTGCACATAAGGACAGCAGGATGTGGTTTTGTGTGCTGGCTGCCTTGGTTTCTGTGCCCAGCAGGCTCAGGAGGTGCTGGTGTTGCAGGTCATAAAGCAGTTCCGGGACGAGGAGCAGGAGCACCACGACACCGGGCTGGAGCACGATGCAGAAGCTGTGAGTGGAATGGAGCCTAATTGATGCTGCCTGTGAGGATGTGGATGTGCTGCTCTTTCCTTCCTTACTTAGAGATTGGGATGTGGCTCTTTGAGAAGCAGAAAATAAGGCTCTTGATATTCTTTCCCAAAGATACATAGAAGAATGTCCTGCTTGTTATAACCTTCGTTTTTCTAGAACAGAACTAAGTCTGTTGGAATTCATGTCAAGTGTTAAAGTGTTTTGATTTTTTCCTAAGAGGTGTCCTCTGCAAATTTTTAGACTTTCTTTTAATTTCAATTTAAATTAAATATTTTTGAAGATAAGGCTAATAAGTGCTATCCATACAGTGTTGGGAACTGGAGGCATCATCTTATTAGAAAGTGTGGAACACTGAACTGAATTCTGTGCTCCCATGGATACTGTATGGGGAATGTGTGACTTCTCTATTTTTTCTCTTGACTTGCATTTGTGGAGAAATGGGAATCTTCTGAGAAGTTGATAAATTTTAATTTAGTTTTCTCTAGTATAGATTAGACTGCAAATACAGGTGGGATTTTCTTGGCATGCATGTGTTTTTACTTTGATTTTTTTTAATAGTGCTTACTGTTCATTATCACAATCTGGTTCAAGCAAAACACTTCAGTAGATGCATTTAATCTTTTATTCTTTTTACAGACACCAGCTTATTCTGTTTTGAAGACAGCCATACAACTTGGATGCAAAGCTGCAATATTTTTATCAGAAAGAATTTAGTTATATTTTTCATAATAGCTGTGGCAATAAACTGTGACACAAAAGCATATGGAAATTGTGGAAGACTCAGCTATTTTATTCAGCCTTTTAACATTTTCTGCACTAAGCACTTGATTCAGCCATCCTTTGTCACATTGAGTCCCCATTTAAAAAGTATCTCTATTAAAGTCAGTTGAGCTAAATGTGAATAAAGGTGGCAGAATTGAGTCTGTTTGAACTAAACCTCCCTATTCAGAGACTGTTCACAAGGTGGCAGCACAATATGTGTATACATGGTGTATATATACAGTATTTGTGTGTGGATGCACACACAGATAAATGACAAATACATTCTCTGTTGCCTTCAAATTTATGTGTACTTGAAATAAGCTGGAGCAGCTCATTTTAAAATAGTTATACAGACCAAGAAGAATATTTTTTTCTGTTTCCAGGGTGAGTGAAGTAATAGTATTTATTTTCAGTCCATCTTGAATAAAAATTGGTATTATAAGACCAGTTTTACTTAAAGACTTCTGTGTGTTTTGGGGTGGGCCTTTTTCAGGCACAGTTCCAAATTCTTTGAATAGAGTTTTTCTTACTATTTTTTTTTTTGTTGTTGTTGTTGTTGTGGTGGGGATTTTTTGTTGGTTTTTTTTTTTTTTGGTATTTTCTTGGGTTTGTTTGGTTTGCAGATTTTTTTTTACCTGAGCATGTAAGGAATACCCTGTCATAAAGCAGATGGAGAGAGCAACTTGGAGCAATTGCATTCAATATTCTATTAGAGCTTTCAGTCTTATCTTACTTTGTTCAGACAACATTTAATCCAGGTACATCTGGGCTTGCCTTTTTTAGTAGCTCTGTTAGTGTTTGTAGGTACTGATTGATGAGTAAATTGACATTAAAGGTTTCTTAAAGAGGATTATTTACCCTTTTTTTGGTGAAGGAGCTTAGGCAGAAGGTTAAATCTTTATACAGAGAAATTACTATTCTGTGTGATTTTGTTATGACTTTCACACTTTGTATGTTCTTGAAAATTTAAATCTCTCAAACTGTTGCAAGTGTCACCTTGTTAGACTCAAACTACTGATGTTATTTATTTTGTTCAGTCAAAGTAGCATTTGGTTCTCTGTGACTGATTTGGAATAATGTGACTTGAGGAACTCAAAGCTACATCACAGATTCTCAGGGACTGCAGAATCAGAAGATAACTCTGAGGGAGTCTCATTTTACTGCCTCAGCCCCAGACAGTTGTGAGCAGTGTGTGTGAAAACTTAGGTTTACTACAGGTCCATCCTATTACACTAATGCAATATCTTCCCTCATTTGACCATTTCTCTGAACAAAACTTACATCCAGCAGATTTCTTGCCTTAATTTTTCTAAAGTATTCAATATGCATGTGGACAACTCCCAGGTAATTTGTAGGAGAAAGGAATCAGCACAAAAGAATGATTAGCTGAAGTGGTTGAAGGGGTAACAAGTGGTGCTGGGAGCTTGTGCAGTGCAGTTGTGTCAGTCACAGGCTTTAATAATTGAGTAGAAGAAGAAAAAAAGATTGCTTGATGAATAGTCCATTGTAAAGTCTTTCATACCAGGGGCAGCATGGGATGGCATCTTTTGTAAGTCCATTATTGCAGGGGAGGGAGGGCAGGGCATGGTGTATTTTCACTCAAAACTGCACACCCATACATCCAGTGGTCTTGTGACATAAACTGGAAACTGAGCCAGACAGTTCCTGCTCTCTTAGCCATTACATCAGGGTTGAAAGCTGAACAAGGCATCTGTGGGGGTTTCCAAGAGAGCTGGTACTCAGCTGAAGCCTTGTGTTCTCCATGGCTGTGGTTGCAGAGATTCTCTGAGGATATCTGTGGTGTTCAGCAGTGGTGGGATTGGTTTGTGACAGAGTGACAGAGGCATGCTCATATGATTGTCCAAGATTTGGGTGGCCCCCAAGACCACGACACACTGCTCACTTGGGCAACAGATTTTAAGAGACAAATCTCATGTTCAATGTATTTCATTTGGCCAAGGGCTGGGAACATCAAATACTAAGAAATTGCCATGTGAGGTCTGTGTTTGGTCATATCTGCTGTAATTGAAAGTGCTCATAGAGAGTTCTTTGTCCTCAGCAGCTGAACACATCCTGCACATTTGAGGAGGGTGTCAGACACTAACACTGTCTCCAGCTGCAAGCATGAAATGTGAACTGAGAGATCAAATCTGCTTTATGCTCCTGAGCAGGATTTGTTCTTTAATGGAGCAGCAGATTTCTACCCATCCATTAAAGTGTGGGTGGGCTGTTCTGCCACTTCCAAAGTTTGTGCATTTTCCTGCTCACTGGCAGTTTACTCTTTTTTTGTTGTTTTTTTACATAGAAAATGGAGTTGCTTTTCATTTTTCTCATGGAAAAGGGACTTTTTCTTTTGTTAAAAACCTGTTTCAGATTTTGAAAGACTAAAAGAAGTGGTAAAAGGTTACAAAAGAACAAGAGGTGCTTAGTGCTGTACAATTCTATTGTACAGCTGCTGCAAGGCTGTAGTTACTTTTTTATGTTGAGGCAGAACTAAGCTGAGTAATACCAGCCATCCCAGCAGGGGTTAATGGCAGCAGAGGCCAAAGTATATAGCTTGTAAAGTCTATTATCATAGCAATCCTCAATGAACTCTGGTCGTGTTGACAGAGGAAGGGGAGCTTGGATCAGAGAAAGGCTCTGAAATGCTGCATTTTCAAAACAGGGAGTGGGGAAGATGACTGGGTCTTCACTGTGCCTTTGAGTTCTGTGCCTTCCTTGTAAATGATAAAATACACACATAATTTGGGTTTTATAATATACACTGGGATGCAATCCTTCCCCTCATAGTAGTGAGGTCTTGTGATAAACCAGGGCTTGATCCCAGTTTTCTCCTGCAGAAGCAGCTGTCTCTCAGTGAGGAGGAGCACAGGTGCCCATCAGTGTGTGCAGGGCTCCAGGGCTGTTCCCTGCTCTGTAACAGCAGCTCACCTCTTGCTGCTTCCTGCTGCAGGCAGTGCTGGGGGTGAGCTGCCCCTGTTCTCCAAAGCTGCTCTGAGTCAGAGATCAAAGTAACCTCTGATGGTGCTGGGAGGGCAGTGGCAGATGGTGCAGTCCCTGTGCTGAGCTCTGGGCTGCTCCTGGAGCAGGATCTCTGCTCTGGCTGTGGGCACTGCAGAAGGCACATGTGAGACCTTACCATGCAGCTCTGGCTGTGCCAGGACACGTTCCAGCAGCAGCCAGGCAGAAACCAAATCCCCGTGGCTGGGATTAATGAGGTGCTGCTGACACAAGCTGAACAGACCTTTTGTCAAGGGCATACAGTGATAGGACAAGGGTTTATGGCTTTATGGTGATAGAGGGCAGGTTTAGATTAGATAAAGAAATTATTCTCTGTGAAAGTGGTAAGGGCCTGGCACAGCTTTCCAGAGAGGCTGTGGCTGCCCCATCCCTGGGAGTGTCCAAGGCCAGGTTGGATGGGGCTAGTGGAGGGTGTCCCTTCCCACGGCAGAGGGCTGTGGAATAAGGTGAGCTGAGGTCCCACCCAACCCAGCACAACCCACTCTATGACTCTGTGATTTATGATGCAAATTATCTAAAATGATACTCATAGGATTGTTTGGCAGACAGCTAAATCATTGTCTGGGTTGGGCTTCATTTTTGTCTGGAGTAAATCTGTGTGGCTCACTTGAGCAAACAGAGCTAGGCTTATGATCAGCTGAGGATGTGCCATACAGTCCCTGTGCTGGGGATGACATGGTTTGTGCATCTCTATTTGTTCTTAGTATTACAGGAGTTATTTAATTTATATGCATCTGCCTTGTAACTTGACTTTAGGGAAGACAATTTCAAATGGCAGTCATTTTTTGTCACTAGCTTTGAAGTTGTGGCATGTCACTTGCATTGAATTCTGCACATATTTTTTAGCTTGGGAGGCTTAAAGGGCTGAGGCAAAAATATTGGCCAATTTAAAGGAGGAATGTGTGTTATAAGGGAGGAGATTGTTTAAAGGCACTACCACTTTTCTGTTTGTTACTTCAGTTTTCGTTGTGTCTGACATGAAATACCTGAATGGATTTAGGAGAATGACAGCAGCTTTGTAGTTTTACTTCCAGAGTGGCAGAACTTAGCTTGTGTTGGGGAACTGTTGCTGATTCTCATTTTTAGAATTATGGGGCTGATCTAATGTTGAGTAAATGAATTAACAGTTCAGTTTCAGTGGGTAATGTATTTCTAAAAGCTTGACTGTGTTAGAATGAAAATTCCAGTTGTTGATAGGCACTTTCAATAAATGCAGCCTCTTGCCACTTCAGGTGTTTTTGAGAAGTGCCACCTTATGCTAGTTTTGCAGAGCAGGGGTTGGTACCTCTGTGTCCAGAAATGCAGCTTATGGCAGCAGCAGTGTTTCATTGTGTTAGCATGCAGATTAATACACTATGATGATACTTTTAAAAGTGAGGATTTTTTGGTTCTGAAGCTCTTTGTCTCACAAACTCTGGCCATGGCACTGCCTTGTTCTTAGCTGGAAAGAAATGATCTGATGGAAGCTCAGGAGTCATGCAGAGTTACTTGGAAAGAAGCTCTGGAGGTCATCTTGTACAGCCTCCTGCTGGACTCAGGACTGTGGCCAGCACTAAAACAGGTCAGCTGTGATTTTTTCCAGACAGGTGATGAAAACTTCCGAGGACAGAAATTTCACAGCCTCTGTGGGCAGCCTGGTCTGGTCCTGTATTACCCTACCAGTGGCACTTTTTTTTCTGATCTCTTTCCTGAACCTTCCAAGACTGTCACTGCTGCTGCTTGTTATGTTATGTAGCATCATGGAGCAGAGTTTGCCTCCACTATCTTGGTAAATACCCTTTGAGTAGTTTTAGGCAGCTATGAGATCATTCAGGTTAGCTGTGCTTTCAATGCCTGGCTCCTGAACTGGCACAGAGGAAAGGAAGAGAGGCATCTGATGACCACCTTGACAGTCTCATTGTCTGCTGAAGACTTCAGGCTTCATATGTCTCCTCTCCTTGCAGGTATTGTCCACCCAACTGTTTGAATGTCAGTGATTTGTTTTTCAGTGTTACTTGTGCCTAGGACAGATGGATTTATTGATTTTTATGGTACAGGTGGACATGTGTAGTCCAAGATATTAATGAAAGCAAGTCATACATGCAGTGGGTGGTTTTCATATTTAAACTGCATTTTCTGGACTGTAATAAAAAGATTTTTTCTGGCACTAAAAGTGCTTTTCTGTTTTCTCTGTGGCTACTGGCCCAGCATGGGCTGTCCAGGTCAGAGCAGAGGCAGCAGTGGGTGAGGGGAACTTGAATTTTCTTGCAGTTCATTTTGAAGACAAGCTCTGCCAGCAGTGTTTTAGCAAGCTGTCAAGAACTTTCCCAAGCATGTGGCTTGGGGGCACCTGTATAGTCAGAGGCTGCTGGCTGTATGTAAATGGATAAAATGTTTAGTGGAGTGAAAAGCCTTTGCTTATAGGTGCAGACAGATGTGCAGTGTCAAGGCAGATGACTCAGTCCTGTTGATCTTTGTTGCTATCTCTGCATTAAAGTGAGCTTCCTTTTTAAGCAGTAGCCTATGTCTAATTTAGGGTTGTGTCTCATCTTGCTGATGATAAATTGTTTCCCCCCTTCTGTGGGGCACAGCCCTGCTCCTACCAGGCCTGTGGCAGAAAAACACTGGAAATACAGTTTGAGAGGAGCTAAATCTCCCTTGTGGCTGTATTATTGTCCTAACCATACAGCACTCCTGGTCTGTGAAAATGTGCTGACCTTGCTTCTTCTAAGTTGGTTTTATCCAGCAAAAGAACAGCAGGAGGATTTAAAATCACTGGTGAGATTATTCTGCAAGTGTAGCTTAATGGCTTGATTCCAGCCCTGACCTGGAAAGGTAACTGCTAGTGACAGATGAGGAGCTGTCTTCCCCCTCTCATCTTGTCAGCTCTCATTGTTCTGACTTTGGCAGGAAAAATGCTGTTTACTTGAATACTTTGAAGGTGGTTGAAAGAAGACTTTAGACATGGTTGAAATGTGATTTTTTTTTAAATTAATAACTATTCACTTTTCAGTTCCTCCCACCCAAATATCTCAGCAGTACTTGCTAATGAGAAATAATTATGTCTCAATTTTAAGTGACACAAGTGCTATTGTTTACACAAAATGTGAGAATCTTGTAAGACATGGGGCATATGCTTGGAGGGATAATGCATGAGCATCAGTTCTGCCTTCTCAGGGAGCCAAGCCTTGCAGAGGAAGATGACAGATACATGTGTTTATATACAGACTCTAGGGCTGGCTGTGTTTGCTTATCATTTGTCATAAATGCAGAGACTCCCAGCACAGAGCACAGTTCAGCATAAGCTGGAGCATATGGTCCTCTCCAGCAGATGTGACATGAATTCCAGCACTCACTGGATGTTTCAGGCTGATGACCAGCAAGAGGATTTATCCTGGTAAGATGGAATATTCCTGAAGCTTTCCTGTGGATTGCGGCTCCATTTGGGATTTTTCCATGGATAGGGCAGAAAAAATAAGGCCTGGTTATCAGTTTGTATTGCTGGCAGTTCACAGCTGCTGAGGCAGCTACCTGGACTCACCTGATACATTGCTTGGATATGATGTTGCAAACTCCTGGGATAAAAATACTTACATAAAGTTATTGCTTTGGAGTGACCTGATAGTTCTTTCTTTCCAACTGACTCATCATTCTCCACAGACTTGGTATTCAAACAGAAATAACTCATCAGACCCAGTGGTGAAAGCCCTGTGCGTTGTTTTCCGTGACTTTCCAACTAACAAGAAAATTCAAGGTTATATTCTTCCCTCTTTTATCTCCCTGCACTTACCAAAAATGCATATTACAGCCTTTGCTTTTAGATGATGTGTTATGACACCCTCCATGTGTCACCTAGAACTGACCTGTAGTGAGTTAGGAATAATCAGCAGAACTCATTTGTCTTTCTGATTTACTAAAAAAACCTCAAAAAACCTAAACCCAAACAGTCTAATTATCCCAGCCAAGAGAAACTAACAGAACAAATTACACACATGACCTGCATGTGTTATGAAAACTGCATAAAACCAAGAGGTTTGCAGAGATTTCCTAGAGAATATTCATCCACATTGTAAAACCAGTGATAAATTTTCCTGCATCTGGCAATTATTATGCCATACTCTGCTCTTACTCAATGTTTACCCTGTTCATCTTAGGCAACACTTACTCATTCCTGAGTTCTCTCACATACCAAGATATTAATCTGCTTCTCATACAAACAGTCAAGGATCTGAAATTGCTGCAGCACACCAGCATGGGCTTGATTCAGTATCTGTTTTTGTTTCCTTTCTTTTGTTTGTGGTTAGGGAGAAAGAATCCAAAGTGCATCAAAGTCCATTTGGTCTCTGGAGCTGCACCCATGCCCATACTTAGCATCCCTGTGTTTAGACTTGCATGCTCTGAGGTTTTAGAAGTCACAGCAACTACCCCATCTGTATTTGCCTTAAATCAAACAACTTCTTAAATGAATTTTGGGTGCTTCATTTTTCTTTGCATTCTTGGACATAAATGTGGTCTGATTTTTCTGTGGGCTTTGCTTTCCATGGCTTCTAAAATAATTTTATAAGGTGTGGCTTACTTGAATCACGTGGCCATTGGCAAGTCCAGCTGTGCCCCTTGGCCAGCAATGCTTCAGGGAGCTGCACACACAATCAAAGGCTGCTCCAAAGGTAACAAATCACATGTGGAAGCATTATCATGACAATTGACTGGCATTATTGATGGGTTGGTGGAAGTATCTGTGCAAATACATATCAGTGGGTGCTTCTCTATCACACAGCTCTGCTGACTCGAGGAGTGGGCAATGTGCCTTTCACTCAGAGCTGCTCACAGAGATGAGTGCTGCTATGGCTGAGCCACATCTGGGGGGACTCAGCTGCACCTGGAGAGCTCACAAATAATTCATTGTTCTCTAATGTATTTAGGAGTGATATTTAAAATATATTTATTTGGCTTATAATTCATAAACCTGTCAAAAAATTGATCTAGAAAGAGGGTTTATTATTTATTCCAGAGCCAAAGGCTAAAGTGCTGAAATTGTGTGAACTGAAATCTTTTAGCAAGATCAGATAGAACCCTTAATATTTCATACTTCTTAAATGACTAAAAACCTTCCCACAGAGATGAGCTGTTGAAGCTGTGCTCCCCTCAGAGCACATCCCAGAAAAGCTGTAACCACAGCAGAGCCCAAGGTATGGATATTTCAAGTGTTTAACTTCCAATATCAAAGTGCTCTCAGAGAGAGCTTGAAATTCATGCAGCCTGAGGCAGCTCTCCCCAAGCCTCTGTCATCTGTCATGCTGTGGCAGCAGGCAGAGCAGAGATGGAGGGAAAAGCACATTAATATGAGGACAGTGTTGTGTCATTTAAAGAGATGCAATCTGAGCAGAAGCTTGGTTTTGGGTAGGTTCAGTTCTTTGTTTTTCAGTCCATGCTCTTCATTCTTTGCCCACCACAGATATTCCTTCTCTGTGCTACCCTGGGGATCAGAAAATTATTGCAGGGGTGGCTGGCATGTCTGTGCTCTGCAGCACCACATCCACAGTCCCTAAAGAGGGATGCTGCAATGGGCTCAGGTCTTTTACTGCTCCATACTTCCTTTAATATTTATGTCCTCCTTCAGTTGCAGGCATATTCTCCATTCAGCTATAAAGATCCCATGGACACTGGTGACCCCCTGGCTGGGGAAGGGGCTGGTTCTGGGCATTGCAGCATGTGCCCAGTGCTGGTGAGCTGTTTGTGAAGCCCCCAGTGAGGGATCCCCTCCCTTGCACGGGCAGGACCTCAGCCAGGTCATGGATGTGTCTGTTCACACAAATGCTGAGATGGGGAAAGGGAACCTTTTGCATTCATCATTCTCCTCCCCTGTTTGCAGGTACCATTTAGGGACAGCAAAGGGAACAGAAGACAGAATGAGTTATGGAAGTAAAGAAATAACATTCAAACATGAACTAGCTTGTTGTAAAGGCAGTTTGTTCTTGACCTCAGTCTCCCTTAGCAGAGCCTGGGCCATTCCTGTTGTTCCAGTGGGTCTGCTTTGCATTTGTATCTATGTGAGAAACCTGTATTTTACAGTTCCAGGGAGTAAATATGATGCCTTCTGTATCATAAATTTTAAAAAAAGATATTTAAATTGAATTAGGTAGAACATGAAAGATGCTCCTACCTCTGTTCAAGTGGTTGACACTGTAATAATGAAACCTATGACACCATATGTAAAAATAGCTGTCATTAAATGAGCTCATCTGAATGGCCTTAAAGATAGGAATATGCTGCCCTTGCTGCCTTGCAAATGAAGTAATTGTGCTGCTTTGCATTGATCTGTGCAGAATTTAATCTTAGTTAAAGAGATGCAGCCTGAGAAATCACTGTGGAGAGATGCTGAGAAGAGATCAAATTTAGCCCTGAGATTTCAGGCTCCATCACTGTACTGCTCATCCCCTCACAGGGCAGCCAAGCAGGTAAAGAACTGATTTGGAACCAGGAAGATTACATGACTGAGGTTGATTTTTAGCCATGATTTTAACAACTCCATGTGCAGACATCTCCTAGACCAGGCACTGTGCTACAAGGTTTTCATTTCGTGCTGAGCAGTGCTGGCAGCATCCCCGCAGCATCTTTCAGCCAATTCGGGTGGGCCAGAGCAGTGCACAGGACACTGCCCTCTGTGGGCTGGTGTCCCCGGGGTGGTGTTTCCTGATGCAGATAACCCAGCTGGGGATTGCTGCCAGGCTCCACGTGTGGGTTTGGGTGTGGTGAAACCTCCCTGAGTGCCAGGACCTCTGCTCCTATCCCTCTGGAAATGCAGTGAGAAACAGTGCTGGCTAGGGTCCTCTGACAGTCTGGGGTTGCTTTGTCTTCTCTGCAGGTCACTTTCCTTTTAAGCCATTAGCTTTCCCCCTCTCTGTCCTTGGCAGGATGAGGTGAGGGTCCAGGACAGGCCTTCCTAGAGCTGCCACTGCCCTCCAGCCCTGCAGAACAGGTGCTGTGAGCCAGAGCCTCAGCTTTTCCCACCCTAATTGCTGAGTGCTGATAAGCCAGTTTCCCCAGACAGATCCTCCCTCCCACACTGTATATTTCCTCCTTTTCCCTGGGTGGGTGATCCAGCTCAGGCTCATCAGGAGAGTGCCAGCTGAGCCAGGATCATCTCATTATTTGGGGCTGTAAGCTGATAACAGAGCTTGTTCCCTGTTGTGTGCTTTGCTTTGATTCTCTGAGCTGTATCTCATCACTTGGTGCCTAAACTTCATCTTTGTAGCTCGCTGCTGCAGGGTATTTGTCAGGCACAAAACCCCTTCTCTCATTTCATGGCAATAAAAATGGGGGGCATAAACCCAAAGCAGAAAGACCCAGTAATGACAGTCACTGGAGGGGATGGGGCAGCTGCTGCTGCTTTGCTGCTCTTTGAAAGCCACCAGTGACACTGACACAGCCCTGCTGAAACCAGCACAGAGCTGTGGGACAAGCCTGGTGTCTCTTCTCCAGCTGCCTTGCGCTGGTTGTGAAAAACAGAAATGGCACAACCCAAAAACTGGTATAATGAAACTGCTAAAATGCTCATTTAAAATACTCTGCTTTAATCAATAAATTAGGGCTCAGCTATGCGATCATTTTTTATTAGTTAAGCAAGTAATGGTGCAAATGCACATTTCAGTTACTTTCCATTAATTAAACCAAACTTTTTCAGTCAGTGATTAAATTCACATTTGAACACACTCAAATGCATCCAAGTTTATTAAATCTGTACTAAACTGTTTTTTGTTAAACTATTTCAACACAAGCATGCACAAGGTTTGGCTCTATCTGATGCCTCTTAAACCTGGGGATTCCACAATGGGGACCCTCAGACCCACAACATCTGCTGAGCCCTGGGGGTGACAGGGAAAGGGAAGGGCTGAGGAGGCTCCTGCATGGAAGGTGACACTCTGGGGCCTTGTCACTAGCACAGCGTGATCACCTCCTCTGCTGCCCTAGGAGGGTTAACAGGAGTTGGCTGGAGTGTTTAGATACAGCACTGGAAGCTGTGACTGCTGTCATTCATATGTGGATTACATCAAAATTGAACTTAAAGTGCAAGACTTACAGTCTCGACCTGGAGTGTCTGTGTTTCCATTTTCCATGTAGGAAGCATTCCCCATCACTGCTGATAACCCTTCTGCATGATGGTTGTGTACTTGCACTCTCCCTGCTGAAAGATGTTTCCTTTTCATGATGCTGTAGTTGGGATTCTTCACATGAGCCACCTAAGCTTCATGGAGAATGGGACAGCAGAGTCCCAGACTCACAGCCCATCAGACAGAACTCAGGGTGCCAATGACACTGATGCAGATGGGCTGGGGGTTTCATTCCTGGTTCATTCCTTAGCTAGGCATGTCTTCCTGAATGTCAGGTAATGGGTAAGTCTAAATGCCCTGCTCAAACAAGTTTCTATGCAAAAAAGTAATCCTTGATGATTTTCAAATGATACAGGATAAACTGGAAATATACTGATCACCAGCATAGAGCCAGGGTATTGCTGTTTGTGATAAGGACAGGCTTGGACAAGACATTGTATGAATTACTCAGGAAACCATCCTTCTACAGAAAGGAAATCCTGTATTGGGCTGTGTGTGGTTTACAGCAGCCCAGTCTGCTTGCAGGCTCTCAGATTAAGAAGTGCTACACCCTGCTGATAGTTAGTGAGCAAACAGACTGGCAGAGGTGGCAAGCACATCCGACTCAGTAAACAAAATATTTTAAGAGAGAATGTGCAGTTACACCCTAAACTCCTTCATGTCCATGTAGTGCTCTGGAGGTCTGGCTCCCTCAGCTGTTTGTGGTAGCAAGACACCCTCTCCTGTTTTCCCATCCCCTGCTGCTGTGACTGGCAGAGATCCATTAGTCCACAATAAAAACCGGATTTATGTCTGTCTGATGCTGTTGCTTTGTATTGTAGTTAATAGTATCCCATAAAATCTGGGAGTCAGAGGAATGGCAGGCAAAGGATATTTATTTTGATCGTGGCATCTCCTTGGCTGGCCCATCCAGAGGGCTGTGGGAGATATGTGCTGGTAGCTTTGCTTTGAGAGGAAACAATTAGAAGAGTAATTACTGGGACATGAAGCCAAGTGACCAACCATTCAGAATTGTATTTTTTTGCAATCAGTCATTGTACTTTTCTGCTATGGACTGTTTAATAGTGCATTATGAGAAGATGGAGAAAAGCAGCTGCACAGCACTGGTGCAGGAAGGGATCCCCAGAGACTTCCCCCTGCACCTGCATAGACTGTGCAGCTCTGGTTCAGCAGGGCAGATACTGACCTGGGATAGCTGGGAGGAAGCCTCAGGCTTGTGTCTCAGGTAAATCATAAAAGCATCAGTCAAATATCATCACCTGTTTGTGCCTTCTGTCCTTCTCCTTCCTTCTGTCTCCTCAGGTGCTGTGCTCTGCCCCTGTCTCTGACAGTGGCTGGTGTACTGGAGCATGAGCAGATCAGTCACACAGATGTATGAAATACTGCCAGCTGTGGAGAAACTTTAATGGATGCTCTGACCCACTGCTTTCTTTTACCTCTGCAAATCTCCCCCAGAGCTACCATGAGCTATTTTTAGCTCAACTTGTTAAATAATAACATTATTCCTTATTTAGTGAGCAGGATATCCTGTATATGGGACATTCTGGAGTGAGTGTTTAGATAACAGATTTAAACAATGGGTGATTTAAACAATGGTAGTAAAAATTGATGTTATGAATTCTCTCTGGTCACAATTTTGAGGTCATGTTTATTAGTGTACAACCTATTATTTTTCTTGAGTACGCGATTGCTGTTAAAAACTTCATAAAGCTGAGCACCTCTGGGACGTACTCAGCAATTTTCCCAGAGACTCACCCTGTGCTCAGGGAGTCATGAAGCAGCCAAGGTCCCAGAAAACAGGCCACTGGCCATCTTTCATCAGCCCAAGGCTCTACAGATTTCATCTTGCCTCTGGCCGAGGAGGAGAGAAAGGACTAATTTAATTTAAACAGCAGTGGTAAAAATCAGTGCTGTGGATTCACTCTGGTTCTGATGTTAAGGTCACATAATTAGCATTCAATCTGTTACTCTGCAGCCTGGGAGAGTCTGCCCCAGCACCACCTGGGCATGTAGAGGCACCTGTGTGTGCACTGCCAGGCCTGGTGTGGCTGGTCACAGCTCTTGGCCAGCTGGCCCTGGGGCTGGGCCACTGGCTGGGGTGACATCTGCATTTCCCCCAGCCCGTGGGCCCACAGCTGCCTGGGAAGCTGCAGCACTGCCCTGTGCAGATGCCCCACTGTGCTGGTGAGCTCCAGGTCCCCTGTGGGCAGCAGGCATGAAGGGCTGTGCCAGCCCCTGCAGATGCAGCTGTCTGTCTCCTGAGCGTGGCTGTGCAGCTAATCAAATCAGCCCTGCATGAAAAGAGAGTGCAGCCTGTCTTCAAAAATCAGTGTTCCCGCAGCAAGGCCCAAAGGCATGTGAAACATGCTGGGCTTGGGGGTGAAAAAAACCCCACAGGCTAGTAAAAATTGAATGTATGAGCCAATATTTTCCAATAAAACATCTTGAAGGATTGGTTTAATACCAGGACAGCTGTGTTATTTAAACAGTTTGGAGGTTTGGGGGTGCAGGACAAAGTGAAGTGATGGGTCACAGGCAATAAGCAGAACAATGGATGGTTTTGTCCCCTCACTCATTCAGCCTTGTGAAGAAATATAGGAAAACATGAAAAAAGGAATGGGAAAGAAAGATGCTTTTCATTTCCTGGGTTTTCTTTGCAAGATATGGCTGTTGTGGGATGATATTTCTGAGTAGCAAGGCTATGGGCTTAGCTGGCTGGAGCTGTCAGAAAACATGCTTTTGGTTGTAGGACATGGAATATTTTGCTGGCTGAGATGTTATAAAATTGCCTGTGGTTGCTTGCCTTTACATCTGCTTTATTTTTAATTTCAAAAATCCTCAATCTCTTGATTGTAACTCCAAGACTCAGAGTTGGAGTGATTAGGACTTCTCTTTGTATCACTCAAGTGTACTCTTAACTCTCACCCTACGCTGGTTACCTGTGAATTAATTCAGACTGCTTGACCTTGGTTACCTGGTTTGCCTTTGTGTGCAGCATCTTGGCTATGCAACATATGCTACTTCCTGTCAGGTATGATTTTTATGTACCTAAAGTCATATTTTGTTCCATATAAACACAATTACATAGCCATTTGTATGGCATATCTCTTGGTTCTCTGACCCATTCCTTGTTACAGCATTTGCAGCTTGCTGGGTTCAGTCTCTTGTGTTCAAGCACTGCTTTTCACCTATGTGGAGCCACCCATGGCACTGGGCAGATCAGCAGCAGGAACTTTATCACCCAGAATTAAACTGAGCAGAATGCTTACATAGATGGTCCTTAAACTTCAGCAAACAGCTTCAAAACTCTGTAAATATTTATTAGGCAAACAGAAGTTGAGGATGATGACCCTGTCCCCATCAATATTTGAGACAGTTTAACATACTCCCAGCAAACTATGTGTTTAAAAATCATCTCAAGTATCTGTGTAGATTTAACCCCCAGGGTTATTTCTTCTCTCTTAATTTGTTAGTGATTTGGGTACAAGGTAAAAAACCCAAGGCTTTTGAATGATTCTACGACTGCAGG
This sequence comes from Agelaius tricolor, assembly GCF_023055355.1. Classification (NCBI taxonomy): domain Eukaryota; kingdom Metazoa; phylum Chordata; class Aves; order Passeriformes; family Icteridae; genus Agelaius; species Agelaius tricolor. Next base: position 8,003,963 of record NW_027269279.1, read on the forward strand.
CAGCTGTTAGTCCGGCAGCAGCCCATCCACACCCTGGTGCACTGGCACTGATGGTTTTGCTGCTCCTTTGGCACCGAGACTCTCAGGCAGAGCTGGGAACTGGATGGACTCGCCTGCAGCGGGCCAGGCCTGTAGGACTTCTTTGAGGAAAAACGTGCAACGTGGAGCTTGTGACACCACACCGCCGTCCCCTCCTGTGGGGGTACAGAACTCGCAGCTTCACACTAAACCACGCTGCAGGACGCTGTTGCAGTGAGGGGGGCACGGAACCCGACTCTCGCTCCTCTTTCGGGGCCAGCACGGGCAGGGCTGCGGGGGGCTCTGCCCGCCCGGACGGGAAGGCGGGAAAGCGGGAGATCGGGGAAGCGGGAGATCGCGAAATCGGGAAACCGCGACCTCGCGGGCGGCGCCGCTCCCCGCCCCGGGCCGGCCCCCGTCGGACAACGCCCCCGGCCCTCGGGCCGCCGCCCGCGGCATTTCCTCTGAGCTCAGCCGGCGGCTGACGCGGGGCCGCGTCCCTCGGAAGAGGAAGCCGGCGGCGGAGCGGAGCGGAGCGGCGGCCGGGGCAGGCAGGGGCGCGGCGGGCGAGGGGCAGCGGCGGGGCCCGCGCTGGGGGCGGCCGGGGCGGCGGAGGAGGGGGCCGGCGGGGGCGGGCGCTCCCCGCCCGCGGGGCCGGGCGGCGGCGGCGGCTCCCCCCGCGGCCCGAGCCCCCGCCGCGCCCTGCCCGTGTCCCCCCTCCGCGTGCGGGGCTTCTGGCCGCTGCTGACCGCGCTCTGCACCGCGCTCCTCTGCCTCTACCAGGCGCTGCGCGGCAGCGCGGCCGGCGAGGGCGCGGGGGGCCCGGAGGACGCGGCGGCGGAGGCGGCGGGGTCCGGGCTGCCGCTGCTGAAGGGCTCGGCGCTGCTGCTGCTCGGCTGCCTGCTCGCCCGCTGCTACGGCGCGGCGGGCGGCGGCCCCGGGCGCGGCGGGGCGCGGGGCGCGGCGGGGGCGCGGCGCGGAGCCCTGGAGCGGTTCCACGCGCGGCAGCTGCGGGTGTCGCCGCACGTGCTGGGGCACAGCAAGGCGCACGTGGGGCGGGTGGTGGCCGAGCTGGTGCGCGCCGCCAAGGCGCAGGGGCTGCAGCCCGGCCCGCTGGCTCTCAGCCTGCGCGGGGACTTCGTGCGCATCGGCAGCGCCTACGAGCAGCACAAGGTGCGCAGCCCCGACTGCTTCGACATCCTGGTGCCCCTGCGGCTGCCGCCGCACCTGGAGCCGCAGCCGCGCTGCGCTGACGGGCTGGGGCCGTGCGGCGCCTTCGTCTGCGGCCTTCGGGCGAGGGACGGCTGGACACGACGCTGCCGGCCCTTCGCCGAGGGCTTCTGCGTGGAGCTGCAGGGCCGCAGCCACCTCTCCTCGGGGCTGGTGCTGCGCTGGTTCCAGGGCCATCTGCAGCGGTGCCTGGGAGCCGTGCGCTATCGGCTGCAGGAGCGGTGCCGCGTCAGCCTCTCGGCGTGCCCGGGGCAGCCGCCCACGCTGCACATCCTGCCCTGCTCCGACTACGTGTGCTGCCACATCTCCATGGCCGTGCGCCTCATCCCAGCCATCCCTCTCGGCGACGCGCTCTACCTCACAGCCCTGCCGCCTGAGGGCCCCCACGGCTCCCCGGTCCCCGAGGCGCTCTGGGGCCTCAACGCCTCGCGGCAGGAGCAGCGGCTGCTGGGCTGGCTGAAGGAGCAGGCCCCGGCCGCCTCCTGCCACCTCAAGTGCCTGCAGATCCTCAAGGGCCTGCGGGACCTCCGCGGGCACGGCCTGGAGGAGCCCTTCTGCTCCCAGTGGGGCCGGGTGCTCTCCTCCTACGTACTGAAGACGGCTCTCTTCTCCCTGCTGCTGCAGGGGCCCTTGGAGGCCTGGGATGAGCAGTTCCTGGTGGAGCGGCTGGAGGACCTGGTGCTGTACCTCAGGGACTGCCTGCGCAAGCAGGTGCTGATGGATTTCTTCCTGGGCAACACCGGCCTCCCCGAGGCCGTGGCGCTGCCCCGGTTCCTCAAGGAAGCCGCCCCCGTGAACTTGCTGTCTGCTTTTGACGGGCCCACGCTGGACCTCGTGGCCTTCCAGCTGATCAGCACATGGGTCCAGGCCCCGCACATCATCAGGATGTACAGCAGCCCCCGGTACTGGCGCCCGGTGCCCGCCCCGTGCCGCCACAGCGCTGAGGCCAAGCGGGAGCTGCCAGCGGGAGAGTGAGCTGGGAGAGCTGCTGGCACCCGGGACTCTCCATTGCACACTCCAGACTCGCTGGTGCTGGGAGAGCTGCTGGCACCCGGGACTCTCCATTGCACACTCCAGACTCGCTGGTGCTGGGAGAGCTGCTGGCACCTGGGACTCTCCATTGCACACTCCAGACTCGCTGGTGCTGGGAGAGCTGCTGGCACCTGGGACTCTCCATTGCACACTCCAGACTCGCTGGTGCTGGGAGAGCTGCTGGCACCCGGGACTCTCCATCGCACACTCCTGGCTCCCTGGTGCTGGGAGAGCTGCTGGCACCCCGGACTCTCCATCGCACACTCCTGGCTCCCTGGTGCTGGGAGAGCTGCTGGCACCTGGGACTCTCCATCGCACACTCCTGGCTCCCTGGTGCTGGGAGAGCTGCTGGCACCTGGGACTCTCCATTGCACACTCCAGACTTGCTGGTGCTGGGAGAGCTGCTGGCACCTGGGACTCTCCATTGCACACTCCAGACTCGCTGGTGCTGGGAGAGCTGCTGGCACCCGGGACTCTCCATCGCACACTCCAGACTCGCTGGTGCTGGGAGAGCTGCTGGCACCCGGGACTCTCCATTGCACACTCCTGGCTCCCTGGTGCTGGGAGAGCTGCTGGCACCCCGGACTCTCCATTGCACACTCCAGACTCGCTGGTGCTGGGAGAGCTGCTGGCACCTGGGACTCTCCATTGTGCACTCCCAGCTCGCTGATGCTTCAAGAGCCTGTATCTGCCTGGGATGGTGGGACTGATGAATTGTGCTTCTGTGGTTCTGTTCCTGACCAGAGAAGAGGGGGCCAAGACTTACTGAAATTGTGGTTTTCATTCTCAGTGGTTTTACATGGGGAAATTCTGACATTTCTGGGGAAATGCCTTAGTCCTCAAGTGTTGCCTTTGGTCGAACGTTTGCAAACTAAAAGGCTCAAACTGACATTTTTAGAAATCCGTGTTAACTTCTTGTCTTAGTGGCAAAATAGAGCTTTTTCTGAGATTTTCTTTTTATGATGCAAAATCCATGTGGGATTTAAAAATCTTCCAAGTGCAAACAGCACATCCCCCATCCATCAATGTACCAAGATGTTCCTAAAATGTGATAAGCACTAGAGCATGGGTGTGGATCACAGTTTGAAACGCTCAATGCCATGCTTTAAATTTCCTGGGTAATCGAGCACATTGTGCTAAATAGTAATGTAATACATGTTAATGTAAACTTGAGGGAAGAAGTGAAACTGCTCTGATGACAGGATGAAGAATCTAGTTTTACATTTGTGTTCAAGTGAAGGTTATACTGAAGGATTGAAGTGCAGATAGAAGGAAACAAATAGCACTTTATTTTCACAAAGGCCTTATTTTTAGGATAATTGGCTGCACTAAATATTGCTATTGAGGAGGCATTAGTGTTTTGTTAGAGTGGTGGTTGAATTATCCCAAGGAAAACCTTTTAAAAGAAATACTCTGAGGTTCATTTGTTTGTGGGTTCTAGTTGAGTTTTATTATTTGTTTCTGTATTCAAGTATTATTTCCTTAGAATATGCTTTACCTCAAGGACCAACAACAAAATAAGAAATTCTTTATTATATTTTGGAACAAACTTTGAACCAGTCCAAATCTCAGTGCCATAGGTTGACTGTGGCACCCTCCTGCTCCCTGGTAGGAGTTTGGTAGGATTTTTGGATAACTGCCTAACCAGTTGTCTTGATTGTGTCAGTGTTTGAACCAAATAACCTTGATGGGATTTTCTAGTGCTGCATTATAGAAAATTGTTATTTTTTTATGGGGAGAAGAAAGTAAAATATTTCAGGGTACTTCAGAATTATTTAGCACTGATTCGTGGTACAGTAGCAGTCCTGGGCTACAGATTGTGATGCCCTCTGAGTATAAATATCAGGCAGATAATTGCCACTTTTTATCTGGTTATGTCCCAGTTGCTGGAATAGCCTGGTGAGTTGTGATGCAGCCAGGTTTGTAAGTGTCCTTACAATGCAGGTGTACCAGGGTGTCAAAAAATTCAGAAATTCAAATCCTTACTTTTTTTGGTCACCTGCTCAAGCATTTGATGTATTAAGTCCCAAAACGTGTGGCTGAATTGCTGGTGCTCAGGAAGCTAAGCATGTGCCTTATTACCTGCAGTGCTTGTCCTGAGAGAGCACTCCCAAATTGTGAAGGACCAAGTGTAACTTCTGGGAAGCTTTAGGATAGCCTGAAGTAACTAACCTGCTCTTCCTCTTCCTGGTGGATTGGGTGTGCCTTACTCACAGTTCTGTGCATCAGAACATGACACAAACATTGTCAGAATCTATGAAGCTTTATACAAATCTATTTTTCTAAATGGAAACACTCCCTAGGCAGATGTTTGCCTACTTCTTTCTATTTCTTTAACTGCTCTTGCAGTCGTATTTTCAGGTAATTATGGCATAGGTCACACCCACAAGCTGGGTTATTTTTGTATTCGAAGCCCTGTGCTTCTTTCTACAAATACAAATAGTGTATTTATAGGTAGAATTGATCAAATGTTCTTTGCACATGGTATTTAAGACTAAGTCAGCTACATTCTGGGTTGTTGGTTTTTTTTTGTAGCAGACCATGATATGTACTATTTTTGCAGGCTTGTGTTTCTTGGTATTTAAAATAAGATTCAGTTCTGCAATCAAAGCCATTGAATCTTTTGCCCAAAGAAGAACTAGATGGCCAGCCCAGGGTCTTGTGGCTGCCTGAACTCTTGACATGAAAATCCTTGAGCTGTTAATTCTGGCATCATGATCACTTCAGTCAGCTGTCTGTCTGTTTGTATCAGTGCATCACTGGATCTTTTCCCTGGACAGGGGTGTGCATTTGTTTAGTATGGCCACAATACATGGAACAGGAGAAGGGAGTTGCATTGGAAAAGACATGACAAGAAGAGATGGTGGAGAATGTAAATAGTTTAGAAAATGAAAGTTGGGCTGAGGGGTGAGTGACAATGATGGTAAACTCTCAGTGAAGATGCACTGCAAACAAGCCAAAGGACGTGGGGTAAAATTGGAGAACTATTAAAAACAAGTGGATTTGGAGTGTAGGGTAAAGAGATTTAAGTGGGTTTTATTTTGACAATATTTCCAAAGCAGTTGAGTCCATCAGGGTAAAAAGTGAGGCACACCCTCACATAAACTATGGTTTAATGAACCATAATAGTTCATTAATAGTTCATTAGCTATGCAAGTAGATCTCCAGTGTGAGTTTTTGCTCAGAAGGCATGCTTTGAGTTCATGATGGAGAAAATGCATGTGTTGGCTTGCACCTTAAGCTTAGGTGAGCCTTCTTGAAGTGAGGGGGCAATCCTGCCATGAGCCAATGTGTGTGCACTTGGTGGCTCAGTGTACAACTGAGATATTAAATGTATTCCCCTTATCTGCTCTAAAGCATGCATTCATGAGTAGGATTGATGAAAGGAGCTGACAGAAGTTGGGTTTCTGTTATAGCATTCATCTTATTCCACAGAAACATGACAGCACTGGTGCCTGCTGTGTGCTGGAGCTGTTTCAGGGCCTTATCTCCAGGGAGGTGTACAGAGAGCTTGACCCATATGAGTAATCCTGTGGCCCTTTTGCCTTCTTCCTCCTCTCCCAGCCCATGGATACACAGCAAGGTTGTGCTTACCTGTTTGTTAAGGCTGTAGCTGTTAAAATGTGCCATGGATTCAGTAGTGTTGCCTGTGTGTGTGTAAATAGAAACACAAACACAGAAAAAGGAGCCTGTTATTTAGCACTAACACAGGCTCTTGGTTCTCTTACCTGCAACCTAATTTTGCAAAGACTGTGCAAGTGAATTTGTTTTTATTCAATGTTGATTGGGAAGAGGAGTCACACCTGCAAGAGAATAAGTTAATTTACAGTACCAAAATTCGTACATGTAATTTCATTTTGTGTTGAAAAATGCTCTCTGTTTCTCAAAGGCATTATATTTTATCTGACCAAATATCTTGCAAACATTCCTGATTTTGAATCTCTGCAGAGTAATGTAAATTTTAAGTATCTTATTGTAATGGACATTCCTGGTACAACTATTTTTTGCTGGTTAATCATAAGACCAAAGAGGAAACTGAAGTGTTCAGCTGCTATTGTTTTGGTTTTTTAAGTGTTTATAGGCTCAAAGTGTCAGCCCATTTTAATGAAACGTTATAAATTCATTTCCTATTTAATTCCAAAGTACATTTGCACTTTTATTGTTTCCATAAAAAGTTGGTGGTTTTGTTTGAATATTTCACTGTCATAATAAACAACTGTGTTAAAGCATCTGTGCCTCAAGATTTAAATTCCTTGTTGCCTTTTTTTCACTAACAGCTACCTGCAGCCACAGAACTGTAATTGGCAGGTTTATGTGCCCTTTAGGAGGAGGCTACTGAAGTGGCCAAATGATGGAAAAGCAGGAAGGCCACGCCTTGGGAGTTGTGCAGAGGGATGGGGAGGAGAGCCAGAAGGGAGAGAGGAGCATGGCTGGCACCGTCTGTGGTGCTGCTGACTTATGAAATGGAGCACCTTGGGCTTTGTGGTTGGCTTGCTCAGAGTTGTTGTTTCCTTGGCTCCAGTGTTGGCTTGCTGCAGATCTGCTCCTTCTGGTGCTTCATTTCACAGTATCTGTGTGATCCTTCAGCATGGCATGTCCAGACACATCTCCGTGCCAAACAGGGTAGGTCAGGCTTTTATTAAATATGGGAAAAGTCCTGCTGAAGGCAGCAGGAGCTTTGTGGATGGGCCAGCAAATTACCTTTATTAGTCTTTGTAAGGTGCAAGAACTATACACATGTCTTTGCTGATGTTCCCTATTAATGAAATAACAGCAAGACCCTGAGCTTTTAAATCATTGAATCAAAGCCAGGGTGGAAGTGGCTTTCTCCAGGTCTTTTTGTGCCTGCCTTTGCCTTGCAGGAGCTGCTTCTGTGAGAAGGGCAGCAGTTGCTGGCACAGTGTGGCCAACGGGCTTCTTGCTGGCAAAGTCTGGAAAAATGTCAACATTTAGTGTCAACACTCAGCCACCCAAGTTGGCATGGTGAAAATGTATTTAGAGCTTCACCTCTAATAACATTATCTCTTATTAATGGCTTCTTGAAAGCAATAGCCCTCCTCTGGTCTCCATTCAATCCTTGCTCTGAAGTTATTCTCTGTTTGAAGCCTGAGTTCCTATTCAACAGGAAAGAAACACAGTACTTTCCTTTCCTTAACAAAAAATTAACTGGCCTAAGGACTTGCATGCATGGTGTTTAAAGAAAAGCCTGTTTGCATCCAGCGCACTGGATAAATTGTTTAAAATCTTTCCATCCTTGTGCAAATACCTCCTTGTAATGCAGCCAAGGTCAGCAGTGAATTGCTGATTAAATATTGCTAATGCAAGTTAAAGCTGTCTGGAAGGAAAGGGAGTCTTATTTGTGCATCCCATTTTCATATGGCTCCAAAAGATTTCAGACACGAGAAATTTCCATGCTGGTTTATTTCTTGTGTCACCTCTTTAAATGTATGCTTGGTGAGTCTTCCTGAGGTAAGTGACATAATTTCAGTAGCTGGCAAGAAGAGCAGCCAGTCCCACTTTTCTTGGGCTGACAGCACTGGGAAGCTGGTGGGTGAGAGAGGAATAAGGACTGGCACCCCTTACAGCACCAGGATTCTCCTTCAGTGCTTGCTGGAGAGGCTGAAGGAGCTCCAGCCCTAAAATAAGCAGGATATGAAGGGCTGACCATGGAGAGATCTGTCTGGGTTTCTCAAACAAAACAGGTGGCTAATTAGGAGACTACCTTTGCTCTTGTGCATGTACCTTCAGTGTCTATTTTAAATAATAACCAAGAATTGGCGTATTTGCCAGTGCTTTGTAAGAGATCAGCAGCAGAGCTCTGCAGTTAATGTGTGTTCTGTGTCTGTAAACAGCCTGTGGATTCGAGTAACGATTTATATGCAAAACGCCTAAAGGTTGTTAGCAACGTGTGCATCAAACCAGGGTCTGTGTTGAGCTTTGGTTTTTTCCTTTTAAAGGATAGCAGTGGTGATTCAGAGACTTGGAAGAATTCGGTGTATTCCAATGACAAGCTACTGTTCTTGACACCTCTGGGAGTTCCTCCCCCCTCTCCCACCCCACCCAAAAAAAACTCAAACCAAACCAAACCAAACTAACAAAAAAAACCTGAAATACAAACACTCCCCCAAAAACAAACAAACAAACAAAAAACCCCAAAAACCAACCAAACAAACCCCACAAAGAACAACAACAAAAAAACCCCCACCAAACCCCTGAAAAAATGGGACCAGAGGTGCATAGAGAATACTCATCTCTCTGGGCTGGGCTGGATGTGACAAGGGCTTGTTAGTGATTTCTTGATACTTGTGATTGTCTATTGGCTTTTATCCCTGCTACAGGATCTCCATGATAATCTGGGTGGGGGCGAGGGAAAAGGGGGATGCAAGGAAACGAGCAGACAGGCTTGATGGAGATAGTGCTGCAAAGATTACCAGCTATCAAATTAAAGAAGAAAAGTTACCAAAGTTACCAAAAATTTATGATGGATTCCTAGGGAATAAAGTGAAAGAGTTGCTTTGAGAAGTCTCATTGTACTGACTGAAAACAAACAGCAGTAGAAACAGGAAGAACAGCAGCAGCAAATAGGCCACTTCTCCCTGACAATTTCAGTCCACTCCTTTTAGTTTCAAATAGGGGAGAAGAGAAACTTGGAGCTGAATTCACTGGCAAATCCATGCGTGTATTGCTTCAGGGGAGGGCAACAGGGAGGGCAACTCTTGGCTCTCTCTTTCAGGGTTTAATCCTGTGCAAAATTAAAATGCTGAAATACAAAACTCCCATCGAGGGAAGGAGTGTTTGGGTGCAGTTTGCCAGTCTGTCTCCTGTGCTCCACCAGATGACAATCAGGGATCACTGGTTTTGAAGGCAAGTCAAAATTCAGTTCGATTTACACGAGCTGGAAGCTGCTCTTGAGTTTCCCAGCTCCTCCTGCCATGGCACAGGGAGCTGCTCCTCTGCCTGTGCGAGGGAAATGCCGGAGCAGCCGCTGCAGAGGAAATGAGTCATTCCTCTATTTCTGTTGCAAAAGACTTCTCTGTGCTGTGCAATGCATTTAGGAATATATTCCTACTGCTTCTTGGAAGTTCTCCTAGGACCACGTTTAGGCATAAAAGCATCAGCAAGTGAACAGGCACATTACAGATTTTTTCTTCATTTAAATTGGCTGTGCAGGCTTGGCTTCTATGGGAGCGATTTTCAGGAACCCTGAATTTTGTGCAGTTCTCACCTCTGGGTCTGTTTGCTGCCCAAGAAGTGACTGATGGGGATATGAGTGTGTTTTCTGAGCATCTCTTTATGTCATGTCCCGTGTGAAGCTTGTTGAAGTGTGTTTCAAAAAAGAGAAACTTGCTACTCATAGGGACTGTGAATCATGGGCACTTCTCCAAAAAATATTTCTGCACAGAGCCTGTATGTTTTCCCCAGGAGCCACTTGAGCTCAGCAGTCATTCAGGCCCTACCAAAAATAATGACATCTCCTGAATAGTAAAAGAAAAGGGGGAGTGGGGAGGAGAACAGCACAGTACACTCTGAGAAAGCACCAGGCCCATTTCTTGCCTTTTATTTCAGTGTGGTGTTTTCCAGAGTGCTGTGAACAGACCCTGTTGGCACAGGGTGGATGGGGCAGTGCTTGAGAAGCATCAGGCCTCTCTGTGTCCTCACTGCTGCACTGACAGATGGATGATTAAGTAAAGTGAACTGGCACTCAGTTGTAGCTTCTGCTGTGGGAACCCTGAAGATCTTGGTAAGAATTTGGCAAATTGTCCATTTTCAAATCTCTCAGGAGTCTGACTTGTTCAGGAATGAAGGAAGTCTTGGCCAAAGCTCTGTGTGTGCCTAAGGATGAGTTTTGTCTGACAGTCTGTCTATCTCCTGGCTCCCTGAGTGCTGCCTGCCTTGAAATGCAGACTCTCCACGATGGGCTGCACCTGGCTGGGGGCACCAGTTCCAGCAGAGCAGCAGCAATGCAACTTTTCTGTGGCACAAACCCCTTGCATTTTACAGGTGCCTCTTAAAATGTTCCCACTTCCAGTTCCATGACATGACTTTCAGACATGGTGAGTGCATGAGGGAGGGACAGAGGGAGACTGGTAGCAAAACACACTGACTTCTGTGGTTTGCTCCTTGAAAATGCTACTAGTGCTCCAGGAAACCATATAAATCTTGTGTGCAGAGCTTGTGTGCACAGCAGCGTTTTAAATTTGCCTCTTGAAATCATTTTCATTACCCAAAGGGTGTATAGGGGCACATAACGAGCTTTTAACGCTCAATTCTTCAAGGAAGAATTGTTATGGCCTTCTAAAACGATCCCTGTGTTAAGTGGCAATTAAGAACTAATTATAATGAGATGCTGTTGGATGAAATTAGTATCTGACTTAGAATGGCAACAGAGACATCAGCAGATAAGCTGATCCACCATAAGAGATGGTGGGAGGAAGGAGTAAGGAGGGAAGGCAGCAGGTCCACGGCAAGGAGGGACAGGAGATCACCCTGGGGAACATGGTCACCACCTGGGTGGTCATCAGATCAGCCCTCAATGATGGTGTTTCTGAGGGAGAACCATGGGATTTGCATGAACTTTTTCAGCTAAAGCTGTCAGGGCTTGTAACTCTTGTGGAAGATAAGGTGTGAGCCCTGCTTCCTGCCTCTGAAATGCCAGCTGGTGAAAGTGCTGCTCACCTGGCTCTGGCAGCTGGAGGGACTGTGAAAAAAGGGTCATTTCAGTGGTGAAATTTATCTCTTTGGCTGATAAAGACCTTCATAATGAGACTTTCACTTCAAAGGGCTCTGGCAGTGCAGCAGTTTGAGTATCTGTTTGCCTGACTGCCACTGGAGTAGCTGTATGTGAAGTGCACAGGTATTTTATTTGTATAAAACTGCTCACTCTCAGAGGTCAGCAAACACAGCTACCCCAGAAACTTTCAAGTTGCAGAGCAGAAGGTTAATTTTGAGTGAATAAGTTGTTTCTCTGCTTGAACACAGGACCCTGCACACACCACAGCATGCTGTCCTGACTGCTCTGGCACATCTTTGTCCCTTGAGAGCACCTAGGGCTTGTTTTCAGCAGATCTCCCTGATCCAGGCTCACAGAGGGAGCAGGCCCTTGCAGAGAGGGGAGCAGATGGATGCCTCCTTTCTCTGTCCTGCTCAGTATTTTCATAACCTTTCAATGGCATCCCTGTGGAATGGGGACAAGATGGCAGTCACGTGCTGGCCACAGCCGCTCCGGCTCTCCAGTGGGGGAGGAAGCTGGGATGAGATCAGATTTACTTTTGTCCCTTTTCTGCTTGGAAACTTATTTGTGTTGCTAACGAGGTCCCCAGTCCAATGCTGTAAAAGGGATGCTGCAGGGAGGAGGAGGAGGAGTAAGCTTCCTCCCTTGGGAGAGGGCAAAGCAGGCCTTGACTCATATAAACTGCTTTGCTGGGCCAGTGGAAAGAGTCTGTCACCCATCATGGCAGGGGACACAGACTGGGCTGTTGGCACAGTGGGATGAGGTGCAGGGAGGGGCTGGGCCCACACCAGGACATGGCTCAGGAGCTGGGGCATCTTCCCTGACAGCATCAGCTGCCAGGCTCTGGGCACATTCTGGGGCAGGAACATAACACACTACTGCCTGTGTAATGTAAGGAGCACCCCAAGATCAAAAGGGTTCCCATCTGATCTGTAAGAGCAGGGTTTTCAGTCAGACACCCAGGGGAGCTCCCAGCAGCAAGGAAGAATGTTATCACCTGGATTTTAGCAGACTTTTGCATAGGAGCCTGGCTCAGTCTGCAATGAAATAAGGTTTGCCTTCCAAACTCGTCTCTGAATGGCAGAGCACGGTGTGTGGGTAGTGATTTTGGTTTCCATTAATGTCCAAATAAGACATTCCTTGGAAGAAGGAAATTTTAATTTGGAAAGGACTCAGTTCATCTATATTGATTGCATTTAGCTGGATTTGCAGCCTCCCTCCTCAGCAGAGCTGTGTCCCACTGAAAACGCTGCAGGGTAAATGCATAGGATGGAGAGGAGGGAAAGAATTCAACAACAGAAACACACAGGTGAAACCAGGTCCTTTCAAGGCAGAAATATTCAGGAATTCCATTTATTTCTCAGCTACAGCACTGCAGTGCTTTAGAATGCAAATTGCCCCTTTAGCCCACCAAGTTTAGCTCTACTGCATGATACAGTATTTTGCACATCTGCTTAATGAGATGTGCAGAATGGGAAAACCAGATGTAATGGTCTCTGCTGCTGTGAGGAGACGACTGGAAACAGAACCTTTTGTCATAAAAACAGTCATGCCCTTCTGAACCTGTTGAATTCTGAAGCTGTCTTGGGCATATTTTTGCAAATCATGATTTGGTATTTGCAGCTGAATGATCCTGAACATGATCTTGTAGCTGTTCCTTTGCAGCTCAGAAGTGGGCTTTGCTGCTGTTGATACTGGTTTTTTCAAAAAGAATTAAGCAATCTCTATTTTTCTGTTTTTAATTTGTTTCATAATTTAAAAGCTTTTCTCTTATGAGCTATATTTAAATGGTTTTGGATAACTTTTCCTGTATTTCACAGCTGCATGGCCCAGGGCTCAGTTATAAAGCCTTGCTGATTCAGTTGAAGAAATGTGCTTGACCACATCTGTTTCTGTGTTAATTTACATCTTTAAGCCACTGCTGGAAAGGAAAAACCTGTAAATTCTAATTCCTTCCCTGTCCACTTTCTAGGTTTGATGTAGTTTTTAATGCTCCTATGAATATGAATTGTGACTTGCCAAATTAGTGTGAATTAAATGGGAAGAGTCATAGCACAGTTATTCAAACCACTTCCAGGGGATGAGACTCTTCTTCTAAAATAAGTCATCCACGAGTCTGTAACACAACCAAAGCTCTCAGCTTTTACAACTGTTCCTGAGTTTCAGAGAGATGATGTTGAGACAGACTTTGCCTTATTCTATAAAATCCACACTCTGGCCTTTTTAGAAGATATTATCTTATTTTTTAGGGTGGGCACCTCAAAGTATCTTGAGTACCTTTATCTGTAAAGCACCTTGAAGCCTGATTTCTGCCCCATTTGAGGAGCCCCTTCACCAGGATTACACTCAATCCCCACATCTGCAGCTCCCAGCCAGCTCCTCTTGGTGGAATTGACTCTCATTCCACTGAGTTTGTCTTCCTGAGAAACAGGGACACTGCTTGGCTGCACACTGATGCTCCTTGTTTCTCAGTCATTAAACTGAAAAAAATATGAAGTAGAAATTTACTTCCAAAATAGAGCTGTCTTCCTTAGGAATTTGCTTCAGTGGGGACTGTGAGATATTCTCTCTGTAATGATTTATATTACAAAAATAGCTCTGCCCTATGTCTGCAAACAGTTAGAAATGTGAGCCTGGAAAAGCAATCTAGCAGCTAACTCCTCAGCCCTACAGCTTAAATAAACCAGTCATAAACAAAATGAATTACAAAAGCAACTGAAGAACTAAACTTCCCTATAAATACAACGTTCTCTCCTCGGAAGTCTGAAAATACTCTAGGCTTTTTAGCCTGACCCAAAGCCTGCTGTATCCAAGATTTTCTGGCCTCAAAGCGGGGATTGAGTTCCAGAGCAGCAGAGTTTCAGTGGCTCTGTGCCTCCTCCCTGCTGAGGCTGTGCAGGGGGACCCTGCGAGCCACAGGTCACGGAGCTCCCATTCCCACTGCAAAACGAGGTCCTCGAAAGAGCACAACCTCCAATTCCTATGTATACCCTGAGCCAGCAGAGCCCGTGCTCCTTCCACACGACTCCAATTCCTATTTATGCCCCTGAGCCAGCAGTGCCCGTGCTCCTTCCACACGACTCCAATTCCTATGTATACCCTGAGCCAGCAGTGCCCCTGCTCCTTCCACACGCCCTCCAATTCCTATGTATACCCTGAGCCAGCAGTGCCCGTGCTCCTTCCACACGATTCCAATTCCTATGTATACCCTGAGCCAGCAGTGCCCGTGCTCCTTCCACACAACTCCAATTCCTATGTATACCCTGAGCTAGCAGTGCCCGTGCTCCTTCCACACAACTCCAATTCCTATGTATACCCTGAGCTAGCAGTGCCCGTGCTCCTTCCACACAACTCCAATTCCTATGTATACCCTGAGCCAGCAGAGCCCGTGCTCCTTCCACACGCCCTGCTGAGCCACTCGCTCACAGCAGTGACACCGTGTGAAGCCACCGAGGGCTCTGGAATGGAGCGTGAGCTCACTGGGCGGTGGCAGCTCCCTCCAGGGACAGTTTTCCTTCGAGCAGGAACTTGCATTGGAGCGCTCGGTGCAATAACACACGGTGCTTGCTTCCTCGGAGCCCGCATGCCCTTTGGCTGTGGTTTTTATCTCTGTTTACTATTGAAAAAGCTTTAGCAGATTATGCTGTGTCATTCAGTTCCCTGCCAGAGTGTATGTCAGAGAAACTAGAAAGTGTGTGAGTGCAAAAAAAGTAGCTGTAATTTTTTGTGGCACAGGCAAGGTCATTACAAATTATATGAGGCAATGAGGATGTGAGGATCTTAGATCAAATTTAACTGCTTTATCTGGAGACTTAAGAAAAGAGAAAAATGTGCTTTTTACTGATATTACCAATTAGGGAGCTGCCAGGTGGCCATTTAATAACCCAGATGTGCTCCAGGATGCAGCATCAGCAGAGGCTGTTTGTGCAGTGAAGCAGGGGAGAGCTTTCCAGCACAGCACCAGGCAGCTCCTCCTGGCTAGGGGTGTGACTGGGGTCTGGGAGATGTGACAAGAGAGGGAGCCCAGGGTGGAAAATGCCAATCCATAAGGGGATGAGAGCTTAGGAAAATTGCAGAGAAGAAGGAAAATGCAATGAAAGAAGGAAATACAATGAAATCTACAGAGCAGTTGTCCCCTGGCAATGGTGCCCTGACTCCACATCACACAGACTCACAGGTGTCCTGGTGCTGCTGGGCTGATTTAGAGGCAGCTGAGACCAAAGGCTGTGTGAGTCATGGAAATGGGTTGTAGCACCTTCCCCTTTTGTCACTAGCTGGAATCTGTGTCTGTCACACTGATGTCAGCCCAGTTCCTGCTGGAAACTGCATCATCACTGGCACAAGATCAGCTGCTGTGACTCTCTCATGCCTCAAGGGACCAGAGCCTGAGACAGAGGCACTGGAGCCCAGGCTTCTTGCTGATCCCTGAGTACACCAGGAATGATGTAGGGGAAGGGGGTAACCTTCCATTACACACTGAGCTGTCTGGGCATGGTGCCCAGTGAGAATTTGGGAGAAAGGATTGAAGGGAGCAGCACGTGAGCCTGGGAGGCAGCCAGCAGGGTTGAGCTTGCAGCTTTGCCATCAGCAGGAGGCACAGAGCTCAGCTCAGCTCAGCTCAGGCACTCCCTGCCCCTGCCATGGGGTCAGTCATAGAGCTGGAATAAATACAGGTCCCTGTGGCAAAGCCAAAGCTAATCCTTGCTGCTGACAGACTGGGAGGGGAGTAGTGGGGAACAGTCCTGTTCCTGGTTGCCAGAACTTCTTGAATAAAACCTCCTGGACTTGCCCCTGCAGAGTGCAAACCCAAGGCAGAAAAAAACCTCAAAATCACACAAGGAAAGAAACTGCATTGCCATGAAGCCTGTAAAGAGAAAAATGTTGCTAGAGATGGTCCTGAAGAGTTAATTGCAGGTACATTTATTGGAGGGATGCTGCTGAAAGGAAATGAAGTCAATTCTGTAATGACAAGAGGAACTGGACCTTTATCAGCTGCCACCAGCAGTGGGGAAGCACCAGCTACAGTGGCTTGCCATTTATAAAAACATCTGGAGATAAGCAGCTTATTTTTTGGCAGAGTGGCAGTTGGCTATTCCAGCAGGCTCAAGTGCTGGTAATAAGGATTTGGCAAAAGAACAGGAGAGGAAGACACCTCATCTTAACCTTGCACAGCCTGTGTTCCTCTTGCTTGCCCCTTGCAGCAGAAATCACTGTCAACTGCTTTAGTAGGATTCAAATGGAAATGCTCAGAAATAGCCATCAGATTGCCTTCCTTTGCTTTCTTTACTTTTTCAGAGTGATGCTCTTTTCTCTTAACTTTCAGGCACAAAGAGGCTGAAAGTCTTTGGGTAGGTTTGGGCATGGCATGGCATTTTGAACACCAGTGTCCCAGGTTTGGTTGGTCTGGGAAGCTGCTGAGCTGATTTGCTGTGCTGGAAGTAGATTTTGCTGCTTGCTGGGCTGGTTGTAATGATTTGAGTGCGTGCTTTGGATGGAGCTGATGTTATTCCCAGTGTGTATTAGTAAGAATAAAAATCTGCCATAAAATCATGTTCTGCAAAAGCAGTATTCATTTCCTCGTTTTCTGCTTAAAAAATCCTGCATTTGCAAGCCTGGCCATCTGCATCACAGCCATTACATGTGGGAAGTATGGAATGTGTCTTATCACACACAGAGCGTGCACAGCAAAGGACATCCAAAGGTTATGTTGTCATCACGTCAAATGGATCTGTTTATTCTGAGTGCTGGAGGAGCAGAGCTTAATCAGAGCATCAGCCATATGCAGATTTGAAATTAGATTTTACAATAACCACCTGTCTACTGTTTTGAATCCTTGTCATATTCCTTGGGTTAGAGCTGTGCTTGCCTAGTGAATGTGTGTGCTGGGAGAAAATCATCTAAAAGCCTTCATGCCATGATGTAAAAAGCACTTAAATGCATGTATATGCATGAGTGTGCAAGGGGAGCACATGTATCTCATGGCCTTGTGCTACAAGCTGCTACCAAAGCATGTGAAGGGGAAAAGAGGGCATTCCTTTCATGTAAAAATCAATAGTATTGGTGACTCCCCACATAAACTTCTTTTGCTCTTCTTTTTTGGCTCATAATTTTTGTATGTGTCAGCCAAAAAAGTCACTGTGAAGTGATGCAGCATTTGATCTTTATCTTCTGTAAGTTTTTAAAGGAATAAGTACAAACATGCACATAATGTTTGTGTAGTGCCTGCCACAGTTTTGTGACTCACAGCATTCTGCCTTCAAGGAGTCAAAAAAAAAGAAATCTGTCTGAAAGCTTAAGCCTCTCTCCTCATTATGTTGCAACATAAAAAAAAAAAGAAAATCTGTGCATTTGGTTATTGCAAGCTGCATCAAGGCAGTCGTGAAAAGAGCAACAATAGTCAAAGTAAAGGTTGACATTTTAAACACTGGCACTTAGAAAGAAGTGGAATAAAAAAGAATTGCAGAGCAAAAATTGACAAATAACTTGTACCACCACTTAATCATATGCTCAAAACCGCCTGAAACAAGCAAGCACTACAGGCTTTTTTCTTGCTTATCTCCACTGTGATAATTATTCTTCTAAAGCAGTAGCTGCTCTCCCTGGGGAAAACAGAGAGTTCATTTTTTTAAAAAATTCAGAGTATTGGCCCTTCCCACGGAAGTCAATGGCAGTTTTTCATTGAATTCAACGAGAACTTAAAAGGGCCATTAAATGAGATCAGTAATGCAAGAGCTTTCCAAAGACATCCTGGCCCAGATGCTCCCTCCCTGCCACAGGGAGCAGCAGTCACCAGTGTTCTCAGGCTGGCCAATGCCTGAAGCTGTAGTGTCCCCTTCTCCAGAGCAGGAGATGTTTTCAGCACTCATCACAGTAAACTGAAATGTGGTGACTCAGAGCTGTTTTGAGTCAGGGAGGTGCCCTGGCTGCCCAGCTGGGCTGAGGTGGAAGCTGCTGCCTCTCTGCCTCTGTCCAGGGTTTAGTGGGAATCAGCGTACCAGGAAAGTGCCAGAAGCGTAGCCTGAGCTTCCTCCAAAGCCGAGGACAGAAGCCTTTGTTTACACCAGGATGCTGGGAAGCCTCCAATTTGTGTGGCACCAAGGTGGTGATCAAGAGAAACGGCCGAAAAGCTGCGCTTTTCCTGTGCTTTCCCTTTCGAGAGTTTGACCTCAGGAATGTTTTGCTACTTGAGCTCTCCAGGTCCAACCACCCCCGTGGTGGGATTTGCCCATTGCTGGACCACGTTCCCTCCCACTCTGCCTCTGGCTGGACCCAACACATCAGGCAGGGGCAGGATGCTCACTGTGCTCTGTGGGTTACAAGCTCACTCCTCGCTCCAGCTCCTCGTCTCAGCTGGGGAAGGTGTGACTTTGTACGTTTTGACTTTGCTCATTCGAGCTCACAAAACAACCGCATCAGTCTCGAAACTCAGGTGTGCCTTCTCATCCAGCGAACTCTTCGCGGCAAAGCGCTGCTGTGAAATCGCTTTATCAGCCGCGGCCACCGCTCGCAGCTGCCCCGCCGTCCCTCGCCTGCACCGGCGCCTCCCGCGCCGCGTCCCGGGGGCCAGGAGGGCTTCGCATCCCTGAATTTCCGCGCGGGGCCCTCTGGAGGTCAGTGTTCGCCCGCGCTGCGGCGGACCTGTTGCGGGCCCGCGGAGGCTCCGCGGGCAGGGCCGGGCCGGGGGGAGCCGCCCGCCCGCTCGGAGCGCCGGCCCCGCGCCCGCCGCCCGCCCCATCGCCCGCGGGGGCGGCGGGGCCCGCGCTGCCGCTGCCGGTGGCGGTGCCGGTGGCGGTGCCTGCGCGGCCGCGGAGCCGCCGCTGCCCGGGGCCGGCCCCGTCCCCCCGCCCGGGGCGGTGCCGCTGCGGCGCGGGTGGGGCCGCGGGCGGAGGCGCCGTGCGCGCCCGCGGAGCCCCGCGGAGCCATGGCGTACATCCAGGTGCGTGCGGAGCGGGGCGGCGGCGCTCCCCGGGGATGGGGGGGGTCTCTGGGGCGGCTGCGGGACGGGAGCGGGCCCCCCCCATGCTCCGCGCCCGGTGCGGGTGCGCAACTTCGGGTTAACTTCTGGGGAGGAGTTCCCGGAGGCGACAGCAGCCCTCGGCGAGGGGCCAGGCGGGGCCGGGGCAGGAGCGGGGCCGGCAGCTGTTGATAGCGAGGCACCGGGGCAGGAGAGGATCCCCGCGGGGCTGGCGAGCAGCCCTCGGGCCTCTCTTTGCTGGGGGAGCGGGATGGCCCCGGGGGCGAGGAAGCTCGTTCCGATCCCGCGCAGGGACTTCTTGGAGGGAGGAGGATGCTGACCCCGCGGGCAGACTGGGATGCGATGGGGGCCCAGGCTGGGCACGGTCCGGCGGGCGGGGGGCACCGGCGGGGTGGGGGAGCTGCGGGGAGCCCGGGCTGCGCCGTGATGGATGGGCTCTCCCTGCACTGTGGGGCTGAATTTTTGTCAGGTTGATCAGACCCTGAGCGACCTCCGAGCCGCCCGCTCCCCAGCAATTGCCCCGAGCGCAGCCGCCCGGTTCGCGACGAACCCGAGCGGGGAGGGGGCATCTCCAGCCGGGCGGGCGCTGGTACCGACCCCGCTACCGACGCCACCCGTGCCCCGTCCCGCGGGGCCGTGTCCCCTCCGCCCGCCCGCCGTGCCCCGCGCTGCCCTCCCTGAGCCGCCGCCGCCCCGGGGATGCTGAGGGAGCTGTCCCGGAGTCGGGCTGGAGCGGCCGCGGGTGGAGCCCGCCCGAGATGTCCTGCGAGGCTCGGGGCTCCCGGCGCCCCCCGGCTCGGCGGGGTCTCCAGTGGGGCCGGGCAGGCCTCCAGCAGCGTGGCCGTCGGGGCCCGTGGGTGCAAGGCGGGGTGCGGAGCAGGGCATCAGCAGCACCCCGTTATCCCCACACCGGTGTCGGTCACGGTGGGATGGTGGGGGGTGTGTGGCTGAGGGGACCGCACTGTCCCCAGGCTGCGCTGTTCACTGCCGATGGAGCTTGTGAGCCTTTCCTGGGGTGTCACCGTGATCTGTGACCAGCGAGGACCCCACCCTGCTGCAGCATCCCCGGGGGTTCTGCCACGGTGGTTTGCTGTCACTGCTCTGAGGACCTGGCTGGGATTGGTGGCTCTCCTAAGCTGGAGCAGGTAACCCCCACCCAGGGGCCCTGCAGCAGGTTGTGGAGATGGAGCCCTGCCCCCAGCCTCGCCCTTGGTGAGGGTTCACTCGTGCTGGAGACTCCCATCTGGCTTGTTCTGTGCTCGGCCAGTTGGGATGACGTGGCAGAGCCTGATGGTGCCTGCCTGACCCTGGAGACTGAGCTGTTCTCCAGGGGTTGCTGAGCACATGGCAGCTGCTGTGCTCCTGGGCATCCCCAAGCTCCAGCCCACTGCTGCAGCCTTCCCCAGGCCCCTGTCCTTCCCCAGATCCCTGTCCTTCCCCAGCCCTGCCTCTCGTGCCTGGTGCCAGCGAGGTGGGTGCCCAGGTTGTCGTGTTTGCTTTCCTTTCATGGGTCCCTGCATTTCAGCTGCTGTTGACTTGTTTACCTCTCCAGCACTGTCACACTCAGTCCTTACCCCTGCCCTCCCATTTAGGGGTGGCTACAGGCTCGCTCTGTCCCGGTACTGTGGGACGGCTGTGTCCCCTTGGGGTGGCTGTGTGCCCTCAGGATGGTTCTGTGCCCTTGGGGTAGCTGTCCCCCCTCGGGATGCCTGTGTGCCCTTGGGGTGCCTGTGTGCCCTCAGGATGGTTCTGTGCCCCCAGGGTGGCTGTGTCCCCTCAGGATGGTTCTGTGCCCCCAGGGTGGCTGTGTCCCCTCGAGCTGGTGGCACACAGGGCTGGCCTCCTGTGACCCGTGGTGGCCAGGAGGGCTCTGGGCTCTGAGCCTGCCGTGTCCCTGTGGGCTGTTTGGAAAATCCCTCTCTTTGTGTGACACGTGCTCGGCCTTCGATCGCGTGGCACCGGTCCAGCCGCTTTGTTTTAGAGCAATTTAAATATCCTCCTTGCAGCTCTGCTAAACCACTGGAGCTTTGGCTGCAACTTTGCATTAATAAGGAATGATAAAGCCCTTTTAGCCATTTAGCATTTTCTTAAACAGCTGGCCCATGGGTATCTGTAATCACTGTCTTGTCTCATTGCACCACAGCTCTTCTAGTCTTTTAACTGCTCCTAACAAGTGCTGGCTTTTTTGACAAGCACTGGCTTCCAAGAAATTTAAAAGGAAGGCTTGCACCAAAACGTGGTCCATGGCAAGAGTTCTTGGAATCTAAAGGCAACTTCTGCATCCCAGCTTCTTCAGAAAAGGCTGTTTGTGTCATGTCATGAGTGTGGAGCTAGGAACCAATTTCTACATTTGGAAGAGTAGGATGGAGAGTTTTGTGGGGTTTTTTGGTATTGCTTTGTTCTGTGGTTTTTGTATTGGTTTGGTGTTTATTTTAGGGGTTCCCCATATACAAAGACAGCCAGGGCATATAGGAAACTCTTAGACATTATCAAGGGAATGCAATAGATAAGACATTTCAGCAGGTATCAGAAATGCTCCTGAGTCTCCAAAGGAAATGGGTCCATTATATATGTAAATAAAGTTCCAAGGGTGGCTTTGTGAATAAAAAACTGGTTTGTGATGCCTTCTTCCTTTGCTGTAGATTTTCCCTGTGCCTTGGGGGAGGTGTCTGCAGTGCAGATTTTTGAATGGGAGTGTGGGACTCAAGCCTTTAACTTCTGTTGTTTGTGTTCTTCAATTCACATATGAGGATTAGGCTGAAGGTGCCCAGAGATGTGTATGCAATGGAGAGTATTCAGTCTGTACCTCTTCCTAGAAATGTTGCTTTAGTGAGTTGGCATTGGAACTCCATTGATATGGGCTGAATGTGCAGAAAAGCCTTTTTTTTTCTGCTGAAAAATTTGGATATGGTTTGCTGTCAGCAGCAAGAATTTGATGCAATTAGAGTCGGGTTACTAAAGAAAACAAAATAAGTGGTTGCATGTGATACCCATTTGCAAGAAGCAATGAGCAGGATTTTCATGCTTCAGAATGGGTTTGGGAGTTTTGATTGTGGGAAGGGAGGAGCAGAAGGAGCTTTGTAGAGAAGGATTGGAAATGGCAGAAGCTGATGCCCAGTCAGACCTCTCCTTCCTCTAACATCTACAAGGTACTGCCTTGCCAGAAATTCAAACTCATCCCAGGCTGGAGCATGTCATGGCAGAAAATTTAAAGTTATTTGAGCATTGCTAACTTGTTTTTGTCTTTTTCATTCTGTTCCCCTTTGCTTCATCGTGAATGTCTAAAAGGACAGTTGGAACCAATAAATGAGGTGAGTTAATCTGATGATTCACTCCCCGCTCTGTCTCCTTGCTCCATCCTGAGGGGATTGTCTCGTGTTTTCTGACTCTTTACTGATGTCCTAGATATAAGTAATGCACTATATTTTGGGCTGGTAATTTTTTGGTTTGCAGTGCCCAGATTTTGTTTATGGAAAAAAATGTGTGTTTTACTGTAGCAAAAAGCCATGTTCTTATGAAGCCTTCTCTGCAGATCAGGTTCCTCTGAGGAAACCCCTCCACATGGTCCACACTCATGAATACTGCAAATGTCTGGAGTATTTTGGGGAGATAACTAAGGAGAATCTCTCATACACTTTATTTCTGCAGTTTCTCAGGAGCATCTCAAGGTCACACACAGTTGTAAAGCAGTTTGACCTGGGTGCAGGTGCTGTGCCCTTGTGGCTGTGTGTCTCCTACAGAGCCCTTGTGCTGCTTAATGAGCCCTCTCATGAACAGCAGGAATTGGGGCTGGTGTGGGTGGGAAATGAGCTGAGGTTTGGCTCTCTGCTCCTCTCCAAGCAGAGCTTTGAAGTGGGGGGAAGGCTGTGGGGATGGTGTGGAAATGGGAACACAGGATGCTGCTGCTCCACTGGGGAGCTGACAAGCACTGGTACAAGTGGTGCTGCCAGGAACCTAAGAAATGAGAGACTCTTCTGGGTCAACCATTCTTCTAAAAGACATCATTGATGGTTCTTCATTAAATTAATCATGGTAGCAGAGCAGAAGCGTGAGGATAGTGCACTCTGGCTAATCCATTTTAGTGGTGAGTTTGTTGGGCTGTAATGTTCCATGTGTATGGATTGTACAAATATTACTGGGACATCTACAGGGATGAAATGTGTTCACATTGCTGTGTTAATTAAATAGATCCTTGCTGGATTAAATTGAAGCTTTCACTTACCTTCTGGTTTTAATTCCTTCTGTTGTATGTTTGCTGATCTATTAGATTGTTGATGTGTGTGGAGGAATATGCATGTTTCCACTCCAACATATTGCTGTGCCATAGTGCTTTGTAAATCACCCTCTTGCCAACCTACATAATAATACATTGCTACTAGAGGGGAAAATACCTGCAGAGAATGCTTATTTTCCTGCCTTGTTATGGCATCATGGGGTTGGGCTGGTAACTGCATAGCACTTGTCTGTTGGTATAGATGAAATAAATACAGTTCTTAATGCTCTGTTGCAGAAACACAAATACAGCTGAGTGTTTTTTCTCAATAGCTATTGATGGGCTGTAATCTTGTGCTTTGGTTTGCCATGGCTGCAGGGTCTGCTTGCTCGCCTCTCGGATCTCTTGCTGTGCCGCTGGACTTGCAGGAATTGTTGTCAGAAGTGTTTTGACTGTAGCTGTTGCCAAACAAATGAAGATGAAGTTGAAATCCTGGGACCTTTTCCTGCTCAAACTCCAGCCTGGCTGTAAGTTTAGATGCACGATTTCCTAGCTTTAACCAAGAGTAGGTCTGCTCAGCTGTGATGAGAGGATTGATATGAATTGCAATGGGACACTCAGAGGATGCCACTTAGAGAGCAGGTACCTCCTGAGGGTGGGAATGCAGGCTACTCCTGGCATGGTGAAAAGGGCAGCTCTGTTAACTCAAATAGCAAGGTTAGTCTTTGTAAAATCCATTAATGATGGGTAGGACAGAAGTTGTTTTGTAAGCTGGCACAACAATAACAACTGGTTTAGCTGTGCCCCCTTCTTTAAAGATGCCTTTCATCTTCAGTCCTATTTCCTCTTCAAATGGACCAACCCTTTGGAACACTTCAGCTTGGCTGAAATGCTGATGAGGTTGTTTAGAAATACTTTCTTATCCTAGCATGAAGGTGGTTATCATATAGGCAGATGAAAGGCATGGCTCCTATGTGCTCTGAAGGGGAAATTCATTTAAAGTTTCATTCAGCAGGACTTGATCTCCTGAGTCACCATAGTACTCATCAGAATTTCTTCTCAAATCATTAAAGAACCACAGCACTGGGTCTTATCTGGAGCTTTGATTGGTTGATTGGTGTGTTTGCAAATCCACTGCAAAGGAAGTCAGTGAAGGCTTCCCTCTTTTACTCCCTGTCAGTCAGGAGTCTGCAGCACAGAGGTGACCCTGTGGAGGCAGCAGTGGAACCAGGGAGGGAGCAGAGCTCTCTGGTGTTTTAGTGGCTGCTTTGTCAGCTGGGCTGGGCTTTGTGGAGCAGACCATTTGATAGACATTGCTTCAGCATGTCCAGAACCTGTGGCACAGGAGAGGCCTGCTCAGTGCATCCTGTGATGCTCAGGCTTTGGTACCTGGGCACTGAGGCACTCAGGTAATTTTATCTACTGCTGTGAGTCTGTGCTGTTGTTCTGTGTCAGCTCTGGAAGGGTCATGTCTTGGTGCTGCATGAAATAAATTTTCTCATGTTTAAATCTCAGTCTTGTCCACACACACTTTTGAATTCAGGTAGAAGAGCAGGGTGGTAATTAATACTGAAGCAATAAAAATAGAGCTGTTCAGGATGTGTTAGAGTGGTTTTTAGATGTGGAGCAGCATATTTAAAAGTCTGATATATGCTCAGAAACTGATTCACCTGCAATTAATGGGGAATGGAAACAAAATCAATGCTAAATAGGAAAGCATCACGCACAGGAGAGCACAGTGATGAGGCTGCAGTATTGGACGTGGAGAGATTGGTGCAGGAGCAATTACATCTTGGGAACAAGTAGCTGGGCTTGTGGGGAGAGGGTGATTCAGAGCTTATCTGCTGTGCTGAGCAGCAGAAGGCACATCCTGTGTGTTCTGGGGTGTGCAGTGATTGTAGCAGGGTGAAGTTTTTGACTCTTGGATTCTTCTGTCTGGCTAAAGGGCTGATGTGAGTGCTGAAGCCCTGTTCTTACCATCTCAAATCTCAGCTCTATGGTGGCTTTGAGATGAGTTGGGCTTTGCCACGGGCAGTGAACATGGAGACCTTTGGACTCCTAAAATGCTCTCTGCAGCCTGTATTGTTTCTCCCTGGTCCTGCTCCATCTGAAAGCCCCTACAATAACTTCATGGAATGGCCATAAGCAGAGGACAATGCTCTTTGGTGAAAAACAACCCAGTTCTTCAGCCCTGCTGCACTTTATGCTTCACCCACAGATGCTCACAGCCCTGGGGAGGGTCCCTGTGATCCCAGCCCAGGCCATTTTCCCATCTTCCCATCCAGCTCTGGGTGTTTGGTGCAGTTTGGGATTTGGTTTGGGTCTCCCTGTTCTGCTCCATGCTGAGAGAAGGTGAATTCCCAGAGGTGAAGGCTGAGAGGGGCAGCAGGCACCAAAGAGGAGGGCACAGGACAGGAGACCTGGCTGCTGCCATGCCCCAGGTCACTGCAGTGGCCACTCCTGTGACACCTCTGCTCACTGTGATCTCTGAGGGTGCCTGCTGACACACAGTGCAGTATCTGCTGGACATGAGGCTTGGCTTGCTTGAGGATGCTGCGGGCTCCTGTTGAGCAGGCAGGACCCAGAGTGGTGCCAGGCAAGGTGAGAGTGCTTTGTGCTCCCAGGATGGCTTTGCTGGAAAATGGTGAGGGAGCACAAAAGCTGTTGAAGTGGGGAGGACAAAGGGAGATAGGAGATAGATCCTCTACTTCTCCCTAAGATTGAGAGGAGAAGGGGAGAAAATGAGCCTGTAGAGGAACAAGGGTCTGGAAGAAGAAGAGGAAAAGAAAGTAAAAGGCAGGAGCCAGATTTGGTATATTATGTTTGCAGGCAAATAGGAGACCCAAGCTTTTTGTGTGCATGTTTAAGTGGAAATCATCCCATGTTGACTCAGAATTCAGAAACCAAAGAAGAGTTCTGTTTTAGCTGTGTTGATCTCGTATTTTTATATCTCTATATGCATTTTGGGTGTAGGGAATGATCTCTGGAGTTAGATGAGTTAGTTACTCAGAGTAAGAATTTGGACTTGTTCTTAGAATAGGGTTTTTTATGTTTTTAATACACAGAGATTTGTGTATACCAGTTGAATCCCTCATTCTTCTTTTTTTTTTTTTTCTCTCTTATTTTTGGAGAGGGGAATTTTGTATTTAGTGGATTTCCCTACAAGGAAAAACAGGTTTGACTTCACCTTATTTTTCATTTAGATGCATGCTTTGAATTTGGGAACAAATCAATTTATTGTATTCCTTGCTTGCAGCCTGGAAATGTTTTAAAAATAGATCTACGTTTTCAGCTGAGCTCTTTCCATCTTGCCTATTCTTCATGGGTCTGAGGCACTGGTGTGATGTAGAATGCAAGTGGTGCCTTCCTCACCTTGTGTGTAGAAGGCAATTAGTGCCTTCCTCACCTTCCTACCCACTCCCCAGGTGAAAACTGTTTTTATGGTCCTCATTGGTGAATGAGCAAACATATAAATGCCTGTGGTTAATGACCCATCCTTTCTATTTTGGCCCCAGGTTTTCCCTTTGGCAACTCTGAAACGCTTCATTGTCCTGGAAATTCAGGAGTGGACAATAAAGCTGCAAGTTTAAGCCCTTCCTCTTGGGAGAATATGGATTTTTCTCACTTTCTGAATTTTTTTGCAGTGGCATCCGGGGTGGGGAGGGAAATTGTTGCAATGAGTCCAGTTGCAATGACCTGAGTGCATGGTAACTTTTGTTATTTCATGAGGAGCACTTCCATCCTGGTCCTTGCAGAAATGGCCTGGGAATGAGGGTGGATGTGAGCTCCTTGTTATGGAATATTCTACACAAACCCCAAAGATAAACAGTGCACACTGAGACTGAATTGAAATCAGGACACGACTCCTCTTTCCAAAGGTTCAGATTAAACAGAAACAGAGCTGCTTTAACCAGAGCCAAAGTTTATTTGAGGAAAAATTATTGTAGCTCAGTAGCAATTTCCTTACTAAAGGTCATCTGTATGTTATTAACTCACTATTACGTTTACCCATTGTAGAACATCCTTAATGCCTCTCTTCCTGATTCCCTTTTCACCCTGCCTTGCTCTGTGCATTTGCTTCTCAAACACAACCATATCCAAATGCCACCTGTGATTGTGTGGACCTGCATTTAGGCATGAAAAAGCTATTTGTGTTCCAAGTACTGATTATATATCAAACTATATGGTTTGGACTGCCTTTAATGGGCTGCAGAGCTGTGCAAATATTGTACACCCCTTTTAGCAGAGGGTTTGGTTTTGATTATTAACAGATTTTGTTTTTAGTGTGGATGAGTTGTGTGAGTCTGACTTGGTGAAATTTGCATGGATCCTGCTGTGAACTTTGTGGCTTGGATAAGAATTTCCAGTTGGTTTTGGGGGTTGGTTTGTTTTCTTAATGCTTGTTGGGCTTTTATGCAAGTTTACTGCTTTTAGCAGAATATATCAATTGCTCTGCTCCAGTCATTGGTTACTAATGAAAATGATTCAATATATTTCATTTATACCCAGCTGAGTTGTGCACATAGAAAGGGTGGCTTGGAAGCAAATTCACACAGAATTCCCCTTTGCTTTGCTCATTTTGTGCTGATGCTTTCCCTGTGATCTGCTGCTGTTTTCTGTCTGGTGGCCTGGCTGTTTTGCAGGATGCGCCACACGTCATGGAGCCATTGTGTGATTCCATTTCCATCAGCAGCACTCCCCTCTGAGCACACAGCTGCAGGCTTTACCTCCTGCAGTTGTCACTGTCTGCTCCTACCCTGCTTTCAGTCAAAGTTGGGAGATCCTCACTTCTTCCAGGAGCCACTGCAGCTGGGACATGTTGGGGTTTTTAAACAGAATGTTGTTTTAGATAAAAACAACTTGTCTGTACATGTAACTCCCCTTTCAGTTTGTTTAAATGTACATGTGTGGACTTCTCTATGATGCCAGCCTTCTGTGGAGTCTTCTCCAAGATGCTACAAAACTTGCTTTGTCATTTAGGTCCTGCCAAATTCCCTGCTCCCACCAACATCCCTGGGCAGTACAATTATTGTCTGCTGAGAACCACATCTGGTTTATAAAAGTGGATAAAAAGCAGCTAAATATTTTAAAAGGCATGCCAATAAATATCAAATAATGAATTGTGTCTGTAAGATCAAGTTTTGAAACTTTGCTGGCAAACCTGCAATGTTTTACCAGGAGGTGTGTGATAGGTTTGGGATATCTGAGCATGGTGATCTGTGCTGGTTCCTTCCTAGTGAAGTCTGTGCTTCCAAAGTGTAGCTGTGAATTACAGCAGGAAGCTGCTGTTTGAGGTTTGTGGGGTTTTGGTTTGATTTTTTTTTTCCTTAGAGAGAAGTATAATATTGTGGGGGGATAGAATGTGAGAAAATGAAGATAGTGCAGAAGGTAATCTCACCCCTGAGGAGCTGCAGCTGTACTAATTACCAAAGATTAGGAACAGGCCTGCCCTTAACAGGCCACAACTCTGTCCAGTGAGGGTGAGTGCTATAAAAGAGTGGGTTAGCTGGGTGAGGAGAGAGCTGCAGTTTTTTGGCTGTGCTGTGGGGAAGAAGGGGTCAGTGCTGTGAGGAGCTGCCTATGAGAAATCACCAAGAAGGTATGGAACTTTTGCAATAAGATGACAATATAATATTTCTGATCAACATCTGAGTTATATGTGCCTTAGTGGCCTGTGTCATGCTGAAATACTGATAAAACTGTTTGAAAGACAGGCAGAAAGGTCAAGAATGTGTTCTTACATAGGTCTGAAGTCAGTTGCTCAGCCTTAGCTTGCCAGACTGATCAGGAGATAACCCAGAGCCTCAAGGGACGAGCACCCCAGATTAGCCCAGAATGCCAGAGCATTGTTATCCTGTCTGTCCTTCTTGTACTGGCTTGAATCACCCAAAGGTCTCTCATTATGACAGGATAAGCAGCCAAACCGAGGACAAAGATGGAGACTCTGATAACGCGGTCAGCGAGCTGCCTCCCGCTCTGCAGGACGCGTCCCCTGACAGAAGGCGCTCGTCCTCGGACACGTCTCGCTCCGCTTACAGCCTCACGCGCCGCATCTCGAGTAAGGGCTCCTCCTTCCACCAGCAATGCAATTCTCCTGGGGCAGGAAACCAAACTGCACTGCTTGCTGTCCTGTCTCTTGGACAGGGAACCAAGTCAGGTGGAAGGCACATTGGTTAAAAACTCATCCTGTTTTGCAGGAGTGCAGGGGAAGGGGCCAGCCCTGTTTTTCTTGATGAAGAATGAGCACGGTTATTGCATGTGCAGATGGACGGGGAGGGAGGAGTGCAGGCCAGCTCGTGCTTCAGCCTGGCTGTTAATTGTGGGCAGGAAAAGGGGGAGGAAAACCCAACTGTGGAGCCTGTGCACACACACAGAATAGGAGCACCCAAAGCTGATGAGCACCTGTAATTGCTTTAGTTAATTGTGGGTAGGGCAAGGGGGAAAACCCCACTGTGGAGCCTGTGCTGGCACTGCACACACACAGAATAAGAGCACCCAAAGCTGGTGTGCACCTGTATTTTCTTCAGTGGACTTCCTAACAATCACATTTGTGTGTTTCTCTCATTCAGGTCTGGAGTCAAGGAGGCCAAGTTCTCCACTAATTGACATCAAACCCATTGAGTTTGGAATAATTGGAGCTAAGAAAGAAATAGTTCAGCCAACTATCCTGCGAAAAACCTACACCCCAGATGACTATTTTAGAAAATTTGAACCAAGGCTGTACTCTCTTGACTCAAATAGTGATGACATGGACTCCTTGACAGATGAGGAGATCTTGTCCAAGTACCAGCTGGGCATGCTGCATTTTAGCACACAGTATGATCTGCTGCATAATTACCTAATAGTGAGAGTCATTGAGGCTAAAGATCTGCCTCCTCCAATTTCTTATGATGGTTCAAGGCAAGACATGGCTCACTCCAACCCCTATGTGAAGATCTGCCTCCTTCCTGACCAGAAGAACTCCAAGCAGACCGGAGTGAAGCGCAAAACGCAGAACCCGGTGTTTGAGGAGAGGTACACATTTGAAATCCCCTTTTTAGAAGCCCAGAGAAGAACTCTGCTTTTAACTGTAGTGGATTTTGACAAATTCTCACGCCATTGTGTTATTGGCAAAGTGTCAATGCCCTTGAGCGATGTCGACCTTGTGAAAGGTGGACACTGGTGGAAAGCCCTTGTGCCTAGTTCTCAGGTAACAGAATTTATCAGATTATTGCCACAGTTCTTCTTGCTGTTTTGGGGGTTTTTGTGTGTGTGTGTGGTTCCTTTGCCTGTTGGCAAGGAATGCTGTTTCTAATTAGTAATTGTCATCTTGTTAACACAGCATCTGCTGGGTTGGGATTATGTGGGCCTGTGACTGGTTTTATAACTCACAGTGTGAGGGAGAGGAGCTGTCTTTATAGTCATGAGCAAAGATCCTGTGTCAGCTTACACGAGAACAACTCAAGGCTGCTCTGGAAGTCTGCACCTTTGGGCAGGTGTTTCTTGTGACCTGCAGCCCTTCTCAGGAATGCTGTGACCCTGTCCCACCCAGGTCATTCCTGTGCTCTGAGAGAGAACCACTGGTGCCAGTTCAGTAATGATTTGATTCAATAAAACATGTGGAAGATGAAATCTACCCAGACCTGTGGTATAATGCATTAGCAACAATCTGCAAAGGAATGGTAGATTTGTTTTCATTGGATCCCTGAAGGAACGAAATTTGCCATAAATATTTGTCTGCTGCAAGTGGGGTGTTGTGTGCATTTTGGGCCTTTCAGCCACTCAGTGGGATGGGCGGAGGAGATCAGAGGGTCTGTGTGCTTCCACCTC
Source organism: Agelaius tricolor (assembly GCF_023055355.1). Taxonomy (NCBI): domain Eukaryota; kingdom Metazoa; phylum Chordata; class Aves; order Passeriformes; family Icteridae; genus Agelaius; species Agelaius tricolor. Next base: position 8,034,971 of record NW_027269279.1, read on the forward strand.
TGTTCTCAGGAAGGATCTGAGCTTCCCAGCCAGGAATGATGGTTCCCTACCAAATTTGCCACCAGTGGCATCACCCACACAGCTGAGGTACTGAACCCTGTGAAAAACCAAGGGGAGACCATAGTATGAACAGCATCTCAAGTGTTTTACTAAGGACAGGAAGATTGGTGTAACTACCCTGCCTCTCCCAATTTCTTCCCAGCTCACAAATTGCAATTTCCAAGGAGTCCTTGCTGAATTAAACCCTGTTGGATGGTTCACTTTTTCTTTGATTTTTAGGTGCTCACAGAAGAGTGCTATAGCCAGAGATACTGGATGAAATGAGCAGTAAATCATTGGCCTCACTGCTGTTTTACATTGTGGGTTCAAGAGTCTGATTTGGAGTGGAAATTTCTGATCAGACACTCGTGGAAGGGGAATACCCCAAGCAGTGTTTGGAAGTGAAGCCAGCTGGGGCTGGAGAGGGGCTGGGAGCACTTTCCTCTCTTGCTCAGACCTGCTGCACTCTACAGAGGGGAGGAGGATCAGGGCTCCAGGGAACTGCAGGAGAGCCAGCTGGATTTCCTGGGACAGCAGTGTTGTGGGATTGGCCTCAACAATGCTCAGGCAAGAAAGGAAGGTTTTGCAAGTTGTGCACAAGTCAAAATCATGGGGTCCCTGAATGTGTGTTTTATGTAGGGCATGTCTTTGCATCCCATTGCCCTCCTGTGAGTCCCACCATGCAGTTTTGCTTCTCCCCCTGCTCCCTACTTTTGCATGATAAATGCTTTTCTGTATTTTGCATCTCTTTATGAGTAACATGGACTCATTCCACAGCTAATACAGACCTTGATTAGCAAAGATCATCTCTGCCTTCATGTGCCAAGCTCGGAGCCAGCTCTTCCTTTCCTCTCTCCAAAGTTTCATTGAAAGCTGCTGCTGTTTTCAGCAGTGCTGTCTGCTTCACCAGCATTCAAGATAAATTATTTATGCAGAAGTTGGCATTTCTGATATTTATAAAAGGAAAGTGAAAGACAAAACTCCATTTGAATGCACAGGCTTAAAAGCCTTTTGCATTTATCCCCTTGCTATCATATGGAAGAACTTGGGCAAAAATTCCTCCACACTTTGATCAGTAAAGTGGTCCTTTCATACCTTTTTGCTGGTTTTACCTCAGCTGGCAGACTGCCACTGTAAAGGGATCCACAGTGCTTATACAGGACATCCAGGGATGATGTTTGGCATCATCTTCCCATATTTTCTCAATGATAAAATTTTTAAAGTTCCTTGAGTAAAGCATATTTCATCCTAGTGGTGATTAAATTAATTGATCAAAGGGTTGAGATAAATCTTGGAAGAAGTAAAACAAAGCTTATTGCTTTTAAAAATACATTTTTATGTCTTTCAGTAACAGTGATGTTTGTGCTAGAAATTTCTGAGGGATTTTTTAATACTAGTTGGAACCTTCTGCCTGTGGAATGATAGATTTGACGTGTTGACATTTTTTTTATACTTCTCACTTTTTTGCTTGATTAGCTGAAGGGACAGACAGCCCTTATCAGTTTCTTGTTGGATTGAACCTGAGCCTGCTGAAGTGTGCTTTGTGTTGAGAGATTCTGATAGGCAGGGACAGAAATAAACATCTACGTGCAGTTGCATTTTATTTGGCAGAAGGCATCCTTGGATCCTGGAGAGCACCACAAACAAACCACTGTGGTGCAGTTCTGGTCTTTAGTCAGGAACATTTGCCAGTCTGGGGCTGTGACACAGAGCAGCAGCTGGCAGCACCCCCACAGGAGAAAAGGCTGAAGCAGGTGCTTGGAAAAGCAGTGAACAGGAGGGAGAGAAACACAGACAGTCATAGATGTGATATGTGAAGATGAAAGACACAAAATACGTGAATTTTGTTGTTTTTTTTTTTTATAGAATTTATAGACAGAAACATCATGAGCTGGAGAGAGATGGAGGAAAGTGAATCCAGATGGCAGGAGCTGTGGAGAAGTTTTCTCTCCATCCTGGTGGGAGTGGGAGAGTGGCAGGCACTGTGAAAGAGCAGAGAAAGTGGCCAAGTGACACGAGCTAAGATGAACATCAGCTTTGCACTTGCTGGCTCCACCTGGAAGCCCTTGACACAGAGTGTGCTGATAAAGGCAGGTGCCAGCTCCTTGTCCCACCATCACACTGAGCTCCCTCATCCCAGAGCTGGAAGCTGCCTTAGCACAGGGCTGTGCCAGCATCTGTGGGCTGCAAAAGCTGGGGTAAGCCAGGAATCTTGTGGTGCATGCAGTGTCAGCAGGGACAGTGAGCTTCCCCCAGGTGGGGCACAGTCCAGCTTCTGCAGCCAACAACTCTTGGCTCCTCTGGGAGCTGGACCAAGGTCAGCTCCTGAGGCCTGTGGATGGGATGAACAGCTCCTCGCTGTTGGAGGAGTATCTCCATCACCAGCTCATGGAGCTGCAGTGAGTGACAAGCAGGGCATTTCCTTGGTGTGAGGAGGTGCTGAGCAGCACTGTCCTGCAGTGGCTGCCCAGAGAACCCAAGAGCAGCTGAGCTGTCCCCTCAGCCTGAGGGGCCAGAGCCACAAACTGCTGGGTGCCAAGCCCTGGGCAGGAGGCTGTGCCTGCACAGAAACACTTTCTGAGCTTGGGTCCGTGTTTGGTGTTTAGCAGGATTGTGGCATTCACGTTCCCCGAAAAATCCCTTTGCCCAGGATTTTTCTCCTGGGAAGCTGAGAAGCCTCAGAAAAGGGAAATAACGGTTATTTCATTTGCTTCTCCCGTGTCTTGCTCATGCAGAATGTGTTTGGAGATTGTTTACCCATAGGTGATTGTTTCATTGGATTCTGGTGTGAGTTGCTTGACTCAATGGCCAATCAGGGCCAAGCTGTGTCAGGACTCTGGAGAGAGTCACAAGTTTCCACTATTATCTTTTTAGCATTCTGTAAGTATCCTTTCTGTGTTCTTCAGTATAGTATAGTTTAGTATCCTTTAATATAATATCATAAAACATAAATTAGCCTTCTGAGAACAGGGAGTCAGGTTCATCATTCCTCCCTTCATCTGGGGGCAACCCAAATACAACAGGGGATTGAGCCCAAAGCAGAGGCATGGGGGAGCTGCCTGATGCATCAGCAGAGCCAGCAGCTAAGCAGAAGGACTTCTTGTGGAAAATGTCAGTGCAGGTATTGCCAAATCCTTTATCCTTGGTAGTTCTGGGAGGTTTTCTCTTGCAGGGTAATTATTGCTTTTCTAAAACGCAGTAGCTGCTCATGGAAAGGCTCTTGAGTCCAGTCCCCATAGGAACACTCTGCACTCCTTAAATATCCCCTGAAATGTGTGTGGCTTTGCTTAATTGCCATGAATGAAGTTGGCAGGCCTCGCTGAGCTGGGCTCACATTCGCATTTTTTGCCGCTGAAATGAATTCTGAAGCACATGTTCAGGACCCCAAGTTTTATTGACATATGATTCATTTCTCTTTTGGCAGATTTGAGTGGGCAGGAATAAATGTTTTAGACCAGCAGTAGTGAGAGCTTGGAGATCATTCTGCAAAAGGAAAAAAAAAAAAGGCCTCGTTATGGTGGGAAAATAGCATGAAGTTCCTTCTTCCCTCAAATTAAGCCATTTTTGTAGTAGAGAGAGTGCGTGTTGGACTTGCTTTTTTAACTTCATACTATGAGTGCACTGGAATGACCTGTCAGTTCTGATGTTCAGGATGGTATAAGGTGGTTGCATGGGGCCAGGTTAGCTCATCAGCTGGATGGTGAAATCACCCTGGCAGAGGGCAGGATACCCCCACTCTGCAGGTCACTGGAGTTAGGTCACTGTGATGGATGCTTATCCATCATGATAACAACATTTTTAGCTTTTAACCTGTGGTTTGTTTTAATATTTTGGCCTGTGTTGCTCTATCTTCTTTTATTTCACTCTGTATGTTTGTTTTTCCTTGGTTCCATTTCAGTGGAAATGGAACTTTTTTCCCCTTTCCTTTTTGAGTCTGTAAAGCTCCAGCATTGAAAAATTTTTCTTCTTAACTGTTCTCCCTTTATCCTTATTTGTATTCCTGGTCACCTCACCCTTTCCCCTCAGTGCTGTTCACTCCTTGCCCTTCCTGCAGAGAGCTGGGCTGCTGGGGGTGCATTTGTGGAGGAGGAACAGAGAGGAGAGGCTGGTGGGGTCCAGGAGCAGGGCCTCTCCATTGCATACCTTCTTCCCAAAGCTTTTTGCACAATAGAGGCTTTCTCATGGCAAAGACAATTTGGCTTTAGAAGGGATTTTGTGACTCTCTTCATCCTACGTCCAGTTGGTGCCAGTTATGTAGGAAACACTGCTCCTATTCATTGGTAAGTATATTTTTTTTTCTCAGGTTCTGGTCCTTAATAGCTCAACCTTCCCCAAACAATGGCTGTGTCACAGGATGCTGTAGAAAACCTGTTAGAGCAAACTGTTCTAAACCATCGGTTTCCTAATGTGCCTGGAGGTACCAACACAGATCACCTTGAGGAGGAAAATCAATCTGAAACTTCATTAGGAGCAATGCATGGATGTCAGTGCTGATGCAATGTGCTCTGGTCCTGTTGGGAAGGGTTTCAGCTGCAGAATTTTGCTGGTGGTGTAGCAATGCACAAGGAACAGTCTGGGGGGCTGTGAGCAAGGAATTGCCTGGTCCAAACAAGATGTGCATTAATTAAAAGCTCATCTTCCTTTGGGGGAGCCTCTTTGTGTTTCATAGATGACAGAAAAGAACAGAAAAAATTCTGGTTCAAAACTTCTGGGTTCAGCCCAGGCAGTAACTGGAGAAGGTTCTGGATCACAGGCGAGCCTGAGGCTCCAAATCCAACCTGGCAGTGTAATACAGCCAGGAGTGAAATGTTAATCAGAGCTTCAGGAGAGTCTCAGACATCCCAGACTTGGTGTCACTCCGGCATCTCATCAAACAGGAAATTGCTTTTCCAGGGTCATCTGGGCTCTCGGCACGAACCCGCTCGTCATCAGCATAATAATGGCAGCTGAAATGATGCCTTAGCAGAGAGGGGCACCTCTGCACAGCAGAACACTCAAGGCAAAACCAACAGCTCTGTAGTTTCCTGATGGAGAGACCTGGGAAACGCAAAATACAGGCCCTTCCTTGCCCTGGGGTGAGCAGTGTGCCCATGGCAGCTCTTGTGCATGGATCCATCCTCATCTCAGCTCAGCCCCTGCAGGAGCTGGAGCTCTGGGGGGCAGAACAAGGGTGGTGATGTTCTGTGTGCCCATGGATGTCCCTGAGCATGGGCTGGGCTCTGGCAGCAAGGAGTGTTCCCAAGCTGGGTGACAAGGCTGTCACAGCACCACAGGGAGCCATGGCATTGTTGGGAAAGGCACAGGGAGCTGGAGCCTCCTGCTCCTTGGAGCACCCTGGAATCCTCTGCTTGGTCGCCAATCACAGCAGTGGCTGGAGCATGGGGCAGGGCCGGGCACGGTGGGGACAGTGCCACCCTTGGTGGCAGCAGCCATGGGTTCCCTCTCCTGTGGCTGACATCCCCCACAGCAGCCATGGGTTCCCTCTCCTGTGGCTGACATCCCCCAGGCCCCAGGGCAGCATTTGGAGCTCATTTCCCAGATCTTGTGGCTGGGCTGGAAGTAATGCATTTATAACAGCAGAGGCATTGGCTGCTGGCACTGAGAGCCTGGGAAAGGCTGAGTCACCTGCCTGGGGAGGGGAGCTCTCTGGAATCTGGACTTCATTTTGGAGACCCCCTTTTGCTGCTGCTGCTGCTCCTCCCTGCTGGCTCTGAGCTCACCCATCCTGCCCTGGCCTTTGGGCAGGGGCTCTGTGTTCCTCCCCTCAAAATAATTAACACAAATGTGGGCACTCTTGGAGAGCATCAGAAGGTGCTGTTGAGATTTGTGAGATGAGGTTTGATCTGAGACTGATTGAAGCTGCTCATAGTCTGCCTGCTGTCTTTGGTGGATCACAGAAGATAGCATTTTATATCTCTCCTTATTCAAATTTAAGCCTAGATAGCCAAAAGGATTTTTCTAGAGGTGCTGAAATCCCTGTTAGGTTAGGTCCTACAGAAAATTAGTTCCTACCCTTAGCTGTGCAAGGCTGGCTGGGTTGGGCAGCAGTGTGATGGTTACACTGAGGGGCTCCTTCCATCATCTCTGCAGGGCTGATGGGACGTGGTTCTCCTGCCAGTGCCCAGGTGGGTGCTGCAGACCCAGCCTGGCACTGTCAGTGTACATCATCAGGCTTTTTTTAAAATAAATGGATCAGAAATGCAAATGAATTGGAAGCAGGGAGATCTGCCTTCCCTTCCTGAGCTCCATGGCTCCTCTCTGGCCCAGGGAAACGCCTCATTTCTGCAGCTCTTGGATAAGGTCAACAGGTTCCATCAATGGACAGCTCCACAAGTAATTATCCCAAATCTAAATGCAGATTTTCAGTGCTCTAAGCCTGAGGTGACTGGAAAGGTCCTCCACCACTGCCCCATGCCAGCCTGCCACCTGGCTGTGCCAGCAGTTTGGTATTTGCAGCTGGAGCTGTTTGTCTCTCCCCAGCAGGTGATAAAATCACTGAGCACTTTCCTCATTTGCACTTCCAAATGCACCTGAATTTCTAGGAATTTAAGCCTGAATGGAACCTGACCAGCAGTGAATGCAAGCAGGACTGGGTCTGATAAAAATGTTGATTATGTGTTATAAAAGATAAGCTGGGGTGAAGGGCTGCCTCGTGTGGCTCCTGTTGAGGGTGGTGGTGTGGGCACTGTGATGCTTCCATCCTGTCCTGGTAATAGGATTAAAAATCACTGGCTGTTCCTGATGATAAACATGTCTGCAGGCTGTTCCAGCCACAGGCCTGAGAGGAGCATTTTTGGGCAAAATCAAATGAGAGATGACAGTTTAAATCAATTGGATGGTGTTAAAACCACTTGGGAAGTGAAACTCTTGGATCCTTGTGTTGTGCCACCCCAGGGCACCAGGGTGTATGTGGGTATGTGAGTACTCTGTGTGTATTGGGTCAGGTGTGTGTTGGGGAGTGGCTTTTTGATGGAAAGAACTTAAACCATCATTTATTGGCCCAGCACTGTGCTGTGGGAGCTGGCCCAGGCTGAGGGAGGAGAGGTTCCTTCTGGGTGAGGCAGGAATCATGTAGCAACAAAAGAAAATGCACGTGGTAAATGTGGGTGTGGGTGCTGTGCAGGCACAATGTGACCCTCAAGGTGCTGTGACAAAGGGAATTTGAGTTAAGAAATCAGATGCTTTTCCTGGCTGTGTTTCCCAGCCTCAGTTTCCCTGTTTGCCTCTGTGCTGGCCCACCCAATGCTCCTGGTTCTTTGGGTCAGTTCAGGCTGTGGCTGTTCTGAGAACCTTTTACTTTACTGTCTACCCACAGTTTCTGGTTTCTGTAATCTAATATTTGGGGCATCAGTAAAGACATTTAAGCCTTTTGTTATGATTGCAAAACTGCTGCAGCTCCTTTTCCTCTTGGGATGGGCTCTGACACCAGACCTGGGTTGGTTTTGGACTGTTTGGGATGAAGCACCAGCTCTGCAGTCCTGCATGGCCCTGGCACTGGGCAGTTGGATCAATCCCTGCCTGCTGTGTTCCCAGCCTCCAGAGTGTTTCAGTGTGGGCATCCTGCATCTGACAGGAGGAGCCTCTCAGAGACAGGTCATGGCAAGGGGCAGAGGTTATTTTAAACCCTCACATCTGAGGAGCAGTGATGTGAGCTCTCCAGCTCTTTAGTTTTAAGCATCCTTAAGGAAAAGGAGAAGGAATGATGGCAGAAGAGCAGTGTGGCTGTGCTGCTGTGGCCATGGGGCAGGCAGGGAGCAGCAAGGGCACAGCCAGGCTGGGCCAAGGGGATCTCAGCTGTCACCCAGGACTGCTTTAACCACTGCAGTTCTGAACTCCCCAGGTGCCTGCTGTGGCCATGGGGGCTGGGGAGGAAAGAGAATGTCTCCTCTAGTGGGGCTGTGTTCTGCACCTTGGTAAGATCAGAACTGCCTGGAAGCATTAAAAATGGAGTAGGTAGAAGCTGCTGACCTTGTGCCCCTGCCTCCTTCTAGGCTCTCTTTGCCTGGCTGCTGGGGAGCTGGTGAAGGATTGGTGGTTAGAGGAAGATCTCCTTTTGGGGATAGTTCCTTTCTTGTTTCCACTTAGCACAAGGTACCAACAGATGGTTCTTGGTTGCAGTTCAGAGCATGACTAAAATTCATTTTTCAGGCACTTAGACAAATGAGATTTATTTAATTTCTCTCCCTTCTCTTCCCCTCTGAGTTCTGTTCTAAATCTTCACATTCTCTTTTCCCTGCAGAATGAAGTGGAGCTGGGAGAGCTGCTATTGTCACTGAACTACCTACCAAGTGCAGGAAGGCTGAACGTGGACATCATTAGAGCAAAACAGCTTCTTCAGACAGACATGAGCCAAGGTTCAGGTAAAGGGCAGTGATTTCTCACATTACTCATGCTCAGATTATATGTGCCTTTAAAGCAGATCAGTGAGGCTGCAGTTTGTGGGGGACCCAGGGGGATTTGATGCTCAGTTCCTGTTAATACAAGGCTCTGGATGTCCCTCTTGTATGTATAGACAACAATAATGGAAGTATTTGGAACACTTACTCTGGGGTACAGTGGAGGGCTTGCCAAATTTAAAGTAAAGGCAGAGGTGAGGAGCCAGGAGCTTTGATCCCCCTGTGCTGTGTGAGGCAGCCCCTGGGCACTGCTGGCCCTGGCCACTCTGCCTGGAGCTGCTTTGTGCCTCTGTCCTCAGGTGGTCTTCCCACATTCCTGCCCCAGCCTCTGCTGCTGCCAGAATCTTGGCATTTCCCAAAAAGAACAGCATGTCAAGGCTGACATTAGCTGTGGTTTTGGCAGGGACTGTTTTTAATCTGGCTGCCTGATTTTGTGCCCACTGCAGTCTCTGTTAGCAGCGTGAGGCACAAGTCCCAGCCCTTTGCAAAGGCCATTTCCCAGCTCAGTCCATCCCTGTGGTGCCCAGCCCTTGTGAGCAGGGCTGCTGACTCATGATCCCCATAACACAGGGCCTGTGCTTTGTGCTCTTTGCCAGATCCCTTCGTGAAAATTCAGCTTGTTCACGGATTAAAGCTAACAAAAACCAAGAAGACCTCCTGCATGCGGGGCACGATAGATCCCTTCTACAACGAGTCCTTCAGCTTCAAGGTTCCACAGGAGGAGCTGGAGAATGCCAGCCTGGTGTTCACAGGTCAGTGTGGTGCTGGTGGCAGCAGCTGTGGGTGTGCAGGGCACTGCCTGTCCACCCTGGGGAGGTTAATGAGCACTCTGCCCTCGGCAGGAGCTGTGCCCAGCACTGCCAGCCTGGCTGGGAGTTGGTCCTGGGCTTGATTGGAAATGGGCAGAGGAAGAGGAGGAGCATTAGCTGCCCTTCTCAGAGGCACCCAGCCTGGGCATAGAGTCAAACCTGAGGAGAATGAGAGGACAGCAGTGAACAATCACAGAGCCCAGGCACTGGCAAAGTACCTTGTGGTACTTGCTGTGATTTGCTGGTGAGAGGGGCACCTACAGGTGCTCCACAGTGACCTCAGCTCTTCTGTGAGCAGGGCTTGCTCATGCCTTTGCTTCTAAAGGGTGGCACTCTGTGCCAAGCCCTGCATAGCACAGCTGAGATGGACCCAGGCACAGACCCTGGGGCCACAAGCAGGCTCAGAGCTGACCTCAGCTTTGTCAGCACTGGAGGTGCTGGCTGGGATAGGAATTTCTGTTTTTAAGCAGTTTCTGGGTCTCCTGTATTTGCTCTCAAGGCATGAAGACAGGCAGGAGAGCCTTGGTGCTGGGAGCAGCAGTGGCAGAGCACCCTGGCTGTCCTGGGCCAGGGCCCTGCTGAGGCTGGTGGCATTCTCTGCCTTTTCCCACCCTGAAAGCCTTGAGCAGGGCTGCAGGGAGCCCTCTGAAGGGTGGGGTTCCCTCCCCTGCCATGGCTGCTGCCCCTTTGGAGCTCAGGCACCCCCAGGAGCGGGCTCAGACCTTCTGGCCCCCTGCAGGATCAGAGGGGCTGGCTGGTGGGCCCCACACTCTTCTGCCACATCGGGCTCTCGTGCTTCACAAACACTTCTTTCGACAACTTTCCATCATTTCTTTTGCTGAAAAGAATCTGCTTCTGAAAGGATGTGTTTTGAAGTATTTTTTAATTTTACTTTTTACATGGAAGATGCAGGTGTCAAAGCTGGTTCAAGGAGACTTATTCCAACCCATCAATTTGTTTTCAAACATGTTATAACAAAGAGTGATGCTGATTAGCAGCTTAAATGTTGCCCTTCACGCTCAGAAATTTCCTCAGCAAAACACCTGTAATTAATCACTGCTTTGCATGCATGTCAGCCTGCCTGCTCCTTGCATGTGCAGGGATGGGTTTGTTCCTGGAGCTCCCATCAGGTGCTCTTGTGACAGGCCTGAATCACCCCCTCTCTGCTTTCCCCTTTGCCTGCTGGCAGCAGAACAGGCCAAGAGAGCAGAGCTGTGCCCTTGGGAGGGCGAGGGGAGCAGTGCTGCTCAGCACAGTGGATGAAGCCAGGATTGATGGTGGATCTCTGGCTGTTTTTCCCTGTGCAGAGGGGTGTATTCTCAGGGAGCCAATGGGAACCTGGCTGATTCATCACCCTGTGTCACACAGGCACTGAGCCTCTGAGTGGGGCTTCATTTTCTGAGTGACATATTGCTTGCTGTGAGTTTGCAATAAATAATCCCAGGCCAGAAATGTCCCCAGCAGCTCCACAGCTGGGAAGGAACATGCAGAGCTTTGGGAGGACCAGTGTGTCAGAGACGTATTTTATGAAAAATCCTTTTGCTGGGATCTTTTTCTCCTGAGAAGCTGAGAAGCTTCAGCTCCTCCATGTTTTGCTGCTTTGGAATGTGATTGGAGAATTGTTTACCCAGCAGGTGAAATTGTTTTTGTTTGATGACCAATGACAGCCACCTGTGTCGAGGCTGTGAGCAGTCACAAGATTTTATCATCATTCCTTTCTATTCCTTGCTACCCTTCTGATGATTTCCTTTCTTCTGTTCTTTAGTATAGTTTTAATATATCATTTCCTTTTAATATAATATATACAATAAAATAATAAATCAGCCTTCTGAAGCATGGAGTCAAGATTCTCCTCTCTGCCCTTGTCCTGGGACCCCTGTGAACACCACCACACCAGTGAGGGGCAGGGTGGGCATGGCCCTGCCTGGGCTGGGGCTTCTGCAGTGCCCAGGGCACTCAGGTGTGAGGTGTGGGGTTGGTGTGGCCAACAGAGAGCTGGAGCCAGGGGTGCTGGTCATGTTTTTGTGACCCAGCCTTCTGCAGGGTCTGTCACAGGGACCTCTGATCAGGGGCCATGGTGGTGGTGAGGGTGCAGAGCCACATTCAGTGTCCATCCTAGTGACAGACTGGCTCCTGATGGTGGTGGGGTGTGGCCCCAGTTTATTGCTGTGTGCATCTGTGGGGTTCTGCTGGATGAGTTTCTGAAGGTCTGGGAAGGGAATTGTGGTGCTCCCCACAGAGCCCCTTCTTGGCACCTTACAGTATTATTCAGCTTAAGGGCTCGTGAGGGGCTTTGGGATCCTCTGTTAAAAGATAATCAGGAACAAATGTTTGGCAGTATGGGTATCTTGCAATGTGAGATCTCTATTTTGCACCTCTGCATAGCAGGGGGGTAGTTTTGTTTTGTTTTTTTTTTTTTTTTTAACTTAGGTGCTTTGGGGTTCTTTTTTGCTGCAGTGGTGGTTCTTTCTGTTGTGTGTTTTGTTTGGAATTGTTTCTTATTTATTTTCTCTTCTAATCCACATCTCTAGTCCATTAGGTCAGTTAATTAAATTTGCTGTTGAGTCAAAGTCCAATTGAAAAGCAAAATAATCCTGCTTGAAGGGTGGGTGATGATGCTTTGGATGGAGAGAGAGAGCTGTAAAAGCAGCCATGGGAGCCAGAAGTGAGTATGTCTTCAATAATTTAAAAGAACCTTTATTGTGGCTTTGTATTTTGGACCCAGTCTGCAGCTGTCTTTACATTGGCTTGGCTTCATGGAAAGCCCTGGAACCCTGCCAGTTCCCATCAGCTGGGGCTCCTGGCTCCCCTGGGGCTGGTCCCCACTGCAGAGCAAGGCACCATCCACACAAAGGAAGATGAATTTTGTTTCCCCCCCTGTGTGTTTATCTCCTGTGCATCTTGGATCAAGCTGTGTTCAGTCTGGTGTGGATTTCTCCACCCTCTGCTGTGAGTTACCAAGGGTTGTGTGTGCAGACAGTGGTAAAGCACCATCCCTGCTCTCTAGTGGTGCTCTGCAGAGCTGGACTCCACACCAAGCTCAGGGCTGAAGCACAGCTGGGTTTGGAGAGGGGCTCTGGTGCTCCAAGATGATGTGCCCAGGAAGAGCTCTGTGTTAGCCAGGATGGGAGGAGGGGCTGCTTGGGCTGGATCTTTGCTCTTTCCTCCTCCTTAGGCACTCAAGGATTCAATACTGTCAATTATTGGCATTTACAGACCAAAATGCTTCTCCTTCCACACTGGTGCAGGACACTTTGTCCCAGCTGTTCCTGCCTTCCCTCTGCTCCTTCCTCGGATGCTGCTGGAGCTGTCACTAACTCCCAGTCCCAGGCCAGTGCCCAAAATGAGGTGGGATGAGCTCTGGTGGAAATGTCCTCTCCAGGAAAAAGCATCCAGGGTCAGGATTGCTGCTGCAAGTATTGTCTGTTAACAGCTCCTCCCAAAAGAGGCTGAAACCAGGAAAGCCACTGGTACTCATTACTAGTCTGATGTCCTGACAAAAGACAAAAAAAAAAGAAAAAAGAGTGAGGCAACAACTGGTGGAGAGGATGTTTGATTTTCATTTACTTCATCAAACATGTTGTCTAGGTAATGAGCAGCCATTTACATATTGTAACAGAAATGCACTCTTTTGGGTGGTGCTTTTTTGCACTTTCTAGAGTTTTTCTGGCAACATGACACATATCCCCCATGTGCCATATTCTGTTTGAGTGCAGGCAAGTCATGGGCTCAGCTGCTGCAGGGAAATGGGGCAGGCTCTGAAAGGTGGGGTGTTCTCCTAAGCCTGTGAACAAACCTGGGAGCAAAGGTGTTACTGTGTCTGGTGGCAAGGGGAAGGTGGAGTTTGGCCCTGACAGCAGCACTGGCAGCTGCTGCCAAGATTATTTCCATGAAGGAGAAATGGTATTTGAGATGCAAGTGCAGCCTCTGTGCTAGATGGGCACCCAGAGACCCTGTGCTCTCCCCACTGAGGGATCTGGGGCTGTGCAGTGAATCTCAGTCTGTCAGAAAGCCTGGGCTGTGCAGCAGGGAGGCAGACCTGAAACCTGAGCCCTGTAGTATTTTGTTAATGATTATAATGTTGTTAATAACAATCATCAGTAATGCTGTTTGCACTGCAGTAAAGCCCAGATGGTCCAATAAAAACCAGCAGCACTCCAGGGCAAACTGTGTCTCAGTGACTCTTAGCATCTTCTCATCACTTACCATAAAAAAAGACACCCTTCAGCACTCACTGTGAGGGGATGTTTGTTTCCCCCGGGTCCTTGTGGTTGGCTGTGTGTCTTTCTCCATTTAAATAAGCTGTTGGAATGTTTGCATGGCAGGATCTTCAGGGCTTGTTATTAGCAGAGTCCCCAAAGAGGGAGAAATCATCTCCATGCTCTGGGTAGATCATCTCCATGCAATTGTAGAGGGAAAATCTGCTTTTCCTTCTGGCCTGGCTGGAAGGGCAGCCCTGGGGCTGATGGAGAGCAGCAGTGGGGCTCATCCCACTGCTCCATCCCTGTCTGGAAGGGGACTGTGGCTCCAGCAGGGCAGGATGCTCTGCCTGGGACAGAGGGAGGCAGGCTGGGCAGGGTGTGCTTGTTGGTGGAGAGATTGACCTCAAAATGTGTGTGACCTGCACTGGTGACATCTTCACAGTCGCTCCTGTCTGGGGGTGCAGCTCATGGGCACTCTGTATTCTGGTAGGATTTGTTATCTCCTCACTTTTCTATATGTTTCAAAGATTGGCAATGTCTCTGTTTTTTGTAAAGATTTAGGACTCTTTTTTCCATTTTATTTCTTTTTTTTTTTTTTGAGTATTTTTGTTCCTGAGAGCGTTGAGACTTTGCAGAGCTGTACCTGTGGTTTCAGTGGCTGCAGCAGAGGGGCCCTGGCAATGCTGTCAGCCACCACTGTGCCCCAAGGGCTGCAATGTGTGTCTTCAGATCCCTGGATAACTTTAATGCTTTATTCCAGGGCTCTAATTAACTTCCAGTTAATTAAAATAACAGATTGCTGTTCAATAGCAATATACCTGGTTTTTCTGTTGGCTCATTTGCAGTTGGCCTTTAGGAAAATATGGGGACCATTTAATGAAGTTTGTATTTTGAAAGGGGAAAAAAAGTAACTATTGGTGTGTAATGATAATGATGCAGTTCTGGGTATCGGGTTGCTTTCACTGAAATGTTTTCTCTTTGAAGCAATGCTGCCTGTTTCAGCAGGATGCAGAGCTAGTGGGGCTTTTCAGTGGTATTTTTTTAATTAACAGAATGATTTCCAAATGTCCCAATCAGCTGAGCAGAAATTTGATAAAGTTTTTGACCTGAGGCTTCTCCAGAAATGTATCTGAATTCTGATTTCCCTGGCTATGTGGAAGTGTGACCTGGAGATGCCAGCATCACCTCTGGCTGCAGTTTGCAGGGACGGAAACCACCATGTCTGGAGTCACCACACATCTGCAGTTTGACTTGCCCATTTCTCCTTTTTGCTCTTGCTTTTGCTTTCCCACATGAAAACCCAACAAACATTCAGGCACTTTGCACACAGATCTAGGGAAGAAATCTCTAATATATGAGTCAAATTAAGCTTTTTTTTTTTTTTCCATGCAGGAATGCAGGAGGAGGATTTAGTTTCTCTTTTGAAATACTATCATAACATCTCTTAGATGGAAGGATAATTAGACACCTCACTGCTAGAAAATTGTTTTTCATCATCTATTCGACACGTCTTTTGGAAGTATTGGACTGTCTGTATATCTCCCATATCTAGAGCTTAGAATCAAAATGTAATCCCTGACTAAACCTGTGTACTCCTATCTTAGCCAAAGGAGAAAAAATGGAAAAACCCCACTGATGTCAGCACTGTGTTTTCTGGGGATTGATACCTGTTTAACTTAGCTCAGAATTTGGCCTTTGTGTCTGTTGTTATAGAACACTCCATCCATTTATGCAGCAGCCACCATATGGTCCTTGCCCAGGTCTGGGGAGGGCAGTGAGCTCCTGGCTGGGGCCTCCTGCCCCCAGGCCTTGCTCCAGCTCTGGTGCCACACCAGGCGGCCCAGCAGGTCCTGGGAGGGGCTTGGAGAGATGCAGGGCAGGGGAGACCCCTGAGGCCCAGCAGAGCCTCTGCACAGTGCACACTGTGCATTTCCAGATGTACAAATCCCCTTTGGGAGAAGGGCCCCACTGCTCTCCATTTCAGTCCCTGTGTCCTTGCTCCATGGAGGTGCTGGTGGTCACCTGGAGCAGGGGACAGCAGAGGGGCAGTCAGAGATGCTGGTGGGGGCCTGCAGGCCCAGTCCTGTTTGGGGGCACTCAGGGAAGATGATCTGGGGTGAGTTTGGCTTTTTGCAGCAGACTGACTACTTTAACAAGGAGGAGTGAAATGCCATTAATCAGGGGAGAGCAACAAGATGCTGACCCTTCCTGACCCGGTCTGTTGCTTGCTTAGGAGGCAAAATTAGATTCATCAAGTCTCCTGACTTAGTTAATAAATGTACTGCATCTGATGTGGCAGAAACTGCCTGTCCTGGAGCTCTCTGGAATCTTTTGATAATCTTTTTCTCCTAAAGAAAGGAGCAAGCCCTCCTCTCTCCAGGCTGATGATAGGTGCTTGCTCCTTTTGCCAAGCCTCTTAATTTAAGCTGCGCCATGGCTCTGCTGCCCTCAGCCCTTCATCTTGTTTGGCTCACACTGCAGTGAAAGGAAAAAGGAATTGTTCAAACCTTTTGCAAGGCCATCATCTGCCTGTGTATCAAATGAAGAAAAGTCTGGGTGGCAGGAGCTGCTGTGGCAGCAGAGCAGTGTCTGCAAATGGAATGACTGTGCCTGGCCTGTGGCTGTCTCAGGAGATGGATGGTGGTGCAGGCAGAGGCTGCCTCTCCTGCATGGCTGTCCCTGCCTGTGTCTGCAGGTGCTGTGTGGCACTGGTGTTGTCAGGTGTGTAAATATGCTTTGTTGGATCTTGGCTCATAGTGCAGAGAATTAAGATGCAGTTTTAAAAAAAGGGGAACTGGAAGTGGCAAAAGCCAACCACAGACACTCCTTTTCAGTATCCTCTGGGCTGTTGCAATAGATGATTCCAGCCCATTATTCCAGTGTCTCCTGATGAGGCAATTTCATGAGGTGTCATCCCTGCTGCCCTTGAGCTCTCTGCAGGACACACTTGTGCATTCACACTTCCCCTGCAGCCTGGATCCCTGTGTCTGCTCCAGGACTTTCCCCTCCTGTGTGAGAGCAGGCTGTGACTGGCACACTCCTGGTTTGGGGTGCATGTGCAGGGGGGAGCTCCCTGTCCTGGGGGAGGTTTCCACGGGGTCTCTTGCTGTGGCACTGTGCCTGTGGGGCAGCAGCTGGGTCTGTGTGTGGCCATGTGCTCCAGCAGTGCCAGTTCCCTCTGGAGCTGGGCAGGTGCAGCCACTGCAGGGGAAGGCTGGAAAGAGTTTAATGTGCTCATCAGACCCTGGTGGAGATTAAACTGATAAATGGGAAACCATGGCATCTTCTCCCGTGGTTTTCTCTCCTCTCTGCTAAATATGACAGGCCATGCTCGAGGAGCAAGGGCAGGGTTTGGGCCTGTGACCTTCTCAGTGTGCATCATTAGCCCAGCTGCTGCTGCTCCTCCTAGCACCTCTTTGTGCTAAACAGCCTTTGAACATTGATGTCAAGCAGTTCAGGAGCAGTTTTCAGTCCTACTTAACCTGGCAGCTCAGCCCCACTGGCTCAGGCAGTGTTGGGCACAGAAAGGGCTGGGCACTGGACACTGGGCACTGGCTCCTGCCTGCCTAAATGGGCAGGTGTGTGAAGGGGGCACTTTGTGAGACCTCACCAAGTGCTGAGGCTGAGTGGGAAGTGCTGAAGTGTTGATGGGTCAGTGCCAGCAGGGATGTGGCTCTGCCAGAGAGAGCACACAGTCCAGGAGATCTGTGTGCTCAGGGGGACTCTGCCCCTCGGCTGCCTGTGTACAGCCTTGGGCGTGTTTTTGCTGGTTTTTCTCTGAGTTACATGTTTTAGTTGCACTGAGGTGATGGTGCAGGTGGCTGCAGAAGGGTGGACTGTTGGTGTGGAGCTCTCCATGCTGACATTCCCTGCTGGTGCTCCGAGAGAGGCAGCAGCAGAGGCGCTGTGTGGCTGTACCAGGAGGAGCAGCACAGCTGGAGCTGCTGAGGAACTGCCCAGCACACCTGGCAGAGCAGAGTTTGCAGGAGATGCAGATGTTTCACGGCCCCAGCTGCAAGGCTCAGGCATGTCCCCATCCTGTAAATGATATTGATAGCCTTGAAGTTACCTTAAGGAAGTTTTCGTAGTTAATGCTCCTCCCTGGTCATTCCCAGGATGCTGATGTGGTCAGTCAGAGGATGAATGATTTTCTGAAATGCCAGATTAAATTCTGCTATTGCATGTGACTCACAGATGATGATGATGATGATGATTTGCAGTTGTGCTCTGCACAAGTGCTCAGTGTGCAGCTCTCAGTGCAGAGGGAAGGTGAGAGGCACTTTGGCTGGATCTGGTGCCAGGGCTGGTGCCACCCAGGCAGCCTCATGGCTCAGTTACATAGTGCAAACAGTTGACTGGCAAGAAGTGATTCCATGTGACTGAGGCTGGTGGGAGACAAGGGCAAGCTCGGGCTGGAGTGTCCCCAGAGCAGATGTGGGAGCTCAGGGCCCATTGCATCCCCAGTGCCCTCAGCCCTGCAGGGAGCAGGCAGCCAGGCTGGGGTCCAGCCTTCCCCCCTGTGCAGGAGCCTCTGGGGGACATGGGCCCTGACCCCACAGGAACAGCTCAGGTGGCACCCAGACCCCCATCAGTTGGATATGGATCATTTAGGAACGCTGCATCAATAAGTTCATAACATAAAAATGTTTTGTTTACATCATGTACCTTGTCCTCAACAATTCAACCCTTTTAATGGATATAAGTAAAGGTGATTTTCTTCTGTATTTCAGCATTTCTATTATAAAGAATGTCTTTTTAAGAAGCCTTTCTGTTTCCAAATGTGCCCTTCTGAAGAGCAGCTGCAGAAAGAATTGGTTTGACCTCTGCTTCTTTAATTGCTTTTCACTCTGTGTTGGCCTAGAAATGGATGTTGCTATTGTGTAAATTACTGTGAGGGTGGAAAAAGAGCTCATGAGATCAGGTGTGTAGTTTCTGTCAGGAAAATATGCTTCTTAAATGGAAAGCAGCACCTACCAGTTCATAACCAGAGTCTGGGTCAGTCTGAAAATCCCAAATGTTAATTACTTTATTTTCTGCTACTGAGCAGCTCCATGGTGTCACTGGTTTTGTGGCCAAGGGCAGATTGAATCTGAAATTTACTATGAGCTCCTTTCAGACCCTGCCAGGGGACGTTCAGACATCAGGCAGCACAGCTCAGTCACACACCTGGACTCAGCAAATCCTAAATCCTGGCCATTTAGCAGTGGAATACAGCAG
The DNA here is from genome assembly GCF_023055355.1 of Agelaius tricolor. Lineage (NCBI taxonomy): Eukaryota > Metazoa > Chordata > Aves > Passeriformes > Icteridae > Agelaius > Agelaius tricolor. The sequence continues at coordinate 8,053,634 of NW_027269279.1, forward strand.
TTAGCCTCACAGAAAGGCATGCCCTTGAATTTAAAAGGCTCTGACCTGATGGGTAAAGCTGAATTTTTGGCACACAGAGACCTCTCCTCATCTGAGGAAGCTGCTGTGGTGAAGCTGTGAGTGTGTAAAGCTGAGGTCAGGCTAGTGCAGCCTCTTATGGTCAGTGTGGGAATGAGCATTTGGCCTTGGAAAATGCCTTCCCTGTTCCTCAGCAATGAGTCTGTGCTATCTACAGTACTTAGTGATAAAAGCAACAGCGCTTGTATAATTAGCCATTAATACCCCACAGGACTCAGCATGCTAATTACCTGACACAATGAGATTAGCAGGTTGCATTACAAGAATTCAAAATACTTGGATCAACAGTAGAATGGCAGGTGCCCTTAGTTAGCACACCTGCTTGTTTTAAAGTCCTGGCATGGAGTATTTTTGAAGAATCAGTATGCCTGGGGTGCTTCTTCTCCACTGTTAATTTATCCTGTGATTAATTGATGGCCTGTAAGGCTTCTTGGTTTAAATTACTTGGTGCTGTCTCCCAGAATTAGGCTTTACCTTCCTTAATTTTACAAAAAAAACCCCAAAAAACCCAAACCCAGCAACAGCAAGACCAACAACAAACAAACAAAAAGACCACCAAAAAAAAAAAAAGAAGAAAAAACCATAAAAACATCCTATTGAAAATTTTGGTTTTGGGGTATTTTTATGTGGTTTTATCACAATATTTGATTTCTGTAGGCTAATAAATCATAGCAAAACATTTCGTATAGTCCTGCTAGCTCCACCGTGATCCATTGCCTTGTAGGAGAACTCATTAATAACCCAGACAAGCTGTGTATTAGTTGGAGATGGATGGCTTAGAATTCCTGACTGTGTCCTCAGAAGGTGGCCTTTCCAAAAAACACCACCCTGGCCTCTTGACAGAGGCACTTACTTGATAACATGTCCTGATGGCATCAGCCCCAGATAACTGATGGTGACAGGCAGAAGAGATGCAGTCTTCCTGCTGGGGTGATGAACCCCAGATCATTTCTAAATGTCATTTGAAGATGGACTTACAGGGCTCTGAGTTGCAGGGTAGATTTTTCAGAGCAATTATTTGAACAACTTACTTGGGCATTTGAAGGTTTTGCTGTCACCTAAAATATCCACAGGTAATTTGGTGAGCAGAAGCATCTCTGCCCATAAACTGTGTGTGTCAGAGCTGTCAGAGGGGATGAAGTGAGCTGTAACCTGGCACTGCTTGATTTCAGGACTGCACTGGCAGGTGGTACCCAGAGCATGATCCCAGACTGGTGCAGAGGTGAGGAACCAGCCTGGCAGAGTGTGGAGATGGCAGAGGGGCAGGTTAAAGTAATGCTGGTCCCTTGGGGTGTGTTACAATAGGAAATGCACAGCCCTGGTGTGCATTTGGAAGTGGGGCTGAGTGCCTTGTGTTGGGGTCCTGCCTGCCTGTGAGGGTGTGCACACATCAGGGGGATGCCATGGGGGTTCACAGAGCTTGTCTTGCTGCCTGTCCTGGTTTCCAGCAGCCCTGTAGAGCTGGTGCTGCTGGCAGGGGCTCCATGCCAGGCTGAACCTGCTCTGGCTGCACCAGCCCAGCTGGATTTGGAGCTCCTGTAGACCTTTGTCCTTAAAATCTCTCTCTTTCCTGAGGAGATTTTTTAATTGTTAATATTCCAGGCAGTGCCTGTGGATATCCTGGCTTCAGCTTGCAAAGACTTCATTTCAACTTTTTAATGAGCTGAGGCAGGGCTTCAGTTTGCAACACACGCAGTGCTTTTGCTGCTGTCTGGTGGGAGGGCTCAGCCTTTCCCAGGATCAGGCCCATCATTAGGGTTTGCTGCTGTCTGCAGCCTTTCCTTCCAGGAGACTGGGCTAATCCCAGGGACAGGGTGCTGGGTTGGTGTCTCTCCCTCAGCTGCTTTCCTGGAGGTTTAACAAGTAGCTGCAGTGATAATTATGGCAGATGTTGCTGTGTAAACACCCTGCTGCCAGCCTGGCCTGTGTAATTCCTGTCTGGAGCAGGGCAGGCAGTGGATTAGCACTGGAGTGCTTTGTGCAATGTGTGTTTGGAGGAGGGCACTTTGAGATGCTGCTTCTGCACTTGCCCAGGTTCAGGCTGCTGAGCTGCTTTTGTGATTTCATGATGGCCAGGCAGAGATTTTGGCACTTCTTTATACGATGTAATTCTCCCTCAAGGCTGGACAGGACTTTGAGCAGCCTGCTCCAGTGAAAGGTGTCCCTGCCCACAGCAGGGGGTTGAAATAGGATGATCTTTGAGGTCCCTTCCAACCCAAATCATTTTATGAATCTACTTTACCTGTTCATGGTAAATAGCATGGTAACTGTGGATTTGTGTCTCGCTTATTTGAATTGTATTTCGGTCTGTAGTACAGCTTATTTTATTCCTTCCAAGCTTCTGTTTCTCTAACATTTTTCAGATGCTGAATTCCATACAAAAAACGCTGGCACCTGGTGTCACAGACATATTTTATGAAAAATCCTTTCGTTAGGATTTTTTCTCCTGAAAAGCTGAGAGGCCTCAGAAATGAAATGTAAACAATAATTATTTGCTGCTGTGGAATGCAACAGGTGCATCTTTGATTGGTCTCATGTGGTTGTTTTTAATTAATGGCCAATCACAGTCCAGCTGTCTCAGGCTCTCTGGTCAGTCACAAGATTTTATTATCATTCCATTCTTTTAGATTCCTTGCAAGCCTTCTGATGAAATCCTTATTTCTATTCTGTTAGTGTAGTTTTAATATATAATTTTCTTTTAATATAATATATATCCTAAAATAATAAATCAACCTTCTGAAACGTGGAGTCAAGATTCTCATCTCTTCCCTCGTCCTGCGAACACCACCACAACCTGGCAGGTGCTGTGGGGATTCAGCTGTGTTTGGTTTCCTGGGGCAGGGCTGTGCTTTTCCCTTGACCCGTGTGTGTTTTCTGCTTTCCCCAGTGTACGGGCACAACGTGAAGAGCAGCAACGATTTCATCGGCAGGATTGTGATCGGGCAGTACTCGACGGGCGCCCCCGAGTCCAACCACTGGCGCCGCATGCTGAGCGCGCACCGCACGGCCGTGGAGCAGTGGCACAGCCTGCGCTCCCGCGAGGACTGCGACCGCGTCTCGCCCGCCTCCCTCGAGGTGACATGAGCCGGGTGACCCACGGCGGCCACAGCGGGCGGGCGGACGAGATGAGAGCCGAACCGACCACTGAAGCTCCCCACCTCACACCCCACACGCGCCCCGCGGCAGCTCCGTTGGATTCGTGCCGGCACCCGGCTGTGCTGGCCTCGGTGACCCCACTGGGTCCAGCCGTGTCCCCGGGCCGGGCAGCTCGTGCCAGGCAAGCACGGAGTGGGTGCAGGAGCTGGGAGTTGCCTCTGCTGTCCTTCCGGTCCAAATCCATGGCTCATCCTCTTGGAGATATAAGTACCCGTGTGCTCTCGTTGGTGAACGTGGTAATTAGGCTAGAATATTTTTTTAAACGGTAGAACCTGTGGTGAAATCGATTCTGACTGCAGTTTTGTCCTTGTAGTAGTTTTACCAGAATTAGGCTGCTGTTAGTGTGTGTGTTTGTGTGCCCACGTGGGACAGATCCCGTGTCCCGTCAGTGGTGACCTGCCAGTCTCGATAGCAGTCTGTGTGTGCAGTAGATTCAGTGCTGATATAGCAAAATAAACATTTCCAATAGCATTTGTACTGGGAAAACCAGCTCACGTCCTTTCAAACATGTGCTGTGCAAAAAAAAACACCTGCTCCAGGGACTTTGGCGGTTAAGAAGACCCAGAAACCACAATTTTAATTCTCTCACAGACTGCAGTGGCTCCTTCTGTGTTGTGTGTGTTTACCCAGGTAGTTCTTCAGGTCACCAAGTGAACTTAGCTACAGTCCAGCTGTCCTGTTGGTTGCTTCTGTACATTTTATTTTTCCACAGCGTATTGTCTGGTATGATGGAGATTGTATATTTATTGAAAATAAAATTCTATTTAATTGTGCCATATAAATTGGGGTGATACTTGTTGAATTCACCTTTGTGTTGAGCTCCTTCAGTTATGTTTATGGCAGAAAAAAAAGCCAAATGGCCAATGGCAGTTACCCCATTGTCACTCACTGCAGATGAACTGGGAGCAGTTTGAGAGAAGCTGGGCACCTGCTGCTGGAGGTGGGTGTGGAGAGTGAGCTGGATGCCTTGGTCTGGCTGTGGTGGTTCCCAGCCAGACCCCAGTAACACCCTGGGCGTTGGACGTGTCAGGCTCCAGGGATGGCACATGGCAGGATGGGCAGCACTCATCTCCCTCCTCTATTTATGAAATTAAGCCTTGAAGTAAACCCCAGTACCTCCTGTGCTTTTAATATTTTGATTTTTTAAAAAGGAAAAAACAACACACATGACTATTTCACCCATTTGTTATTTAGCTGCTACAGTAGCAGGTGAGCAGTAGTACAGGTGAGTCTCAAAAAGCAAAACAAAACAAAACCCAACCACACCAGAAAAACCCAAACCAAAAAAGCTCAGTGCTTGCTTTGGCAGGTGTCAGTGTGTGGGTCAATAATCCCTGCTGCTGTCCAGGTGTTCCTGCTCCAGGGCAGGTCTGTAACTCTGATATCAGCATCCCTTCAGCGCTTTGCCCGTGGCACCTGGCTCCTGCTGCTCCCCAGCACAGCTGCTCTGTGTCAGCAGCACTCAGCAGCAGGGCACTGGTGCCTGCAGGGCTGTCCAGGGCCATCCTCTTTCTGAGCACACTGTGGATGCTGGCTATCAATTCTAACCTGCCTCTCTGCAAGGGGAATTTCTTCTCTGCCCTGCAGTGAAGTTGATGGCAAATCTCTGTTCTCTGGCATCCTCCTGGCTTGTCTCATCAAAAAATCACAGTGGAGAGGGACCCCATGGGCAGTCCTGGGCAAACGAGTGCTGTAGGAGGCTGATCTCTGCCTATAGCTCACAAAGGCTCAGGCAAGGGGCCGTGGTTTCAGCAGTTACTGTGGTTGACATTAATATTCTTCCATGTGGGGCCTGTGGACAGCAGAATGAGCTCAGGACATCCATGAGAGCAGATACATGCTTTGCTCAGCACTGGGGATGAAATGTGAACAATAATCTTGCCTGAGTCTATCCTTGAAGCCATGAGGTGTCTGTTCCACAGGGAAGAACAGTCAGGATGCCAAAAAGTGGTGAGGGTGCCCAGAGGGAAGGTCAGTAGGAGCAGAACAGAAGCAGACTGGGGAGCTCCTGGCCTGCAGAGCAAACACAACAGTGTGGGAGGGAGAGGAGCAGGAGGGATGAATTGTGGCCGTGCTGCTGGGGCTGCAGCCAGCAGGTGAAGCACATCTGGTGTTTGGTGAATTGGAAGGTAACCCAAAGTGCAGTGGCAGCTGGCACTGCACACATGGTGTGCCTGCACTGTCCCCGTGCTGGCAGCAAAGCTGGGGCCCAGCTGCTGTGCCAGGCTCAGGGCTTGCCTCGGGGGCAGCCCAGAGCTCCCAGCTGGGGGACGCTGCTGCCACGAGTCTGGCTGTTAGAAACCAGCATAAAAATTAGTCAGGATCTCTGCTCCCTCTTTAAACATGAATACTCGTGCTTTGGGAGTAGATTAATATGCTCAAAGACTTTTGTTCTATAGTTTGCTAAAAGTTGTTTATAACACTGGCTTTATCTGAGGATGGCACACAGGAAAGAAGGGAAAAGGCATGTCTTGACTTCTGATAATCCAAATTCCTTAATTATTAGTGCTCTGCTGTAGCAGTGGGCTTTTCCTTGAGCCAGATAATTTCAGATCAATGTATGGAAGGGGGGAGGTGTTCTTAAAAGGCTTTATTTAATATGAAGAAAACTTAATATAGAAAAGTTGATTGAATGAGTTACTGTCTCTGGAGTAAGTCTGGATGCTTTACTGCACTGAAAGCTTGGTGTCACTCTGAATTGTTTATACTTGAATCTCTAAAAATGGGTCAAAAATGCTGAAAATTTTAATCTGTAGCTAATAATAAAAAGGGAACAGCATTGAGAATGTTCCTAAGCAGTTCCTTCAGTGCTGATTTAAGGCATAAAATGGAAATTGAACAGGACCACTAAATTGCATAGTATTTGCGCCTGTACTATTTCCCTTAGGAGTGCAACAGTTGAAAAAGGATTTTATACAGTGTTTTTAAAAATCTGAAGTTTATGTCTAACAAAATGTTGACCACAGGAAGGAGACACGCTGGATTATATGGGTACAGACTGTTGTATCATATCAAGTTTTCTGCTGCATGATGGCATGGACCCAGCATGGACCTGGCAGATGGGCACAGAGCGAATTCCTGAAACAGCCTTGGGGCCCCGGGCACAGCTGGGGGATCCTTCTTCCAGGCTGTTTAAGTGTGTCAGTGCATTGCCTGGCTCTGGGAAAAAATCCCAAACCAAACACGGGAGAAAAACCAACAAACCCCACTCACCAAACCAAACCAAACCAAACCAAACCAAACCAAACCAAACGCACCACCCAATGGGGCACTGAGGTGTTAATAAACCCCACTGCCCTGCTGCCCTGGGAGCCTTTCCCCTGCCTCGCTCCCCGGTGTGCAGCGGGGTCCCGTCTGTCGCCCCCGAGGTGACGGGCTGTCCGAGGGGCGCTGCGGGATGGGGACACCGAACACCGCCTGGGGCTGCACCTGAGGGTGCGAGCAGCGATGATGTCCTCACTCCTCTGCGGCCGAGGAGGGTGACAACAGCGCTCTGGGGACAGCGTGCGCCCGAGCGGGGCTGGGGCAGCGCACGGATCCCGGCCACGTCTGGGCTGCGCGGAGCGGGGCCGGGGGCGGGCTGGGGCAGCGCTGAGGGTGCGGGTCCCGTCTGGGCTGCGCGGAGCGGGGCCGGGGGCGGGCTGGGGCAGCGCTGAGGATGCGGGTCCCGTCTGGGCTGCGCGGAGCGGGGCCGGGGCCGGGGGCGGAGGAGCCGCCGCTCGGGGGAGGGGGCAGCCCGGCCCCTATATCCGCCCCGCCCGGCGGCCGCCCCAGAACCCGCGGGCCCCGGCCCGAGCGCGACCCCCGCTCCCGGAGGGACCCCCAGGCCCGCCGGACCTCGGCGGGACCCGCAGCCGGCGGGACCCCGAGCCCTGCGCGACCCCCGCGGCTCCGGCCATGGGCCGCGGGCGGGCGCTGTGCGCGCTGCTCGCCGCCGCCCTGCTGGCCGCGCAGGCCTTCCCCCAGACCAACATCAAGATCAGCCAAGGTGAGTGCTCGGCGCCGGCCTCCGGGACTTCATCGGGCGTGGTGGGGCAGGCAAGGAGCGTGTGCCTCCCGCAGGGCCGGCAGCTGCTCCAGAAATCCCTGACTTTCCTTGAAATCAACTTTCTTCTTCACCGGGGGACGTGCCAAGGGCAGCCCCGGTCCTTGCTTCGGGATGCCAGAGGTCTCTGGGCTGGCTTTGTCTCTGTGTGCCAGGTCAGCTCTTCGGCCTTTGCCAACAGGCGCTGCCGCGGCTCGGGGCCGTGCCCTGCTGTGGTACCGGGGTGAGGAATGAGGCAGGAATGAGCACACGCAGGGAGGCTGCAGGGCTGTGGCAGCAATCCTTGCACACTCAGGGAGGCTGCAGGGCTGTGGCAGCAATCCTTGCACACTCAGGGAGGCTGCAGGGCTGTGGCAGCACTCCTTGCACACTCAGGGAGGCTGCAGGGCTGTGGCAGGAATCCTTGCACACTCAGGGAGGCTGCAGGGCTGTGGCAGGAATCCTTGCACACACATGGAGGCTGCAGGGCTGTGGCAGCAATCACTGCATGAGGCACACTCATGGAGGCTGCAGGGCTGTGGCCATGCAGCCCAGCAGGACAGGCTCCTCCTTTATTCACACTTACTGCGTGTGAAACAAACACGGGATTCTCCCTTATTCCCCTTCTTTGCTCCGAGCTGCTGCTGACTGCTGAATGGCACTTGGGTTTCTTCCAAACTTTTCCATGGTGGCAGTGCCAGTGAGAGTTGCTGCAGCAAGTTTGCTTGAGCCCTGTTGGGTTTACTGGGACTGTGAGTGGAAAGGGATTCCAAAAGTGCTGTTTGGTGAGATCGTGAGAAAAGGGATCGATACAAGCCTGGCTTTCCTGCCAGACGCCTAATCCGTGGGAGCTTTGCCAAAACTAATTAAGGAGGAAAAAACTCTGCAAGATAACTTCAGTCTGTCAGTGCCAGCTGCAAGAGCGTTGCTGCTGGTATTGGCTGTAGCCTCACAGCTCCAAACATGCAGAGGATTTGAAGCTGTAAAACCAGCTTGGTTTCATTAAAGAATTTGGTGTGAGAGGCAATGCCCTTGGTGTGAGAGGATGTCCCTCCCAATGTGCTTCATCTGATGTTTAATATTTTACTTGAAAACTTGTCACAAGTGCCTTAAAAACACTTCAGGGTGTGTAAAATATTGCCCAGTTCTGAGATTCATGTCCATCAGTGGACATACCTTCCTTCCCCTGCAGCTCTACACAACCCCAGATACACTGAGACCAAAGTCCCTCCCCTGATCACATCCTTCAAAGGTGGATGCTCAGTGTGAGACTCTTTAATCTGTTAATGAAAAACAAATATTGCAAGTAACATGAAGGTGGCATTGTTTGCCCATGGTGAATGGAATGTCAGGGCTTCAGGAGTTGCTTCTAAAGCCGTGGGTGAGTGGAGGCATCCCAACATCACACAACAGCAGTGCCTTAGTCCCTGCCACATGCTCCTGCTCTCCAAGCCCCTGTTTAAATGCCTATTCTGTGGGTTTGCTCAATAAGGAGGCTGTGGTGGGATGGACCTCTGGCTCAGCTGGCACCCCCAGCTTAGCCACAGGCAGTTTCTGCTGGAGTCATCCTGGGGATTGGTTCTGGGGGTCCCCTGTCCCAGCCCTTCCAGCTGCCCACAGCTCCAGCAGTGCTGAGCCTGGTGAAGCCCTGCTGCTGGAGGGGTGACTTGGTGAGCTCCAGGGTGCTGGGACCACTGCCCATCCCTCACTGTCACCACCACAGCCCTGGATCCTGGTGGAGGGGCTCTGCCCTGGGCAGGCCCCAGACTTCCCCATGACAGGATCTCCTCAGCTCCTCTCTGTTGGCATGAATTTCAGATGAGCCTTTGGGGTGCTGATGGGCGCTCTCCAAACCCAGCTGCTGGCCAAGAGCTGAAGAGGTTCACTTGCCTTCTCAGGTCAGATGGCAGCATTAGCTTATGGATGTGCCAAGGGGGTGTCTCCTAGCACCTCTGAGATCTGAGGAAAGCTGTCAGCTGTTGATTACATGGAGTTCTTTGATTCTCTGCAGCAAGAAGAGCATCTGCTGCCAGCACTGACCTGAGCTGGTCTGCTGTCCAAAACCCTCTGATGGGGCTGCAGCCCCTCAGGAGCCCTCCTTGCCTGGGCATCTCTTGCCAACCTTTTCCTCGCCTCAGATTTCACATCTCAGACCTGCAGATCCCTGCAAGTGAGGCAGCATTGCTCCTTGGGATGAAGTGTTCAGGGGCAAACCTGCTCTTCACCAGCTGAGTCCAGGGGAGCCATGCAGCTGGTGGTAGGTTTTTTCCCAGTAGCATCCTGAAATGAAGAGAAACCCTTGTGAAACTGGCTAGGATTTTCTCAGTTAATTATTTCTAGTTGGAAATAAGCCAGCTGGGGAAGTGAAACTTTTTTGGCAGAGCAGTGCCAGCTTCTGTAAGATTTTGAAAAGTGATTTTCCTGGTAGTTCTACAGTGGGGCTCAGCAAGTAAATAAATAGAAAGGCTCCAATTTGGCACTGACGCAAATACAGAGAGCACAAAACTTTTATTTCTGACCCCAAATATTTGTTTTCCAGCTTTTCTGAGTTAGTAACAGCTGCTTGATCTGAATCTTATCTTCAGCCAAGTCTTTATTTTGCTGGAGCTGCTTTAAAACATGGTCCTGCCCTTAAAACTGCTGCATTGTAAATAAAAAGAGGGAGAAAGGATTCTTGCAGTCATTTTTCACCAGGAATTTGGGGACAAATGGATGGAGTGACTTGGGGTTGGCAGGAACCCCCATGCTGCAGGCACTGGCTGTGCTGATCCTGCCCTGTGTGGAGGAGCTGATGTTTTGCTGGTCATTTAGACCCAATTCTCACTTTCCTTAAAAGTGAGGATTTGATCTAAAAAGCCCCCAAATGCTTCCCCTGTCACCTTCTAGATCAAAATACCACACACAGCTGCTGGCTTAGGTTGTGAGGCTTTCCTGTAGAGCCATGAGTAGGCCCCATACTCACAACCCTACATCAGATTTCTTATGGTTTTTCTGCTACAAATATTTCAAATAAAGCAGCTCCCCTAATTGTTCCTGCCTGGTAAACTGGGACCAGTGGTTTTCCTCCAAAGAGACAGACAAAGCCTCTGATCCTGACCTAACAGAAAAGATGCTAATTAAAAGCTGACCTCCCATATTTTCCTTTTTGGTATATTTAACCTTAAATTCCTTCAGGCACCTCTGGTTCACTGAAGCTCATCAAATCAATGCTACCTAATGGGAACCAGTATGGAATAACAAAGCAGGGCTCTCTCAATTTCTGACTTGCTCTCAGCTGCTCTGAGCAAACATGAGGGTGGTTTTCCCTGGAATTGGGAAAGGGTTAGGGTTTGAGGCAGGACAGTGGGGCACCCACTGCAATTAGCACTGGGGAGTGAAGTCTCCGTTTGCTGGGGATGCTGCTGGGTGAAGCCCTGTGAATTTTGCCACCATGCTGCCAGAGGTGAGGATTTTGTCAAGGCTCTACAATAAAACCCCAGTTGCTGAAACAGCTGGTGGTGCCTTGTCTGGCACAGACCTCTGTGCTGTCCTTGGCAGGAAGGAACAGCAGCCTCGAGTCTCTGCAAGCCAGGACCAGATCCCAGGCTGTCCTTACTGGGGTACAAGCCTCACCTGTGACGTGGTGGTAAAGCTGAAGCCTCATGCTGAAGGTTTGACCCTTGTTCTGCTTTGGTTTTGGTGGAGACAGGGAACCCTGGCCAGCATCATGAGGGGAGGAGGGCTTGGCTCCAGGAGTCACATCAGCTTTGGGAGTTCCTGGTCCTGCTCCCTTGCTACACTGAAGTAATTTGTGTCTCCTTGGGCTGTTCTAAGGTTTTTCCCAGTGCAGTTATGGCTGGGTGTGAATCAGAGAACTGAGCTCTGCCTTGCTGCTGAGCTGTCTTTATCTTACCCACTCTCCCCAAAAGCTATTTTGCTCTTCCAGCCCAGCAGGCCTTATCTTTAATCCTCCACAGCCCATAATTGGTGCTGCTGAGGATGGCAGAGCCCCTCAAGGGTTTGTTGCTGTTGGGTGCAGAGCTGCCCCCAGTCTCAGCTCCTCTGGAGGGGTACCTGGGGGTCCCAAGGCAGGTTGATGGGGTGACAGCCCCACAGGGCTTGGCTATTGATTTGGCCTTGCTCAGGAGAAAAAAAAAAAATTCTCTCTTTGCAGGAGAAAAATTGCTCTTTGCATTTGTGGTTTGTCACCGGGAGGGGATGTGACAGCAGGGACCCCATGGGCTGGCTGGTGGCTGTTTGTAGAACACTCAGAGATCCCCATGTGGAAAGAGCTGATGAAAGATGAAATTATCACCCAGAGCTGCCAGCACTGGCACAGGCAATGATTTGGCTCTATGAATGCTCACCCAGCTGCTTTGGATTCACCTTGCCTCTCTTTTTCTCCATGCTGTTGCCTCCTTTGCCACATCCCTTGCTGCTGCTGGCAGTTTTGCTCTTCCCTCAGGGAAAGCCATTCCCCTGGCCCCTCAGTGCTGGAGGCACCACCCTGACCTCTCTGGGCTCGAGGCTGTTACCTGCTTGGATGGTCTGATGGCATCTGACATCTGCCCTCACCCCCTGCACACCCACCCTGCCCACTGCCCCACTCGCCTCCACAGCAGTACTGACCCCAGCTACAGCTCCCTGGGGATGTGGGGACTGCCTCAGGGGGGCTGGCACTTCCCCCACGTTCACAAACCAGCAGCTAAGAGAGGTAATTCTGTGAGGGTCCTGAGTTCTGCATCCTCCCCACACGAGGGGGAGCAGAACATGGAGGAGGTTGGAGCAACATGCTAATGCTCCTGCTGTGTTCAGACAGAGGCAACTCCAAAGGCTCTAAAAGGACATCCTGCCCCCACAGGGGCCTCTTCTGGGACAACTTCCCCACTGTGCTGAAAAGCAGCAGGGGAGGAGGAGCAGCAGCATGGCAGGGCTGTTATCAGTGGTGGGATATCTGTTGGATAGGCTGTTATCAGTGGTGGGATATCTGTTGGATAGGCTGTTATCTCTGGTGGGATATCTGTTGGATAGGCTGGCACCGCGCTGGCTGATCCTGTGCCTACATGGATGGCTGTGTCCAGGGGCAGGGACAGGGCATGGAGGGGGGTTCCTTGGCAGGAGGAGGTGCAGGCTGTCCTTGCAGGAGGGCAGAACACGGCCTTAACCCCACAGCCCTGGCTGTCAGCTCCCCTCCCAGCACAGTGGCTCCGGTGGTGCTGATAGAGACAAGAGGAGCCCTTGTCTCGGTTTTCCCAATAGCAAATGTCAGTGCCTTTATTTTAAGCATCCTCTGCCTAAAATGATGTCATGCTAGCTCGGAATGTCCCTCCTGTCCCTCCTGATTTAGGCAGATGCTGAAACCAAGGAACCCACAACTTGTTTAAAACGTACTTTGACTTCTGCAAACTTTTGCATTGCTCCTGCAGCAGCTGGGTTTTCCCTGGATGTGTTTGTGGTTATTTGCCTGGGTGAGGTGGCAGAGCAGGGCTGAGCACTGCTGCTTCCATCACCCGCTCAGCTTCCTGGCCAAGCTGTCTCATCACCAGCTGCTGGATGTCCTGTGCTCTGCCCCCAGCCATGCCTGAGCCTGTCCATGCCTACTCCTGCCCACTCTTCTGGACAGAGTACGAAGGGCACTGCTACCGCTACTTTCCCATCAACAAAACCTGGGCTGAAGCTGACCTCTACTGCGCCGAGTTCTCCATCGGCATCAGGTCAGCCAAGCTGGCCTCCATCCACAGGTGAGCTGTGCAGAAACATCATCCCACGCTGACACAGCCTGGGGAGGAAGGAAACTGGGGGCAAAGTCCCATTCCCACATCACAGCCTCTGTGTCAGCTGCAGGCTCGTGTTCCAGCCCACACATCCCTCTGCAGCAGCGCCCCAGTCAAGGCACATGCACAGGTCACACAAAGGCAATATAGAAAATAAATGCCTTTTCCTGGACTGGCAGCAAAACTGGCATAGTATTCCCTAAATTTCCCAAAACTGTGGTTTTTTACTGTTGAAAAAGGGATAGAAGTACAACATGATTACACAGGCTTTTTTCCCTACTCCCTCTCCCCCAGCTCTCACCAACACTACGCTCCTCTTGCACAGCCCTGGGAAAGTAACCACCAGGAGTAAGAGGCTGGGAACCCATTTGCCCACGGGTCCTGTGGTAGGATGAGTGCTTAGAGGCATGCCTGACCATTTGCTGACATATCCTGTTGATTGCTCTGTACTGCTCTGTTTTGCCAGCTGGCAAGAAAACGTCTTTGTGTACGACCTGGTGAACAGCCGCGTGCCCGGCATCCCCACCGACATCTGGACAGGACTCAACGACCTACGGCAGGTGGGAGCTCCCTGGAATCCTGTGGGAAAAGGCTTTGCAAACTTCACCTCTCTGTGTTTTCCTCCTGGAAAGCCACTTGGTTTTCTTCTTTGCTCCTTATACCCCTTTATTCAGGAGGTGGCATAGAGTCCGTGGTGCAGCACGTGGAGAAACTTGTTATTTCACCCATCCCAGTCTGCTTTTAAAAGAGAAGTGTTACTAGAATTAATAGATTAACCAATAATTACTCATATCACATTTTATTACTGGATCCATAGAAAGAGTATTGTACTGCTGGTCCAAGAAGAGCAAATAAACTGAAAAGGTCTTCAGTGTCAAAAACCACCGAGTTCCATTGCTCTCTTGTGCTACTCTGTGACTTTTGGAAGCTGACATTTTGGAAATATATAGTCCAATATATTAGAAAGAAAAATGGACACCATCAGGAGAACAGTCTCATATCAGCAAATTTCTTGTAGATATTGGAAAAGGAATGGAAAATGAAAAGGAAAAGGAACAGAGAACTGGGTGGGGGTGTTAAAAAATATATAGATTTGATTTCTGGGCTTCCCCTGGTGAGAACACTGTGAAACCTGGGGCTATTCTTGGCAAGTTTCCAGTTGTAAAACCAAAACATGCTGTTTGGACTTTGCTGAGTGCTGTCTGTCCATGTCCCTGGGCTGTGCGGCACTGGGGGTGGGGACTACATGGGGATGGCCCTCCCACCCTCTGCAGTCACAGCTCTGTGGTGACAGCCTCTCTCTGCTGGCCTCATGTCAGGAGGGTCACTTTGAGTGGACAGATGGCTCCTCCTACGACTACCAGTACTGGGATGGCAGCCAGCCTGACGATGGGATCCACTCCATCCCCGAGGAGGAGGACTGCGTGCAGATCTGGTACAGACACAGCAGCGGTGAGCACCCAGGGCACCCTCAGTGTTATTTGTGTGGCAATAAATTCAATCCACCGTGGCTCCTGCTTTTCTGAAGAGGTTGCTGGCAGGCAGAGGATTTGCATTTTAATTTTTTAGTATTATGTTATTTTTTTTCTTTACATGCATACATAGTCATTTTTCCTCTGCTCCCATCTCCCTCTCCCATAGTAGCAGCAGGGCAGGAGCATCAGCTGCCTTGAAGAATTACCCCATTTCCCCTCCCCCACGGGAAACCTGTGGGAACACTCATTGTTTTGCCAACTTATCTCTCCCATGCTTGGGCCAGGACATATTGCTGAATTGGGACAAGACCCTGCCTGTGCAAAAATCCCACTTCACACCCTCCCTGCTGGTGAGACCAGCCAGGTGTGTCCAGGCCCCCAGGATGTACCTAAATGTCTGTGCATGGGCAGCCCATGGATAATTTGGGGGGAACAGGGCTGTGTTTGCAGCTGCCCCTCCACTGCCAAGTCCAAGCTGGAGCCTGGCCTCCCCTCTCACATCCCCCAGGTGAGGATGCTGGGAGGAAGCATGACAGTGAATGGCACAAATGGGAGCACATCCAGGGAAAGCCTCCCTCAGTGGCAGGAGGCCCTGGTGCCGAGGGCAGTGCATGGTTCCCTCTGTTTGCCTTTTTCCAGCTAATGCTTTGTGTTTTTCTGGAGGGTAGCACTGCGCTCCTGGAATGACAACGCCTGTGGCAGAGCCTTCCCCTTTGTGTGCAAGATCCCCTCCCTGGCCCTGGACTGAGGCTGCTGGTGCTGCCCACACCCCCTTCATTCTGGGTCACCTCTCCAGCTGTGCTGGGCTAGAGCAGTCAGGACATGGATGGGCTGGCAGAGCCGTGGAGCTGCTTGGATCCCCAGCCCAGTCCCTGGCTGCAGAATCCCTGCTGGAGGATGGTGGGGATGAGCCTGGCACTCAGCACTGACAGGAGCTGCATTCAACAGCAGAGGAGCCCCCAAGCCCGAGTCTGGCTTTGGATTTCAGATCAACCATCCCAGCGTGTTAGAGGAAACCCGTGATTTTACCAGTACACCAAACTGTTAGCACCCAAAAATAGCCGTGTGTAGGAAATGCTTCTGCCTGATGATCTGTGAAGAGTGGAGGAAAAGCGTTCTTTTCTAATAAGTTATGCAAAATGCCTCTTGTCCACGTTCTTTTTCTCTCTGCTAAAATAAACTGCAAACAGCAGGTGGAGGCTCCGATGTCTTTCTTGCCCTGGAGTAGGAGTGATTCCCTGGGGGCTTGGGGTTTCATGTTGAAGTTGTTTTTTCCCCAACCTGCTCTGTGAGTTGGGGGGAAGCAGCTGCCTAGGAAAGTTTATTTTATAGACCCTGAGTGTTTTTTGGGGTGCGTGGGGCAGCCTGTGTGCTCACCCTGCCCTTTGCCTGGCCCCCAGCAAGCACAGAGGCACATGGAGGGTGTGGGGGGCCAGGCAGTGCCCAGAGCCCAGCACTTCCCTAGCAGGGATTTGGCCCTGGCTGCTTGGAGAGCACTGGGGTAGCTGGAGGGCAGATGAGAGCTAACACACATCAGCTGGGGGCCAGCCCATCCTCACAACCCAGGCCTGGCTGGGGAGAGCTTGCAGAGTTTGCTGCAGCCCCGTGTCCTAGTGGGGTGATGTTTTATCCCTAAGTCCTTGCTCATGTCCTCTGCTGCACTGGCACCACAGAAGTATTTCTGTCTCCCAGGTAAATATTTCTGGGGAGGTGTGTGTGGTTGTGGCAGCTCCTGTGCCTTGTTTGAACTGCTCTGTGTGGAGATGGGATGCTCCTGCTTGGACAAGGATGGATTTGCAGGGTTTGGGTGTAAGTGGGGCTGTGCTGGTGCCAGGGCCCAAGGGAAAGGCAGCACTATTGAGGGGAAACCAGGCTCCTCCTTAGGGAACACAGCTCCAAGGGCACTCTGCAGCCAGTCAGACACAATAAATCCAGTGCTCCCCAGGGATCCCAGGCTGTGAACTCTGATCCCTCACAGCCCTGTAGCCCCCAGGTGGCTTTGCAGGTAGCCCTGTGCAGAGGGGCCCCCAGAGGGGCTCCTTGCCCCCTCTTGGGAGCCACGAGTCCCTTTTGCCCCTGCTCTGGGAAAGCCTTGGGGTCTGACCCATCTCAGCTGCTGCCTGCAAAGATGAGTAAAGCATTGCCAGAAAATTGTCTGGTCCCCCTTGGTGCCACCATCTTAGAAATGCAGCATTCCAAAACAAGCCTTTCCAGAGTTAACACACTGGCTGCAATTGAGGGCGGTAGCTGAGGCTCCTCTGGGAGCTTGGAGCTGCTTCCTCAGATGGCAGTGGAGCTTTCAGCTGGGGTGTTTCCACTTGGAGAGAAACTGGAAAATTTGGTAGGGGTAATAATGGTGTTGTAAGTGGAATGTGCGTGCTGGAAAAAGTTTCTAAAATAAGAAAGTGCTGTCATCCCTGATGTTGAGATATATATATATATATAATTGATAATGCATATAAATCAAATTATATTATTTTTATTGTATTTTCAAAATTAATATACACACTATTAATATATTTATATGGAAAGTTAGCCATTTGTGTAGTCTTCAGTTCTGGACTTCAGCATTGGATGTGTTTCTAGAGGCTTTTGTTTCACCTGAAAATGATAAATTATGTATGGATGATAACAGTGTGTGAAGAAACCAGCTGTTTAAAAAGAAAGCTCTTGGATGCAGCAAGGTGGATAAAGCTGATGTGGTCTGTGGCAGAAGAGGGTTTGGAGAGCCGAGTGTGGAGCAGGAGATGTGTGATGGGCTCCTGGCTCCGTGCTGGAGCTGTCACAGCCCCGTGTCCCCTGGGGCCGGGCTGGGCTGCATGGACAGACACCCACGGGGAGATGCTGCTGCACGGTGCTGGCTCCAGGCTGCCCCTCTCCAGTTTGCTTTCCCTGTTCCTGCTGTGCCTCCTGTCCGGAGGAGCTGGGAGTTCATCACGGCTGGGGATTGGTATGCCTCGAGCCAAACAACTGTCTTTTTTCCCTGCAAGTGGTATGAGATGTTTCAAAAGAAAGGTTAAAACCTTCCCTTGGGAAAGTGTTTGAAGATCTGGGCCCTACTGTGGTTAAAAATATTGCTAATGGGGAGCCCAATGAAAGCTGTCACCTCCAATTAACATCTTCATTTCCAGGTAAAAAGAACTCAACATGCATGACCTGAAAGTCAGCACCAAAGTTAATAGGGGCTTTGTTTCCCAACCCCCTGTCTTTCTCCTTTGGCTCCAGGGTCTTTACTTAAAAATCAACTCTCTGTCCTTGCCAGTGTCTTCTGTTTCACAGTAATCAAATAAAATTCAGAAAACAACAGGAGTTTTCACCTCCTTAATGAACTTCTAGTGGATCTGGCTTGATGAAATATGGGCCACGCCCTTTCTCTCGGCATGGACAGTTCCAGACTCTGCATGGCCTGGAGCAGCTCCAGATTCCAGGCTGAACTTCTTTATTTTTCTGTTCTCCGTGTCCCATAACCCCTCACTCCCTTGTTATCTTGAATTTCTCCCTCCTGACTCGCTCTGTGGTGCAGGCAATGGGAAACCTGGCAGCAGCAGGACTCTCTGACACCTTTCCTGCACATCACTTGCAAGTGACTGATTCCCGAGGGTATTTTTATGACACTGATTTTCTTAGGGGTTGAAGACATTCTATTGTAATGCATGGAGTAAGTGTGAACAGTGTGTGATGTAGCCTGGGAGTGAACCAAAATAGTCCTTACCCTCCTTGTACCCCATTTCTGAGCTGTAGAGGCAATATTGCCCCCAGCCCTGGCATGGCATGGGGAGGGATGGGCCTGCCTACACCTCTGACCCTTTGATTCCTTTTGTTCCTACTCTGATTGTTTCCTGAGACGTGCTGCTGTGACACAGGACATGGATGTCACAGCTTGTGGGCACGCTGCTGCTGCCCTGGCACAGCCTGGTGGGGATTTTCCTCCCTGGTGATTATCTTGACTGCTCCGATGCCTGGCTGGGCTGGGCTGGGCTGTCCTTTCCTCTATTAATTCACTTAAGATTTTTTTCTCCCATAAATGACTGGAGAATAAGGGCTGCACGGCTGAATCATAAGCTTTTTCTTGTGCATTTCCCTTGGATTTAATTGCCTGAGCAGTGGCTCAGCTCCTGCCCTGAGGCCAGGATGCCACAGAGTGGTTCCCTTTGACAGAGAACAAAAATATCTCGGGACCAAAACGGTGCTTTGAGCAGCTCAGAGAGAACATTACAGACTGGCTGCAACAGTGAGCCCCATCACCAAAAACCCCAGGCCACAAAGCCCTGTGATAAATGACATTACCCATCTGTGCAATGGGGTTAATGTTAAATCCTGCAGCTTTAGCACATCCCGAGTGTCTGCAGCAGGGAGAGATGGAGCAGTGGGGCACGGGGAAGGTGAGCAGGGTTTGTGCTGTGTGGGTCCCAGTGGATGTTGGCTTAGCTGAGGTGTTCCTGCTGTTCTGCAGGAGGGTTTTCCCATCCCACCTGATGCCATCTGCTCCCTGCTGCTGCCAGGCTATGAGCAGGACAGTGGGAGCCAGTGGGGACAATCCTGCTGGGACTTGGATCTCCTGGGCAGCATGAGGGCTCGGCTGCAGCAGCCATGTCTCCTGAGAGGGGCATGAATCAGGCTGCATTTATCCAGCCTGCAAGCTGCTGGTGTGTAATGGCACCTGGACTAATTGCAGAAGCCCAGTGAAACTTCCAGCAGCACCCAGAGAGGCTCATGGCTGCCAGGGGCTCCTCCAGGCTGGGCCCCTGGGATGGGGCTGGCTCAGCACAGGAACCAGGCCATGCCAGGGCCCATTGTGCTTTTGATTGTTCCCTTTTGGTACCCCAAAAGTCTCTTCCTCTTTTGTGGCCAAGGATTTCCAGGTCTCCAGAGAGAACTGCCTTGGTGGGGAGAGCTAGCTGAGGGCCAGTGCCCCTGTCCCTGCTTGGCACAGCTCTGCAGCACAGTCACCTAAAAAGGGTGGTTATGTTTTTCATTAACCACTTTTGCTTTGCTGGGCCTCAGTAACTTGGCTGGAAACTTTCCCTCCTGGGTGCAAATTGCCAGAGCTGCCACTGATGAAAGGGAAAGCACAGATCTGACAGGAGCACAATTCCCACTGCGGTCCCTGCACAGAGCCCATCAGCCTGCACAGAGCCAGAGCACAGGTGATGTGAGGGAAAAATCCACAGCTGGCACCGTGCATGTGAGTGCCTGGAGCTGCTCAGAGAGGACAGGGCTGCTCTGAAAGAGCTGATGCTGCTCAGCAGCCCTGGCTGCTGTCCCCAAGCAGGGTCCTGGGCACCACGCTCCCGCTGTGCTGGCAAAATGTAGCTGTATTTGGGAATCTACCAAAAAAGTCTAGTCCAGCTCTCAGGGTTACCATGGCAACTAGATATTTGCTCATTTGTATTTCTTGAAAATTATACTGGGCTGCTGATTGCCTCGTTTGTGAAGCTCTTTGTCAGGACGCCAGCAAATCCCTGTTTGTCAAGGGCTGTGAGGGAGCGAGCGGTGCTGTTGTTGAGCAGATTTCTGAATGGGAACTCTGCTGGAGTGTGGGTGTGTTATGACAGCATCCTCCCACTGACACCCAGGAACATACCCCTGGCCTAGGAAGAGGGTGCTTGCTCTGCTCATCCCCTCTGACATCGTTTGTACTTGTGCTATTGCTCGGGTTAACATAAAATCCGAGTGACTTGTGATGGGAGACTTGACAGGAAGCTCTCTTCTTGCATGGAAAGAACTCAAATATCCTCCTCTGGCTGTTCTTGAGACTCAGACACAGGGTAGGAAGGCAAGAGATTTAACTGTGTCCCCAAGTGTCCAGGGGAGGAGGTGAGAGCCACACGAGTGGAGGGGCCCCAGAAGCAGCACCCACACGCTGGGATGGGCTGGCTGTGATGCTGCTCACAGGGGACTAACCACCCTCCTCTGCCTCCAGAGTGCACAGAGACTTGCAAAAATATCAGATTAAATGCTTACTGGGTTTTGGTATTGCAAAGCTGGCACAAACTGTGGAGCACTGGGAAAGGACAATGCTGCAGGGCTGGCTGGAACTTCCAGAGGAGACTGGAGAAGAGGATAGGACAGGCTTCTCTTTTTTCCTTAAGGAGAAATTAATTTGATTTGGATGCTGTTTAGGCTCTATGACCCTGGGTTGCTGAAAGTGACTTGACCCACAACCCAGCAGCTGTTTAAGAGCTCAGCATTCCTTGTCAAGTATTTGCTTAGCAGTAAAAAGCCACTTGCCATGAGCTCCTCTTTCGACTTGTTGAGATAATTAATTTAGAGGCTTGTCCACATGAGAATGTGAGACCTTCGTGGGGTCCCTCTCTGCTCAGAGTGCTGGCACAGGTGCCCTGTGGAGCACAGGGGCTGCTGCACCTCATCCCCATCGTGGCCAGCTGCCTCTGTCCTCATACCACAGCACAGGCTGCACCCAGCAGCCACTGAATGTGAAGATCCAGGCAGAGGGAGAGGAAGGAAACAGCAGCAGTACAGGTTAAAGCAATTAAATGTGGTATTTCATCAGTGTGGAGGGCAACTGCTTACAGGAAAGGGCTGTGGCCTTTATTAATCTCCAAAGCATTTTATGATATCATGGTCCCAACTAAATGCTGAATGCAAATGATGAATGTAATAATCCAGTATGGATAGCTGCCCTGGATTTAGATGGGTTGTGAAAGTGATTATAATATAGTAATAGCAATAAGATTAACAGCTCTAATGACATCTTAAATGCCAACTTTGCAACCTGCCCTTTTTTCTGCACTGACTCCATCAAGGGATCTGCAGGAGGGGGCTGTGTCCCTTTGCCCATGATCCCTCTGATCCCCCATGTGCACCTGCCCAACTGGGATTTCAGTGTTAGGGCCCCATATCCACACAGGTGAGGCAGAGCAGCTCCTGCCCTGGCAGTAACACAGCTACTGAAAATCCTTGCTCAGATTTGGTGGTTTTGGCTGTATTCTGCTTCTACAGCAAGTTCACCCTTCATTGCACGTTGTCCTGGCCCCTTGGCACTCCCTGCTGCAGGCATGTTCCTTGCAGGATGACTGCCAAGGCAAAAGCCACCAGGCTCCCAAAGCACCCTGGTGCTGGTGCCTTTGGTCCCCTGAACCCTGGGTACCCCCAGGATGTTACTTTTGGGAAAGCACTGGTGAGTTTTTGGGGAAGGACTAGAGAGTGTGTGGCTTTGGGTGGAGAGGGGTGAGGTGATGATGAAGGATGTGGCAGTCCTTGCACTCCTGGTTTTAGGAAACAGCCATACAAGACAAAGAATGCCTGTCAGGGTGGGATTTTTAACCCCAAAATGCCAGTGCAGGCTCTCCCTGCTCATGTTGTCTGGCAGCTGCAGCCACCAGATTTTCCCCCCCATTACTTTCTCTATTTTTCTGGTTTAAACTGGGAAAACCAAAAAAAGTTGCTGTTTTGTTTGAAGAGTTCAGTGTAGTGAATGACCCATTTTTCTTCTCGGATGAGTCACGGATCCTCCTTTGAAAGATCTCATTATTAATATGCCATTTGGGGCATATGTCTGAATTTTCCAGCAGTTTCCTTGTCTGTGCTGGAATGATCCCACAACACCATCATTAATGGCAGTGGAATTGCTTCTAGATTTATGTCTTTACAGTCTGTAGTTTGGGCTAAATCACCTTTGGTGTTTCAGGAGAAGTGAGACCATCCAGGAAAAGAAAAGGAGCTACACAAATACTTTTGGCAAGATGGAATCTGATCTCTCTTAGTTTACCAGAGGCTGCTTGGTTTTCTGTGGGTATTTCTGGCTTGCATTCCCCGTTAGGAAGTCAAGCAGGCTGGGTGTGAGCAGTGCAGCTCGCACAGGTGAGTCAGTGCCGGGGGGTGCTGGGATGCAGGACAGCCTCCATCTCCTTCCTGGCCTTCACGGTCTCCTCCAGGCACAGAGGGGTTTGGGAGCCCATCTGCAGCCACGTGCCAGCTTTGTTATCAAGAGAGCCTCTTGCCACCCTCGCTGGTTTGGCACATGTGTGTCCCTCTTGGCATCCCCAGCCTCTGAAAATGCACTGCCATATGTTGTATGAGCTATAGGCCGTGGGGGATGAATCACAGCTCCCACTGCTGCCACCCTCTCCCGCCAGGATCTGTTGGTATTGATGATACACAACTGCTTAGAGTGGGGTTGTGATCAGGCTGGGGGGTAACCCCCAAGAGCTGGGTTGGACTCACAAAGATCTCAGAGCCAGGGTAGCTCCCCTGCTGGGGCTTTCCAGACCTGCCAGATGGGCCCCGGGGCGCTGGAAATGCTCAGCCCCGACTTGGAGCTTAATGCACCGCAGATGAGATTATCCTAACGCAGGGAGCTCCCGGAGAGCCGCTGTGCCCTGTCACCGATGGGCTGCTCTGTAGGCAGGCTGCCCCTGGGGACAGGCACCTGTGTCACCCACGGCAGGGCACCGCTGCCACCCTGAGCCTGTCCTCCTGTGAGCCGAATTTACCTGCAGTTCCTTCTGTTTTCACAGGGCACAGCCTTGCATCCAAAGACTTCAGGTTCTTCTGTTTATGAAGTTGGGACTGAAGGCAGTGGCTGCAGCCTGGTGAGGTCCCATGGGAAGCGAGCCACTTGGAGCATAGCAGAAATAGGGATAGAGTAGGGGGGGAAAAGCAAATGGAAGCAATCATCTGATGGATTTATTATTTTGGGAAAGGCAAACACTAAGATTGAGGTTTTTCTGTGAGTTTCTCTGCTGAAGCTCTGATGATGCACTCAAACAGGTCGGTGTGCACTGGGGGCACTGGGAGCTGCACTGTGCAAGGGACAGGGGAAGGGAGACTCATTCCAGATGCCCAATTTGACCAAGGATGCTGTTCAATTTTTTTTTTCTCCTCCAAACAACACTCAGAAGATGAAGAACACCCGGCAAACGCCTGGATGCCCAGCCCATCACCCGCTCAGGGCCAGAGGGGATGACAATGTCACCAATGGATGAGGTGTCCGCAAAACGATTCCTGCCCTGTCCTCCGTGGGTGCCGCTGCTCGGCGGGGACCGGGGAGTGCACCGGGGGCTGCACCGGGAGCCGCACCGGGGGCTGCACCGGGGGCTGCACCGGGGGTTGCACCGGGGAGTGCACCGGGGGTTGCACCGGGAAGTGCACCGGGAGCTGCACCGGGGGTTGCACCGGGGAGTGCACCGGGAGCTGCACCGGGGAGTGCACCGGGGGTTGCACCGGGGGTTGCACCGGGAAGTGCACCGGGAGCTGCACCGGGGGTTGCACCGGGGAGTGCACCGGGAGCTGCACCGGGGAGTGCACCGGGGGTTGCACCGGGGGTTGCACCGGGAGCCGCACCGGGGGCTGCACCGGGAGCCGCACCGGGGGCTGCACCGGGGTTGCACCGGGAGCTGCCCCTCTGTCCCCGGAGCCCGCTGTCCCCGCTGGCGCTCCGCTCCCATCCATGGGGGCGTGCTGCCATCTCCCGGCTGCGCGCATCGGGAGGCGCGGCCGCCTGGCCCGGGGCCCGTGGCAGGGAAATGTCCCTCGGGCTCGGCTCTGCCGCTCTGCGCGTTGTTGCCGCTGCTCCCGTTACCCTGTGGGTGACCCTGGTGCGAGGGGAGAGCCCCGAGCACTGCCTGAGCTGTCACCGTGGTGCCACCTGGGAGCCCGAGCTGAGCAGCCAAGGGACCACACCGAGTAGTGGGACACCAGCAGCTCTTTCTTCCGATCAACACACTCAAGTGGCTTTTTAGTGTTTCAGCCCAACATAGATAAAGGTTTTCTGTAAGTTTGAAAACTATTTACTGAAAGAAATGGAAAGTCTCAGGCCCACCTGTTTGCTTCAGGGGCATGCTGCAATATCTGGAGCCACGTAATGAGCCCTTTCCTGGGCTAAAAAATGGAGCTTAGAAGCTGCAAACAAGTGAGCATTCTATTTTATGTACAGTGTTTAGTCTGTGTGTGGCCCAGGATGGAATGGTAACTACTACCACCAGGCACAACAGGTTTCAGAAATGATCTTCAGAACATAGAATATCTGATCCCTCTCTGGTGAGCCCCATCCAGAGCTAAGCATGACTCAATCCATCCATCCCCACAAAATCCACCCGTGTGATTTATTTCAAAACAGATTATGCTCTGACAGCTCCAGGGTACCAGCAGCTGTAGAGGTTATTTGTTGGAATGACAGCCCTTCTTTTTCATTTGTGTGAGACCATATAACTCATCTGGGGTCCTTTGAAAAGGAAAAGAGAAAATGGAAATTATTGGAAAAATATGAGTGAGTAGTTGTGGCTGCTGAGGCTGGATGTAGGAAATGCAGCCTGACAGCTCACTTCCCACACCAGGCTGGGGCTGAGTGCCACCCACACTGCAGTGGCATGTTCTGAACCCCCTGGGGCTGGGCTGTGCGTGTGATCCCTTCTCCCCTGGGGAAGCACCCACCACTGGCACTTGCTGCAGCTCCACCGGTGGTTTGGCTGCAGCTGCAGCAGGGCTGAAATACCTCCTGAGGTTCACCCTGAGTCAAACCCTCCTTTGGGATGAATGCTTTTGGGAGAACAGCCACTGACAGTCATCCTGAGCAGCTATCATGAGCATGTGCTCTGCAGGTTCCTCCTGTCCTTCCCATGGTCACAAAGAAACGTTTGAGCAGCCATTAGTTTTTTTTTTTTTTTTTTAATTGCCTGGGGAGATTATCAAGTCAGAGTGTGCCAGGTGTTTTGTTGATGCAGATGTGATCCATTTGTATGTGATGTCTCTGGTAGTGATGTAATCTGGTTTCCCAAATATAAGGCTGTCAATAAATCACTTATCAGACACTGAAAAATAAATTTCAGTGATGCTGTACTGAAAGGAGGTGGGGGGGAGCATGGGATGGGCTAATAGCCCATCGCTGAGGATAAGAATGTTAAATTGGTGCAATTCAGGCTGTTTTTCTTGCCTCTGCCCGAATCAATAGCAGTGAGTCATCCCAGCAGAGGCATCAGCTGCCTCAGTGTGCTGAACCTGCTGCTTTCTGTGTCTGCCTGGAGCAGGACTGACCCCAACCCCCCCAGCTCCAAAACCATCAGCACTGCATGCTAACACGGGTTCAGAAGCCAGACACCCCTCGTTTCATTTTCAACACCAAAAGAAGCAGGGCCCTGCTGCTGTGCTGGGCTGGGAGGCTGGGGAGAGGAGCCATGAGATGGAGGCCCAGAGCTCCTGCCTTGCCAGCCCCACAGAGGCACCCCTGAGGCTCTGAGTGTTGTGGAACTGTTGTGACAGTGATGCCAGAGCCCTGCAAGAGGAAGCAAAGCCAAGCTCTGCTTTGAGCCTGCCCTGTACCACCTGCACTCTGGCCACCCTGTGCCACCACAGCGCTGCCAGAGCATCCCTGGATGCAAAGCAAGTTCTTCACCTCCCCAGCTCTGGGAGGATGCAAGTGCAGCAGGGTCAGGCCCAGCTGAGCTATGCCAGGCCCCTTTGGGCCTGTGGAGCTGCCTGCCTGCCTCAGGGAGCCTGGGAAATCGGGTGAGGAGAGGGCAGCGTGGCACTGTGGTGAATCCGAATCCCAGAGAACTCCTGGCACGTCTCCAGATCCAAGACTGGAACACCCTGCATGCACCCCCTTGCACAGAGCTGGTCAAGGCTGGTGGGGTCATACCCCTCCCCATCCGTGGAGATATTGTAGAGGCATGTAGATGTGGCACTCAGGGACAGGGTTCAGTAGTGGACTTGGCAGGGCTGGGTTAACAGTGGGCTTAAATAATCTTAAAGGCCTTTTCTAACCTAAATTATTCTCTGATTCCATGATGAGTGTTCAGGGCTCCCCATGGCCCTGTAGGTGGGAGGCACCACCACTGCCCACCCCAAAACCTCCTGGCAGCAGGGCCAAACCAGTGCTTGGCAGGGTGGGGTGGGGCAGTGCCAGGGCTGCAGGCACTGTGCAAGCCCTCTCTTGCACATCTGAACACACACACGGCCAGTGACTGGGGAATACCTGGGTTAAGCCAGGAAAGCTGCAGGACATCGATGTCACAGAGCAGCTTTTGCTGAGCAGCTTGATAGGATTTAGAAAGGCAGCAGAAAAGCCTCAGTACTTGTCATTTTCCAGGTTTGACCAGGACAGCTTAGGAAAAGCTCAGTCCATGGCTGGAGCTGACCCAAGGTCCTTGCAGGTACAGGTGTGGCCCCTAACACCAGCAAAACCAGAAAATTCTGAGACCTGCTGGCAGGACCTGGGAAGGGCGGGCTCAGTTTGCTACAGAGGTGAATATTTCAGTGGCTTTTCAAGGTCAGGAGAGATGCCCTTTTGCCTTGGAAGTCCTTATCACCACAGACGCTCTGCCTCCTGCTTTGGAATGGGAATGTGGCTGCAGTTAAAGGAGCAGAGCTGAGAGCTGCTGCTTCCTCCCAGCCGGGGCTGCTGCAGCGCACAGAGCCCGGGGCTGGGAGAGCCGGAGCTGCAGAATCGCTGCTGCTATCAGCACACCAGCCTGACTGACTGCTCTCCCTTGAACACCAGCCCCAGGATATCAATCTACAGGCGGGCAGATTAGATTAATTGGATTTCTGCATCTAAAGCTGAAGCTGATGCCCACTGATCGGAAAGGACTCCAGAGCACAGGCAGTTAACAGGGAGGTGTTTCCCGTTGGTTTCTCAAAGGAGATAAGGGTACACAATGAGAGGGGGCAGAGGAGACTAAGCAGCTGAATTAACAAAGAGGTCGGTGTGCTGCTGGTCTGAGGGTTACAACAGCCTCAGGAATTTGGTAATTAGCTGTGTCAGATCATTATCTCGCCAGCCATTGAGTGAAAAAGTAATTCAGTTTCGGCACTTTTTTTTTTTTTTTTTCTCCTTGCAAGCATCCTTGGCACTTCTGCATCTCCACGTGCTGTTGTGATGCTGCCCGGGTTTCAGTTCATGGATTCCCCGAGCTCTGTGGGACACGGGAACACAAGGACACAGGGACACAGCCACCCCCAGCCCCTGGGGGAACACTGCGTGCAGCCTTGCTCCTTGCTGCTGCAGGCAAGCAAAGGAGGAGGAAGCATCAGGGTTTGGGGTTTTTTTGGTTGCTTGGGTGTTCTGTAGTTTGGGAGGGGTTTACTTTGGGGGGGGCCGGGTGCTGGATTTTTGATTTTGTTGTTGTTGCTGTTGTAGTTTGCTTCCAACAGGCCCCTGAATTACACCTCAAGGATGGGACCCTTTAGAAAGGAATTCAGTCCTTAACTTCTTTCACTCATAAAGGACCACATGTTTTGGATAATATTGAATTATTTTAAGAATACACCTTTGGTTTTCTGAAGGAGACACTGTGATAGATTATGACCACAACTCCCAGCCTCTCTCTTTGGGTCTGGCAGAGGGTGCCCAAAGGAGGCTGTGACCCCATGGGAAGCCCAGGCTGGAGCAGGTTTGCTGGCAGGACCTGTGACCCTGCAGGGAACCCACACTGGAGCAGGCAGCTCCTGAAGGACTGCAGCCTGTGGGGGGCTCACACTGGAGAAGTTCATGGAGAGCGATCTCCTGTGGCAGGGACTTGATGCTGGAGCAGGGAAAGAGTGTGAAGAGTGCTCCCCAGAAAGGAGAAGGAGGCGTTTGGGTGCCACAGCAGAGGTTCCTGCACATGCTGGGTGCATGGTGAGACAGGCTGTGTCCCTGCACCCCATGGGAACCACGATGGAAATTGTCCCAGACAGGATTGCAGCAGGAACCCCTTGCTGCAGCTGGGATCGAGGACAGGAATTCAGTGCCATGTCAAACCCCATAACCCAGCCCAGGGGGACTGGGGTTGACATCCTGCTCTGCCTTCCCCTAACATACAGCATGGGGAGTTAGCTGGAGAAGCTGAAAGAATTGCTTTTTAATACATTCCAAAACTAATTTAATATACAATGTCTGCTGGGACTGGGTGAGTCAGAGCACTGTGATGGAACTCTGAATGTGCTGCAATTTATTTGTACTGAAGTTTAAATAAGATTGATGGAGCCATAAAGCCATTATTGAAGAGTCTTCATGGTGGAGCCCAGGGGGAAAATGAAGCATAGCAACAGGTTCTC
The DNA here is from genome assembly GCF_023055355.1 of Agelaius tricolor. NCBI lineage: Eukaryota > Metazoa > Chordata > Aves > Passeriformes > Icteridae > Agelaius > Agelaius tricolor. Next base: position 8,082,118 of record NW_027269279.1, read on the forward strand.
TCTGCATTCTGTAACATCCTCCCACCTCACTGTGGGGTTGTGATGGTGGTAGATCTTTTTTGTCAGCTGGTTTGGGTCCTCAGAGAGCTGTGGGTGGCTGTAGACTGGCATGGATGGCTGGCACTTGTGAGAGTCAGCAGAGCTCTGCATGCTTTCCCCAGAGATGAGGGGTGGCTTGTGGAGCTGTATCTAGTAGAATCATGGAATAGTTAGGGTTGGAAGGGATCTCTGGAGAGCATCCAGTCCAATGGCCCTGTCAAGGCAGAGTCACTGGAGCAGGTCACACAGGAATGCATCCAGAGGGGGGTTGAAGGTCTCTGTAGAGGGAGACTCCACAACCTCTCTGGGCAGCCTGTTCTGGGGCTCTGCCATTCTCAATGTAAGGAAGTTCTTCCTCACATTGAAGTGAAACTTCTTGTGTTTTAATTTATGGCCACTGTTCCTTGTCCTCTTACTGGGCACCACTGAAGGATCTGGCACCATCTTCTTGGTACCTGCCTTTGAGGTATTTATATACATTAAAGTCAGTCTGGATTTTCTGGTTTGATATGAAATTTTGTCAGAAGCTGGCCTTGAGGAAGAAGGCTTGCAGCCCTGGTGAAGACTGAGGCCAGCACAGTGGGGATAATTGCTCGGTGGTTCCAGTGCCTTTGCCCTGCAATGAACCCCACCAGCAAACCCAGCCAGGCTGCCCATCTGCCACCAATGCTCTTGGAAGCAGAGCAAAGGAAATTGGATGGATGGTATAATAAAACTAGAAAGGATTATTGGCTTTGGTTTGCTTTTCAAAGATTAAGAAGCTCTTTCAAGTGTCTTCATTTATCATCTAGATATAGACCAGCACAGACAAATACATTTATGGTGCAAGATATCTCTAAAGGTCTTTCTTTAAGCTTCACAGCTGTGAGGTATCAAACCCTCAGCTTTTTTGTGATGATTCATTCAAAGTAAGCTGTAAAGAGAGCAGCAAATATAAGTGAAGCTGTGGCAGTCTGCACCCACGGGCTGGGCATCCCAAGGTCCCAGGCAGATCCACTGTTCCAGCAAGAGCTCAGTGTGCTTGGGTGGCAGGGATGGTCAGGAAGGGTCACAGCAAACCAGCTCCAAAATGTTTACAGGCCCCCTGTTTTGGCTGAACCCTCTCCATTCGGGTTTGTGGAAAGGTTTAGTGGCAGCTGCTGCCTTGATGTTTCCAGTGCTGCATATGTGTGGCTGACACATATGGTATTTCCCACTTGGAAATCTCTTTCCAAACCTCAGCTTCAGGGCAAGAACAGGAAAGACTGGGTATGCACCAGGATTTCCAGCTGGGATGTTTCTATCATTACTGGATAAAAAGTGCTGAAGAAGAAAGGTTCTGGGTAATTCAGAGTCTGCAACTGGGTGTGTGTGACTCACCAATATGTTGACATGAACTAATTTTAGTAAAATCTGGTGTTTGTTTCACTAGTAGCATTGATGTACAAAAGGCATTGAAATTAACTGCTGCATGTTAAAGATCAATTAGGTTTTACTCCCACTGAAAATGACATTGGTATTTGGAAGACATGTGCACCCATGGCTCCTTTACACTCACAGGGAAATTTATGGCCCAGCTGCAGAGAACATCAAAATTTGGTTTCTAGCTCTGCCCTTTCTCCACTTGGGTATGTTTTTGTGTGCTGGGAGGAAGGTCCTGGAAAGAGCAAACAGTTCAGTGCCAGCTGGGAGCCACCTGCTGCTCATCAGACCTTGCTGCCTTCTCCTGGGGCTTCTCCTGGGTGACCAAGGGAGCTGATGATGCACACCATGTGTGCTGGCTGCAGGTGCAAACATCACCTGCCATAAGAGCTGCACCCTGGGGTCATAAAAGCACCTTAGGGGGAAGAAGAAACACCATCCCAGGTACCTCCAAGGCAAGTGAAGGGGGGTCAGTTTGCAAGGCTGGTGCCTAGGGCTTTGGGCTGCTTTTTTAGAAAAAGACACGAGGCAGGGGAATGTGTGGTTAAGGAACTTGCCTGGGTTACCAAGAACACTGAGTTAAGCATGTCCCAGTTTCCAGGGGCATCCCTGTGTGGGTGTCACCAGGCTCATTGCTGGTGTGCTCCTTTGGTGGTTTGAAGCAGGGGGCTCTTGCTGCTGATTTTGTACTCTTGCAATTTTGGATACAACTTACCCAGGACCTTGAGCCACTCCTTTAAAGGAAAGTGGTATTTCAAGGAGTTAAACACATCTCTAGGATGCATTATTCAAAGTAATCCTTAAATGTGGGGTAGCACCTGCCTGGACTTTCCTGTTCCTGCAGCTGGTGATGCAAGGAGGTGAAAGAGGCTGTTGCTCAATGCCTGTGACTAACCAACCCTTCCTGCCACAGCTCTTGCCAGGAGCACACTCCCTCCCTCCATCCCACCTCAGCCCTGCTGGAACCCGGGCTGCCCTGCATGCTGCTCTGAGAGAGCACACCTGGGCCAAAATAGTCCTGGGGAAAGGGAGCTGGGGGGTTCTTTCCACCCTGGTAATTTCCCTGATGTGGTAAAGGGGCTTGGAGAGGGGCTGCAGTCATGGAGGAAGGCTGTGCCCAAGAAATACCCTGCTGCCAAAAGAGAGGAGAAGTGACAAAGTGGGTGATTTTTGCACTGGATCAGTTCCTGGACTGGTTTTGCACTGTGCCTCCCCAAAGAAGGTGTAGTGGCTCATTTTGGGCAGGGCTGGTGCCAAAGCTGGTGGAGAGAAGGCTCTCCCCTTGTGATGAGGGCAGTGTGCTTTACCAAACAGGTAAAACACAGGGCTCCTTCCTGCCCTTTCTCCCTCTTCCAGACCTAGAGCTTCAAACACTGCTGCATAGAGTATAGGGATGCCTTTTCCTGTGCTTGGTTTGTGTTCTCTGCCATCCCTGCATGAGGAGAGAGGCAAGCTGGGTTTGGTACAGATGAGGTACAAAGTGATTTCAGCTGCTAGGAACAACAGACCGAGGAGACAGAGGGAGCTGTGTGCTCTGCCTCGTGTTTGTAGGTGTCACTTGTCATTTCCAACGGCGTGCACGATTTTGTCAGTTTAATCAAATTGCTCCTTCTAATACTGGATTTGCCCAGGGGCTTCTTTCCATTCCTGCCTGTGTAAGGTAAGAAACACGGGCAGGGAAGAGCCCTGCTCGGGGCTGGGCACTGGGCACCGTGTGCCAGGGGCTGCCAGCAGCGCTGTCCCTGCCCAGCGCCGGTCCCTGGGGAGCCCGGGGCAGCTCTCGGCCACCAGAGGAGTTTGTGGCACTGGCACAGAGGGCAGCGATGGGAGCTTGACGTCAGCGGCCGCGGCTGCTCGGCTGTCTCGCCTGCTGGGACTATTTTTAGCCTTATCTCAGAAGTGCCTCCTCGCCGGCTGTAGTTGCTTAGCAGCCCCGCGCTGCCGTGCGGGGATGCCATGATGATGATGATGATGATGATGATGATGAAGGCACACGTGCAGAGGTTTCCGTGCGGGCTCCTCCGGCCACAGCAAGCCCAGAGCTGCGGGTCTGTGCCCGGTGCCGGTGTCCCCTGCAGTGACAGCCCCCGGCGGCTCCTGCATCCCCTGCCCTGCACTCACCCCCGGCAAGCAGAGCCTCCCCTCTGGGTTTGCTCTCTTTGGGAACAGACATCAGGAAAAGGGGCTTGGGCTCCAAACACGCCCCTGTGGAAGTCCCGAATGCGCAGCCAGGGAAACGCGGTGCAATAAACCCTGGCAGGATGCTTTGTTTACTCTTTGCTGAGCTGTTTTACTTTCAGATGATCTGTTTTCACTGACGTAATGTAGAATTGCATGTGTCTAAAGCTGCCTACCAGGATTGCTGGTGTCTGAGAGGGGAATTATGTTTGTTGTAAAGGCGGTGGTACCTCCAGTTAGAATTACGGCTCTCCAAAGACAAAAGCAGTTATTTTCTCAAATTCAAAACTCTGGTACTTAAACTACATCTGCTCCAATTGATCAAATCAGATTGCTGAGCTACAGATAAGTCTGTAAATACATTAAACTGAAGAAAGATTAGTTTTATGTCTCCATGCCCTGACAGGCTCCTTTTAAAACAAGAAAATCCTGAAATTAGTCACTGCAGGTACAAATACAACACACACTCGGGGCTTTTAGGGGCTGCTTTCCAAAATGGCAGGATCCCAAGCTGATGCACAATTGTGAGCATGTCCCATAATTTGATAAACCTGAAAAATTAGGCTGAGGCTGTCTGTGCATTTTGGGGCACATCCTATTCCTGTCTGCCCAAGACCCTCCAGGAGATGCTGCAGCTCCTGCTCCTGCACTTGCATCCCCTCACCATGAGTGACCAGACATGTGAGGAGTGTGTCCAAGCTGGAGAGTGGTGATGCAGAGCCACAGGGCTTCGGGCACAGGCAAAGGAGGCTCAGGGAAGAGGAAGGCAGCAAGGGTGTGCAGAGAGGGCTGTTGGAGTGGGAAACTCTTTGATCTGGAGAGCTGAGGGAGAGACTGGAGGTCTAGAAGCTCTTTGATAAGCCACTGCCTGGTTATCAGGGAGGGATGGTTATTGCAAGGACAGATGCTATTTCAGGAGGATGCTGCTTGTGAGACAGAAGGTCCCTGTCAGGCACTGGGGCTGGAACACTGGAGGCAGGAGAGGGTTTCTGCTGAGTGTCAGAGGCTGCCAGGAGGAGTCCAACAGCATCCAAACCAGAGACTGGATTTCTGCTCAAGGGAAATGATCACTGAATATCACACCCTCTTTAGTCTGGAGTAGGGTGTGCTGCTGTGGGGAGGGGTAAGAGGTGTGAGTGCTATCCTTCAACGTGAAAGCCCTCTGTGCATACCTGCAGTCCTATTGATTTAGCATAAAAAGGCAGAAATCAAATATCAATCCAGCCTTATTTACCAGCTTGGTCCCCAGATTATGCATTTTTAGAAAGCCATCCTACATTCTTTCTTCTCGAGAGTTATAGGCTGCCACTGTTGGTAAATGTCAGCCAAAAATTAAGTAGGGTGTGAGAATGGGGCAGTCATGCATTTTCTGCAGTTGATGGTGGCACCAAGGACCTTTCCAGTAGCTCGTGCTTCTACCCAGCTTGCTGGCAATCTAGTACAGAGCTCAAAGCTCTGAGGAAACATAAAATCCAGTGCACAAGTAGTACACAAAGAGGTGGTTTGGTTATGATTGGCACCCTGCAGTAATCTTTAATCACTTTAAGATTAAAAGGCAATTTCTGAGCTACTGGAAACTCAGCATTTCAGGAAAATCATTGCCTTAAAGCATGCTGCAGTGATGGAACATTTCCCTCTCACTTTGTCCTCTTTAACTGATGTGCAGTAAAGGATGTGGAGCCAGTTACTAGGCAGGTTTTCCAAACAACCCTTGGGAAGATGGATCTGGCAGACAGCAGCACCAAAGAGTGGAGAGTCCTGTCCAAGGCAGCCAAAGGCAGGTGTGTGTTTTTGCCCTTGTCCCCAGGAGATGATGGACAATCCAGTGCTGAGGTGTCTGTGCTCCCAATCCTCTGCAAGTGCAGCCTTGTTTCAGTGTCTGGCACATGTCCTGGCTGAACCAACCCAGTGTGTGCCTGACTGTCTGCACAGATGTGCTGGGGTGGTGCTGGAGAGGTGATTCCTTGCCTTTTGGCTCTGTTTGTCACATTAGTGCTTGTGCCCCTCTCGGTTGTTTTCAGACATTGTGCAATGCTGAAGAGTGCAGGTAAAGCCCCTCCCTCTGCCCCTGTGAGACACTGAGAGAAGCTTTGTGTGCTCTCCTTCAAACCAGCTGAAACCATGAACTGGTGTATTTGCCAACCCAAGCCCTCGCTGAGCCTTTTGATGTGTTTAATGAAACACTTTCTGCATCCAAATTCCAGATGCCTCAGGCTCTGCCACCTGCTGCTGACCTGGGCTTTGCTGCAGCTGGGTCCAGGCCTTGGGGGCTTTTTCTATCCTGTAAAATAAATTTGAAAGAAGAAATAAGGTTTACGTGGTTTAGGACAAAGCTTTATCCTACTACTTGTTTGCTTAAGGCTCTTTGCTTTGGCAAGCATGTCAGGAGTGGGAAAGGAAATGAGTGTCACCATTTGTCACACAATTAGTAATGTTGCATATAGAAAGGTAAATGCCAAGTGTACATATGCCATTTTATAAATAAATGCTGGCAAGGAAAGGCGATTTCTACCCAATTATGTGCCCTTTTGGATGTAAATGTTATGTATGTGTGGTAATATTTGGCCATCTGCTGCTGACAGCAAGAATTGCACGGGCATGGCAGGAGGGAGCCCCTTCACACTGGCTCCTGCAGAAGCTGTAGCCAGGAGGGGGGACCGAGGGACCCCAACACCCTGAGAGGTGCTGAGGTCTGCCCCACGTGATGTGAGGGGGCTGACAGCCTCATCTGGGCTTCCTGACATCTGAAGAAACTTAAATCCAGGTTGGAGCTCACCATCTTGGTCTGTAATAGTATCTGTGGGTATCTGGCCTGTGGCAAGCTGTCCCAGGCTGCTGGGGAAGTTTGTGTCTTTCAGTGGCTGGAGGTGTTTGTAGGAATGCATCTGCCTGATGTCTGTGACCTACAGGGTCATGGACCACACCTGGGTACAATACCTGGGTGGGAGAGGAAAAGGAGAGGTGTGAGGAGAAAGAAGGAGAGATGAAAAAACACACAGGGTGGGAAAGGTCTAGATTAAAAGGAGGTGGGAAAGTTGGTATTGTGCTGCACAAAAACAGTTCTGCAAGGGCATGTGATTTTGCAGTGTGTCCAAAGGAAGGCACTGAGGTGAGCTCTGACAATATCTGAGTGTCTGATCCTCCTCCCATCAGAGGGAGCTCTCAGAAGCTCATCCCTGGCACCCCACAGCAGGTCTGGACATCTGAAGACTGTCAGCTTTGCCCACACGGATAAAAGGCATTAAGGAAATATCCCCTGTTTTTAAGATATGTTGTGTTTTCTGTGTGGGGCTGTGCTCTCACACCAAGTGTTCTGAGCTGTCTTCAAGCACTGTGGATTTAATTGGCTTCCCAGGCAGGTACCTTGCACCATGGTCTGTCTTGTTGGCAGCCTTGGAGATATTTTGCCATTGTTCTCTTTCATTTGGCACACAAGTGTCTGCACACTGTCCCGAGTAGCCAGGTCCAAGTCACTGATGACATCATGGTCTCTGGAAGAAAAACTTCCTCAGGGAGTAGGGCAGTGTGTGAAGCTTTGGGCTAAGTACAATAAAAACTCCCCTATTTTGTGTAGAAAATGAAAAACATGCTCAGAAAGACCACAGGGAGTAATAACACTGACTGCTAGCAGAAAATGTGCTGGGTGAGCCCAAAGTCAATGTGCTTGTACTTAATTCTGTCCCAGCAGCTACATGTGCAGGATGAACCCAGATCTCAGCACATTCATCCTTTTGCCTTGGTGGTCCTTTCCCTCTCACAGGACAAACTGTGGTCCAGCAGGACCTGGCAGGACTGAGCAGCCCTGACCACAGGAGGGGAAGGCTCCTCAGCAAGCTCCTGCCTGGGGAACCTGGCACCTGCCGAGCCCCAGGTACTCACTGCAGTTTCCCTTTTCCTTCTTTTTCTTTCTTTCCTTTTATTAAAGCTGACTGCTGGCAGCAAATTGTAAAGTCCTCTCTGCTGACATTGCTGCAGGAGAATTCATGGGCTTTTCCTGGTTTGTAGGGAATATTGCAAACCCTGAGGAAGGGAAGAGTCAGCAAGGAGGGAGGAGGAACAGAGCTATTCAATGGTCCTGGGAGATTTGCATCTGTCAGCTAATAAATGCAGGAGGATAACAATGGAATTAATTTAAAATCACCTAAACAATCCAAGAGCAATTACTTCATTTAATTATAAGCAAGATGAGGGAAACAATAGGATTTAATTTCAATAATACTTCTACCAACTCAGCTATTATTTTAATTTAATTTAAAGTGACAGAACTTCCTGTGTTGCAATACTCTGCCTGAAAATACCATGTTTACCTTCACCATTCAGTCAATAAACTGTGGTATGGACTTTGCTTAATATTCAGCTCCTGTTTGAAAAAGAAAACAGGGCCCTACACTTTGTTTTAAAATTACATTTCCAAGTCTATGCAGCAATATCTGTTATGAGAGCCAAAGTTCACTGGGAGAACCCAGCCCTAAACTGAATGATGACCTGCTTGTTTGGGTATTACTTATTAAGAATATTCTTTAGATCCCCCCAAGTATTGTAATTCCTCCACAGAACACACAGCCATCTCAGGCTCTCCCTGAAGGGGCTCAGCACTCAGCAAGATATGAGGGGAGTCTTCCAGTAGTCCCAAGCTGGAGCAACATATCAAAATCTGGACAAGTAGAAAGACATGAGAGCAAAAGTAACAGCTGGATTTGTTGGCTGCAGGAGAGCTGGTGAGTGGCACAGCTGGAGAAGTTTGGGCTTGCTGTCTCCTGTTTTTTTGCCTTTTTTAGTTGCAGGGTTTTGGGTTTTTGCTGATATTTTTAGCATTATTCCAGTTTGGTAGCATTTAACTTGGTTGCTATAATAACTGCTGCAGAAGCTGTCATGAGGGAATTTATTCTGTCTTTGTGAGTATGTTTGCACTGCATGAAATAAAGAAGGCCTGAGGCAAGCTATTGAAGAACAAGGAAAAGACAAAATATTGACTCAACAATTCAGTGAGCATCATCTGCCCACTGTGCTGAACAAGGCATGGGTCCTACAAGAAAAGTCTCCTTGATCACGTTGTTAAAGAATATCTTGAAAGGCAAAGAGACAGGAGAACTGGAGACAGCTGCATGGCCTTGAGTAAGATTGATAATTTTTGAATACTTGACTTCACAGCATATGAATATATAAAATTCATATATGATTCAAATAGGTATATAAAGGAACTCATATACCCAGACATATATTCCTAACTCATGTAAATCAGTGTTAGTGGTTTAATTTATTCTTGTCTTGGTGCTTGTTGCTTTTATTAAGAGCAGCTCCTTCTGATGTCCTGAGTCACTTCAGAGAGAAGGACATGAGGATCCAGCTTTAGCTCCTCCAGGCAGCTCTCTCAGTCCCATGCCTGGGTTGTTGTCAAGGAGACATATCTCTGGCATACATCTTCTCTGTGGTTTCTCCTCTTAGTATGCTTTTCCATTGCTATGGAGACTATCACAAACTCATTTAGCAACTCCCCAGTGCCCCACGAGGAATATGTATTTCATAACTCACTCCTCAGAACAAGGAGTGCTGTTCAAATTTTGGCTGCTCACCTGCATGTCCAGCCTGGCTGTGCCAGGGACTGTTTGTGCTGAGCCCTCATGAGCTGACACAGCGTGGCTCTAAGGGCAGGGCTGCACAAAGGTGCCTTCAGTGGGGACAGTTTGGAAGCTGGGACAAGCCTTGTGTGTGGGAGGCAGCCAAATTCTTGCCCTGGCTACTCAGCATGGCTCTCCAAGACCGAACCCCTCTCATTCTGCAGGTGTCCAGCTGCATTCTGCTGGGTTCTGAACAGAGGTGAAACCAAGAAAAATGCCTCACTCTAATAGTGCAAAGGACAGGTAAGCAGAACCACTCTGCTGGGCTCTGAGGCAGGGCAGGAGGGAGGGAGCAGTGCAGAAGGGCTAGCAGGGGCAGGGGAGCAGTGAGAGGGAGGATCCATGGCTGGTTTTGTCAGCCTCCTGCTGCTGCAGATGGGCTGCACCCCCTCGGGGCAGCCCCGGAGCTGGTGACAGTCACACGGTGGCACCTGGGCTCCCAGGGAGCTGGGGCACAGCTGCACTGCAGACAGCAGCAGCCCTGCAGTACAAGAGGCACCAGCAGCCTGGAGGAGCCCAGGTGGGTGCACTCAAACCACTTTGGCCAGCACAGAAGTGTAGGCTGTCATGAGAAAAGCAAGACATGAGAGAAGTTATCACTTGGGATTTACAGCAGCTGCTGCACAGGAAAGCAGTCACTGCTGGCCGAGGGGCCTGCAGCAGAGGGTTTGAGCACAGCAGAGTATCTTCCTTCTGAGACACAAGGGAGAAGGGTCCTGGCAAAATGGTCCCACAGGGACTTAACACCATGGAAAGATCCCTTCCAAAGCTGATGCAAGTAAGCAGCTGAAAATAAATGGGGCAGCCCATAAAATAGTCAAGTCCTATGTTCAAGGTGGGAATTCCAGCTCTGTGGTGAGACACTGAGATGGCAGCTGAGGCTGTGGTTCCCAGCTCCCTGCCCTGTTTCCCCACTCCAGTGCATAATCTGATTTATTAACATAATCCTCAATTCCAGCTTGCATTAATGTGTCAGTCCATGCCCTGCAGTACCTCAGGAGCACGCAGACTCTAATTTGGCTGCTGGGGCAGGAAGGCCATGGCAGGGCTGAGACAGGGACAGTGACTCCGTTACCTTCCCTGGGTAAGTCAGCGTCCATCTGTACCCAGAGGTCGGAAGTAGCCAGAGAGCCTCCAAATCTCCACCTTTGTGCTACACAGGGCCATAAATATTCAACAGGTACTAGGAACAGCTGAACTCAGCTAATAGAATATAAATAAATAAATAAAATGAAGTAAGTAATCAATTCAGTCATTTAACAAAAATGTACAAATTTACATATTTTACTAAGGCATGTGATTTCTAATGAAGAAGGGTTTGGGAAACCCAAGGGATTCACATATACCCTGTCACTTATGTAAATCACTCTCTGTTCACTGATTTATAGCATCAGTTGGCTGCACATGAAATTGCTTTAAAATGCTGATGTGCATCTCCCTGATGTGTATTGGGCTGTTCCCCTGTGCTGCACTGAGGCTGGCTCAGCACAACCCAGAGCTGGGCTGGTGTGGGATGTGCACCCCAGAATCCCCCTCTGCATTACAGAGCCAGCACACTCACAGGCAGTGCAGATGGAAAAGAGGAGGGAAATGCATTAGAAATCTACCCTGTGCAGTTCATTTCAGCGTGTCTCAGCAGTGATGGGCTGCTTTGTAATTTGCTTCAGTGCCATTTTTAATCTTGTGAGGTTCAAAAGGTAAAGGATATATTTCACTCAAACTTAGATTTGTTGTTTTCAACTTGGATCCCAGATTTGAAGGAAGTAAATTATGTTGATCCAGTTAGTATCCATAGAAATGTATAAATGTAGACACTACACGTGGAATTGCATTTCAGGGGGGTAGCTATGCCCAAGCAGCAATTCCATGTGCAGCTCTGGTTCATATGGCTACATTTCTCAGAGGCACTTTTTTGTCTCATCATGGGTTTTCTTCTGGGTGTTTAAAGGCTTGGTTTGCTCTTCAGCTGTGTGTTGGTGAAAGCTTACAGCCAGGATTTATGGATTTGCAAACATGTCATTAAGGGGTTGGTGGATTGGGTCTGCATGCTTGGAGCTAAATTCCATTTATCTGGAGAGTAGGTGTTTAACTAATGGCACATCAGACATGGAATAAATGCAGGGCAGCTTCTAGTGTCAGTGTTTTACAAAAAACATCTGAATGAATGAGCTGAGAGAACAAAACATCAACTGTTTTTATATTCTGTGAACAGAAATAACAAGAAAAAGTACCATGATGAAGCACTATCTTTGTGCATTAGTGATTATTGCAAAGTTAATTTTATTCATTCTGAAGGATCACCATATCTGTTAGACTGTGGAACAACAAGTTCAAGAAACTGAAAGAACCAAATAATTGCAAACCATGTGTTGAACCAACCTAATTAATATCTCAAATAAGAATTTAAAGGAACTTATGTGAAAGAAAACAGTAAGTTTATGTAGCATTTCTAGCTGAATGAAAGGCTGTGTTTGTTAACAGGGCTGTAATCCTCTGTGTGCATTGGCTGCACAAGCTGTGGGTAAGAAGGATGATGGTGCTACAGGGAAGTGGGAAAAAGTGTAGCATAAATGTGGTCTAGGAAAACAATGAGAAAGAGGGAGATGTGCTCTGTTTAAGGCCTCATTCTGCTTCAGATGATGAAGATCTCTTTTATAGCAGAATATTAGACAGTATTATGTTATGTTGTGCTTCAAGATGCCAACCTGATCAAGGTCTGACTATTCTAAACATTAAAAAAATGTAATTTCTGCCTAGAAAGCTTTAAGATATACAGCAGTTTATGGAACAACATATTTTTATGTGAGCAATCACAAGTACTGAGGACTAAGGAGTATGACAAAATAAAAATTTGAAAGAACATGTCAATAGGGCTTGATGAGATCTACTGTCTTCCTTTTGCTTATTTCTGAGTAAATCCTTGCAGTTTTCTCTATAAACATGCAGAAATTGAATTAAAAGAACTTTACAAAGGCTGAAAAAAACAAAACTTGAAAATCAGAGAAAAAGTCAGAAATCAGGTTGACTGGGAATAATGTGTGCTTTTCATGTACAAAGCCATATGCTATTTTTTCACCCTGGCCTGGAGATGAGTCGAAGTTGCTTTTGAAGGAAGCTGTGGTTTGTAAGGCTGTTGTTAGAGAAGCTGCAAATTGTAGTGATTTATACAAGGCACTATGGGAAGATGATTTGGTGGTTACAATGCGTGTATGTTATTTGGGAAATCAGATTCCCTTTTACATAATGCTAGACAGCTCTCCCACACCAAGCTTTTCATAGGCTCAGAGGAATTCTGAGTCCTTGCACTGCATGTATCAGGCAGTAAAAGGCAATTTATCCTCTGATTCAGATTGAATTGTGTCATTATTCAGCCATGGACACAGCCTTTCTCACAAAAGTAATAGGCAATAACAACCATGCAGGTGAGATTTCAACCAAGCAGTGCCTGGGGCCTCAATTCCCCTTGTGGAGACTTTGACCCTCCTGGGTTTGCTCTAGATAGTGCCAGTGACTGCTGTCACAGGGATGCCCGTCCTCTGCAGCGCCCTGCTTGCAGAAGAACCAGAGAAACTGCTGTTGTTCCCTGTGTTTACACAAATTTTATCCACATGCCACAAGTCTATCCAACTCAATTTGTTTTCTGCTGATGAGTGTTTTCCCACCCTGTTAGCATGTTATCATGCAAACATCCAGAGATGTGAAAGATTTTGTCTTTTTAGCTGTTTTTGTATGAGAGCAGAGTTCACATGGTCCCTTGGCCAGCAGCTGAGCCATGGGCCCTCTAGGAATTACCTTTGGTCCCATTGCCAGCTTTGTGGTTGGATGCCTCAACTTGTGAGTTTCCACAAAAATGCCCTAGAAAGGTTGTGAGAAAACCTGAGTGGTGCTTGAGAAATGTGTGCAAAAGTGACAGAAAATTTGGTTGTACATCACAGAAAATTAGTCCTACAGAACTGTCTGGGTCAGAGCACTGAACTCTGAGAGATAAGGACCTGCTGCTTAAATCTCTCTTTCTGGACTCATGGCTCCTCTCTTTCATGCTCTGATACTGTGGTTTTTCTCATGAAGGCTGGTTATCGAGCTGTCTCACGAAGTATGACTCAAGTGACATCTCTACTGATCTCATCAAAGTCTTTTCCAAAGGCTTCAAGGAAAGATGGAGAGATAAGGACTTGGTAATGTTGAGATCTGGAATACATTAAAAAACAGGTAGGAAAATAAGCCTAGAAAAAGCAATTAAAGTTAGAGAAGATTAAAGGATAGATACATTGGGGGAGTTTACCGTATGTTTCACTTCTATTTCTACTGCACCTTTTAGACCAATTTTTCTTTTCATTTTCATAGCACTCCACTATCAACATAAGCACCAAACTGATCTAAATTAACAAGTCGGATTCATTACACCATTCAAACAAATTTCCCTGGGCTTATTACACCTAAAGGCTTGATACTTTCCTGCCAGCCTCTTTCAAATTACCCTTTCAACAAACATGACATAAACTTGGGTCTGCAGAGCATGGAAATTTATGTGTGAGAGCAGTTATTTTAACAGGTGGAAATTCTCAGATTCACCAGAAAGGTGAAGCATCAAGTACCCCATTAATTTTTCAAAAGGGCTTCACAGTATAATAATCTTTTACTATTGGCATCCACAGTGAGATCTAACTGCTTCTTGCTGCAACTCTGCCTTTCTCTGCAGTGCAGCACAGAGCACGCCAGCTCTGCTCCACCACTGTGCAGCATTTCATCATGTGCAATTGCTCGTGAGCCCCCATTCAGCTTTTCCCTCTTGCAGCATGCAGTGCTTCTCAGGCTTCTGCCCAGGCTCTCAGGAGCCATGCAAGCAGCACAAAGCTCCCCACAGCTGCCTGAACAGCCAGCTCGTGCAGCACCATGACCTGTCCACAGCCAGGCTTGGCTCTCAGGGAACAGAAATCTCGGGCAGGACAGCACTGTCTCACTGAGCTGAGGAGAGGGAGCTGCTGCTCGTGGAGCACCTTGCAGTTGCTGTGAGTAAAAGCACACTTGATTCTCAGCCAGCACTGTCTACACATCAGACATTCAGCTGTTCCACGAAGTTTGATTTTCAGAGACGTTGAAAAATTTTTGTAACTGAATTGTTACAATGCTGTCAATTTAACTACGTAACACACTGCAGGCAGACTATGACTTTCCTCTAAGGAGCTCTGTGTGGATTCCAAAACTCAGAAAAGGATTGTTGCAGTTCCCACTCTCCTGAAACCAGCATGGTCACTACTGCTTTGGGTTATCTCATCATTTTTACCCTGGCTGAAATTTAATACATATAATATGACTGCTTGTATCCACAAAAAAATTACTCTTCTTCTATTTTTCCTTGGACTTTCAGGACCCAAAGTTTTAAAGACCTGAAACTGGTTTAAGTTATGTATTTATCAGGTCAAAATTACTGCAACAACTACTTGTTTAGAAACCTGTCACTTAAATGGAAGTGCTCAGTTTGTATGTTATGTATGACTGTTGCTGGTAGCATGTAATAATATCTAGGACATTTAGGGAAGTATACTCTTAATAAACAGAAAAGCATACTGTTAATAAACAGAATATGAAGAAACAGCTTATACACACAAACAAGGACTAATGTAGCCCACAATGTAATAAATCTATGACAGGATGATGTCTGTGACAGGAATTCAGATACATATGGTACATAATGCTAGAAGATATCTCACCTAGGAGATGTAAAATGCCTTAAAGATGTAATAATGATAAGAAAATTCAGGAAAGCAAGTTCTAAGAAATTTAATGTCTTATATTTGTTGCTCTGTTGTAGAGGAATACTGTTCAGGAAAAGATATCCTCTAAAAGACCTTGAGGAAATGGAGCAGATGGTTGTATGTGCTATCCCACTTAAATTCAAAGTGGCTTTATAAATACTCAGAAAAAATAAAACAATGTTTCCCTAGTCTTTTATACAAGTAAAAGAAGCTAAAAGTTGATTTTTTGTTGACATTCAAATTGGAATTACAAACAAAAGATTGACTTTTTTACACTAAAATTATTTTCAACTCCAAACTGGTGGTGAACTAATGGTTCAATATGCATTGCTATTAGAATTATTTGTATGTTGGATTTCCATATCAATACACCTCATAAGGAAAAATTCCAGTTTGGGATGAGACAAGGTAGGCCTCAATAGGGGCTGCAACATTTGTTGCTGCTGGACAAACAATGTCCCTGCTGGGCAGAGAGCTCTGTGGATCCCTGCAGCTACACAGGTTTTTAATGTAAGCACAGTGGGATTCCTGGGGGAGCTCCTGTGCACGCCTGGGGGCTGTGCCTGAGCCACCAGGACAACGTGTTCTGGACACCCTGTGCTCTCAGTGCCTGCACAGATTGGCCACACATCACATGTGCTCTGAGACTGCTATGCCCAGAAATAGTCTGTGGGGCCAGTCAACTGAAAATTTGGTTGGTTGTTGATAGAAACTGGATTCTGCCATCAAAACAGTAGAATTGGCAGGTATAGGGAGTAACTCCTCTAAGAATACTTTCTAATTTTTAAGAGGCATCTATTTGAAATACACAGACTATAGGATCTTGGCGACTGGTACTTCTCTGCTCTGGTTAAATACTGTTTGCTCCTTGGCTTCTGTCCTATTTCCACAAGAGGAAATAGCATCTCTTTCCCTCTCATGGCTGGTGATTGTTTTTCTCTCAATCTGTAGCTTTATTATGAATCAGAGGGAGCCAAGGGCCAGCAGTGACTTGCAATCCTCAGCACATGCTGGTTTCTCCAGACATACTGCTTAGTAAGGAAATAAATTAGCGAGGGGTAAAAGACGCAATATGGTGCTTACCACCCAATTTCAGCACATTAAATATATACAATCTGCACTTCATTCCCACTAAAAATAACACTCAGATTAATGCAGCTTTCTTTGATATATTAAATAGAGAAATCATTAGCATGAATTACAAAGCAGGAAAAGTGTGGTTCACGGTGTCTGTCACTCCAGAGCTGTGCATTAGGAGGGATGTGGGCAGTTTGATGGAGCGGACTGAGCATACACCCAGGAGTGAGACAGGGCACATATCTCCACAAGTGTCATCGACTCCTTCTGGAATTTAAGGCAGGTCTTTTAAGTACATATATTTCTATTTTGAGAGAGTCCATATTTAAACACTTTAATTTTTAGCAAGACTCCAGAATGTACAGCTCCAACTGATGTCTGTGCTGGCTACTCAGTATCCAAGTTCCAAACTTGAAGACTGAAATTTAGAAGGCAGTTTTGAAAATCCTGGCCTCAGCTTCCCTGGGTTTCTTAATTCCTAGTGTGATATCTGAATGGCCTTATCCATCTTTGGCTGATTGAAATCTGCTGAGAAAATGCTGTAGGAATAATTATTACTCTATCTCACAAATCTTGATGAGCTTTTTAACTAATATCTTTAATACCATTCAAATTTCACAATATAATGATCTTTGTAGAAACAAATCTAGAATATCTTTTATTTTGGTAGCTATATAGTATCTTACAGTGTTAAGGCTGTGCACAAAAGCAGTTTAGAAAGCTGAACATCACTGATCCATTTTACAAATGGAGACAACTGCACTCTGAAGAGGGATCTGCATTAGACCACACAGACTGCAGCAAATTCACCACTAGAATACAGGATTTCTGATACAAAATTTACTCTATTGAACACTAAATCAGTGGTTAAACTCTTGGTGGATACAGGCAGTTGTTTGTCATAGTATCCAGGTTGCTTTCTTGCCTCCCTTGGGTAAATTAATTGGAAGTGTAGTTAAAAATACTTTGCTACTATTACCTTTTCCCTTAAGTGATTCATGTTTGTTACCACTGGGATGCTACTCAGTAATGAAGCGAAAAGAATCACTTGCTGCATCACTGGGGCAGAGAATCCGCTTGACTTAATTGGGAAGGGTCAGGAAATTTGAAGCAGGTACTGTTGTTGTACTTACAGAAAATAATTTTGTGGTGTATTATGTAATTTTGGATGTCCATCTCAATTATAAAAGATGGGGAAAAAATCTGTCATGGCTCACAGAATTGATTGGTTTTGCAAAACTAATTCACTTAAGATACACGAATGTACATCAGTTGAAAGTCAGACTGATGGCCAGGGGTCATTGCACAGAAGTGGCATTTTATTGTGATGAAGTCTTGTGATGCATTTTTTTTCTTTTTGTCCTGAAATTGATCTTGAAATTGCTATGTCTTGCAGACATTGCTAAGTGAGTGCAAGGCAAGAGGAGTGTATCAGCAGGATGAGGGCTGCCCAGCAGAGTCCAAGGGAGGCGGCAGGATGCCATCTGTCTGAGGGAAGACTCCAACAGAACCCTGGCATAGTACGAGGATTTCTAATATGGAAATAGGCACAGGAGAATTTCAGAAGTCTCCTCAGGTCTTGCAGTGGTCTCAAGCCTCAGATATTGCAATTAAAAACAAGATTTTGTCTACTCATGTCTCTTTGCTGAATATCTGACCAAACTATTATGATTTTTCATAAATAAGGAATAGTCTGCTGTCAGGAATTGGACTTAATGAATCAGCTAATGTAAGTTTCCAGACCTTGCAGGAAAAATAAAAATATGCCAGAGACAGTGTACACACTTTTTTGGGGAAATGTCCTTAGAATAGCCACCAAATGGAGGTGACCTTTTTTCTCTCCCCAGAATTGCCTGCCTCCCCGGTAACAGACAGGCTTTGCCAACAGTGGGCACCAAATGCCCTTCCAGCAGCTGTGAAGAACAGCACGAATAGCCATGGAGATACACGGAAATGTATCTGGGCTTAGAAGGACACTATTTTGCTTTTGAAATGTATTTTAGAAGGTTCCTGTGAGGAAGATGGGGAAACCTTAGGGGTTCGGTTAGTGTTTAATGTGGGCCTGGTCAGCTTTCTGCTGATGGCTGCTGAACATCAGACCCCCTGCCACTCATGGACAGGCGGCATGCCCTAATGGGAGAAGCGTGGGGATGGGGATCTGCTCCATCCAGAGGGACACAGCTCCCCGCGGACTCCAGCGGGCGTGGGGCAGCACAGACAGACCCGTGCAGAGGGAAGGGGGGATGGCAGCAGGGCAGGGTCCGCCCTCCAGCCCCGCTCCGGCCCTGTCAGCCTCGGGGGCTCGAGGGCCCCAGACCTCCCTCACGCCTTGGAAACCTCGGAGCGCCGGGGGCCGAGGCTCCCCTCAGGACTCGGGGTCTGGGATGCCCTGGCTCCCCTCGGGACTCGGGGTCTGGGATCCCCTGGCTCCCCTCGGGACTCGGGGTTTGGATCCTCCTGGCTCCCCTCACAGCCGGGGACTGGGAGCCGCGGCCTCCCGTCGTGTCCCGGGCACTCCTCAGGCGCCAGGGTGCCCTCGGGGCTCGGGGTACCCTGATCCTCAGGACAGCAGGACATCGCCTTAAGCTGCGCCCAGGGAAGGGTTAGGTTGGATATTAGGAAGAAGTTCACAAGAAGGATTAGACAATGGGCGGCACAGGGAGGTGGTGGAGTCACCGTCCCCGGCGGTGTTTAAGGAAAGACTGGACGTGGCACTCGGTGTCATGGTACAGTTGACGTGGTGATGTTCGCAGAGAGGTTGAACTCGATGATCTCAGAGGTCTTTTCCAACCCCAGGGATTCCGCGATCCCTTCACGCTGCTGGCGTTGGGACGCCCTGGCTGCCCTTCCGCACGGGCTGTCACCGACTCTCCGCAGGGCCGGGGGCTGACACCCCTGTGGCCGCCCGGGGCGGTGCCGCCGCCGGCCAGCCGCTCCCGGGGGAGGCGCGGGCGGAGAGCAGCGGGGACCCCCCGGGTGGGGATCCCGTCCCGCGGCTGCCGGAGGCGGAGCCGCCGCCCCCGCGCCCCGTGCCCGCCCTCCCGGCGTGCCCCGCGGAGGGGCGGGCGGCTCATGTCCGCCATCCCGGCGTGCTGCGCGCCCGGGCAGCAGCCGGAGCAGCCGCGGCGGCCGCGTCCCCTCCCTGCGCTGTGAGACAGCAGCACCGCCCGCGGAGCGCGAGTGAGGAGCCGCCGCCCGCGCCTCTCCCCCCGCGTCCTCCTGCTCCTGCTGCTCCTCCGCCCTGTCCCGCGCCGCTGCCCGGCCGGCCATGCCGTCTCGGGCAAGGTAATGAGCCGCAGAGCCCCGGGGTCTCGGCTGAGCGGCACCGGCAGCAGGCAGCACTACCACCCGCGGGGCTGGAATGACTGGCAACCCAGGTGGGCAGGGCTGGGGCCGGGGGCGCGGGCTCGGGGCTGCGAGAGCGGGGCGGGTGGCTCGGCCGGGCCCCACCGCCGGGCCTGGGGGAGCGGGGCGGCGGCGGAGCCACTTCCTGGCGGCCGGGCCTAGCGCGGGAGGGCGGGCGGGCCCAGGCGGCGGGACGGGGCCGCGTCTGCCGGAGGCGGGACGGGGCCGGGGTGTCAGCGCCCGGCGGGGTGGGAGCTCCCGCGGCCTGTAACGTGTGCGGCCGGTGGCCGGTGTGTGCCTGCGGGCAGCGCGTCCCTCCCTGGCGGCCGCGGGGCGGGGAGCGGGGGTGGGCTCGGGTCCCGTATTTTCAGCCTGTTTTTCAGCTGGAACACAGCCAGGGAAGAGCTGAGGCTGCAGGAGTACTCGTAGTTTTTTGAGGGTTAACATGGTACTACATAGGTTTATTTTGGATTTTTTTTTTAAACAATCAGGGGAGAATAGTTGATCTATATAAGCTCTCAACCCAGCCTACTTAAAATGTGTTGTAAGGCTTTAGGTGTGTTTTACACCTGGCACGTTATAGTAAAATTCAAAATCTGTTCACTGATTTAGTTAGATGTAGAGAGTGTATTTCAGGTCTTAATTATTTCTAATCTATCTCATGCCAATGTATTTGCTCTACTGCTCAGTATTGCTGTTTTCAGTGTCAAAATTGTCATATAGAAATCCTAAATAAATTTGGTGTTTCTTAGGTTTTTAGAAAAATATGTGGATTTGAGGCTTTTTTTAGAGTTTTTGAAAGTTTAACACAACATGGGACCCTACTTACAAACTTTCCAGTAGAGAACAGAGTGGCACATGCTTGGGAATATATTGACACGTGATGGTCCCAGTCTCATGTAGTTTGGACTAGAAAAATTGGGTGAATGGGAAGGTCACTTCAGCATTTACTGTGAAAGAAGCTTTCCTTTTGCTTGAACAGCTAACAGCCCAGCCTCTAGGGCCAGTGCTAGAGGCTGTTCAATTCTTAATGGTGTATGGGACATGGTTATTTAAATTCTAATTTCTTCTGTGATTGAAATACTTGGTCGCATAATTTACTATTTTTTCTTCACTTAAGAACTTATGAACATTATTGGTGACATTTTTTTAGAGCATCTAGATTTTTTTGGGGAGAGAATTAAGAAGACTGATCTCTTACTCCTTACCTACTTCTTCAGTTTTCTGGGCTACACTCTTTAATTCTGGACCCTAACTTGTGACCTTTCCACCTGGAAGATATTGATGTGTCTTTGCAGTGGATGATTTCTATAAATGCATTTTGGTTGGATATATGAACTTGTCATGAGTTCTATCTTTTTATCTAAAAAATACATCTTCTGAGGGTTAGGAAGCTGATTTTATCCAATGTAGTATTGCCTACAGAGGGTTCAGTAGAGTTAAGGGTGACAGTAAGAGTGTAATTACAGAAATGCTTTGCCTGGTGAAAAGGCTGGTTTAAGAAGTTACCTCCATGTGTGGCTTTGGTGTGTTCCCTGTAGTTTGGTGCTTCCTTAGCTCTCAAGTACACCTGTGTGACCTGGGCTGCTAAAATGATTGTCACAAATTGCCACAAAGCCACAGAAGAGCCAAAGCTGGGAAAAGTGAGAGCACCAGGGCAAGTGTGGCAGCCTAAGGGAGCCTCAGCATGGATAGGGCCTTGTTGTGTTTCCATCACACTGTGTGATCAAGAGCTTCTGCTAAGAAATAGCCAACACCTCTACACTGGTGCTGACACTTCTCAGAATTTAACTGTATCATTTCCTTTAAATATTATCTTTTTTTTTTTTTTTTAAATTCTGGTGGGGGATACCAGGAATCAGAAACGTTCACACAATCCCGAACACAGCACATTTTCATCTACGTGCAGCACTCCATTTTTTTACATCTCAGAAAGATTGGTGATGGGAAACCTGAGTCTACACTATGAATTTAAGGACAGTGCAGAGATTAAATCAGTCTGTCTGTTTGGTGTTAACTAATTTTTAAAAGTGATTCACATGCATGGTTGAAAGGAGATCTGTTATATAAAACTGACAGTCTGTGTTGCTTTCATAATTTGAAATATGATCTTGGACAAACTCCACAACACAAATATACCCACATATTCTTTCTTTCCCCTTTCTGCTGGCTGTTTGTTTCATTTACTTCAGGTGATACTGCTGGTAAATGCTTTCTTGCAGGGTGTGGAAGAGGTGAAGGAAGTGGTGGCCCAAGTACTGAAAGCTGTAATAATTGTAGTTGTTTCAAGTTCCTAAGGGCAAGAAAAGGAACTGCTCATACATGGGTGTATCATCAGATGGATTGTTTTCAAATGCACTTTTTTGTGTGTGTAAAAGTGACTAGATTGATTTTCATTAGTAGGTCCAGATTTCCTCTCAGTTTTTAGGAATGCTGATCAGCACTGGGGCTTGTGGTGAAAAGCATGTGAAACTGAAAGTTGGAGCGCAGAGCTTTTTTAAAGGAGAAGTAGTTTTTAATGAAAATGAGATTTTTTTTGTATGTGTGTGTGTGGATGCAGTCATACATCAGAAGCACATGGACTGGTTTTCCAACAGTTTGTGTGCAGATAGAGCTGCCTGTGTGCTACAGAGGAAGAAGTTGTCCTGATGTATAGGGGCATATTGCTTTGTGCACTGCTTGTACCAGACTCAGTTAATAGCAACACAAAAACTTTGTAGACGGATGTTGGATGGATGTGACAGAGAACAGTGAAGGATTTCTTGAGAAGGATTGATAAGATCTTGTTCCCCCTTCTCCTAATCTTTGCAGCTGTCTAGACCTTTGCTTCTTTCTTTTCTCTTTGTTCAGCAGATCTCACTGTATTTTCTCTGTTACAACTCTTGGGGGAAAAAATAAAATAATTTCAGTGTGCAGGCCTTGTGTGTGAACAGAGTTCAGTTGTTAGAGTGCTGAGGGCTAATTATGTACTGAAACAAGCAGTACTGCTCCTTGGGAGAAAAAGCAGGAGTGTGAGTGCAGGTTAGCAAGTGCAGGGTGCACCATGGCATTCTTAGGTGAAAGTGTGAAAAGGAAGGTAAGATTTTAATTAACAGGACCTCTCTCTCTCCCTCACCTACCATAAATGTAGGCTAGCAGGGGAGGATGTGGAAAAGTGTAAAACAACATCTGTCACATCTGAGCAAACTTCCAGAAGTGTCCTATTAGGTTTTAGTACTGAAATAATGAAAATGGCATGTGTCCTTCTCCTACAGCATAAGTCAGTGTTACAAGTTACTAATTTCTGATAGCGGTGCTTGCCAAATCAAGTTACTGCCTGGTCCTCATGGGTGTACACCCAACAAGACAAGACAGTAAAATATGGTCTCCTTGCAGGTAGATTGTGGCCTAAGCAGCCCTTCCAGCATATTGGCTGGAAGTTTGTGACTGAGGACAAGTAAGTACCCTGTATTTAATTCAGACAGGTTGGGAGATACTGGCAGGGAGCAAAGAAACTCATTAGACCAAATGGCCCAGGAAAGTGCTGCTCAGAGCAGTGCTTTTCACATGGCTGTGAGGGGCAGAGGCATGTCCTTTACAAAAAGCAAGCACTCACTGTGGAAATTGTCTGATCATAGTGCTGCATCCAGGCAGTGAATGACAGGCAGGTGATGGTAGCAGGTGCTGTGTAGAAGGAAAGTTGAGACAGAGACTGTTTCTTCTGTGCTTGCATATACAACAAAGTACCTGTAAAACTTTGTTAGAA
The DNA here is from genome assembly GCF_023055355.1 of Agelaius tricolor. Classification (NCBI taxonomy): domain Eukaryota; kingdom Metazoa; phylum Chordata; class Aves; order Passeriformes; family Icteridae; genus Agelaius; species Agelaius tricolor. Next base: position 8,105,277 of record NW_027269279.1, read on the forward strand.
ATAGGCTGAAACTGTAGTTTGCATAGGTGAGAGACCTGAAAGTTGGCAACATAGAGGTGTTTGAGGATGTTGCTGTGATTACCTAAGAATGGGTGTAGAGTCATGTAGGGTGAAAGTGGATGTGACTTCTGTCCCTTCATGGGTAGCTGAGAGAGAGGAGAGCAAAGATTGAGATAGGAAGGGAGAGAGAAAAGTAGTCAGTGATGTTAAGGCAGCTGAAAGAATGAGATGCAGGATCAGTTGTAAGGTGCCATTGTGAAACATCAGTGGAAGCCTTGGGAAGAGATTCAGTGGACTGCATGTGGGAGATGCTGAACAGGAATGGGTTCAGTTCTGGAGTTGCAGTTGATCTCCTTTTACATTTGTGTTAAGTATTATGATAACTCTTTGATCTCACACCTTCCCATGCCATTTTTGGGTTTTGGTAAAATGGAGGAGCTGAAATTTGTAATGTAAGAACCTTTGTTTTTAATGTGAAGACAGAGGAGAATGAGATGTGAGAAAGATTAAAGAAGATGAAAGTGTGTCAATGGGAAGCAGAAGAAACTTGGAGTGTGGATTGTTTTCCATTCAAGAACAGCCATACTAAATCAGACCAAGGGTTTAGCTAGTTCAACATCCTGTACCCCAAAATGGCTGTTGGAATACACCTGTGGAAAAAGAAGAGGATGTGTATATGTGTTACCTTTCCCTGACATTCCCTTCTCATAATGCCCAGTGTGGAACAGAATGAAATTGGTGAGAAATTACTGTCTAAGAAGGGAGTGACCCAGAATCAGAGGTGATTTGAAATGCTACTGTGATGGCAGGTAGATGTCCAGCAATGGAGATGGCAGAATTGCAGTAGGAAGATCGTTAATTAGTTATTTCATGAATAGAAAACACAGCCACTTGTATTTTCTCAGCACAGGAGAAGAAGCAGAAGTAGGCTTTGGGGTGAGCTCAGCCAGGCTCTGGCTTGGCAGGGTGGACCAAGTGAAGATCATGGCAAAAGGAAGCTCTGCATGCCAGTGGCAGAACAGTCAGAAACTTGGTGGGAAGCTGTTAATTTGGGTGAATACAGTGACTCTTTAAAGTTTTAAATATCTTACTGATAAAGAATTTCAGTAATGAAGAATTTATCGACATTACTTCAAATAAACTTGGCAAATAGAGCAAGTAAGCAAGTAGAATCAACTGACTTGGGTAATAATAGAGCTCTCTCAGTAGAGTTGCCTTGGAGTAAATCTTTCATGTAGGTTCTGTATTTGGAAATAAAATCTAATAGAATAATTAAGTGATTTTTGTCTCAAAATAATGTCCATATGGCAGGGTTGTTCTGAAAAAGCTACACATAGTGAACAGTATACACTAGATTATAGCAAGTTTCTTGGACAAAATTCTTAAGGCGCCCATATAACAAAAATAACACATTTTTGATCTATTTTTTTTTTCTGGATAAGTTAAAGTAGTTGCTCTTAGCTGTGCTCTCTTCAGTCAGACAAATTGGTAAGTCAAATCATATTTATACTTCTGATGAAATGAGATAGTAGACTTAAAGTCTGTTTCCTTTTGTATGCCAGTGGAAAAAAATAAGCAGCCTTTTTGGAGAGGGAGGACACACTAGTGGCTATTTCTGCTTATTTATGTGGGTGAACTATTTTCTTTTCCCGTTGGACAAAGGCAGGTTTAAAATCACCCTGCAGAAATTGAATGCAGTATCTTCTGTTTAAAGATATTGCTAAAACAGCATCTGCAGGCACTTGGTGGTGATGGGTGATCTTCCACCAGAACCAGACACAGATGAAAACTCTCATGTGAGCTCTTGAAGTACCTTGTTTACTCTCCATCAGTGAGCTTTTCAGGTAGAAGTAATGCAGTGTAGTCTCTCATAAAGTGCCAAATAAACTTTGGAAGCTACAGTATATGGTGATCATAGTCATGTTCATCCTTGCAGTTTCCCATTTTGATTTCATCTAATATAGTATTTGTATTTTTGCTTTTGCTTATCTGTTGCTAACATTGTACATTGAGACTCTGTCAATATATGATGTTTGTTAGGTGTGTGGCAATGTCAATGTATTTAACTTAAATTTGTTGTTACATAGGATAATGCTGAGCATTAGGTCTGTCGTGTAGGCTGCCATCTGCTTGGTGCAATTTCAGTGTAAATATCACCATGTGAGCAGAACTGGGCCCTCCTGAAGTGCAGGCATGGGCTGAGGTGACCAGCACTACAGTCCTGCCCATTGCCTGGTGGAATGGCTGGAGGGAGGCAGAAAAAGTAATTATTTTTAAGACTTTGGCAAGTACCTGAACACAGACTGCCTGCCTGAGTTGTGAGGGGATGTCTTTCAAAATAGTAACCACATTCCTGACATGAAAAATGGTATCTTTGAGCAACGGATTTGGAAATGGAGTGTGTCTGCCTGTGCATGCAGTGGGTGTGCACAGCAGTGCCCTGTGTCACCCCGGTGTCTGGAGCACAGGGCCAGGTGACAGGTGCTGGGTCACAGCCCCAGCTCTTGGTGAGCCCTTGCCACACGTTCCCAGAGTGGTGTTGCAGGAGCCCACAGAACAGCTCTGGAGTTGCCTTCCCACTGAGGAGTGGTGAGTGCCTGGGCAGCTGGAAATGCACAGGTCCATCAGTCCTCTGCTCTGCCTCTCCTTGCAAGCTCCTTCCCATTGGAAATCCTCTTTCCAGGCAGTACAGGCCATGGCAGTCACTTGGGTCACAGAATACCAGCATCTTTCTAGGATGATTTTTGTCTCTGCCTCATAAAGATAGCCAGGAGTTTCTATCCTATTGAAGCTACACATTTACTGTAGTGGGAACAGTGTTGACAGGTGGGCATTATTGTCTCTTAAATTGATATATAGGAGAACAATTACATATTTTTTACTAAAATTGGACTCACCTTTTAGTTGGTGATAAAGTGTGAGCAGGTTGGCTTGCAGTTGGCTGTTCCAGAAGCCAGAATGAAGTGAGTGTGTGGGTTTTCCTGGGGAAACAATAGGCTCATGTTTTTTACCACAATGGAAAATTTTACAAAGCGTTCAAAGGCTGTCCTGTGGGAAGTGGGGTTAGCTGAGAACATGTGTAGTCCTTCGGTTGATAGGGATGCACAGAACAGTGTTAAAAATTGTACATTTAATCAGCTTTTCTACAGACGTAGGAATTTCGGTGTTAATGGTTGACAATTAGAGATGATTCAGTTTACAGCACATTGCCTTAAAAAAGCGATGCCCTTTGGGAAGGTAAATGTAAGAAGCCATCAGTACTTAAATTTGCCAGCCGAAAATTTGTCAGGCTGTTTCATTAAAAAGCTAATGTAATTGTTCAAAGTGAACTGGGAGGTTTTAGGGCAGGGAGAAGATCTGGGGTCTCTGTATGTCTGGAAATTTGCATATGATTTTTGGTCACAATTAAAGTTCATAACCTGTGAAGTGCAGAACTTTCCTGTTCAGCATAGCTTGGGTGAATGACGATGGAACAATTAAATAAAGATTTTTACAATCCTAGTTAACTGTCATGAATAAAGACTTTTACTAAGGCTTTGCCTCTAGAGTAGAGGCAATAGAGCCTATTTTTCAAATAGTCCAAGCAAGTGCCCAACAAAGCAGCAGATGTGATGGCACAGTGAATACTGAGTGAGAAAAAGTGTCTTACTGTGTATGTCTAAAAATGAGCTTGCTTACAGTGCAAAAGGGAATAATACCTGCTAAGCAAATATAATATCAACTTGCACTGTGACAACATGGAAAAAGCACAGTTTTCTTATTGTTCCAAACTGATAATATAATGTCTTTTAACATTCTCAGGAGAATAAAATGTGTGTCTTTAATTCCAGTTGGTTTTGCAAGTGTCAGTGCTCATGGTATTCCTCTTGCAGTTGTTCTGAGGCTGGGCTGTGTTGGACAGTAGCAAACCTTTAGTACTGTTTAAGTAACAACTGCTTATCAAAAAGTTTACCTCTGTTTTTCCCTTTTGGCCTTGAGATGTATTTCCCTTTTTCCTGAATTTGTCTACCAGTTCTAATCACAGTGTTGTCTTGAAAAGGAAAAATGAAAGAAATTTTCTTTAAGGACATGTGGTGTTTATCCTTACACAAATTGTAGTTAATTTACATGAGTGATCTGTCCTGCTTTTTTGTAAAATAATCAAATGAACTATCCAAAACTTTAAGTAAAAATAGTAGATCTTTAGAGTAGGGAAAGCTTGCTGTAAATAATCTGAATAGTCTAATTTTAAATACACTGGAGTTGAGTGAAATTCTGCTGACTCTCCCTTTGGATGGGTATGGCTTTATTTGTTTTAATATCATCCTCCCATCATTGCTTCTAAGAGTGCATTTAAAGTGATTGGTTGAGTTTATGTTCTGAAGTCTCATGCACACATGTTTATTATTTAAGTCCTGTATGTTTAAAAATTAAACCACTTAGTGTGTCCAGGGAGAAGAGTTGATTTCATAATTTTAATCTTTTCCCTTAAAAGTTTAGTCTGGTCTATATCAGTTTTCTGATATGAGAGTGGTTCAAACCTAATGCAGATTTTTTTTTTAAGTTGCCTTTTATCTGCAGACATTTACACTTAAGGATCACAGCTCTTAATTTACCTTTCAGTTTTTCACAGTAAAGTCGGCTTCTTTCCTTTTTTATTTTGTAAAAACTTCAGCTGTGATTTTTGTCCTGATCATCAGTCACATTCTTCCATCTAATAAGAGGGTTTATGTTGCTGAGTAAGGCCCATGGCATATTACAGAAATGTTCATCTGTAGATTAGTGATGACTTTCACAAATGGTAGGCACTGTCTCATCCAGCTGTGATACATACCTGGACCTAGTTGTGTTTTATTTGTCACCTCTGGGAAGTAATGTTTGCCTTGTATAGACATGCAACTGGAAAGAGACTTGAGAAGGTCATAAGAAAAGGCACTGGCACACTAGAATGGATTTCCCTTGCATGTTGCTGTGATAATTAGTCAATTCCTGTCCCAATGTGAATTTAAGGTCACTTTTTAAGCAACAGGTTAGACAAACAACTTTTTTGACATAGTGAAATACATTTGGGATTGTCATTTAAATATGTTGCATTTATAAGTGAATGTGAATTCCACTCCTGTTATATCCCTACATAAAAAAAATATTTTTCTCTTTGTAGAACTGACAGTGCATCAGCTGACCAGGACAATTTAAAATATTCTTCATCCAGAGATCGGGGCAGTTCTGCCTCCTATGGATTACAACCCTCAAATTCAGCTGTGGTGTCTCGGCAAAGACACGATGATATCAGAGTCCACACTGACATACAGAATGAAGAAAAAGGTACCCAGATTGTGTTTCATGTGTGATTGTGAGGGGACGAGCAGGGAAAGGCAGGAAACTGAAATGGTGGAGAAAGTCTTGTTTTGTTTTGTTTTGTTTCCCCTCCCTCCAAAACAGGCAGTGAACTGATTTGTCTCATTGCCACAGGATCAGTGTTTTGGGAGATTTGTCAGGGATCAAAGAAATACTGTGGTTGTTGTGAATACTGAGAAAAACATGCAGTTGTGTTAGGAGAAGAATGCAAGAGAAGGCTTGATGTGTTCACAGAATTAGTACTTTTTCCTGAAGAATGATATTCTGGATGTGTCTGGTCTTCAGGCTGTAATTTCTTCCTGAATAGTCTCCAGTACTTCTGGTATTGGATTAAATGGGCTACAAGGCTGATCTATTGCCTGTTGTAGCTTTTCTGCACCAAACTGGAATCTTTATTCAGCAATCAGTTCTATATTCTTATAATTAATGTCAGTTTCTACTTTCATGTACCTCAGTCTGACTTCATGTAAATCATGTGATGTGTGATTCATACATTTTTACTGGTTTTGGTTTTTTTTTATCCTTAGGATGTGAATACTATCTCTAGGAAATAACTAAACAGTCAGAATCACATCTTTTCTGTAATTATGAAAAGTCTATATTCTGATTATTTTTCTTTCTTTAATTGCCAAATACAGATATCAAATTGGAGGATTTCTTACTTGCAGAGTCACTTTTTGACTATGTAAATCCTCAGGCAGGCCAGACTCAAGAGAAAATCTCACAGGAATAGTAGTGTGGGAGTTTTTGTTCAGGACCCTAAAAAGTATTTGAACTCCCCCCAGTTCTCTGGCCTGTAACTGACTGTGAATAATTGCGGTATCTTAGGGGAAATTACAGCTGGATGCAAATTAATTTTTTTATAAGTAGAAGGTAGTGTTAGTAGGTGGGAGAAGCATGAAGCATGTTTATCTGCATAGTTTGAGAACCTTAAGATTTGTTTTACTTCAGTAGAGAAACTGCTTAGGAGGTGAGTGTATTTGTCTGTCTGCTAATGTGGAATGTTGTACTGTGTTTAACACAGACTGGCAGAGGAGGTTGTTCTTCTAATTTGAAGGGTGCTGGTATTTAAAGAATGTACTGGCAGTGCAGTGAAATAGTGAGTTTTGGAGAAATTCAGAAAGGTAGTTTGTGAAGTTGCTGGGAAAGTGCCATTTGAGAAGAAAAATGTACCTGGTTCTCCCTCCAGTGCTGTATCTTGCAGGGCATGTCTCTGCTAGCTCAGCACTTCGTGCTGTTTTGTTCAGGTGTGACTTGAGAAGAAGTGATTAGGATATTCTCACTATAAAACCAAGTTCCAGGTGTATCTAGTTAGTTTTTATTAGTGGAGAAATTTGTAAGCTTAAAGATGCAGAATAGTTTCTTTGTTTACTAAGATTTTTCAGTTCATCTCTTGGAGTCTGCCAGCATGGAATTTTCATTGGAGATTTTCTGTCCTGGCTTCCATACGCCCCCTACCCACCTCCCCCCATTTTCTGGTGTTAATAATAAAAATCACTTACAAATTTACAATTTTTGGAAGTTTTTCAGGTTTGAAAACCTCTAAGGATGTGACTCTTATGTTTAGGCTCAAATGCATTAATTGCTGCTAGAAGTTACCTCCTTCATAGGACAGTGTGGTTTGTTCTGACAAAATAATGTAAAAGTGGCACACTTGCTAGTTTCTGTTTAAAAACTGAGCTGTAAAAAATAATGTTGTAAATCTAAATAGATAAAAACTGTCTTTACTGTAATTGTAGTTAACCAATTACAAGTAAGACTTTGCACAGGGTTTTCTGTAATGGTAGGGTAGCCCCATGGGTACAGGAATGCACAGATGTATACTGGTAGTTAATATCTGCTTTTTATCAAATATTTTGCCTTAAAGAAACATTTGTTAAATCTACTGAGGTCTAGGTTCACCTCAATGTTTTGAACTCTACTTTTTTATCAATTCTTTAGTCTCAGTAGGCAGCTTCTTATGGGGAGCCACCTCTCCTTTTCCCCAGACCTTCTTTTATACATTGAAGCAGGTGGACTTGTGGAAATATCTTTTCTGAAAGAAATCTTGCATGTTTTTTACTGTTCTGGGTTTAATTTTATTAGTTGATTCTTCCCTGTCTTGGAGAAGGAAGGCACTTCAGAAATGTTCCTTGGAGGTGAGCTCTAATACATGGAGTGAAGGATTGGGCAGGCCCAGGGGACAGTTTCACTTCTCTACAGTATTGAGGGGAAGAACCTGCCCTCAAAGTGGTGTGGCAGGCTGGAAAATTTCCAGTCTCAGCATTTGAGTGTGTTTATTCTTGTGCATCTAGGAGTAAGGTCAATTGAATTACTCAAAATGATGCTTTTATTTTCATTTTCTATTGCTCAAAGATGTATCTTAAGTGGGAGAATGTAGAATGTAGACTGCCTAATTGAGGATGATAGCAGTATTAGTGAAAATGGTGACCTTTATGTTTAAGGAGAGTTGTTTAATCTGTGCAAGCAGATCATATTTTTTCAAAAACTTTCTTTTTTTGGCCATTTTACTTAGCTTGTGTGGTGGATTCATAGGAAAAACAGAATGGAGATTTCATGTACATAAAGGAGCAAGTCAGTGAAAATATCTAGCCATGTGTACTAGCAGTTTGACCTTGTATTTTACAAAGCCTTTCAAGTCAAAGTAATAATAAGAAAACATGAAATGCAACAAAATTGATATTAAACTTTATGACAATCGTGGGTTTATTTCATGTACAAAAAAAAAAAAAGACAAGATTCTTAATCTGTGACCTGGAAATTTACAGGATATAACAAAACCTTGATGCATGTGGAAGTGAAGAAGGAAGCTAAAGGAGGTGGTGGAGGATAGAGCTGCAAATTTGCATATGAATTGAATAACTCACAAGTCAGCACCCTGGTGAATATGTGGTCTGAGAGCCTGTTTTAATGTCACATTGGTTTGTCCACAGGTGGCTACAGTGTCAATGGAGGATCTGGGGAAAATACTTATGGTCGGAAGTCGTTGGGGCAAGAGCTGAGAGTTAACAATGTGACCAATCCTGATTTTACCAGTGTTCCGCATGGGAATCGTGCTTTAGCCACAAAAGACATGAGGAAATCACAGGGTAAGGACAGTGCTGATTTTCAGGAGGAGGATGTGTCTTTTGGCAATATTTCTTGTGTTCAGAATATGGAAAGAAGTTCACTGTGCTTATGCAGTCTGTATGGATTTTATTTTTTGTGATACGTGATTAGATGGTGTTGATGGAAACTTGTTTTGCTCGTTTTTTGTCTTGTTTTACTGTTCCTTGTGCTGAGGCTTCCTCCATAGGTTTGGCAGATCTCTCAACCACCTGGCTTAGGCTGTTAATCTTTCAATTTCATTTAGATGGCTTTTGAACCCTTGCTCAGGTTAGCCAGATTTGGCAGAGACATCTCTAAGGAGGAGAACTTGCTTTAGAATTGTTGCAAATGGATGCCTGAGTAAAAAGTTGTAATGAATGAGCCCCAGTGTGGGAAGAGCAGCAATGGTTGGGAGCAGCTCAGCTGTTCCTGTTCTCCCTGGGCTGCAGGACAGGCAGTGACCACGTCCTGTCACTGTGTCCTCCTGAGCCTGCTGCTGCTCCTGCCCCCTCTTGCTGAGGAACAGAGGCCAGGGAGGAGCTGGAAGTATCCTAAGAATGTGGGCAAGGTCTGGGGAGATGCAGCAAGAACAAATTTGGAGTTTCAAGAGGGTGCAGGAATGCTGGGCTTGTGTTCTTGAGGAAGAAGGCTTCACTCTTCCCACTATTTGAGGTTTGAGTCATAGTTTAAAAAAAAAACAAAAAAGAAGTTATTCTAAGCATTTTTTGAATGAAAATAGAAACTTTATGACTAAGCACTGTCACTTATTGCATCACTTAGTATAAGTAGTAGTTGAGCCACTGGTAAAATCTGCCTGCTTTATGCCAGGCACATTATAAACATGAGGACAGGCTGTTTCTTCTCAAGAATTAATATTTCAGAGGAGAAATAACAATGTTCAGTGTACTTTGCAGTGGAAGAGCTGAGGTGTAAGTGGTGACATGACTGTTTCAAAAATGTGATTTTAGGAATGGGTTAAACTCAGGCTTTAGAATCCCATTCTGGTGTCTTGGTCTAAAATGATGTAGTCCTTTTAGTGTGTTTTCATGTTTATGTAGAGGAAATAGAACACTCTTCAAATGAAAAAACTTCCTGCCAGTACTAAATAATAGTTAATTCAGACTGTTTTCTGGGTATGTGAGCATCTCTTTAATACTTAAAATGAAGTTGCTGCCTATGACTTGCATGTTTTCTCTCCTTGAAATGTCAGATTTCAAGAGTTTGTCCTTTAGAATGTGGCTGTCTTTGTTGTAGGTTTCAGCAAGTCATTTTGGTTTTTTGTATCTTCTTTATAATACAATGGGATTATGCTGCAGCAAGATTTTGGGTTTTAAGTTCTTTGATATTTTCTTGTTAGTATATTCATTAAACAATTTAAAAAATAGTCTTCTGTGAGTTAGCATGTGGCTGAGACCTTGCTGAATTTCCACAAAGTGGATGGCACAGGTATTTGTTAACTAGTGTTTTGATTAGTGTAGCTTTGTTCATGTTCTTGGTTAGTGTTTTTTGCTTCTTTTTTTTTCTTAAAGTTGTAATTGTGATTTAACAATTAGCTGACACTCTTGGGGAGTAATGCCAGTGTAGATTAGCTATTAAGTGAATAAAGACAAAGCTGCTTTAGTCACATCAGATGACTGATGTCTAGCAGAGAAGAGCAGAAAGCTCTGTAGATGTCTTGGATTTTCTCATTAGTCATGTTGACTCAGGATGCCTCATCATCTTCCATGAATCCTCTGATTTGAACCACCATGAAACATCTAATGTTAAACTTATTGAAAGAAATTTTGTTTCCTTTTTTCAAATGAGGACAATTAATTATTTGTATGAATTCATAGGTAGTTTGTCCCTGAGGCAGGTGAGCTGCATTGTGACCTTCTCTGGTATTGTGTGCTGTTGGCCAGGTTTAATGAAGTGTTGCCTTAGGAAGGTTCATTCTCCCCATCATGATCTGCTTAAGTGAGCTGCCAGGTCCCTCTTCATGCTGGGGGCTTCTGTTCCTCAGTCAATGAAGAGCAGGTCTATTTTCCTGTTTGAAGCAGAACCCTGCTACCTATCAGAGAGAAAATATTGTTTGTTTGTAGTTGCCTGAACTTAAATCTGGTTCTTTGCTTCAGGAAGCAGCTTGTTTTTTTCCTCAAGGTTTTCTCAAAATAGTATTTGTTGAATTATTTTTGTTTATTCAACCAGAAGTCTGGTTTAATCTTACCCCACACCATTTTTTTTTTTGGTTCCATTTATGTAGAAGGAAACTAAGTCCAGATTTTTGTGTAGAAGTAAGACAGTTCTGCTTAGTTCTGAATGCATTCAACACGTACGGGGCTGTCCACATGAAGAAATGAAATATTTTGGTAGCTAAATTGGATTTTACATTTAACTTCCTTTTAATGAAAGTTTAAAACCAATCAGGATTGATTTTTAATTATTTTCTTAAATGACTATTATGACTTATGGATTCCACTCATAGACATATTGGACAATACAGTGCAGTTGATCAATGCTGTAGGAGAAAATAAAGAATTGCTTTTTGCAGAGCGACCGTTGTCTTATTCTGACGAGTCTCGACTGTCAAATCTTCTTCGGAGGATTACTCGGGAAGACGACAGAGACCGAAGACTGGCTACTGTAAAGCAACTGAAAGAATTCATTCAGCAACCAGAAAACAAACTGGTCAGCAATTCTTCCTTTTCCATGGCGTTGGCTAGTTCTTGTTTTATAAAATGGTCTTTTTCAAAGCTGAGTATTGGGATATGTCTGCAGGATTATCTTGTATACAGAGAATTTCATTCCACTAGAAAGGAGAGTGTATTCCTGGATTGTCTGTCTTGTTTCCATAATGCAGGAAATGTTTTATTAGGATGTATGGCCTTAAACTAAACTGCTGAATGCCTGAACTGTAGGAATTAACATGGCATGTGTGTGGCTTTCTTTGACTGCTCTTAGGAATAGCCTCTGGATCCCTCAAAAAGGAAACAGAGGGAAGGGGAAGTGTTGTTGTCTTGTTCAAGAACTGCTTCTGTATTTTAAATTAAAAATAAACAGGTATTTATTCTTGTGAATAGCTCATCTTAGAGCTACTCAGCTTTCTAACTAAACATCTCTGTATGTGGGAAGAGAACTAAGTTAATCTTTGTTTTCATTACATCTTTAGGAGTTCTGGTGGTTTGCTGAAGTCTCTAATGTCCTCAAGTGTTTTTTAAGGATATGGGGATGGGAAGGGAAGTATCCCACTGTGGGTATAAATTTTTAATATTACGTATTTTGAAATGAAATATTGAAGAGCATATTGTCTGACACATCTCCCCCACTGTTTTGGAAAGCTTAAGAGTTCTCCAAGTACTGAAAAAGCAGGAAGTGATGGTTTAATATCCTGCCACTCATTTGCAAGCAGTGCTCTGATACTTGAGCTGTGGGATCTGTGTCTGTCCTTACTTACAAGAAATTGGTTCATTTTCTCATTAGGTGTTAATTAACCAGTGATAATTGTGCTCTTTTCCAGAGGACATGAGACTTGAATATGGGGAGTATTCTGGTCTGTGCACCTAGGTGTAAGAAGCCCTTGTGCAAGCCTAGTTAACACTTCAACTTTCCTCTTGTTACTTCAAGGGTTTAGGAAGCAAATGCTTTCCACAGTTATTCTGTGGTTATTTTGAGTTACTTCCATTCTTCTCCATGAGGTTTTCCCCATTTTAAAATTTTATTTTGTAACTGCATTTTATTTAGGTTTATTGCTATCTCAGAATGTACTGAAATTGTCATTCTGTTGTATAAGTCAGTGATGACAAACTTTGTTAGTGGTCAGAATATTAGAAGTTTGTCACCTAGAAGCTTCTCTGAGCTCACTAATGAGAATAAGATCAGATGTCAAGTGATATCAAGGCCAAAACTTCATAATGGACAGTGTTTAACCTAGCAGTAGTCTTGACACTATTTAGTGTAGTTTAACTGAGTTCTTTTCATCTTCAGGGCTGAAATATGAGTTCAAAGTAAAGTGGTAGAAGTCAGTGGTCTCTTGTCATCTAATGGAGTCCTGCTTTAGCTTCTAAATTATAGACATGTCTTTTCCTTTTTAGCCTGTCTTGCAGGTACCAGACACATTTTCAAAATGCCCTTATGAGTTCTGAGGGGTCAAGCATGTGGATCTCTGTCCCTCCACCCTCAAAAGCATGATCTTGCTCAAAACTTTAAACAAAAACTGGATACCATGCACTGTGTTAAAGAGGAATGTCTTTCTGAAGAAAGCAGAATAAACCTTTTTATTAACTTGTCAAGAAAACTTCCTGTTAATATGTTACACAGTTGCAGCTAATGTGTGATTTTTCAATCAGATCACTAAAGTGCAGGGGTTCAGTGCATGTTAGGAAAACAAGTCTTTCTGGTTATGTTTACTGAAAAGCACTGGGTCATCAATAATGCTTCATCTTCAAAATTGTATTCCATTTCACTGAAATGCAGGGTTGCCTAAATAGAAACTTTAATATTTCAGATTTTATTATGTGTTCCATTAAATTTTCCAGTGATACAATTTATTTATTAATATTAGAGATTTGGTCTTTAGTAGATGCTACTCATGAGCTGTGTGATGTGTCTTCCATGATGATGTAATGTTATCAGCAAGAACTAAACTTGGAACAGATCTTGATAGCAGGCTGCCAGTATTTTCATGGCTACTGTAAATAAATATCAAATATAACATCTAGGATAATATTGCAGTATTGCTTAATATAGTTGATGCTAGTCTGCAGTGGCCATGGAAAGCATAATGGCATTTTCTTGGCAAGGAGAACTGGGAGTATTGTGTTTAATGTGGGTGTAAGCAGGACTTATTGTGGAGGCAGTATTGGGCAATTACTGTGCTTATGCCTTTTATGTATCTTATATTCCAGGTACTTGTTAAACAACTGGATAATATCCTGACTGCCATTCATGATGTGCTCAATGAAAGGTAAGTTGAAAAAATGCTCTAAAGGGGAAAAATAATGTCAGCATTAGGTTTGAAATAGAGAGGGAAAAGTTTGAGAGAAATTGATTTGCTAGTTTTGCATGGGTGTCCCATTGCAGGAACAGAATGAAATTAGGGGGGAGTAAAGCTCTTAGGCATATCAACAGTACTGTTGGGCTGTCTAGAGCACACCTCCCTTGGCCAGAATGTGAAGGCACAAGTGTGGCTTTGATGCTGTGGGTGGTGTGGAGTCTGTCTCAGGTGAGTTCACTCAGCTGGTGGAGCTGTGCAATGCTGTGGTGGTGTAGTTTCCAAAACAAAATGAGTTTTTTTACAAGCTGAGTCATTTACATCCAATGAAGAATGTATGTAGAGGATGCTGAGGTTTGTGTGGGTTTTTAGGTGCTTAGGTCAGTGTTATTTCCCAGAGTCAGCTGCATATTAAGAACTATTTCTATTGGGTAGTGTGTTGCTAGTGAAACAGCACATTTGCATACTTTTATTCAAGTTGATTTACTCCACAGAAATAATATTTCTTAGAATTTTATCTTAGCTTTGCCACTGCTGCCATTAAGTAGGAGAGAAGCAGCTTCATTTCTGCATATGTTTTCTTTTGCTTTATAATTTTGTTCATGCTTCTGTTTGCTGTCATGGCTGGAGATCCCAAGTTTCTTTTTTTCTCTCCAAAAATGCAGTAGCAAATTGCTTCAGGAATTGAGACAGGAAGGAGCTTGCTGTCTTGGCCTTCTTTGTGCTTCTCTGAGCTACGAGGCTGAGAAGATCTTTAAATGGATTTTTAGCAAATTCAGTTCATCCACAAAAGATGAAGTTAAACTTCTTTATTTGTGTGCAACCTACAAAGCACTAGAGACTGTAGGAGAAAAGAAAGCATTTTCATCCTTAATGCAGGTAAGACGACAAGTTAAAACATGATTATTAATGATTTTCTCAGTGCAATGCTTGAATGAACTTTTTGAACTGGAATGAACAGTAAGTAATGCTATATTGACATAATAAGTAATTATCACTACAACTGGGAGGGAACTTTTTGAATGGGATTATTTGGTTCTGGTTAAATTAGAAAAGAATGACATGGAGGATCATACATATTTTGATGCAACTTTCTAGTATTTATGGCAAATCCAAGAAGAATCTTGTTGAGACAAAAAGATAAACTTATGTGGAATGGTACACAAAACCCAACCTTTTGATTGTTTTGTGCCACCTCCTATTTACAATTTCTAACTGGAATGGTGGGTAGGTATGAGAAGGAGTAGGATGTGTGCAGACAAGATGATGTCCCCTTGTACAAGTTTTAGGGTTTCTTATTTTGGGTGTAGAACAGCTATGGCCAGGTCTGTGCTCCAATTTAATAGTTACTTCACAGAGCCAGAAAGCTTCAGCAGGAGAAATAGGACTTAAAATTACACAGTTGTTCTGTGGCTAAAGAGCTAAAGAAAAGTGTTCCCTGCCTCTGCCACATATCAAGCAAATGCCCCTTTGAAGTGATTATTTTCATGCAGTGTATGTGATGCCTTTTACATTTTGTTCCCTGCAGAAGGAGTAGAGTTTTGTTGACTGAATCAAAGTAGTTTGTTGCAATGTGTTCTCTCTCATGTTAATGTGAAATATCTGGTGGCTTTGCTTTACTTTTCAGCTTGTAATGACCAGCCTGCAGTCCATCCTAGAAAATGTTGATACACCAGAGTTACTGTGCAAGTGTGTCAAGTGCATCCTTTTGGTGTCTCGATGCTACCCACACATTTTCAGCACCAATTTTAGGGTAAGCTTTCTTTGTGCTTTGTGTTTTCTTTCTACAATGGAAATGTTGGTGCATTAAATTGAGAAATGACTCTGTTTTCACAATTGCTTTCCAGGACACAGTGGACATCCTGGTTGGGTGGCACATAGATCATACTCAGAAACCTTCTTTGACACAACAGGTCTCTGGTAAGTTTGGCCACAGGAGCTCATGGAGGGTCTCACAGCCTGCTCTGGCTTGCAGATGTTTGGGGTTTATTTCCACCAGTTTTGTTCTTCTGACATGCAAGCTGACATAAAACCAAATTAAGTTTCTGGCTACATAACAAGATACTTTGTTCCTAGCTTTTTAGTAAATTTGCATTTTCCATTTTTTGCTAATTCTGGAAAAATGGGATGCTTTATTCAGGGTACATTTAAACACCAATTGTTGTGTGCAATTTTATAACAATCTTTAATAAATTTATAGGTCTTAGTATATCCTCTGTGAAAGGATATGTTTTTTCCCTATGTTCTTTTAGAGAATCTTTCTCATAAAGATCCTGTACTGGCATTTAAAAGATGAGGAGAGTTTTTCCAGTAGCTTTGTCAGTTTTCTTGGGAGTTACTCACAGCAAATTTATTATGCTTCTTGTATCATAGTCCTAGATTCTATCCTTGGTGTTTACTGCTGTGGGGCAGAACTGAACCTTAAAATTATTTTTACAAAAGGACAGAAGAGGGAGATACAATCTGTATTTCTTTTAAAAACATCTATTGTTAGTATTTTCATGTAGATGACCTCTTAGCTCAGCAACTTTTCCCTCAGAAGTATGCAACTAAAATTTAAAGATTGTATGTCACCCTGTATTAATTGGCTTGGTATTTTTGTACAGGATGGCTGCAGAGCTTGGAGCCCTTTTGGGTGGCTGATCTAACCTTTTCTACCACACTTTTGGGTCAGTTTTTGGAAGATATGGAAGCTTATGCTGAGGTAAACAAGACTTTATGGTATATACCAGAGTTAACTGTTACAGTTTTCTTAATAAACCCACAACTGTGATTTTCATGCCTGTATTACTTTGGTAGGCTTTCCTGGGGAAAAGAGGACCAAATTATGGAGTATAATTCAGTCATGTACAATGACCAACTGCACAAATACTCATGAACTATTTAATTAGTATCACAACCAGGCCCTCAGCCATTGTTGATTGAGAATATAGTGTTTTAGTAACACTATAAACAATTGACCAAACAGGAATGCTTTTATTTTTTAAGAGCTGATGTGAAGACAGCTCATGATTTTTCCTTGATGCTTTATTTAATTGTCCAACCTCAGTGTTTCAGAACTTGTAACTGTTGGGGGGAGAGAGGAAATCTTAATGCTTCAAAAGACTAATGATAAATCTGTCTTTTTAAAGTAAAGCAGCAGATTACATTGTGCAGGAAATAATGGAGCAGGAACTGATGGAAAATGAGATTATATTCATTTATTATACTTCATTTTGACTTTGTAACTTTAGCTTAGTTAACAGGGCATAGAGTTTATCTGATGCTGTCATAAAAGGAAGTGCTTTGGGGTTGGGGGGGAGTGCTGTCTTTTAAGGTGTAGGTGCTTACACGATAATGTACTTACAGGTCAATTATACTACATTGTGTATGTTAATATGCAGGTCCTGTAGGTAAAACTGTACTTGAAGCATAATTTGTGTCACTCAAAGCAGAATCAATAATTTGGTCAGTGCCATTCTCTGTACAGCAGGGCCTTTGCTGGGCAGCTTTAGGATTCTCAGGGCAGAGCAGTAAATCACTGCTTATCAGGCTGGCTGCTGCTCTGGTCAATGTGTGTATTCTTAGTCACGGAAGAGTTTTAAGATAACGTGTGCTAACATGGAGGAGGTGCTTCCAGCCAGTGTGTTTATCTCACAGTGGGGTAGAGCAAGGCTACAGCTCCACTAATGAGATCAGCACTTCTGGGAATGTTCCCAGGCACTGGTGCCAGCTGGCATGGAGTAGGCTGTTAGTGAACTCTTGGTCTCCAGATCAACGTAGTTCACATGTATGATAGGAATGGCCAGTCAAACATCTCCACTCCAGTTTGGGGATGGGAATTTTTGGAAGAGTGGTAAAAGTGTGCAGACAACTGTTGTAACAGTGCAGCAATACAGATGATCATGTTCCAGAGACCAGGAACTTCATAAGCCTCAGGTTTAATTTACAAGATATAGTCTGAGTACTTTGTTTCAGTGGCTAAACTCATTGCTACTCTGTGACTTCTCGTTGTCACTGTGTGCCTATATTCCACCTTTGTGTGTGTAGTTAAGAGACACTGGATAAACACATCTGTAATTAGATTGTACAGTTTAATGTCTGGCAAAGAGATGAAGTATTTTCAATCTCACATTCTGATATTTTACCCATGTGTAAGTTCATGATGTGTGCTGATACACAAACCTTGTGTGCTGCAGGACCTCAGCCACGTGGCTTCAGGGGAATCAGTAGATGAGGACATTCCTCCCCCGTCGGTGTCGCTGCCCAAGCTGGCTGCCCTGCTGAGGGTGTTCAGCACCGTGGTGAGGAGCATCGGCGAGCGCTTCAGCCCCATCAGGGGACCACCCATTACAGAAGCTTATGTAACTGATGTAAGAGCTCCACTGCTTGGGCTTTATTGGTTGCTCAAATGTTTTGTCACCATACAGCAATGCCATTGACTGAGCTGATTTAGGTTTTATGAATCTCACATGAATGTGTATATTCTCAGCTTTGAGTAAATCTTACTTTTTTCCAAGAAATACTCTACAATAATTTTATTGAAGTATAGATGGTAATAGTGGCACATGGAAATCGTATCAGAAATTATTTTTTAGACATTTTAACTTAATTTTAACTTGAAACTGTTATTGTTTATTCAGATAACTATGCCGCTGTAGAAACTTGAATTCTGCTTATGAGGTTGACTTTATAAAATGTGATGGTTCTTCTTTCTGTTGAAATTTCATCTATTAAATCTGATAGCAAACTTTTCTAGCTCTATAGTATAGGATGGTGTAAACTCAGAATAAATATTATATAATATGCTAAGTAGCTGATATAGTTCAGTAATGGTTGAGGAGATAAAAATGCTTGCACTCAAACTCTTGTGGCTGCTGGATGACCTGCCCAGCTGGAATTTATGCCCTTGCAGAATTTTGTGAGAGACACAACTTCTTGGGTAAATAAATGTATGGATTTCCCAGTTGAAGACAAGACAGTTATGTAACTTCTGCCTTAATCTGCAGGGGATTCTTGTGACAAAATCTCAAGAAAACTCATCTGTCTTTTTCAAGGGGAGTTCTGGTGATGTTAGTTGGAACTGAACAGAACTGTGAATCATGAATTTAGGTTTTGTAGATCTCTAACTGAATTGGAAACCAAGCAGTTGAAAGTTTGTTTTTTCTTACACTTCTGAAGTGTAATGTCAAGATGACATTTTTCAGAATAGAATTGAACAAGCTGCAGAGCAGGGGACAGGATATCAAATGGGTGTGAAGACAATTAATTAGCATCTTTCTTTAATGGAGTTTAACTCAGTTGTGTTTTTAATTTTGCAGGTTCTGTACAGAGTAATGAGATGTGTGACTGCAGCAAACCAAGTGTTCTTTTCTGAAGCTGTGCTTACGGCTGCCAATGAGTGTGTTGGGGTTTTACTTGGCAGCCTGGATCCCAGTATGACCATACACTGCGACATGGTCATCACCTATGGATTAGATCAAATGGAAAATTGTCAGACTTGTGGCACTGACTATGTCATTTCGGTCCTGAATCTGTTGACACTGGTTTGTACATGTTTTTATTCTTGTGAGGGACTAGAAAAACAGTATTTTGATTAATCTTTAATAATGAGTAAGAATTCAGGTGAAGTTACTTATTTTGGTTTTTATCCCCAGATTGTTGAACAAATAAATACAAAACTACCATCATCATTTGTAGAGAAATTATTTATACCAGAGTCTAAACTACTTGTTCTTCGGTATCATAAGGAAAAAGAGGTAAGAGGAAGTAACTTCTACAGGTATATTCCAACAGCCTTCATGCACTTCCTAGAATATATTAAGCTGTAAAACTTAAGCTGTAAAGCTCAACTTAAATACGTTGTTTTAGTCTAACTGAATATCTGAAACTTCTGAAAAGACAGATATAGCTACTTCTTTGTTTTAGCATTTAGATTTGATAAGAAATTGGAAAGTTTGCCATCATTCCAGGTAGAGAAGTCCTTAATTCATCTGGCTTTGATACTCAGTGTGTTAGGTGGATGATCTAGAGTCTGTAAGTAAGAGGTATAGAAAACTGAAGATAGGTATCTGTATCACACTAAGCTATTCATAGATAAAGAAGAGTGATTTTAAAGTCTTAGTGTATTTTATGATTTGTTCTAATCAGTTATTGCTGTAATTATGTTCTCAAGGTCGTTGCAGCAGCCCTTGCTGTATACCAAGCTGTATTGAGCCTGAAGAACATTCCTGTTCTGGAGACTGCTTACAGGTTGATTCTAGGAGAAATGACCTGTGCTTTAAATAGTCTACTCCATAGTTTACATCTTCCTGAGGCCTGTTCTGAAATCCAGCATGACTCTTTCAAGAAGCTTATATCCAATGTGGATAATGCCAAGTTTGTTGTTATATTTGATCTCAGTGCTCTAAGTACTATTGGAAATGCTAAAAACTCATTAATTGGGGTGAGTAAAAACTCAACAGACAGTTCATGCAATAAGTGTAAAAAATACTTGGTTACTTAAAATTAATGTATTACACCAGTAGGGTGCATATGTATAACTAAAATGATCATATTTGTCACTGAACTTCCTAAGTTTTTTTAAAACTTCCAGTGCTAAAACTAAGGGGAAACAGTGGGTGGATTGTATTTCTAGTTGTTGCATAATGAAAAGCAGTTTCTAGGAAAGAGCATCTTATCAGGGTTATTAAGGGTTTAATGCTAAGATCATCATAGTAATTGCTTTTAAAACTCAAGACAGATAAGAGCAGCTGTAAAATGTCCTTTGGTAGTATATTAGCCATATGAAAACACTTTCCAGATCTTTGCATGTAAAAACATTAACTACTTTTAACCAACTTCTAAAAAATGGGAAAGAAAATAGTTACAGTCAGAAAACAATAGAGTTAAATTATCTCCTGACAGTAAAAAGGGAAAGACATTAATTGATGGTGTGAAAATTACAGTTAAAAGTAGGTCCTAGTTTTTATGTTTCTGTGATTGTTTTATAGATGTGGGCCCTTTCACCAACTGTGTTTGCACTGCTGAGTAAAAACCTGATGATTGTTCATGGTGACATAGCAGTTCACTTCCCTGCTGTCCAGTATGCAGTGCTCTACACGTTGTACTCACACTGCTCCAGGTATGGGGTTTGATAATTCAGCATATTTTAAGAGCACTAGGATGGACTGATGTGAATAGAATATATTGTTGGAGGGATGAAATGAAATAGGCTGTTACAATCAAATGCTTGCCCAAACTTCCTTAATTAATTTTTACTTTCATTAATTGCAGGGAAGCTGTATCTCGGCCAGGAAAGCATATCCTGGCTTAAAGTTGGCCTTTTATTCAAAGGCAGATTAGAAATCTTGTTTGAATAGAGATAACTGAGGGAGAACTCTGCTAAAAGTAAATTAGGAAAGATTATTTACTATTTTGCTTAATGAGAGATCTGGGAGAGGTAATGAGATGTAAACAACAGATGTAAATACATTTTAGAGTTTATTAATACAAACTGTTGTTAAAGGGAATAATTTTAACTGTTACTCTACATTCTTAGCTGTGGTGATTTTTCACTAAGCATTGGATACCAGATGCAGTTGAGAACAGGTTACTGACCTGCATGGACTGATAGCACATTGTAGCTTTGTTCTTCTAGGCTAGGGATCAAAATATTTGGGTTTTGACAGAGTGTGGTTTGTGTGTGTATGTGTTCATTTAACTTTTGTTGCTAATTGTTGATGTTTTCTCTCCTCCTGTGAACTTCAGGGAAGTATCTCTAATCTTGGGGTAGCTTTACAGTTTGTTTTTCCTTGCCTTTTCAGGCACGACCATTTCATATCCAGTAGCCTCAGCTCTTCCTCTCCCTCTCTGTTTGATGGAGCAGTTATAAGTACTGTAACTACAGCAACAAAAAAACATTTCTCAATCATACTGAACCTTTTGGGGCTACTGCTTAAGAAGGATAACCTTACTCAAGATACCAGGTAAGGAAAATATTCTTAGAAATCGGGAAATTTTTTTCTGTCCGGTAGAATACATTAATTCAGAAACCACAATAATTTGAATTTGTAAAACTTGGGGTAAATTTAACCTGTCAAATGTTGGGTTTTTTATACACTGTTAACGAAATTGTGGAAAAAAAGTAGCTGCTTGTTTTTAATATATGAAAACTAGAGAAGTTTAAACCATCCTAAGATCTATCCAGTAGAAACAGAGCTTTCAAACTTCACTGAAAGAAAGGGTTTGCTCACTGAAATTATCCTTTTGCAATAGTTGCCATCCCGTATTACCAAAATGCTGTGAAAGCTGGGGACATCTTTAAAGTTAAGAATAACTTGTCTAAAAAGTGTGAGCTGTGGTGTGATACTGATGTACAAGGTGAAGTAGTTTGAAAGTACCTTTCTGTAACTGTGTAGAGTGACTAAACTTTTGGTTTTTGAAGGAAACTACTTACAACATGGGCTTTGGAAGTGGCTCTTCTGATGAAGAAGTCAGAAACATATACACCGTTATTTTCTCTCCCATCTTTTCATAAGTTTTGCAAAGGACTTTTAGCAAACAGTAAGATATTGCATATTTTTACTTAACTGTCTTTTACATTTCAAAATGAAGTACTTATATAGCCTTGTCACACTGATAGTAGCAATTGTACTTGTTTCATTTGCTTTAAGGATGATTCAAGGTAGTATTGTGCAAGAACTTAGACTCTTTTTATGATTTTTTTTTAAAGTGGATCCCTGCCTGTTACTTAAACAATTAATTTTCTTAAAATAAATTGCAATCTTAAGAGATTTGACACATCACTGACATTTTTGGTAGATCAATTTCCCAGTCACAAATCATTTCTCAAAAGCACTGGAACAGTTCTGTGATGTATTCAATTCCAAAATCTGTAAATAATATGGGAACAAATGCAGAGCAGTGCAGAAGTTACCTAATTCCAGCAAGAATAACTTGTTTTTCTCCTTTCAACTCCTTAATTTAGCACTTCTGGAAGATGTGAACATTTGTCTTCAAGCATGTAGTAGCCTCCATGCCCTGTCTTCCTCCCTTCCAGATGACCTTTTACAGAGGTACTTGCACAGAGTTCTGTCTGTTATTAGAATTCTGCTGATGATGGGGATATCAACAGCTCTTTCCTTTTTGGTGTTGCAGGTGTGTTGATGTGTGTCGTGTTCAGCTTGTCCATAGTGGTGCTCGTGTGAGACAAGCTTTTGGAAAACTGCTCAAATCAATTCGTTTGGATGTTGTGTTGAGGTGAGTTGCTCAGACCAGCTTCAGTGTAAATAATGGATTAGCTTCTTCAGAGACACTTAACCTGAAAAATAATGCCAGTGGACTTAGTTCAAAATCAAAAAGCATGAGCTTACAATGGTAGTTCTGGGTTGATGGTTGGGCTTGATGATCTTAAAGGTCTCATCCCACCCTCTGTGATTCTAAGTGTCTTGCTATCTCTCCTATGCTTTTACTGGTCTAAGAACAGTATGTAGTACACAAAGTAATTAATAAATTTGCTAAGCTGTGCATCACTTCTTGAAGCAAACACTGAGTATCTGTGAGGTCCCTGTTGTCCAGAGCTTCAGCAATATTATGTCCTATAATTTGCCTTGAAGACCTGAACTCTGAAAGCACTTGGTATTAATACCAAAGCATGTAATTACTTCTAGTCATCCTGTATAGATATAGTGTGTGTGTAACTCTTACAAACCTTGTTTTGGTCTATTCAAGTACATTACAGCATGGGTTGTTTTCCCTCTCTTCCTGCAGTAACCGTACCCACACTGAAATACAAGAAATTTCTTTGGCCATAAGAAGTCACATGAGCAAAGCTCCAAGTAACACATTCCACCCACAGGATTTCTCTGATGTCATCAGTTTTATTTTGTATGGAAACCTCCACCGAACTGGGTAAGAACTCCTTGTAGAACTGAAATCTATCAATGTTGAATTTATAGGAAACAAGTCCAAGTTACATTTAGTTTACAATTTGTAATTATCATTATAAACTATGTTGCTTTAATTTCAAACTTCTTTTATACTCTTAAATATTTATAAACATCTTACATACACAACTTTTGGCATATTTTCCTCTATACATTGCTGCTTGGAAGTTAATTTTGGGAGAGATCTGTTTGTGAACAAGAGGGAGATGAAATGTGTACAGTATAAACTTGTCAATGCACGGATGTTTTCTTTCAGGAAGGATAATTGGTTGGAAAGGTTATTCTACAGCTGTCAAAGGCTAGATAAGAGAGATCAGCCAGCCATCCCTAGGAACCTGTTGAAGACTGATGCTGTGCTCTGGCAATGGGCTGTCTGGGAAGCAGCTCAGTTCACTGTTCTCTCAAAGCTACGAACTCCTCTGGGGAGAGCCCAAGATACATTTCAAACAATTGAAGGTAAAGTAAAAAATACACTTTATTTTGATGAGATTTTTTGGTAAGGTTGTGAGGCAAAGGTGTTCATGTCTAAGGCAAGAGGCACAATGGATTTATTTTTCAGTGCTTATAGATTTTAAAGATGCTGCATAATTACTGTTAACTTGTGGTAGATTTTGAGAGCTAGCATTGCTATCCTTTGCACGTTTAAATACAATACCATTTGGTAACTCTTTTTTCCCATGTTTTGGTAAAATGTGCAGGTATTATTAGGAGCCTTGCAGCCCACACATTAAACCCTGATCAAGATGTCAGCCAGTGGACTACTGCAGACAATGATGAAGGACACAGTAGCAATCAGCTCAGGCTTGTTCTTCTTCTGCAGTATTTGGAGAACTTGGAGAAGTTGATGTACAATGCATATGAAGGATGTGCCAATGCCCTTACCTCTCCACCCAAGGTTTGTCTGTCTTGCAGTGCTGATGTTGCTTGGAACAGTATGGTGAATGAACAGTGTTTTCAGGATTGTTCAGTTCTTAGCAATGGAATTCCAAAAAAAACTTCTCAAAGTTTGAGACTCTTAAAAAACTCTGGCTTTAACTTTGGCATAATCCTACAGAACAGGTTAGACCAGGCTTTGTTTCTGAAGTACCAGCTTGCATAGTGGTACAAATCCAGCAAGATTGTAGTACCTCTGATTTGTAGCAGTTACTTATTTGTAGATTGTCAGCAGCCCTATTATAAAGTAACACAGTTATTTAAAGCTTTAATTGCTTTTTGGGGAGTGTAGTAATTATTTATAAGCAACATACCCCGTTGTGTATTTCTAAGTGCAAAACATTCTTCACTGTTGAAATAAACTGCTCAATTACCAGACTTTGATGTGACACTGATAGATGATTTATAGTTAGTTCATATTAAAACTTCTGGCCTGCCAGTGTGCCTGGCCAGTTGCATGCTACATGTGATTTCAGACCATTTACATTAATAAAATGAATGATTAATTGAAGAATGGAGAAAATAAATCTTCCTGCCTTTGATATCAATCTTAAGCACTTAACTGTTTGGGTTTGTGCAGAGGAATGTTGTTGTGAGACTCCTTTCCTGTCTCTGAAGGTTATCAGGACGTTCTTTTACACCAATCGCCAGACGTGCCAGGACTGGCTGACACGGATTAGACTGTCCATCATGAGAGTTGGATTGCTGGCTGGCCAGCCTGCTGTGACAGTCAGGCATGGATTTGATTTGCTCACAGAAATGAAAACTAATAATAGTATCACTCAGGTACTCTCTTTTCAAACTCTGTGGACTACTGCAGAAATGTTCACTATGATATTCTAAAAGAAGTAAGCTAAGGCAACCAGTAGTTACTAAACCAAGTGGTATGTAAAAGAATGAGTTCTTTAAAGCCACATTTTTAATTTGTGTGTTTTTGTTGTGGTTGTGATACTGTGGATTGGAATTTAGGATGTACTGAGCACATGTGGTCAAATACTACACAGGAACGAATGCTACAGTTAATTCACATTTTTAATTGAGCAATTTCTAATTTAGTGGAAACGTTGTGAAACTGGTGCTGCATTAGTGTGAGGCCATCCCATGCTTGTGGTAGTGTGATGGTTTGCTTACCTGAGGGTTGTGTCATGGGAGTACCCTTCCTCTAACTAGCAGCAGCTAAGTTCAAGGGTGGGATGGAAGGATAAAGTAGTTAAAGCCTTCTTGAAAGGGTTGAATAGTTTCTTCAGTGCTTGACTTGATTTGCTTAAATGTTTAACCAAAGGTGGTTTGATAGCTCTTTGTTACTTTGTGCTCCCTTAGAAATGATCATACAGGTACAAAGCCACCACACAGTGACTGCTCACCATTGGTGTTCAGGCTGTGAGTTCACAGCACAAACTCTTCCCTTGGCTCCCCTGCTCTTCCAAAAGCAGTGCAGGGGATGGATATCAGAGCACTTGTAGATGTGTATAGTGAAATACTGCTTCACTGTTTCTGAGGATTCACCCACAGACAGGGGGCTCTTGCATTAGATGACTTTTGTTAAATAATGCTTTTGGTTTGCATTCAGGGAAATGAATTGGAAGTGACAATTATGATGCTGGTAGAAGCATTATGTGAGCTTCACTGTCCTGAAGCTATTCAGGGTATTGCTGTCTGGTCTTCTGCTGTAGTTGGGAAGAGCCTCTCCTGGATCAATTCTGTAGCTCAGCAAGCAGAAGGACGGTAAGTTTTCATCAATTATTGCATGCTACAAACTTGGAAGTTTTTTCCTTCTCGGGAAAGTTCTGCTTCTGAGTCTTTTAAACTGTGGCATGAGTCAAGGCTGCTGATGAATTTCCATGTCAATTGTACTCAGTGAATCTTTTCAGAGATGTAGTATGTATTTAATCAGTATTCAGCTCTACTCATTCAGATTAAAATTGTGACAGTCAAATATAAAACTCATTTATTTCTTTCTTTCTCTACTTGATTTGAAGTTTACATTAAAACTTTTATGGACAAGCTTTTATCAAATGCTATAACCTGGAAATTCAGCTAGCAACCTCATATCCTATCTTAATCCCTTTCTTTTGCTGAAGGTGATATGAGTATTGGAGTAAAATAATGCTCAAAATCTAGTTTATTTACAAAAAAACCAAAAACCCAACCTGGTTCTTTAAGATGCTGACTGAAATATTGAACTGTTTTAGGTTTGAAAAAGCAACTGCAGAGTACCAGGAGCACCTCTGCTCCATGACTGGGGTGGATTGCTGTATAACAGGTTTTGACAAGACTGTTCTGAAGTTGGCCAATTCCAACAGTGTGAACAATGCCAGCCCAAAGCATTCCTTGAATGGTCAGTATTTGTTTTCTTTTTAAGAGAAATACATCTGTGTAAATGTGTGCATAAAATATGAACATTCAGTGATACAGCCATGGTAATGTCTGACTCTGAAATCTGAAAAGCTGTTTCTGTCTGCAGTTAAACTGAACCACTTAATGCCCTTGAAACCACTATTATGTGTAGATAGGAGGGTTTGCAGTACTGAGGTCTAGCTGAATGAAACTAAAGGTAATAGGTAAAATATTTTGTAACTTACTAATTTAAATCTAGTTTATTTTAGATCATCATAACTTAAACCTTAGTGTTTATGACATAATTGTATCATAAGTGCACTAGTTACTCAAAGATTTTTAACTTCTAAGACTTGGTTGCAGTATTCTGTTTCATCTTTGAAAATGAATCTCCCTTGTTCCTAATTTAGTTGTTCTGTTTTTCTGTTTTGATGCTCCTTTACAGATATAAACTAATTTTTTTTCAAAACCTCATCTGAAAAGGTTCTCTTTTCCCTTAGAAGAAGTGTCAGTGGAAGAATCCTGTTAAAGTTGTGTAACTTCGATTTTTTTTTAATTAATTTTTTTAATTTAATTTTTTTTTTAATTAATAGTTTTTCTTGACAAAAGATATAGAAATAATGTTTGAGTAATAGAACTGCTGTTTGAAAATAGATATTTAAGTGCGTGTTTATATAAAATTTTTTCATTCCATAGGAGAAACTAGAAAAACTGTTCTGACTAAGCCAAGTGAGTCTTCACCTGAAGTGATAAACTACCTGGGTAACAAAGCATGTGAATGTTACATTTCCATTGCTGACTGGTCTGCTGTTCAGGAGTGGCAAAACATGGTCCATGAACTGAAGAAAAGCAATAGCAATACCTCAATCAACCTGAAAGCAGATTTTAACTACATAAAGTAAGGGTATAATTCATTTTTTCAACAGTACCTAAGAGTTCATTGTTTTACAACTGAAATATTAAAGTTTTAATGGATTTAAAATTGGATGTCAGTTTCTAATAGAGGCATACAAAGAAGAGAGGTGTGTTCTTGGGAGGGTGAAAACTTGGCCATGGCATTTACAGATGAAGAGATAACATCGTTCTAAATAGCTACTGCAGCTTTCTGGCTGCTGAGGCTGCTTAGTATTCAAGAAAAATATCTTTCATTGAAGAAAAAAAGATAGCAAATTTGTTCTGCTTTACTCAGCAGAAGATGAATCCTTTTGCACAACTTAAATGTATCTCATGTTCTTAAAAATATCTTAATTTAATGGAAAAAGTATAGGAAAGGAAGTGGTCTTGGCTGCTGAGTTTCTTAGTTTTGTTTCTTTTTTTAAATGAAATTTAGAATTGTAGCTTGTGCATTTATTTCCTGAACTTTGGTATTTTTCTAGTTCATTAAAAAATACTTGTGATATTGAATAGATCTTCAAAGGTTGATAGTTTCTTTTTATTTGACAACTTGATTGCTTTCCACTCCTGCATGATTGTGGTCAACATAGTAAAATCCTTTTGGCTGAAATTTCTTGATTTGAAAATAAAAGCACAGAAAGGGACCAGTGAAATAAAATCTGCAGGTCTGAAAAGGTGACAGCTTCTGTCAGAGAAAGAGGCTCTTCCTTCCCTTTGGTACTGCATTCATTCATTTGGTGCAGAACTAGTGCCTTTATTGATGTATGTGATAATTGAGATTTTGGTTAGAATTAATCATAAGCGCTCTGTAAGATTTGGAGTTACTCTTGAGTCTTTTCTTTTTGCTGTGTGATATAATTGGCAACTGGAGTGAAGTAAGAACTATGAAAATAAAACTATAAATGTTGAATTGCAGATCTTTGAGCAGCTTTGAGTCTGGACAACTTACTGAATGCATTGAACAACTAGAATTATTACCAGGAGAAAATATCAACCTGCTTGCAGGGGGATCCAAAGAAAAAATAGGTATAAATGCATAAATTAACATTTACTTCAAATGCAAAAGTAAATATTTCTTTGTGTATCTGTTTGTATAAATGACAGACTGAAACTTCTGAATGCAGTTTGCTGTGTTCAGTGGACTGACCATAACCCTTATGAATCAAGCTTCAGAATGATTGGCAGTGGGCATCCAAACATTGATGCAAGTGTGTTTTCTGGAGTTATTGTGACTGTTTATAAGTAATCTGTGATGAATATTCATAATAGAATATTATGAATGCATACACATATAAAATATATTTTTAAAAGAGAGGGGTTTTTTTCCTAACTTCCTTACTGTGAAAAATGCATTATCAGATGGTGAAACATGATACAATTTGGCAGTTCTAGTTGGTTTCAATTGTTTAATCTCCATGTAGACATGAAGAAGCTCCTTCCTAATATGCTAAGTCCTGATCCAAGAGAACTTCAAAAAGCAGTTGAAGTACAGCTTTTGAGAAGTTCAGTATGTCTGGCAACAGCTGTAAACCACATAGAACAGGAGCAAAAGTGGCAGTCAATATCTGAGTAAGTTGAAATGTGCTATGAATTAATGTGAAAACTGTGAAAACCTGTTCTAGTTTGTTAAACATAACTTTGTGTAAAGCTCCAGCATCCATGGCAGTTCTAGCTGTTGTGAGTTATAAGCTTACTGAGGAAAAATAAGATTGTTTAACATGGAATTCATTTAGTTTATAAAGTACTTGAGTTGGTAAAGTACTTCTGTGTCAGCTTAATAATAAAGTATTGTAACATAACTTGTATGATATTGCAACACTTTCTCACCATCCTTTTAAAGATACTGATTTTGTTACTGATTTTGTTTTTTCTTCAGTAATTTTGATATCATTATTTACTCTTACAGTCTAGCTAAGAAAAATGACTGTCCTGATCCTTTAATTTCAGAAATCTTATCAAGTACCTGAAGCAAACCTCCCGCATTGCTATTGGGCCTTTGAGGCTTTCCACGCTCACCGTGTCTCAGTCTTTACCAGTGTTGAGCACTCTTCAGTTGTACTGTTCTTCTGCTTTGGAAAACACTGTATGCAACAGGCTGACATCAGAGGTAATTCTGTGTGTTTAGAACCTAAATTGGGATAGTGTCTTTTGCCATGTCATACTGTGGAGTATTGAATGTAAAGCATGCATTAATTGTTTTGACTGGTAATCGTACTGTCAAAAGACCTCATTTAGTTTTCTAATGTGCCTTGACCCAAGTTTTTATAAGTTTACATCTCAATTGGACTTCTCTCTATAGTTATAAATATACCTCTCTTTCAATTACACTTACAGTATTTTTGAACTGTTATTTATAGTTGCCTTTTAGAGTGTTGGTATTTCTTCTCTGAATACATTGTAACATGCACTTAATTTACTTTCAAAACAACTTAAAAATATTCTAATAAAAAATCACTTCAGCATTTAAGAACTGAATGTCAGACTTCAACCACTATGCATGTTCTAGATGTAATTTCTAATCCCATTGTTCAGAAGACAACAGTTCTTAGTGTCGTCCTCTCAAAATCAAACATAAAACATATTTCTCTTAGCGATAAAGTGTGGTTACCAATATAAATAAGAATGTTTGTTTGCTCTAAAAATGGTCTTTGTTTTTAATTAATGGAAATGCATGGTAGTAAAGTTGTCTCTCAAGACAACTGTGCCTCTTGCAGGACTGTCTTATACCTCTCTTCAATGAAGCGTTGAGGTCATGCAAGCAGCACGATGTAAGGCCATGGATGCATGCCCTGAGGTACACAGTGTACCAGAATCAACTGATGGAAAAGCTTAAAGGTGTGTAAGCTCTCATGATGGTGTTGTGAAAAGCAAATGCAGAATTTGAACTTGTCTTCAAGTGTCTTGTTTTACTAGTCATTGTCTTGATTAGTTCTGTGATGTAGACAGTTTCAAAAAGAAAAACAACATTCTGAAGTGTTTAGTAGTTGTATACTCCTCTCCTAATAACCCCTTACTTGCTCATCATTTCATATTTTAACTGCTTTCACTTTTGAACATTTCAACATTATGAATAATGAGTCTTCACACACAGTCATGAAAGCCATTTAAATGTGCACTTTGATAAGAAGTAACGGGAGAAAGAAAGTTCTGTCAGGGGAAAAGTAGGCTTATTAGCTGAGAAGAATGGTTATAGTGGGAAAAAATCTTTTGCCCAGCCGATAATCTATGGATATAATTTATGTTTGACATGGGGTGTATAAATATTCTAGGCAGAAATGAAGTCATCTAAATCTCTGAAGCAATTTTTACTGATGCCCATGTACACTATATATTGGGCAGAAGTTCTCTGTGTGTCAGACAGTGGTTGAATACTTTGGTTTACAATGTCTTGCTCTCTTCTTCAGAACCAACAGTCCCAATTAAAAGCCATCTAATGGAACTGGGCTTAACAGCAGCCAAGTTTGCGCGGAAGCGAGGAAACATCGCCCTGGCTACGCGGCTGCTGGCCCAGTGCAGCGAGGTGCAGCTGGGGAAAACCACCACTGCACAGGACCTAGTCCAGCACTTCAAAAAATTGTCTGCACCAGGTCAGATAGATGAAAAATGGGGTCCTGAACTTGATATTGAGAAAACAAAGTTGTTATACACAGCAGGTGAGTGTTACGTTGTAGTGACTTGACTTTTTTCCTTATAACCAGGCTAATTCTCCTCACCTTGAAGAAGTGACAGTAGGGCACTATCACTAGGAACTGATTTCATCCCATTAGCTGTTGTCTGTCGGAAAGTGTTTTCACAAGTTTTTTTCATGCTTGTCATTCTTCAAAAGAGAATTTTCTGTGTAAAAATATATTGCTACAAGTTGTATATGAGTGTGCTGAATTTCAGAATTGTTTTAAATAATAGCAGTGTACTGAAAACCTGCTTTCCATGATATGCAGGTCAGTCAACACATGCCATGGAAATGCTGAGTTCTTGTGCCATATCTTTCTGCAAATCTGCCAAAGCTGAATATGCAGTTGCTAAATCTATTCTCACACTGGCTAAATGGATTCAAGCAGAATGGAAAGAGATCTCAGGACAGTTGAAACAAGTATATAGAGCTCAACAGCAGCAGAATCACAGTGGCCTGTCTACCTTGTCTAAAAACATATATAATTTGATTGAGCTGCCAGCTGTTAATACACTGGAAGATGAATATCCCAGGATTGAAAGTGAATCTACAGGTATGTTTGTTCTCATTGTTCTTTTTTAAAATTAGTTACTGATAAATATAGTGAGGAATAACATCAGTTACATTGATGAAGACTAAGTGCTCCATCACTCATGTATTTGTTTTCCTAATACATGTGTGAGGGGTGTGTATTTTGTGCAAAAGGTAACTATACACAGTTAAAAAACCCAAACACCCAAATATATTTCATATTTCTGTCACATTTTTCCCATTCAAGTAATGGTGGCCTGAGAAAGAAACTGGGATATGTTTATTTTGTTTTGAGGATATCAGTTATTGCCCTGTGTGTGTTTGCTTTCAGCTTGTGTATTTGCTAAAGTTTGAGTTAGATCTTTCAGGTTTAAGCATGGAGAGGATTTATGTTATGAAGGCCCCCATAAGTGTGAAAAATACTTTAGGATTTTTCATTATCTTTAATCTGTAATTAATCTGAACACTTTTCTGTTGCTGCAGAATGTGTTCTCATTCCTAATTTCCAGCAGACTTTTCTTTAAATGTTAAGATAAATTCTGTGTTTCTTTAAACTTGGATTTCATAAATAATTTCATTCCTCTCATGCAGAGTCAGAATTATTGTAGAGCTGTTGGTGGATGTTAAACAGTAGGTGCTTTCTGACTTGATGGCGAAGAACATAAATATACACAAATAAACACAACCACAGTGCCCTGGGTACTTCATAGAAATCTTCTCCCTGGAGCACTGTGCTCCTTTGGAGGCCATGAGTTCTTTCCCTCAGTTCCACCTCTCTGTGAGAGAGGAAGGAATTGTAGAGTGTCAGCAGTGCTTGTTGGCAAATGGAAACTAGGCTTTATTTTGAAGCTGTGTCAGAACTGAAAAATAATTGCATTTTGGAAAATTTTGCACTGTTGGGTATTAATTTTACTAAAAAAATACTGTATACCCCTAATTTTTGGTGTTATTTTCTGTGCTAAGGAAGGCCTAAGTAGGTTTTACACTGTAACACATATTACTCTATTTCTCCCATCACAGTAAACATTGGAGTTGGAGAACCAGACTTCATCTTGGGCCAGCTCTATCACTTGTCTTCAGTACAGGCACCTGAAGTAGCCAAGTCCTGGGCAGCCCTGGCTAGCTGGGCTTATAGATGGGGCCGCAAAGTAGTTGATAATGCCAGGTAAATACAGCCTAGTGCTTGAATTTGTACAGTACAATTGGTTTTCTTAAGATAAACCTTATCTGTGTATTTATGATTGCTGTTGTATGTGGTCTGAAGTTTGCCATGAGCAGAGAAATGAATTTTCTCCTGGTTAGTTGCCTTTGTAAAACAAAGCTAACTTAATTCTGAGATAAACATGATTTCTTCCTTCGAAAAGTTTTATAGATAGACTTGCAGTAGCTCCACAAATACTCATGTAATGGGGATCAATAATTCATTAACTGTTACAGTCAGGGAGAAGGTGTTCGGCTGCTGCCCCGGGAGAAATCCGAGGTTCAGAACTTGCTCCCAGACAACATCACAGAGGAGGACAAAGAGAAAATCTATGGCATTCTTGGGCAGGCAGTGTGTCGGCCAGCTGGCATTCAAGTAAGTGTAGATTTGTTTGTGTGAAAAAATGTTCAGCTTCAGCATGAACCTTATTTCCCTCTTCTTGCAGTTCATGTTAACTCTTGTAAATGTCTTAAAGTTAAAATTCAGACAGTACAAGAAACCATCTGTTAGCTATGTGGTAATCCACCTGTTGGATGAACTGTGGTAGTCTGATCAAGTAATGCAGTTGCATGAGCTGCTAGGCAAAAACTGACCTAGGAGCTAAGATTGCCTGTAGGAATTATTGGAGGACTTAATCAAACCTGCTTTCCTTTTATTTGCATTTAGGATGAAGATATGACTCTACAAATCACTGAAAATGAGGACAATGAAGAAGATGATATGGTGGATGTGATATGGCGTCAGTTATTAACAAGTTGTCCCTGGCTTTCAGATCTTGATGAAAATGCAACAGAAGGATTAATTAAAGTCTGGAGGAAAGTTGTAGACAGAATCTTCAGTCTCTATAAACTGTCCTGCAGTGCATACTTTACTTTCCTCAAACTCAATGCTGGGCAGGTTAGTGTTGATGTGGAAACCAAGTTACAAAGTTTTTTAAATGAGGATATGAACTATATACTTAATTTAGAGGAGTATTTCTATGTTTCAAGGTTCCACTTGATGAAGAAGATCCCAGACTGCACTTAAGAAACACCTCTGAGCAAAGCACAGATGATGTAATTGTCATGGCAACCCTGAGACTGTTACGCTTGCTTGTGAAGCATGCTGGAGAGCTTAGACAGTATCTAGAGCATGGGCTAGAAACTACACCTACTGCTCCTTGGAGAGGTAAGCATATGTTATCTAGCTGTTAAAATTGATTTGGAAACATTTTCTCTAAATGCAGAAAGCTGAAAGGGGATGTGGTTTGTGAAGTATTGCATCACATGACCACTCTAAAAAACAAATGAGGTGGGTTTTTTCTAGTTATAGTTGAGAAAGATGTGTGACTAAAGCTACAAGTTTCAGAATTAGTTGTTTGTCACTACACTGCAGGTTCTGATTGTTCAGGGACTTCCCCTCAAAGGTTATAGTGTTAGTGTGGGAGGCAAAGAGGAGGAGGCCACCTATTGTTTTGGACTTTTCTGTAAATTGGTAAATTTGTACTTCTTTGATCTACATTCTCCCTATGCAAAAATAATGGCATGCTTTTAAAAATAAAATTCTATCTCATTTGAAGAGGAATGAAGTGAATCAGCACATTGGCTTTTCCTCTTTCTGCAGGAATTATTCCCCAGCTTTTCTCTCGCCTGAATCACCCAGAGGTGTACGTACGTCAGAGCATTTGCAACTTGCTCTGTCGAGTTGCTCAGGATTCTCCTCATCTCATCCTCTATCCTGCAATAGTGGGAACCATTTCACTTAGCAGTGAATCCCAGACTTCAGGTATGGAGAAAAGGAAAAAGCCTTCAAATAAACTTAAGCTACTATATTTTTATATACTGGGTAGGATGATGCTGAGGTGGTGTTTTTGTTTTCTCAGTTTTGATCTTAAGAATATTTTTGGTATGGGAACTCACTGATATCCTTAATCTGATTTACCAGATTTTGCAAATTTTTCTTATACTTCACCAATACTTAATGGGGACCTGATGCTAAATAAACTATGGAGTGACACATCTTAGTGTAGCTAATATTTTATCATCTGGTTTTAATTCAGGAAACAAGCTGCCTTCTGCCATCCCTACTTTGCTTGGTAATATACAAGGAGAAGAACTGTTGGGTGGTGAATGTGATGGAGGGAGCACTCCAGCTTCCCAGGAAAGTAGTAAAGATGATACAAAAGCTGGATTAAATGAAGACCAAGCAATGATGCAAGACTGCTACAGCAAAATTGTGGAGAAACTCTCTGCTGCAAATCCAACAATGGTATTGCAGGTAAATAATTCAAATGTATGTTGCTTCAGTGCTTGAACCACAAATACATAATTTATGTGTCTTGGCCTACTGAAAGTTTTCTGTGTTTCTGTCTTTTTTCCAACTTGTTCATGTACTGAAACAAATCTGAATTTTAGTTCTTTTGAAAAGTGACTCTTGCTTTCTCCAGGTTCAGATGCTTGTGGCTGAGCTGCGCAGGGTTACAGTTCTCTGGGATGAGCTGTGGCTGGGAGTTCTCCTGCAGCAGCACATGTACGTCCTCAGACGGATTCAGCAGCTGGAAGATGAAGTCAAGAGGGTCCAAAATAACAACACTCTACGGAAGTATGTCTGTTTCAGTAATACAGGGGAGAATCATAACAAATGGTTATTTCTGGGGAAGTAAACAGTCAAATGAATCAGCAGTGGTGTTGTTCCTGAATCCATACTATCCCAGCAGCTGCTTTGTAAGCCTGGGGCCTTATTTCAGGAACATTTTATGCTACAGCTACTTCTCCAGTCAAATGGGAGAAACAGTCTAGCTGTGAATCCATGTTGTGATTTCTTTAGTAATACCATGTTAGAACCCAATGTATATTGTATTGTGGATGATGAGATTCTTTAGTTCTCCATTTCCAAGTCAGATGAAATGAGTATACACCGTTCAACATGCTTAATCTATTTAGACATCACTGTAAATGCAGATGTTTGGAGTAAACAAGAATGTCTTAATCAGATTTTAGTTTTCAGTGTTGAGCAAGTCTGTCTTTCTCCCTCACCTGGGTTCTCCTGTGAACAGAGTAGTGGAAGAGCAGATCCATTCACTGAGCACCTGGATAAGCTTAAGAATGCCTCTCATTTTCTGTAGTCAGGACTGACATGGAGTGGGAGAATGGAATGATCTGAATGTCTCTTCTTCTTTATAGTGTGGTGCATCCTCAACAAGTAGTAGTAAAAAGGTCCTTTAATAAAGGAAATCAGTTGCTTAAAGTGATTTCTGCTCAGAGCTTCTAATCAGGGTTTCTGGTGGTGAACAATGCATTTCAAATGTTTTTTTTTTAAAGTGTGGTTCAGAGGAACGCTTACTCAATGTGGAATGAAATACTCTTCATTTTAATATGATCATAACTGAAGACCTCATTTTAGAGAAGTAATTATTTTTGTGAGTTCTTCAATGTCTGTTATTGTTTAATGCTGTCCTTATGAGAACTTGGTTTTATGGCATTAAGAAGAGGTTTTTGTGTGTTTTTTATAACAGAGAGGAGAAAATAGCAATCATGCGTGAGAAGCACACAGCTCTGATGAAGCCCATTGTGTTTGCTCTGGAGCACGTGAGGAGCATCACTGCAGCTCCTGCAGAAACTCCTCATGAGAAATGGTTTCAGGATAACTATGGAGATGCAATTGAAAATGCACTAGAGAAGCTTAAGAATCCTTTGAATCCTGCTAAACCTGGAAGCAGCTGGCTCCCATTTAAAGAGGTATTACATGCAAGAGGAAGAGTACAATGTAGAGACACTTGCTGCTCTTGCTGCACCATGTGCTTGACCGTCTCCTCTTGCTGTTCTCTTATCATATCAAAATTGCAGCCTAAAATTTTGTCTTAGCAGTCAGCAGAGGCAAGCTGGGCACTAAAACACCATAATTTTTGCCTCTAGCCAGTCCTATTGATTGTCTGTTATCACATTTCTACCCATTGAAATCACATTTTTCAAATCTTGCAGCTTCTTCTGTGTGGGATGCTGTCAGCTTTGGAAGCAGAGGGCTTTCTTTCTTTTAAATACTGTCTTTCTGAAACTCTGGTATTTGAGATTAGTTGATTTTAAGTTTTAACAAGTTAATTCTGTTTATCTAAGCATAGTCATTGGACCGTGCAGCAACTTCCAAATGATCGACCCTTCCCAGAGGTCCTTTGTCAGTTATGTCATCTTCTCCTAGTTTATAGGTTTTAAGAGAAACTAAATATTCACTTGTCTCTCCAGAGCCAGCCTGGTGTTTTTAAAACCAGAACAGAGGTTTTACATGCAAATAGACCTTTTTTTACTTGTACTTCCTCTTCAGCTTTGTAATACAGACAAGCGTTCACATGTATAAACAGGAGGTTGCTGAATGCTGCTGCCTTTAACCACAGCTCAGATTTTTGTAAATACAGAAGCAAACATCTTGAAGAGCATGATTTGTTGTGATTTTGCTTCTTGTCACTGCACAGGGTATATTTGCTGCATAGAGGAAGTTGTTTAATTTTTGTAATCTTCATCCTGAACTCTCTGGATTAACAGCATGGCAAGGGTGCAAAGGAGTTTAGGAAAAACCTTTGTTTTCTGGAAGATGACCACCATTAAGTCTGGTTTGATGGTGTTTTTGTTCTTACTGCTAACTGTTAAGGTGAATGTCAACCTAAAAGAAAAAACTTTCTTTGGAATAGGTAATGCTGAGCTTGCAGCAAAGAGCACAGAAACGGGCCAGTTACCTCTTACGGCTTGAAGAAATCAGTCCTTGGCTGGCTGCCATGATGAACACTGAAATAGCACTTCCTGGAGAGGTGTCCACCAGGGACACAGTCACCATCCACAGTGTGGGCAGCACCATCACCATCCTGCCCACCAAAACCAAACCTAAAAAGCTGCTTTTCCTGGGTTCAGATGGGAAGAACTATCCCTACCTGTTCAAAGGTAAGTAATAGAATTTTTTCATACCAGGTACTGTCTCTTGTTATAAATTAGACTGTATTAAAATTAGGAAGATTGTGTGGTGCAACTCTAGTTTTATTTGCCTGAATGGTAGAGAGAAAGAGGAGTTTGAAGCATTTGCTCTCTCTCTTCCCTACCTCTCATGTCACCAGATATTTTTCAAGGAATTTTGCCATGTGAAACTGTAAGTCAAATCCCTTCTTTCATCAGAAGCAATGTTCTGCTTGGATGTTGATAGGATTAGCTGGATGCAATTTTCCAGAAGCTTAATGTAGCCCCTAAAAGACAACTTTAGAGACTTCTTGTTTTGCCTTCAAGGGAAAGGCCTATTTGTTATGTTGTAAGGATTGTGTGTACTGCTCACACAGCAAGCTGGCATAAACTGGTAGGTAAATACCATGTAAACACTTTGCTTTAGGCCAAACAACTCATCCTTAATCTACATATTATAAAGACATTCATAGTCTGACATGTAGTAGGTTTAAAAAAATACTAAATTTTGGGCTTTAGGAGATTTTTTTTTATCTAGAAGCTAATTTTTAAACAAATTTCTTGTAGGTTTGGAAGACTTGCACCTAGATGAGAGGATCATGCAGTTCTTATCCATTGTGAACACCATGTTTGCCACGATCAACCGGCAAGAGACGCCGCGGTTCCACGCGAGGCACTACTCGGTGACACCCCTGGGGACAAGGTCAGGCCTCATCCAGTGGGTGGATGGAGCCACACCTCTGTTTGGGCTGTACAAGCGCTGGCAGCAGCGGGAAGCTGCTCTGCAGGCACAAAAGGTAACAGCTCTGCTCTGTGCCAAGTGGAACAAGGCAGAGGAGAAATGCTTGTTTTGATTTGCTTTGTGATTCTAAGGCACATGGTCTTACAAGGATTGTTTTGTTGATAATAATGCAGGAGGGTTCTGTGTATTCATGTATCTTGAGACTTCACCTGAAGTCAGTAAAATTGCATGTCTGTTATTTAGATATAATTGCAGTATGTAACATAAAAATGCTCTTCTGGCATGATAGTTCAAGAGAACTGTTTTTTACAAATAGAATTAACCTTGGTTGAAATCATTTTAGTTCTATATCTTGTTTACTCATTTCATTCTAAATACAGTTTTTGCAGTTATATTTATGAGATCTACTTTGAGAATAGAATTAGGCCAAAACAATGTGTTTTCAATCTATTTAGACCTTAACTACTGAATTTTGAAAGCAGTCTTTGAGCTGAAGAAGTCATGCTCAGTTAAAGCATTGATTTCATATTTCATTCTCACCAAAACTGAATTTGGGATTTTTTTTTTTCTGTGCTAATACATCAACTATCATTTTTCATCTCTTCTAGGCCCAGGACTCTTACCAGACCCCTCAGAACCCTGGAATAGTTCCTAGACCCAGTGAACTTTACTACAGTAAAATTGGACCTGCTTTAAAGGCAGTCGGGCTTAGTCTCGACGTGTCGCGTCGTGACTGGCCCTTGAATGTCATGAGGGCTGTTCTGGAGGAGCTGATGGAAGCAACTCCCCCGAATCTCCTTGCCAAGGAGCTCTGGTCATCCTGTACCACACCAGATGAGTGGTGGAGAGTTACACAGGTGAGTTACAACAGCTGTATTTTACATAGGAGAGGCTGTGGTTTTAATGGGATGAGGGGCACCAAATGCCTGAGGTGTGGTACTTGTGAGTTTGGAGAGCTGGTGCTGCTATGAGTTTGAGGAAATATTGGCAGTTGTGCCATTGAATTTAAAAATGGGTATAGACCAGATAAGTCTGTGTTAATATACTAGAGTTATCAGCCAAAAAAATGAAAACTCTTGTAAGATACCATCAAACACAAATAGAAAACTGCTTGGAATAAGTTGGGCTTGATTTGTTTTACACTTACACTTTAAATAATGTTTTAAGATGGTAGTCAGTCCAATGTGTTGGCAGAGGATTCCCACAAATAATTTTTTCCTGAAACTCTCTTTTAAGTCGTATGCAAGATCCACTGCAGTTATGTCCATGGTTGGCTACATCATTGGTCTTGGAGACAGACATCTGGATAATGTTCTTATAGATATGACTACAGGAGAAGTTGTCCACATAGATTATAATGTTTGCTTTGAAAAAGGTAATTTAAAAAATGCTCTATGTTATTCAAATAAAAGGTTTTCTTTCTTGGCAATTAAAAGAAGCAACTTAATTTTTTATCTTAAAGGAAAGAGCCTTAGGGTGCCAGAGAAGGTTCCGTTCCGGATGACGCACAACATTGAGACAGCCCTGGGAGTGACAGGAGTGGAGGGGGTGTTCAGGCTTTCTTGTGAGCAGGTATGGTTGGAGATTTGAAAACTGAGGGCCATCACTGGCCAAATACTGTCTTAGAACTTTTCTATTTTACATTCTGCTGCTGGTTTATAGAGCCTTCATCTTTCTGCTGTGATTTTAATTTGGCTTACTTTAGCTATATCCTGTGGTAGGTATTTAAGAAACATGAGATTGTCTGATAAATGCACATGGAAGTAGTGGCACAACTAAAATTTAGGGTGAAAGGGGGACTCCTAGTTGTAGAGTAAAATGTTATGTTTTTCCTGAATTTTTTTGAGATGTTTTTCTTGCCCTCTTCCTTTGGGACTCATCCTGTACAAGCATGACAGATATGTTTTTGAAAAGAAAAATGCTCTGAGGAAGGGAGATTTTTTCCTCCTTAAGTGTCTATGGCTTGTGCATAGAGTTTGTGTGGAAGGCTAGATCTTCCTGCAGGCTTAGCTGCAGTTGTTCCCACTGTGGTGTTCTTCCTGCCTCTGTAGTAGTTAGGCATACATTGTGGATTTCTGTACCTACTCAAGTACAGTATTTTGCCTCTTAAGTTTCCACTATTCTGCAAGGATAACACAGAACGAGTCTGTTTAAAATACGATGCAGGTCCTTCATATAATGCGGCGTGGGAGAGAGACTTTGCTTACACTGCTGGAGGCTTTTGTTTATGATCCACTGGTGGACTGGACAGCTGGAGGAGAGGCAGGATTTGCTGGGGCTGTCTATGGTGGTGGTGGCCAGCAGGCTGAAAACAAACAGAGCAAAAGGGAAATGGAAAGGGATATTACACGGAGTCTCTTTTCCTCAAGGGTGGCCGAGATAAAGGTGAGTTTACTACAATAATTTTCTATTTTTAAACCAAAGTAGACTCTGCACTTTCATTTTGTTTATTTGCATTTTGGGAATGGGGGAAGATAGGGTCATATATCAGCAACAGTTCATGAATTTTATTGTGATAAATTCAGTTTATGTGAAGGGAGGTGTTTACATTGAACTTGCAAGTATTTAATTTTCAGTTCCTGCATGCTTAATTCTAAAACATGTTTTAGTGCTTTACCTGAATGTGGGCTAGGAGAATAACAATAGAGGTTTAGAGAGCAGTTTAAATAAAGAATCTCTGTTAAGATTTGGCAGCTGTAGCACTGGAAGCAGTGCTAGATGAATGGCATTGTTGAAGGGTTAAGTTCTGCCATATCCTTACATTCTGCTGCCAGTTTGATTTAGTGCAGTTCAGTAACATCTGTGTCTTGATTGCAGGTTAACTGGTTTAAGAACAGAGATGAAATGCTTGCTGTGCTGCCAAAACTGGACAGTAGTTTAGAAGAGTACCTGAACCTGCAGGAGCAGTTAACAGATGTAGAAAAGTTGCAAGGAAAACTGCTGGAAGAGATCGAATTTCTGGAAGGTGCAGAAGGAGTGGATCATCCCTCCCACACACTTCAGCACAGGTACAGAGGAGCCAGGAATTGTCAGAAGTCTCACAGTCCAGTACAGATGGTGTTTTAGCAATGTACTTATGGGTTAAATGTTAGAATCTGTACATGAGTGAATAACTGGGTAAAAACTATTGCAGTAAGCAGGTCTCTCCTTGTACAGGAGAACTACTGAAACCTTTTCCTACTGAATAATCTTGTTTATGTCCTGCACCTAATACTCCATCAATATAACTTGTACTAGTCCAAGTTCCACACTTGATCCTCAAGGCAAGAGAGGGAATGTTCTGAAAGTCGTGTCCCATCATTATAATCCACTTAAGGGAGCTATTGATTAATAGCACAAAAATATTTTCTTTTAAGTTTCTAATTCTTTAAGTTATTTTTGAAGGTTATTTGAAATTAGTCAAGTATTTCAGAATTGCATGAATAGGCAGAGGCATTAATTATTTTGTAGGAAAACAGAATTAATTAATAATGCAACACTGTTAGTTTAATGTGATTGATGAGAACGTGTTCATTTCCTGGTTAACAGTTGTATTGTTCAATATTGTTCTGTATTCTATAGTGTTAAGTATTTTCTTTCTTGTAGTACTTACTTGCTTCTGTGGCTTCAATAATTCAGGTACTCTGAGCACACACAGTTGCAGTCTCAACAAAGAGCTGTCCAGGAAGCCATCCAGGTGAAGCTGAATGAGTTTGAGCAGTGGATAACCCATTACCAAACTGCCTTCAGTAATTTAGAGGCAACACAACTTGCAAGTCTGCTCCAAGAAATTAGCACACAAATGGACCTAGGTACAAAATAGTATTTCTGGGGGTGGTTTTAGGGGTTTGAAAATAACTTGAGTTTAATATAGGAGGCATTATGAGTATCCTCTAACTTAAAGGCAATGATCCGTATGTAATAAGTTAGAAGAAAGGGGCTTCAAAGGATCATTGAGAGCACTTCAAGGTTTCAGTGCCAAGAGTCTGAAGGAACTTGTCTGTCTTACCCTACCTGGGCATGAGATTCTCTTATCTTGTGCTCAAAATTCTCAATAAGAATTTTCTATGCTTCCTTTATCACAAGTTTTTAAAAAAAAAAAAAATTGAAAAGGTGTTAATGCTCAATATTTTATGGTATAATATGTGTTTTCAGACATATCTTTATTTGTAACCTTCTTTCTTAAAAGGTCCTCCAAGTTATGTCCCAGCAACAGCATTTCTGCAAAATGCAGGCCAGGCACATCTAATCAGCCAGTGTGAGCAGCTGGAAGGAGAGGTTGGTGCTTTTCTGCAGCAGAGAAGATCTGTGTTACGTGGCTGCCTGGAACAATTGCACAACTATGCAACAGTAGCTCTGCAGTATCCAAAAGCTGTGTTCCAGAAGCACCGAATAGAGCAGTGGAAAACCTGGATGGAAGAGCTCATTTGTAACATGACAATAGAGCGTTGTCAGGATATCTTTAGGAAGTAAGTTGACAGAATATTGGCTTGTTCAAAGAACATAATTTTCAAGCTATTACCCTAATTTTATCATTTAAAGAAATACTTTTGCAAGGACCTATATAAGTATAAAGCAAACCAACATTAAATTGTAATTCTAGAAATTTGGAGTGAATATGAAAAACTGCTTTAAAAATACCATTCCAGAATTTAATCTTTTCAACAAGAAAATCAAGTAACATTGTCCTGTAATGATCAAATGGAGCATTAACCTTTGTGGCTTCAGAGTAGTGATATTTCGAGTTTTAGAAACTTCTAATATTTAAAAATCAATAAGGAAAGGTTTTTTTTAAATCTAGTAGATTTTCAAGCAGTTTCTGGTTCTTTTTTTCTTCTTAAATCAAGTTGTTTCAACATTATTATGGCTTGGCTTAAGAGATCTAGATTATATTTGAGCATTTCCTCTGAAATCTCTTTCCTTTCTTTTTATCTTCTTTTCATTCTTTGCTTCAAGGACAGTTGCCTTATGTCCTTGCAAATAGGTGTGGAATATGGTGCATTTTAGGACCTTATATAAGTATTATTAAGAGAGTCATCAACCTCTTGTGGTATTTAGTGTTAAGAATCACAGAATAAGGAGGTTGGAAGAGACCTCTAAGATCAGAGTCCAACCTATGCCCTAACACCTCAATTAGACTATAGCACCAAGTGCCATGGCCAGTCTTTTTTTACATACATCCAGAGATGATGATTCTACCACCTCTCTGGGAAGAGCATTCCAGGACTTTATTATTCTTTTGGTGAAAAATTTTTTCCTAATATCCAACCTGTCCCTTCCCTGACGTAGCTTGAGGCTGTGTCCTCTGGTTCTGTCAGTGCTGCCCGGTGGAAGGACCGACCCCACCAGTCCTCGGCCTCCCTTCAGGAAGCTGTATAGAGCAGTAAGGTCACCTCTGAGCCTCCTCTTCTCCAGGCTAAACAACCCCAGCTCCTTCAAATGTTCCTCATACAGCTTCCCAGCCCCTCACCAGCCTTGTTGCCCTCCTCTGATGTGCTCAAGCACCTCAACATCCTTCCTAAACTGAAGGGCCCAGAACTGGGCACAGTAGGTGATTTAGGAACAGTTCGAACATTGTGGTGGTGTTCACAGGGGTCCCAGGACAAGGGAAGAGACGAGAATCTTGACTCTGTGTTTCAGAAGGCTGATTTATTATTTTATTATATATTTATTGTATTAAAACTATACTAAAGAATAGAAGAAAGGATTTCATCAGAAGGCTTGCAAGCAAAGGAATAGAATGATAATAAAATCTTGTGACTGACCAGGCAGTCTGAGACAGCTGGACTGTGATTGGCCATCAATTAGAAACAACCACATCAGACCAATCAAAGATGCACCTGTTGCAGTCCACAGCAGCAGCAGATAATTATTGTTTTTCTTTTCCTCTGAGGCCTCTCAGCTTCTCAGGAGAAAAATCCTGACAAAGGGATTTTTCAG
Source organism: Agelaius tricolor (assembly GCF_023055355.1). Lineage (NCBI taxonomy): Eukaryota > Metazoa > Chordata > Aves > Passeriformes > Icteridae > Agelaius > Agelaius tricolor. Next base: position 8,149,718 of record NW_027269279.1, read on the forward strand.
AAAATATCATGGCTACAGAACATGGAGTGTTTTTCGTACTTGCAGAGCAGAAAGCAATCTGTTACCACCTGAGAGGGGAAACGTGGTCCGTGTGTTTGTGTTGCACAGGTACGAGATGCAGTACGCGCCCCAGCCCGCGCCCAGCGTGTGCCAGTTCATCACGGCCACGGAGATGACGCTGCAGCGCTACGCGGCCGACATCAACAGCCGGCTGATCCGGCAGGTGGAGCGCCTCAAGCAGGAGGCCGTCACCGTGCCCGTGTGCGAGGAGCAGCTCAAGGAGATCGAGCGCTGCATCAAAGTGTTCCTGCACGAGAACGGCGAGGAGGGCTCGCTCAGCCTGGCCAGCGTCATCATCTCCGCTCTGTGCGCCCTGACCAGGTGAGCTCCCTCGGAAAGTTCCTGTTGTATTGCGCTAAATAGTTTATTTAGTTGTTGTTTTGCACTGGGTGATTGGAAATTCGTACTGAGTATGTTATGTCACGTAGATTGTTATTTCTCTTCTCCCATCACGTGGTCTTTCCCTCATGCACCCCTCTGCTCTGGTTGCCCCTCCCCTCACCCCTCCTCAATGGTATCTCATTGGCTAAGGTCCTCTTCCCCTGCCCCCATTGCCTCGGGTGTAAAGATCCCCTGCAAGAAGGTCATGCCCTCTTTCCCACCTGGGAGCTCACCAGAGCCTGAGGTGTCTTCTCCCAAGCCCATAAACGGGACACTCGTCCCCACATGGAGAAGAGCGTTTCTCGTCCTTGGCTTTGTCCATGTAAGACCGTGTGGGTCAGGGTCCATAGCTAGCCAGGGTGGACTCAAACAACAGCTCAAGAGACACGGATTCTTGCAGAGGCCACATCACAGGAGCAATCAGTGATGGATTCTGTGAGGAGAGTGGCAGCAGGCACCGTGCCTAAGTGTCTCTGTTCATCCAGGCGAAACCTGATGATGGAAGGTGCAGCGTCCAGTGCTGGAGAGCAGCTGGTTGATTTGACATCCAGAGATGGAGCCTGGTTCCTGGAGGAGCTTTGCAGCATGAGTGGCAATGTCACGTGCCTCGTGCAGCTGCTGAAGCAGTGCCATCTTGTACCCCAGGACCTGGACATTCCCAACCCCATGGAAGCATCAGAAGCTGTTCACTTAGCCAATGGAGTATATATCTCACTTCAGGTGATTCTTTTATGTTACTTTTCCCCTCATCCTTCAAGGCTTCAGTGAAGTCATTCTTAATTATTGATTCTTTCTTAATGGGCTAAGTGTTTGTTTATGATGCTGCTGAGATTTTTTTCATAAGTCTTGCTCCTGATTGCTGTATTTGATTGAGCTGAACAGGCATTTGCTTCTGTCATTTACATTTTGATTGATTAAAAGAAACCTTTTTGATCTATACATAAGAAATTACAAAAACTGCTGTCAAGTAAGTAGCCCTGAGGAAGACCTTGGTATCAGCTTTATAGGCACACCAGCTTTACGTCTGCTTTTCATTTTTCTGTTCTGTTGCTGGCAGTCCAGATCAACTTCCAGACTCTTCAAACTGTGTTCTTTCTGTTTTCTGCTCCTGCTAAACTTTACTTATTTTCACCTGAATCAAATTAGTTTCAAATAAACTCAGAAACAGGGCCTGTTGTACAGGCCCCTGTCTCCAATTTTGGGTAGGAGAAAAGTACATTTATAATTTTGTGGTTCAACAATGTTTCCACATTAATAAAACACAAAAAACCCAGGAAGGGCAGTCTGAGTGAAATACCTGCTGAAGACTAAAGTGCTTTATAAACTGTGGCTGGTTAAATAGATTTTTGAGGCTTTTGGTTCCATTGTATTGATTTGAGGAATATTTTCCTCTCAAGCTGCATAAGTGTGTTTGGATTTTCATCACTTTATTTTTTTTCCCTCTTTGAAGTTGCAACATTTCAGAACTGTTTCAGAAATGTGCATGGCAGCAGTTTCACTGCATTGCAGTGGGGATCTTTCACCCACACGTTGTTGTCCTCCCTGTGAGCTCTTAGATAAGATGTCCTCACTGAGCTCCCTGCTCACTTGGCAGTCAAGATAACCAGTCTTTTTGGTGTGTTTCCTCTCCTTTTGGAGACAGAGCACGTTGGTTCTTTCTGTAGCTGCCTTTAGCTCTCTGCTGCATTCTGCTTGGGGGAAATTGCTCTGTGCCACTTAAGGTGCTGTTTTTCTTCCCTACATTGATTTCTGTGGCCAAATTATCACTACCTGGCAAGTTTCTGCTACTTTTGCTTTGTCCAGTCCAATCAGTTTAGCAAATCATAAATTCAATAAATAATTTAATTTGCTCATAGTTATATAATGAAAAAGAAAAGCTGACATTGATGAAACCAATTCACAAATTATGAGCTCTGTGCTCCCCAGCCTCTGCTGAGGATGGCTGTCAGGTATTGCTGCTGGTGCTGTGATTGTTGCTATATTGCTACAGATATCAGACCTTTGGCTTTGTACAGGGTTTAATGTATTCCTGATTTCTTCAAAGTTAATCCAAGAGCAGACTTTTGGCTGACCACCATTGCATTATATTTTAGATAATGTCTGCTGCATGGTAGTGTAGTACTAAACTGACAAAAGATGTTGCATGTGATACTTTTTGAGGGGGAAAAGTTCTCACTTTTTCATACCTACTTGCCAACAGGAATTGAACTCCAACTTCCGGCAGATCATTTTCCCTGAAGCACTGAGGTGCTTGATGAAAGGAGAGTACACTTTAGAAAGCATGCTCCATGAACTGGATAATCTCATAGAGCAAACAACTGATGGAGTCCCTTTGCAAACACTGGTTGAATCTCTTCAAGCCTACTTAAGAAATGCTGCTATGGGTATAGAGGAGGAGACACACACTCATTACATTGATGTGGCAAGGTAAATCACCTTTTTTCAGTTCAGGTGTGAGAGAGTGAAGACAGAAGGACATTAGTTTGTCTAAAATTATTTTTTGTTTGAGGTAACAGCTTTTCTTGCCCAAGAATACCTTCAGCAGAGTGCAGGGGATAAAGTTGTGCACTTGTTTCCTCCTCTGTGTTTGTGTGTTTATCCATGTGCCTGCACAGAAATATGGAGCTGTGGCAATTTACACTTACATCTGCTTAAAACTGACTTTTGGTAGTCAACTTCTTCCAAATATGTAGCTGTGATTTTATATTTGAAGTGAAAGGATGCTAAAAATAGGAACTTGTTCATTAGTTTGTGGGAGGAACCTGTGAAAGGAAGAGCTTGTAACCATGGCACTCCTCATCAGAAGTGTTTGATGAGCAGCTTTTGCTTAATGAGTCAGTGACTTGATTAAAAAAGCAGAATGAGACAAAACACCAAGCAGACATAGACTTGTGCATCTTGTAATGTGGGACAGTAAATTTCTGGGTAGGTGCTTGGTACACAACAAACCAATTCAAAATCTTCAGGTGGTGTTTCCCTTGAGCCAGTTGTGGTGGGTCCATCAGTGGTACAGGGAATCTGTGGAATCAGTCAGTTTAAGAAAATTCTGTTTATTGTGGACTAAGTGAAACCAGGTAAATTTTCTTTCTTCTTTTCCTGTTAAGAGTACTTCATGCTCAGTATGGTGAACTGATTCAGCCAAGAAATGGTTCAGTTGATGAAACTCCCAAAATGTCAGCTGGTCAGATGCTTTTGGTAGCTTTTGATGGAATGTTTGCTCAAGTGGAAACTGCATTTGGTTTATTGATTGAAAAGGTATGGATTTGTTCTTTTTGGAGTACTGTTTGAGTCAGAATTAGGAAACCTCCAAAAAACCCAAACTAATTAATTTCCTTTACATTGCTCAGCTAAACAAGATGGAGATACCTCTTGCTTGGCGTAAGATTGACATAATTAGGGAAGCCCGCAGCACCCAGGTTAACTTCTTTGATGATGACAATAATCGGCAAGTCCTGGAGGAGATTTTCTTTCTGAAGAGACTGCAAACAATTAAAGAATTTTTCAGGCTCTGTGGTACCTTTTCTAAGACACTGTCAGGTAAATAAATGTTATCAGAAATTCAGTATGCCTTTATCCACTTCTCATCCTGTTCAGAAGAACATAAAGTGACCACTTTTGCTGTAACTTAACCTGGATATGTGGTAAGGAAGCAGAAACTAAAAATGAATTCCCATGCTTTTGCTGTGTTTGTAATTTGGGTGTTATTCTTCTGGATGCATCAAATGTTTCGTTTATAACAAAAGTACTATTTCTTTCCCTTTAAAAGGAATCAGTTCGATTGAAGATCAGAATGCAGTAAATGGACCTGTTCAAATTGTCAATGTGAAAGCCCTTTACAGGAACTCTTGTTTTAGTGAAGATCAAATGGCCAAGCCAATTAAGGCTTTTACAGCAGACTTTGTGAGGCAGCTTTTAATTGGCCTTCCAAATCAAGCTTTGGGACTGACCTTGTGCAGTTTCATCAGCGCTCTGGGTGTTGATATCATTGCTCAGGTAGAGGCTAAAGACTTTGGAGCAGAAAGCAAAGTTTCTGTGGATGACCTGTGCAAGAAAGCCGTGGAGCACAACATCCAGATTGGCAAGTTCTCCCAGCTGGTGATGAACAGGGCCACAGTCCTGGCCAGCTCCTACGACACGGCCTGGAAGAAGCACGACCTGGTGCGCAGGCTGGAAACCAGCATCTCCTCGTGCAAGACCAGCCTGCAGAGAGTGCAGCTGCACATTGCCATGTTCCAGGTGAGAGCCCAGCACAGCTGTGGCTGGGGAAAATGAGCCTGAGTTACAACCAATGTGCTATTTTCTTGAATAAGTTCTAAGGTATTTTAATGGACTTTATATGTTATTTTGATTATAATTATGCTGTAAATATATAAGGAACAGTGTTACTGCTAGCTTTTCTGGAAGACTGGCTGCTTTACAAGAAGCAAATTCTGCAACATGTACATTTTTTTGAATCAATACATGTAATTTTTTTCAACAGCCATTAAGATGGTTTTTAGAAAATAGGTCATTCTCTGGCTTTCTTACCAGCAATGCTGTCCTGTTCTCCCCCTTTTTCTCAGATTATGATTTTAAGGGAGGAGATGGCTTAGAACAGAGGATATGAGGTGCTGAATGTCATTTTGTACCTTTCCTTCAAAGTTTTAATTCATTGACTGTCTCCTCTCCACTCTTTGCTTCATTAAAAATACAAATAGCAGCAGTATCAGTCCTGAAAAATGCTCTTCTGAGGCTTTAGATAAATGCCATTATGTACCTTTACACAGGCATCCAGTTGTGTTGTACTATCTGTGGTCTTAATTTTATAAGGGACAAGGCTTTCTCCTGGTCAGTTAATAAACCATTTCATAGACCAGTAAGCAAAATTGTCTTGGTTTTAAGGTATCACAAGTGAATTGTTTCTGAATATTGATGGCTTTTCCTTTAGATTAAAATGATGTGTGTAAATCACATCTAGTTAGTTAATGGACTGATTAATGGTATAAACATCCAAGCCAACAAAACATCATTTACAACTACTTGTATAATTTAATGCTCCTGAATGATTTAGGACTTTAAGCTGTGCTGGTACTGTCTGACATGCAGCCCTTTTAAGTGCCCTTACTTATAAAGGGTACCAGAGCACTGGAATTGCTGTTTGTGATGTAAAGTATTTTGTGCTGAGCAATATTGATACTCAAGTGTTGCTGTTGCTTTCTTAAAGTGGCAGCATGAAGATCTCCTCATCAATCGTCCCCAGGCTATTTCTGTCACTCCACCTCGTCCTGCAATTTTGGCCAACATGAAAAAGAAACTTCACACACTCAGTCAGATTGAAGCTTCCATTGCAACAGTCCAGGTATGGCTGCTTGGGGAGGGTTGTCCAGCAGCACATTGAAATGTGGCAAACACAAACTGCAAAATCATCTGCTACATTCAAATTATGTTACCTGGCTTGCTGTCTCACACAAATGTGGGGGTATTGTCATTGATCTCTTTCTGATGGATACTGTTATATTGTTTGATTTTGCTGTCTCATCCAAAATGTTCTTTGGAATAGCAGTAAATGTCTTTGAAGAAAAATACAAATCTGTGCAAGTACCTTTCTTTCTGAAGGCCACTAATGCTCCTTTTATTTGAGTTTGTGTGCCTTAGATCATCCTTACTGTCATTTTTCATAGCTAAATGTCAGAAGTTCCCTTTGTAGAATTGGGCAAATTTATTCTTCTCTGTGTTAAGATTTGTATGCTGTGGCTTTGCTCAGTATTTTAGATTCCTTTGGTGCCAGTAATAGAGAATGTTTAATTGTTTGTTAAATACTGCTTAGCTTCCTGAATTTTAATTTCCTTTTTTAGTTGTGAAGGTACTGTTTATAATAATTTCTTGAATTATTTGCAAAATAATGGAGTGACTCTTTGTTATATAGTTCTTAGTCTAGAAATCTAATTACTTTTGCTTTTTTTTGGTGAGTTAAAGTCTAGACAGGTAGACTTCATGTAACAATCAAATCCAGTCGTGATGTGTACTGGAAATAAACTTTTAAACAGCATAAACTAACATTTGTCATAATCATGAATGCCACAGTATTTTATATGGTGTAAGAAAGTGTCTGCATGTGTTATATATGCATAATTTATTTAAAGCCAGGCTTAGAATTCTGTATATCAGTATGAATTATCTATATGGGCTTTTTTCTTCCCCAATGCAGGAGAAACTAGCAGCACTTGAAGCAAGTATTGAGCAACGTTTAAAATGGGCAGGAGGTGCTAATCCTGCACTGGCCCCAGTCTTGCAAGATTTTGATGCCACTATTGCTGAAAGAAGAAACCTTGTACTGAAAGAAAGTCAAAGAGCAAGCCAGGTACTATGGATAAGTAAAGTACTCTTGATTCCATGAGTGTATTCACTCTTCATTTCCTACTTGAGGTTTATGTAGAAGACATTTTTCTGCTCTGCATCTAAAGAGCAAGCATAGATAATCAAATACTTCTGGGAATCCCACTTGAAAGCAATAGGAATAATCTTTGTGAGAATTGCTGCAGGGCTGGATGACCCTGGGATGATACTGCTACTGTAACAGAGCAGTTTCTGTGTGTTTTAAAATCCTCACTTCAAAGCACATGAAAAAAACAGGGTTTGTCTAATAGACAGTTGAAGTGAAATAATTTTCCTCCCTGTGGCTTTGATTTTCAGGTCACTTTCCTTTGCAGTAACATCATTCATTTTGAGAGTTTGCGTACCAGAACAGCGGAAGCCCTGAACCTGGACGCTGCCCTGTTTGAGCTGCTCAAGCGCTGTCAGCAGATGTGCTCCTTCGCATCCCAGTTCAACAGCTCCGTGTCCGACCTGGAGCTCCGCCTGCTGCAGAGGGTGGTGAGCGCAGGGCAGGGCATGGAACCTCTCAGAATCACTGCAGGGAGCTCTCAGCTTTGCCTTCATTCTCTGGGTTGTGTGTACCTGCAGATGGAGTGTGGCTGCAGAGTTCATGCTGTCAGTTAAACACTCGGCACTGCTGGCTACACAGCAAGTGTGTTTTATCTCTGGGCACAGATAAAGAAATGTTTCTGTTATTTTTAGGGCACTGGTCTTGAACATCCTATTGGCAGCTCTGAATGGCTTCACTCAGCTCACAAGCAGTTGACCCAGGAGATATCTACACAGAGAACAGTACAAACAGAAAGAGAACAGCAAATAGAAACAGTTTGTGAAACAATTCAGAATCTGGTGGATAGTATTAAAACTGTGCTCACGGGTCATAACAGACAGCTTGGAGATGTCAAACATCTACTGAAAGCTATGGCAAAGGTATGTCTGAAACATGCTTAAATTTATTCCTCAAACCCATGTCAGTACAGTTTAAGAAAAATAACAGTTGTAGCTATGTGCTTTGTAAAGTATCTAGAAACAGTAAAATGTTTGTGCATATGGAGTTCAAGACATAAAGCTCATGTTTAAGAATTCATAAAACTGTCTAGCATTAGCCTTAGCAGGCTTTGGTTGAACCGAACCTTTTCTCTTTCTTGGCAGTTGAAACATTGTGTTTATAAATCCTTTTGGTTCTTAGCCTGTAAAAAATTTTATAATTTAAAAACTTTTCTTAATACATAACTACTGAAAATTATAGTTATTTGTAATCAGATGACAAACTAAAGGACTGAAAGGGCTTGGAAATCTCCATTTTATTCTCTTAGCCAAAATGTAGCAGTTGACCTTTTTGCACATCTTGGTTACAGGATGAAGAAGCAGCTCTGGCAGATGGTGAAGATGTTCCCTATGAGAACAGTGTTAGGCAGTTCCTGGGTGAATATAAATCATGGCAAGATAATATTCAGACAGTTCTGTTTACATTAGTTCAGGTTATGGGTCAAGTCCGCAGTCAGGAACATGTTGAAATGCTGCAGGAAATAACTCCCACCTTGAAAGAACTGAAAACACAGAGCCAAAGGTAAGAGAGTCACCTTTTCTCAGGTGACAAAAGGCATTTTGCATACCTGCTTTCATGTAGCAGGAACACATCATGGGGCACATACTTGATGATTTTCTTAAAACTCAGAAATCTTCTTGTAAAATTTGAATGAATTTAATTTTTGGGTTTTCAGTAAGTCAAGTAGTTGCATGAGTATTTACCAACTCCATTATGTTTCCCAGTGTCTACAATAATCTGGTGGGGTTTGCATCACCCTTAGTCACGGATACAGCAAATGAATGCTCCAGCCCAACTTCAGCTGCTACATATCAGCCAACCTTTGCTGCAGGTAATACTTGCACAAGTACAAACATGAAACCACCAGGAATTGATATTAGAGAGGGACAGTTTACTTAATATAAATAAATTCTTAGCAGTGGAATAAAACTTCTTGTTTATGAAACTAAAGAAATTAGAAAATGGAAAGATTGAAAATTCGTGCAGAATTTAAAATGCAAATTTAAAATGCATTTTTTCTGAAAAATTGATAGGTCTATTTGATATGCATTTAATTGTGCTTTTTCTTGCATCTGTAATATGCTATTATTTTGAAGACTTTAAGCACTTTGAAACTTTCTTTACAGCTGTACGTAGCAATACAGGGCAGAAAACTCAGCCAGAGGTGATGTCACAGAATGCAAGAAAGCTAATTCAGAAAAATCTTGCAACATCAGCAGATACTCCTCCAAACACAGTCCCAGGAACTGGCAAAAGTGTTGCTTGTAGTCCCAAAAAGACAGCCAGGGACCCTAAAACAGGAAAAGGTAAATACAAACCTTAAAAAACCAACAGACCTACAACTGACAACAACAAAAAAATACCTCAGAGGGTTTCTGTGCGGGAGTGTGAAGTTGTATTAACTTTATTTTGTACCCGTAGCTGTGCAGGAGAGGAATTCCTACGCAGTTAGCGTGTGGAAGCGGGTCAAAGCCAAGTTAGAGGGCCGAGATGTGGATCCCAACAGGAGAATGTCTGTGGCTGAACAGGTGAGTTGAAAATTAAGTTCCAGTAGTGGTTCTTGCTTTAAATACATGCTAATTAGCAGGTTTGTGTGCTGAATTGTGCCTTCAGGGCTGAAATCGCGGTGTGAATGGGGGTTCCTTTGGGGATGGGAGCTATTGCAGTGCAAATCAAGGTTGCTGCTGCCTTGTATTGCTGCCTTTTTTTTTTTTTTTTTTACTGTCATATGCTTTTGGTTTTTGTATGGGAGGTTTATGTAGAGCCATGAATCAGATAAAATTGTCTTTTGTCTGTCACTAAGCTAACATTTATTCCACAGCTGCTGGTAGCCAGGGAGAACACGAGATCTGTACAGCTGCCCAAGGGACAGAACTTGTCTGTGTTCACTAACACAACACACAACTCCTGTCTCTGGGCAACAGAGTCAGGGGACACAGTTGTCCACGTCTATTTGAGAATGGTGTGGCTACTGCCAAGATAGGGGCTGTGAATGAGATGATAATGTGATTTTTATTTTTGCAGTACAGCTTCCTGTTTCTTATGTGGACTGCACAAAGTTATGTCTACAGTTACTTCAGATTTTTTTCAGTGAAATATTTACAGGTGGCATTCGACAGTAAATTCTAAGATCACTTAAACACTTTTAAAATTCCAGCTTATTTTTAATTCCTTGTTTGACCTTTTTAATAGGTTGACTTTGTGATTAAGGAAGCAACTAATCTAGATAACTTGGCTCAGCTGTATGAAGGTTGGACTGCCTGGGTATGAGTAGGGAGACAGCAGCTCGGTCTGGTTCAGCGAGGTCAGACATCCACCAGAATCAACTCGGCCTCAGGCATCCGTAGCCGCACCACAGTCGGTGGTGATGCATACTGGGGCTTAATCTGAGGAAACCTAGGAAATCTCGGTGCACTGGGAAGTGAATCCTGCAGGATAGCTGCACTCAGGGATACGCTAAACACAATGGTCTGCAACCCCCACGGTCAAGGGTGAACGCTCACCGCTTGAGCAACACGGTTTGTCTTTCTGCTACGGAAGAACTGCAAACGTGTCTGGGGGTCAGCTGCAGAAAGAAATCAGGATGCTACAAACGGCAGAGTGATTTGGAACTCAATTCCACCTGACCCTGTGAACAATTCAGGAAACACCGAACCCTGTTCAAAGAAAAACAGAAAAATGGGGCCATGAAGAAATCACAGCAAGGGCAGATTTGATGCGTTCAGATCCTCGTTCCTCTTGTTCTGTGGCAGCAGTGCTGGTTGAGTTGACCAGTTAGTACGGGAAAAGGCTACAAAATGTAAACTTCAGAAATGGACTGAAAGCAAAGAGCTGTACATCAGATACACGCTGCATTGGAAGAACTTCTGAGATAGAAGAAAAAGCCTTTGTTCTCTTCTCCCTTTCCTCTTTCCTTTCACTCCTCCCTCCCAGCCTCTCCTCGCATACACCCCTCTTGGCTTATTCTTGTAGGTTAGGCGTACTTCCAATATACTTTTTATTTCAATCCTTCTACTTCACAGTTTAGTCAAATTAACAACTTAAATTCTGTTTGGTAAACAATTTCTCCAAAAGCACTGAAAATATAGAACATCAACGATTACTTATGAGTTGGATGGTCAAATGCAAAATGTAATTTTGGTTATTTTAAAGTCATTTTTGTGATTCTATTATGTACAGTTTCTCAAAATTGTCACTGTGCATTTAAAAGTAATGATTCCTACAGGCATTTGATTTAATGTGCACTTCCCTCTGCTTGCAGTGTACACTTTTTTGTAATTCAAATTGTCCCTCCAATCTCATTCTACTGTGATTGCTGTAGTTTCTTTCGTACGACGTAGCTAATCCAATGTAATCTTTACCTTTTTAAAAACCAGGATAGAGTATCTAGTAGAGTTTTACATTGTTGATGACAGATAAACAATAAAGTGATGTTCTGGTGGAGGTAGAGTGATATGCTTTTTACTTCATTTTCCTAATCCTTTTAGTTCACACTTGTAAATTCTAGTGCTTCACTTCACAGGGGTATACTTATAATCCAAGAAATGAAGGACTCTCAAATTTTTGTTCAACTAGATCTGTAAAGATTTCTGCAAAGTAGTTTTCCTTTGCCATATTTCTTCTATAGATGGCTGTTCAGTAATGCATCCATAAGGAATCTTCCACCAAGGTTTTTTTTAATCAGTTCTCAAAGTATGATTATGGTCAGAAAAGTCTCTCTAAAAATGGCATCATCATCCTTGGATCAAGGTCCTGCTTGTCTGCTGGTTGTCTGAAAACTTCTTGCTTTATTTTTTAAGCAGGACACCTCTAGGAAAAGGCAACTTCCTTTTCTTAGAGAAACAAACTCTACAGAATTCAGCTACAACTGCAGAACTGTAAAGGTGCTGATAGCTAAAGCAGAAATGCACCCTGGCATTCTGAACCCAGATAAATTTGTTGTAGCTCTGTATAAAAAGTTTCTCTTTTGTAAACTTGGTGAATTCATTATGGACAGTTGCTGAAAATTGTGGGAAGATCCTTAATGCCATTTTAGTCACTTTTCAGAGTAAAACCACACTTTCAATACAGCATTTTTCAGTCAAAATCCAAGTATTAAAATATTTGAGCCAAGCCCACTACTGGCATAAAATTAATTTAATTGAAAGCAGTTTGCAGCAGTTCATCTGAGTAGGAAGCTTGGCTGGTGATTTTTGGATAATGCCAGCAAACTTCTGTTCCTTTCAGTATTTGCACTATGCTGACTGCTCTGCCTCCGCAGTAGGTCGTAGAATTCACTTTCTCCTCTGTTGCCAACTTTTTGTGGACATGCACTTTGAAGTGTAACAGTTTTCAACAGTCATATGGCCTTCCTTGCACTCTGATTGCCTGATTACCTCTAGGGAAGTCATAGGCTTTGCATCTAACAGTCCCCGTGCAAACGCATTCCACTGCCGCTGCTTCCTGACCCTCTGCCACCCTCGCCGCAGGAGACGCTGTTGGAATGTTGCAGTGAAGAACATTCGTGTGCACAACAGGACACTTGACACTGTTGGTCCTTTCCATTTTTCTCCAGTTCAAAATGACCTTATGAACAATCTGTTGGAGAAGTGTAGTGACAGGAGTGTGTTGTACCTGCTGTTTTGTTTCTTGGAAGCTGGGGGGAAGGGAGGGGTAATGCACTCACCTGTGGCTCATGTATTATACCTCTGCCATCCAGAAATGAAACACTTGTGTGGAGATGGGTTCTTACTGCGTAATTTAATAAAGTTTTAAAAAATAAAAAAGAATACATGTTTTTAATTTCCTTCTATGCAACACTGTGTGGTTGTGAAAATTACAGGGAAGAATAAAAGTGCCTGATACAAACAAATAACAAACCAAACCCCGAATTACAGCAGGATTCTCCAGAGACTTAAATTTGCATAACTAATGCAAGGGAGACAGCTCAGATGTGCAGGAGTTAGTGGGACTGGCACTGTTCACATGTGTGCTGACACATTTTTCTTGGAAATGTTGACAGTATGGGAGGTTGGTACAGTCTTGATGAAACCTAAAATTCAGGTTCTGCTCACACATCCTGCATAGTAAATAAGACTGCATTAGTTCCAGTCTCTTAAAAGATGCATCTTACAAAGACATAAGGGTCCTTCCTTTATTTTCAGTAGAACTGGTGTTGATTTTCTCTGCACTGAGGCACACCTAGAATAATGCAAGTCTAGAATCACCTCTCTAAATACATACAAACCAGCTGGAGCTGTAGAAGTCAAACAGTTCAACTGAGGGCAATTTTTTGCCTGTTGCTTACCTGCAGTAAATATTGACCAAGGGACCATGCTATAAAGTGATTTCTCAAAGCCAAATTCCACATATGTTCAGCAGTTTTGTTACCCCCTCACAATTCTGTAGGCTTATGGTTGAGATGCCCTTTGAAAATGGAGTTGGTTTTTTGCCTCTCTTCCTTCTCCCCTTTTGGAAAGCCATGATGTGAGCATGGCTCTGCCAAATGCGTTGCTGGGATGTGTTAAACTGGAATTATTAGTGGTGTCCTAGAATATTTTGGTAGGATAATGGCACAGTCAATATAACAAATGGAAAATGCAGCAGATCTATACAGTTAACAGAAATTAGTTTTGTACTTTTTAGGGACTTCATGGTTTGATTTTGCTTTGCAACAATATTTTTGCCCTCAAGGATTATCCTATTTAAACAGAATAATGTTTTGTCTAATTTTTCAGATGTCTGTAAAAGACTCAAGTCCCTCAAGCTGAAGCTCTGTTTCTGTAGGTGCTGTAGTCTTTAAGGTTAATTTACTTCAATTATTCATCATTGTTCTGTGCCTGGTACATTAGCCATTCTGTTTTAGTACACTCAAGTACTTCAAAGGTTTCTGTGCTTTCTTTTTTTTTTCCTTTTTTTTTTTTTTTGTCAAGCTTTTCCTAAAATTAGCAGACACACTTTATACATTAAAGTATTTGACTAGGAAAAATATTTGAGAGGACATCTGCCATCTGTGTGTTTGTTAATTTGTTCCCAAATTATAAAATGCATTTTTCTTTAGTGAAGTTGTGAGCATACTGTTAACCATTTTAGCTAAAGAATTTCACAGAAATTACAGATATTAGCTACAAACTACTGCTGTGTACCAAAATGCATTACTGATTAGAGCAATTCTGCCATTCATCAGGCTAATTTTTTATTAATAGCATAATAAATGTGTATTAGGTATGCTGAAAGGGTGGAGGCTTGACATGTAAACTTTGTGTGCCTGTTCTAAGTGCACAGAGCAATTGCACTGCCCCTTTTAAAGGTGCTCTGAAGCCAGCTTGGGGATTTAATTTTCTGTGCATCTGCTAAGAGAGAATCTTGGTGCAGGAAGAATGGATCCCATTGCAGCATGGTCTGTGCCATGCATCCAGGCAAGCAGAACAGCTGGGTGTAGCTCAGGTAGGGTGCAGGAGGTGCTGAGCTGCTGCTGATCCTCTGCCTCCTGCACCATGGCTGAGATTTAACAATGCAATCTGTGAATACCTGTACTTTAGGCACATTTTTTAATTAGACCTGGTGTCTCTCAAGGCCTGGCTGCTCAGCAAGGGAGGGGTGGGCAGGTGGCAGGGCCTGCCCTGTGCTGTGCTCCATGACCTCTCTGGAATTTCTGGGCTTGAGGGCACCCAGCAATGCTCACCTGTCCCTCTGAGGTATGCAGCAACACCTAACAGGAGGGAAAGGCACCTCCACGGGCCCTCTGGATGGAGAAATGCTGCCAGGGCAGCTGGCTGGGAGCTGGGTTTGAGAGACTGGCTGGAGATGATGGCAGTGCCTTTTTCCATTGGTAAGTGATTGGGTTTTTGTGGTGAGAATCACATAAATAGATGAAACCAGGAGTCCACACATAGCCAGAGCAGTGTTGCTGCAGGGCACTGCAAGTATCTGTGGAAACTGTAAGGCATTATAGACCCACACAATGGTGAGGGGCTGGAATGGACCTTAAACACCATCTAGTCCCAACACCCCTGCCATGGGCAGGGACATGTCCCAGCGTTGAATCTCCCTGAGCAAACCTGTTCTCACCATCCTCAGTAAAGAATTCCCTCCAAAAATCTAACCCAAATTTCCTCTTTTTCAGTTTGTACCCTTTATTCCTTGTTCTGTCACTACAGTTCCTGATGGAGAGTCCCTCTCCTTGTAGGCCCCTTCAGACACTGGAAGGTTACTATGAGGTCATGCCTCTATATGGCTCCATGCTCTTTTAAAAGACTAATAAAATTATTGCTGGCATCATCACTTATGAAATCACCTTTTGTGTGAGCTTTGCTGTGGTAAAATTGCAGATTTTGAAAGTGAATTCCACCATTTATAAGTGTAGAATGTTACACAAAAATACTGTTAGCTTTTAGTGGCATGTGAATGAATTTGAAAGTTATTCAGTATGGCATCTGTTCTTTACATATGTTCTAGGGTGAGTGAGAAGCACCCTGTGAAAGACCAAACCATTCAGGACAGACATATGTTTGATTTTACACTGTCTTCCTTAGTCCCTCTCTTTTTTTTGTCTCCATCAAGCTGGTGCCAGAGCAGTCTTGGTGCCCGAGATGTTTTCTTTGCTCTCATTATAGCCTTGCGTTGCATCCTGGGCACGGTGATTACGCTCATTAACTCACGTGCCTGAAGCATTTAGAGAGCTGAGTCAGAAACAATATTTATATCCCAGTGCCTTTCTCTGTATTTATTCCCATGCTGCCACAAGTTCTGAAGGAAATAAAACACCTTGCTGGGCTTTGATGTTACCAAGAGAATTGGCCCAGTGCTGGGCACTGCTGAGGCCGCACCTGGGGTGCTGTGGCCAGGTCAGGGTCCCTCAGTTCAGAGCGGACACTGAGGGGCTGGAGCAGATGAGGGAGCCGAGGGTCTTCATTGGGGGCACAGGGAGTTCAGGGCACGGGGCTGGGGAAGGGGCTGGAGCAGCTGTGAGGAGCAGCAGCTAAGGGAGCTGAGGGTGTTTACTAGGGGGACAGGGAGTTCAGAGTAGGGCATGGAGCTGGGGAAGGGGCTGGAGCAGCTGAGGGAGCCGGGGGTGTTCATGGGGACACAGGGAGGCTCGGAAGGGGCTGGAGCAGCGGTGTGAGGAGCAGCCGGGTGTTCAGTGGGAACACCGCGAGTTCAGAGCAGGGCACGGAGCTGGGGAAGGGGCTGGAGTAGCAGCCGACGGAGCCGGGGGTGTTTACTGGGGACAGAGCGAGTTCAGAGCTGGGGAAGGGGCTGGAGCAGCGGTGTGAGGAGCAGCTGAGGGAGCTGAGGGTGTTGCTCACTGGGGACACAGTTCAGAGCAGGGCACGGGCTGGGGAAGGGGCTGGAGCAGCTGAGGGAGCTGAGGGTGGGACACAGTTCAGAGCAGGGCACGGGCTGGGGAAGGGGCTGGCGCGGCTGAAGGAGCTGAGGGTGTTCATGGGGACACAGGGAGGCTCGGGGTGACCTCAGGGAGCTCGTCAAAGGGGCCCGGCGTCGGACTCTGCTCCCAGGAAACAAGGGACAGGACAAGGGGACAGAATCTTAGCTGAGCCAGGGGAGGTCTAGGTCGGACATTAGGAAGAATTTCTTCACAGAGTGATTACATAGTGGAACGGGCGGCACAGGGAGGTGATAGATTCACCGTCCCTGGAGGTGTTTTAAGGAAATATCTGATGTGTATCAGTCAGTGCCGTGGCGCAGTTGACAAAGCGGTACTCGCTCGCAGGCTGCACTCAGAACTCTTTTCCAACGCGACTTTTTAAGTGGGGGTGCCGCCCCTCCCCGGAGCCGAGCAGCGCCCCCCACGCGGGCCCGGCGCCGCCTCAGCCGCACTGCGGCGCGCAGGGGGGCGCGCGCACGCTCCGCGCGGTTCGAATCCCAGCAGCCAACCGGCGACCGGCGGAGCGCCCGGGCTGGCCAATCACAGCGCGCAGGCGGCCCGCGGAGGCTATAAAAGGCGGCGGCGTGGCCTGCGAAGAGAGGGCGTGGCCGGCGGTGCGGGAGCGGCGCAAGATGGCGGAAGGGGACAACAACAGCGCCCACCAGCTGGTGAGGGCGGGCGGCCGCTCGGGCCTGCTGGGGGCGGCGGAGCCAGGCCCGCCCTGCTGTGCTCTGTCCTGTCCTGTCCTACCCGCAGCGGCGGCTGGCAGGGGCTGCTCGGCCCCGCGCTGTGTGACGCGCTTCAGCGCTGGGGGTTCGTTGTGGGGTGGGCTCGGGGCCCACGCGTGGGACGGGCGCTGCGGGCCCGGGGCGCGGGAGCGGCGGCTGCGCTGCTGCTCGCGGGCCGGAGCCCCCAGCAGCACTTGGCGTTACGTGGTCTGCGGCGGTTACAGCCTATGTCAGTCTGTCAGTCCATGTCCCTGTGTGTCTGTTTGCGTGCGTGCAGCCTCCCGCTGCGGGACCGAGCGCCGCAGCGATCCCGGAGAGCGGCAGGCGTTGGGTGATTCAGCTTAACTAAACGTGCCAAGATATGCTTGAATAGTTAAATAAACACAAGGCTATATATATAGTGATGCCTCAGTTGGTAAGCGGCTGCCGTGGGAAATGGGGAAATGGCAGTAAAAACCCGTGAAGGGGCAGAGGCTGGAGGCGTTTGAGCGCTGCGGTGCTGCACACCCAGCCTGGGCACAGGGAGCAGCTCCGGGAGCTCGGAGCTTGGGGGGAGGCTCCGGAATTTGTAGAAAATCCACGAGCTGTGTTGTGCTTGTTATTCTAGTGGCGTCGGAGTTCTCATTGGAATTAAGTGTAGCACATTGCTGCGAGTGAAACCTGTTCTGTTAGCTCTGCACGGCAGACGTGCGAGTCTTCATGGCTTTTCGCCTCTTACTGCTCGGGCAGCAGTCGGTTCTGTTCACGGTTTACCTGAGTTTTGTAATCTTTGAGATGCCATCTCCCACTGAGGGGACACTGTTAAGCTCTGTTAAATGTGGAACACCTCAGGTGAACTGCTTAGCAAGCTGATGGCAGCACAGGTGGGGCCTCCTTGTAGGAGGGGTGTAGGGAGGAATGTAGGAATCACATAGGAAGTGGAGCTGAAAGGCTGTCTTGGGCAGCTTGTGGGAAAACGTGCTGTCCTGATGTGATCAGTTGGATAACTTTACTGTGGATTCTGAGTCTTTATCCATCTTCCTCATAATAAACTGGCATTGGACAGCAGCCAGAAAGCTTCAATTTAATGTGGTAGAGTTGTCTTGGAAAATACATTTATTTTTAAACAGTTCTCATATTACACTTTTCCAGTCATTGACACTGAAAACTTGAGAGGCTTTAAAACCTGATGGTCTACTAATGGGGGGGATGGGGTATGGTAAATGGGAGATTAGGGGAAAACACCTTGGCAAAATCTGGGAGGAGGTATTGTTTGGCCTATCCATGCTGCTAGGATCTTGACTGTTTAAAGGCATCACCGCTGCAATGTCATAACTTAGTACAAAACTCACAATATTATTACTAATTTAATTACTCAGAAAGATTTGTGTCTGAGATCTTTAGTTATTACACTTTTTTTTTTTTTAGCTACTTCAGTGTGGGAATTAATTTGATAATCTGGTTAAAGGAATTTTCTTCTCTTGTTTAGGCAGCTGAAACTGCAAGCTTGGAAGAGCAGTTGCAAGGATGGGGAGAAGTGATTCTGATGACAGATAAAGTTCTGCGCTGGGAGCGAGCCTGGTTTCCTCTGGCACTGATGAGTGTTGTTTCCTTCTCCTTCCTGTGAGTACCTTCTGGGGAGCCTGCAGCATCATTGCATCTTCATGGCTCTGACCAAGCCTATTAAGAAAATTAGTAAGACACCTGGAGAAGTCTAATAGGAAGGCTTTTACTCTAGGTTGTTTTTCTTCAAATGTGTGAACTTTGTTGGAAATTAAACCCAAAAGTAATGAAAGCAGGAAGTCACATGATTCACATCCTGCTCAGAATGGTTTCTGCAAAAGCTGTTTGCCAGCAGTAGATGCTGGAGGTTTCCTGTGCTCAGCTGAATGTTCTTCAGTGCTGCATTCATGTTCTGCCCTCATTCTTTGTCCCCTGCTTCTTGGTCAGATCTCATGATCTCCTTTGGTTCCCCCCCACAGCAGCAGCAGTGTCCTTACAGAAAGCCTGTTTCCATAGGGCACAATGTTCCTACTCTGCCTCTTTGCTGTGGGTTCAGGATAAGTTCAGGGTGTTTTTGCACAGCTAGGGTTTTTAAATATTCTCTGTCATGTCTTTTGAGAAAGGAGAAAAGGGAAGACTGCAGGTAGCTGCAGTCAGCAGGGTGGGAAGATGTTGCCTGTCTGATAGGAGGTGCTGGAGGTACTTGGATGTGCCTTTATGTAACATGGTAGTAAAGATGACCTGACTGCCTTGCTCAGACAGCTGTTTGTGCCAGCTCTGCAGTTTGCCAGCTCTATCTGTTCCTGCAGTAAGGAGAGAAATTATAAAAATAAATGCTCAGCCAGGTGAGACAGGAATAATTGGTCTTTTGGCTAATATAAATTTTTTTGCTTTTAGGGGAGGTGATGGTGGAAATCAAATGGAAACTGAAAAGTAACTTTTAAAAGAAGTAATTGTGTGAAGTTGAGGGTATTCTGTTATAAATTCTGTGATTATAGCAGGGAAGATCTTGTGCTGAGTAATACTTTATGGAAATGCAGAACTACTTCAGGTCCTGAACTCACCACAATGACCTTGAACACTCAGCACAGTGTCACTGTGCAGATTTACAGAGCACATGGCCCTGCAGTAGCACTCTGCAGATGTACAG
The DNA here is from genome assembly GCF_023055355.1 of Agelaius tricolor. NCBI lineage: Eukaryota > Metazoa > Chordata > Aves > Passeriformes > Icteridae > Agelaius > Agelaius tricolor. The sequence continues at coordinate 8,169,289 of NW_027269279.1, forward strand.
AACAGCCCCACCATGGACTGGGTCATTTCTTTGCTTCTACTATTTCAGTTTTCAGGAAGTTCTGTGAAGTACAGTTGGATAGCAGAGGGCCCAGCTGGGTGTTAGCAGATACTAAGGAGATAGCTGGTTCTTATCCAGTTGCCCTTCTGCTGTGTTTGAGTGATGGCAGACTGAATATGGAGAGTGCAGCACTGCTTTAAGTGGAGATTGATGGCCAGAACAGGTTTGGCTGGCTCTCCCAGGAGAGACAGAGCAAATGACAGCCTCTAGTGGATCTGAATTCTGTGACTTGAGCAACAAAATTAGAGCTTTTACTCTGCCTGGTTATTTCATTTGTTCAGTCATCATCATCCCTCAATCAGTGTTAAGTTCACTGTTGGTCAATTTCTGAGAGAATAATAATGATGAAATTTTACTTCTACTGAATTCATACCTTATTTGCTTGTAGTATATTCTTATCTGGTATATTAAGAGAAAAAGGCATTTTTTGTAATTTTGTTTGAGGTTAGGGAAGAGAGAGCTCTGCTGTTGGAAGCTCTGAGCCAGTCTGAAGAAGCAACCAAGCATGTCTAGTACTGAGCAGTTGGAGCACTCAGAAATAATTTCTCTTCTTTCTGCAGGATGATCTACTATTTGGACCCATCAGTTCTCTCAGGTGTCTCCTGTTTGGTCATGTTCCTCTGTTTGGCTGATTACCTGGTTCCTGCTCTTGCTCCTCGAATCTTTGGCTCTAATAAGTGGTGAGGAAAGCTTCAATTGAAAGTTTATTGAGTGTAATTATGATCTTCATCAAAATGGATATCTGATTTGTGGATATCAAATAGTTACTTTGTTGAGTCATTGTAGAGAGAAATCAGCAATCTCTATAATCCATGAAGTGAGGACAGTAGCAACATATTCTTTATTCTTTTTCTGAGGTTAACTACTACTACTACATACCTTTATTGTTCCTTTTCTTCTGGAAAAATCAGATTTTTTTTTAAGAAGTAGGCACATTCTTTGCTCTCCATTAAGCATGCTAATTAGTTCTGCTAGACTAGTTCTTAGTAATTAACGGATAATATATACTGAAAAGTAAAATTATGTGGAAGAGTACTGATTGTATGTTTGGAAAAAAGCGGTAGTAAATGTGATTAAAAAAGAGAGCAATGCAGAGAGTATGAATGTGATTGTGATTGAAACAGATTTGAAAAAAGCAAGTCTTGTACAAAAGCAGTAACTTGAAGAAGAACCTCATTGGAACAACATTTTGAATTAAAGGTGAATTTTAGTGGATCTGCTTTGGGATGACTAATGGATAAATGTTCTTATGTAGATAAGCATTATTTGTGTGTATCACACTGGTATCAGATGAAGGTCAGGGAGTCAGTTTAATAAACAGCTAATTGAGCACTTCCTTGCAGTGCTCAATAAGGTATCAAGCAAAGCAAAGGCCTGGATAAGCACTGGGTACTTCTTTACTGCTGGGAAAATGCCATGGGGGATTTTTAAAATTTAAAATTAAATCTTGAGTTCTTATTTCTGGCTTTTTCCCCCTCCCTTTAATAAAAGGACCACGGAACAGCAGCAAAGGTTTCACGAGATTTGCCGCAATTTGGTGAAATGTCGCCGCCGGATCGTTGGCTGGTGGAAGCGCCTCTTCACTCTGAAGGAAGAAAAGCCTAAAATGGTACTGAGTTCTAGGAATTAATCTGTGTTGTCTTAAGATTTTGTGTGATTTAGCTTTGTCTGAAGTATTTTGGCAAGGTCTGAATGAACTGATGTTCCAAACCAGCAACTGGCACTTCTGGCTGTGACTGGGTACTGGTCACACAATTATTCAGACCTGGAGTGGTAAGGTACAAAGCTTAAAAACTTGCAGTTCTGTGTAGTTTAGGAGCATACCCTTGATAATTAGATAAAGGAAGACTGGATTTCTCTGGATAGGTAAATTTTTGGAAACAAGCTGTTTCCAGTGTGCACAAACTCCAAAAACCTGGATCTTCAGTAGTGTGTCAGCTGGTACATGAGCTACTGAGCCACTGTCCCAAAACCAGCTGTGGGTGCAGCACTGGGGATGGCACAGTCTGGCACTAAGGAATACCTGGGCAAAAAAGAACATGTACCCTGTCCAGCTGATGGTCTGAAAATAAGTGAGAATGGACAATTAGAGATCCTGTAATCTCAGTTTTAACATGCCTGTGCATAGATGTCATGGGTGGAAGAGCCAGAGAGCTTCATGTTAGTTTGAAATGTTGAAGTTCTGCCAAATACTGAAGGGAAGGCAGAATCCCCAACAGGTCTGTGGTAACTCCTCCCTTTTCACTTTTAGTACTTCATGACCATGGTCTTCACTCTTGCTGTGGTTGCCTGGATTGGACAGCAAGTTCACAATCTCTTTCTGACCTATCTTATTGGTAAGTGTGGGCATGCAAAACACAAGGAACTCTCTTGTTAGCTGCCTGAAATGGATTGAGACTGGTAGAAGTAATTTTTGGTTTAGTGTGGTGGGATGTTTTTGTTGCAGGGTTATGTTTTTCTCTTTTCAGGCAATTAATGGGGCTTAAGGGAAGCAAAGAATTGCAGAGTGACAGTAGCTTGTTAAGGGAGTATTAATTGGTTTTTTTTTTCTCCTTCTCCTCTTTAGTAAGCTTCTTGTTGCTGTTTCCTGGACTAAACCAACATGGGATCATCACAAAGTACATTGGAATGGCAAAAAGGGAGATCAACAAACTTCTCAAGCACAAGGAAAAGAAAAATGAATGAAGGCTTAAGTGCTGTTCACTCTAGTAGAAGGTTTTCTTGGGAACAGTTTTGAGAATTAATGTATAATTAAGACAATAGAAGTTGTATTGCTCACTGACTTTTTTTTTAATTGGCTCCCTGATGAGGTGAAAAAGTCATTCCAGCAGCTGCTGTGGGTTTGTCTCTTGCTGTGCTGAGTATGAGTAGGGCTCTGCAGCCTGGAGCTGATCTGTCTGAGACATCCTGTTCTTTGATGTATGGAGCTTGTTAAGTGTCTTCATCCAACAGACCCTGGGCATAACTACCCCAACAGCAGAGCTGTAATGCCTGATAGTATTTCTGTGACTGTGTTAGATTTGCTGGTCATTAATTGTGGTTACAGCAAGTGTGAGAGGCAGTTCTGAAGGCTGATGCTCCTTGGAGACTTGTTACTACTGATCCTTGTGGCAGGAGGACAATTAGCAGAGTGAGAATGGCCATGGCTGAGGGTGCACATCCAAAATGGGGGCAGAAAGTTCCATTGTCTCACTGAACCTGTTTGGCTGTGTGTACCTGAGAATGTGTGAAGTAGGGTCTGGAATATATAAATTTGTACTTCAGTTTTTTAGTGTAAACTGTAGTGAAAACTCATTGCACTGAGACTGTAGAAAATGAGTGAGGGTGTGTGTAACCTTAAGAGCTGATTGTTCTGGAAACTGCTGTTGTCATGGAGCCTTGTAGCACGTTTGATTTTATGAATGTTTGTCTGTATACAAAATCACTCTGAATATGCTGAGTTTGACTCTGTAAATAAGCCTGAATTGTTTGTGCTTTTCTATGATCTCTCCCTCCTTTTTTAAAACTGAACTGTTTTTCTTTAAAAAGCTAAAACCTGTGTTAATGTTTTAAAAGTTTACTGTTTTAAATGAACTCTCTTCAGTGTCTATTGTAACTGTTGAATAGGTAAATACAGACTAAAGAGAAACTACTTGAACACTTGCTCCTCGTCCATGTCCAGAGAAGGGTGTCAGTGCATTTTTCACTGTAGCAGGAGGTCTGGGAAGGGTTGAGGGAGTGCTGAAGGGCACAGCCTGTGGATGGGGGAGATCCTGGGTGTGTGCAGCCGAGCGGTGACACGGCGCCGTGTCCCCAGCTGTGTTCGAGAGTGAAGAATGTACTGACAGCGGCTTGGGTGGTGCCCGTCTGCTGTCACAGTGTGCCCCTTCGGAGTGCGAGCTCAGTACAGACACAGCCCATCCATCGGCGGGGGCTGTACTCATCGCAGCCCCGTGTCCCCGTTGTCGCGGTGTCCCCACTGCGCTGTCCCGGCCCGGGGCCTCAGCTGCGCACTGCCCGGCAGAGCGCAGCTTTTTGTCCCTCGCGCCCCGCCGTACGCGAGCGAAGCGTCCCCGTTCCCATGGCAGCCGGGCGGCGGCGTCGCTCCGGAAGTACGGCGCGCGGCTTCGGCCAATGGGGAAGGCCAGGTCTCAGAGGCGAAGTCTCGCGATATCTCCGCCCGCCGCTGGCCCTCCCATCAGCCCGCGCGGCCCGGGCTCTTCCTTTTCCGCCATCGCGCTTTCGGTGAGTGGGGTCGGAGCTGCGGGCGCGCAGCATCCGCCCCGTCCCGCCGCCATCCGCGCCCCGCGCCCGCCCCGCCCGCGCCGCCGCGGGCAGCGGGCACCGCGCCACCCGCCTGGCCCGGTTTGAGCCGCCGGCACCGGCGCTGGCCCCGTCCAGAGCCCGCGGAACGCGGGGCGGGGGGCGGCTCCTCCCGCCCGTGGCCCCGCGCTCTTCAGCGATGCGCGGCGGGAAGCGGCAGCGGCGGCCGGGCCCGAGCCGGAGCTGTGGGGAGCTGGGCCGGGCAGGGCGCGGGGCAGCCACGGAGCCGGTGCGCTGAGGGGCCGGGGCAGAGGGAGCGGAGCGCGGGGAGCGGGCGCGGTCGGGCCCCGGGAGGAGGCGGCCCTGGCGCGGGGGGCTGGCGGCTCTCGCCGGGGGCGGGAGTTGGCTGCGCGGTGCTGGTGTCCCGGTGGTGAAAGTCCTCGTGTGCCACAGGAGCTGCCCCGGTGCCCGGGCAGGGACAGCTCTGGGCACGGTGCTGGCAGCGCCCCGGCTCTGTCGGAGCGGTGGCCGTGCCAAGTCATCCCCGCCGGCCTGGGCTGCTCGAGGCTCCTTTTGGCGAGCCTCTGAGAGCTGCTGCTGGGTTTCCTTTGCGAAGCTTTGTGTTTGTGCATCCTGCAGGGTTTTTGCAGATCAGTGAGCCGAGCAGCATCTGTTGATTTAATACCACGTAGGATCTAGTTATTGCACAGGAGTGGTACTGTGCAGTTGGGTGTTAATTGGGTTTTAAGAGCAAACTGATTTACCTGAGGAGCTGTCACACTGCTGACAGGTGTCTGGATGGTGCTTTTGAAATCGTGTGTGTGCTTTGATAGAGCCAAATTTAACCGTGTCAGGCTTCCTGACGTGTTTTGGTAGTGGTGACTCTTCTTGATCACAGCTGAGCGTGTGATCGCTTCTCTTCTTTGGCTTGAAGTGCTTTTCAGGCTTCAGTACAACTTTCTGTCAGTGTTGGATGCTTTCGATGTAGAATTAGCCGTGACAGCAGCGCTGCTCGGCGTTTCCGTGCCGAGGAGCCGGTGCAGTAACTGCTGCCCTCCCTGCAGGCACCATGGTGCGGATGAACGTTCTGGCCGATGCTCTCAAAAGCATCAACAACGCAGAGAAGCGCGGCAAGCGCCAGGTGCTCATCCGGCCGTGCTCCAAGGTGATCGTCCGCTTCCTCACCGTCATGATGAAGCACGGTGAGTGCCGGCCCTGCTCCCCCGGGTGTCTGCGGGTGCTGCTGGGGTAAAAGATGTAAATCGAGGTGCTTGAAGTAGTTTGGTGCAACATAGTTAATTAGTTGTGTTATTGTAGCTAAGTGTTGTGTGTGTCTCTGTCTGCTGGTCTCCTGCAGGTTACATTGGTGAATTCGAGATAATTGATGATCACAGAGCTGGGAAGATTGTTGTCAACCTCACAGGCAGACTCAACAAGGTAGGATTTGTCTTCCTGAATTCAGCTCTCTAAAGAGGTGTTTAGGTGAGACTTTTTTCTTTTAATTTTATGTTTGTCTGCTCTATTTCTAAAAGAACTGCTTGTAAGAGGTGGTATTTGTTGAATCAGTGTAAATAAGAGTGGCATGGATGTTATCAGTTAAAAGGGTGGTTAATTTGCCTGGATTCACAGTGGTGTGGGTCACTAATTATATTTCTTTTAAACTCTGACTATGTAAGATACACTTTCAGGGAAGTCTGCTTGCAAGTGCTGTGTATTTCTCTCTGTTCAAAAGCTTTCTGGCTACCTAGTGCTTTCTCAGTTTCTTTGATATTTAAGCTGTCTGGAAGACTTGTCTTAAGAGATAGGGGCTGAGTTGGTTTCCAGTTGATGTTTGATAGCTGCAGATGTGGAGAAGACAGACCTTTCTCCTGCTGCCAGGTGGGCTTTGCTTGCAGTGAGGAGAAGTTGAATGTTACATTAATTGATGCCTGTGAAGCTCCTGGGGCATATGAAGCATTTGTGTGTGTTTTGGAAATTCTTAAATGCTTATGTCTCAAACTACTAAGCTGTGTAGTTCTGTGTGACTTGCTGTGCATCACTGTTTACAGCTAAGCTCTTCCAGTGAGAGTTGGCTCTTCAGTAAAGAAATAAAAAATATTTCTTGGTCAGAATATGTTGGAGGCTGTCCTCATGAGGGAGATGTCATCTGAAAATTGCAGAGTGTGTAAGGCAGATAATGCTGACACCCACAAATTACTGCAGTAGTTACAGTAATTACAATAGACACAGTGTTATGTGTCTGTAATAAAAGTGATGTAGGTCAGGTTTGAGGGTAGTGTTCCTTGAACTCTTCCAGGATGATATGGATCTTCCAGGCTAATGGATATAATGTTTCTGTCAACCATTGCAGTATGGGAACAGTTGTTTAGTTCAGAAAAATGTGAATAGTGAAGGAACATGTGCTTCTGGTTTGGGGCTGGATAGTTGAGATGATTGGAGCCAGTGAGGTAACTGGGGGTGGTGCTGGTGGTCTTGGTCAGTGATACAATTACCTTGAAAATTCCAGTAAATGTTAATTTCTTCCTGGTTAAAATCTGTGTGAGGTTGTTTTTTTTTTTTTTTTTGTTTTTCTTTTTTTTTTTTTTTTTTTTTTGCTAAGTGTGTATGATGGTTAGAGATGGAATATCCCTGAGCAATCCCAGGAATGTTGCTGATGTTACAGCATGCTTTAGTGCTTCCCCCAGGTGTGGGCATCACGTGGGTGGTGTGGCTTCAGCAGCAGTTTAGGGCTGTGCAGGTGAGGAGGAGGAGGAGTGAGGCTGAGGCAGGAGCTGCTGTGTGAGGTCCTGGTGTAAGGGAGAGTGTGTGACAGCACTTGGTGAGGTCCTGCAGGCAGGGAGCTGGGATCACACATCTGCAAATCCATGAAGTTCTTCAGTTTGTAATGGAATCCTCTTTTACTTACAGTGTGGTGTAATCAGTCCCAGATTTGATGTGCAGCTGAAGGATTTGGAAAAGTGGCAGAACAACCTGCTGCCTTCCCGTCAGTTTGGGTGAGTATGAGGAAGGGTCAAATGTGTGTTCTGTGTAAAAATGTTACACTCACAAACTGCCTGGGTTACACTCACCTGGCACCTTTTCCTCTGATCAGCCTGGAGTTAAATTCTAGTGTAAAAATCCATCCTCCATATAAATGCCCTTTTAAACCAGTTTTACAGGGGCACTGCTAAGCAAGGATCTGTTTCTGTTTGGCTTTGGTGAAATCCTTGTTTGACCATTTCACAGTTTAATGGAAAGTAAGACTTTTCTCGTACTTGTTTTGGTTTTATGAATGGCTGTTCTTAAATGGGGAAGGAGTTATGTAAGTTACCAGGTCGGTGAAAGTAAATTGTGCTACTTAAATTCACATGTCCTTTGTGCAAGTTAATCGGGTATGAAGTGATGAGTAACTTGGAGGCTCCATTGAACAAACCTCCACAACACAGGAAATCTTACATTATGCAATGTACCTTTTCTTCACAAAGTGTGTGGAATTGAGAGCTGTAATTCCCTGTGCACCAGGATGGCAGAGCTGGAAGAGTCTCCAGGGCCTCAGCCAGTGTGTCCCATCAAAGGAAGGATTGATTAATAGTTCTGTGCTGTTTCTGTTCTTAGAGCTCCAGCAGTAGCTCCTGCTTCAGCTGGCCCTGTGTAGCTACTCTGTGTTGTCATTGGGAGTTTTAAGAGTATAGAGTGGTGGGACAGGAGGTTCTCAGACCTGGGGCTGTGTGGGTGAGTTATGGTGGTAAGGCAGATGTTGGCTTTAGCAGTGGCAGCTGCTGCAGGTGCAGATGCTGCTCTGCACCAGGCAGAGATCCCAGCTGAGGAGCTCTGGCACTGTGGCACCTCTGCCTGCACTGGGGAGCAGCATCTGTGGAGGATAGAAGTGGACTTGGGCTAGAAACCTGTCCAGCAGCTGGACAGGGAGTGCCCAGTGGGAATAGGCAGGGAAGGAGGCAAAGAGCTGGGGAGCAAAGTCTGTCAGTGTCCTGAGTGTGCTGCAGGGCTGTGCTCCTGAGAGGAGCTGCCTTGCACTGGTGATAATCAATCTCACTGTGTTGGGCCTGTTACAGGAACAGGCCCTGCTGTTTGTGACACAGATGAAGGTGGTTCTGTCAGCTCTGCAGCAGCCTGCAGCAGGGAGATAACCTGAACATTTGCTCTCTCTTGGCAGGTATATTGTCCTGACAACCTCAGCTGGCATCATGGACCATGAGGAGGCGAGACGAAAACACACAGGAGGCAAAATCCTGGGATTCTTTTTCTAAAACTTGTAAAAAAAGAGGATACTAATAAATTGTCCAAATGGACTCAGGTGTTTCCAGTGGGTATTTTAATGGCTTTGAACACTGCCTGTGACAGTGCTTGTAACACCTCTTCAGTAGTGCTGGAGGTCCAGCTTCACTTCAGATGATGTTTGGGTTCTACACCATCCCTGGTCACAATTCTATTTCTGTTAATGATATAATGTACTTCTAAAAGTTACCACTGGAGTGGCATTTTGGGGGCACTGTACAGGAGAGCCTCAGCAGGGGAGCTCTAATTCTAAACCAATGCTCATCCCAGCTGTCCTGCTAGGGCTCACCTCACAGGTGTTCAGTACATGTGTTTGCAGTTACCTCTGTGTGATTCTAGAGTTTCACCTTTTGCCTCTATAATAGAAGATGCCTTGCCAGAAGGTATTTCCTATTTATGGTTTAAAAAGTTGTGGGATGTGGGATTCTGGAATAATTAAAATGGTTGAAGTTTTGATTTCCGATCAAAAACTTGTTTCACATCATATGGTGAAAGGAATTACTGAGGTTAGGAGGTGAATTATTCTTTTCCTTCAAATTTCTCCTTTGAAAGTGTTTTGAAACTCCAGGATTTTGGGTAGAGTAGTTGCTGTGCATCTGTTTTGTGTGTTGGCACAAAGAAACAACTGTTTGGGATTTCTTTACATTTTCAGAGTGGGGAAATAAGGTTGTCTGAACCTACAGGTAGGGAATATTTAGTATTGAATGAGTTGGTTTTCTTCAGGCACATGACAGCACAGTGTCCTTGATGCAGAGAAACCAGATGTGTTTCAAGGCAGTACATGGAGCTGTACAACTTGATAGAGGATGGGCAGCAAACTGGGCTGATGGCATTGTCCAGCAACAGCTGGAACTGCCCTGCCTTGCTTCACTTCATTTGGAGTCAGTCCTACCAGGAAGAAACTTCTGGAGATGTAGCAAGTGTTTCAACACACTCTAAACCAGCTGGTGAAATTTGTGATTCTGATAGAAACAGTTGGAACCCAAGTTTTCCTGCTTGGTGATACATCCCCATGCCCACCGTGTACAGTTGCTTGGGCTGGAAGTGTCCTGCCTTGAAGGTGATACTTATCACAAACCTTAGCTGGAAGGGGCTCTTCAGGCACTGAGTCTGAGCTCAATAACTCTGTAACCTCTCTTGGTGCAGTCTGTTACTCTTTATGGAGAAAAGGAGAAGGTGATACTGTTAAGCAGAAGGTCTTTACTGAGGGCAGACACTGCAGTGTCCCTGATGTGCTTGGTGCTCCCCGAGGAAGGTGAGAGCCAGCAGAGCTCTGAGAGTGCTCCCAGGGGATGTGGTGGCAGCAGCACCCTGACCTGGGCCTGGCTGAGAAGAGCAGGGGCACAGGATAAAGCTGGTTTGCCTGCTGGGTCACAGCTCTGGTGGACTGGAGACAGAAAACATTCAAATGGCATCACTGGTTCTCAGTTTGGCTGGAAACAAATCTGCTTAGCTGCAGGTCTGTACACTGAATTAGAGTAGTTACAAAGTCTGTTTCAGCCCTCATTTTCTTGTCAAATGGAGATATTTAGTGACAGGTGGGGTTTTTCCTATCCTTAATGGATTTCATTCTGCAGTACCAGGCACTGACAGCTGAGATCTTGTACTTCTTGCTCAGAGTAACCCTGAAGATTTTAGCAAGATTCACTATTCTTTTTTATAAAATCTTGATTTTTATCAAGTCTAGAATAGAACACGTTTCTCATACCTGGTGGAAGAAGGCCAATGACAGTTTCAAAGCTTCCTTTAGATGAATTAACTATGGCAAGTTTCCTGCTAGTTTGACATTTGTTTTAAATCAGTTTTACACAGGACATACATGGCAGTTTTCCTGACCTAGCTTAGCTGTGTGTCCTTTACTCCCACAGAGACTCCTGAGGTAACAATTTCTGATGTTCTCAGTTGACAGATCAGTTGGGAATGAACTGTAAATTTATTCCACAAGCCAGCCCAGGAACTTTTATAGATTTATTAAATGGAAATTAGAGCTCTGATATAACAAGAATGACTTGAAGGTAAGGAAGCAGCAGCAGAAGCACCTTTTCCACAGATATCTACAAAAATGACTGCATCCAGGCTTACCACATGTGGAAGCTGATGTGGCTGGTTTGGGTTCCTGAGATGATCTTTGAGCTTGCACCTCACTGGTGAGAGCTTTGCTGCTGGCTGAGAGCCATGAACTTTGGAAGGTGGCCTTGGGAGCTGACAGGAGAGATCACGACAACACAAGCTTTAAATGGGTGCTTGAATGCAGGAATTCTTACTCCCAGATATGCTTAAAATCTGAAAGTGGTGTCATTGTTTTAACCTCAGTGATGTTTCCTGGGCTGAGGGCATTTATATGCCTTGGGCAAGCAGTCTGTAGGTAAAAGCATTTTGGGTAAGAGAAGGATTGATAGAGATGGGAGGGGAAATGGCACAAAGCTGAAGGTGCAGTGTGGATTACAACAGGTGATCAGGGGCAGGTGAGAGTTCAGAGCAGGGGTTTGGTACCTGTGGGGCAGAGGGAACATCAGTGGTGGATGGAGGAGCTGAGGGACAGAGCAGCTGCCAGGGCAGGGTGGGAATCCCTGAGGAGTTCCCTGAGTTACCAGCTTTGCCCTGGGGCAGTCCTGGGTCCCCTGTGGTCTAGCACTGAAGGTGGTGGTGTCACCTCTGTGCCTGCACACCCATCTGAGCCCTCTGTCCATGCCTGGAGCAGCCCAGAGCTCACCCTGAGCCCGTGCTGGAGCTGCCCTGCCTGCAGCCCCTTCCTGCTGCCCCCCTGCTCACAGCCACGTGTCAGCATCACAGCCCAGCCCCAGGGGCACAATGGGGTCAGAACTTTGGTTGGTTGTGAAAATGAGTAAATTGGATACAGCTGGGAGAGGGCTGGTGATGCCCCTGTGAGGCACAGCCCAGTCTCACCTTGCAGTCAGATCAGTATTTGGGGTGCTCCTCATGCCGTGGCTAAAGAAGAGGATGAAGGATGCTCAAACTGGCTGCCTGCCGTGGGTCCAAACAGCGATTCACTGGTGCCTGAGAAGGTGTCAGCAGAGGGCAGCAGCCGACCTCAGTCACTGGAGATGGAGAGGAGGATCCTGCTTCCTGTGCCCTGGTCCTCAATGAGAGTTTTCTCTGTCCTTGATGCTTTGAGCCTACTCTAAGGTAATATTGGAGGTGAGAATAAGCGTGGATCTGCAAAATACTGCCGCAGGCTCAGGAACCTGGTGTGTGACTGGAAATGCACCTTTTCCTTCTCATCCTTTTGTCTAATGTTATTTAGCTAATTTAGATTTAAGATTTAGATTTAAAAGCTATGTCTTACTGCCTATTAATGTAAGTATCCAGCTCTCAGTAAATATCTGGGTGGATTTAACCACAGTTTAGTCTGGAGAACTGTTCTAGTGCAGTCAGGGGGGTGCAGAGGCTGGTGGCCTCCATTCTTGTTCATGCCTCTGATGTTTTCTCTGCTCAGGTGCTGCTCTTGTATCATTAATGCAGTGATGGGCTGTAATTATCCTCATCCTCAGGACAGCCCATCTGATCAGGCATGTGATGGAGCTGGGAGCAGTGATGCTGTTGGTACATTTGTGCTGGGGCAGGATTCAAGTTCCTAGTCTAGTTTAGTTACATTTTATTGAGGCTTTTATCTGCTGGTGCTGCACTTAATCGTTGTGTGTGCATTCCTGTGGCATTGCCTGCTTTTGGACAAGGTGCTCTAGCAGGGTATGTGACCCCCTCCCTCCCCAGCTTTCAGACTGCTTTTTTAACAGATTGGGGATAATTCTGTGTGAGGGCCATGGAAATGGAGAGCATTCCTGCCACTCTGTAATCCATTGCTATTTCCTCTTGGACTTTTATAATTTATGACTAGGGGTTGATTTTTTTTCATATTTAATTCACTTGATTTATTGTTCCCACTCTGTGAACAAACCATGCTACACATTCTCCAGAAAACTCTTTTCTCCAGGAGCTTGCAATCTCCTGCCTGCCATCCCTAGATGTCTCTCTTGCCTTAATGTAAGAAAATATGAAAAAGACAAAAGTACTGAAATACTTGGTATGTGATCCTGGATAGAAGTGTGTATGTGCAGCACTCCTCCATCTTCACCTCCCCATTAGATTGGAGTGGGATTGGCCCCTTCATTTGTGGGGAAGAAACATGGCACAGCCATTCCTGTTGTCCTCCCCTGATGCAAGTTAACTCTGCTTTCAGCTGGACCAGGCTGTAGGCAGGAAGGGGCAAGGTTGTATCTGGGACTGGGGGAAAAGTAAGTGATGGATGAGGTTAGAGAAAAGCTGCAGCTGCAGCCCACATCTGGGCACTGTCTGAGTCTCATTAGCTCCATGGATGGAGCTCAGTTTGTGTTTGGTCCACTACTGTTTGTGCCAGTTTAAAAAGCAAAGTCCAGGAACATCAATGACAGCTTTAGGTTTTCAGTATCTTTACAAATCAGGCCTTTAACCATAATAATGAAAAAAAAAAAGGAGAAATTGAAGGTTATTTTTTTCCTTTTCTCCCTACCCCTCTGCAATTCACATGGGTGCTTGTCTCCTCACTTGCAGTAGCATGCCCAGATGTATTCTTGCATAACAGGATCCTCAGCACGTGATCCCCATGTCTGTGTGGGCAGGTAATCAGCTCTGGCCCTCCTTCAGTCCCTGGGTTCCTTCCTTAGGGCAGCAACATTAGCCCCTCAGTTAAGCACCTGCCCTCCTCAAATTTGAAACCATTTTCACCTCACTGGGGAGGCTGTGGGTGTCAGAGCTGACTGCACACCTCGTGGTGTTCCTGCTGGGACCTGTGTCCTGTCCAGGATGGGCTCATGGGTCTGTCCCTCTTGGGCAGAAGCCAAAGCCTTGCTTGTTTTCCATGACTGGTGGTGATTTCTGGTTCTATTTCCAGTTCATAGTCCAGGCCAGGTAGCAGGAGTTGGGGTTTTATGTGAAGCCTTGTGCAGTGTGTGTTACATCAGGGGAAAGAGGAGAGGTGTGCATAGCACCACCGAATTCATCTGCAGGCAGGTGTTTGCTCTGGGAAGGAAGCAAAAATCAGGAGACTATTTTTAGCTCTGAAATACTTTTATTGAATGACATTCAGTCCTTGCCAGCCTTTGATGAGCAGAGAAATAATCCCTGAAGGGAAGAGCCAGAGGTGCCTGGATCAGCTGGGCTGCTGGCAGCTCAGTGTGAGAAGGGAGGGCTGGGACAGCTCCTGGGACAGCCGCCACCTGCAGCCACCACCTAACCAGGCATGGGCTGAGAGAGATGTGCTGGGGTGCAGGAAGGCATCTGAGCATGAACAAAAATGATTCTGAGCCCATTTTCCTGAGAGAGACCCTGTCCTATGGAGCAGGATGTGGGGCTGAGAGCCACAGGCCTGTGGCACATCAGGAGTCAGCCCCAGGCCCAGGCCAGAGAGCCCATCTTGCAAACTGCTGAATTACAAAGCCAGTGCTGGTAGGTGGTGGCTCCAGAAATAGATACAGAGGTAGCACATAACGCTCCCTGATAGCTGAAATAAAAAGAATTAAACTGTACAAAAGTGTGCTTTAATTGCTAACTCTCTCCTGTCTGCTTAAATCACTAGAAATAAAGGTCTCCTCCTTAGTGATGAGCAGTTCCAGGCAGAACAGACGTGATGGGGGAAACATGTTTGGAATAAATACTGATGTGAATGACACTTATTAGCTACAGTGTGGCATATTTATTTCTCTGTAGTTAGCATAATAGCACAGCTTGAAACAAGAAGGGTTCTTTACTTGTGTCTGTGTGTGCGTGCATAAAAATAACAATGGCTTGTTTTGGGCAGAATGCAGATGATTCTGCTGTCTCTGCAATTAGCTCTGGTGTTTGGGTGGTGCCAGCTGCTGTGGCACTGAGAGAGGGGCCCAGGCATGGCTGAGCTTTGGGCAAACCTTTCCTTTCTGTGCTTTGGGCAAACCCTCCCTTGCTGTGGCAGGCAGGACCATCGTGGATGTTTTTGCCCTGATGAGGGGGAGAGAAATGATGCATCTGACTCCATCTTATCAGAAGGCTAATTAATTACTTTATTATACTATATTATTCTATACTATATTACATTATATTACATTACATCTAAACTGAATCTGCCAGGCACTCAACTCTGCACACCCTGCACAGAATCTCGTGACTGTCAGCGACAGTCCCGACACACACACACACTGATAGGCCCTGACAGGCCAAGGAACAAAACCCCATCACTGTGGGTAAACAGTCTCCATACTGCATTCTACTTTTGCACAAACACAGGCACAGCAAATGATAAGAATTGTTTTTCCTTTCTCTGAGGTTCAGAGAATGTGAAACCCAGAAATATTATTGGGAAGAATTGTGCCTTGCTTTTCTCTGTGAAATGTGCTGACCCAGGACAGAAAGCAGAGCAGCACAGCTGGCTCCTGTCCCCCCTCAGTGCCTGCCCCTGGTGGCTCTGCTCTCCTTTGGGTGCTGCAGGGCTCCTGCCCACAGCCAGCAGGCTGAGCTATGTGCCTGCATTGGGAGGGGAAACATTCTGATTATCTCTCAGGAATCAGCCCCAGGTGTGAGGGTGACTGCGTGAAGGCTTTCTTGTCTCCTGAGGAGCCAGGTGGGGATAGGTTGGCTGCTGGGATGTGCAGGTTGCCCTCCCTCCTGCTCCTGGGAGCCTGCCCACCTCAGCCTTGTCCTGCTGCTCTGCTCCTGGTGCCTGTGCCACGGTCTGGCTGTGCCAGGTCTGGCAGCCCTGCCCTCCTCCTTCCACAGGTTTGGCATTTCTCACCCCTGCAGTGACTGGGAAAGCACTGAGCAGTTCAGTGAGGGCATCAGACACTGTTGCTGCCATATCCTCCCTCCCCAAGGCCCTGCAGCAAGGAGGGAGGGAAGGCTTTGCTGGGAGTCTGTGCTGGGCAGACACTGCCAGCCAGCACAGGGAAGAGCTTGCAAGAGCTCTTGGAGCTCCTGGCAAGAGCTTCCAGACAAATCTGGCATGTGAGTGGTTCAGTGGGCATTAACTTTGTGTTGTTGCTTTGAAACAGCAATTTCTCCTCTCTTCTGCATTTTAATGTCAGAATGTGTGGATATGGACAGTCTTGGACCTCTACTGTCCTGCTCCAGCCTGGAGTGGGCTGCACAGCTGCTTGGGGAAGGGAAGACAGCAGGGTGGACAGACAAAGGGACTGCTAGAGCCCTCTTTCCTTAAGAAAAGCCATGAGGCATTTCAAAGAAGAAGGCAAGGTGTTCTCAGGGGGGCTGTGAGTGCTGAGCACTGTCTCAGGAGCATCTCACAAGCCTTTTTGTGGAGGGGAATAATTATACTGTGGTAAAAGTATTTACTTGCTAGGTGTTTCCCTGACTCATTGTACTGTATTCTTCCATTGCTGAAATGTGAGATGAAAAACCTGGGAGTAACAAACTTTCTGTTTTAAGCCCACTTGATTGAGTGCTTGGTTCAGAAATACCATAAAAGTGCCAGACCAGAGCTTGAAATATCACATTACCAGGTGTCAGGCTGCTTATAACTTCCACTCTGGGATTGTTGAGGATTTTTTTTTCCTGTTGGTCTTTTATTGAAAATGCCAAAGGGGGAAAAACTATTACAAAAAAATAAAAAATGCTGCTTTGATTGAAAATAAAAATGCTGAGGCAGCAGCAACTTTCAGTAGCACTTTGTCTGTTGCACTGCCCTGACAGAGATTATTCCCCAAGCCTGGGGGATGCTCTGGGCACTCTCCTGCTGGCTTTGGTTTTGGTAGGGAGGGAAAGGTTACAGTGCTGCCTTGGCTGGAGTCACACAAGTGTCCCCTGCAGAGCACGGGCAGTGTGACAGCTGAGGGAGCCTTGCTGGACCTTTGGTGGCTGCTGGTGACCTGTGACAAGGTGGGGACACTGCTTTCCTGCTTGTGCTTCCCTTACAGGGCTGCTCTGCCCTGCACCAGCCATGAGTGCCAGTGCAGGGATGTGAGAGAGCTCCTGGCACTGCCAGGCTCTGTGCAAGGGCTGGGGCAGGGCAGGGAGGGACTTCCACTGCTCTGGGGGCTCTGAAAGGTGCCTGGGGAGCAGCTGTAACCTGTGAAAGGTGCCTGGAGAGCAGCTATAACCTGTGAAGGGTGGCTGGGGAAGGAGATTTCACCTGTGAGAGGTGGCTGGGGAGTAGCTGTAACCTGTGAAGGGTGGCTGGGGAAGGAGATTTCAGCTGTGAAGGGTGGCTGGGGAGCAGCTGAGTGCCCTGGAGCACGAGCACCCAACAGTGGTGCTGGGAAAGAAGGGTGGTCAAGGCTAACACAGAGTGCTGCTGGAGAGGTGGGGAGGCCATCTCTGTCTGAAAGGAGGAGGAAGATGCTTAGTCAGAGTTGGAGATCCATGGGGCAGCTCAATAAAGCCCCTGGGGTGCAGAAAATGATGCTCTAGGAGGATGGCCTTGGCCAGGTCCAGCTCATGGTGACTTTGGGTGGCATCAGTGCCTTCAGTCCTGGCCTTCAGCAGGGTGTCCTTGCTGCCTGGGCATTTCCCAGCAGGGTGGAGTGTTGGGGAAGATGAAACCGGAAAGCCTTATAAATATGGTTGCTTGGCATAAGATTTTGAGAATATAGAAACTATAAGTGAGATTGAAATGAAAGCAAGCTTTGAGATACTTTAGCTACTGAACAACTGGAAAACAATGGCATGGCCAGCTGAAAGTAATCTCTTTTTGATGAAACAATACCTTCAGCTTGCAGACAGGTCCAAAGATCAGGGCAGACCTTATTAGCTTAGCAGAAGGGGTCTAAAGAGTAGTTTTTAGGGTTTAAAATGTAACACAATATAGTAATGTAATGATTCTTCTAAGCTGGATGTAAATGCTGTAAGATTTGTATTTTGTATTAGATTGCAGGTGTCCCAGCCTGTAGCCCAGCACTGGGACAGGCTCCTGCTGGGGCTGGGATCCCCTGGCTGTCCTGTGCCTGGCACAGGAAGGTCCCTCCTGCCTGGGACACACACACAGAGGTGCTTGGGGACACCAGGAAACCACCTGGGGAGGGCACGGTGCCCCAGAGCAGCTGCATTTGTGGGGTTCTGTGCTCCTCTCCAAGTGAGCAGATTGCTCAGAGCAGCCTGCATTTGTTCCTGTGCCCCTCTCCAAGTGAGCAGATTGCTCCTCTGGGGCTCCAGAGGCTGCAGTCCCTCCCTGCAGGAATGCTGGCACCTTGCACAGCAGGGAAAGGGAAACTCCCAGACGTGGCAAACAATCTGCAGCAGCTAAGCTACACCAAAAGCATCTTGCATGGAAAATCAGAGCAGGAAAAACAGCACTTACCATCAATATAGCACAGCTGAAATCTCTTTCTTGGAGATAATCATCTCTGACTCCAGCAGTAAAAATAAAGGACAGAAACTGGAAGAAGCCAGAAAACATGGTCGTGGGAGTGAATCTCAGTGAAATGAAAATTAAAAACACAATGAAAAGCATGGAACTGCCTTGAGTGAAACCAGCTGGCTGCCCAGAGCTGCACCCAGGATCCTGTGGGAGGCACAGGGGGTGTGGGGAGCAGCGGGGCTGGGGCTGTGCCAGGCTCAGCTGGGAGGGCACAGAGGGGGGACAGACAAAGATCGTGATCTCAGGGTTCCCTTGCAGCCTGACACATCCAGGTCCTTGCCTTTGGCTCCCAGTGTGAAGGATAAAGGGATTTCTTCTGTCTGAAGAACAAGGGCTGATCCTGGCTCCTGCCTGGGGCTCTGCCCTGAGCTGAGCTGCCCTTCCTCAGCAAATCCCCCACATTTAGGGCTGTGCAAGCCAGACCCCACCCAGGGCTCCAGCAGGGGAAGGGAAGGTTTCTGCTGGCCCAGAGAGGCAGCACTGCCAGCTGGGCTGGCCTCAGAGCAGCCATGGCCTCCTTATTGTCCCTGCAAGGTGGGACCTATGCAAATCAGAGCCACAAAACTGGGCTCCTCATGCTGTCTCCTCCTTAATTTTTAAGTGCTACAGGAGATGCACAGCCTTTTATCAAAGGATGCCAGTGTCTGGTGTGAATATTGATGTCTTTTGACTATTTCAGGCTGACCTTGATGTGTTTGTTATGCTAAGTGTCATAAAAATCAAACTGCTAAATTAACTAGCTGCTATTTCCACAACACCAAGGAAGCACCTGGGGCCCTTTTGCTCCCTGCAGACAATGGCTGAGGGAGGATTATGCAACTCCTGCTCTGCTGGTGGCTGCTCTCTTCCAGAGCTGGCATGGTATTTTTAGATGCAAAGGAGATGTGTCTCCTAACTATATGCTAATCACATTTTCAAAGCTTCAGCTGATATTAAAATGATTCAGCCGTGTCCTGAATTCACATACTTTTGTTTGTTGCCTTTTGTATGCTCTGTGTAGCTTTTCATACAACTCTGCCTATTTTCTACCAAAATCATGGCTTAGGAGCTGCTGTATGACAAAGGATGTTTTTATCCTTTTTTGAAGATCTTTTGAGTTTTCCTTAGCCCCAGCTATCAGAAATACAGACTCATGCATATATATTCTCTCTGCAGGCAAAGAACAGAGGCAGGAGCAGACTTTACAGCTGTGATTCTCAAATTTTATTAAAGGGCTGCCTGACCTTCAGGGGAAAGGAAAGCATTTGAGAGCCATCATATCTGATGCTGCCACCCTGATGTTCATTTATGGCCAAATAACTTTTTGATGGGATTTTTTTATTAGTTTTTCTTGCCCTTTTGTGTACTCTCTTGCCTGGTGGGAATGTGCTCAATAAATGTCTTTGTGTGTGTCTCCCACAGCACCCTCAGGCCTGTGCTGAACTCGGGCCTGCAGCCCTCGTGGCCTCTGCCCCCTCAGCCCGACGTGCTGTGTGCCAAGCTGAGGAAAAAAGTCACTGTACTGCACACAGTCTGCTGAAATTTGTCCTTTTCTTAGCAAAAAGGTGCCACCTAGCCCAGGCCACTGTCTGGTGCTCAGCAAGTGTCCCCAAATCCAGTGCAGGACACCATGGAGTGCTGATACAAACAGGGAACACAGCAAGGGAGGGCTGCAGCTTCTCCTGGTGAGAACTGCAGCTCAGAGCAGGGCCCTGCTGTGGGGTCACTGGGAGTGAAGGGAGTGATGGGAGACTCAGCTGGGCCTTACTGGTGTTCACTGGTATTCCTGAGCTCAGCTGGGCCTTACTGGTGTTCACTGGTGCTCCTGAGCCCAGCTGGGCCTTACTGGTGTTCACTGGTGTCCCTGAGCCCAGCCTGGCTTTGCTGGTGTTCACTGGTGTTCCTGAGCCCAGTCTGGCTTTACTGGTGTTCACTGGTGTTCACTGGTATTCCTGAGCCCAGCCTGGCTTTACTGGTGTTCACTGGTGTTCCTGAGCCCAGCCTGGCTTCGCTGGTGTTCACTGGTGTTCCTGAGCCCAGCCTGGCTTTACTGGTGTTCACTGGTGTTCCTGAGCCCAGCCTGGCTCTGCTGGTGTTCACTGGTGTTCCTGAGCCCAGCCTGGCTTTGCTGGTGTTCCTGAGCCCAGCCTGGCTTTGCTGGTGTTCACTGGTGTTCCTGAGCCCAGCCTGGCTCTGCTGGTGTTCACTGGTGTTCCTGAGCCCAGTCTGGCTTTGCTGGTGTTCCTGAGCCCAGCCTGGCTCTGCTGGTGCTTCCAGGCTCAGCTGTGGGGCACAGGAGAGCCATGGGCAGCTCTTCACAGAGGCAGGTGATGCTCTGAGGATCCCCACAGGGGATGGTGCTTCCAAAACCTTGAGAATGGCCTTTCTGTGGCCAAGAAGCACCTGGGTTTGCTGTTCCCTCCTGGGCCACTTCTGCCTGTGGCTGAGGGGACACTGGGCCCCTGTCCCAGGGATTGTGGGGTCTTTGCCTTTCCAGGCTGCTCTCCTGGTGCTGAGCCCAGCCTGGAGGCTCAGATGGGCCAGGCACCTCTGGAAGGCCTCAGTGCCCCTGAGGAGGATGGGCTGATGGCCCAGCACAGCTCCTGGCCCACACAAGGTTTAAGGGGCTGCAGGCAGGACCCCCCAGCCCTGCCCAGCTGGAGCTCCCCCATTCCCTCTGTCCCATCTCCCCTGTTCCCACTCTCCCATCTCCCCATTCTCTGTCCCATTCCTGCTGTCCCTGTGACTGAGTGCTGCTGGAGGATCTGTGCTGTGCCCCCTTTCTTCCCTGCTCTTCTCTTTTTCCCCTCCTCCTCTTTTAATCCCTGTCTTGCTTGGATTCCACTTTTTTATCCTGATCTTCAAGGCCCAAAGCAAAACAGCTTCCAACAGCTCAGGAAGCTGGTCAGATTTGCATTTAGCATATTTAAATATTTAAATATGTAACATATTTAGGATTGAATTAAAGCAAAGGGGGACAAAATTGGGAGCAGACTGAAGAATGAGTGTGTGTGTGCATGTAGGGAGGAATAAAGGCAATGTGTGCAGATACACAGGGAAAATAAAACATGGGAAAGGAGACAGAGAGAGCCTGGTCCTTCTTTGTTGTTGCATCAAGCACACTGTGACTAATGGTGATAATTTCCCATACCCCCCAGTACCATAACAGAAGAAAAAACCTAATTGTCATCTGCCACCCACTGCTTGTAAAGCAGCTTCTCTTAAATAGTTCTTATGTATTGAGTTCAGCTGTCAAAAGGAGCAGCTTTTTTTCATGGTCTGCAGAATGTGTTTCAGTTTGAACACAGCTCCATGCAAAGGTCACCCCATCAAAAATGTTTCCCTCAGCAGTGAGCATAATGGCAAACCCAGCATTTTGCAGTCTACTCTCACAATTTTACTTGATATTTTTAAAATGTTAGACAGCTGGAGATTAAATTCCCTTTGATGGGCAGGATTTGAGGGAGAATGTTTCGTAGAATACTTTGGGTTTCCCCCTCCTCTCTGCCATGCTGTGGTATGGGCTTCTTAGTAGCTACTTATGACAGGTAGTATGAGCCATAAAAAGAGCAGGAGACAGAGGAAAATTGCCTATTGTTCTCCAGATTGGCTAAAGTTCCTTAGGATATCAGTATGTGCTCCTGTGTGTGCCCGTGTTTTAACAGTAGTTTGGATTCTGGATGCTTAAATTACTCTCCCTGTCAGTGTTTCCATTTACTTGACACATTCCAAAGTGAAAAGACTTTGGGAGTCAGCCTACAGTGAGAGGGAGACCACAGGAGTGAATTCACTGCAGGCAGTGGGCAGGGGTCACACAGCAGCAGGAGGAAGAGGAGGTTTTCTGCTGCCATTTCCCCAGGAGCTGGGGCTGGGCAGATGAGAGTGGTAATTGCAGGGGTGCCTGCTCTGTGTGTGTGCCTTCCCATGTAACCTGGCAGGGAAAAGCAAGACATGGTCAGCCTGGCTTCTGCTGGGCATCCGAGGGTGGCTGCTGCATCTTCAAGGATATAACTTGCATGTTTCATCTCCATTTTTACAAAAACTTTGCTGTGTTGTTGGGCTGTGGAGGGGAAGCTTGGAAAAGGTTTTATTTGCCCCTAGAGGAAATGTTTTGTGTTGTTGTGCTGCCTGGATTGACCTGTGGTGACTCTTGCCCAAAGGACTGTGTGTAGACCATGAAAACAGTGCTCTGCATCAGCTCCTACCAAAGCTGAGTGAGCTTCTGAGACAGCAGGGACAGCTGGGACAATGCCAACAGCACCTTATCTGCAGGAGATGCTGCCCAATACACCCTGAACAAGTTCTCTAGTAGTACAGGTGTTGCATTTTTTCAGCATGCATCAGGACTGAAAATTTTGTGTCTCTCCAGGCCTTATTCTTCTTGTAAATGTTAGATTTCCCTTTTTTAAAGGGCAACTGTACCACATGTAAAAAAATCTTAGTCACAATTGTGCTTTTAAGGCAGCAGAACCTGCTTTGTTCTGTTGTACTGGTAAAAATGTCTTGACAGGGGCAGGCATCAAGGTCCTGGCCTGAATAAACTGGCCTGGAATTAGGCAGAGGATGTTTTGCAAGGATGTTCCAGCTGGGGAAAACTACACAGTCTGGTCTCTTCTTGCTTCTATGCCACTGTGCAGTCCAGAGAACTCCTTTGTTTTTGCTGTGTTGTTCATGGCTGAGTGTCAGGGTGAAGGAGCCTTTACTCGGGCCCCTGTGCAGGTGACAGTGCCACGAGGTGGCAGTGGCCACCAAATAATGTCTGGCCACGAGCAGGGTGTCCAGGAGTGCATTTGTTGAGCTCTTTGCTCTCCGATTTAAGAGAGGGAGCACAATCCAGCCCCTAAATACCAGCTGAAGCACTGCTCTACCTTATAGCTGTCCTTTGACTTTCAAGTAGACCCAAATTCCAATTTTGCCATTTTTTTGAGCACCTCATCAAAGTCAGGGTGAGAGGAGATCAAATTCTTGCTGACCTGTGCCTTGCTGTTCTGTGTGCACCCTTCAGAGCCTTGGAGGACTTGCTCCTGTTCAGGTTCCACATTCCCTGCAGGATTTTTTGGGTGTTTAATGTAATTCTGCTGTTAGCCCTTTTCCAAGATATCCCATTTCTGGATGACATTTTGCTCTGCTGTGCCTGGCATGGACAGTGGGAATTGCAGAGCAGATAAAATCTACATTGCTTGAGTGATGGTGGCTCCACTGCCTTCTCACAGGTCTCTGTGTTTGAAAGGGCAGAACTTCCCTGCAGTTTGATGGGACAGAATTTTAGAGTAATAGAATCTTCTAGATAGTTGGACAGAATCTTTAAGATAATTGAGTCCAGCCATTAACCCAGCACTGCCATTAAACCATATCTCCCACACATCTTTTAAATAACTCCAGGATGGTGACTGCGCCATTTTCGTGGGCATCCTGTTCCAATGCTTGACAACTCTTTCAGTGAAGAGATTTTTTCTAATGTTGAACCTTAAAATTCCCTTGGTGCAATTTGACAGAGACATCTTTACCATGCAGTTGATATTTTTGCCATCTTTGGTGTAACCAGTGTAAAACAAGAACCAGTCTCTCTGAGGAGAGTGGCTGAGAAAGGATTTTGCATTCTGCCGTCAAGCTACTGAATAATCTGAGGGCAGGCCAGGAGGGTGGAAAGAAGGCAGGAATCACCTCTATTCTGTTTTTTCTCCTGATAAATCAACCACAACAGCAACACCTTAATAAAACAGTGTGACATTAGGCAGAATGTTGCCCATGGGTTAAATGTGCTGCCCAGCTGCGATGGGAGGCCTCACTTCCAAACAAGGGGCTCTGCTGCTGTGACATCAGAGATGGTGGATTCTGTGTGCCATGGATTTCTGCAGGCACACACACCCCATTTCATGCTCCTCTCTGGAAAATGGATTTTGCTTCACCCAGCAGGGGTGATGTGAGGATATATTTGTTGACATTTTTGGGGTCCTCATCTATTTTTGGGAGTGTGCCATGAAGGGCTTGAATGGCAAATCCTCCCTGTCAGAGCACACCTGTAATTAAACAGGTCTGCTTATCCGTGAGACAGGCTTAGTATTGCTTTTTCTAGCCTTGATCTAACAAATTGTGCAATGTGCTCTGGCACACATCTGCTGCTCTGTGCCTGCTGGGGAGGGTGGACACCTGGTGCCAGTGGAGGAAGAGCAGTGGAGTGGAAGCAGTGGCCTCAGTGGGAATTTCCTTTGAAGGTAAAAGCCCTGCATGGCTGTTTGTGAAACCCTGCAGCAGGGGTAGGTTTGTTGTCAAGCAGGAGACACTGTGAAAGCAAATAACTGCAAATTGGCCAAGTGCTGGCTGAGGATCTGAGAGCTGTGACAGGTGAGCTCAGCTGGCAGCAGCCTGGCTGTGTCACACGCTGGTGGCTGCTTGGCACAGACGCTTTTGTGCAGGGTACCTGCTGCACGTGCTGCTGCTGCTGCCCAGGGCCAGCCTGGGCTGCTTTGTCACACTGTGTGCTGGGCTGTGGCATTCACATTCTCTGAAAAATCCCTTCACCCAGGATTTTTCTCCTGGGAGGCTGAGAAGCCTCAGGAAAAAAGAAAACAATTCTTATCTCATTTGCTTCTGCTGTGTTTTGCTCATGTGGAATGTGTTTGGAGATTGTTTACCCACAGGTGATTGTTTCATTGGATTCAGGTGTGAGTTGTTTTGACTCTGGCCAATCAGGGCCAAGCTGTGTCAAGACTCTGGAAAGACTCACAAGGTTTCATTATTATCTTTTTAGCATTTTAGTAAGTATCCTTTCTGTATTCTTTATAATAGAAATTCTTTATTCTATTATATTATATAAATATAGTATAGTATAGTATACTATACTGTATTTAGTATAATATAGTATAGTATTCTTTCATATAACATAACATTATAAAGTAATAAATTAGCCTTCTGAAAACATGGAGTCAGATTCATCATTCCTGCCTTCGTCAGGGCATTTCCCAGCAAATACAATAGTGGGCCACACAGGAAAATGACCCACATCATCATGTGCAAGGACCATGACTGGTTCTGCCCTCCTGAAGCTGAAGGGAGAAAGGGGAATATCCCCTTGTTGGGTAGGAAGGGGAAGCAACTGGTTGGAAGAAGGGTGGATGCCAGAGTGCTGCATCTGCCAGCGTGGACACTCGAGCCTTTGCAATGTATAAATAATGGAAAATGTGTGTGCTTTTCTCATTGTGTCAGTCAGAAAGCCCTGACCCAGCTGGAGGAAAATAACAATTTAAACAGAGATGTCATCAAGCAGGATGTTCCAGCTCGTTAGAAAACAACTTACAGTATGCTTGAAAGGCAATGCATAAAAAGCAACAGCTCACTTCTGCACTGGAAAATCTAAAGCAGAATAGGCAGATATGACCTCATCTCTTCATGATGGAAAATTACTGCTTCTTAACCTGATGTTCTTGCCATCCTAAAGCAGTTAATGGGAAATCAGTGATTTAGGAGAAAGTGTAAATGTGGCTCAGCTGCTTGTCTAGTTGGGGCAGTCTCGCGGATCTAAGTATGTGTAATGCATGGAAAAACAGTTGAACAAGCAATATTGTCCCCCCTTTTTTTCTGGCTCTTTCAGGTGTCTAAAGAGCTTGGAAGGGAAGAATTTGAAGTGAACTGTGTTGCCTGACCCTTGCATTGAAGGCAACTCTGGTCTTGCTATTCGGAGTACACACTTGTGCTGGGTGCCCTAGCAGTGCACTTGGGAAGCCCTTCCCAGTGCAGACACTGCCTCAGTGTTTGGGAAAATGAGCCAGTTCCATGATGCAGGCACATTTTGGGGATGATCTAAGTGGTCTAGCAACACATGGCACAGATGGCTGTGTCTGTCTGTCTGTCCTCCCTTGTGCCAGGGCAGAGTCCCAGCCTTTTGCTTTCAGTGCAGAGCTGGGGCAGACTTGCAGGTGTGCTCAGCTCAAAGGCTGTGTGCTGCTGGCAGGGGACATTGCCTCTCTGTGCTGGGCTGTCATTCTGGGGGGCTTTTGGCTGGAATATGACCTTTGGGAGATGATCCTTTTATGAGGAAAGACAGCAAAGCCCAGCATCCCTGGGACCACAGACACTTCCAGAGAGTGCACCTACTGAGAGAGTCCCAAGGAAGGAGAGAGTGTTGGCATGGCTGGAGGGACCTGCAATCTGTCACGTGCTTCACTCATTAGTGCTTGGAGAGGTTTCAGCAAAGGGGGAACAGGAGCTTCTCTCTCTCCTTTGGCTGGGCTTTGGGGGAAAGGTGGGATGAGAGTGAGGAGGAGAAGCTGTGTCTAAGACCCACCATGGAGCACGAGGGCACAGCTGGGGTTTGGGTGTGAGAGGTTTTACAGGCACCTCCAGGGAAGAGCTGCAGAGTGTGGCTGAAAGCAAATCTGCTGTGGGCAGGCTGTGCTGGGGTCAGGGGAGCCACCTGTGCTTTTGGTGGTAATAATTTTCCTTTGCTAAAAACTCTCTTTTGTTTGGCAACCTACAGCAAGAATTGGTGAGCCTCTTGGAAACTCTCAGCAGATGGGTAGCATGCCCAGGAGCTGATGTTTAAGTAAAGGTTAAATTGATGTGTCTGCCCCCTTTCCAGTGTAGTCCACATGAGCAAAATCCAGGGGGCCTGGAGAAGGCCAGGTATGTCCTGCAAGACCCAGCTGGCAGATGAGAATAGTAAATGTCTGAAGTTATCAAACAGAGCTGGGATGAAATGTAGGTCTTGTTCCTCCCACCTGTTCTACATCTCCACTGTCTGCAGTGTCTGAGTCTCACTAAAGCTGCTGGGATTTCAATGCAGTTCTTGGCCATATGCATAGCTTCTGATTTCTCAGATTTGGGAGGGACTTGTGAGATTTAGGAGGGAATGTGAGATCTTTCAGCAGGAAGGAAAGGTACAGAAATCCAAACCAGAAGGCAAGGTATCTTCTTTTTTTACATAGCTTATATTTTCCTGTTTAAATGCAAATATTTGTCCTTGACACCCTGCTTGAGGACAAACAAAGTGATTGCTCCTTGTGGCTGTGCTGATTTTCTCATTTGAGTCTGCTGCTATAATGGCAGTCAGATTAAGAAAAAATAATTTAAAAAAGGCAGAGAATTGGGCAGAGATGGGATGTTAAATGTTGTGGAGAGCATGGAAACCCTGTGTCAGCCCAGAATTTGTAAAGGGAAAACCATCCTTGGCAGAGACAGCTTAATAAAAGTAAAGTCTGGCACCATCAAAACCACAATTTGGGTTTTATCAAAGCATGGCAGTGGAGCCTTGAGAAATGACAGCTGTATTATCTGTCTCCAGATCATTCTGAGAGCAACATCAGGAACAGGCTGGAAACAGTTCAGGAAATCATTTTATACTGAGGGTTTGCTGGGGGCAGAAATGTATAGGGGAAATTGAAATGAAAGAATTAATAACAGTATCAATAACCTTCCTACCACAGCTATCAGACATGACATGAAAATTACTTGAAAATTGTCATCTACTGTGTATTTTATTCCCATCAGGAAGATTTGAGGCATGAGAGGAGAATCCAAACAAGGCAATTAGAAGACTGGAGCATGTTGAGAAAGGAAGAAATGACTAGTGTGGAGAACCTTTGAATGCAAATTTCCCTGCCAGACACAGAGGCTGGGCCAGATTCTGGTATGTGGAGCAAGCATTGGAGCCTGCAGATTTACAGAGTGGCAGCAGGGACTGCAGTGTCAGCTGTGTGCACAAGGGTGGTCTGTGCAGGATGCAGCAGAAGATATAATGCAGCTCTTCCTAGAGGTGGATCCTAGGGGCTGGAGATCCCAGCTAGAGTTTCTCACTCACCACCAAAGTGATTTAAAATCACTGGAGTCATTGCCAATATTTTCAGTACTTTTTCTGGGCTGTGGACCAATCCTGCTCAGTGCAGTCCAGTTTGTGTGAGTGTAGGGGATGGTAAAATGTCCTACTTTTTTCTATCCCTGTCTGTTGACTCTGAGCCATTTGTACTCGTTCTCTTGCTCCAAGATGATTGACTCCCAGCCAGGAGCTCAGTGTGCTTGTCCAGAGCTTTGGGACTCTGGACCCAGGCTAGAATTGTCCACAGCTACTGGGAAAGAGAGCCCAGCACGTAGGTTAAACCACTTATAAATGATGGCATCACAGAGGCAGCCAAGCTCCATTTCTGCAAGTGACATAGTCACCTAAGCACTGAAACCACACTGGGAACACTCCCCTTCCTGTGGAGCAGATGCTTTTCAGACATTACCTAAGCCCTGAGGCTGGGATGGGACAGACTGCTGGGATCCCATGTGCCAGTTCCAGGTCATTAATGAGCACAGGGGAAGGGATTAAATTTTCAGACTTTGCCAGAGACAGCGAGTTTCTACTGGAGTTTGTCTTCAAGCTTAACCAGTAAATCACCCAGAATCAATGTTGGTTTTTGACCTGTATTTAGGTATATTTTCTGCCACATAGCTGGCCAAACTTGTGGTGATTCCAAGGGAAAGGGGAAGAAGTGAAGCTTGCAGTCTCCATTTTCTGAATTAGCAATTGTGTGCCTGAGAGGAGCCAGTGAAGAAGAGAAGCCACTTGCAGGAATGATGGTGAATGCCAAGGCACAGCCTCAGTTGCACAGGGCTGAGAATACAACAGTCTTTATGTACAGAAGAGAAAAATTGTAGCTTGCTTGTCACTTTAGGAAGCTGATCATCGCTTTCTTTTTGGTCCCCAGAGCAGTCTCTCTACAATTTATTGGTTATTCCTTACAAATGGAGACAGAGAAGAGGTTTATGCTATCAGGGGAGCTGAAGAGCAGGTCCTGTCTGTGCTGCAGCAGATGGGCTGAGGGCTGCCCAGGAGGTCACTGGGGAAGCAGGGGAGCAGTTTGACAGCTGGAGAGAGGTGGGACACCGGTCTGCAGCTCAGTCCTGCCCTGGTGGCTGCAGGCACACAGTTTGAAGTAATTGGGAGTGGGGCTGTCGCTGAACCTCATCCCCAATGGGCACAGCTGTGAGAAGCAGGGGATCAGCATTGGCAGCAACGAGCCATGGAGTGCCCAGGTGGGTAATCACTGACCAAAGGGAGCAGAGGGTGCACAGGTGCAGGGCATGAACAGTGAGGGGCTCACAGGTGCAGGGCATTAACAGTGAGGGGCACACAGGTGCAGGGCATGAGCCATGAGGGGCTCACAGGTGCAGGGCATGAGCCATGAGGGGCACACAGGGGCAGGCCATGAGCCATGAGGGGCCCACAGGTGCAGGGCATGAACAGTGAGGGGCACACAGGTGCAGGGCATGAACTGTGAGGGGCACACAGGTGCAGGGCATGAGCCATGAGGGGCACACAGGTGCAGGGCATTAACAGTGAGGGGCACACAGGTGCAGGGCATTAACAGTGAGGGGCACACAGGTGCAGGGCATTAACAGTGAGGGGCACACAGGTGCAGGGCATTAACAGTGAGGGGCACACAGGTGCAGGGCATCAACAGTGAGGGGCACACAGGTGCAGGGCATCAACAGGAGGGTATAAAAGGTTGGGCTGAAGGACAGGAAGGGCAGATGCTTGCAGCCTTCTGAAGGGATGTTACTGTGTGTGGGCAGATGCCTGAGGCCTTCTGATGAGGTGAGGTGTTTCTGTGTTTGGGGGAATGCTAAAAGCCTTCTGAAATTGTATGGTTCTGTCCTGTGTATTGTGGCCATCTCAGCTGTGACATGTGCTGGCTGCTCTGGTGATACACCCTGGGCTGTCCAGCCCTAGCTCTGGCCCAGGTGTGCTGGTGCCCAGAGCCCTGACAGACACAGACATCCCTGGGGGTATTTGTGCTGCTGGGGAGCTGGAGTGGCTCACAGGGAGAATGTGGTGTTCTAAAGCAGAATGGGGCTTTCTCTATGTCTGCTCCTGTAGGCCTGGCAAAGAAGAGAAAATGCCTTTGCAAGGGAAAGTACTCAGTGTATTCACTGGTTACAGCATTTGGTGGGCTCATTTGCTGAAGTAATCCATGCATGCCCAGAGTGAGAAAAGACTGCTGTGGCACTGAGTCTGTGATTCTGGGTCCTTTCTCCCTTTGAACATTTGCTTTTCTTCTGCAATCTGTAGTTGGTTGGGACTTATTCAAAGGTAGCTTCAAAAGATCAAAGGCAGATGCAGTCTTTATAGCATTCATGGCTCTGCCATTCAGTTCATGCAGATATTAATGAGGTGTGTTTTATATGGCCTGACAGTCATGTCTTTCTGCTCGCCCTAATGAGATTGTTCTGCTGTCCCTCTTGTTCTAATAAGCAACAGAGTCTCCAAGATCAATTTCTAAAAAGATATTTTTCCACTTAAATATTATCAAGAGCAAAACTAGGAATGATAATTTTAAAAGGCATAAGGCACCAGGATCTTCTGTCTGATGCTTTCAAAGCAGTGCATTCTCCTCTGCCTGGCCTACTCTGAATTATCAGAGGTTTCAGGCTAACACATAAATTTCTTGGCCTTTTATCTCTCTAATTGTTTTCACAAGTTCATTAATGATTTTGCAAAAGCTGTAGTGAAATGAAATGACATGCTCATAAACCTTTAAAGGAGAATATACCCATCTGCTGATGGGAAAAGTCTCATTAGTCTTTTCAAATTGCTCCCAGCAGGTTCAAACTTGTTAGGTGCAGATTCAGATTCAACTTGTTAGGTGCATAAATATGCTTCTCTAATTCAATTGGCTGTGCTGATTGTGTGACAATTGGAGTTTGCTCTGCTTTTAAGTAGCCACAAAAATCACCTTTGTAAGGCACATGTTTTGAGAGCCAGAACTGTTCTGAAATCTGAGGGTTTTTAAAAAAATCTGTGGAAGTTCTTGGGCTACTGATGTCACCTGTTCTTTTGTTCCAAGAAAATCCTGTGTTGGCTTTTTGGAAGAACACTGGGTTTCTCACTGAGCTGGGAATACTGAGGTGATGATGATAAAGCTTTTGCAAGGTATTTTCAGGGCTGCAGATGGTGTGGGATTTTTGCTGGGACAAGGACTAAATGCTGTGTTATTAAATGCTGTGTTATTAATCACCAAGTGCTTTGGGGTCTCTGACACCTGTGGCAGGGAGGGGAGCAGAGCTGGGTGTGGATCCAGGCAGCTGCAGGGAAAGGTGCAGGGTGTCCCAGGGGACACAGCCCTGACCTCGGTGAGCAGGGCCCTGGCATGCCTGACCCCAGCAAGGAGATAAGGGACATTAAAGGTGTTTCTCAGTTGTTCTCCAGCAGGGCTTGGGGCGTCATCAGTGGTGGGAGGAGAGCCTGGTGCAGCAGTTTCAGCACAGCAGGGCATGGGGAAGGCTGGAGAAGGAGCAGGAGAGGAACTGAGGGCAGCCAGGGCCAGAAGGTTCAGTGCTTCTGTGCAAAGCACTGGGGACACCCTGAACTGCTGGAGCAGCACATCCCCAACCTCCCTCAATTCAAATCTGTTCTCTCAGTGCTGAGATAAAGAATGAAAATGATTTTTGAGTCTTGAGAGTGCTTTCCTTTGAGCTCATTTAGATGAGGATATTTCTATCACACAAACCTTAATTAAGTATTTGATTTCACTTTTGTATGTGGAGTTAATTTATGTGACATGATTAAAATACATGTTATTTATACAATAGGAACTTAGAACTGGAGTAGATGATTAAAACAACTGAACAGCCTCTTCTGAAATTCCAACTTTGCTTTATCCTTTGACAGGATATTCTAGCTGAGCATTTTTGAAAGCTAAGTTAAATATAAGGGTGTGTTTTAGATAAGTACATTACCATGCAAGCTCTATTTTATGCCTGACATCAGAGGTCTCAGATTTTGACTGGTGTGAGCAGAGGATACTGATACACATTTTGGGCCCTACTGCTCCCAGCTGCCTGAGTGAAGCTGAGCTGTCTGGTGGTGTTACTTCAAAGGGGTGGAACCCCTCTGGCTGTGTCCTTGTGTGCTGTGCTGTCACCTCTCTGTGTGAAGCCTCTCTGCACCACCCTGGCATTCTCACATTGGAAGGTGAGGAGAACTTGGTGACACAGAGGAAAGCAAACCTCTTTCCTCCAGGAGGGACAACAGACACATCCAAGTGTCCATCAAAGCTAGAAACCAAAATGCACTGAGTCAGGTTGGTGTCACTGCCAGTGGCAGAGTGCTCAGCACAGAGCTGAGACATCAGGTTTCAGTAGTGGGGAGCACAGCTGTTACTGTACCTGCATCTCTTGGAAAGGGGATTCAGCTGTAGCCCCAAGGCCTCACTTTGTGTGAGTCTTTGCTGGAGTTGTAAGGCTGTTGTTGGTGGCTGTAAGCAGTAGCTGCTGTCACCTGCACTCTGACACAGAGCTCTGGATCTCAGGGACATGCAGCCAGCAGCCTGGGCTGGCCCAGGGACACAGACACAGCCACTCCTGTTTAACCTCAGCGTCCTGCAGAAAGCAAAGCCTTTGCTGGGGTTCACTGCTCAGCTGAGAGGCCTTGGGCTGGGTGCTGCCTGTGCAGGGCTGTCCTGGCCATGGGGAGCTGAGCCTGCCGGGCACCTTCTGCAGGGAGGGCTGGGCTGGCTGCTCTCTGAGCACACCTGGGCTTCTCCTGCTCCTCAGGGCCCCCTGTGCTCTGTCCCCCCTGTCCCAAGAGGGTCAGAGAGCTCTGGCCATGCTCACCCTGTGCATCCAGCTCAGTTTTATTAGCTGGGTGCTTCTGATTGTTCTAATTCTCTGGAATTAAAGTAGGAACTCTAATGTTTTACATTAGAGTGAAAAGCACTCTAGTGTTTTTCAGAAAGGGAGGTCACAGGGAAGTACTGGTTCCTGCAAGTCTCCCAAACCAGATTTTGCTGGGGACTGTCTGAAACTGCAGAAATGGGATTCAAAAATTTCTTAATAAAATATGTTTGGCAAATCTGTTTGATTCTGCAATAGAGCATTCAGGACAGTTGATGACACTCCTCAAAGCTTCTTGGTGTTGTTTGTTTGTCTGTGAAAATGTTGGAGTCTTGACCTGACTTTTTTGATTAACTATGGAAGGGGAAATGTCTTTTTTTTGTCTTTTTTTCTTTTTTTTCCCCTTGCAGGATGAGAAATGCTTCCCCCACAAAACTTTTGAGCTCTCATTATCTGAAAGTCACAATTTTCAGTTTCTGTTTTCTTTGGGTATTTTAGCTACTTTTAGTGCCTAGCTTTGGTTCCTTGTTTTCAGTTTGTATAACAGAGCAAGATTCTCCTTTCTGGCAGTGTAGTTGTGCTTCTGCATTGCTGTGTGCAGTGTTCTGAAACTTCTGCAAAGGAGGTACAGCTCAGTGGAAAGTCCTTCTGTTACACATGAGAAATTAATTTGCAATTATTAAGTTGGATGCGTTCCTCCTTTGTTCTGTCTGAAAATGGCCTGTGAGCAGATTGCTAAATTCTCGAAAAATTCATTGCAGCAAATTGCAAGTTTCTTCTCTAAGTAATTCCCAGTCTGACCAGAACAAACAGTTCATGATGTGCAAGTGGAATTCATAATTTCTTAATTTCTTGAGTTGCTAATACATGGACTAAGGTTCCCCTGTCAGTGTGAAGTGCAGGTAGCACAGGATAGGACTCAAAACTTGCTTTTAATCTGTGCTTTAAAACTGTGACGTCGGGTTGTGACCTGAGTTTTGATTAACTTGAGGGACTGAGCCCAAAAATAGGGGTGTGGTGTTTAGAACCTGCCTTCAGGTGGGTATTTGCAGAGGGCAGGTGGCTGCCTGTGAAAAGAGCCCATGCACTGGGGCTTTAGCAGGGTGGGATTTGCCTCTGGCAAGAGATAATTTTAAAATTCCAAAGTATTAGAAGAGGAGAGAAAAAAACTATGGACATATTCTTTTGTGGAGGAGGGGAAAAGAGCAAATGTGGGCAGTGCTGTGTGGCTGGGAGCTGAGGAAGAGGCAGCCTCAGGATGGGCAGCCAGGACAGCCTGGCCACGGAGCCTGGGTCTGGTGGTGCTGCTGTGGCAGAGCACTCCAACACCACCCAGCCTGTCCAGCTAGTGAATGTTAGAGGAGCTGGAAAAATTAATGGGAGCCTAACAGCAAATGTCACCAGCTGTGCCAGCAGCTGAAAAGGGCTGGGCTCAGAGCTGTGATGCTGGCAGCCCTTTCTGCCCCTGCTGCAGCCTCAGCTCCTCCATGCTCCTTGCAGGCAGCTGTCAGAGAGCACCATCTGCATTCCTTCACCTCTGGGCTTTGCAAACACCACAGGATGTTAAAAAGGAGACACCACTTTTTCCTTTATTGCACTGTGCTGCTTTCTGCCTGTGGAGGTTCTGTTGCCTAACTTGGTATGAAGGCTGGTGTGACCATTTTCTCTGCTGTACTCTAAATTTAGTTTCACAGCACTCTTCCTCTCACAAGGAGCTGCATGTGGCCCCACTGCAGCCTGCTGGGCTCAGGATGGGCTGTTCACACAGAGGCAGCACTGCTGCTGAGGATGGGAGTGCTGGCATTCACACTGCTGCTGCTGCTTTGCTGCTCTCCTGCCCCGTCCCCATCCAAACCAGCTCGGTGGCATGTGTCACAGGGCTCACTTTGTCTAAACGTTCAGACCAGCTCAGGAGAATGTGTCACAGTGCTCACTTTGTAAAGCCTTGCCTGTCCTAGGTTAGTGCAGCTCCCAGGCCACCTGCACTGGCATCAACAATTAGTTCATTCTGCCTCTGTTCATTTAAATAAGCTAAGACTATTGCATGTCATAGTGGCTTTTAAAGGCATGGGGACATATCTGTGTCTGTCAGCCTGTCCCCACAGCCGAGCCTTGCAGACTGATTTGTGCTGCATCTGGAGTAACAATCAGTGAACCCCAAAGATTGCTGCTCCCGAGCTGTCCCTGGCTGGGTGCAGGGAGGAGCATCACCCTGTCTGTGCTGGGAAGTTCTGGAGCTGGGGAGCAGCGTCCCTCTGCCCGGGGCAGGGTCAGCAGGTGGCACTGTCACACCTGCGGTGTGGCACAGCCGGGAAGGGCTCCGTGCTCGGCCTTTGCTTCTCTCCTGGCCAGATCCGCTGTCAATGACAGCGGGACCTTTTGTCACCTTAATCTCTGCTGCCAGGGCCCCGTGGTCAGGCTGGGGCAGCGTGGCCCGTGTTTGACAGGGATCCCGAGGGAAAGGCTCCAGTCCCGCAGTGCTGTCCCCTCTGCCCAGCGCTGGGGCTGCTGCTGCTGGCTCCGGACACCCTCCCCAGGGAGTGAAGGGAGTGAAGGGTGCCCCATCCCTGGGCTGCTGGCTCCAGACACCTCCCCAGGCAGTGAAGGGTGTCCCCATCCCTATGATGGAAGTGCCCTGATGGGCTCTGGGAGGGGAGAGCTGATGTTCCAGTTCTGGTTTCTCTGGAGGTCACCAGGTGTTTCCAAGGGGCAGGGGACCAGCACAGAGGCTATGTGCCATGGGGGGCTGCACTGGCTTTCCTGGGTGAGCCTGGCATGTCTGACTGGCTGTGGCTCTCCAGGACTTCAGAACTGCAATGTGGCTTTCCAGAGCAGCCAGTTTTGCACTGCTGATAAGATAGTTTTCTAGGAATCATCCCTTAGGAAATGAGGCTATCTAGCAGTGCTGTGAAATGAGGATTTGTGGTGTAAGAGTTATCATGAGAGCAGCTCCTCTGCAGCACAGCCACCATCCTGCTCAGGCTTCTGTTCTCCACACAGAGCTTTTTTTCCAGCTTCTGGAGCAGACATGAAGCTTGACATCATGTTCATCTGTCCATGTACCATAATATTGCCAGTGACATTCAGCACTTCAGGGATTTTTGGCTGCTGACTTTCAATGACATTAGGAGCAATCTCCATAGCCAGTGTGAGATCCTCCTCTGTGCTGAAGAATATAAAAGAGACTATTGCATTTAATATATTGGAGTACATGAGACACAGCAGCAGTTTGCATGATTTATTGGGTAGACAAAAATGCACCATGGCATGTTCTGTAAATATAAGCACAAACATATTGTGCTACATCCCACTGTAAATTTACTTTACTGCTAAAGTGTCCAAATTAATGAATGCAGGAATAATGGGGTATTTCAAACAATAGGTTCTGTCACAAGCTGCTTGGCCATTAATGTGGGAGCACACTCAACTGTCCTGACAAGGACTGCAGGGGAGGGTGACCTGGAACAAAGCAGCATGTCCCTTGGGGTATGGCCTGATGCCTGGAGCCTGCCAGAGGTGGTCAGCCCTGAGGAGACTGAAAAAGGGCTGCCTTGGGTTCTGTGCTGCAGATCACCCTCTCTCACTGCTGCATCTCACAGAGAACAGACCAACTTGCCTCTCTCACAGGGCACTCTCCCTTCACCTCACACTTTCAATGTGTATCACACTCAAGACAAGTGATTGCTGTGCTGTAGTGTCTGAGTCCCTCTCACACTGCATTCTGAAGTGCTTCTGATCTCTCTTAATCTGGGGCTTGGGAAAAGGGAGAATTGCTTTCAGTTTCTTTGGACAGATTCCCAAAAAGGAAGAAACAAATAGATAAATACATAAATTGTTAAAAACAGCAATAATTTTTGCTTGTGATGAGGCTGAGAGGAGCTGGCTGATGGGAGGCAGTGTGGCATGTCTGTTATCACATCTCATGAAGTTTGATGGAGCCAGCTAGCAAATACCAGCAACTCTCCTGAGTTCATAGCTCACCCTGTTTGTGTTGACATTTCTGCAAGGAAAGGTAAAGAGCTGTCCCAGCTGCAATAACCTGGGAGCTCTCCCTGTGCATTTCTCTTGATTTGACTGCAATGAGAGTCTCCCTTGGCAGGAGTGAACCAGGTGCCAGCATTTGCCATTGTGGCTGCTTGGCTGGGGGACCTGCAGGAGGGGGTGGTGGCACCTGGGGACATCCAGCCCCAGAACTGCACACCAGTGGATTATAGCTCTCACCTTCCCTTCCTCCCTCCTAAACCCCAACTTTGCTGTCACCTGGCTCCCTCCCAGCACAGCACAGGGCTGGTGTGAGGTGCTGCAGCCCCCAAGGGAGCTCAGGCTGAGCCCTGCCTGCTGCTGGAGAAGAGAGAAAATTAAAAACCTAAAGGAAACCCAAATGATCTGACCCTCTTGCCAGCATCCTATGTTTGCTTTGTCTGTGCTGTTAATAACACTGTGTTTCCCTGGAAGTTGGCTAATTTTTTATTCTTGCCTCTTTTTAAAATTTTGACCTTTAGCTTTTGAGCTTTCATAATTGCTGTTAATCTGTTCAATAAGGAAAAATAATAGAGAAGGCAAAAATCATAGCCTGGTCTGTCTGTGCTCAGTCTTTGAGCACTGTTTTCTCTTTCAGACATATTCCCCCTCCCTTGGGAACGCTAAACACTGCTGGGAGCTCCTCCTGTCAGCAGCCAGTGCAGTGTGGAGTCAAACTCTGCCTCTTGCTTTGCGTTAGTCCTGCATGTCCTGCCCTTCCCACTGCCTTTCTGACCTGGTGTTTGTGTTCAGCAGCCTCAGCCATTGTCCAGCTCACCCTCCCCAGCCCGAGGGCCCTCTGTGTCCCACCTTCCCTGGAGATGTGCTGGGGTGCAGCTTTCTTATTCAAAACCTCAGGTGCAAGGTGATATTCCTGTGATCAAAGCTGGTCATTAACTGCCTTGTACTTTGTTATATGCTTTACAGCTTCAGAGTTTTAAAGCCCCAGATATTTGAGTGATGGGAGCTTGTTTATTTCAACCCTTTTCCAGTCATTTCACTCTGTCATTGTGCTTTTCCTGGGCTGGATCCAGACCAGTCCCTGTCCACTAAGTGTCCTCTTCAGAAACACCTCACATGCTACAAAGTGAACAAATGTTGAGGGGAAAGCCAGAGGCCAGAAAATATTTCCTTTCCTCTCATTTTATCCATGTGTAAGATGAGAGAATCCTTCCAGCACCTGATGCTTGAATAGTTCTCCTCTTTAATGCCTGAAAGCTCTGCTCACCTCTGCCTTGCTGGCTGGCTGAACTCACACTGCTTGCAGCTCCTTCCAGGATGACAGCCAGGAAATTCTTCCAGTGCAATTTCAAGACCATGAAGTGCAGGATGAGCAGATGGCAGGCCACATCTCCCCCTGTGAGCAGCCCATGTCACCGTGGCACTGCTTCAGCCCTGCTGAGCCGCCCTCACTGAGCCCAAACAAGGAGCATCTCCAGTGGAGGTGATGTCTGTCAGGGCAGCAGCCCAGACCTTTCACTGTGGCAAAGAATCTGGGCATTGGCAAGGAGCTTTAGTGACAATGAGCTTTAAATACCTGCTGTTAAGATAATCACAATAATCTGTCTGCCAGCTTTTTCCTAATGTGCATTTTCTAATTCATTGTGGGAGGCAAAATCCTTTGACTGGTGGAATGAAGACATGGTACTGTGACTATAATTTACATTGTTAAATAAGTGGAAGGAGCAGCTATCAAAAGCTGAAATCCTACCCAAAGCAGGATAGCTGCCTTCACAGACTATTTTTTTTTTTTAAAGACAAGAAATTAATGTTTTCATAGAAAAGAATTCTTGATGGGAGGAATCCTCAGTTCTGTGAAAGGGATTAAAAAAGTGAATATTGCTGTTGCAGGATTTGCTGAGGTCCTGCTCTCTTGCAGTCTGCCCTTGGAGCAGGGTATCTTACCCTCTGCTTCTCATTTACTGCTCTGTGGCCTGCTGTGCTGCTTTGGAGAGGCTGGAATAGCCATTATGGTCATTCCTGTCATCCCAAAGAGGATGTTTCTGAGAAAATTAATTTCTCTTCTATCTAATTGGGAACCTCAAGCAGAGCTCTGTCATGTGCTGGCCCTTGGTGCAGCAGTCAGGTTGATCCCCCTTATCCTTTCAGCATTAATTACAAGCCCTGTGCAGCCCTTTGCCCAAGGAGCTGTGTTGCCATTGATCACAGCACAGCTGGGGCTGTTTGGGGCACAGGGACACTCCACAGAGTCACTGTCACCCTTCCTTTGCTGCTCATGGGGCTGGAAAAAAGGACAGATCTGGGATTTGCTGAGGATGGAGCAGAGTGGAGTTAGAAGTTTGACAGGGAAGAATCTTCTAAAAAAAAAAAATTGAGGAAAACACTACATCTAATTGAAGCACTGAGCTGAACAGCAGGGCCAGCAGGTAAATAATGTGTTCTGAGAGAGGCATGGCTACCCAGAAATCATTCCTTGCACAGTCTATTCTCAGATAATGGAGATGTTCTTCATTTTCTACCTTTCACACTCAAAGCCCCCTCTTTTCTTCCTCCCCATGAGGTGAGTGGGGGTGGCAGGGAGTGAGGAACAGCTTGTCACCCTGCTGCCCTGGTGGCAGCTCAGATCCTTGGTCCACCAGCAGTGCCTGGCTTGCATGAGACCTTCTCATGCAGATTTGGGTGGATAGAGCCTGAAAAACACCTTTTCTTTGTTCCCCTTCAGGTGAAATCTGCTGTACCCTCTCCCTGTTCCCTGGTGAGGAATCCCCTCCCATCTGTGCCCTGCAGAGGCTGTGTTTGACACTCTGGAGGGCAAAGCCCTGTGAGAGGCAGATGTTTGTGGAGCTGGGGCTTGCAACTCCCTGGCCACCTCTGGGAATGGCTCTTTCAAGGATGTTTTCAAAGCATGTTTGCAGAGGCTTGCATTGCTGCTGCTCTGCTCATGCTGAGGAATAAATTGGATTTGACTATCTGCAGCTGCTTTTGGCACCTTTCACTAGTGCAGAAATTCCTGTTGTGATCTGTGAAAAAACAACCACCAAAAATCCTTAATTTTACAAGAAATATTCCTGGGAAAAAATGTCACTTTTCATATAGGCTGGCTAAACGTAGCCAGTTGTGCTGTTTATCCAACAGGGAGCATTATAGTTTGCATTTTGCATTTCTAAGAACTGAATTTGCTAAATGGAGCACTTCCCACTGACAGAGCCAGCTTGGGCTCTGCTCTTTTTTTTTTTCTTTTCCTTACAACTGGAAACCATTTTTGTTTGTATCACAGAGCTTCTTAGTGCTGTTGAATCTGGCTTGGTGTTTCTCAGGGGACAAGGCAGGATTGCCAATAGCTTTCCAACCCACTCCAGTCTCTCCCCTCATAACACAAACTCTGAGCAAAGCAGGCTCGAGCAAGGTCTTTGTCCTGGATGACTTTTTGCTAAATAAGTTAGCAATGCTCTGCTTAGCAAAATCTCTTCTGCCCCATGGGTGGTTCAGACTTGCTGGGAGCCTGCAGCAGGGCTGGGAGAAAAGCTGTGTTTAAACCTTAATGCAGCCAATTCCCAACGTGTGGCCTCAGACCTGCTGGGCACATACAGAAATATTTTGATCTGAATCAGAAAAATCTGTCATTTTCTCACAGAGAGTCTGAAACAGGTCCCTCTTTTTCTCTTTCACAGATGAACAGACAGAATAAGCTGTCCACCTTCAGAGTGTGAGTTGACTTTGCATTTCAAGAAGAACATTTGTTTCTTCTACATGAAATTTATTAATAAATGTGGTTTTCACAGCAATCTTAGTTCCTAAAAATATGTATCCTAGGATTTGTTAGTTTTTATAAAGACTTCTATGGAAGTTGAATGCTGTAGGACCATGCAAAAAGGAGCAAGTATATGTGAAGCATATTGTAAATGCTTCCAGATTAGATTCTTTTATAAAAATAAAAAAGCTTTTTCTTATTCCCATCATTCAGTGAAATGAATCTTTAGATGACAGATTCTGGACTCTGACAGGCATCTCATCTTGTATTGAGGCTGGTGACAGTCTGAAAGGAATTGCTCATCTGAGTCAACAGCCAGCTTCTCCAACTGTGTTTGTCTTTGGTGCTAATTTCATTTCTTTGCTCTGTTTTCCTGGAACTTGGGCAGGCACACTGACCTGAT
Organism: Agelaius tricolor; assembly: GCF_023055355.1. Taxonomy (NCBI): domain Eukaryota; kingdom Metazoa; phylum Chordata; class Aves; order Passeriformes; family Icteridae; genus Agelaius; species Agelaius tricolor. Next base: position 8,209,906 of record NW_027269279.1, read on the forward strand.
AAATAACTGGAGCCAGCAATAAAGATAAAGGAAAGCTCTACACTTCAGAGGTCAAGCCAGCCTCCAAATCATATTTGCCCTAATGGAGAACAAATTCAACACTACCAAAAGTCAAATGAATGTTTAGTCACCTGAGAAAATACCATTATAAGCTGAAATGAGCTCTCATTATTTTTTCCATTTTATTTCTTTAATTTCTCCTTGGCTTCTGCTACAAAACTAAAAATAGGGGCATTAGTCACAGGGTACTTCAGAGGCACCCTCAAGGCAGAAGCAAGGTTCTAAGGTAAATCATAGCTGGTGACTCTTAAAATGGATGAAATCACTTGCATTAGGCCTTCAGGATGCATATTTTCATTTACTTGATTTATTCCTATTGTTTAAGCTGTGATGTGAAGTGGCACAGGCACGATGGAGCCAGGCTGATGAGGAACTTTATAGTGAGCTCTCAGGGCAGAAAATCCCATTGCAATGAGATCCTTTCCTCAGGGCTGTTTGTGAGGATGGTGCAGCAGAAAGCTGAGAGAATGATTTAAAAGGGAAAAAAAAAAAAGAATAGAAGATGGGGAAATGTAAGAAACAGGCAGGTAAATGACCTGACATGCTGCTGGCACCAGGGCACTGGAACCAGCTGCAGAGCTGGGCAGATCAGACCAGGTTATCCCCTCCAGGAGGTGAATAAGGTGTCTCAGCCCCTCATCCTGCTCCTCACAGGGGCTGATTTGTCTCCAGAGGTTCCCCACGAGCTGGGCCCTTCCTTCTCTGCCCAGCCTGGGAGGTGCTGGGGTCTTGTTTCATTCACAGTTACAGCTGCAAGCCTCCCTCTGCCTCCTTGCATCCTCTGGGTGTGTGACTGTGAGGCTGGGAGCTGCCAAATGCAGCATTTCTGACAGCCAGACCTGCTTGTTTTGGGGCCCAAAATGAAATTAGTAGATGTCTTTTTTCTGTTGTTGCTGATGCCATCAAGTCACATTCTGTGTAATTGTACCACCAGCATCCTAGAAAGGGTGAGACATCTTGGCAATAATGAAGCCTTTTATCAATAAATATGCTTCTTCTGGAGAAATAATGGAGCCAGCAGGGCCAAACAGTACCTTAATGGCATGTCCAACACTTCCTCTTACAATTTATATGTTGAAAATTCCTTAAACCATGTTTATTTTGTGAAACATTGAGAGAGAGTAAGGAGTTACTGTGGAAGTAGATATTAGCAGGGACTAGGGGAAAGCAGAAGAATCTTTTATGTGTCCCACTGTGCCCCTGTAAAATCTCAGCACAGTCTTACCTCACTTGATATTTATTTTGTGGGCATGCAAATCTTCATTGGTTATGAGAACTTTTCTGCTCAGTTTAAGTGCAGTTGTGAAATTCATCGAGGGCACCTGCAGAGTTCAAGTCTGTACACAAAGGATGGAATATTTTGTGTTCTGTGGGTGTCAATTATTTATCATAGAAATATCTTTGTCATGAAACTTCATCTGATTTGTTTGTGATGGCAGAAGTGACTCTGGATGATTGACTTGTGTGTCACTATGGCACATGGAAGTGTGGACACATCAGCAATGTTTGAGTTTCTGTGCTACAAAACATATGTACAGCACATTAGAGCTGTCAGCAAGTTGTAATGAGGCTGATTTTACTGAAGCTGATCTTTTTCACCTATGTAAGATAGCATGTGGGTTTTATAGGATGTTACATTGGATCAGCTAAGTGAGGGCTGTCTTACTGTGTTTTGTGACTTTTATTTATTCATTTGTGCTGCTTTTGTAATGGGAATTCATTTGGTAGAACTTTCCTGTAGATTGGAAATGAAAAATGCCCAAGCAACTCCTTGCTCCTGATTCCACAAAATAAAAATAAATTTGGGGAAAAAAATTATTTTAGTCAAAAATGATTTTCTCTTCAAGAAGAAAAATCCAGGGGATATCATGGTTTGTTTCAATATAAACAGGTATTGATTTATCAGACATCTCAGTGTTTGGCCAGCTGTATGCAGTGGTCAGCAAGAGTTGGGGTTTTTTCCTATTTCCCCCATGTAGGGGTCAAGCACAGCTCCATGAAGGTATGTGACCTTCTAACAAAATGTACCCTTAAGGACAAAAGGGCAAATTCCTTTCTGGACAGGTAGGATTGATGATTTTTAGTTGTAATGACACATTTATTTCAGGGCTAAATTTGGCCAAGTGTTCATGAGTGCACACAACATCACAGATAGAAATGTAATGTATCTTGTTTGATAAAAACAACCAAGGGGAGTTAATTTGCTATCCTGGGCACTTCTCCATATATCAGTAAAAGGAAGAGTACTAAAAAGGCTGCTTCTCAGATTTTAATAAGAAGCTCTGCGAAGATTGCATTTTGGCTTATAGCACAATATTTCATTTCCCTCAATTCTTTAGAATCTTTTCTAACAATGCATCCATGTGCACATTTTGTGGTCGTGTTTTAGGTCACTCAGTCAAGCGACATTAAAAAAAAATTGCTAAGGACAAATGTGAAGTGTTGCTGGGAGATGGGTGCAATAGCTCATTTGGTGAAGAAGCTGTTAGTGGAAAATGTTACTGGTGCTGTGGAGGGGAGTTTTGGCAGCTGGAGGGGTTGGTTCAGCTCCGTGCCAGCAGCAGGGAGGTGGCTCTGAGGTGAGCCCAGCCTGAATGGCCACGTCTGCTCCAACAGCACAGATAAAGTTGTTTTTCCTGCCCCTGTGTTTAGCATAGCCACACCAATCCAACAGCCTGTTGGTAACTGGTGAGAAATGTCAAAAACTCAACCATTCAAAGCAAACCCTTAGCTCTCACCCAGCTCTTTCCTGATCTTACAATGGAGCTGTGTGAAGTGCTGGGCTCCTCTTCCAGCCATGCAGTAGAACCAGATTTCCTGGAAGCTGAAGGCAAGAGAAATTCCTAAGTGGTGTTGATTTGAATTTTCTTCCCAATGTTCTGATCCTGGCTGATCAAGTATTCACTGCACCAGTGTGGTGTTTTCTGGAAAATATTTGCAGTGGTGGGAAAATATTCTCTCAGTACCTGAGCTTGGCAGGGCCACCGGTGTCAGCACTCCCAGCTGGGGGAGAGTGGTGCATTCTCTGCTAGCAGGACAGGCAACCCAGCAAGTGCAAACTGCACCCCTGAACACTTCTGTCACTCTGTCTGGGGTGGCAAAGAGTGGCTTTACTCTCCTGAGCTGAAAGCTCAGAGCTGGCATTGCTGCTTTAACTCAGAGTGTGCAAAATTGAGTAGAAAATGTCATTACTTTTATGTTAAGTGAGTAGAAAAGTGCAAATAACAGAGTATGCAGCAGTTTAACTTTCTTGAGGAGAAAGTTCTTGAGGAGATCTGTATAAGCTCTGCTGTAACTTATTTGCTTGTTCATCTTCCATTTTACTGTTCATGGACACCTCTATTGCCAGAGTTTAATTTAGGTAATTTTTCAAGGACAGACAAACTCTTTCTGTGGGTCTGACAAAACAGAATATGTATAAAGAACAACCAAAAATAATTTTAGGATGAATCAGAAATGTTCAGTTCAGCTGGGAGAATTGACCCCCAATAGCCACTGGCACACAGAGGTAAACTCAGAGCAGCAAACACACCAACAGTTTAGGTTCTCTTTTAAATCCACCTTGGGAGTTGTCTGCACTCTTGAATATATTAAGCAGCTGTTAGTAATGAACAAACATGTAAAAATTAATCTGTTTTTGGAGGAACAGTTAATGAGCTGAAGAAGGGCTAAATTTCTTGAACAAGTAATTTATTTAATGAACAGTTTGACTCAAAAGTGTGATGCTTCTGTTGTAGCTTGTAGCTGGACCTGAGGGGCTTTTTTTTATATTTTACTCTGGTATAAAGTGCCTCCTGTACATTTCAGTGCTGCAGCAGCCCTCTGGCCTTTTCAGCAGGATGTGAACTGTTAGATAATGGCAGCAGGCAGAGTGGCAACAGTGGGGTTAAATTCTGGAGCAGCAGCACTGCAGCCAAGACACAGAAAGAATAAAAAGGGGATTGAACTTGTAATTGCAGTAGCAAAAACATCCTGAAGGCTGATGGAAGGGGCTTCCTGTGCTGTCCTTCAGGCTGTAAATTAAACTTTACTGGTGGCTCAGGTGAAGCTTTTTTGGAATGAGAACAGGAGCTCCTGTGTCCTGTGCAGCCTGTCCTGGAGCTGCCTGCTGTCCTGTGGCTGGGTCTGTGCAAGCCAGAGGCCTGGTCTGGCTTTTGGCAGCTCTCATGCACCTTTTACTCCTTGTACACCCTTCCAGAGCGGCCATGGTGCAGGCAGGGACAGCAGAGTATGATGGAGAGGCAGCTTGTTTGTTCTCATGACAGGGTGTTAATAATCAGCTTTTCCCAACGTGTCTGGGACTGGTCAGCAAAGGCTTGACTTGGCTGGTGAATCCCATACAGCAATTCCTGCTTTCAGCCTTCCTGTGCTTAAAGCTAGACCTTCTGGGAGGAAAAAAAATCCTCATTTCTGTCCATTTGCTGCTGCCTGCAGTGGTGTTTCAAAGGGAAGGGCTGACCATAACTCACACACACAAACCAGGCAGAGCAAATCCCCCAATGGGCTGTGTGGGATTGTGCCAAGGAAGGCACCCCTCACTCTGCAGGGTGAGCAGGGGGCACAGCCCCTTCCCAGCCAGGGCAATGCTTGCTCCAAGTCAGCACACAGGACTAATGAGGGATTGTTTTGTTGATTAAAACCATGCAGCATTTGTGGGCTGCTGAGAGAATCAGGTGCCAAGATGAAAATGTCCTAACTTTGCTTTTAGTGCAGCCTTTGGAACTGGGAAAGGATATGGTAAGAGCAGAAATCAGATCAATAAGGGGTTCTTGGGGAGGGATGTTTGGTGCTGGTTAAATGGCCAACCTGCAGGGAGCTAGAGAAGGAAAAGCTGTATGCAGAAAGGTGAGGACAGCTGTTACAAGAAAAAGGGATTTAGCTGTTAAAAGCAGGACCATACCCAAATCAAATATTTTTTTCATTAAAAAAAAAAAAGAAAACCCAGAGTGAATAAAGCATCAATTTTCCTACATTTTAAATGAGATCTAAAAAAGAACTCAGTAATGGTATTGGTTGCCATGGTGTTTAAAGGTGCAGCTCCACAGACACTTCAAATAACAGGAGATGCTTTTATCTGCCTATGTGACTGAGTTAATTTTCATCCACTGGAATTATTCATTTAGTTTGCTTTAATTATTCTATATTGGAAGTACCATAAAAGGGCCTGATCCTGCCACCCTAATACAGACAGTACTCCTCCTGACTCCAGAGAGGAAAGGAGGGTTAGATGCAAGCTGAACTACCCAGGAGATGTGGGTGGGAATGCTGTGGCTCTGGGCTTGCAGAGATGTCCCAGAGGTTTCTTGTACAGTGCTTAGGGCAGCACAGGCAGGGGAACATTGTCCAGGCTCTGGGGGTGAAGGGCATGGAAAATCCCCAGAAGAGGGGCTGTGTCCTGTTAGCCACAGGCCCTGATGCTGTCCCAGCTCTGCTCAGGGGGACTGGAGCTTAGAAGGTTCTCTCCTGTGTCCCACCAGGTTTTGCCCCTGTTTTGCTAAAGCAGGAGCATCCCCAGCTGGGCCAGGGGACCTTGGAGAAGCTCACAAAACCTTCCTTACTTTGCTCACCTCCAGCCCTGCCTCAGCCAGGCTTTTGCACTCACTCCTTTTGCATGTCTTCTGTGGCACTGGCAGTGCTTATTGACCAAATAAAAAGGCTGCCAGATTGCCAAAGCCCTGAATTGCTGTTGGATTGCCATATCCCTAAGCTTTGGTTTGAGTTTTGAAGTGCCAAGCGCTTGCCTCCTCCCTTGGTGCCTGCTGGGAGGCTGTTGATGGCACCATCACCAGGGTGAAGGCTGAAACCTCTGCCCCTGCAGTCTGGATTGAAGCTGCAGCAGCAGCTCTGTGCCCACAGGGAGCCTGCAGCTTGTTTCAGATCCTGGCTCATATACAAAGTGTGCTGATCCTGTGCCTTACTACCTTTGTACCTCACCACCTCAGCTCCCTCTGCCCCCTTGTCTTTTGGCTAAGAACAGCCAGCAGTACTGGCTTTGCATCTCTAAACATAAATATTTCTTTCCTGTGCTTGGCTTTACTTAAAAAAAAATGAATGACCCAAAAGAGGAAGAATTAGAAATGGCTGGTGTGAGATGATGCAGCCCTGTGTAACTCTAATATGGCTGTTGTTTGAAACAGGATACCCATAAATACATTTATAGTGTTTTCTCTCTCAATATTGTCACATCATCTGCAATGAAATGGCATTCAGAGTCTCAGGATCTTTTCCAGCACCCTGTCTATGCTTTCTTTTATTGATGTTTTTCCTTGTTCCCCTAGAAGCATGAGTCAGGAACCCTGTATTATTAAAAGCAGTCCCACTTGCACATACCTTTCATTTCCTTTGGATTACATTAATTGCCTGACAGCTAAAAGTGATCTGGGTTTTTCAGTCCTCACTCTGGACCACAAGAAATATTTACCAGCTACAGCAGATTTATAAAGATGCCACCGAGATGCCTTGAGACTAACAATCAGAAAGCACAGCAGCAAAACAACACTATTTTTCAAGGTTAAATGCTCAGAATGCTAAAAAAGGAATTGCACATAATAAAGCCAAGCAAAGGTTTGGGTTCAACCCATATTTTCCTCCACTTTTGTCACATAAAAAAAAAGGTGCCAGTGGTTTAAAAATGATTACACAGCATCACACGACAATTAGAAGTTTAATAAGGGAGATTGAATTTTAATTTAGTTTTGGTTTTGTAGTTCAAATGTCTGTTAGTGCCAGTCCCCTGCCTGCACTGCACAGTCATTTCCTTGCCATGCATGCCTGGCTCTGAGTCTTTGTGAGGCTGAGAATGGCTGGATGGTGCTAAATCAAGCCCAGCTCAGTGAAGGGGGATTGCCCAGGCTGACGGAGCAGTCTGGAGCTCAAACCTGTCCTGCAGGACTCTGAACAAACCATTCAAGCTTTCTGCAGCCCCTCTCCAGGCACTGTGGCTGCAGGGCCAGGAAAGGGGTTTGGACAGAGGAAACACCCAGCAGATGTGTCAGATGTGTGCTGGGATACAAGGCAGTGATACCAAATTTGCTTCAATTCATCATCAACTTTGCAGCTTTGCTTCAGTGACAAAAAAATTTTGCCTGATTCTGATTCAGCCACAGCCACCACTTCTTGTGCATTTAGAGACCCATCTTAAGGCCCTGCATCCTGGCAGAGATGCTGCCCATGGATGTATTTGGGTCTTGTTCCCTCCCTCAAAGCAGGGACTGGGGTTCCCATATACACAATATGAAGATGTTCCCTGCCTTGAAGTGACTTGGTGTTTTTTTCAAGTGAAAAAATGAAACTTCAAGAAATAGAGGCTTACAGATCTTGGTGTAAGTTATAAGTCAAAATGCAATGCTCTGTGTACAAACACTATGGAATTGAACCATTTAAAAGTGGTCTGCAAAGGCAGTAAGAGCCATTCTTTACTGGTACCCAGTGAGAAGATGTGATGTGAAGTATTATAAATTCTTGTCTGAGTGACCTTGCAGCAATTGTTTGTGTTTGCCAGTGTTCCAGATAAATGCTGCACTCTTACATATTTATAAATTATTGTCCTTTGAAGGGACAGGGCTTGCTCACAGGGGATGGCACTTGCAGCAGCACACCTGATCCCTCCTGCAGTTCTGAGACCCAGGGAGGAGTGAAGAACCTCCCAAGGGCAGTGGGCATTTTAAGCAGCAGAGGTGTCCACACCCTGCCTGTGCTGCCCTTAGCCTGGAGGCCACCAGCATGGATGGGCAGCAGGAGGGAACATCTGGAACTGGGAATTTCTTCTTCCCATCAATGCCTCACTCTGAACCTGAGAGAGGCTCCTGTGGCCTGCCAAGCTGGACAAGTGAGCCTCCTGCCTGGGCATGGACAGCACTGCCCCAAAGGCAGCTGCAGCTTCCTCAGGGTGAGGAAACCCTTGAGCCCTTTGCTGGTGTCTGAACTACATCTTTGTAGCACCACAGGCCTGTGCTGGGAGCAGGTTTGGATACCATCCTCAAGAGGAAAAAGGGAGGTGAAAATTCCACAGTGCTTTGGCCTTCCACTAATAACAACTGGGACATCACTGATAGGCTCTGCTATCTTTCCATGCCTTCCCTGAGATTTTAATTTTCCTTAGGAGGGGGATTAGGCTGAGTCCATTTGCTGCTGGTTTTTCTGCAGGATGCTGTGTCTGCAAACAAGGGAGCCCAGTTTGGGTGCCCTGGCCCCCAGCAGCTCCTGAAGTTGCTTTGCAGCAGGCAGGTGATGCAGGTGCTCAGAACAGGGTCAGCCTCACCCCTCTCACAGGACAGAGCAGGTTACAGGGAGATTTACACTCTGGTTAACATCTATGCCACCTTACCTGTGTGTGTGAGAGAGGATGAGGTATATATCCCAACTGTTTTAAGGAAATACATCAGTACTATGAATTAGAAATACCTACAGGAGCATGAAAATTTGGTTTAAGCTCTTGTATAAATTGCAGATCTTATTAATTTTGTGTGGATATACCATGTTGTGACTTCAGGTTTATTCTTCTGTAATGAATGTGGAAAGCAGATTTTCAGTTCTCAATGCACTAGGACATCACACCTGTTGTTTTCTTCTTTCCTCCCTCTGCCTTTCAAGTTGGAATGAAGCCCTCTACCTTGGAAATGTGTCTGTGTGGGCCTTCAAAGCCTAAGGCTGGCTGCAATAATCCTGCTAGATCCATTTTTTAACCCCTAGAAAGAGCTGATCATGTGAATCATTGCTCATGTGGATCTGCAGTACTGATTTTGTTATTGTTCTCAGTCTCAACTTTCACTGCTTTTGATGATTCAACTCAAAGTCTTATCACATGTTCACATTTAGGGAAAGGCTTTGGGGGACTTAATTCTTCTTTAATCCTACCTGCAGCTAACAAAATACTCTGAACCTTTAGAACAGAGGAAGAGAGTGTGTGTGTGTGTGCATGTCTGTGTAGGCTGACCTGCTGGAGAGATCATTTCTTATCTGTTTACAGATTCACTGAGGCCAGGGAAGGATTATACCCAGTGATCTTGGCTCCAAATGTTTAAGTCATCTCTAAAGTGGAGATGCCTCAGCAGTAGATGAGGAAATTGAACCATTGCTTTTGCAAATACATTCAAAATGGTATATTTTCCACATAATTGATTGTTAAAACAAATTGCTTTGCATATCAGGAGGATTACTTGTGTTTGTGGGGGTCTGCCCATGGGGATTTTCATTTTGGTATTTTTTGTTCACCTGGTCTGTTAACCAAAAATCATCAGCTAAATTGTTTAATCCCTCTGTAGTGGGGGAGGATGAGGAGGAAATGGTCTTGAAGTTTTGCACAGTTAATCCAAAGTCTTGTGAGGCTTTGGAGAAACCCCCAACGTGAAGGCATCGTCCTCCCTCACCCTGCACACCAGCAGCAGAGCAGCCCAAGCAGTTCTGTGCCCCTTTGTGCTCCCAGAGCAGATCCCAGCATCAGCCCCCTGCTCCTCATCTGTGCTGTGCAGGGAGGAGAGGGGAAATCATAAAAAGTGGGGGAGATGCCCAGGGACAGGGATTGTCACCTGCAGGACAGCAATGGTCCCACAGCAGTGCCCTTGAGGGGCTGGGAAGAGCTCCACAAGCAAAAAGCACCAGTTGTTTATTCCATTTCCTCTACTTCCAGAAAATTAGGAAAAGGTGGGAGATGAACTTATTTCCCTGAGAGGAACAATGCTCCAGGGAGAAGAGACTTGGTCTCCAGAGCAGCCCTGAGATATGAGGGCTGGTTCTGATCTTCCCATTAGGGTGCAGAAATCATCCTTCCCATTCTGAAGCACAGCAAATGAGCATCTCACTGAACATTTTGAAGCAAATAGCTAATAAAATCTAAAATAAATGAGATTACTGAATCAAATCATAGAATGCAAAATATTTGTGTAATTGTGTAATTCAAAGCTGTTGCAATATTAATGAATTTTATAATAGAATGATTAAACACAGGATTCATTTTCATTTTGCAAATGTGCTTAAGCCTTTAATCTAGCAGGGTATTACAACATAGGTAAATTTTGTTAAACCTTTCTGTGAAAGTATTTGATTTAAAGAACCACAACAAACCTCTTCCTGTTCAAAGCCCTCATCATCACTCATTGTTTTCTTTATTCTGCTTCTTCCCATGGTTTCTGGCTCACCTACTGAAGATAAAATGAGACAATATGCAGCTGACACACTGAGCAGTCCAAGGATATAGTTCAGGACAGCTGAAGTCCAGCTGCCTAAAGCCCCCTCTTATTCAAATCCTGACTTTTCCTTTAGTCTGATGTAGCCTCCTCTATAAAGAGTTTTTTCTCTGAATAATCTTGCTGTTCACCATGAACTGTTTTAGGAGCAAGGTTCTACTTAATGGCAGGAAGCATGGCAAAGAGTAGCCCCAGGAGAAACACAAAACTCTTAACTCAATCCTCACTTATCTCAACCACTATTTGTTTAAATTTTGTTTATACATGCTGAAGAGCCAAGCAGAAGGGCAAGCTGTGGGATTTTTTTCCTAGGAGGGTTTTTTTTTTTTCATCTTCTCTTCAATAGGTTAAAAAATGATGCTCAAACACCTTTGTGCTTCTTCTGAACCCGAGGAAAGTTCCAGAACTTCAGTCCAGACTGAGCAAAATTGATTACTCCTATCTTCTGTCTGGTAACTAATGGAGCCTTGCTTTAAGTTGCTCTACGGAGCTTTTGTGCTGCTGTAAATCACTGCTGTTGTCAAGATGGAAAAGTTTTGAGCTTTCATGCTCAGCAGGGCAAGGCTGCAAGGCTGCAGGCTGAGCTCTGCCCGCTGGGCCCTGCAGGGAGAGAGAGGCTCAGGTTCCTGGCCTGCAGCATTTGTGTTTGCACATTTGTGTTTGCACATTTGTGTTTGCACATCTAGAACCACAGGCTGGGTTTGTGCTTGGCAGCCCTCTGAGTATCCTCCCATTGTTTGTGTTTGTCTCTGCTCCTGGCCAGGCCACAGAACTGGAGCAGGGTGTGCAAGCATCTCCTGGGTACTGGAGAACAGTGAAGAGGGAATGGATGTACCAGGCCTAGAAATGTGTCAATGTTTTTGTTGCCAGGGGAATTAGTTATTTGAATAATTTACATTGGGTTGTGCTGGATTCATTGTCATGTGTAGTCCTAAAACCTGGGTGTTTCTTCTGAAAATAAGATCATTGCTGAGACGGTGTCTGGTGAAGGACTTGCTGGGGGAAATCCTGTCACAGGCAGGGTGGAGAAACCAGTGACCATTCTAGTCCCTTTTAACACTAAAATTGATGTGAATCAGTGCTGGAAGGTGTGTGAACCTGTCCCAACCCTGGGCCACCCAGAAATCAGCTGTGTGGTGTTACAATGAAGGTGTGAGGTGTCTCTGTGCTTTCCACTCCCCATCCTGCACCACTCCCTCTCCACTCCTTTGTGTCTTCATACACCTGCAAAGAAGGGATTGGTTGTACTTTCTATGCACAATTCCTCAAAAAAATATTGTGTATCATAGAGATGACTTATATCATCCATTCATCTTTATAACATTGCAGTCACTCCACCATCTTAGAAAGGTGTGGGCACCTGTGTCCAGACAGGCTAAATCATAACAATTCAAATAATGTGCTTTGGTGCAGGAGAATAAAAACCTTCCTAGAGCAGCTGTGATACTTGCTGGGAATGTTTTTTGTCATAATGGAAATACAGCCCATTGTTTTTAATGCCAGTAAGATGATGTGGTGGGATCCATTCTCTGCAGGCTGATGAAAGGATCTGTGGAAATGACTTGGTTCCCAAAACAAATTGGGATATTTGTAGATCTAAGCTGTACATGGATCTGCAGGTCCCCTTTCACTGCTCACAGCAGCAGAGCAGAGGTAGCTGTCATTTTCTGTGGTACACAAACAGCCTTTTCTGCATCCATTTGTAAATGTAAAAAAGATTTTTGTTCCTGGCTTCAAACCCTGAACACACCAGCCTGAGGTTCCTTGAAAGACACTGGGTGCCATAACCATGCTATTGCCTCTTACAAGGACAACATTTAAAAAATTAATTCTGGGGGAAATGCAGGTAAAAGGAAACCCAACATCATTCCAACCCAGATGTTTTATTCAGCTTGCAATGAATAAGTAATTTTATTTTCAAATGATCTAAGCCTTTTGCTTTTGCTGCAAAAAAGAAAAGAACAAAATTTCTGTGGAATGCAATATCAGTAATGAATCTTGAAAATATAAAGTAAGGCCAGCAGGCTTTCAGTGGTTCTCTTTCTTTGATTAAGTGCTGCCTGAATTCAATCCAAATTTACAAAGCGTGAGTTTGCTATTAATTCAGTTTTCTTTAGCCCAGCTTACAGCACTGAATTACTGAATTACAGGTGAGCGTGCAGTGCTTGCTGCCAGCAGACAGGAGGTCAGGGAGGGTCTGGGGCTGCTCCTGGGCTCTGGGGACAGAATGCAGAGTGAGCCTGGACCCAGCATCGTGGGCAGCAGGGTTTGGGCTCAGCCTTGTGGTTTTGGGCAGGTTTGTGTTCAACAGTGCACGTAGGGACTGTCCAAGCTGCCACTGGGTAAGGTTTGACTGCACAGTGATGTTTGATTTCCCTGTCCCGTCACTCAAAATTGTGGAAACAGCAAATCCTATCTCCTAACAATGATTTTCTGAAGTAACTTTTTCTTTTTCTCCCTCAAGCTCAGTTTTGCACTAGAAATTACACAAACCAGTAAATGAGTTGCAGGAACAGATGGGGCTAATTGCACCTGTCTGACAGTGCAAATTTTAGCTCTCTGAGCCTTCACAAGGCTGTGGATCCAAATCACAGTCTGCAAAACCACTGATGGAAAGCCTCTCTCTGAAAGTCAGGTGTTTGCTGGCTGTGACTGGGCCCTTCCTGAAGCTGTTCCATCAGTGACAGGTGATGAGCACTGCTGGAAATTGGGCTGTGAGAATTTATATGTCTTAGCTTTTGCATTAAAGAAGTATTTGAGCATTCCTGTCATTTTCCTGCACTTTTCCTCATTGTGTATGCCCACCTTGCCTCTGCAGTTCTGGCTGGGTGGGTTTCTTTGTTGTTATTCTCTCCCAAACCAGCAACCCCCTTGGGTGAGCTGTGTGTCACTCTGAGCTGCAGAGGGGGAAAGGTGAGGTGGGAGAAGAGATTGTGGAAGTGGCAGCCAGAGTAGGGTCTGAGCAGACTCAGGCACCTGGGAATGGTCTGAAGGAGGCCAGAGCAGTCAGGCAGGGATTAGAAGAAAAGGAATTGCAAGGAACAATTTGCATGCAACTCCTTTCTCTTTGTGGCCTAAGTGACTGTCCAGAGTGGCCAAAGTGATTGTCCAGTTTGGACAAAAAATGGGAGGACAAAGCCTCACCTTTAGGGGTGAAGGTGGGGCTGGGTCCCCCTGTGACAGCAGGACTGTCCCCAGACTGAAGGGATGTGGGGCCAGCCTGAAAGGTGTGGGAGGGCAGAGGGGAACAGGGCACTGAAGGTGCTGAGAGGGTGTATTTGTGCCTGGGCATCTCAGAGGATGAAGAGGAAGTAGTCATGTGGTCAAATCACCAGGCAGCTGCCTGTGGGGCCAAACTGAGAGCTGTTTTTCCCTGCATTGGCCATAACTAACCTATTTGATTGATGTTCTGTGCTTTCCTGGCAAGGGGATGTGTTTCTCTTTTGCCATGGGTTGTGTAACCCATGCTCAAGCACTCCTGGGCACCCTGCTTAGCTGACACTGTATTGTCACATCCTTGAGTGGTCTCACAGCTGGGAACACTGGGCACAAATCACTGCTGGACCAGGGCTGGCTTTGTGTGTGGCACTGGCACCAAGTGAGGCTCAGCTGTGCCCAGCATGAGGGGCTGAGGTGTGGCTGGGGCAGAGATGCAGGAGGGAGAAAGGGCAGCTGCAAACATTCCTGCCCTGCCAGGGAGCTCTCCTGCAGGCTCTGAGGAATCCAAATCACCCATCCTGGAACCTGCCATCTGACAGAATTTGCATTTTCTCAGCATTTTGAAGGCATGTGCTCCAAGGACAATTGCAGTTTCACTGTAAATATGGCCCAGCCATCATTTTGGATGGGAATAGAGCACTTCCAGGAGGAATTGCATTCTGCTGCTCCACTGAGGTGTTGAACTGTTTGCTGAGTGTTTCAAAGCTGGATCTCTGCTATGATTGGTACCTCTGCACACAGATCATGTGGCTCTTCCACCTGAGACTCCTCAACTCCCAGCTTGTTTTTGGATTGCTTAGACTTAAGCACGACTCTGCATTTGGGTGCTGAGTTTTGAGATGGCCTCTGATGTTCAGACACACATCCTAATGTATCTGTCCCCAAAGGATGTGGTCCCCTGGCTTCCTGGAACTGGAGCTGTTGGTGTTTCCCAAACTGGGAAGATCTAAGCACACAAGTCACCTTGGAGAGCACAGGCTCTCATCCAGCTCTCCCTGCAGCCATGCTAAAATAACTAATTAACATTTTTTCATCCCAAAGTTTGGAAAGAAGATGCAATTAGTTTAGGAGGAACTGTGACTGTGCTACCTGGTGTGAGGGAGGGATTGCTTCCTGCCTGTGTTTCATCAGGGCTGGAATAGCCTCCAAGAGCTGCCAGGTTTGGGCAGGAGGAGAGCTCAGTGGTGAGAAGGAGCAGTGACACCCAGCCCCTCTCAGCAATCAGGCACAGAAGCAGAGACTTCCACTCTTCTTTTCTGAGGGAGAAGTGGGGCAGAATGTCAGGAACTGCCTGGGTGACCAGGGTGCTGTGAGGGAGCCAGGGCTCCCAGGTGCTGACTGGGATGCTGCAGTGACAGTGGAGCCTGGAGCTCCTGCTGCCTCCAGAGAGGAAAATCAACCTGTGTGCCCCAGAGCTGCTCTGGGCTGGCTCTCCTCCTTGGAAGTGCTTGGATTTTATTGACAGCACAGTGAGACCTAGCATTAGAAACACTCAGCCAGCATTCTCCTGTAGGGGAAGCAAGCATCTGTGCAACCACCAAAATCTGGCTGTGGAAACCGTGACCTCATTGAGATGATTTCATTTCACAAAGCCTGTGCCTTTCTCCATGGCAGTGCTAATTTCCCTTGAAATCCTGTCCCTCACAGCTGTATTGCCTCTGCTCAGACTGTGGGATGCCTGTTACAGCTGGATTTGCTGTGAGCATTTCTGTGATTGTTCCCTCATTTCCAGGCCCTGGCCCAAAGGCCATCTTTGTCATCCACAGTCTCATTTGGCAGGAAGATGTTTTCCTCTCAATTCCCTGGTCAGATATTTACCACTGTAGCTCTGGCCACAGGAAGGCAGAATTAATGTTTCCTCTTGATGTTGCATTGGGGTATCACAGAGGAAGCTGAGAGTGCAGGGCTGGAAGGAGCCTCCAGAGGCTTCCTAGCCCAAGGTGCTGCTCTGAGGAAGGATCAGGTCAGCCCACACAGCTCCCATGACATATCACAGCTTAACTGCTCTCCACTGCTGCACTGAGGAGATTTTTGCACATCCAAAGGCAGTGTATCTCAGTCCCTACTACCTTAAGAAAATATTTTTATTACTATCCAAAAAGAGCCTTTGCTGCTAATAAAGCCCTTTTTTATTTTTTATCCTTTTTTTCCTGTTTCCTCAGCCACTAGGGCAGAGTATAACCTAGAATTCATCATCCTTTAATAATGGTGTTTAATGTATAAAAAGACTATCAAGCTCTCCTATTGGCTTTCTTTTTTGTAGATCAAGCAAAGTGAAGCCACTTATTAGTGCTGATTTTTCCAACTCTTTCCCCATTTTGGCCTTTCCCAAAAAGCCCAAATCTCAGAGGAGGATGAAAGGTGAATGAAGCATCACAGAATTCTCTTGGTTACTGGGCCCCATTCATTTAAACTAAGACTTCTTTTCCTTTTCATTTTGGGATTGTTGAACCTATAAATATAAAAAGGAAAATCTAGAAATGTAAAACTCTTGCAAACTAAAATCTGTCTGAGTTCATCTGAATTTTTTGACAAGCAAAGTTTGAGCAGCTCATCTTGCCATGCTCCAGCTCTCTTTCAGACACTGCAAAAAAGTTACTTAAGGCAAGATCTATTTTCTCAGTCAGCTGGCTTCTTTCTTGGAGCCTCCACCTGCAGGCAGAGCTGTCTGCAGCTCTCATGTCTTCTTCAGCCTCACCCTTCATCCTCAGCCTGTCCTGGGCATTAACTGCCAGAACCACTCGTTTGTTTCTTCTCATAATCCACACGTGCTCTTTTCAGAAAGGCAGTTTAGAAGCAAAGAACCACACCCCAGCTCTGATAAAGGCATGATTTTAGCATGATGGACACCATTTTTCCTTCTGTGGGGTGACATTTCTTGAGCATCCTCAGCTGCAGTGGAACCCTGAGGTTTGCCAGTGTGCTGCAAACACTCCCTGCTTGTGAGTGCACCCTGGGGGTCCAATCCTTCTGAGTGACAGTGATGGACAGCCTGATCAGAAATCCTCCCACTGCATCCCCTGACTGCCTGAATGCACCACAGAGTAGTCAGAAAATTCTTTGCTGAAGAAAGAAACAATTAGAAAGCATTTTTAGAACAGTGAATGGAATGTTTTTCACAGCTGGCAGTTCTTATTTATGACATGCAATAATTGCCTCAGCTGAAAAAAGGCTCTGAAAAGGAAAAAAGGAGGTATTTTTAAGGGGAATTTGGTGCCCTTGGATTTTTGCAAGTTGGATTGTGCAGGTACTGGGAAGCTTCAAGCTTCAAGCAAAAGAATGCAGAGGGGGAAGGACTGGGTGTGCAACCAGGCACAGCCTCCCAGGGCTACAGACAGGGGCAGCCAAACCCTCACCAGATGAGGATGGAAATAATTGGATATTTTTGTGTTTGTGGTGGGTTTTTTGTTGTTGTTGTTCTGTGGGTTTTTTTATTTTTTATTCTTTTTTTGTGAGGCAGGGATGAAAGTTCTCAGGGTTGGGTCTCTCTAGAACATCCAGGCATGAAGGAGCACCTGCTACACAGTGGTGAATAGATCCCTAGGCTGCAGAGGATATCATTGCAGAAACTCCCTCTGAAACTGAAAGAACTAGACACTAACGTGATGCACTAGCTTCCAGGCCTGTGGTTTCTGCTAAAGGAATTTATGAGGTGTATTTGCAGCTAATGGATACATCTTAGTCACTCATGTGTAAATATATGTTAGAATTCAAAAGAGGTGAGCTCCTGTGGCTTCACAGAGATTTTTTTCCCAGCACTCTTTTAAACTACAATTTTCCTTAAGAAATTATAAGACTTAAAATATATCTGTAATTCTGTAAGATTATAAATATCATGGCCTTTGAATCTGGACTCAGCAGAACAACTGTTTCTGTGTATTGTTTCTCAACTGGGCGGGTTCTCTGAGTATTTAACACATTTCAAAGTGTCCTGGCAAATACTCTTATCAAAAATTTTCCCAATGAATCACCTGACAGCACTTACAGCCAACAATGAGCAAACAGGGAGATTGCTTTTCAGGGTGGAGATGAACTTTCTCCAGCTCTTTTGTTGAGCTTCTCTTGGTGAGAAGAGAAATTCTACCAAGGCATGCTGTCCATAGTATCTCTGACTTGTAAAGATATTTTCCTTTCTGCTAAAGACTGTTTATTTTTGTGCAGAGAACATTGCATTTTAAATGGAAATCATATATTTTATATTTCTCTGCTGTATGGCAAGCACAGATTGCACATAACCCTGGCTGAGAAGGAGGGCAGAAAAGAGCTGCCCTGCCAGGACAATCCTGCAAATGCAGGAAAGCTCAGGGAGTGCCCCTGCTCTGTGCTGAGCTTCCAGACATCACAGTCCGACTCCTTCCAGTCTGTTCCTGTGCACGGGCACAGAGAAAAGGAAAAGATCTGTGTTTCTGTGGCATCTGGGTTGATAACACCTGAGAAGTGGCAGGCAAAGTGTGAGCACCCAGAGGGGCTGGTCCTTTATTTAGGGTGAATGATTCTCTGCAGAGATCCTGCATCCCATCGTGTCATGTGGCATTCTGGGCAGCATTTCAGGACAAATAAATAAATAGAATCAGCAACAATTCCCTTGCACTTTTCTCTCAGCTGCAGGAGTTTGGGAACCCCCAGAACACATTTCTTCTTGGGCTTCACTTTTGAAAGCGCCTAGAACAGCGAGAAGAAAAACAAGCCTTTGGCTCTAATAAAAAAATGGACAGTTAATCTTTCCATTAGCTCTCACACAGACAAAGCCCAAAGCACCCCAATTTCACATCAGTATTAAAGCCATAACAGCAAGCAGTTTCCTGGAATCTAAAGCCCTTTGGGCTCTTCAGAAAGAAGTCAGCAGGACTTTCCACATGCTGCAACTTAATATGTTTTATGTGTTTTTTGGGCTGAGGAATCTCATCATTGTTTTCTGCTGGCACCTTGGAGATTTTCTGGATCTCTCTGCTCCATTGTACGACTGACTACTTCTGAAAAAGCCATTTTATTGACAGGCTAAAAGGGCTATTTTGGAGGAGAAATAAGTAACGTATTTGTACACCCCTCTGTCTGCAGGGCTGTTTGTGGGGTCACACCTGACTTTGGGTTCCAGGGCTATCAGGACACATTTTCATCTGACATCTCGTGCAGGGGTCAAAGCAGAGCTGTGCCTGCTCACATCAGCTGAGGATTCAGCCTTTAGAGTGAGCACAAGAAATTATTTTAAATGCCATGCTGCTGCAGAAGTGGATCCAAACTGGTCAGGAATAATGCCCTGCTGCTTTTTGTCTCAGGCTGCACAGGTCTGGGGACTGGAGTCTCACACAAAATAAAGCCCCCACTGATTTTCTCCCTAGAGCTGGGTTTTCAGAGGCAAGACAATCCCAAAACAGTCAAAACTCTCTGGAGGAGGGAAGGAAAGATAAATGTGAGGGCCCAAAGTGTCTGGAACATTAATGTTTTTCTATTTCTTTTTTTTTCTGTGAGAGAAATTTCTGTTAGAAAGGGCCCATAAAATAATGAAAGGTTCTCCAGTGTACTAGCATGTGATTTATTGGGCCCAAGCGTGCTTTGTGTCTCCCTAAATGCAGCCAGGCATTGGCTTCTACTATTAGCATGCAAAGTTTTGAGCATGAAAAAGAGAAGTCTGAGATGGATTTTGGAACCTGGAAAGCAAAATTTAACCTTGAAGGGGGCTGTGTGTTTTTGCTGGGAAGGCTGGCATGGGTGAGAGAAGAGGGGAGAATTGCCTGGCAGCAGAGGGGCAGCTCCTGCCCCTCCAGAGGTGACTCCAGTCAGGTTTGCTGCTCACTGAGACCTGGCCTGAGGGGACAGGGGTGTTGCAAAAGGAAGATAACAACCAGCTGTGGTAAGAATTGCCTTGCTGGAGGAGAAACTGTGAAATAGTTTTAATTATATCTCAGGAAGCAGATATTATGTGATGGGCTTACCTACTGCACTGGTTTTTTCCTATTTTGCTTAATAAATACTATTTTTCAACATAGGTTGCCATTTGGGAGTGGGGAAAGTAAGTCACTGAACATTGCAAAGAGTTTTTTACAACTCCACAGGTTTCTGGATAGAGACCTGAGCCAATGGTTTGCTTACAACCTTTCTGAACACAACCTTTTGGCAGTCAGTCAGCTCTTGGCAGGAGACTTGCAGCTACTTATCACAAAAGTTTTCATGTAAGCATGTAAAATTTAACTACACTTTTTTTTTTTTTTTTTTTTAATTTGGCCTTGATTTTGAATTCTCTCCAAGTAAGAATTTTTTAACCTCTGGCTAACTAAGTCTCCTGGATAATTATTTCTTTACTAGTTAAATATAGTTCCTCATGCAGAACACACACAGATGGTTTGCACTTGATCTAAATATCTGTCATGTTTCTTTCTTGCTATAGTTTTTGCTAGGGTTTGTACCTGCCACAACAGGATTTTGTCCTTTTCAGAGCCAGCACTAATAATTCATCCAGGATCCCAAAAACTTCAATGCACAAGTGATGATGCTTGGCTCTCTCTGGTAAAAGGAGCATCTCCTTGGGAAGGTGATGCTGAGCTTGGTGCTCTTTTTGCCTCTTTGTTTGCTCTGTTTCAAGGGGAGGAATGTGCCCATGTGCTGGCTCTGGTCCTCATTCAGGGGGTCATTCTGCTTTTGGGGGAGAATGTGAAATGGTTGGAGGAAGGGGGTGTGTGTGTCCCTGCCTTGTGCCTGTCTGCATAACCCACCTGTAGCTGTTCCAAGGGAGAAAGTGTTGACAAATGCCAGCACTTTTTCAGAACACATTGTAATATAAAACCTGAAATACATTTGCTATTGTTTTCTGCTGCCCTGGGTATAGGTCTGTTCCTGGAATATGTATCAAGAGCAATCCCTCTGTTTACAGTTTAAACATGAGCTATAGACTATTTACTCCAACTGCCAGTTTCCTGGGAAAAATGTTTGCCATGGCCATCTATTATCTTGGCTGCAAAGAAAGTAAACTCTTAACTGCATATGAAATTAAGCAATTCTTTTCTAGCAATTGGAGTTTGGGTTTGGTGATAATAAGTGTGGGTTTGTGATTTAATAGGTCATTACCTACTTTGCCCATAATCACAAAGTAATAAATAACTATTGGCAAGATGGATAATAGCTGGGTCTGAGAGGCATGAAAAAGATAAAGCAATAGGCACAAAAACGTAATTTATATTCATAGAAAATGGCCAAGAAATGCAATCTAAACTGATAGGAGAGCAGATTTTTATTAGATGTCTCTGATTTGGGGAATGGCTGAACACCTACTTTCACAAGAGCTAGTTGTCTTTCTGCTTTATAGAATATGTTTTGGACACGTTACATGGGAGTTTCCATATCTGAGGGACCCAATCTCATGGTCCCGTGGACCAAGATTTCCCCCTGGCAGACTACTGCAGGTTTTTGGGCCCAATTAACAGAATTCTGTCAATGCTTCACTGTTCATTTGCTGCCCCATTCAACATCTGTTGCAGCTGCTTTGAGTTGTTCTGACTTGTGGGGCACAAGGTGCAGCTCCTCATCCCTTCCTTTCTCATGATACCTTACTCAGTTCATGTCAAACAAACAGTGGCATAATTTATAATTTTGTCTTTTCCCAGCCATTCTTGTTCCCTTCTGTGCAGTGTAAAAGCCATCATTGCAGCATGTCACGTTACATCACTTGTGTCATAAACTCATCACGTTTTTATTATCTCTAGACGTGCTGTGCAGAGCTCCAGGCTTTCTCTGTAGTGTGCAAGAAAACACATGAGAAACTGAAATCCAAATGTGGCAACAAACAAAGCCTTCCCCAGGGCTGGGCAGGGAGGATGGTGTGGCCATGGTGCTCATCACCAGCTCTTCAGCTCACCATTTTTTTCTTTTTTCCACTTAATTGGTGCCAGAAGATGAAGATGCAGCCATGTGTAGATGCCTTTGATGTGGTCTAGTTTTGAACATGTGAAAATACAGCTGTGCTGTTCTGAGCCTGACACCAAGGTCAGCTGTGGATTTGTTCAAATTTTTGGATCAATCAAGAGGAAGTACCCATCCTTTTCCCTCTCAGAGAGGTTCAAAGAGAATATGCCTTTGCATATTTTAAGGAGGTGAGGAGATGGGGGCAGGAGTGAGATGCCTGAAGAAGTGCCAGTGGATGTTTGTTCACTCTGGAACAGGGAGAAACAAAAAAAACTCTTCCATATTTCTCACCAGCCTCCCCCGTTTCCAATACGTTTGCTTTATATCAGTGAACTTTAAGAACAAAATGTGCTCAGGGAAAAGAAATTAAAATTGCAAAGCAGTTTCCTTTCCTATCAGCAGAACTGACAGAAAAAATGACAAAATGCTTGTGGGAATGATTAGAGAGAGTGAATGTTCTCATTCATGTCATGTTGTATATTGCTAATTTATATGTATTTGTTTTTGAACCAATCTGGCAAATTTCGGGAAAGAATCTGCCAGGAATCAATGGGAAAAATAGGCCTGTATTCTTTTGGAAATTAATAATAAGTATTTGCTGTGTTTTCTTTGGATTTTAATGCCATCTGTAATGAGTGATGGCTGGCAGGAATGGAAACAGCCAGGGAGGAGAGGGAGGAGGCTCAGGGCAGGGCTCTGCAGATCTGGGGCCTCTTGCTGTTTCTGCTCTTGGTCTCCTGGGTGCCCTCCATCAGTCAGGGCACCCTCCTCCCCTGCTCCATTTCTTCCTACAGGAAAGTGAGGAGGGGTGAGACCTCCAAACACCTTCCTTGAGGGAGGAAGGCTCCAGGCTTTCCATACCTGTTAAATGTGCTCTTGACTATTGACTTTTTGGGGTTCCTTACATCCTTTCTCCTCCTTCCTCCTTTTCTGTCTCTCAAGAAATGGCTACTGAGTGATAGAGCAATTAATAAATACAAAATTTAAATTGAGTATAAATATTTCTTCACTTGCTCGGACAACACTGTCCTCATTCATCTTTTGGCCACTCCAATTTTCAACGTGCCACTGGTCTGCAAATACAGGATTTTCACCTTATACTTTGACCTTTTCCTTTCCTTTTTACCCCATTATTTGGTAGCATTTACATGGATCACTCTGTAAACATCCTCTAATTTCTTCAGCTGTAATTTTGTTGCTTTTTCTGTAACAAGTGGGGAGCTATTTAAGGTTCCAGTGACTCTGATTTCAATGACATGAAGTTGAAATAAAATTCTCCTCAAAAGCATGAGGAGAAAAAAAAATTATTCTGGCATGTTCACCTGACTTCTCAGAACCATTCAGGGGCCCAATTCCTCTTGATTTCCGTGTCTTTGGAGATTTGCCTTTAATGCTTCAATATTCTCTAAAGGTGCTGATTTAATTTAATTATCCTTCAGCCTGGTTATACAGATTATTTTTTTCAGTCTTTCCTGGAAAAGTAGCACCTACAACTCCTTAATCACTTCTGTTACTGATTTTATCTCCATTACATCCCAACCTGAATTTTTTGGCAAGGTTGTTGCCTTCTAGGTTTTTCAGCCTGATTGTCAGGAACATGTTATGGCCAAGAATAGACTGGAAAATATGGTTCTTGCTAGTCTGTTTCTACAGAGAGGAAATTAAATTCGGTGCAAAGAAGCCCTTGCTCTCTAGCAGAACTCAGTTAATGTCATGAAAAAGGGAGGGGGAAAAAAAGTGCCTGTGAGGGCTAACAGTGAGGAAATTAATGAGAACCCAATATGGGAACCCAAGAGAAACACCAGGCAGATGGCAAATCATCCCAGCAAACACTCGGGCTATTTTCCTGTCTGAATGCACTGATGTGATCTGAGGAATGAGCTGTGTCTAACCTGTGCAGTCTCTTTTTCAGAGATGCTTTGACAACACCTCTCACCTCGTGCTTCCAATGGCATTTCCATCTCCGGGGATGCTGGGGTGCTGCAGGGCAGAGCCAGTGTTTGCTGCCACAGGGCACATCTGCCTTCTTGCCTGGCCAGACTCAGTCTCACAGAGCACTCATGTCCTGGATAACACACCTGGTTGCTTTTTTGGCAATGAGAAATCCCTCAGGTAACCCAGGGAAGGGCCCAGGTACCCTGCAAGGGCTGAAGACACCAGCACAGTTGAGGAGAGGGACTCCTTTCCTCATCTGAAAGTTTCCTCTTTCCAAGGGACTTAAACTGGAAAGAAATGTTTGATCCAACGGTGGAACTCCTCCATCTCCCCAAACCCCTCTGAGTCTTTTTTTCCTCCATCCTGTGGGGGTTTTCCAGAGCTGGATATGTCTGGTATGATCATGTCATACTCTGGGGGTGGAAGGAGCATCAGCTCAGCATTTTCAAAGGAATCAGAACTAACCCAGAACTAATTTATCTAACTAAGAACTGACTTATCCAAAAGCTTGTGGATGGCAAGGGTTGAGGATGAGATCTTGGTCTTGGAGGGCTGGTGGATTAATTTACTGGAGCTGTTTGAAACCTTTCTGTTTGGCCTGGCTCTTGTGTGCCTTGGTGTGACACAGGAGTGACCAGCCAGACCAATCCATGTGAAGAGCAAAAAGGAAAGGACATTAAGGGACATGATCTGTGAATTTTACCCATGTTGTTCTGGAAGAAAAAGTGTTGTAAAGAGAACACAAACAATTAGGGCATATGCTGAGTTTTTTTATCTTCAGAAGCATGTGGTAGGTGTGCTGGTGCACTGGTGTTCAGCAATTAACAAAAAAGGCAGACAGCAATTAACCACATGTCTGCTGTGAGTGGTAATGCAAGTTATTTGTATTTAACCTTCATGATTCATGAGCCACTTTCATTCTGAGAACTAAAGAGAAAGGGAAGGAACATCTTAGAGCCTGATGTCACCATGTGAAAAATGATCAGACTTCAGTAGTCAGTAATGAAAAAACTTATATACATAAATAAAAATAAATAGATTTCTTCCCATTATTGGCAAATGAAATATGATCATTTATCATACATATACACATATATATGCATACATACATATCTATGAGCATTTTTTTTCTGTAATAGTGGAGTTCTATTTCTGGGAATTTCAAGCTTCATTTGCTTTTAGGATCTCAGCTCACATATATACTGGAACCAGTGGAGAAATCCTTATCAGCACAATCATGGGACAAGTGCAGAGCTGGGTTTTTTACAAAAAAAAATATCCTGGCCACAGGGGAGGAAGAGCAAGAAAACCAAAGGATACATGTGCTATCCTCTGTTAAAGAAGAAAGAGCCACTGCATTGGGATTACACACACTCTAAGATAGTTTTTCTTTTTCCCTGAACCAGAGTTCTGTCACAAAGCTTGTTTTTGGTGGAATGAGGCTTAGCAATAAGTTCATCTCATTATAGGTAAACAGATACATTTGGACAGTTTTCCATTGAGCAGCATATAAATCTAGACTTATATGTAATGAACTGGCACCAAAAAGTGTACTGGAATATTGATTTTTGTGAATTAATAAGACATTGTTTTCTGTTTTTTATGGATTAATACTTAGCTACAAGCTGTTCAGGATTTGGGTGGAGAATATTCTAGCAGTAAAATGCAATTTTGTTTAGGAGATGGAAATGCTTCAAGATGGAACAATTGGATTGGTGGACAGATTGAATTAAAGGGTAGCAAGGGAGAGACACAAAGTGCCTTTATTGCTTATTCTTTCAATACAAGTAATAGGTACTGATGACCTAAAAGAAATGCAATGAAAGGGTTTTATGAAAATAGTTTGGAGGTTGGTCTTGTCTGTGCCTTAAAGCGTCATCTTAGAAAAACCAATTAAAATGAGGTATTTTGGCAGGAAAACAATAATCTTTTTTAGCATAAAAAGAAATAATTTAAATTGTGTTCTCATTTATGAAAATGTAAAACTTAGTTTGGAATCAAAAGCTTATTTAACACTTCTAGCAGAATGAAATCTGCCTTCCTCCTGCTGTCCCTGTTTCCATTGGGAACTCCAAAATTTTCCAATAAGAACTTTTTCAAAGGTGAATTTTCTCAGGGGGGATTTTCTTTCAAATCCATCTAATAACCCATGTCAGGGAGAACTTCAGATGTTCCAGATGAGATGAAAGGAGGTCAGGGAATTGTACGAGGAGCTGAAGGATGAGAAGAGTGGTTTGAGCTGCAGCCTGCCAGATTTGTGGGGGCAGCTCAGCCGTGGGCCGAGCACGATGGAGAGGCTGGGGCAGAAACAAGAGCACCCTGCAGGGTCTGTGATCTCCCTGGGAAGTGCTCTGGCTCCCTCTGAGCTGCCAGGCTCTGCACCACAGGAAGGGCCCTGGTGTCAGCTGGGAACAGTGGTTTGGGTTGTACTCCTCCAAAAGGATCTACCCTGAGCCTTTGGGAGAAAGCAGCAGAGCCAATGAGTTTTGCCATCCTTTACTTGTCTGTCATTGCTCAGCCCTGCCAGTGCCTGTTCTGATCCCAAATGCAGTGCTGGGGAAGCTGCACTGCTGTCACAGTTAATCCCCAGCTGTTCAACTGAGAGCAACAGCAAGGCTGTAATCTCTGCCACAGAGCAGTCACAAACACCACAAACAAACAAACAAACAGCCACTGGCTGCAGGAATTGTGCTCCACCAGTTGCTGCTCCCCTGCCATGAGAAAACCTGTAATGAAACATTGCTGTAGGGAACAGGCTGCACTTGAAATGGAAATAGAGTTCAATATCATCTTGTTAGTGCAGTTTTGGTGCTGCTGGATAAACAGACAGCACATGGAGCCTTGGCCCTGGCTGGGCATTCCTAAAGCACTGGGTCCTGCAGCAGGTTAACTGGGAGAGAGTGAGCAGAGACCCTGGGAAGTGGCTGAGATCCTGTCTGGGTGAGCTCCAGGAAAGGTGTGAAAACCTTGAGTGTCCTTCAATTTCCAGCAGTCTTTGCTGCATCTCAAGGACAGGTGTATGAACATCCCTGCTCCTGAAGCTCCAGACTCCTTGTGCATTGCTGTGAAAGTGTGAACATCCCTGCTCCTGAAGCTCCAGACTCCTTGTGCATTGCTATCAAAGTGTGAACATCCCTGCTCCTGAAGCTCCAGACTCCTTGTGCATTGCTGTCAAAGTGTGAACATCCCTGCTCCTGAAGCTCCAGACTCCTTGTGCATTGCTGTCAAAGTGTGAATATCCCTGCTCCTGAAGCTCCAGACTCCTTGTGCATTGCTGTCAAAGCAGGGCTGCAGGAAGCACGGCTGAGCTCAGCCCATCAGGCAGAGCGTGCAGCTGAGCTCTGGGGAGGGATTTGGTGTGCAGTTACAGGATTGCCTGTGAGAGCTCCTTGATCAGAACAGAAATATTTAATCAGGTCTGTCTCCTGTAACTGTCATGTAGAGAAAACAAGGCTACAAATTGGATTTGTGTGATCAATGGGCAAGAAAGACCACTTTATCCACCTCAGCAGTGCTGATGTACAGCACCAGGCTTTGGTGACAGCAAGGTGCCACATTCTGGCAGGACTGACTCTCTCCTGTCTGGGGACACAGGCTGTTCTGGAACCATACATTGGTAGTTTTTAAATTTTAAGCACAGTCTTGCCTTCTTGTATGTCAATAGAAAATCAGCTGCTGAATTTAGAAAGAGTTTGATTTTTCCTACAGCAAAATCTAAGGAAGAATCTGCACAGATTGCACAGCAATATTTAGGTACATAAAGATATGGTTTGGAATTTATTCACATGAATGAATTAGGAACATGCACACAGCTTTTTGAAGCTCAGGGCTACAGTGGAGAGTGTGGTACAGGGGTCTGACTCAAACAGAAAGGGGCTCAGAGCCTGAGCAGGTCCTCAGCAGCCAGGTCTGGCACCACAAAGCCACTGTTAAATAGATCTTCCAGACCTGACACTTCACAGTTTCCAACATTTGCAAAGCATGAGCATCACAGCAGGTCTTACTGACCCTAATGGCACAGCAAATTTAGTAAATAAATAAATAACACGCAGCAGAGAGGATGGGGCTGTGGCTGAACTTTGTGTCTTACAGAGAATTGGCAAGGTGACTTGGCAGGGTCTTTGGAAGGTTTTCAGTTACCTTGATGAATAACAATTCTATTTTTTTTTTTAATTTTCTCTCTTTGTATACTATAAATGGACTTGTAGAAGAGGGAGTGTGAGTTACAGTCTGTCTGTCTCCCCATGAGTCTGGGAGAGGTTGACAGGAGGGAGAGTGCAGCCTTGGACCCTCCCCAGAGTGTGAATATCTGTAGGGTCCATTTGGAGAGGGGAAAATGGGTCATGGATACCAAAGGACAGGTGCAGCAGCATCAGCCTCTGCTAATGTTTGCTCTGTGAAAAAAAAACCCACAAAAAGCCCACCTAAACCCCAGAGATTGGGATCTACAGCGACAATTCCTTACTTCAGGAAATGAAGCTTTTCTGAACAATACCATCTTCTGTCATGCCTAATCAAACTAATTAAAGAACACCACCACACTTTATTAATGTAATTTATCTCCTGCCTGAGGTGAATTATATTTATGCTCCAGTTACTCAAACATCCCTGTTCTGTGTTTGAAGGAATGATGTTATTCAGTGATGTTTGTGTTCCACAATATCTGGCAGTAATTGAACAAGAGCCTGGGAAATTGGGTATTTCCTCTTTGGAAAAGCTTCTCTGGGGAATGTTCTGTTGCACAGGTGTGCTGGTGAGCAGGCTGGACTCGGCCATGTCCTTATTGGAATGGCAACTGGAGCCCTACGTGTGCCAAACCTCTCAAGCCAAGCAAGCCAAAATTCATCTGTAAGCATTAGGGCTGTGAATGGCCTGTTTAACTGAACACACAAATTCACAGCATTTAATGAATCAGGGCTGGGAGGCCAAATTTATTCCAGCTGAAGATCTGGCAGGGAAAGGCTAACATGTACTGAAGGAAGGGAGGAAGGAAGGAAGTTCTAGAGACTAAAACATTTAAGAAAACATCAATAGAAAAAAAAGTATTTATTTTAAAATATATTAATGGCTTCCATGGATATCCTCTGATGTGGCCACAGCTGCAGGGGTCACAGGCACAGTATCTACCCCCTTTTGATGGCAGAAGCAGTTTAACATCATTTATGGAGTAGGTCACCATGAGACAAGGGAAAGCATTGCCCTAAACTGACTGAGGGGTTTTCCTGGTGATTGCTTGCAATTTGTTGCTGTCTGCTTGATGAAAGCACAAGAGAGGAGAGAGCAAGGGGAGCAGCATGGAGCTGTCATGGGCCTGGCCAGGGGCTGAGACAGCTCTGGGTGTGCCAGGCTGGGGGCACAGGGAGCTGCAGCCCTCCCTGCACACCTGGCTTTGCCAGCTGAGCTGGCCCAAGGCCATTTTGGGCACCTGTCTGTGCTATTTGCTCTCATTTGAGGTCTGAGACAAAACTCCTCTGGGCTGGGTCTCAAAAGTGCACTTGGAAAGGACATTGCAGATGTCCTGTCCACCCCACCTCACCTCACCCATGTTTTACTGGGTAAGATGAGCCCTTCCCCAGCAGGGATGGCTTGGGCTGCTTTGAGGGCACCTGAGATTTTCAGACATCTGAACCAGAGCTCATCCAAGCCCAGAGCCATGGGAGAAACTGGCACAGAGAGAAAGGTGGGAAGAAAGCCTGGTTAGGGCCATGGAAAAGCAGACATGCCACCTTGAGCTGCAGCAGGTTTCATCCCAGGCCTGTGGAGCAATTGCTGTCAGCCCTTTCCAGAGGGATTCTGCTGCCCCTCTTCCAGCCCAAGCACTGGGCATTGATGCTCTGACTGTGCAGTTTTACTCACATTGATTTAGAGAATTTCACAACTACATTTAAAGCGCTGTTAGGTAGGATGGAGTGTGGGGAACAGTACCATGCTATTTTATTTTTTTAAAACTTGGGTTGTGTATTTACTGCTTTCCTAAGTGAGCTCTTAAAAATATCTGACAAGTGGATTCTGTCTTGTAAATAGGTCCAAATGAATTTTATTGAGGCTTTTGGGTAAATCTTTGCTACCCTGCTCCCAAGTAGATTTTGGCAGTTTAAAAAGCCTTCTAAGAACAAGGAAAAAGGAGCTTTTATTCTTTGTGAATAAATGAACTGCAAATTTCCTTGGGTAGTGGTTAAAACTGTTTTGGATTTTCCTAAAGAGAACAATGACTCAGAGCCATTGATAAAGCACACCTTAGTTCTGTATTAATAGCAAGAGCAGTGGGCTGGATCAGATTGCATCTGCCATGGAGAACACAGAGGCTTGTTTGGAGGACAGAGCAGGACTGAGCTCCCAGCATGTCGTGTTTATTGCTCCAAAACCAAAATACAGATTGGAGATTTGTCCCAGGTCAGAGTCTCCTTGGCAGCCTGTGCACTGTTGCATATCAAGTGCTCCTGCATAAAAAAGTTGGATGGCAAAAAGAAAAAAATAAATCCTGGTGCTTTAGAATAAAAGGCGAGTCCTGATGTCTCACATATTTTAGGAGCATGCCCCCCAGACTGCCAGCTCAAAATTTAGGGTGAGAACAAAAAAAACCCCAAAGCCATGATGAAGATACAGGATGGTGTGTAAGGTGCAAAATGGGAGAGCCTGTGGTAAAAAAAATAGAAATTATTTTGAAATGGAGAAACATGACAGAAAGGTAGCTGAATAGCATGTTGAACGTGCTGATTTTTCTTCCTGGTGATTAAAACAAGAAAAATCACACTGGAGAGCTGATCATTAGTGAAACTGTGATTTCAGTGCTATGTAGGATAATTTCTTTCAACAGTGGAGAAATGGCAAGAAATATGCCAAAGATAGAGGATCTATTATCAAGTAAGTCAGCTGGGGCAAGCAGAAATTCATGTAAAATGCCACAAGTATGATGAGATCCAGAAAAGGCATAAGGACTATAGAAAATGGTAAAATCCATGTCATGGAAAGAGGTCATTCTGCTGGAAAATGCTGCTATAGAAACACAAAGCTTTGGCAGTTCATGCAATCCAGAAACAGCAATTAATTGAAACAGGAAGGGATATTTTTCCAGATACAAACCTGGCTTTATATTTAGACAGCTTTCTTGGCTGTTATTTATCTGGAGGCTGTTTGTATATTAAATTTACCAAGTCCTACCCTTTGCTGTACCTGTCAGGCTCTCCTGCATTGGTGCCAGAGGCTCTTCTCAGGCTGGGGTCACCCAGCAGCTCCTGCTCGTGGCACATGGTGGCATCTCCCCACCACAGCACCAAGTCAGGGTGACCCTCCTGTGGCACAGGTCCTTGCTGGAAGGACAACAGCAAGTGGCACATGGTGGCATCACCTCGGACAAAAAGCTGGCAACAGAGATTTTCATTCAAAAGAAAACCTGAGCATCTGGGATTTCTGTCTAGAAATCAGTGACCTGTGCCTGGAGGAGGGGAAGATATTGTAGTTCAAAAGAGTCTCAGTCTTGCTCCCTGCCTCAATAAAAATGAGAGGATTGCAGCTGAAGGGGAATTGGTTTCTGGATGCTCCACAGAGGGCACAGAAATAAAGCCCCCTGTCCTCCCTTCCCCAGAAGTGTCTCCCTGGGGCTGGGGCAGGCAGGTGAACACAGCAGAATTTAACTGGTTCAAGAGAGGCTGAATGAAAGGGTTTGGTCACCCTGCCAGATTTATTGCTTGATTCATTATCTATGCAGACAGCAGCTGCAAAACAGATACTGACTGCAGTCAATAACTGGCTGCCATGGCCCAGCTTTGGCACTTCATGGCTGTTGTACCAGTGCATTAATTTTGGGTCAGATAATTTTGGGTATCAGCAGCAGCAGCCCCTACCCAAAGGTAATGACCCACTGTGGGTGACAGCAGCAGGGCAGAGGTGGAGCAGTGCCCTTGTCCTGGGGCTGAGGGGGGTGCACAGAGCAGGGGCTCTTCCTCCATCATCCGTAGGGAAATACAGACACTGCATGGGAAATCTCTTGTTTAAGTTATGGGGTATCTGTCCCTTCCCACGCAGGGGTTCTTAAAGCAGAGTGCTCCCAGTACCTTCAGGGACCTCACTGTGTCCTCCCCTGGGCCTGGCTGCTCACAGGGGTCACAGCAGCAAAGCTGCACCTTGAAAAAAGAGGGGAGCTCTCTATATATATATATATATATATATATTTTTTTTTTTTTTTTTTTTTTTTTTTAATGAGGCAGATAATGCATTTTGTTCCAGTTGGTGTGATGTGTTTCATATATCTGTCTTGGCCAAACCAGAGCTTTAATAACAGATGTGGGGAGAAAGCACAGACACTGAAGGTGGTGTTAGTTGTATTAAACTCTTGCTGAATGTCCAGTGACAATACAGCTTCTTGGCATATGATTTTAGGAAATTTGTCCCATTTATCCCATTTAAATCCCTGTCTGTGTTCCCTGGTGCTGTCCCCTGGCTCCTGGGTGGCAGCAGGCTGTCCCCTGTCCCAGGGGGGCTGTGGCAGGACAGCAGGACAGCAGGACAGCAGGACAGCAGGACAGCAGGCAGGTGGAGGTGCCAGGCTCTGGGTGAGCCCTGCTGCTGGCACTCATTACATCCCGTGGCACTTGGCAGCAGCAGGGCCATTCACCCTAATGGCCTGGCCAGGTTCCAGCCTGCTAATTGCACTCTGCCCAGCAGGCTGAATATGCCCGGGGAAGAGTCAGGTGAGGAAATTGCTCCTCTCTCCCTCTCCTAAACCATGTTACACAAAGGGTGGTTTAGTGCTGAAGATGAAGCCTCTTTTATTCAGAAACCTTAATCTGGATTTAGGGATGTGACAGAACACAGATTCTTCAGAGCAATGCCCAGGCTCCCGAGCAGGCCCAGGTACAGAACGTGGTTTTTGCTTTCCTGCAAATTTTTCACATTCCTTTATTAATAACAAATCTCCTGAAATCTGTTTAAGATCATTACTTGCAGCAAATAAAAATACTTCACGCAAAAAGGAAACAGATGGTCCTGAATGTTGAAGATCTGTTTGAAATGTATTTTCAGCCCACTGTCTGGAACTTGTCTTGAGTTGTAAAGGAATTGAAGTTCAATTTCAGGCTCTGCAACACTAACATTGTGTAACCAGAGGATTCTCCCATCGTTGTGATTCAGCCTAAAGAATGGTTGCTAAAGGGAAATATTTGTGCATTTCTTGGAAGGGAAATAATGCTGGGTCTGGGGGCTTCTTCTCTGTGACCAAGTTGTTCCTACACCAGAGTCAAGAAGTTTTGCTGTTAAGCTGGAGCAGACAGAAAATTTGCATTATGTGGGCAGGCCTGGCAGCCTCCCTGTGGTGTGGTGCTCCTGGCTGGTGCCTGCTGAGCTCACATTTACACCAGAGGCTGAAAGCTGGGCAGGTGTGCCCCGACAGCAGCTGTGCCCTGTGTGCAGCCTGCAGTGCCTGAGCCTTTGCATTCCCCCTCAATTGAAAGCTGTGCTTGGGGAAGCACAGACTTTGAGCAGAAGCAATGGTTATGGTTTTGTCCCCACAGGGACACCTCAGGAGGTTAATTCAATCTGTGCTGCTCAGACTCCATGCTGGCACATCAGCCAGTTCTCATGGGCAGTGTCCTGCTTCCAGCTGAAACTGAACATGCTGCTTTTAAAAAAACTGATAAAAAAAGCACACAGCAGCTGTCATGTAGGACAATGTGCTCTTAGATGAGCCATGGCTCTCGTCAGGTAGGGAAGATCACCCAGAATTAATGGGGGGAGGAGGAAAACCTTCAGCCAGAGCTGAGGCAGAGGAGGGGCTGCCCGTGGGACCCCAAGGACAGCACTGCAGGGCAGCCTTGCCCAGTTCTTGGACTAATAATAATAATAATAATAATAATTATAAATTATCACCAACCTGGTGTGGACAGAGCTCATGAGTTTGAGCTCTCTCTGCCACACCTGAAGCTGCTGAGCAAGGGGGGATGGGAGTGGTGCTGCCTCTGCCCAGAGCCAGGGGCTCAGGGCTTGGCAGAGCTGCAGTGCCTGGGCTCTCTGATGCTTTCCTGCCTGGGGGCCTCTGTGGCTGGGCAACAACAAACGGTGAATAAAGTGCATCTAAAATCAAGCTCCAAATGCATAATTTCAAGAATTACAGACTGTTGAATGACTTTATAGTGAATATTTATATTGAATTGATATTTATAGTGAATATCAGTTTGGTAGTCAAATACCTATAAATAAAAAAAAGTTGTCAAGTGAAGGGGGTTATTTTAGGATTAATGACTTGTAGGATTTTATGTAATGTATTTTTGTTGAGATCTTATTTTGTTGAAATCTTATTTTTGCCTCAAATCTAGGACTTGGGTTTTCTCACTTCCTCCCCTGATCTTTTCACAGGAAGATTGGAATAGCTGTAAAAAGTGAGGGTTTATGGAGGAGGCATTCTCAGCTTCTTTCTAATAAAATTATGGAGAAAGAAAAGGTCAAGGAAGGTTTCACTTATCAGATTTTCTATCAGTTTTTCTCCTTTACCTTAACTGAAAATAATGAAAAATGAAAGGTATTTTAAAAAAATAATCAAAATGAAAACTTCTGTTTCCCAGAAAATAATAATTCAGAATTGTCTCATGAAGAATAGTGAGTGACAGGTTTCTAACCTTGAAAATACTGATTTTCCCCCCTCTGCCTCCTTCACCCCCAAGTTCAGGTGTCATGCTCAAGTGAAGCACTGAGATGCCTCATGGTTACTCTCTCTGGCAAAAGAATGTTTTTGACAGGTTTTTTTTTTAATTTGGATGATAATGATGATGATTATTTTGTTTCTGCTTGTTTGTTCTTGTTGGAGACCTAGAAATCTCTATTATTGCAAAACAAGCTCCCTTATCCTTGTTTATCCTCAAGGAAAAGGAAATCCACCCAAACTGGGTGATGGATGTTTTGCTGGCTGAGCCCTGGGGCTGTTCTGGGGTGGCTGCAGGTGGAGAGATCGGATCCCTGGAGCACCATCCCACCCTCTGGGGCTGCTCTGGCTCTGCAGAGGCACCTGCACTGCCCAAATCCCTGGTTTTGAGGGGTTTTGGTGCCAGGCTGCACAGTGTGGCTGGCTGAGGGTTTTTGATGCTTCAGCCTCTGTGCCTGGGGGTGGGATTGGAATCTGCTGCATCCTCAGCCCAGATAATTTTATTTTTGTAAGACAGTGACAAACTAGAAATCCTTTTAATTTGTTTCAACAGAGATTGAAAATTTGGTGGGTTTTTTTTTTGTTGGTTTTTTTTTTTTGGTTAGCAAGTGCAAAATTTATAGGAATAAATTGAAAGGAATTCAACTTACCTACAGGTGCTTTTTGTTCCTTGGAAACACCTTCCTTCTTCCAACAACTTCCCTATGATCTGTGGGATGTTCCAGGGTACAGTGTCCAGCTCAGTGTAAGCCTGTGAAGTGCTCTGTGTGTTTGGGTTCCTGGTGTTATCACATTGTGTTCCTGGTGTTATCACATTGGGTTCCTGGTATTATCATTTTGTGTTCCTGGTGTTATCACATTGGGTTCCTGGTGTTACCATTTTGTGATCTGGGTGTTATCATATTGGGTTCCTGGTGTTATCACATTGTGTTCCTGGTGTTACCATTCTGTGTTCCTGGTGTTATTACATTGGGTTCCTGGTGTTATCACATTGGGTTCCTGGTCACTGCATTGCTGCAAGCCTGCAGCTGATGTCAGTGGCCTTGGCTGCCTTGATCTCATGATGTTGTGGCCATTTCACTTGGGTAAGATCTGTCCCTCAGTGTGCACTGGTGGCCTCAACATCTCATGAAAGACCCACAACAATTGTGATTTCTGGAGCCCCAGGCCCAAGTTCTTCTGTGGGTAAAATTCAGAAGGCAAGGGATGCACTGGTGGTGTGGAAATACTTTCTCATGGGTCATTAATAAACTCCTCTTTATGCTTATTCTCATTTGATCCCTTCCTTGCTGCTCTGCCTGCAGCAAAAAGATGGTATGTAATATATATATGTATATATACATATATATATATATTCAGGACACTGATGGAAAATTAGATTTCTTTCAATGTGGTATCAAGTAATTGATATCTCATTCTCCCAGCCATGGGGAGAACTCTATATTCAGTCACCTTTTAGATGCTGTCCATGAAAATCAATCTTTGGTCCCAGTGCTCATATTTTGTGTGTATTGCTTTGTGTTACTGTGAATTTTGGCTTTGTGTACTTACTCCTTTCTCTGGCACCTTTATCCAGGATGCAAGTGTTATCTTGCTTTGCAGATGGTCCCCAGACTCTGTACCAAGAATCCAGCTGATGGCTGTTTCCCTAAGAGCCTGGCTTTGCTGCTGCTGAGATGATCTCCTCTCCTCCCTCCATCCTTTGCTCTGAGAGTGTTAATGAAAGCTGTGTGCACCCTTGGTGCTGCTGAGCCCTGCCTCTGGTGTCCAACCAGGAGCTCCAGTGCCTGAGCAGCCCTGTGAGGTGCCCCCAGGATAAATGGTGGGCAGTGCTTGCCTGGCTGAGCCCCACCATGGCACCAGCACCTCTGCACTGGGGGGTCTCAGCCCAAGCACTCCCAGCAGTTTTAACTTTTAGCATTGTTAACAATTCTTGAATGTGCTTTGTAGTCTTCCAAAAGATGGATTTTGCAGCTTTCCCCCCAAATATGTAATCTGAAAACCCACTTCAGAGCTTCCCTGGTACATTAATGCACTAGGAATGGCATTTTATGAAAATACAGAAAATGAACTAACTTTTATTTTTTTTTATTGCCAAATACGAGGAGTTTGCTTTATACAAACGTCACCAACTCCTTCTTGGAGTTTTGTTCTTGCATTTGGACCTGTGATCTAAGATCATGCATAGCAGAGTTTTTCTACCAACCTTGTTGCAGACACTTTCCTCCTGAACATAAGCTCATTGTTCTCCAGATGTAATTAGACCAAGTGTTATGACAGTTGGTAGGATTACAGCACTTTGATAAATGACTTGTTTCTCACAAGAGAAGGTTTGTGAAAACAAGACCATCCATCTCATTTCTCACTCATTTCCTCTGCCCAGCTTCCTTCTTGAAAATGTGCACATGGGCTTGGATGTGAGCTGCAGAGAAGGGTTTGGTGTTTCCCACAGCCCATGGCTCCCTCTGAGGGGCAGCCCTGCCCCAGATCAGCTCTTCCCCCCAGGATTTGTCATTTCAAAGCTGCCAAGAGGGCTCTCAGCTCCTGCAGCTCTCTGACAAAGGTCCCAAGGAGGGGACAGACCTTGGTGCAGACTCCTACCCTCTGCAACCCAAACCATCAATTGCTTTCCCCATCTAGCTGTGTCCTCCACCTTTTTTTTAGATACATATTAAATTGTATGAAGCACTGTGGGAGGGGGTGTCAAAAGCACAGTGAAAGTCAGGGTGAATGAAGATCAGGGCCATCCAGAGCTCCCCCTTACCTGCAGCTGCAGAAGTTCTCCCACAGCAGCAGCCAGGTTTGATCAGGCAGAGTTAACCATTAATTAGTCCATTCTGATTGATCCAAGCTGCTGCCTGCTCAGAACTCCAACAGGAACCAAGCAAGGCAAAGCTGATGCTCCCCAGACCATCTTCTTGGCCCTTTTTGCAAATGAGTGCAATGTTTGTTTTTCTCCAGTCATTGGGGACACCCAATCATGACAATATCTCAAGGATGACAGGAGTGGCTTTCTCATGACATTGACCCTTTCCCACAGCACCCTTGGCACACCTCATCTGGTGCTGTGAGCCTGGAGCCAAGAGATGGGCTGGGAAATCTTCACTTTGTGATTTTGGAACCACAAAATGTTGGGGTTTTTTTTTTTTTGGTTGGTGAAAGTGTGCTGTGAAAGGCCAGGGGCACTCAGAGCCGTGTCCCTTCCAGCCACAGCTGCTGCCATGAACCTGGCAGGCCTGTCCTTGCACCCAGGGGAGCTGCACTTGCCTCTCAGCACAACTGCACCTCCTTACAGGGTGTTCTGATGACTGATCACAGCTAGTGTAGCCCTTTCTGGCCATGCTGCAGCTTCAGAGAGATTTCAAGGTTATTTGGCCATGACTGCTTTTCCAAGGTGGTCGGAGAGAAGCATGAGGACTTCCCTTTGAAGTTCTGCATGCTGGTGTTAATAATTTATCTATTTTCTGAGTAATTTGTGTGTCAGAGCTCAAGACAGTAGCTTTTCAGAGGTTTGAACAATGGTGACCATCCATTTCACTTTACAGCATAGTTTTTTATCTGAAATTGGGTTTTAGGCTTTCCTCTGTTGAGTTCTGTGACTGATCTTAAAAGCTTCTTGATATATTACCCAGGCCTATTAGATTCTACTAGACCTCTCCATCACCAAGAATTGATTTCCCCCTCTTCCTCCCTTAATGCTTGAACTCAGAAGGCCCTTAGGGCTTCTGGCTTAATTAAAAATTAAATTTACAGATCATTTCTCAAATCATCCCTTAAGCAGCCAGTAATAATGATCACCTCTGAGTGGTGTGTGTCACTGTCATTTTAATGTGCTGTGTAGTAAATAGCAACGTGTCCCCTCTGTGAACCCTGTGTGCAGCGAGCTGCCCTATGCTGCTCTCTGTTCATTTATGTGTATAATACACAAATCAGTGTGTTTTGAGTCCTGGGGACCTCTACCACACTCCAGTCAGTTTTCCTTCTGACCATAGCAAAGGAGAGAGTGAGTTGTCCTGCATTTATGAACACTTCTGTTTGTTTTGAAAACAATTGTCATCTCCCCCACTTGTTTCCCCCACAATTTGAAGATTATTTTTTTTTCGTTCCCTTTGCTGGGATATTCAGTTTCTGGAAATCCTTTTTCTTTCAGTTGAAAGGAAACTCATGTTGCACATGAAGGGAGTAGGAAAAAGCTGCCAATCCAAACTGGTACAAAAGGTTCTTGCTGTGCTGGTTCACAGCAAACACTGCTGAGAGTGTGAGGTGCTGCAGTATTACAGGTGGCAGAGCTCATTGCAAACAGCTCATCCAACCACCTGTGTCCTCTCCTGTGAGCATTCCCTGCCTGCCAATCCACTGATGGCTTGCTCTGTAAGATAT
This sequence comes from Agelaius tricolor, assembly GCF_023055355.1. Taxonomy (NCBI): domain Eukaryota; kingdom Metazoa; phylum Chordata; class Aves; order Passeriformes; family Icteridae; genus Agelaius; species Agelaius tricolor. The sequence continues at coordinate 8,248,213 of NW_027269279.1, forward strand.
TCCTGGGAATAATTTGCCTGATTTTCTTTAATCTGTGATCAATCTGCCAAGACTTTTCTCTGATTATTTACTATTCACCCTATGCATTTGATTGCATAAAGCATTTACTGTATTTGCTTTTCTTTTGTTGCTGTTATTTTGTGGGTTATCTGTGTGTTCTGAAATAGAGAATTAACACTAATGAATGGTGACTGGTTTTGCTGATGCTCCAGTCTCTGCCCTGATGCAATGGAAGGTGTTTGTCTGAAGCCACTTTGAGCATTTGTGCAATAACATCTGGGTGAGCACAGATTTGTACAGATGAGACATCAAGGGCTCCACCCATGTTTGCTTTCTCATCAGAAAAGTGCTTTCCTTCCCTTGTATACTTGTTTGTCCTCCCAACTCCATACTCCATTTATTGTGGTTCCCTTTCTTTATCCTTTTCCTCTACCATTCTCAAAGGCTCTTACCTGAATATTTGAATTTACTCTGGCTCTTGAGCTGAATGTTCTTTTTTCTAACCTGATCTCAGTAGTGCCATGTGAAGCTGGGAACTCCTTGTGCTTATTTCTTGATTTGGCCAGCTTGGCCATTTTTCAGAGCTCCTCACAAGAGTTTTGGGGAGCTGTCTGTGCTGTGTCACAGCTTCTGAGCTGCTGTGGGTGAGCTTCAGCTCCACCAGTCAGGCCTGCACGGTGCTGCTCTGATCTGTGGCTCAATTGTGCTGCTCTCCTCCCTCTCCAGGCACCACTCTGTTCTGTTTCCAGATATATTTTTACTCATTAAACTCCTAAAAGAGAGGCTGATAGAAGACAGTCCCAGGGAGGATTTGGCCTAGAGATACTTTGCCAGATTCTCTGCACTCAAGGTTGAATTTTGATGGGGATGAACGTTTAACAGCTCTGCAAGTGGTCTCTGAGCTGAAACCCTGCAGTCATGGTGATGAACAGACTCAGGAAGAAAAAAACCTGACCCTTTGAAACCCTTCTTACCAAAGTAATACATAGCTAATAATTGTTTGAATTACTCCTGTGGAAGCCCCTTACACTCTAAGAAACTTCACTAGAGAACAATCAGTGAGCCCCAGCTGATTGCCAAACCATTAACCTCAGCTGCTGGAGTGCCTGCTCCTGCCTGTGTGAGTCAGCTGTTCAGCTGGTGCCACCAAAGGAGTGGCTTCCCTCCACATTCTGGGGGGGAACAATGTCCAGAGTATTACCTAAACCAGCCAGGGCTGCTTTAAAACACAGGCTGGAATCCTCTGGGATTTGCAGAACCTTAAATCTCCCCCAGTGAAACTCTGAGCTTCTGCCTCCAGTGGGGTCTTTGCATCAGATGCCCTGGAGCAGTGCAGAGGAGCCTCTCCCAGCCAGGCCCAGAGACCCTGGGCTCCTGATCCTGCTCCTCCTGGGGCTGGGGATGCACTGGGCCCTGGCAAAGGCTGTCCTAGGGCCAGGGATGCTGAACTCCTCTGAAAGATCCTCCCCAGGGCAGATCAGCTGAGGAAGGGTGCAGTAGCACCAGGGCAAAGGAAAATGCTCACAGTTCCTCTCTCAGAGCTGTTGTGCTGTGGCAGATGCAGCAGAGCAGAGTCAGTGTGCAGCCCCTGCTGTGGTTTGGGGTTGGGACACAGGGCACCACTAATCTCCATCAGCAATCAGTCATGGTTGCATTTCCTTCCCAGCCGTGCACCATGAACTCGGTGATCCAGCTGCAGGAGGGCTTGGCTCCTGTGCCACTGGCACCCCTGCCTTGGTCCCTGTGCCACTGGCACCCCAGAACTCAGCTCCCTGTGCCACTGGCACCCCTGCCCTGGGCTCCCTGTGCCACTGGCACCCCAGAACTCAGCTCCCTGTGCCACTGGCACCCCTGCCCTGGCCCCTGTGCCACTGGCACCCCTGCCTTGGTCCCTGTGCCACTGGCACCCCTGCCTTGGTCCCTGTGCCACTGGCACCCCTGCCCTTGGTCCCTGTGCCACTGGCACCCCTGCACTGCTGGCACAGGGCAGCTCCCACATCAGCCTGGGGATGTAGAGCATGGAAACCAGATGGGACAGGTCAAGGTAAACCACAGCCAGCTCCCTCTCCAGGTAGCTTGAAGGCTCTTGGAAGGAAGGAAAAGGCTTCCCCTGAGTGTTGCTCTGGAGTCTGCCTGTGTGCATGCCACACACAACCCCGGGGCTTTCTCTCAACTTGCACTGTCACAGCAGATAGACTCAGAGTCTGAGGCATCTCTTGCATCACTGATTTGCTTTTTCCCATTCTCTTCCCTTCCCTCTGTGAAGGATGCTACTGCAGGAAAGTCCTTGTTCCTGATCTCACCCTTTCCAGGGGCTCCTGACTGAACAGCTGAGGTTATTGGCTTGGCAACTCAGTTGCTGTCCTGCTGGTTGAACTTGCTGGATTGATGCTTCCCGTGGGAAGGCAGGAGAGCAGTGTCCCTGCCCTGAGGCAGCCTGGGCATGGCAGCAGCTTCCCCTTCCCCTTCCCCTTCCCCTTCCCCTTCCCCTTCCCCTTCCCCTTCCCCTTCCCTCCCATGGCTCAGGCCAGCCCTGCCCTTGGTTTCCCCAGCACCCACCAAGGATTTGCCCCTCTCCTGTGGCTGCTGCTCGTGGCAGGGTCTGCCAGCACCTCCAGGCTGATCTGGGTACAAATCCTTGCTCCAGCAGGGAGAGGAAGGGACGACCCTTGCTTGTGTAGTCCTAAATAACAGCCTGTTTATCTGTGCTCTTTGATAGTGTGTTATTTCCTAGAGTAATGTTGTGTATCAAAATAGCCCAGAAACATCTGACTGCCTGTAAAAGAGAAAAACTATAGATTGCAAGTGCTCTGGAGCTGTTCTAAAGCAAATCTGCTCTGTGTGACTGCAGAAGATTGTTGAACACCGCTGGGAATTGTGTCTGTGGGGCTCCTGTCTTAGATTGGGTGCATGGTCTGGGGTGTCCTGGGACCTGTTCAGTCCTAAGGGCACCCGTGTATGGCTGAAATACAACACTGTACCAGGCTCTCTCACCCTCTTTTCTAGGATCCCTGGCTCTCTGGGACTGCCTGATGTGAACTGCCTGAAGCTTTGGCAAGGAACCCTCTGACTCGCACAATCTTCCCTGGAGAAAGATCTGGGGTGGGTGAGAAGAAGAATGCTTGTGTGGGATCAGTCAAAACAGGGATTTTAATTCTGATCTCCTATCATAAGGCATGTTCCCATGCCAAGCTAAAAAAGGATTCCAAGTGAAAAGTGACATTAGGGAAAGAAAAAAAAAAAAGATAATTTTTTCTAATAATGCTTTTTTCTCCTCATTCCTTCCACTTCTCCCTCCTCCTTCTCTGTGATGTTCTGGCAAAATTTCTGGTATCTTGCCAAGTATTTAGCAAGGAAATGGTTCAGGTTTAGTATTTTTTTGACAGATTCCATCACTGATCATTCTCTGGAGTCTGCCCTGTCTGCTCAACAGCTGGTTCTGCTCAAAGAGTCTACTGGAACTATTTGTGCATATTTGTAAATGATGGATTTAGATAATACCCACAATGATTGTGGAGTCCTGCTGTTTTGGCACAGTAACGTTTTGCATTTGCTTTGCACAGGGATAAAGGATGATGCCAGGTACACAGTATGGGACATGAGCTCTGTCTTCCTTTAATGCCATGTGAGGTCATGGCAGGGCTGACTGCACTGGAGGGAACAGTTGAGTCCTGCTGGGCTTTAGGGGGGTTTATACTGAATCAAATGAGCCCCGAATCTTCAAGGGCTGCTTGGGGACTGGTTTTGAGCAGCTGTAGCTTGGGCCAGTTGTGGTGTACAGATAAATCTTGCAGTGATGGATACAACAGGTACCATTGGCACAGGAACATAACTATCCCATTGTCTGAAATGTCCCTCTTTGGCTGCATGTGGGGTACAAACAGAATTTCTGGGATTCAGAGGCACTGCTTCAGCTCTTGTTGGGTTTTGGGGATGTCCCAGTGCTGAAAGAATGACATTGACTCCAAACCTGGTGCCTGCTGGATGTGTTCTTGTGTCCTTATCCCAGCTTCCCAGGGGCCTCTGGCATGCACCAGCTCAGGAGCAGATTTCCCTCTGTCCCCCAAGCTGAGCAACTCTGATTTGTGCCTGTCCTTGCAGCTGGAGGCACAGCTGGAGTCCTGCCCAGGCTGCAGGCTCAGGGCAGAGCTGGTGACCTGCACACTGTTTTGCAGTGAGGCAGCAAAGCAGCTGCTCTTCTCTGCATTGATGAAAGTGCACAGAAATTCATGTGTGTGTCTCTTTAACAAATAGAATGAAACCCTGCTTTCTCCTCTGCCTTCTGCTGTTTCTTCTGCCAATCTGTGCCACCAGTCCCACTTGGAGACCCATTTCCACTAATGCTGCCTGGTTTTTGTGCACATTTGTGTGAGCTTGTTTGATCTGGTTGTTTCAGAGGAAAACATTGAAGCAGCCCCTGTGCTGCAGCACACTGCTGTGTGTCCAGCACACCTGGGCTCTGCTGGAGCAAGATAAGCAGAGCAGCCCTTTCAGGCTCCCCAGCAGAGCTCAGATGGTCATCTCAGGGGACTGCTTTGCCAGCAGAAGTTTCTGCTCATCCTGCTGAGCCCTGTGTCTTGCCTCCAAGCTTGTTTTTCTCTCTATTGACTTGAACTAAATTAGCTTCTACTCTCTTTCTCTCTTCCCTCCCAAAAATAAAAAAAGAGAGGAAAGAGAGGATAAGAGCTAGCTTGGGAACTGTTGCATATGTGAATGCAGGTTTAGAGTTCATCTGTTTTTCTGGGAGGCTGCAGTCAGTGTGTGCAGCCGTGCTGTGTTCCCTGCTCCCACCAGGCTCCCATGTCAGTGCTCCCAACTCTCTTGTGAGGGTCCAGCTGTGCATCCTGAACCCCAGTGCAGCCAGCTGGGAAAGTGCCTCCTGCTTGCTCTGCTCCTGAATGCTGCTCTCAGCTCGGTTATTGCTCAGCCATGGTGATATTGCTGCCTGATTTATGTGGCCTCTCTCCTTCCTGCTCCTCTGCTGCTTGAGTACAGCCATTATAAAAGCCATCTGCAGTTTGTGCCTTTATTCCTTGGGTTTCTGGGCTGGCAGATGGCACGGACAAAAAAAGAGCCTTCCTCTGTCTAAATTAAGCAATAACACATCAACTTCCAATCACATTCTTATTATCACCTCGTGATCGCACTTTCATAAAATCCCTGTTTCCACAGCTAAGCATGATAGATATTTCTCAGCCTTATGGCTTGTGTCTGAGAGGAGTCTCTGTGCCACAAGCCCTAAAAGGACATTTCAAGAAATTACACACCTGTCCTTGCCTCCTACTTTGCAGTTTGCACCAGCTCTGCCCAGCCAGCCATTTGTTGCTGCTGAAATAAAACCTGGATAAATTCCAGTGTTTGGTGGGGTCAGAGCTCAGCCTGGCTGCTGTGCTGGTGCCTGAAAGGGCTGCTCACTGTCTCCTGAGCCCTCATTTGGTGTGAGTTTGGGTATCACTGCAATTCAGAAATCTCATTTCAGAGCTTTTATCTTGTCACCATAAAAAGCAATATTTTGATTCTGTTCATTTAGAGATTTTTTTTCCTTCGTTTGACCTGCTGGTTTATTATCTTTTCCTCATTTGGCCTAATTAAAGTGCTGTGTACAGCAGCTTGTTAGACTTAACTACATTCCTGCATCTCGCCAGGAACTGAATCTTCACTGATGGCTTCAGCAGCAAGATTGGCCCTGGGCAAATAATTTGTAGCAAATCACTTGACTGACTGAATATCACCTCCTTTTTTGGGTTAGGGTTTGTCTGTGGCAGATCCTTGTTCTTGTTTCTCATAATGATTTCCCAGTTAACTCCTGGGACTAATTTTTGGGCTGGGGTTGCTCACCCCTGGCTTCCTGTGACCCGGATCTGTGGGTCAAGCTGCTCCAGCTGGACCTGTAATTTGTACACAATGCTTTGGTTACTTGATTGAGTCAGTCTAACCATGATGGTCTCAATACTTAAGATAAATTCCAAATTTTCTTAGACATTCTGAATATTTTAGTCAATCTTTCAGCTTTACTAAAGACTTGCTTTGTTGCCTATAGAAGCTGAACGTAAAATATGAAAAAATTAATTACAGAAATGTTTGTTTTAACCCTGGATATTTTTTTTTTTTTTTTTCAGTATTCTCTTGGTTCTAGTTGCTAGTATCCCACCACCACATAGAAAAAGCTGTTTTTTTTCTAACTTGGAGAGACACCCTGTGCCCAAAACCTGGGGGAGCAGAGATGATGCTCGTGTATTGGTGTGGCAGGGGAGACCTGTGGCCCAAGGTAAACCCTTCTGTCTCTATTCTGCAGAGATGCTGGGATTTGCCCACAAAGAGCAGTTTCTCCTCCTTGGTTTTGCCTGAGTGTGAGCAGGCTGGGAGCAGGTGAGCTTTGCAGCTGGGTGCTGCACTCTGGGGCTCTGTGGTTCAGCACAGCTGTGCAGGGTCACACCCAGCCCTTGTGTCCTGCTCTGGTGCCTTCCCCAGCTGGGGCAGCTCTGTGCCCTCCAGGTGAGAAGTGCCTCACTCCCAGAGGAGGCTTTTACTGTGCAGCAGGGGATAAGGTACAGCATAAATGAAAACAAAGTGCTCAGTTCTGTCTGCACAGAGCTCTAATGGAAAAATATGCTGACTATTTGCTGCTCTTCCCTCAAAAACTGATGTGTTTGTAAATTCTAAGCAAGTACTGACAGGTGACTAATTTATTTTTGTCAGCTTAGCAACAAAGCCTACCCTTTGCCACCACGTTCATTTGTTATGGCAGTGCGTTGGCTGACATTGAGATTCATTTGGGTTTTTAATGTATCTCAGTGATGCAGCATCACTGCCATTCAGCTGCATTCCTCTCTTTTTCTTCTAAAACTAATTAATGTCTAATTTCTCCCCATTATTTCCTTAAGCTCTGTGTGCATCTACAGACAGGCATTTACAGTTTCCCTGAGGTGGAAAGCCTAAAGCTGCAGTTTGGAGGCTCACGGGGTCATTGCTGACTTCCACCTCTTTTTTTACAACCCAAAATGAAAGGAGAAATGGAGAGGAATAGAGGCAATTTGATTTTTTTTTTTTCTTTCTGGAAGATGTAATATGCCATTGCCAAAAAAGATGTAGATTGATGTGCCATCAAGCCCATGGACATGTCAGTGGGTGCTGTCAGAGTCAGTGGGAGCCTGGGGCAGTGGCAGCACCGAGCTCTGTGCTGGCTGCTCCAGGCAGGGCGGGCCATGGGAGCACAGGGCTCACTGTGTGCACAGCAGCACTCCCCTTCTGGGGACACTGGGATCCTTATTGCAGGAGTCATCTGGGAACAGACCCAGGGCTGCTCTGAAAGGGAAAGGGCTGGGAAAGTAAAGGGCTGGACCTTTTGTATTTCCTATTTTGCTTCTCCATCGTATGAGTGAAGATCACCCTCTTGACCAGCTCCTGCTGTCCCCTGCCAGTGGGTGTGACCCCAGGGACAGCAGGACCCACCAGAGCCATGCTCTGATGGTCAGTCTGGGGCTGGCTGCAGTGCTTGACCCTGGGCAGTGGTGCCAGGATGACACAAAGGTGGTTCCCATGAGTCTTCTCTGCACCGTGGGCTGTTTGTGCCCTGAGAGCACATCACTCACCCAGAACCAGCCACGTCTATTCTTGTCCTCACTCCTCCTCCAGATGTGCTCTGCTCTGCTGATGGCTCAAATCAGCTGTGCTGAATCCTGTCCAAAGCTCCAGGCATCCCTAGTGCTGGAAGAGGGAACTCACTGCCCTGCCTCCCACTGCCTTTGGAGCTCCTCATGTGGCCAAACTCCACTGAGCTCACATTTGACAGGTTTGCTCATTAGAGTTTCTTGTCAGGCTCCAGCAGGAGCTTATGGATGCAATATGGAGAAAGCCAGAGGATGTGGTAGGCATCACCTTGTGCTCATTTGTGTGCTGCTTTCAGCATGTTAGTGTAAATAAGCCAGGTAGCAATCTTGGAAATTATTGGTTGAGATTTTTTTTGCACATCATTCCTCACTAAAGCAAATACAGCAATGGCTTGAACAGATTTATGTCCTTTCACCTTCATGCATAAATTTAAAGCAGCTGAACCTTTTTATTTATTTTCAACAGAGTTGCTGGAAACATCTAACTGTTATCAGTACCCATGTCAAAACATATTTTTATAGCACGTTTCTAGACCCTTTAAGTTCAACAAAGCATTGAACAGCTTTGATGGCGCCATCTCAATTATCTGTCCTCTGTGCATTCCTCTCAGCTCTCAGACACAGGCCTGTGCTAACCATACATCATTATTAGACTGACTTCAGAGCACTAATTGACACAGAATGAAATTCAGAGCAGGAAACAGAGAGACTTTAGCATTCAGTATGAACAGACTGCAAATTAGCGTTACTGCTGTAACGGTTAACTGACATTGAAAACTGCTCCATTACTGCCATGTCAGCTGAGCATTTCCCTTTTTTGGGAAATAGCCATGATTGGCATCTGAGGAGTAGGGGGGATGCAAAGGGAAGGAGAGCACCTGAGGAAATCCTACAGCAGATTGCATTTAAGTGTCAGCTTTAATCAGAAGTGGTCACCTGAACTTCCCAGGCAGCTGTGAAAGTCCTGAACTGGGAGGTCTTCAAAACTTCCCAAATCCTGCAGGGAAGGGAACAAGTAAATTACAGCTTAGTGAGCTGCAAGTCTGGGATATCTGGAGCCAAACCTGGATAGAACTGAATGCACGAGTGTACATGGGCACAATGCTTATTTCTATTTCTTACCTAAATCTGCATTTGTATGACTGAAAGAAAAAGTTATGGAGCAAGTCTTGCCTTTCAGAAATTTGCCTAAAGTCCTCCATTTTTTGGCAGTTTTATGTTAAGGTTTTACTGTAAACACCAGAAGTATCTATAGCTGAATCCATAGAAAATGCTAATTTTGGTTCAGGATGAACAGACACTGAATGTTTGCTGCTGAAAGCAGACCACAGCAGAATCATCACCTGCATTATGCAGATTTTCTCATATGATAACATGGCAATCTTTTCCATGATTACAATATTAAAATACTTAAAGCTATGTTTTACCTTCAGTAGCAGTCTACAGCAATCCAAAAACATCAATTAAAGGGTTAGCAATACATATGAGAGCCAATAAAATAGTTACTACTTACAAACAAGCTCATTAAAACAAGCTCATATATATAAAATATATTTTCCTTCTCTGTTACTGTGGTGGCAGCTCATCCAAACCAAACACACAGCCCATGTTTCAGCTGTAAGGTGAATTTCCATATGGCACCAGGTGTCATTTCTGCTGGCATTTACAGAGCCAGTAAAACCCAATACCAGAGTGTTGTGAGAGTGCAGGGGGAGGCCAGAGGTGGCCCAGGCACCCCTCAGTGCCTCCAGGAGTGCTCAGACAGGGCTGAGGGGACAGCTCACCAATGACAATGCACTGCACAGCTTGTGAAAGCAGGGAACTGCTGTGGAAATGGTTCATCAAATTCACTATAAATGAGCCACAGAATAGAAATCTGATTACTGCCAATCAATACTGTTAACAAGAAAAACTCATCTTAAAAAACCACCCCCTTTTCATCTTATATGAAAAAGGCATGTGCTTCAGAAAGTCCTGTGTAAATGCTGCCTCACACCATGGACCTTTAATTCTTTCCTTCTCCTGGCTCCTTGCTCATCCATCAGCTGATGTGATGTAGCAGGAGCCCTTCAGAGATTTGACCCCACTTTGTGAAATGAACCAAATCTGCTTTGCCCATCTGCAAGTTACAGTGCCATGGAGAGTAGGTCTGAGTCCCACTCTTATCCTTTCAGCAGAAAGTGTAAAAAGCCAGAGTACAGTCTGGACCCCTCTCACATTAAATTCCTGCTGCTGTCAAGGTCTTTAGCAGCAAATTTTTAGAGTATTGGAGTCAACATGAAAGTAGGCAAACACTCTGTAGCTTGAACTTCATAATAAAATAAGTTTTGGTTATAATTTTAAGTGGAAAGCAAATTCGGCATTACCTGCAGAAAACAGAAATGCATTTTTGCTTCCAGGCCTTTGGCAGGTGTTATGTCCAAGAATGGGCTTAGGATAGGCACTTGCAGCTCAGAAATTCATTCCTAAAACTGTCTAACCTCTTGTTCCATCAGCTGAAATAGTGTATGTTTCACTTCTTTTTTTCATTTTTGTTTTTCTTGAAATGCATGCCAGTGCACCAATTAAATAATTCCTATCTCAGTTTTGAGAATAATTTATAGGGAGATCCTCCTGAGTTAAATAATCTTTTGTGAAAGAGTGCAATGGAAATGTCTGTCTTCACTGTGATCAGACAGCTTGACTCTGAACAGCTGCATTTCATCAAAGATGAATTCATGCCATGACTTGCTAACAGCAGCCTGTTCCTGTCCTGTATCTCTGCTATTAGCTTACCAGGAGATGGGAAAATAATGTAAATATTCAGTGATGAATTTAGCACTGACATATTGCAAAACACAGATGCTGAATCTCAAAACTGTGAAATGAATGGTTCACAGGGTCTGATATTACCCCCAACATTCAGAACATGTTTTGGTTTATTTCTGAATGAAAATATCTTTTTCCATTTTCAGCATCTCCCTGGTGAGGGAAGCACTGACCACATCCAGCCAGAGCACCTAAAAGTTGTGGGGGGAGCCTTGTCCTAACAGTGCCATGATTTGGATCTCTTTCAGCTGGACAAGGGCCTGATCCTGGCTGATCTTCATCCATGGAGGGGCTATGAGCTATGGACAGAAGTGAGTGTGGCAGGGCTGCTCAGCAGAGCAGCTGCCTCTGTGGAATGGTCACAGGTGAGTTTTGAGAAGTGAAAGGCTCAGCAATGTCTAAACCCACATTTTGGTACAGCCAAATAGGCAGTAGCAGTAAGTGGTGGAAAAGCTGAATTTTTAGAAACCCAGAGCGCTTGGAGAAGTGGTGGAGGTGGGGAGGATGAGGCACCTCACCTGCCTGGGGGCTGTGATGAGTGGCTTTAGAGGCAGCTGGTGCTGGGGCTGGGGCTGGGGAAGGGACAGGGAGCTCAGGGGCTGGGGAGAGCAGCAGGACACAGCCCCACGCTGCAGGGAGCCCTGCAGAGCTGGGAACAACAGCAGGGCCAAGCTGGCTGCAGGGCAGGGAGCAAGGGGAAGGTCTCTGGCAGCAGGAACACAGAAACTGAGCAGTGCCAGGGGCCTGTCCTTCTGCAGAGGAGCCTCTCAGTGCTGTGCTGCAGAGCAGGGCTGTGCTGGGGCTGCTGCCCCAGCTCTGAACATTTTACACCAGTGTAATGATATTGAACAAGGTACTGGTGTTAAATAATTCTAGCAAGGTACAAGAGCAGCCCCAGCACTAGCCTGTTTTCAATGTCTTGTAACAGTTCCCTTTATTATTTCATCTAATTCTTCCTGGAGGTGGATTTAGAGTTTCTTTCTTGAAATGCAGTGTTTGCCCTGTGCTCCTTGCCTCTCCCCAGTGCTGTGATTTACAATGTAACTGCATGTACACTCATTACTAATAGCAGATTTGGTTTCATGCCATGTACAAATTCTTTTGCTAAGAACCATGTAGTAACATATTCTGTCACTTTGCTTTTTGGGTTGTTAATGCATTTGCTTTCCTTCCCCTCCCCAAAGAGCAGAGGGATGAGGATTATGCACTTAAACCAGAGTGTGTGCTTAAGGCTTGTGGGTAGGAGAGGAATTTGTGCATCAAATACACACTGAGGCCTCTGAGTATTCCCTGACTAAATAGAAGGATGCACCAAGCCCCATAAACCCCTCTCTGTAGTCACTAGGAATGGCATATCATCAAGGCCAAATTGTTTTCCCAAGGAAAGCAGCACCATGGAGCTGATCCATACATGTCACCAGCCTTCCAAGTGCCATCCTGCCCATTGATTGCAGCTCCCCAAGCTGCTTTCCACAGCTCACAGTAAAACACCCCTAAAGCTGGGGTTTGGCAGCTGCTGGAGAGCCTGGGTGGGCAGCACCTGGTTGCAGGTGAGAGCAGGGTGGCATTGGCAGCAGGGCTGCCTCAAGCTTTTGTCTCAGTTTAACTTCCACGGGGTTGCCAGGGGGTTTAGTGGCTTATGTAAATTATTCCATGCTTCAATTTTTGCTTTTAGAAACCTGTGCTATGGCCCAAAATCTGACTGTGCCCTCTAGCTGTGAGCACAGTGCCCTGAGAGACACCACACACACTGGGCTCCTGCACTTCAGGCACAGAAAGATATTGAAAAACTTTGTCCTTAAAAGAAAACTAATTATAAAAACCCCACCATAGTCTGGGTGCAGTTTTGCATTGAAGAGAGATTTTTTAACACAGGGTGAAATCTGTTGTCCTTCAGAAGCTGGTTTTGTTTACCTCAATCAGTGCTGAAATATTCATTAAAGATAGCAGAACTGCTTTGTATTATGCAAAGAAACTTCATATTAAGTGTTGTCTGTATGTGTTCAGCATATGAATACATTATATTCTTAATGCTTAGACACTGCAAATAGTTGTTGTGAAAAGGATCCCAAGAACTTTCTAAAGTATGTATTTGATTAAAAAAAATCCCCAGCCTCAGGGATATATCACAGCTCTGGGTAATTTTTATATGAAAGCCTGGACAAAACTTCTTCCCAAAGTTTTTCCAGAGGAATAAATTGATCTAAACAGAAAATGTGAGATGGACAAAACCAAGCAGCTGCTGTATCTCTTCCAACAGTTGTTGTCTCTTGTTGCTTTTACAGGCACTCCTGTGCGTGTTTTGGTTTTGCTTTTGTGGATTATGGCCCTCCCTGCTGGGCTGGCTCTCCCTAAACCTGCTCCCCAGGCAACACCTTAGCTGCACTCTTCCAATATGCAGGAATGGCAGGAATGCCCTTCTGGTGGCATTAGTCACATTTTTCACTAAAGCAAATTAAAAATGCTTTGCAAAATGCACAGAAATGGTTTATAATACTCAGCCTAAGAAGCTAGGGAATTCCAAATTAAAACTGGCTTTGGACATGTGTGTTGGTAAATGGCAGATTGAGCTGATGCCCTCCCACCCTGTATTTGTGTCCCACTGGCAGTGTATTTCTTGGAGCCTTTGTAGGAAAATATGTCTGATCTGCAGTACATCACATTATTAGGGTGGTTTTTTTCCAACAGATTGTCATAATATTTTTGGGAGTTTGTGTTGATTTTGCTGTCAGGAAATGAAAGTGAGATTCATGAATAAGTACAAACTAATTGGGCATAGAGATAAATCTGGTTTCTCTAACAGCAACAGCGTTAATCTGGAGTAACTGAGGGCAGCTGACTCCTCATAATCAGCTTTGCTTATTGTCCAGAAGAGCAGAGCAGCACTTGTGCAACTTAGAACAGTATCTAATAATTTCTGAAAGAGGAGCAAAAAGAAATGACCTGAGAGCCACTTAATAAGGCAGTTTTTAGTCAAAATATTGTTTATCCATTGGAACTATGCCGTTCAAGTTCCCTAATTTGATTCTTTTTGCTATTTTAATGGACACTTAGTTATTAATACCATTATTGAGATGAAACTGTGGTGAAAATTTCCTAACCATTTTTATTCATCAAATGTCCTGAGCATATTCTTCTGCTTTTTGTCATAATCTTCTACAGAGCTACTTGCAAGTGAGCACTTTGCTATTCCCCCAATTGCTGTAACTCAATGTGATGGCTTTCAATAATGGAAAGCCCTAAAATATGATGGAGTTAAACAAATTCCAGAGGAAATAATGGGAAAAATATTATTTGGATCAGATGTAGATCTCAGCCTTGGTTTTACCTGTCCATTGCTGCACTAAAAACTATTCCTTTTATGATCCAAATCAACAAAATATAAAACTCCTAAGGGGAAATTTCCTTGCCTGAGGAGTGAATCAGCGTTGCTCCTTTCCATATATCTTATTAAACAGAATATCATTTAATGTCTGTTTTATGTGAGACTTTTAAGCATCCTTGGTGGCATTTGGTTTTCATTGCTGCTGAGGTTAGCCATGAGGAACACGCAGGGAGGCTGAGGTGGAGGTGAATTGGGATCAGCACAAGCCTGGCTTTTTGCTCCCTGGTGTGTGTGTTATGGACAGAGCAGTGTGGGTGCTCCCTGCAGGGCTGCAGCTGCACTTTATTCCTGCTTATGGCAAAACTTGAGTGGGAAAACTCGGGGGACACAGGTGGTGTCTGTGATTTTAGGTGTGGTCTCTGCATGGGTGTGATTGCCTTCCTCCCATCTCAGGTGTCCAGGCAGCCTGTGGGGCACACGGGGTTTGCTTTGGCTCTGCAGATCAACAGAGAAGGTGTGGGAGCTCAGGGATGGCTCTGGAGGGAGAGCAGACACAGTGTGAGATGGCTCACTCTCAGGATGGCTCTGGAGGGAGAGCTGACACAGTGTGAGAGCTGAGGGATGGCTCTGGAGGGAGAGCAGACACAGTGTGAGAGCTCAGGGATGGCTCTGGAGGGAGAACAGACACAGTGTGAGAGCTCAGGGATGGCTCTGGAGGGAGAGCAGACACAGTGTGAGAGCTCAGGGATGGCTGTGGAGGGAGAACAGACACAGTGTGAGAGCTCAGGGATGGCTCTGGAGGGAGAACAGACACAGTGTGAGAGCTCAGGGATGGCTCTGGAGGGAGAACAGACCCAGTGTGAGAGCTCAGGGATGGCTCTGGAGGGAGAGCAGACACAGTGTGAGAGCTCAGGGATGGCTCTGGAGGGAGAACAGACCCAGTGTGAGAGCTCAGGGATGGCTCTGGAGGGAGAACAGAGAGTGTGAGAGCTCAGGGATGGCTCTGGAGGGAGAGCAGACCCAGTGTGAGAGCTCAGGGATGGCTCTGGGGGCTCCTTTCCTGTCTTGTCCATCTACAGACCCTGGGGCTGCAGGGTGGCTTTGCTCAGCTCAGTGACACTGCAGCCTGGCCTGGCAGAGGGACAGAGGATGTGCCTGTGGCACTGCCAGGGTTGTGGTGCTGCTCAGGGAGGAAAATGCCTCATTTAACCTGGGCCAGGTTAGAGGCTCTGCTGCTCAACACACAACATAAATCCAAAGACAAGGATGAATGGCTGTGATTTATATTCTGCATTACTGTGTGCATGATGATTTTTGTGGAGAGAAGAGGGACCAAAACAGGAGATATGTCCAAGAAGAAAGGCTGTGCTGACAGCTGGACTGAAGCCAGGTGCATCCTTTACTGCATCAGTGGCCAAGACCAGGAGCACAAGTGCTGAACTCTGAGGGATGCTGCTCTGCTCCTCCAATATTTCTTATCTGCATCAGAGCATTCAGATAAGCAGGCTCCCCACTTGGTCCTTACCTGGGTCTGCACTCACTGCCTGACCTATGAGGTAGGCATAAAAATATTTAATAAAACTCTTTACTTACAAGGGGGAAAAAAGGAACAAATGCTCAAAGGAAGATGGTAGAAGGAAACTGGCTTCAGTCTAGGATTTCTGCTAGAATAAGCAGGGAAATATTAATTGGTATTTTGGGAGAGGTAATAACATTTCAATGGCTAAAATGAAATCCTTATCTCTTTGGCAACAGAAACACAAGACTACAGAGATATATTGGGAAATGTTGTACATGTGGCCTTTCAGAGCGGGAACAATTGCCAGCTCCAGTACCAAAATTTCCAGCAGATATTTTGTTTTTGATAAATCTGAATGCTTTTCTTCCATGGCTGAAGGGTTACAGGAGGCTTTACTGACTCCAAAGGGCTGACAGGTCCTGGAAAAGCAGAAGGAGCCCTTGGGGAGGGTGGAGAAGGAGCTGTGTGTTTCTCACCACAGCCATATATAATTTTAAGATCTGAGGGAGTATCTCAAGGTGCCAGCCCATTCCCTAGGGCACAATGGTAATAATTGTATTTACAGCTGGATGTAAGCAGATTTGCAGAGTCCCATCAGAGATGAAGAGGCTGATGTGGTGTGACTGCCACATGGAGAGGTGGGAGGTGCTGTGGGGAAGCTGCAGGGGCTGCTGGAGCTGGGAAGAGTCTGCTGATGGCATCCCTGAGTTGTAGCAAAACCAAGGAGACCCTAAACACAGTTTTTCCAGATAAAGTGCTCATGGCATGTGCAAGAGAAGCCCAAACACACATATCTTTCTTTAGCTCTGATAGGGGATGTCTGAGGACGGGTTTTCTTTGCTCTCTTGATATTTTATGATTCACACGTTGATTCCAAGCTTTGCCAAAAGCTCTGACAAATTTTGCTTTTATTAGAAATTTTCCTTTTTAGTCCTTCTCTCATGCTTCACAAAGCCAGTGGTTTATAGACATAGCCTTAAGCAGTCTCTGCAGCTCCCCAGCATGTCTGGCAAGCACAGTGAGCACAGGTACTGCAGGCACAGCCTGTCCCTGGGCTGGGGGGCTGCTGGCACTGCTCCAGCCCAGCCCTGAGAGGCAGCTCCATCCCTCTGGCTGCTTCTTTGCTGTGCTGCTGCTCAGGGTCACTTCACCCCCATCCCTGCCACAGCCCCCCTGTCCCAGACCCCCTGGTGCACATGAGCAGCTGCATCCCCTTGTGTTCTCCTGCTGTCCCTGGAGGGACCTTTCAGTACATAGCAACAAATCTGGGCCTTCAGTTAAATTTTGTGTCTTGACACCTTTGAATTTGATTTTGCAGTTGAGGTAGTGTGTAGGAGATACTGATCTTGGCCAGATATTTGACCCAGATCACCAAAACTCAATGTCAGGCAGCCCTGGCTATGTGTTTATGGACTGGGGGGCTGGGGCAGCTTGCAGCATCAATAAATTGCTGGAGCTGCTCTTCCCTGAGGTGTGTGGGGGTCCCCAGCAGATGAGTGTCCATCAGCCTGGCTCAGGCAAAGCTGGTTTTCCTCTATTGCTCCTAAAAGAGCCTGAAGCAAGCAGCTCAGCCATAGGACACTAGGGGAGATGAAGACACTCAATCCTTCCCAAGCAATTTTGGTCTTGCCAAGTACTCTGCTTTCTGTGAAAATGAGTATTCCTGGGCTGGAGAACAGAGCTGGGGAGCTGTTCTGGAGAGGGTTTCTTGCACCTTTTTTTTCTGCATATTTTCAACTGAGTATTTTTATCTAAATCCAGAGAGCCAGTACCAGTGCTTTTCACCAAGGAGGGACCTTTCCTGATATTAGTGTTCCATGGAGCCACTGAAATATGCCCTGTGCATTGCCCTAGAAGGGATGATTAACTTCTCATTGCATAAGGTGAAGGATTTTCCCACAGGGAATTTTCCCAGCCAGCTTGTACATGCTCCTGTATGATGTGCAGTGTGTTGTGGAGGTCTTTGATCTGGTTGTTTGCAACCTTCTGTCCTGGAGGAAACTGCACTTCTGTAGTGGTAGAGTTATACAAAAATAATATGCTTTAGATGTCTTCAGCCAGAAAAACACAAGAGACCATGCCATGAATATTACTGAGACACCAGCCTGGAACCTGGAGTAGTTCTTGCTTCAGACAATTATTCAGCTGCAGGTTTTCCTGTGGCTGCAGTGATGGATGCTGCAAGGGGAAAAATACCCTTCAAACTTCATGTCCAGTTACTTGAATGAGAAGGGAAAATAGTATTTATTAATGCTGCTGGAATTCTGAGAGAGGACTGTGACTACATCTATCCTCTAATAGAAAACTGAGGTGTAAATCATAGTTGGATTTGCTGAAGTTTTCCCCACTGGCTCCCCTTGCCATGAAAGGACTCTCAGTGAGTCTTGCTCCTCTCTCTCTGCTCTGTGTTCTGTTGAATGCTTTTCTCTGTCAATTGAAAATGAGATATCTGTAATGTGGAGACATTCTGGCAGGCAGGGTGTCAGCAAATCTGTGTATGATGCTCTTGTAATGATGTTTTCTAGCGGGTGCAGCTTTTGTCAAATGAGCATGGACATCCATCCATGGTAATATTGCATAAATACACGACACAGCCAAATCACTGGGCAGAGCAACACACGGGCTGAAAAGGATTTAGCCTAGAGTTGAGCATTCAATTTATGATATCTCTTTCCCAGGCTATCCTTACTTTGCTTTTATGAGCCTCAGAATGAGTGGGAGAAAGTGTTTGCTTCCAATGGCCCCTGCATTGCTCGGTGGTGCTTTGGCTTCTGGCTTAGAGCAAACGTTGTGTTGGTTGTCATCACCCTCCTGTCCTTGGCACCCCATTTTGTTCTCATTATCCAAGATGTTGATGATGTGCTGTGCAGTCTGGATGAGTTCTCCTCAGGTCTCTTGCTGCCATATGTCTAATGGCAGATAAGCAGTATGCAGCTTGTTATCTCAACAGAGAGGCAGAGCCTGACTGAGGTTGCTGGAGCCAGGATAATCTGTATTGGCTGACTCTAAAGCATCACTGCAAGTTTTTGGTTTGCTTAATGCACTTTCCTACAACTGAGCTGCTGGATGAGGGCAGCTGGGTTGGTTTTTGAGGTGGTGATTTGAGCAGTAGGATCAGCAGAAGGTATTTCTGAGTGGCTCTTAACTCTGGCTTCACTTTTTAGCTGCAGTTGTACCCTGGCACTAACTCTGTTGCTGTTGTGAGGAGATTGATAGAATAGCACTGGAATACTCAAGAATGCAGGGTAGGAGCTGTGCTCACACCCTGTAGGTCTCTCCAGCTATCATCAGTTCACCAAGGGAACACATGGTAATCTCCTAGAAGAGTACATTTCTGCCTCTCAGCTAAAACCACATTTAATCTGATCTTTTTGTGGCATGCTATTACAGAATGCTGAAGTTTCCTTGTGTAGATTTGATTTGTTATTTTTCACCATCTGACTGCTCTAATATGTCAAATTTATGACCTAATTATTTTACTTTACTGTAAGATCCCAAATTAATTAACATTGCAGTGTTGCTGGCTCATTAGCAATATTCATTGGGGTCATCCCACACACATAAGCATATCATCAACCTAAGGACATGCATTTCCTTTATGTATTGTCACATTATTCACTTGTCCTTCGTGCCTCAGTGACACTGTGTTGCTCTGGAGCACCAGAAGGGCCCACTTCTCTGTCTCCCTGCCCATTCTCCATCATCAGCAGCTCCCATGTGTGCTGCTGGAATGTTTGCTCCTGCTGGGCAGTTTATCTGTTGCAGTGCTCACTCCTTCCCTGAGCCCTCTGCCTTTGCTTCTTGTGTGCAAACCACCATGCCTGATGTCTCTGTGGGGATCAGTTGATTTATTTTGCATGCAAAAGAGAGATATCTCACTGAATTCTCCTGCTTTGGCAATAACTAGGTATCAATATATCAATTGTCAGGTCAGGTCTCCTAAATAACATCTGGCTGAGTGTGCTGTTCTTTATTTGCTAATAAAGCCATTTTTCCTCCTATCATCTTGCAAAGTGCTGTTGCTCAGAGCTTGTGTTTTCTTTATGTTGTGGCTCTGAGTCTCATTTCAAAACAAACCTCTAAGTCCCAGTTGTGATGGGATTGTCTGTCAGAGGTGGTGTTTATCAAATACTGCCTCCACTCTCTGCAAAGCATTAACCCCCAATACCTTAAAGTACTGTGTGTCTCAGACACTTCAGGAGCCTCATGGCTGCACATCATGGTCTGAGACAGCTACAAACTCGTGTGCTGGGCTCTAGATATTACCTAAAGAGTTGAAAAATGTCTCTCTTTGGGAGGTTTTGACACCTCTGCCCTGTGTTAGATTAAGTGAGGAAGAGCTCTAGTGAAGTTTTGCCATCCTGGTTGTTGTAATCACATTGGGGTTCCTGAGGTCACCACTCTCCACCTGCAGAAAGCCAAGCCTGCATGGCCCTGGAAGTGGCACCCCTGTCCTCACCCAACTCAGACTGGGAAACAGAGAGCCAAAGGCTTCCTCAGTTAATTCTTGCCTGTACCAGGTCACCTGCTGCAGAGAGCAGGAGCCAAGTGCAGTCTGGGCTGCCCACCCTTGAGTGTGTGAGATTTGTAAACAAGCCTTTTTCCCATCATAACCAGACATATATTTGCTATAGAGCAGCCAGGATTTGGGAAATGCCCCTCACCCATGGCCAGTCAGGAGTTTCTATCACTTGGGGAAGGGCTACAGGACAGGCAGCTGAGTCCTGCACAGGAAACAGGAATGGGTTGCTGAGCTGTAGATTATATCACCAATGTTTTAAGAGTTTAGCCCATCTGTCAGATAAAAGTCAAAAGGAATGGATTAAAATTTCCCAATATAAATTTGACCTTGTTGAAACATTTTCATCTCCTTGACCTTTATTTCATCAGTGTCACAAATGAAATGTCATTCACTTGTGTTTCAAGTCACAGCCAGATTTTGAAGCGTGAGAATTTCCCAAGGATGGATTTTGTTCATTCCCATCATTTGGAATGAACACAAGGACATGATGGGTTGTGGTGGCCTCCAGGGGAGGGAGGGCAGGGCCCCATGAGTGCCTGTCAGCAGGAGCTGCTGGCAGTGTCCTGGGACTCTGCTTTCCTGAGCTGGGCAGTCTGTAAGGCAGCACTGAGGCACCAGCTGGGCCCCCCCAGGGTCACAGCAGCTCCAGAAGGGACTGCTGGGTGTGAGCAAATGTGTTTTAACAGTGGCACAACAGTAGGAAGGGTGAGACACAGGCACTGGGAGTAAAAATGTGCCAACCAAAACAAGAATGTATTTTCTACCCTGCAAGGAGTGAGAAGTCTCTGAGTAGTGTAGGGGCTGTGCAGTCAAGCACAGTCCTCCCAGTGGAGCTTGCAGGTGATGGTGCAGGTAGTAGATCCAAAGGAAAGGGCAGTGGGCAGTATTTTGGTCATGATGATAATCAGAATTGTCCTCATTTATCAAATTTACCCAGTGGCTGGGGTGCCTTGACCTCCTCTGCCATAGCTTCCTTGGCCTATTTTGGAAATGTCAAAATTAAATTTCCCAATGACCCCTGAATCAATAAAGAGCTCAGTCTCCCTCACAGCTAAAAGATGCTAAGGAGAGCAGAAGCAGTTTAAGACTGTATAAAGCCCCTAAGCCCTCCATTTAGAAGAGCTGGAATTGATGTGCTTTGCTATCTAAGAAGTTTCTTGCTACAGGCACTGTATTGACATTGCCAGTATCTACTGCCCGTGCAAGGAGCACCTTGAGCAAGGACTTTGAAAGTATCAGTCTGTTCAGGAGCCAGACATCATAAAGATATTAACATTTCATTTAATTACAAACTGCTGTCTCTTTCAATGACCAGCTCAGGAATATGTCCAGAATTTCCACTTTCACTGAAGTCTAAGACTGGAATTGTATTTAGGATTACAATTCCAGTATGCACTGATGAGCTAGAAGAGGTCTGAAGGGAAAATAGATGTGAGCAATTTATTATTGTTGTTAGAGATATCAGGGTTACACAAAGAAAGTTACTCTAAGATTTTGGGTTCCTTTAAGGGGAGACATATATATGTAATAGAGAAGAAAAGATTCTTGAGCCTTTAAAACATGCAAACAAAAGAACCCAGATGCCTATTATGCCTCAGTGCATGTCTGTAACCAGTCTATAAGCGGTTCACTGCAGTTGTCCTTCAAAGTTCCCAGGCTGGGATTGCAAACAATTTGGAAACAAATTATTTAGAGAGAGGAAAGAAAGGGCATGGCATCCAAAAGTGTAAGAAATCCTTTGGAGCTTGATCTGGGGTGGAGGAAATACTTGGGAATGTCTCCAGGTCAAAACAAATCTAACAGGATTTTGATTTAGAGAGACCCAAGCCCTGCTGGCCCTGCTGCCAATTCATTAATTGCAGCCACCTAGTGCATTGCCCTGCTCTCCTCTGGGAGCGTGCCTGTTGTGAGGCTCATAGGACTGGGATTACAGCTGTCCTGGGGAAGGAAGGGATAATGGCACTCATTGGTATGCACTCCAATTGGACAGTTGTTGGATCTCGAAACGAGAAGAACGGCAAAACCTCTGTTTAACTAGAATTTGTTTCTTTATATGAAAGGGAGAGAGACTTCACTTGATTAATTTAAGTCTGCTTCCTGCCTTTCATTAGCAAATAAAAGCTTCTTTGTGTGCTGGGGTGGGGGATATTGAGGTAGGGAGAGGGAGATCAAAGGCTGCTGTTTTCTGCCGGGTGCTTCTCCGGATCAGGCCCGCAGGAAGCGGCCGGGACTGGAACTGCTGCGAGGGGACTCAGACACAGATTGGGGCTGGCAGGTTTGTGCTCCAGGCTCCATGAGAAGTCTTAGTCAGAAACTATTTTTGTTTAAAGCATTTCTCACCCTCTGCATTATTCAAGACTTGAGGCCTTTTGCGGAGTCCCTCCAGCTTCCCCCTGCGCACAAAGGCCCATCTGTGCCCTGGCTGCCGGCCGCTGCCGATGGCCGGGGGAGCTTCCGTGCTTCCAGCCCACAGAGCAAACCCAAAAAGCAGAAAGAGACCTTGGCACTGACGACTCCTGACGTTGGGGACAGGGCAGATCTGCCCCAGAGTTTCACCACTGCCCTATGGGGTTGCAAATGTCTGCAGGAGTCTCAAAAGCTTCGCGTTTTAGGTGAAGCTGGATCCAAATTTCTACCAAAGTTACGCCTGGCAGATGCAATATGAAGTTAGACCAAGGCAGTGGTTTGTTTATTTATTTTTCTTCTTTCTGCTCAGGAAAAAGTTACCTGCAAGAAGCATCATGCTTTTCCTAGAGAAGTCACTCATCTTGGGGTGCTTTGTTAGTGTCACAAGAACGAAGTTTCTGTTACATTATGCAGACTGAGTGGTTTATACAGACAGGAATCTCCATTTATTGTCCCAGAAGGACGTTCAAGACTATTTTCTAACTGGTAGTTAAAGAAAGCAAGAATTTCTCTGAGATTTCTTGTCCTTTTGAAGAGGGGAGGCCCTATGTCCCATGGATGGTGCAGAACACAGTGAGAATTGCACCAGAGCTAGTTACCAGGCTGGAATATTGCTGTTCTTGAGAGTGTCCTTAGGACAAAAAGCCTTAGGATCTCATGTTGGTTGGGCAGACAGCATAAAGATGCTGGTTTTAATGATGGGGTTTCTTTAATTCTGTCACAGAATTAAAGGTCATGTGGAACATGCATTGAAGGAAACGATGCCTGAAGGAAATTAAAAGAGTGCTCTTAGCCTTTCCCTTCTCTAAATCCCACGTGTCCATCCTGGACACCACAGGCAGAAAGGGAGACTGAAGCAGGGAAATGCTGAGCAGCTCTTGAAAGCCACAAGACCTTGCTGAGCATTGTTGCTGAGCATTGCTGCTCTCTGGCAGAGCACATTGTCACACTGGTGTCTGGGATTGCTTTGCTTGGTCCTTCGCCCTGAATATCTGTGATCTGAAACCCTCTGTGGGGTGAAGAGGATCAGAAACAACACTGTGGAGAAGTGTTAAAGGAGGTGCTTAAAAAAGCACACATAAGGGAGCAGGGATCTTGCATTGAATCATTTCCTACAGAAAGGAGAGCTGAGCACTGAACCCTCTTGACTTGAGTGTGAGTCAGAGCCTCCCAGGCACACTCTGGTCAGGAGAAGGGAGTGCTGGCCTCACAGCAGTGACTCTCAGTTCAAGATGATCAACTGCTTCTTGGAAGGCTTCTGGAGATGAGTCACAGCTCTCCCTTTGCTCTGCAGCCTGAGCAAAACCGTGTGATGGGGCAAGAGAGAGAGAGTGAAGGTATTGGCCATGGAGCATCAGGATTTTACTGTGGGTGAAAATTGCCAGGCTCTTGTGGAGCTGTGCAGTCTGACAGCATGACAAACTCTGTTTCCCATTATTTTGGAGAAAAGAAAAAAATTTTTGAATGGAAACAAATCTAATGTGATTTTACAATTTCAAACTGTGGCGGCACCCAAGATTTTTGAGCTGTTAATCCTTCATCAGAACATGAATGCAGTGGTTGCTAGAGATGGTGGAGATGTGTCTCTGCAGCCTGCTGTGCTCTGCAGGGCTTCCATGGCTTGTGGCTGCAGGATGGGGCCTCTTGGGCACCTGCCTCAGGTGGGGTGACCCAGGGGCTGCTGTTCTAGAGGGACCAGCAGATCAGGGCAGGTGTATGGGCACAGGGGCTGCTCTGAGCTGCTGCTGAGCCCTCCTGAGGTATCAGCAAGGGTACCACTGTGTGTAGCTTGTCAGACATAGGGGGCATTAGAAACCTTACTTAGATGGAGTAAAGATGATCCTTCAAATAAATTGGGCCATGAGTAAATTTTGAGTAAGTGCGTGGTGCTGTAAAAAAAAAAAAAAAAAAGAAAAAAAAAAGATAGTGGTCAGAATGAGAGAGCAGAGTTTTGAAAGGCTCCAACACATCTGGAAGTCTGAAAAATATTAAGCAGTATTTTCCTGTGTGTTTGTATGAGCTGAGCTCTGCCACAGAGGAAGATGGCCAGAGGGAATGTTTCTTGGAGTGATAGCCCTGATGCACTTCACATGTTTGAATAATGCTGGAGTAGAACAGAAGCTGGTCTGGGGCAGAGGTTTTGGGGATGCCATCCTAACATGGCACATCTCAGGGAGGATGATTTTAACTGAAGGATCTGGAAGATGTGTGAGGCTGCAGCAGAACCAATGAGTGCTTGAGGCTGATGCGTCCATCTGGAAATTTTGGCAGGACTCATGGAGTTTGTGATGAAAGACTGGATTGGGACTGGGATGTGGAACAAACCAGCCTGAGATGATCTGTTGGAATATCTTGAATTAACAATTAACCTGTGGTGTGACATTCAGCTTGCTGTGGCCCACAGTGTGACCCCTCCCCTGGGCAGGGGACCCAGCACACTGAGAGTGGGGCTCAGCAAAGCTCCGGGGCCCTGCCGAGAGGGGGTGGAGAGGAGCATCCTGCAGTGCTCAGGGTCACAGCCTGCAGAAACTGCTGCCTGCCACAGAAGCATTTCAAGCACCATGGTGGTGTTGCATGGGAGATGACAGCCCGAGCTGCACAGGATTATCCATCAGATTAATGTTATCACTGCAGCTGAAGATGAATGGGCTGGGAACCTGAAAAGGAAAGGGACACGTACTGAGTTTAAATTGAAAATTGATACATAGTCCCATGTATTATCAGAAACAAAAACTGTACTACTGAAAAGGGAGTCATATGGGGTGGAAGGTGAGCAGGTAAAACTCTTTGCTTTTTGGGAATCAGCTGAAGGAATGTGAGCCAAAGGAGGCAAGGGTAAATAACTGAAAAAGATTTTGCCATGATAACATCTGGGAAAGGTACTTGTTATTGTGTTTGAGTATATTCAAGTCCTTGGTGCTTTTAAATCTGGGAGTTAGTTCACTGAAAGGTCAGAGACTGAGTTGGTGAGAGGGAATTTAAGGATGTCTCCAGGGAATGAGAAAGTCTCAACAGAACATGCCTAGAGCTGAGAAAGCCCTGCTGCCTGAAGCCATGTCTCAGCAACCTTTCCCTTCTGCTGTGGCAGGAATGAAAAGATGAGCTGAATTTCTACCGTTGGTGTCAGATACTGGAAATAAGTGTGTTCACTTTGGCTTTTATTGGTTATAGCAGGGGAGAAAAATGGAATATTTAGCTAGTGCTGAAGGAGGTAAATTGAAAGTGAAAACTCTCTACTGCTGCTGAAAAACCTGAATTGCTGGCTTGAGAGGAAGCAAAGCAGAAAGGGCTGCTGTGGGCAGTGTTGCTTTATCTCCCTTGCACCAAGCAGTGTGTTCAGCACTGCCACATCTGCAGCAGAGCTCCAGGGTCACTGAGGCTGGTGCAGTGTGTGCCTGGGTGCCCTCCCATCCCACAGAGCTGGGTGTGCTCAGCGGGACACGAGCAAGGGCTGCAGCACGTTCTCCAGAGCAGAGCACATTGATCAGAGTCTGCAAGAGGGAGCAGCAGCCCCAGAGACAGGGATGCTGCAGCACACGATGTTCTTGGGCTTTGTTTCCCTGCAGGAATGGGGACCAGAGTTCAGCTATTTATGTCCTTGCTGGCACATATGGAAGGCAGTCACCACTAGGGCAGGGGGGGTCTCAGAGATTTAAAATCCCAGTAAAATGTTCTGCTCTTTCCATCTTTGAAGGAAGCAGGGACGGAGTGAGCTCACATATGCAAATGAGGATTGAATTTAGTGACAGGTGAATTAGCCAGGCTTGCTGTGGACAGGAGCTACTCGTAGTTTGTCACAGAAAAAATGTGATTTCTTCTCACACTGCTCATCTGAGTGCTTGGACAGGGTGTGAGAGGGAGGATTACATTTTATTTCTCCTTTTTTGGGGGGTTTTAATTATTTAATTTTTTTAGCATAAGTGAATGGGAATTTATTTCCAGAAATGTGTTTGCAGGAACTCCTAGGAGGCATTGCAAACACTCAGGCATTCAGGCACACCCCACAAAGCATAAGTGGGGAATTGATAGTTGTGAACAGACTGTAGGTCTGAAGAATCATCCTCCCAAATTCTCTCCAGGGAATGCTGTTAGAGTCTGAACATTGTGGGAGGAGAACTAGGATATATTCAGTGAAGATTCACTTACCATAAATAAATAAAAATAAATAAGTAGGCTAAATTAGTAATGAATAGTTCAGCCAGCTCTAATGCTAAATAAACACACTGAATTGTAATGAAAATACTAAAGCCTGTTTGAACTGGAGCTAGAAATCCAAGGAGAAATAACTGTGTGGCACTTAAATTAGCACTCACCATAAAATATAAATATATAATATAAAATATAGATTTTTTTTTTTTTTTTACCTCATGAGATTTTAAAGATTCATCTGTTCCCAGTGTTTGGAAGGCTTGAGCTGAACACTATTCAGTGCTATAGAGTGACATAAATCACTGAAGAGTTATAAAATCCCTTGATGTATGCTCTTGGACAGTAACTATATTTGTAGAGGCTCTCATGGGGGTGCATTTATACTGATAGGAGACTGTTTTAAATTCATACAGTTATCTCCATATAAAGCATTTTTATAGGATTTTCCACACCATGGGGGGTTGTGCGACTTTAATTATACAACTCAGACTCTATTGGTAAAACTTAGAGGCAAAGATAAGCCCTTTAGCAAGGCAGACTCCTGCACTTGAACTTAAAAGAAAATAATTTTCTTCTTGTGAGTTCCCCTAAGAACAGCTGGAAAAATCAATATGTGCTGTGGCAGGCAGGAGAGGCTGTGCTTGCAGGCAGCCCCGGGAGCTGTGGAGCCAGCCCTGCCCTGGGCTCCAGCCCCTGTGGCTGAGCTCACTCCCCTCGGGCTGCTCGGGGCTGCTCAAGGGCCACCAAGCACTAATCAGCCTTTTGTGGCCACTTTAGAGCATTTATTAAACTCTGCACTGGAGCTGCAAACTGTAGAGTGAGTCAAGGACTTTAAAGCAGCTTGAATGAAAAATAAAGTAGCCATGTGGTCGAGGCAGAGCAAAGCAACGTGCACATGGAGCTCTCAAAAACGGAGTTTTTCCTTTGGAGAAAGTGCAGCTGCCCTTTTATTGATGGGGTAAGACTGGCTGCAGACTGCAGTTGTGGTTGGAGGGCTGGGGATGAGCAGCAGTGCTGGTGTTTAGGTCTCACTGGCTTTGTAACCAAGAGAAACCAAGAGGCCCTGGAGCTCAAGGGGCAGGTGGAGACTGATATCAGCATCCAGAGGTGGAAAGAAATATCCCAGTGTGCAGACTGGCAATTATGTGCCCCTGAGGGTGTGGCCAGTTTCTGGCAGTGATGTGGAAAAGAGCTCTCAGGAGTGAAGATTCAGTAGTTCACTTGATGAAAATAGGATTATCTCCATCCCTAAGTTCAGCAAAGCAGCTTTTAGAGGCAGAATATATCTGTGCTCTCTGACTGCATTACACAACAAAAAGAATATAAGGACTTAGAAGAAACGAATAAGGTATGTAGTATCCCAATGTGAACTGAAAATGAAAAAATGAGAGAGCTTTTTGCTTTATTATAATAACATGGAGCAGAGTGAAAGAATGGGTCTGCATATGAAATAGAGTTAGGAGGATAATCAACTCAAACCTCCTATGATCCTACAATAGAGGCACCAACACTGGAGGCAAGCAGGAGAGTTAATAAATTAAGGTGCAACCAAAATAGATTCATGGTCATTTAACAATGTGTCAGGGCTCCTAGAGAAATGAGAATAATGTATTTAAGTCTAACGTGCAACCAACTTCAAACAGGAAAGAATAAGGGAAGGAGAAAATGAGAGAAGATTTATTGCAGCAAGCAGCTGAGGTCAACTTGCTTTCACAGGAGAACAGGAGAAGAAAATGGCACACACATGCCTGGAGGTGGCTGTCACACTTCCACCTTCCCTCAGGAGGCAGAAAAACACATTGAGGAAGTATCTGAATACCCTTAGGATGAGTTGTTCAAGTGCCTAGGAATGGCCAGGTGGGATTTCTCTTCTTGAATGCTCCTGAAGCAGTCACTCTCTGCTGAAGCCAGCAACCTCACTCATGCCATGAGGACCAGCCCCAGCCCTCCTGCTCTGAGTACCAGCTCTGGGATGTGGCTGCCCAGGCAGCATTCACACGGGTTTGAGGGTTTTTTGTTGTTTTGTTGGTTGGCTGTTTTTTGGTGGGCAGGTAGAATAAGCCTGAGCCATTGATTCATTTATTTTTGGCTCCTCTGCACTGTTTTCAGCTTTGAGAAGTTGCTGTGTCTCTTGGGTTTGCTATCAAGGGATGATAATCACCAATCCATCTCAGGCAGGACAGATGGGAATCCATCTCTGTCTGCAGACCCTGGCTGGGCACTTCCAGAGAAGCATGTGCAGCAGTAGAAATCCTTACTTTAAAGCTCTGCCCTAAAGGAAGTGGGGAGAATTCCCTTGTGCAGGTGTTCAGGATGGTTTTAGGTTGGCCAGGGGCTGGCTGGGTGCTGGGAATGCTGTGGGAGATGTTTGTGGGCAGAAGACAAAGCCCCTTTTTGCTGAAGGAGCAGCCCTGGGCTGAGCCCTCTGTGAGCACAAAGCTTTTCCTTGCCGAGTTCCAGCACAGCTGTCCCTGCTGTGCTGATGGGTGCAGTCTCTGCCTTCTCCTGCTCCTCCCAAGAGCTGTGGCCATGGCTCAGCTCCGTGGTGCCTCAGAGCCTCTGCCCTGCCAGGGCACCCTGAGCAAGGCATGGAGCCAGCCCACACTGCTGCAGGGTTAATCCTCACACCTCCCCCGGGCTGCTTTGCCATGCAATGCTTCTCATTCTGCCTTCATTCTCTGCTCTGTGAAACAGGAACTGGGGCAGCACACAGGACCCTTGCTCCTGCAGTTTTTCTCCTCCATTTCCCCTCCAGGCAGGGCTGCACCATCTCTGATGCTGTTTGTGGTGAGGAAAAAATGGAATAATTCTATTTCTTACAGTGATATTACTTTCTCTGCTTCTCTGAAAGCATGTGTGTGCCTAAACATGCTCCCAAGAGCTGCATTTTAAATTATATATAAGTGAATAGTATAAAAGAAAACCTCTCCTTTTTTATTTTATTTTATTTTATGGGATTAAAAGAGAGACATTAATTTCAACATTTAATGGTTTTACTGTGGTGATGTTCACAACCCTTCCATGTTCATTTTTTGTGACTTGTTTAGGACTTATTGTCAGTGCTGTTCACTGAAACAGCATGTTATAAGACAGCAAGCTCCTAGATGACATGGGTGATTTATAAATACTTTATACAGTCAGAATGTATTTATGCAGAACAACAATTTGTTTGGTTATTTCCAGAGGCTGAGCCACTAACAGTTACATTAGAGAGACAAAAAGGACTGAACTTGTGCTCAAGAAGGGCTGCTTTGGGCTGTTAACCTAATGAATCTACAACTGCTAGATAAAAATAGATAAAAAGTTTGAGCTTCAGGCTTTGTCTGCTTCAAAGATACCTTAGAAAAATGAAAAATAACTTAGAAAAATGAAATATAAGGTCTTGCATCTTCTAATGTTGATGTAAAACTTCACTGATGTCAGTAGCACGGTGTCAGGCTTGGGAAGAGTTACAGTGTGAGAAATGTTCTTTGCTTTATGAATCAAATGTTTGATTTAAACTTATAAATGTACTTTATAAATCCCTGGTTTAAATTTCTTATTTGAGGCAGTAAGTTATCTCATGTCATAGAGCTAAGTCTAAAAAGAAATGTAAAGGAGAAACAGATGTAGACAAATGTGAGCCTGATCCTGCTGCGAGATCTCAGCAAGCAGGCTGGGATCCCTGGGCTCCACACTGGGATCCACCCATGTAAATCTCTCAGCAGAATCAGTTTTGCTGTCAAACCCAATAAAAAGTTGTCTAGATCATGTTTCAGGGGTGCTGCAAATTTTCTCCTCTGAGAGAGTTCAGCAGGAACCGTGGTGCCCAGGATGGCAGCTCAGGGCTCTGTTGAGGCAGGTGTGTTGAGTTTGAAAAGAACCTTTGTAGTTAAGCTGTGAGTGTATTTCTATGAGAGACTTGCAGGGGAGAATTTTGTCTTCATTTACTGTTACTCTGGATGTGGATGCAGCTCCTGGAGGCGTGTGCCAGACACTGGCTGACCCTTTGCAAATACTGGGAGGTTTCCATGTTGCAAAGAGCAGAGCTTGCTGCAACATCTGGGAGAATCTGCAGTGTTACTCTCTACAACAGGGCAAAACTAACACAATTGCAATTATAGAAATGCCCCTTTCACAATTCCTGCCATTTCCAGTCCCTGACTGCAGAAGAATTTCATCAGGATGCAGGACAGGTTCACAGAGCCCTTTTCCCTCCCGTTCCATCATCCCTGAAACTGCTGCAGATCTTCCCAGCAGCTCTGCTGGGTTTGTTTGTTTATTTACCTTCCATTATCCTCCTTGTTCCCCATACTTTGAGGTCAGTAGATGACCTGCAGATCTGCCCAATTTATTCCTGTGTATGACAAACAGACCTGGGTCAGCCAATGAGCCGTGATCTTCTATTTCTATTTCGCTGCGGTTGTACGCCCATGATCTGCACACTGCCAGTCACCCACCATATTGATGAGATTAGCTGCTAATTAAAAACCCAGCCAAGCCAGGCAGAGGAAGATGACTCAATTAGCAGAATGTCACTGAATCTAATTTACTTTGCTTATCACAGACTTATTCTCTAATGAATTAGAAACGAATAGCAGGACACCTTCAGAGGGAGATCGAGGGGCTTAAAGGCTTAAATGCTTTCTAACCCCTTTGTGCTCATGGTTTGGGTTGCAGGGAGAGTGCTGATATTGCTAATCACACACCCGTGGGCTGCTTCCCAGTACCTGTGTCCTGAGGGAGTGTATCCAGGGAAGCCCTGCTGCTGCCTCTTTCATGTGACTGATTAGGTCAGACCTTCTTTTCTTTATAGACCTACATGTACTTATAGGCTGGGAGCAGCAGGGGCTTTGGATGGCACATCACTGGAATTGTGCTCAGGGATGGTCTCTGTGATTGTGGAACTGACACTGAATGTGCTGTTTGGCCAATGAGACTATGAGGGATTTCCTGGAAACAAAAGCATGTCAGAAATAGACATCTCCCACTGTAATGAGTATTTGAGGCACTTCTCAATGCTTTTCTCACTTCAAATATGATGTTTGGATGATTAACAATTAGAATAATGCATTTTACTGGAGCTCTTTGGAAGTACTTTAAGAGGGCATTGGACAGATGCACAGCTGAATTTATATGTTAAGTGGAGACTATAAACCATCATCTCTGCTGCTCTCTTTATAGTAGATAACAGAGCATATTATGGCTGATTTAAGTGAGGATATTACTGGGCTCTGAGCTTTTAATCTGATCTGCATGACAAGACCCACATGGCTTCATGAGCCTTACAGGGCTCACGGGGAGTGTGTGGAGGTCTGGATGTGCTGGTCATGCCAGGGGATCAGGACTGGAGGCTGGGAGTTTGTTATTGCCACTGAGCTTGTGTGACACTGATCAATAGCTGGCCTTTCTAGCCTGGGCTGGCAAGGAAAAACAATTGGACCAAACCATCTCATTCTCATAACTTTGTTCAAGTAATAATCAATATAGCACAAAATACGAAGGTTTTAAAGCTTCTAAAGGTTTTTGGGAATCTCTCTCCAGATACTTAACCCACACTGGCTTCTCCAGCAGTCCAGGGAACTGGTCTGGAAACTGCAGTGGGCTGTAAGCTCTTCTGCAGGCATGTGTGCATACGTTGATTGCAGGAAGAAGGGCAGAGTTGGTAATGAGAATGGATGGGATGGGAAGCCTTCTCTATTTCTGTCCTGGATCTGCTACCAAGGTATGAGAAATGTTGCTTCAGTGACAGCAACTGTCCCTAAAATTCACCACTTTCACTAAATTTATAATGCAGTTTCTGCACAGAAGAAAAAAAAATTTAGATGTAGATTATTGTGCAGAGATAGACACAAGTACTTTGCAGTTTTACATTTTACACATTCTGCTAAATGTCCTGCCATTTTCAATCCCTATTTCCTTGTTTCTTTCCCCAGTAGTTCTCCATTTTACAGACACCAATTTCTTTAGCAACATGCAGTCTTTAGAGAGCTGCTTGTCTACCACATCTGGGTGCAAAAAACCATTTCCCAGAGTTTTGACCATTGCAAACACACCTCTATAAACTGTCCTGGAGGAAACAAAACTCAATAAGATATTCTCATTAAGCTAATAATGACAAGGAAGTCTTCCTCTCCACTGAGTCACTGGAGCTGTAGTGCCAGCAGATACCTTGCCATGTTCAAACACTGCCCACAGCTCTTGGTAAGTGGGAATTTTGGACATGTGCAGTTACTGAGATCACAGCCTTTCTGTTAAACTAAGTGAAATATATAAATTTATGATGAGGTGATTGATATTAACAATTATTAGTTCCATTCTAACTCTGCTGTTAATATGGTGATTATCCTTGTTATCAGTAGTTGTTTACTCTGTTATCTGGAGAACAGTGTTCACTCACATTGCTCCTCTCAGGCATATAAACCACAAAGCCCAGCTCAAAGACCCTACAGGGTCAGAACTAGATCTGATCTCTGCCCAGTGAGCAGAGATTATTCCCTAAGTTTTTCTGGTGACTTTCTTGAGGGAAAATGTTGTGAATTCCACAGTGCCATTCCAGTCTGGCTCCAAGAAGAATAAGATAGGCAATGAAAGAGATTTAATAGTCATTCATTTTGCTTTTTGGTTTAGCAGCTGCAGAGGCTGGGACTTTTCCTGGTTTCTGTCAGTGAGCAATTTCTCAGAGGTTTGGAGCAAGGATTACAAAATTCAGATAACTTTAGCATGGCTCTGTTGTTGTAGCTTTGGAGCTGGTGTAGTGTTAAGCAGAAGTGTTAACACAAAGAGGTGGGAGTGAAACAGAAGTGGTAGAGAAAGCTGGGGAGCTCCTCAAGGACAACCTCAGTGCTGTGAAACAGAGGGAACAAGAGAAGCTGAAGGATCAGCAAAATCAGGAAAACTTATGCCAGCAAAGATGAGGCTGGGCTGGAAATGTGAGGAAGCCTGCAGGAAGGTGTGCTGGGTGATGGCTGGGCTGGGGCTGGGTGCTGCAGGGGATGTGTCACAGCAGAGGAAGGAGAGGGGCTTTATAGGCAGGTGCAGATGTCTGAACACCTATCAGCTAAGAACAAAGGAAAGATGTGATCCAAAGGCAGTGGTGTTAGAGGAACTGGTGGTTTTACACAGTGTAATTCTCAGGGAAGGGACACATCAAAGGGGAGGGGATCCCAGGATTAGCAGTATTGAACTCAGGCTCTCCCCTGAGGCACTGGGACTGTAAGAGTCAGTGCAGGTATCACTGCTCCACTCAGAACCACTGAAAAGGACTGTTCAAACCCTTCCTAAGCCCAGCTATGCAGCATTCCTCATCTCCCTGGCATCTCCAAGTGCTTTATAAGTCAGATACATCAGGAAAAGGTCTCTGCCATCCAAATATTTTTTAAGTGATATCATTGGCAAATACAATGGATAAAAGGAACTTAAACCTCTCTGGCTTGTGTGTAAACCAGTGACAATCATCTGCTCTGATGTTCTGGAGTATCTTGTTTAGATTGCCATCATCCATGCATGGCTCTCCCATAGTTCCTCCAGGGACTCCATCCATGGGCCCTCTCTGCAGTGAGGCAGCCATGGTTCATTGAGCTAGAGAGCATTTGGAGGCAGACAGAGGCTGTGTGGATAATGAGGCACAGGAGGGCCTTTTATTGCTTTAGTGGGAGCTAAAGATGAAAACAGCAAGGGATGGTTTCATTCACACGTGGCAAACCTGCCACCACCAAGTGTCACTTTTAACTCTCACTCTGTCAATCAGACACAGTGACAGGGAAGCTCAGGCTGGGTGCAAAGCAGAATGTGCAGTGCTGTCCCCACTCCCAGCCAGCTGTCCTGTGGTAACTGGGGCCCACAGGACATTAATCCCAGCTCATAATCACCATTGCCAATCCCCCTGTGAGTGCCAGCTGGTGATGGAGGCACAGGGACAGGAGGGATGCACTGATGAGGAGGAATATCCATGTCTGCTTCTCTAGAGTCACATCCTGGCAGAACATGGCTCTAGAGGGAGAGCATCCATGTGAGGGGAATGGGAGGGGAGTGCAGGGATGGATACAGACAGAAGCACCTGGGAAGGCAGGATGATTTCTGCCACCTGCAAGAACAGGAGTGAAAATTTGAAACTTTATCCCTGTAGAGCTGAGGAGCTACTGGGATGGTGCTGATGGCATCCAGGGCTGCTCAGTTTTCCCATGGCTCACCTGCCAGGAGGCAGCTGGTGCTGCCCAGCTGTCCTGCTCAGCAGCGTGGCTGGCTGCAGATTGCAGTTCAGCTGGGGGTTTTCTCTTCCTAAAAGTATTTCCTGACACCTGTTTGCCCAGTCACAGCGCTGCTCCTTGCACATTTCAATGAATGTATTCTACTCCTGAGCCTTTCAGAGGAGGCTTGTGGGGCTGGCCAGTGTCTCTGCCCTGGCTGGGGCTCACCCTCTGCCTGGCCCCAGGAGGGTGCCAGGGCACTGAGGGGGCTCAGAATGGAAAGGGGGAATGAGGCATTGTCTCAGCACAAGGATGTGCTCTGCCAAACCCAACAGATGGAGTCTGGCACTAAGAAATTTTAACATGACCTAATGAACACCCTGCAGTCTCTGCTGCAGCCAAGGAACCTGTCCTGCAGCTCTGGGGAAAGCCAGAGCCCTGCAGCTGTGGGATGTGAGCACAAATGGGGAACAGAAGACACAAAAGTGAGAAGGGGACTGGGACACCTGAAGGCCTTTGTCCCATGCCTCTGACTGCTCCTGTGTGCTGGGACCCAGAGGTGGGACAGCAGGAGGCAGCCTGCCCCTCCTGCCATGGCACACCCAGGACAAATCCACAGGATTCACAAGGAAGGGATTTTCCTCCATCATCTGAAAAAAAATCCCTTAAAAAACCCAGCCAACCAACCAACAGCCAGAAAACCTACCAAAGAACCCCAAACCCACAAAAAACCCTCCCAGAAGTTGTTTTACTTACCATGGAGGGAGTTAATGTAGGCCTTGAATGCAGTAAGATTATGAATCCTTCAACAATGGTCTCTATCTGTGTTAGCTAAATAACATTTCTGTCTTTGACCCAGCCTCTCAAGGCCTTTTACAGATGAATACCAATGACCCAGGCCTTCATTATCCCATCATTACACAAATCCTGCTGTTAATTTATGTAGAGGAAAGAACTAGCAGCTACATAAGGCTCCATCAGCTGCATAATTACTGCATATATTATAAAACAGCAGCAAATGCTTCCTGTGAATACAAACCATCTCTGCTCATTAGAAACCTTGCAAGAATTAATTAATAAAGGTGTGATTGTGCCACTTGAAGTCATGGCTATTGTCCCAGTGTGCCTCAAAATTCAGCTATCTTGGGTTTTCCGATGACTTTAATGTAGACTCCAGAGAAACTGAGATGAGCATCATCTAAGCCAAAGCTGAAGGAGACAAAATTGAGTGTTGGAGTCCCCAGCAAGTCCTGTGGCTCCTCCCAGCCTGATCCATGGAGATTTGCACATCTGCTCTGTAGAGGTGTCTGTCCCTGGTTCCTCCCAGCAGGGATGCAGAGGGGGTGTGTCCAGCCTGTTCTGGGTCTGGATGCATTTTCAGTGTTCAAGCTCTTGGGATGCAGGTCTGGATCCAACTTTTAAAACAAATGAAATGATCCTGCAATTCAAATAGAAGACTGAAAGGATTTAGGAATTTTCCACAGTGACATTTGTATTCTAAGATTAATTTGCCAGCACAGCTTATAACTTCCCAGCTTTCTGTTTGCTTCTGTACAAGAAGAATGTGCTCTGCTAGACTGACTGTTGTGATTAGTTAAATTACTCATACATCCATTATTTTAAAAAGCTCCTATTCTGCTTTGCATCTGTATTTATATAGTGCCACCTGATATTAACTTTCTGCTTGAATGATGGCCACTAATTCTGTGTGGGGCTCCTGAATGTCAATCAGCAGAGGTTTGAAAGTCAGCTCAGTCTGGAGGGTGAGGGTGGGATGGGTCTGTGTTTCCATGGCACCTGCTTCCATTCCATGGGTTTCCTCTCTGGGCATGGGAAGGGGAGCTGGGCTTTACCTGCTCTGTGACCTGAGAGGGACAGGTGATGTATCAGTGACAACTATGGAAAACATGGAATGGAAAATATGTATGAAAGGGGAAAAAGCTCTGCTGGTTGGCCAGGAATACTGGGACAGAAGGGGTAAAGAATTGCTTCAACTCTTGATCCTAATTTTGGAGGAGCACTGGAGCAGTCAGACACAGCAGCACTGATCATGCATTTCATGTGGACTTTCTAAACAGCCATGGGAATAGCAAACCTCCTTTGAGTCAAATCTGGCTTAAAGGGTGGAAAACCTCCTTTCAATCTGGCTTAAAGGGTGGAAAAGCTGTTTCCCAGGGAGGAAAGTGCTTACTAATTTCAAGATGATTGAGATTTTGAATTTGTTGCTACTTTTTTTAAGCAAAATGTGTGTTCTGAACAATTGAAAAAAAAAATCTAGCTTTGACACTGAATATGCTGCTTTTGTTGGTGTTTTGCTTGGGGACACATGTAAATAATGTCTGTTTATTCATACTTGAACTTGGGCATATTCCTGTGTCCATTTTTTCCTGGTGAAAGCCACTTTTGCTTTCCTGCTGATGGACATTGTGAGAGCCATGGTGCCTCTTCTTCCAGAGGGAGCCTGTGAAGGGCTCCAGAGTGGCTTAAAATAACTCATTGTTGAAGCAGCCACAAAGGACCATAGGCAATCTAATCCATCAGGCAGGAACATTTTCAGTTGGACTATTTCTTCCTCCAAA
Organism: Agelaius tricolor; assembly: GCF_023055355.1. Lineage (NCBI taxonomy): Eukaryota > Metazoa > Chordata > Aves > Passeriformes > Icteridae > Agelaius > Agelaius tricolor. The sequence goes on from NW_027269279.1 coordinate 8,285,299, forward strand.
ATAAATAAAGCATGTCCTCATTAAAATGAGAGGGATACATGGAAACGGATCAAATTTGATTTGACAAAAAAGATAAAACATAGATAAAATTTATGTATTACTGATCTGGAAGGCATTTAGCTTTCTTGATGACTCTCACTTTTCAGGGAGTGTGTTTATTAAAGATACAGGTTGTGAGTTTGTACCTATATTTATTTTTCTTTCTCTCTCACATGCTCTCTGGCTGACAGAGAATCTTCACTTCAAATGCCTGTTGTCTTTGAGAAGTGTCTTCTCATTTATTTACTTTCATTTTGCCTGTTGGAAGTTCCTATTAATAGTAAGAGAACAGTGCCATGCCAGCATGTCTTTATCAGGGGCTTTACAGAAGTTGTCAGTTTAATAATATAGCAATAAATTCCATTTAATGTAAAGCAGGACTTTGCCCACAGCATCTTTAAGTGGTTCATTTTTGTCTTACAAATGTAAAGGTCTTGCCTTGTGTTGGTTTGCCATGGTGAAATATTTCAAATATCAGCTACAATGAGGCCTTTTTGTTGTGTCTCAGGCTTCTGTGCTGTCAGGATGCTGCTTCATTATCCATTCCCCATGAATGTTTCTGGAAGGAGAAAAGAAAAACTTCCTTACAAGTGTTGTCACTTCTCTTGTGACTCCATTTGGGTTTTTCTGTGTATCAGATGGCGTGTGGGGGGACACAGAATTTAATTTAAAATCTTTGACTCGTTCTCTGTAATCTCACCCCAGCATTTTGATAGTTCTGATGTATTTGTCATTTTAAAGGGTATGTAAGCACAGTAAATTTTATACTGCCAATAAAATGTGTCGGTGAGTTCACCGAGAATTTCCCAGATCTTGGAGGCCAGTAATGTTTGAAATACATAGTAACCTCTTTATTGCAACATTTTACACATCTACAAAATTAGGCTACCAGTCAGTAGCTAGCTGTAAACTGCAGTGCTGCAAGATAAACCTGAAATAGTAAATATTGTATATTACACTGTATGATCTTTTTAATAGTCTGATTTTCAAAGGGGTCTTGGAGAGAAAATGCATACTATTTCCAGCTTATTTTGAAATACAGATAGTGGAGATACATAGCTTATTAAATGGCTCTCTGACATATGGCAATTATGCTGGTTCTAATGATGGTTAAAATCTAGCTCCAGCTAAATGCTAATAGGGGTTAGCAGCCTTAATTAAATCCACATTTAGGTACTGCTGTCAATGCATCCTGGCCATCTGAGCAAAGCTCCCAGTTGCTGCCTAACCAAGTTGAGCATGCTGGGTGCCTCAGGGGTGCATCCCTCCACAGAAACACCCAGTGATGGCTGGGGAGAGGTGCTCCTGTGCTCCTGTGTCCTGGGACTCAGGAATTGCCAGGGCAGCCCTTGACATGGACACAGGAATATGCCCATAGTTCAAGTCTGAATAAACAGACATTATTTACATGTGTCCACAAGTAAAGTGTCCTTGACAGCAACCCAGGGATCTGGTGAGAGGAGCAGTCCCCATTGAGGGGCAGCACTGGGAAATCTGAGGTAGAAGTTGATCCAAAAGACCACCTGGCTCTGCTTGCTCTGGCTGCAGCAGAGTTTTCTGCCAGCACAAAACACCTCTATGGCTTTAACCCTTTGCATTCAATATCCCTTTTTATCCTGCAAGAATTCCTTCTTCCAGAGATCTGTTTTCAAGCTGCTCCAAGCCCCTCAGCATTGAGGTGAGGTGTTACATCTCAAAATATGCCCTTTGACAGATGAATTATTCTCACAGTGAGAGAAGACTGTAAAGGAATTATATTTTCATGTTCTTGATGGTCTCAAAGAAAGTAGACTCTAAATTTCATTGGAGGGTGTGGTGGATTGGAGGTGATTTTGCTGTGCTTTGGAGGGAGCTTGTGCTCAACCACTCCTCTGACATCTCTCCCAAACTGAGGGCATCCTCTGCTTCCCTTGTAGCACTGAGCTCTGGATCATTCACCTCTCTTAGTTCCATTCAAAGAGTCAAACTGTTCAAATGGTTGGGGAGGACTGTTTAAGAAACCCTTCACATCACAAATTGCACAGTAACGAAGTTCTTTGCAAGATATATAATGAAGAGCTTGCAGGATTCTGTCGGTAGCTAAGTAAATCTGTAATTATCAACTCTGCAAGGTAGAAATTTAGGATGAGGAAGGCTGATCTGGTGCTATAAATACATTGGTTGATAGTGTAATATAGATTACACTATCACATATGCCTCTCTTGAGAATTAGAGTTTAGGTGCTCACATTATTGCTGCATAAGCTGTAAAGTCTTAGCCCAGGAAAGTTGAAAAAGTGCTCTGGCTTGCTGCTCATTCATGTCAACTTCATACAGACTCCTCTGGCTTTTGGTCAGTGGGAAGGCTGGGGACCAGTGAAAGCTGAAAGCAGGGTCAGACCTTTGCTCCTTCCAGAAGGCAATGATAAACAATTGGTGCCATTCAGGGCTGCAACAGCCTCTTGGCAGAAGACTTCTTCCTTTTTCTTTTTCTGTGTCATTGACACTGAAGCATTCATTCTTGATATTCCTGTCTAGTTAATGACCACTTGTAACAGCTCTGTCTTCCTGAGGAAGCTCAGAGGGGCTAAGCTAAGGCCAGCCTCAAATTCATCGACAGGGAGGCACTGTTGTGTGGGTTTGGGCCAGGACATAGAATATAAATAATGATTTCCTGATCCTAATGGGCAGAGGGCAGAAATCGAAGACCTTTCTTTGACCTTCTGCAAAATTCAGCTACAAAAAGTAGATATTGCTGTTCTGTCAAAAAGGGAAGAAAAGTCCAGAGATATCTAAGAAAATAACTTCTATTCCTTGTTGAGACTCACCTAAAAGAAAACCTTTGCCCCTCAGGTGCTGAAGTCATGTTAGGAAGTCTTTATTTTTTTTCCCCAGTGATATTCACCATCTATTTTCAAAGATTAAGTAAATATATGACTTTACTTCATATCACCACATCCCTGCTCTCTGAAGCAAGGCATATGTACTGTCAGTGTCTGATAGGCTTTTTATCATCTCTAGCTGGAAAAGAAGCTTTGTTCTAACCTGCCTTAGGTAGGGTCAAACCCTACTGCACTGTGCTGTAACTCACCCGTGGTTGACTGGTGCTTTGGGCAGGACTGAGAGTCCACCCTGAGCTTGCAGTGTGGAGGTTAAAGCTCCTCCTGCAGCACCTCCTTACTCCCTCTGCACAGTCACTAAGCACCAAGTCCTTTTTAGGGTGTTTTGGCTTTTTTTTCCCAATTTATGCAAAGAAACTTCCCTCTGCCTTATAGGACTTGCCAAGCACTTGTCCCAGTTCTGGCAATCATGTATAAAGAGAGTTGAATGCATCATAAAATGTGTATGGCTTGGAGAGAGTTTTTGGTCTTTTGAAGAGGTCTGCTTGCCTTCCCCACAGTAAGGCACTTTGAGCCCTGTGGATGAAAAAGCCCAGCACAGTGCAGAACAATGAAAGCACTAACAGTATCTGGGATAAATCCTACAGGATTAGGCAGGCCTGAGATAATTATCGTTTTCCAGCAGAGGAAAGAGGCAGCAAGCTGCGTAGGCTTCTGAGTTTTATCTCTTCTCTTTTTGCCATCAGAAGAGAAACTTTCATGCTCAGTTAGTATGAAAAATATGTAATGAAACTCTACAGCAAGTTACTTAGAAGCTAAATAACTCATTAGTACTTCTGTCCTCCAATTATATCCCAATTTGTGCACCCCATCAGGTGCTGGTTAAATCCTCTTTTATTTTGTATTTCTGTACATTACACCAGTGATCACTTGGATGCCTTTGAGGTTTATCTGGGCTGCTCCCACAGTGCTGTGCCTGGCTGAGAGTGCAGACTGGAGCACAGAGCTGCCTTTGGACAGAGTTTCCTGCCCACAGCTGTGTGCTTTCCAAGATTGCCACTACCAGAGGCTGTCCTCTCCCTTCAGCCAGGTTTGTAATTTGCAGTGAAGCAGTGACAGAATCTCAGAATGGCTGAGGTTGGAAGTGACCTCTGCAAACTGCCTGGTCCAACACCCTTGCTCAGAGCAGGGTCAAATAGAGAGGGTTGCCTGGGGCCATGTTCAGGTTTTGAATATCTGCAAGGATGGAGACACCACAGCTCCCCTGGGAACATGTTCCAGTGTTTGCCAGAGAGATCAAACATAAGATTAAAAATGCCAAACCTTTCCTTAGGTTTAAATGGAGTCTCCAATATTTCAATGAGTGTCTCTTGTTCTGCCACTGAAAAGAGCCTGGCTTAGTGTTTTTACTGCTTCCCATCAGATATTCACATACATTAAAGAGACACTGTCACCCCTGAGCCTTCTCTTCCCAGCCTGAGCAAACCCATCTGTCCCAGCCTTTCCTCACACGAATGATTCCAGCCCTTAATCATTTTAGTAGCCCCTCACTGGATTGGCTCCAGTATTTATTTGTCCAGAACTGGGTAAGCAGTGCTGCAGCCCTGTCTCCCCAGGGCTGAGTAGAGGACATAAATCACCCCCTGTGTGTGCTGGTGGTGGTCTTCTACCAATGCAAGTTGCTGGAAATATTTGCCTTCTTTGCATCAAGGGCACACGGCTCATTCATGTTCAGCTTTGTATTCACCAGTACCCAGATCCTTTCTGCAGAATAGCTAAACTTACATGTTACTCTGTTTTGCCAGAGAGATACAGGTAAATGAAAACGTTCTTATCAGTAGAGTGATTTTGCTTTTCTTTAAACAGGCCCTTTGATCAGAGCTGTGTGAAAGAGCTACCCCTGCATGGTTGTATTTGAGAGGGCTGTAACCTGTGGTACACCTGAGCTGTGATATCCCAAATGCTGCTCCCCTCTCCCAGCACTGTGTTGAATGCGTGGTTTCTGCCATTTGTGCAAACATGATGTGTGACTCAGCCTGGTGTTAGCTAGCCATGAACCAGCAGCAAGCACACCAGCAGGTCCATCAGGGAGAGCTCAGCAGAGGCACTGGCTCAGGCCTGGGGAGCTGTGTTAGCCCAGCACAGCCCTCCTAGCAGGGCTAATTAACCTGAGCCTTGCTTGTCACTGCTCTCCTGCTGCCAAAGCTGGAACTGGTCTGGACAGGGATGAAGTGCACTGCACTTATTGCATGTTGTAAATGTGCCTGTACGTTGCTGTTTCACTCAGACTGAATTCCATGGAAGGGTTTGGATACTTAATTCTGTGCCACCAGCAGGAATTAAGCATCTAGCTCTGCCTGAGGATCTGGTCCTGAGGCTCCTAGGTCAGTGTTGCTCAAGAGATATTCAATATGATTCAGTGGATATAAATCACCATTGTTCTCTTTATCTGAAAAAAGGTTGCTTTGATTTATACCAGCTCAGGAGCTGGCACGCTGTGTGTGTAGGAGAATGCTTGCATTCCTCCTGAAGCCTGTGCTGTGTCTCAGAGTGATCTGTATTCCACTGCAGCATAAAGTTTTTTCAAAATTTGGGAGCCATTTGCAACTTCAGTGCCATGCTGTGACATGATGCATTGCTTTGTAAACAGGGCTTTAAACAACTGAGGTCTTAAATCCATAAACTGACTGAGGCTTGGCAATGCTTTGAAAATCTCTTTGCCAAATAACATGCATTACAGTACCCTCCAAACAAGATCTGACTGAAATGTTCAGGTTCCTTTTGACACTCTACCAAGACAGTATGAGAGTACCTAGGGCTTATTTTCCCTAAAAATAATAAGAAAAATGTATTTGTGCTATGTGTAAAGTGATGCATCTGAAATACATGACATGCTAACTTCCTTTGATGTTTTATTTCCTCTAGGAAAACATCCTTAAAAAAAAAAAACAAACAACAAATTATTGTTATCAATTTTGTGTCTGGAACCTGTTTGCCTAGGCATCCCCCAGATGTAATATCCTCCCTGAGACACTTCAACATTTGTGCCTCTTCTCTTCACTCTCAGCTCCCCGATCTCCAGATGGAGCTCAGTGGGGATGGTTGCTGTAGGTACTGATTTGTCTTCTGTTATTTTTGTGAACACATTTCAATTCATCTGCTTTCAACAGTTGGGGTTGTTTTTCCCCTCCTCTTCATGAAGACATGGTTTTATTTTTCTGCAGTTTTACTTTTCACTAAGGCATCCATACAACCTTTCTAATTCATCATTTCACAGCACTTTGCTGCTTTTAAACACCAAGTTATCCAGGAGCACTCATGTTTGTCAAGTGATGTGGCTGCCTCACAGAGAGCTCCAACTGCTGTCCAGGCTGTCAGTCATGAGCCTTCTCCAGCCTTGATTAGAGTGGTTACATGTGCTGCTCTGCATTCTTCTCTGAGACACATGCTTAAGTCTTAAAAGCAGGGAAAAAAAAGTGAGAAGTGAAAAAGCAGAGTTCTTTGACACAGGTTTGATGTGATTTTTGGCTATAAAATCCTTAGTCCTGTAAATTCTGTTTGTTTCAAAGACACAGCACTGAAAGCTGACTGTGCAAGTGCCCATGGACACAGGAGCCCTCAGGTGCATGAAGCAGTTTGGTTTTCCTACTGCAGCCACTTGAAAAGCAGCAGTTCCTAAGTGTCATACCCAGCGATGGCCTCGTTGTGACCACATGCCAAATTGAAGTGTATTGAAAAATCTGAAAGAAAACAGGAGTTTCAGGGAGGCAAAAGCACACTGGTGCAGTGTGTTCAAAAAATAATAGAGAACATTTTCTGGGTACACCTGCATGTCATTCAGAATGGAAGCAGTTAATAACCCAATTACTTCACAACGTCCTCTTCAGCTTCCATTTCCATTCACTTTTACAGCAGAATAAGGGCTGTTTCCAAAGTTCCCAGACATTCTTAGAGCTACCTGGTGAATCATAAATCTGCAGACAATGTTCTCTGAAAGCCAGCAGACACAAATGATGTAAAATGAACTCCTGCCTTTTGCACCAACACCTCTCAACATTTATGTTCTCCCTTAACTGACTTTATGGACTCGAGGAAGGAGCAGTATATTTTGGGATTTTTGTTGTTAGGTTTTGTATCACTCATTATACACCCAACTTTTCATATAAGAAGAAAGTGCTCTTCTGTAATGGTCCAGAGGCCACCTGGCACTTGAGGAAAACCAGGAGCTAATACCCAGAAAATACAAAGCATGTCTGGAGGTGGGACAGTTTTATACCTTCCTTCAGGGCACAAAGCCAGATCCATCATACATTATTTATCATATACTGAGCAAACAGAGAGAGCAAATCAAGATCTCAGCCAAATCACTGATGAATTAGGATGCCTGTATCATCCAGCCAACACTGCTGACTGAATGACTGTAAGAACCCATCTGTGCCTGGGGCCACCTAATTGTGGAGGTTATTGGCAGAGCCTGATTTGGGGCCAGCACAGTGGTGCCCATCCTGTCATTTTGTCGTTGTTCCTCTCAGATCTATCACTCAACTTCTCTGCACACAATCACAGTCAGAGCTGTCTCAAAGGGGAAAAAATTATGTTCAGTAATAGATCTCTTTGGTTCTCTGTATGCATGGGCTTGTGGAACCTGAGTGGTTATTGAACCAACAATCAGTGCCACACCACTGGAGATGGAGCCTTTTTTGAGCTGTTGTTTAATTTTGGCATGCACTGCATGAAAGAGCAGCAGGGTGGAAAGGGTGTTCTTCCCTCCTGCCATTCTTCCTTCAGATTCATTCCTAGGCTTTGAGATCCTTGGCTGCCCAGGATGTGATAAACAGCCATTGCAAGCCTTTGACAGATAAGCAGGAGGTTCTGAGGGAGGAGGATATACTGAATGTGAGTAAGAAAGGCTTTATGCAAACTGTTTTTTACTTTCATGTCCCCTGGGGTGGGCTCAGCTGAATTCAGTTTCCATAAGGGGCTCTGATGCCAAGATATGTCCAGCCTGGAACATTTCCATCCTTTCCTCAAGCTGCACAGCGTTAGCAGGAGAATAAGAGCAGCTGTGGCCTCTGATTCTCAAGTCCTGCTTGCTCCTGGAGCTCCTGAGCAGCTCCAAAGTTTGGCTCTTGCCTGTTTCACAGAAACATGAGGTGCAAGCAGCCCCTCCTAGGTCTAAAACCAGGGGCTGCTTAGAGAAATTTCCTTCAACTCCTCTGTTGGTGCTGTTGGGTCAGGGAGAGAGCCTGGTGTAGCCCAGATTTGGCCACTGCTGGTTCTTGAAAATGCCAATAGACAAAAGTGTGGCAAGCAGGCAGATATCTGCCTCCTTCCCAGGCTCTGTTTCTCAATAGAATGATAAAAAAGTGGGAAAATTTACAGACACAGCATACAATAACAGAATTATATTTGGAAAAAATTATGGAGATCTTGTAGAAAATCTATAATTTGCCTGAACAATGTGAGCAAGCAAATCACCTTCTATCTGACTCATTATGTCTTATTGAAAACTGAATTGTAAGTCTTCCTTGTTCAAGCATGATTGAGACTTACATGTCTCTTGTTGGCAAGATTTCCTATTGAGCAGAGTAGCAGCCAAAGAAAATGATGGTACAATTTTATGTGATTAGGACAAATCCTTAAAAATCTGGGCAATTTTCAGTAACTATGTCAAGACAGTAACTAAAACAGAAACTTTGACACTTGTCAAAGCTTCATTGTTGGATCAAACAAATGTTTCTAATTGGTGGAGTCAAACTGTGTTTATTCATATCTCAATGTTTTCTTCAGTTTTGGTTTTTTCTTGTAAACATCTGTTATTTTTCTGTTACTGCTTACGTAGTCTTTTTGTGCACATTTCCACAAGTGAAAACATAGTTCATTCCTCTTCAGCTTCATTTAGGGGGTCTTCTGCACCGTTAATTTTTTTCTCGTAATTTTCTTTTCTTTATTATTTTTCAAATGAATTCACAATAACAATTGGGAAATAATTAGGATAAGCCAATAGGATTTACAAAAAAGCCTTGTGTTGGAGATCTTGTCATGCCAGTGTGGGTATTCTGTACATCCCAGAGATGAGAAGGAGAAAAACAGAACCAAGTCTGCAAATGAATCTTAAGCTATTTCCTTCTTCAGCAACTGGAAATTTAAACATTTAGCTCAAGGAAAAAAATTAAAGCAGACACTAAAGGAAAGGAAAACATAAATATCTGGTAGGTTTGCTAATAGTCTTTGAAGGCATAAACAGTGCTGGGCAATAGACAGCCAGGGGAAATGCAAAGAGGAGGTTTTGGAGCTGGTTCATCTATGCTCAGGCACTGTCCTTGTCAGTCTCTTCTGGTTTGGGATGAGCTCACAAGGGTGTGCCATCAAAGCCTCAGGCTGTTGAGTTGTCTCCATCTGTAAAAAGTCTTAATCCTGTTTACTTCCTCATGGATGTCTGCACCTGATTTTTGCTGTATTTATCTTGGAACCATCCTGGGTTTGCAAGCACAGGGATTCATCTGCCCTGCTCTGCTGCCAGCCTGTTCAAAGATCATGAGTTTCTTTGTTTCAGGTGACTTTATACTGTTGGCCAAGAGTTTCTTCTTCTTCCTTAACCCCTTGTAGTTCATCCTTCTCTATGACACCCAACCTAGCATCTTCAAACTGCCACGAGGAAAGGACGGGACCCTGACACACACACAGGTCACAGAGGGGAGAGCTGTTGCTTGGGTTTGTTTGCTGTTAGCACTGGACAATATCAGACTCTCTAAAAGCCTTTTTTGGTCAATTTGATTTGCTGTCAACATGCTAATAAAATCAACTTCTCACATACATTTCTTTTGTCATATCAGAGGGAGCTTCTGCCAGTCCAGCTTTGAGTTTTTCTCTGGGACATGACTGTGACTGTGTTATTTTTCTATTCTTGATGGGCAGGTTCATGATTGCATCTTGTAATAAACTCCCCTCAAATCTCAGGTTGCTTTCTGAATGAAATTGCTATTACATGTAAATAGTATATATATGTCTTTCTTTATTTTATCATCTTCTGCTTTACATGTCTGTCTAATGACTCGGTGCCTTGTTATCACAGCTCCTATTTCTTTTTTTCCAGTAATAATTATTAATTATCTGGTTTCTTTTAGAAGTCTAGTTTTGTCATCTTTTATATTTTTCTGTGCTATGTTACCCTCCACAATTCTCTAAACAGATTTTAATACCAGAAATTGTTAGCTGCAGTTTACATGCCCTTTGATCCAAAATGTCACAGGCTAAATATTTAAGTTAGACCAAGATGTCCAGAAACATTTTGTGTCACTTTAATTTTAGAGCAAAATAAAATGTTTTTACTCCATTTTTCATCAGCCTTCTCTCTTCTGTTTTTAGCATCAATATTCGGAAAACACTTACTACATTTTTTTAAAATTTGAAATCAATGAAATTGTCAGGATAAAAATATGATGCAGCTGCAAGAGTGGTAGTGCTGAAAAAATATATTGCTGTCTCCTTCTCCAATCCAATATTCTCCCTTGAAGTGAAATCCCTTGCAAAATTAAAGCCAAACTCAACCTGAAGAATCACCTGCAGAAATATCCTGACTTGGGCTGTCAAACAACTCTGACTTTTTAGTTTTTAGTGTGGAGAGTGGTTCAGTAGTTTGTTTCTTAAGCAACACTTCATGTCTTTCATAATTTTACCCAGGTTATTTTTAAAACTATTTTGGTGAGACCTAGGAGCAGAGTTGCAATGGTTTTGATCACTGCCTGCTTCACCCAGCAGTTGGCCAAGATAAAATGCTACTTACTGCATTTTTTACCCTGCTAAGTGCATGATTCATAGAGGAGTAACAAAGGTAAAACTTGTAGGAAAAAAACCCAACAAAAACCACAAGAATCAAAGCCCTGTGAGTAAATACTTGCACCAATGAGCACAGAGCAGATGTGTGTGATGTTCTGAGGAGAGCTCAGATCCCAAGGATGGGATGAGGATGGGCCCAGCAGGGAGCTGTGGATGAGCACCTTCAGGGTGAAATACTTTTCCTAATATAGACTCCTGGAATCTATGAGATACATATACAATATCATAATTTCCTGTGCTGTAACTTACATCCATTGCTGTGAGCCCTTCTGCCAAGATTTAACTCTTTCAAGGCAAAGTTTAATAAACAATCATCAGTGTGTTACAGATACTACTCCAGTCCAAATAATAAGCAGAAGGGCTCTTCTTGAGATGGAATTATTTAAAATGAGCTTCTTAAGGGTATTATCATGCATAAAAAACAAATTGGAACCTACAAGCACTGTAACCTCTGAGGAGGTGTTCTGAAATTCCCCCAGACAGCAGCACCCTCTGCAGATGTGTGTGAGGCTCGTGCAGCAGCACGGTGCATTTGTAGGTGAAGCAGTGGTGAACACAGCAACACTGTGCACAACAGGTTGTTTAAAATAACAGGCAGAAGGCCCCAAAAAGGAAGTTAAAGCTGGAATTTGATTATGTGTGGGCATTTCCACAAGAGAGAGGGGCAAAGAAGTTGGCTGCATATGGAGCAGGCTGTTCTCAGGTACCCTAAGAAAAGTCCCCAGTGTGAATGAGGAGCAGTGAATACAAGACATGCAGTGTCAAAACAGCTTTCCATTATGGTTGGCTCATTTTAAAAAGCTGAGCTGGGTTTTCCTGGGTGTTTAAAGTATGCAATATCTATTGATTTCAGCTGGTGTTGGTACATGCTTGACTGTTTCAGAAGTGTTGGAGCAGCTGCTGTGCCCAGCCTGCTGCACATAATTGCTGAGCACAACAATCTCAGGGCTTGTTTGGGTTCCCTGCCCTTACCCAGCTCACTATCTATTGCCTTATCCTTGCACTGTAATGCCCTTAGGACAGGACCATCTCTTGTGTTGTGTGCAGCAATTGAAGTGATAAAGATCCTGGCTGTGCCTGGTGCTTCAAGGAACTACTGCAAAAAAATTCCCATAATTATTTATTAATATGGTATGCATCAATGCAAGACATTTCATTGGCTTTAACAGGCTTTGGATCAGATTCCTTAGTACCTCTGGCCTATTTGGGTTCCATTATTCATGAAGGAACATGTTTAATTCAGAGTTAGGGTTCTGCCAATACAATGAGCATACCTTGTGCTTTTATCTGTGGATACAGAAGTTATCCCTGAGCTTGGAGCTGCTGCATCTCTGTGGATGGGAGCATGGCAGATTCCCTTCTCAGGATGCTTGTGTTGGTGTGAAATAAAGGTGGAGCTTTTCCACCCAGGGTGAAGGATTTTCTCTCTTTTGTCCAATGAAGGGCAGTGCTTGCCTTGGGCCTAAATGGCAGCTTTGCCAAGTCAGCAGAGGAGTTTAACAGGTCAAAGCAAGGGTCATGCTCTGCTCCATCCTATTTTCATTCAGGGGTAATCTTCTTGTCAACCTTCCATTATCTTTTCCCCAGCTTTTACTTGAAGATAAAAAGAAACAGCTTATAATTCATTACAGTTCATTAAAATGAAAATAAAATTTATTTTGCATCAAAATGAAAAAATATGACTTGTTCATTATTAGCATATAAATGGTATTTTTTATGTCACTCTGCCACAAAATCACTTACATTTTCAATGATCACAGCACACAAAATTAATTTTTGATAGCCTTTTGTGATTTGGTTGAAAATTCTCATTTCTTTTTGTGCATTAACAGCAAACTGTATCCACTGCTATTCATACCAAATTTTAGATAATGAAGCAATTAAAAATACATGGATTGAAGATCTTATCTCATTTTTCCTCTGGCCTATTTCTGCTTCATTATTCATGAAGGAATATGTTTAATTCAGAGTTAGTAATTGCAGATATATCTAGTATAAATTGTGCCTTATATTCTTTTACTCAATTTCAATTTATTTTAGCAAATAGATCTATGGGGAAAAAAAGAGCAGGAAAGACAAAAGGGCAAAAACTACATCTCAGTGTCTCCAAACAAAACCTTACAGGTCTATTGCTTGTAAAGTATGTCTGCAACTCAGGGAAAAGTTGAGGCAATGAAGCTCTGTACTTGGCATATTAATAATCTGGCATTTGTATCAAATGGCTGAATTAAATTATTCTGATTTGAGGCAGTTTGAGAGGCCTCATGCCTCAGTGTTACTGTCATTCTGCTGCTTTATCCACAGAGTCAAAAAGTCCCAAATCCGTGAAAAGCAGAAATAACAGAGATATAATAGTAGAAAATAGCAGAGTCAAAATAAAATTAAGGTGTTTTAGGCAAAGTAGAGGAACCTTTGTTTGCCAGAAAGTGAAAATGAGTTTGGCTGGTGTGTTTCCATGTGCCTGGAGTGAGAAGTGTAACAGCTTGATAAAACATTCAGATCCTGAACCCATAAAAATCACGAGAGCTGTCACTGGGTTTGGGATCCAAGGCAATAAAACCAGTCCCTGCAGCAGAGTGGGCTGGGAGGGGGCTACCAAAGGCTGCTCCGGGGCCAGGTGGCTCCTGCCTGCCCCTGCCAGCAGCGCAGGCACTCTGAGGGAGTGGCAGAGGACACGGGGCAGGAGAGGGCTCGGAGCGGCCACGACACCCCAGGGCTGCGAGGACAATGTCCCCAAAGCCCAGCTCCGGTGGGGCCAGGCTGAGTGCAGGAGCTGGGGCACCGCTGAGGGTTTGGGTGGTGCCTCTGGAAACAGCTCTTCCTAGGGAGGTGCTACCAGGATTAATTTCACCAGGAACTGTGAAGGTTAATTGCTGGTGGTTACTGCAGAGCCAGGGTCCTCTTGTTGGGTTGTAAGCTGTGCTTAGGAGTTGTCACAACAACCCCCTTGTCCTGAACCTTCTGCAGAAGAAGAGTGGCATAATGTGGGCGAGGTTCCAGCTGTTCCTCTGACCACGTGTTAGAGTGCTTTGGAAGAATCTTTTGTTGGAATTTCTGAGCACACAGTCCCAAAACTTCCTTTATACCAGCGGAACTTTATGTACAAATGTCTCAGACTTGAAATAGAGTTTGTAGAATTAACAATTTGGATTTATTAAACATTGTGATCAGCACTTTCTGGTGCAATTAGTAATGCAAATATTTCAGCCCAGTTATTTGATTAAATGAATAACTTGCAAAGTGATGCACAGCCTTTTCTGCGTAGTCCTTGATTCATAATTTCAATAAGTTAATTAATTACAATCTTATTTTCTCTCTTAATGAATTCTGGTTAGCTTTGATGGATTTGGAAGCCTTAAACATGTTGTGAGTGATTCTCAGTTAAAGTTTCAGAGGAGTTTTGTGCTCTATAGAGAGTAGGTTTTGCAAACTCTCTATCACTCACTCTGGTTGAAACTCACTGTGGGCTCACCACACGCCGGTGAAATTAAATATTTCTTCCAAGTGCATGACATCTGTTTTCCTGGAATCCTGTCTTTACAAAGAGCAGTAAAAGCAGATTTCCTGGAAGTGGGACTGGTGCACAGAGAAGGAGTTTCCAGCAGGGTTATGCTGTGGGATGGCTGTGGCTGTGCTGGAGCTGACCTGCTGATGGCTGCAGGGGACAGGGGACATCAGGGTGCTACCAAGCCAACAGTGGTGCCTCTCTAGGAGGAGACAACTTCTCACCAAATGGCCCATGCTTTTCCCCACTTTGGCATGGTGCTTCACTTGCTCCTGCAGTTTGACCTTGATTTTTTTTTTCTCCTACTCTGTCCTGTTTGGATTTGGTCCTTTATCTTTTACTGTATCTTTCCAGATTTAGGCTGATTTTGGAGAAAGGTAGAAAAAGGCCACGTGTATGGAGATTATTCCATTGTCTCAGACCATATCTCCTCCATCTCCTCCTCCTTTTACTATCTCCTTTTTTGCCACATGAGAGTTTCTGATCTCTGCCTTGCCCCCCCATCACCACAATTTACTCCCTTTCCATTGTTCCCCTTTCCTCCATCCTTTTGTGGGAGGGTGGCATGACAGAAAACACCATTGAGCTCAGTGCAGTCATCTTCTTGCCCTCCATTCATGCTGCAAAGTAGGTGGCAAAAGCAGTCCCAGCAGGTGTCCTTGAGAGAGACCTGGAGGCTGGAGATGGAGAGGCTCAGACACTGAGCTAATAACCATCTCTAATTAAGAACTGGGTAATTCAGATACCCATCAGACACACTATCTGATCGTAAGCATGAGCTTGGCACAGGCCTGGGTCTTCCCTCCTCAGTGTCCTAGTCTGCAGTGAACGGTCATCGAAACAGTCCCACAAAGCAGGGCTTCATCAGCTTTGCTTCATTAGAAACTAATTAGAACCATCACCCCAAGCTGGAAAGATACCTTTGAAGTACAAATATTTCCTCAGCTTTTCTTAATCAAGGCTTTCTTTTTATGCCCCTCTATATATGCTGATTCCAGCCAGCACATGAACTAGAAGTCCTGGAAGGCTGGGAGGGAAAAACTCCACTTGCTGTATTTCCAATTGGATGAAAACCAAAAATCCATTGGAAATCTCATGATTTCCAGCAAAATGTACTGGCCAAGAAAATCTGGAGAAATTGCAAAAAAGCATCCAGATGTCTGGATAAATCCCTGGACTGAAAAAAAAAAAATCTGTGGAGATTTTTTGTTCTTAATACAGAGAATAAAACCTTATTTATCAATATTAGTAAACTGCTCAAAGAGCATGGTGCCTTAAAGGCAAAGAATTAGCTGTGTTGTTTGTGTTGATAAACTTATGGGCCTGAGGGCTTGTTTGGCCTGGACAAACAGATATTCTAATAGGAAAGCAAATTGTGAAAGACAACTTATTCAAGAAGGTAACCTGTACAAAAGAAAGAGGAGTGTGTGTATGGTTTTTCTCACCTCTCCCACACTGGCCAGGGAATGTGCTCTACCTACAGCCCAGCACTGTCAGTGTCAGGAACAGAGTGCAGGGACACCAGTGCCACTGTCCCCTCTTCCTCATGTACCAGAGGTCAGGACAAGTGGGGTCCACACTGCCCTGAGCTGTGGTTGGAAGTGGGGAACATTACCTGAGGCACAGATGCAGGATGGGGCCTTTATTCATACATTTTCAAGATGCCTCCCATAAATTCACTGCAGAGTGGCTCAGATCTCTGAAGAGCAAGCTGTGACGTGGCCTTGCTATTTCAGATGTTTTTGTTGTTTGCTCTCTACATCTTTATTAGCAGCACTCTGTCAAGGCTGCTGCATTAAACATTGATCCACCTTGACAGTGGGAGCAGGGTGTGCATACTGAAGGGCAGGTGTCACCCCTTGCCAACAGCATCCTTCACTCACAGATATTTAACCATTTCTTAGGCTCCCAGGAATGACACATGGGAAAGGACTCAGGAAAGGGCCACAGGTCCATAGAGGGTACAGAATGGCACTGCTGACTAAAGCAAGGCAGAGTGGAAAGCTGCACTCTTGAATTTCACACCTGGAAACCTGCCAAGCAAGAAGGAACCTCAACCAGCCTCGCTGCTCTCCTGTCGAGGTGCCGTCTGTTCGCTCACATTTGCCAGGTGGGAGCTACTTATCATTTCATAGCAATTCTGCAGGCTGAAGCCTACTGACCTGTGGGGAAATTACTCAAAGGGCATTTTATAGCACTTGAAGCTTCATCTATGCCTAGTGATGGGCTCACTGCTCTAGTTTTGAAGGTGCTTCCTGCAGTGATTCTTTCATGAATTGCCACTTCATGGCATAGTTTCAATTTCTAAACATTCTGGGATCCCCTTGAAATAGCCTTAAGGGAAGTGGCAGGTTCTGAAAGTCTTGATGCCCTCTTGAAAGCAATTCAGATGCCAAATGTTGGTCTCAGTGTTGGGAAATGAGCAGAGGGCTCTGCCTGGCGTGGTGGTGACTGAGGGAGAAGGGGTCTGACCTTTGAGGATGTTTGAAAGGGAAAATACTAATTGCTGTGTTTCTGTGAAGGGCGTGATGAGAGGCACAGATGGGCAGGGTGTTTGTTTCTTTGGCTTCTTGTTTTTAATTTAGCTAAAGGCACTGGGAAATTTCATTGGCAGATAAGAAAAAATCTACAGCAACCTAAGCGAGCCACATAACCCTGGCAGCTGCCTTTCTGAGTATTTTAAACTTCCCACTGCAAAACTCACCCCACCTTCCTAAGTGGAGCAATCTTCTCACAGCCCAGGTTCACTGGGATGCTCTCATTTTCTCATTGTTTATCCAAAGTGCCATGAAATACTAATCTCTGGTAGCTTTGTCCCTCCTGAGCAGGGGTGCTGCTCCCTGGCTTCTCTCTGTGGCTTTTCCTGAGTTTGTCCCAGGCCTGCCTTGCTCAGGGTGTGTCAGTGATGTGAATCCCTGGCTGCTGCTGGGTGTTCTGTGGCAGTGGCAGTGATGTGGATCCCTGGCTGCTGCTGGGTGCTCTGGCAGTGTCAGTGATGTGGATCCCTGGCTGCTGCTGGGTGCTCTGTGGCAGTGGCAGTGATGTGGATCCCTGGCTGCTGCTGGGTGCTCTGTGGCAGTGGCAGTGATGGGGATCCCTGGCTGCTGCTGGGTGCTCTGTGGGAGCGAGATGGGAGCAGCGAGTGCTGGCAGACACCCCTGAGGACACGTCCCCTCTTGGAGCAGGGGCCATGTCCCTGCCATGCTGGCCCTTCCCTGCTGCTCCAGGCTCTGCAGACCCTCAGAGGCCCTGCCTGGAGCTCTGGCAGGGCCATGGGGCTGGGCTGTGTGTCTGAGGGCTTTCAGAGGGCCATGGGGCTGGGCTGTGTGTCTGAGGGCCCTGCCTGGAGCTTTCAGAGGGCCATGGGGCTGGGCTGTGTGTCTGAGGGCCGTGCCTGGAGCCCTTGGCAGGGCCATGGGGCTGGGCTGTGTGTCTGAGGGCTTTCAGAGGGCCATGGGGCTGGGCTGTGTGTCTGAGGGCCATGCCTGGAGCTCTGGCAGGGCCATGGGGCTGGGCCTGTGTGTCTGAGGGCCCTGCCTGGAGCTCTGGCAGGGCCATGGGGCTGGGCTGTGTGTCTGAGTGCTGTGCCTGGAGCTCTGGCAGGGCCATGGGGCTGGGCTGTGTGTCTGAGGGCCGTGCCTGGAGCTCTGGCAGGGCCATGGGGCTGGGCTGTGTGTCTGAGGGCCGTGCCTGGAGCCCTTGGCAGGGCCATAGGGCAGGGCCCATGTGTCTGGCAGCGTTGCAGGCGCTGGGAGGAGGCTGCAGGGCTGCTGCGGTTCTGTGCCAGCTGGCATGGCAGGCACTGAGAGGGGACCAAACCAAACACACCCCAATTAAATGGCCCAGATAAAACTTCCCACAGCCCCACCATTCCTTCATGTTCTCCTGGCTTCATAAAGTAACCTTGACTTCAAGGTATCTGCTCACTGCGTGTGCAAATTTGGCTTGAACATCTGATAACTTTTATTTGTAAGTCTTAATTTTGGCAGAGTTTATGTGTGGGGTTTTTAAAAATTTATTTGAATTCTCTGGCTAAGGAAAAGTTTGAGGCTTAAATTACACAGTTGCATTAACAGCAGTCTGTATGTTAACTACAGTAGTTGGTGGGCTTTGAAAGGTTTGCTATAAATCTCCTCAACTCATGGCATTTATATTCACTGTGGCTGCTGCTGCAGGACAGCCTGACACCCAGTGTGTGTGCTCTGTGGGGGAGGAGTGGGACTTGTCCCATTTTGGTTCAAGCACAAATATAATATATTTTTTCCTCCCTCTTCATCAAGGGCTTTTAATATGAGAGCTAAGATGGGCATTTGCAACTTTTTTTTTTTTTCCCCAGGGTTGAACTCATGTGTTTCAACATGAAATTTTTAATCCAGCAGTAACGCCTGGGTGTTGCCTGGACCTCCAGGGACTGCTGGCATGTGTTTCTCCAAAACTGATGTGCCTGTTGCAAGCAATTGTTCTCTGAAATCTGTTCAAGCTCTCAGCTTGTTCTCCACAACCTCCCCACCAACCTGACAGTGCCTCAGCTGCTCCTGTGATGGAAATGCTTGATGGCATGTTAATTAATGCATCACTTGTAATTTCTTTGCAGTCTTCCATCTACCTGGCTCTACCCTTGTCTTTTCTCATCTCTTCTCTTTGGGTGGTGACCCCTCTGGATGACCTGCCTCCATGGATCTGTGTGTGCACCAGTCATGACACTGCTCCTGAAAAACAAAGCTTGTGAAAATGTGAGAGAACCCCACCAGGTGTGCCTGGGAGGCCACCAGCTCACTGTCAGGAGATGCTGGGGCATGGAATAGCACACACAGCTGCCTGTTCCCTCCTCCTTGTGCCCCTCACCCTATTAAGAAGTGAGCAGTCACCTGCCCATGACGATGCACCCATCCAAACCCAGATGTCTCTGACTGCATCACATACATGAATAATTTTAGCACCCTTTCCTGTCCAGTTTGAACTTCTGTCACTCCAAGAAGGACTCAGGAAGGATCTCATGGAAGTTCTCCCTGCTGTGGGTATTCCTGGTCTCCATCAGGAGCTCTGGAATCTCTCCATGCTCTTACATCAGCTGGCAGATGACTCAGGCTGGGTGTCTGCACTTTCTGTCAGTGCTGAGGACACAGCTGGGTCAGGGAGCTCTGCTCAGCCTCATCTTTCCAGAGTGAGGAAAGAAGGCTGAGCCAGCTCCTGGTGTCCCTCCAGTGGGTTCAGGAGGGTGTACCAGTGTCCCACAGAGTCTGTGGGGCAGGTCTTGTCTACATAGTGTTGGATAAGATTAAGATGTGGTCAGATATCTTTCTTCATCTATGACACACCACCTCCCACCTTCTATTTCTTCATTCATCTGTGGAAATTCTAGTGTTTGTGCCAGTGAGACCGCAGCAAAGTCTTTTTCATCTTGTCCCATTGCTCATTCTGGAAAGCTGGGCCAATCTCATTCCCTCATAACCTTATAATATCAGAAAATGAAGTCCAGGGTTTCCTTTCTTCTCTGTAGTTCTATGGTTTCTCTTCTTTTCCCAGAATTTGTTAGCTTGACCATCCTGAAATTCTATTTTTGAGAGGTGTACTCCTTCTGGGTGCATTTCCTTCATGTTTTAGTTATACCTTTGGGGTACTTGGTTTCAGCTTTTGGGCAAATGATCAGCAGGATAAGAAATAACTCAGTAATACATAGTGAGGCATGTCAGTTGTTCTTAAAGGTGGCAACCTTCAAAAGAGTTAAGATTACTTTTATGGGAAATAAATTCTTGTTCAGTCCAATGGACAGAAGAGGCTGTGGATTAAGTGGGGCCAGTGCCTAGATAAATTACTGGAATAGGTTCATGGGGAGAAAAATGTCAGGAAAAGTCAAAATGGGCTGCAGGCTGCTGTCCTGCTGCCTTCTGGGTACATGAGTGCAAGTGGGAGCTGGAGCCCAGACCAGCACGTCGAGGATTATTCTTTACACCTGGGTGACTCTCAGGCTGGACACTATTGCTTAACAGAGATCAGCTCAGTGTCTGGTGTTTCTCATGCAAATAGCACTGGAAAGCACCTAACAGGAGAAAAAAACCACAGGGAAATGGGGAAAACAAAATAGTTAAAGTCCTAGAAAAAAAGCCTTGTGTTTTGATTGAGTTTTAAAAATAACTGGAGAATGAGAATATGGAAAGGTGAGGAAAGACTGCTTGGAAATGGTCTGTGAGGAAAAAGTAAATTTAACCAGATTGAAAGGGGTAAGGAGAAAAGAGGGAGTGATGGGCTCAGAGAGTCTATGGAAAGGGCACAGTGAAGCCAGGATTGTCCGTGAGAAAATGGAAAAAAAGGTGGTTTTGGAATGAGGAAAGCTACAGGAGTCATGTGAAGAAAGGAGAAGAAAGTGTCACGTATATATATATTTTTTCCAAGTGAATTTACCTCATTCACTTTTCAAACAGGAGGGTGAAAGTCTCAAGCAGGCAAAAACTCTTTAAATTTTCATTGCTTTCAGCTTCCAACCACCCTGGAAACCCCTCAAGATCAGGCTCTCACAGTAATTCGGCACATCTGCCTCTGGCTCCAAACGTGGGGGAGGCTTGGCTGTGCTCCGGGCAGCTGCTGGGACAGCATGAGAACATGAAACCAGAGCCAGTGCCCTGGAGCACAGGGAAGGGTGGGCTCTGCTTGCACAGCAACAGGCTGGAGAAAGGTTCCTGCCAATTCTCATTATGTTCAGATGGATTCATCTATCACTTTGTGGTCTTTCTGCTGACACTGTTTGTGAGGGGTCAGGCACCCCCTAACTGCTGGTGATGGGCAGCTTTCCATCCTGAAAATCCCACTGGAAGAAGTGATTTAGGATTATGGAAATCGGTAGCTCACCCTAGAAATTCTTGTGCAGTACACTTAAAAAGGAATTAATTGTATGGTTACATATGTGTTTGTAGAGTATCCAGGCAAACTCTAAGTACTGAGCTTTTGGGCTTGTAATCCTGCAGAATACGAAGGCTTTTCACTGGAAATGCACTTGGTTGATAATTTTCAACATTAAGCCCAGCTGCTTCCTTGCAGGCATTTTAAGTGTTTGTAACTCTACAATTTTTTACCTTTTCTAGCTTCGTAATCATGCAGTTTTCCCTTCACTAGGTAAGAGCAACTTCTTGATGGGATTACTGTGGGTATTTTTTCCCTCAGTGAAGGTTAAATGCAGCAAGGGGCAATGGGAAGAAGTTGTGGGTTTTAGCTTACCTTCCCAGGGCAGTCTGAAAGTTCAAACATATGTATGAAATAATTAAAAATTGCTTTGAAAATGTCATTTCCTTTTCTGGATCCTGGATTATTTGTCTCTGTTGTCTGGATCATGCACCACCTGAGCACACCATGCACACACAAGATGAGTTGCTGGAGTACCTTACCCTCTTGGGGTAAAATCAGTATTGGGAAAAGCATTTTGTTTTGCATTTAGATCTTTGGTCTCTAACGCACTGAGTGCCTCTGCACTGAGTTCCTGTAGCTACATGTGCCTTGCCTGGTACATGAACATCTCTGGCCAGATGTTCAGGTCATCTGCCAGCCACAGGCCTCTTTCTGCAGACCATTCTGCCAAACAATGTGGTGTCAGAAGAAGGGGAAAGCAGGAGTTTGTACCATTTTGTGATCTGTGGTGTCAGTGGCCTCTTGCATTTGACATTCCAGACGAGCAAATCCCCAGCTGGAGCAGCCCAGCCTGCTCTGATTTCATGTGTGCAGCACACAGGCTGCCCCTGGTGTGAGATGAACAGGCTCAAGGAGCCACATCACCCTCCTGTGGGGTGGCAAGTGCCTGTGCAGTGTCCAGCATGGGGAGATCCCCCCTGTAGCTCTCGAGCTGCTCCATCTGTCCCCTCCTGGCTGGCACAGCCTGAGCTTTGCCTTCCCCTCTGCAGGACCTGCTGCAGTGGCAGCAGAGCTTCAGACACAAAGCCCAGGGCATCTCTCAGCAGAGGCTGTGACTCCTGCCCATGGCCCACGTTCCCCCACAGCTGTGGAGCCACAGGCCCTTCCCTGCAGTGGTTACAGACTGGAATTTCCCAGTGCTGCCGTGATTTCACAGCAGCAGTGCCAGGCTCCAGCCCCCTTGTGCTGCACTCTGAGCAGATGTTGGAAAGCTTAATCGAGGCATTAGATCCTGCAGAGTGCTTCAGCCAGCACAGTGGCATTTTGCAGCTACAATAATCTCCCCTTAGCACTTCCAGTTGTGTCACTGCTGCAATTAGCAATGAGTTTATAGCACTAAAAGGGACCAGTAAGAGCACTGGGGCTGGTTCCTGGGCACTGAGCAGCAGGGTTTCTAACTTTCACTTATGATCATTAGGGCTAAGGAAAAATTACACTGACCTTTAAAAAATGACCAGGGAATTGTTAGAGTGCATGGGATTTAGGAACCAAATGTTCTTCTAAGTTCTTTGTGATATGGTAACCTAAATCTGACATCCCTTTAAAAATCTCAGTGTTAGATTTCACTGAAAGCAAATGGATTTTTCCTAGAATCATAAAAAATTGAGGCTAAAAGGGAGTTCTGGAGGTCGCTGTTTTCAGCCCCTTGATGAAGGCAGGTAGTTTTAAGTGCCAAACTCTGCTCTTGACACAGAGCTGAAGTAGGAGAGAGCCAAGAAGCCTTGAAAGCACTACCAGAGAGTTCAGTGACCATTGGAAGGGGTCATACATAAATAACTGATACTAACTATTGAATGGTCCTTCCTGGTCCAAGCCATTGAGCCCTTCTCCAGGCTCTTCTATTGTATACAGGGGATTTTGATGTTTTCTGTGCTCACCCGAATGGTGTTGGAGTTTGTACAGATGAAGTGTTCAGCTGACTGCTGCTGGTTACCCTTTGAAGCTGCAGTTGTGCAACAGCCCTTTGGAAAGCTGTTTGGGGACAATATCCTCTCCTTGAATCCCAGGATTGTTTAGAAAGGTGGTGTAAACACACTGGACAACTCCTACTTCAGGCACTGATTCCAAAGGAAAGATTGAGTTTTTTATGACATAAGCTATTTTTTTATATTCCATTGTTATTCCCCTGCTCCATTATTAGCTTGACCTTTCTTCCCCATCTCATCTTTCTTCCCCTGTAAAAGAAGAAAACTCCTCTATAAAACAGTGATCATGGTTAACTCTGGTTTCTCTGCCCACAGCCCCTCTCCTTCCCTGAGGATGCCACGCCAAGAGCCCTGCCATGGCCTGGCATGTCTGGCTGAAGGTCTGCATGGCAGTGCTCAGACATGAGCTTGTGATGTCCCTGTCCTGCAGTGGTTCAGATGGCTCTGAAAGAGCATCTGCTTCTTCAGCACACACAGCTACTCATTCAGGAGGTGAGTGCAGTTCTTTTTGTTAACAAAAAAGCCCAGCTTCGAATCCCAGAGAAATATTCCTGCAAATGGCCTGTGGCTCATGGAGGAGCTCTGTGGACACAACATTCACTCCCAGTGGAGACCCATTTAGGTGATATTTATTCATCACTCCTGGGAGGTAGGGAGTGGAAGTAGGTGCACTCTGACATCCCAACAAAGAATATTTTAATTTTTTTTTTCCGTTTAAAAGTGTAACTTACCAGTGTAAATGAAGAACAAAATGGAGAAAAGTCTGTGATGAAATATTTAAGTTCTTCACATCTTGGTTTTTTCATCTCTGTACCTCGGAGGGACAGCACACTCTCAGAGGCTGCTTTGTAGAGCTGGGGAGCAGCAGCGTTTTGTCAGAGCTTGCAGCACCTCCCCTGCCTGCAGCCCTGTGCTGCTGCCAGCTGGGGCTCCTGTGCAGGGGGAGCCAGTGCCCAGTGCTGCATCCCAGCCTCCCACACAACCACTTGTTACCAGAAGCTGAATTAATCAGCTTGGAAAATTTATTAGGTTAGGAGGAATGACAGTGACCCAGAGAATGAACTCTGGCAGAGGGCTTGAAACAGAAGTTGGGCTTCTGCTTGTCCCCAGGAGAGTTTTGAAGTGTTTTATTCAGGAAAAAGCCTGCAACAAATGGCACCACAGAAATGTGGGAATGGCTTGGGGGCTATGAACTGGTGAGTATTAAGGTTGGATTTCCAGAGACATCTGTTTATGCCATCCTTGTCCCTCTGTAAAATTCAGCGGAGAGCATTTTACTGGTCCAGCTTTTGCAGTAGGTGAAAGAGAGGCACACAACCCTGTGGAAAGACAAGTTTTAGGGGACTACAATGGATGCAGGGACCCCTGTTGCCTCACCACCTGCAGCCCTCACCCTGTTCTTCAGCCAAGCTGCCCAAAGACTGCAGCAGCCAGGTTGGGTGAAGAGATAGGGACACTCTTTGCAAAGAAGTATGATAAGATGGGAGAAAGAAAATCATACCTTCCAGACCCTTGTTCTGCAAAGTCACAGAGGCAAATCAGAATATGTCTGAACAGTCTGAACCTGAGCTTTTGTTTCAGGCATCTAAGAGAGTTTTTCATTGATGAGTGTGTCTCTTGTCTCTACATGTGTGCATGACTGCCAGCAGCTCAGAAAGGTTTTGCCTTGGGAGCCAGCAGAGATGACATCCCACACAGTACAAATGAGATGCTTGCACCATTCCCTGATGTGCTTACAAAAATTCACAGCAAAAAGCTTTCCCTCCCTGCTTCTCTCATGCCATGGCTGCAGTGCATGCTGAGCCCTCAGACTGGCAGAACTGAGGAGTGCCCCTGCCAGCCCCTGCCAGCACCTTCCAGCACCTTCCAGCACCTTCCAGCCCCTTCCAGCCCCTTCCAGCCCCTGCCAGCCCCTTCCAGCTGCCCATCCTGCAGCTGCCCTTCAGGCTGTCTCTTGTGTCTGGCCTGAGGATGCCAGAACAGCTTCCAGGCATCTGCCAGACACAGAGACTTCTGCTCTTTGTCTGGAGAAATGGACTGCACAGACTAAAAGACAAAAATCTGTTTGTTGGCATTCATGTAGTATCAAGAAACACGAGAATCAGAATTACTGACAGGAACAAAGAACAAAGACATTAAGCTCCCAGTTCTGGTCTTTTTCTGTGCTATTATACCAGGAAGAAAACCCACTGTGACAAATGGACAGTTGAAATAAGAAATGTCATTACACCAGGCTGCTCTATTATGAAAACATGCCTGGGCAGGTAAAACAAAGACATGTGGCTTCTTTATCTTTGGTGTTAAATAGTCCAAATTTCACCTTCAAGGTAAAGTATTTCCTGGCCTGTAATTTGTAGTGGGGTTTTGATTTCTCAAATCAGCTGGTGTTCTTCATTCATTATAAACATGGATTTAAAAGCAGAGAGTAAAACCATCTAGGGCTAATTCATTCCTGGAGATGTTTTATCAGGAGCTGCAGTCTTCATTATCTGAATTTTCTATTAGTTGCTGGAAGGTGTGCATTTCTCATAGAAACTACCACATGAAAATGTGAATAACACATAATAGAAAAGTGAGGAGGAAAAAAGGGCCTCTGACTGCCCCTTCAAATGGAGTTTCACAGCTGAAAAACGGGCAATACCCAGTAACAAGCTTCCGGTCTGCTCAGCTGCATCTGTAATATTGGCATAGATTTTGAGCTTGTTTTTTTCCTTGCATCAATATTTTATCCTTCTGTCACCCACAAGCAGGTTCTTGAGTGACTTTTTGGTCATGCCCAGGGTGGTACTGTTGCTTCAGGGTGCTGTGACACAGAGACAGCCTCACCTAGATGACACTTTAGGTACTGAGCTCAAGGAAACCAGGGGATGTGGGCAGTGCTGCAGCTCACCCAGCACCCACAGCAAACACAGGGCTGGCAGCAACACCTCTGTCATCAGTGTACGATCATGAAAGCACAGCCTGGCATAAGGGACTGAATGGGATCTTTGCAAAACTCTGGGAATTTGAGCAGTATGGGACTATGGAGAAGAAGGTGAAATTATGGTACATCAGATAGTGCCCTTGGTCACACCACGGTGGATGAATTGCTCTTCAGAAAGGAGATAGGTGTGTGGTTATGTGAGTCCTGAGGGTTTGTAATTGCAAATATTATGGCTATTTTTATTGCATTAATATATGAATTAATATATCATTGATATAACATAAAATATATTAAGTAATTATATTAATATTGAGCTGGCAGGTGAGAGCTGGATGTAGAGATTAGTTCCTCCTCATCCTGCTATGTTATGCAAACCCATAGGAAAATTATTATCTCATTCACTTAATAATATATTGAATAATATCTTATACTCTCAGCTAATTATACCTGGATCAGGTGTGTATAAATTAGCTGCTGTCATACATAGCAACCAGGTCTGAAGAGAAACAAATGTCTGATTCAAATCTGACTAAAATCTGATAAATCTGGCACAGCTGCAGCCTGCAGCTTCACATTGCACCTGGAAGGGAGTGATGTTTCCTCGGTCCCCATAGGGAGCTGTGGGATTTAATGGATGTTAATAAGATATTTGGGAGCCACAAAGGCTGGGAACTGAAATGAGCATTGTGAGTGATGTAAAGCTGATAGACAGTTAAAGAAAATGGAAGAAAATGAATTGAAATCTCAGTGAGACAACTCCACCCTGACCCAGAAAGTCAGTATCCTCCAAACTTCACATGCTCCCGTGCAATTCCACTGAAAGCATTGACTGCAAATGCCTCTGTGCTTTGTATTAATCCTCAAGGCAAAAGTAAGGTCACTGCTGCAGAAGAAGTGGTAGCATTTTCATTTTAAAACAAGCCTAGGGCTTATTGAATCTTGCTCTAATTAGGAGGTCTTTTTTTTCCTCTCTGTTCTCCTCTCTGCGTCGTGCTGCAAGGCCGGCTTGTTTCCTTGGCCTTGAAGCGGGGGGAAAGCTTTTGTTGGAGATTTTTAAACTTCACAGATCTTTTGCTTCTGGCTTGTGTTTGATGGCTGTGCACAGGTCACAGGAAGCAGGCTGTGAGGAGACGTGTCTGAGTGGTTTAGGAGCCCCTGAGAAGACGTGTCCTGCTCCCCTTGGTGCCGCACTGGGACCATGGCCCCTTGCACTGCTCGTGTCACCAAACACCGGGGCAGGGGGGCTGAAGAGGGGCCCTGGCTCCCTCTGGGAACACTCTGATGGTTTGGAGGCAGTCACTGAAGCTTTGTGATTCAGGGCATTCTTTGGGTGAATTTTAGCTTTCAAGGCTTGAAATTTAAAAGCAATATGTTTGATCCCTGTTAAAAACAGGAATCAAAGGCCAAAGGAAAGCAACTTTGCCAGTTCTGCAGGTTGTGGAGTGACCAGCTGCCACAGGCTAAGCCCCCTTCTGCTGTGGTAAGGGAGGCATTGCTCTGGCTGGGGCACTGGTGGGTGTAAAACAGAGTTTCACTGGTGTGGTGGAAGCTCATTTATGGAGAGCTGTGCTTTCACCACCCAGGGCTCGGGCTGGAGTGAGCTGGATGTTTCTGGGACACAGTGCTGTGTTCATGGACATTTGGGGGCATTTCTTCTCAGGACTGGAGCTGATGTGGGGGTGGGTCCCTCAGACAGGCAGGGCAGGAGCAGGGCTGGCTGCAGCTGGGCTGGAGGGCTCATGGGTCACGAGTGCACCATGACTGATAAACTGTGTGAATATTACACCAGCCAAGTGTGCAGGGAGGGGCCTCATTTCTGTCTAGGCTACTCCTTTCTTAACCCAGAATGAACTTTACCAAGTAGGAAAAGGCTCCTTTTTTTGCTATCACACTGTCATCATCTTCTCTGGGTTTTTAATTTCCTCTGCCCCTGTCCCATTACACTAGATAAGTGTGCTAGGGAGATAAAAATCAGCTTACAACTTTATGGGCAATTGATTGGGAGAAAAAAACCAGAGTGCTGAGCATAGCTGGCTGAAGCCTGTATATAACCTCTTAAAAATTATTTACTAGATACTCAATAAAGTTTACCAGAATAGCCTGTTAAAATTGCAGAGGCAAGAGCCTCAGGGGAGATTTCCCTGCTCCACTCTGTGCCAGCCCAGCTGTGGCTGTTGGTAGCATTAGGAGTAAACACAGCTCCAATCGACACACAGTTGCTTTCTGTTTGCAGCAAATTTAAGTGTGATATTTATAGGCATCTCTGATCTCTTTTGATCCATTCTATCCATTTGAAGAAGCTGTGCTTTGAAAAAAACCACCGTATTCCTCTCTTCAGTGGTGGAATTAGAGAAAAATGCCAAGACACCAACTTTCAAAATGCTTCTGATGCCTTTAATGTTTATTTTAGTGCCTAAAAAATATCGGAGGGCCTGATCCAGCAGCAGGCATGGGTAAGGAAAGCAGCAGCAGGTCTTTTTGCACATGAGTTTGTGGCTAACATGTCTCTGTAGTGCCAGGCTGGGAGGTTATCACACATACTCCCACCTAGAACATGAAGTCCCTGCTGGAGCCCATCTGATGTAAACACATTTGTACCAAGCATGCTCCCCCTGTCCATGCATATTCATGAGGTGCCATAATGCTCTGTGCAGTGAGCACACTATCGGCCCTGACTGACAAATGGATCTCTGATCTAATGTATGGATGTCACACATGGATCACAGGAACTTTGGAGGGAAATGTGTTCCTGGGAGCCGAGCTGCTTGTGTTACAGCACAGAGCAGAGTGGTGCAAAGTCTCCTGAGCTTGGGTGGCACTCAGCAGCTGACAAACTGGAAACAAAGGAAGAAGAGGAAGCTGTGCTATGAGCAGGAGAGGCTGGTGCAAGAGAGGTGTTCAGAGACAAAAACAGCATGGCCCCCTCTGAAGTTCCTTGGCTGAAGCCTGGGAGACCACAGAGTAAGGCTGAAATGGAGTTTCCTAAGCATGTGGAGCTCAGCATGCCAAGGCACACAGTAACCAAGGTTCTCCAGCCCTATCTGAATGGTGCCTTCACACCTGGTCTGTGCAGCTACATCACAGGCAAGTCCTTTGCCTGTATTTAAAAAAAACATGATCTTGAAGGCAAAGGTGTTCATAAAGGATTTGTGCTGAGAACAAACCAGGATTTGTGCTGTATTTAAAAAAAAACATGATCTTGAAGGCAAAGGTGTTCATAAAGAATTTGTGCTGAGAACAAACCAGGACATGCTCAGGGTGTGGCTCGGGGGCAGCCAGACCGTTCAGCTGGTGCTGGATGATCAGAAACTTCTCAGCTCATGAGTCTTTCCTGTGCTGCAGATATTTACACATCCAGAGGGCTGTTTTGTGCTCAGTACTGAGGCTGAACAGGGCATAGCACAACTGATGCTGCTTGCTTTGTGCACACAATAAACCATCAACAGATGGTGGATTGCTTGTATCCTTTCCTCTGTGTAATTTCACAATCCTGCCCAAGCAGTCTCTAATAAGCACCACAGGTAACACAGAGGCTGAAGAACCCACATCATCCCTTCATATTGACAGTGCAGCATGAAGAGCTTTAATGAAATCATTGTTCTATTGATGCAATCAGACCGTGGCACATTGTCACTGCCCGCAGGGGTTTAGCAGTTAAGAGCAATCAGTTAAGTGTTAATCTTGTGCGGCACAAGAGCATGCTTGAGTTCTGAGCTGAAGAGCAAGTGATGATAGAAGCCATATAAACAGCACCCATAAAGGCAGCAATAATAACCTGGTGCAGTTTTTTCAAGATTGTGGTATCCCCTGTAGCCCAGCTTCTTCATCCAAATGAAATTCTACCACATGAAATCCATTGGAAAGCTCATGTCAACTCTGAATGCACATAATTGTTATGCCTCATTAATTTGGTGTGTTTATTTGAATCGGCTGGTGTGTTCCTAAAATATGTAATCTAGCATTTAAAAAAAATCTGATTGCTTCACAGAGCTTTGAATGGCTCTAAGTGAAAACTGCTCTGTTGCTCATTTGTCTTTCTCATTGGAATGCAATGGATAGCTCACAAATGAACAGGACTGGAAAGGTGTTTAATTTATGAACCAAGATGTAGTTCTAAATAATGCCTAATTAAATTCATTCATGACCTGGCATGTGATACCTAGCTTAGCCTGGGCATTGCAAACCATTAGTAAACACTTTAATTGTAATAATTGCCACTGGCAGTAATTATTTTCAGGAAGACAGCTAATTTCAATCAGCAGAGGGAATCTGAAAGGTGAGGAGCATGCGTCCTTGTCTTTTTGAAGTACCAATAAAAGCAGCTGCACAGCACAGTGGCAAATACTGGGCAGTGCTTTGTAGGAGCAAGGGTGAGGTTTGGAGAAGCTGGGGACACATCCCAGGCACTGGAGCCCCCCTCCTTCAGCAGCAGCCCCTCAGGCAGATCAAGAGGGAGCCATGGCAGGTGCTGCCAGCCCAGGGGCTGCAGGATGGGATGATTCTGGAAGATGTGAGGCACAGACAGGGGGATGTACACAAAATACCCTCCCTGTTACTGCCGTGGCTGACATGCAATGGCTGCCTGTGCTGTCTCTGCTGTCTGGGCCAGGAGCCAGCACCCTGCCACGCTGCCGAGGAGGAGCTGCCAAACTCTGAGGGAGCTGTTTAGGCTGGCCTGAACCACCTCCATGTTTGATTTCTGGAAGATGGAAAAACCTGGACCTCAGTCCAAAAACTGAGAATTGAGCATAGGATTGTTGTCAAATGCTGCAATTAGACACAGAGCTGTAGACAAGGAATAAAGTGTACCATTATTTCCTTGTTAAATTAACTTTTCCACCAAAACCCTGTGATGCTCACTGGGAAGATGTCACTTGTAATTTTTTTCCCTGTGCACTCAGCGTGGTTCCGTCTTACAGGCACTTTAGCACTGAATTAATTACTACATTAATGGATGTCTATAGTCCATTAGTAAATTAAGACCTGATGCTAATTCTCTTGGGGGGAAAGAGAGGGGTGTCTATTTAGTACCAAATTATTCAGTTCGTTGCCAATGGACTCTAAGTGTTCAAAGGCAGGAAGAGAAGTACATCAAAGACACTCTAATTTGAAAAGCATAGGGGACACTGATCTCCAGGCCTGTCCATGTTACAGGCTGTACAGCAGCACATAAATTAGCTTTGAATTTATAATCAACCACATCACTAGGGAGTGGGTAGGATGAACCTCTACCACCAGGCATTTTCTTGAAATAGCACCTGACCATGCAGGTTTTGGAAGGGTACAGGTAACCTGGAATTTTCTGGAGATATCAATTTAAATGAGGGAGATTTTTCCTGCCTGCTCTCCAAATGTGACAGACTTGATCAATCATCCTTGAACTCCAAAATAAATTTAGGAGAAGCCAGCAACACAAGGGCGAAGAAAACAAGGACACGAGTAAACACAACATTGTTAAATTTGGCCCAAGTCTGCTTTGGACCCTGCCCAGAGGTCCCTGAATCCTGGGTTTGTCTCTGTGTCAGAAGTGCTGCTGTTGTTCTGGTGGGGCTTGAGGTCAGCCCGTGGCAGTGGCTGCAGTGATTGTGGCCAGGTTTGTGTCCCTGCTCCATTCCCTCTCCCTGCCTTGGGAATGGGCAGCCCTCCCAAGGCTGCACTGCTTCCTGCTCAGGAGATCCAAAAAATGTCTGCATGCTCAGACCCACTCCTGCCAGAGCTCTGCTGCCTTTTCTGCACTAGGAATGCAAGCCACGCTTAAGCATTTTACCTTAATAGTATACAAAAATGAAATTTGTTCCATAAGGGAGGAAGTCACCATCCAAAAGCTGTTCATGTGGGTTTTTCCTCTCTGCCAGCAAAAATATAGCAGTTAATTAGGCTGGAAAACCCAAAGGAAAGTGAATTCTGATGGCCAATCATGAAGTGGCATGGAAAGTATCTCCATGACAACAGAAATTTATAGCACTTCAATTTTAATATATCAATGGATAAGGGTAGTTTCACAGGCACTGTGCAGAAGATACACCCCTTTCTTCTCTTGATAGTCCCTGGATTAAATGGGAGCCATGTTAGTGTGGTCCCGGGTGTGACAGTGAAAACAACATTATGAAACCTGAAAGTTCTGAATGCAAATACACCACCAAGGTGAAAACTGACTCTGCTGTGTAGGACAAACACTTGGACCTTTTTTTGGTAAGATACTGCAGTATATCATAGTGATTTCTTCCCATATTTTAGTGTTACGTGTCTATTTACCTACTCAGGGCTCAGCTCAGTACATGTGGCACAAGGAGGTGCCAGTTCCCATCCCAAGAGCACAGTCCACTTCTTGAAGAGGTTATCAGTAATTGTCATTTTCTGATGTTACTGCTTTATACCCCATAATGAATTCCAGAGTGCAGAGGAGAAAAGAAAGGAGAAGATGAGTTCAGAGATCATTGATACGTATCCCAAAGTCTGATCTACATTCTCTGCTCATGAGGAGCAGGAGTATTATGCTTCCATCTTAAATACTGTATTTGATATATTTTGTAAATCCATCCATGGCCATGAATGTCTCTTATAGGAAATGTCTTGTAGTATTTAGTAGTGAATTAATAATTCAGACATCCATAGATATTTTCATTGATAATTTCACTAAAATTAATCTATTTGTATTTTAATTTAAGAATCAGACTTAAGTATGATAGTATTGGCTGTGGGAATATTTACCATTTTTTCTTTTAAATCCTAACAGGAAATATATCACTTTTGATCAGATTTGATAGGATGCTCCTGTCCATAAAAGAGCATCTCATGACTTCACCTAGAAAGAGCTCATCTTTAATTTTCACACACTTGAGCATGTTTTGTGTGGCTCCTTCCCACCAGCCATGCCTTGGACTTGGCCTCCTGGGCAGAGCTGGCTGGGAATGCTCAGGGAGAGAGATGTGTCTATAAATATATGAAAATGGCAGGGTGAGGAACCACAGCCTTCTGGTTTGTTTTCTGTAATACAATATGGAAAGTGCTAACAGGATTAGCTTTTTGTGATGAATGATAACAATATATTAAAAACAAATGTTAATAGGCAGCATGAAATTGCTAACAAAGTAGAAATTTGCTAATAAAATTCGATGGACCTAATTTAAACTTCGATAATGTATCGAGCCTTGAGAGCCCTTTTCCACAGAGCCAGCAGTAAGATGGTGAAGGAGAAGGATCTTCAGTGCAGAGCCCAAGGCTGCCCATGCTTCTGAATTCTTACACTGCTTTTCTTGCTGCAAAGTGACCCCTGGCACCTGGGAAGTGAACATTTCCAGGTTTTAAAATAATCCAAGAAGGGTTGAACACTGAATGTGTTACCTGTGTGGAAACCAATGTGAGCAAGAACCTACCCAGGCCTCCTGAGACTTGGGGCTCTCTGGTGATACAGTGGCTACAAGAATGGGTGGAAAACTTCACTTTGGGGCACATTTTGTTCACTTCTGTGGATTGCCCTGGGCAGCTCTAAAATTATCCAGGTTCCCAGTGAATCTGCAGAGCCTGGAGGAGGAATCAGAAATCTGGGTGAGCTGGGGGTGAGCAGACTGGGGTCAGAGCAGGGTGGGACCTGGGGAGAGCAAATAGCTGATGCCTGCCCTACAACACCCTGGGCACTCACTCTGCAGGGCATCTGGGCTGGCTTTGTCCTCTGGCCATGATATGACTGTTTCAGTCTTCAGAAAAACTTCGGAAATTCCATTACTAATAAATATAAATAGGTTCCAAACCAGCCCATTTGGGAAGGAAGTGAGAGCAAGGGCAGAAAGATGAGACAATGCATGGAGGGAAAATTGGTTAAAGCAGACAAAGGAATCTAAAATGCAGAACGAATAAATTAATTGGATAAATAGTAGGACAAAAACAGGCAAACCAGAACAGAGACACGTGTCCTGTAATAACTCTTTCAGAACTACTCAGATTAAAGGAGAAAGTAGAGATCAAATGAGCTAATTTAAGCAGATGCCAGGCTGAAAGGATAATGTGAACCTTAATTACTTACTCTTACTCTTCTTTCTCTTCTTAACTAAGTGAATTTCCCAGACAGTATTTTTGAGTTTTGCCAGACAGGAACCCAACTGCACATTTAACCAAGGGCTTTGGCAAGGTCCTCTTCCTCAGCACGTTCTTCTTTCCGTTTTTCCTTAGATTTAATTATTTTCCAGCCTGGCCTTCTACCTTCTCCCATGCTGAAAATCACTTTAGAAGGTATTTATGAGCAGCCCAGGGAGTGGCTCAGATGCTGCAAGGCTCCTCTGTCATTTGGGATGTCCTTTGCTGTTTCTCTGTGTTCCTTGACCTCATCTCATCCCCATAGCTGCAGACAAAGCTCCTGCCACTGGTCCTGCTGCACCCAATTTCTGCAAGCTCGTAGGAGCACTTCAGACTATTTTCCACTCATGTTTGAGCTTTCTCCTCAATCTGGGACACTTGTGAACTCTGGGATCATTTCAGAGGGGTTTGGATCCCCTGGGCACTCCTTTTCCTGCACAGTGAGCTCAACATTTGCAGCTGTGGGGCTGCCCACCAAGGGCTGAGAGAGTTCAGTTCTGAGGAGTGTCCATTGCCCACATCACACTCGAGACTGAGCTTTTTTCTACTCCATGTGAATTTTCAAGATGTTAAAGAGTCACTGCATTTCCACAGGAGTAAATGGGAAATGTATGTCAAGTGAGGTACGAGAGAAAATTACATTTTTTAATAGGTTTGCATTTTAAATGAATAATCAGTCCACTGATAAAATATAATGACTTGGGACCACAGAAAAGATTCAAGGAAAGGCAGTGCTTTCCTTTTGTCTCACAAGTGACTCTCAGCTGAGAGAAATAACACTTTCTAAAGCAGCAACTATAGCAACAGGAGGATTTGACTGGGTAGAGGTCAGGGAGTATAAGCTGTTTTTCACTGCTGATTTTAACATGCCATCCTCACAATTGGCTATTACTTGTGGTGTTAGGAGCCCTTTGTTGAGATTCCATTTCATCCGGTGCTATGGTGTGCTGAATAATTAAAGCTGTCAGCACAAAAATGAAGTATCTATGCACCTTTGAGAACAACTCCAAAATAATTTGATGTCCCAGTTATCACAAGAAAATGATTAACAAAAGAAGCTATTCACAGGGCAGGAAAAAAATATGCTTTGAGAACATCTCTGTGTATTTTCCACATCATATTGCCTAGAACGTTGTCACCCGTGGCAGTCACATGAAATTTCCTGGTAACTGCAGGTGTGTGGTTTCTGTGTGTTGGGGGTAAAATTCATGCACCTCCCATCAGAGCAGGAGAGCACAAAGCAGGGGCTTGCAGGTGAGGCAAAGGGCTGTTCCTGTACCCAGCCACAATGCCCATTACCCCACTGGCCTTTAGGAGGGAAAAGGTTCACAACACATTTTCATCCTCATGGCCCAAGCCATGGCCTGACCTGCTGGGGTGCTCTGTGGGTGTTGTCAGATCTCAGTTCAGAGCCACCTGTGTCCCACCAGGATGCAGGCAGGCAGAGGAAAGGCTGAATGCTGTCCCTCCTCTGTTTTTTCCCACTGAGCACACCTGTGAGCACTCTAAGGTCCTTCTCTGCTACACTGGGAGTACAACCTTGGGTTATTTTCAAGGGGTGGGACAATATTGGGAATACACAGCTTGATTTACAGCCACGATAACAATTAGAGATTAAAGCTCCTTAGCACAGGCTTCTCAGGACAGGAAATTCAGGAGGAACAAAGCAAAAGCAGCAGCACTTTCCTGGGGATGGATGGGGGGTGTTCATACACCACAGGCTGTGTGTTTGCTCTGGGTGTGCTCCCCATTGGTGACAGGCTGTGGTGACAGAGGGATCCCACTGCCATTGGTGGCTTCCTTCTGCAGGGAGGGACACACACAGCTATCAAGGTCTTACTGTAGCAGAATCATGCCAGGAAAACACTCCCTCTCTGAAATTCCTTTCTGACATTAACACAACCCAGTTATTCCAAGCACTCAAAATCTCAGTGCACAGGTCAGTACAGCAGGTTCCAGCTGCTCATATTGTAGGACTGCATCAGAATTGTGTGAAAAATGTGCATCTAAATAGGGGAAAACACAGTGGCAGTGCTCTCTGCATAACATTCTGGGGCTGGCAGAGTTTTCTCAGGGCTGTAAGGACAGGCTTAGCTTTGCCATAACCTCCCACAGAAGTGCTGTGCTGCTTTCTTTTTTCATTACACCTGTTTTTAGGTCCTCTGCATCATAAAGGAAATGGGTGCCTTGTGTGGCTCTGTACAATAATATCCCTGTAGCTCATGCTGAAGTTAAAGATAAACCCTTATCTTCCCTGGGTTTCTTGCATGAAGCTCCACAAATCCTGAAGCCATTAAACACAGGGTCTCAGTGGAGCGACTCACATATTCTGTCACACAGGTTTGTCCAGAGGCATTTAGCTGCTCAGAGGCACCTGGGTAATGCCTGTTTGCAGTTATGTGTCCTAGCTGGGCACGTGGCTCAGCAGCAGAGCTGCCATTTGCGCCCAGCAGTGCCCCTGGATGTCACTCATCTGTGCCTGTGCCAGGGGTTAGCTCCAGGGGATGACCCAGCCCCACAAAGCCACTCACTCACTGTCCCACCGTGGGCTGGGGGC
The DNA here is from genome assembly GCF_023055355.1 of Agelaius tricolor. NCBI lineage: Eukaryota > Metazoa > Chordata > Aves > Passeriformes > Icteridae > Agelaius > Agelaius tricolor. Next base: position 8,321,878 of record NW_027269279.1, read on the forward strand.
AGCCAAAAGGGAAAAAGGGAGAAACTCGTGGGCTGAGATAAGGACAGCTGAATAGGTAAAGCACTCAGAGCCATCAGGGCTGAAGAAGGGCAAGAATATTTCATCTCTAAGGCCAATGGAAAGAGTAATTTCCCCAGAAGCCAGAGCTGCTGTGGGTTGTCCTTTTGCTGGAATCTTGGTTTTATCTGTGTTGAGCTCAGGAAGTTATCACATGCCCAGAGGTTGGGGTGGCTTTAGAAACAAGCCTGTTTGTATTTGTGCTCCACATGGAGCAGTTTAATATTTGGGTTTTTCATGAAGTTTCAGTGTCTGCTTTTAATAAAATGGCTTGCAAGCAGTCAGCTTTGCTCTTGCATAGGGGAATAAATGACTCATGCCTTTTAGGGGTCCCATTCCTTCAAGACAAACATAAGAAGCTGTTTTGCCCCCTGTTTTTGCCTAGGCTTCAATTCTGCACTAAATACAGGAGTAGAATAAAGTGTATACGTGCATGTGTGTATCTGGAGTCTGGGGACACAGAAATACATCTCTATATAAATACATGGAGTTCTGTATATAAATATACAGAGTTAATCTCTTGTCAGGGGGGTTCAGCTGTTGAGAGGCTGTTGCTCTTGCTGTCAGTGTGTCCTGTGGAGGAGGCAGCACATCAGCACACAGGGCTTGCCTGAAGCTCCTGTGGGCACACAGCTTTGGGATGGAGCCCCAGGGTTTGCTGCTTTTGCTGGGAGAAGCTCATGGGGCTGCAGGAGCTGAGCCACGGGGATACCACCCAAATCCCATGTCCTGCTCCCATTGCTGCCTTGCATCAATTTATGTTTAGCTTGTGACTTCTGGCCCTTTCTTCTTTCCTGCCAGCCTTTAAGGTTTGTTGTGCTTGTTTGTCTTACCAAGCCCTTACAGCAAAGCCCATCTCCTTCTGAGCAGATGTCAGGTGCACTGCAATGAGTGTTTGGTGCATTTAGGTGATGCCTCCTCACTAGCACTGTCCCCAGCATGGCTGTGTGGCACATCCATCATTGCCTGTGCAATGGGAATGGCAGTGCAGCTCCTCCCTGCTGCCCTTTCTCCCCTGGGGGCTATTCCCCATCCTGGAAATCAATACACACTGCTACAAATCGCTAACTAAACCTCCAGCTCTTGAAAATGGCCATAATGTGCTTCTTTCTCCCTGCTTGGATCCCTTGTTCAGTGCAACTCCCCTGTCCCTCTCCTGGCATTTAGCCATTTGTGGGCTTTCTATAGGTTGATGATTATTAAGTTGTGTCCATATTGCATCGCTGCATTCTGCTGCATCCTTGGAAGTGGTGCCATTTGCCACAAGGACAGCAGATGGACAGAACATTATGTAAAGAAAATTAATCCTCCTGTGGTGGGAGTTCCCCAAAATGGCAGAAAATCAAGGCAATAAGTTAAGTGCGTAAATATTTGCATCAAAGTCTAAACCTGCAGGGCACACAGAAAGGGCACATATTGTTCAATGTCCCATTTTTTATTGCTTTGTCAGACAGGGCCATTACTGCATAGTAAAAGATATGTACTTTCCCCCTCATGAGGAGGAGAGAACTGTACAGCACCAGTATATCAGGTTATAAATTGCTGAGATATATAAGGCTTGACTCTGAGCCCACTGGAGTGGAGGTCCAGGCTCTCAGGCTGAGAAGGTGTGCATTGGTTACACTCCTGCCCCTTTCCCTTTATTTCCAATTACCTAGAAGAAAATAAAATACTTAGAGCATTACAGATGGTGTTGTTTAAGGAAGTAAGGGCCAGAATTTTGGTTGTAAATAGGGATTATTTGGGAAAAGCAATGGACAGTGCAGTGCTGATGAAATGTTGAGGCTGTGTCCTAGCTTTGGGAATGTCCCAAGCAAAGCAGTCTGATACTGAGTGAGCAAGCCTGCTGCAGCTGCAGTGTTTGGAAACAAATGAGGGCCAAATTCATTCCTGCTGTCTCTGATGTGAACAATATGGAAGGGAAAATAATCAGCAAATTTTACAGTCAGCTATTTCTGCTCCAGAAATGCAGAGGAAGCCACAGCAGTGAGTACCTCACACCCCTGTGGGTTTTTCCCCCTTCAAAATCATGTAGGCTGGTCAAAAAGCAAGGGCAGGATCTGCCTTCTGTGAACTGACATGCTATGAGAAATCCAGTGTTATGTTCTGTGCACTGAGGGATGTATTTCCATCTGTATTTCCATCTAGATCATGTTAGGATCTAAATCAGACCGATCTTTCATTTTAATGGTTAAATGGAGAATAATAAAACATTTCTGTGAGTAAACATGGGGCTGATAAACGAAAAAATAGGAAAATAAACAGCCAACAGCTCCCATTTGGGATCAAACAGGATTATTTTTTTTGTCAGATTGAAATTAAAATGATGTTTGTTTGCGTTTTTTCCTGTGGTTGCTGTCTTTCATCCTTCCTTAAAGCAGACGTTACACTCAATTCCACAGGAATTTACATTAGAACCCAGCAGCAAGGTTAAAAGCCTAGACATTGTGTGTTTTACCTGAAGAGAGGAAATGTTCCTGCAGTGTTGTTGAGGCTGAGAAGCAGAGATGTGCTGGAGTGGAGTGCAGTGATCACAAGCCCTGAGCCCTGCCCAGGCTCCTGCTCCAGGGGCCTCTGCCCATCCCTCAGGTGCTCCTGGCTCCAGGGCTGGGAGTGCCTGGGACTGGTCCCAGCAAGAGGCCAGTCCTTACCATGGGGAAGGCAGGTTCATGTGCAGGAAAGCCTCATTTCCCCCCAAAAGTACAGCAGGAAAAGCCCCAGCTCTCTGTGGCTCTATGCAGGACACAGGGCTGGCTGCTGCTGGGTGTGGAGGTAAATAGGACTGGAGAAAACAGAGCCATGCAACTTGTTGGGTTTTTGGACGTTTTCAAACAATGAACCTTTAAGTGTTGGTTAAATCCTTATAAAATGGTGCTGAGCCAAGTCCTGTTTCTCTGGAAGGGAAAGACTGAAGGTTCATGGAGGAATGTAAATTGTCAGTATTTCTTCATATATTTCTTCCATCTCTTTTATTCAGGATTGAAAGAGTTAATATAAATTGGACTAATTTTTTGCTCTGCCCTCAAAAATAATTTTTTTTTGTAATAAGAAAAACATTAGATATATGAATTCAGTGATGTTTTGCTACAAACCTCTCTGCCTACAAAGAATGTACTGAGGATAAAAGAGTCCAGCAGAGTTAGATTTGATCTAGGGGACTAAAACATCCACACTTACCAGCTCAAGAAAAAAGCCCTCTTTTTCTGCTCTGTGCAGCCTCCCAGAGCTTTTCTGGGAGCATTAGGGGCACTGCTGCTCTTGGGGGCTATTTCTCAGCCCCCGAGATGGTACAGGTGTCAGACAGTGGAAATGACAGGTTTTGGCTATCTGAAGGAATCCAGGACTGATTTATTCCATCTCAAAGAGTTCTGGGGTGCTCACAGAGCAGAGCTGAGCTCTTGGACAGTGCAGAGCTCCAAGGGGAGCATTGCTTCTCCATCTCCTGTGTTCCCCCACCCCTACAGGCACCCCCTGAGGCTACTGGGGAAAAAACTGTAGAAAATGCCATTCTCCTTTGGGGAACTTTATTTTGACTGTGCCCTTAAATGGAAGGATTTTGAATCAAAGCTATTTCCACAGGAACCAAGAATTCAGGGTGTTTATTTATCTTCTTGTCACTAATAAAACCAAATTGCCTGTTAAAAATAGTCCTTGTGCCTTATGCAAACAGACAGGGGATGATGCAGCAGGCAGGGAATGAGACAGGAAAATGAGTGATCCCAAAATTACTTCTCTGTCTGTCATGAGGTTTGGGAAAGGTCTCAGGTCTCTGCTTTGCCTTGTGAAGCCTTGGAGACAGAGCCTCCTCCTGCCAGGAGGTGTTTGGTGTTTGCTGCTGCCTGGGATGTACCAGCCCTGTGGTCACACCAAACAACCAGGCTGGGAGCCACCAGTGCTTTTATGCAAACATTGTGAGTGCCAAAACCTCAGACAGGACTGGAACTCCCAGGATGGTAATCTCCTCAGGAGCTGGTCAGTTGAGTACAACAATTCCTGTGCAAACCAGTCATTTATCTCTCATTAGGTGTGATTTTTTATGCCAGACCCTCCTGTCAGAGCCAGCACAATGTACCTATCTCAGGGAGTGCTGGGGTCAGAGAGCTGAAGAGAGGAGCCATAGAGCTCCTTCCCTTGCAGCTGCTAAACAGCAGCCACAGCGTCTCCAGTGGGAGAAAAACCAAAATCACTGCATGTGCTGGGGCTACCCAATGGGTTATTCAACACTTGTGTAACAAGCTGCAACCAGGACAAGCAGCAGGGCTTTCCATCACTCCTTGGATCAAAGGTGTTGGTAAAGCTCCTGGTGGGTCAGCAGAGGAATGAGGCTCAAAGTGCAAGAACAGGAGAAAGGATGGGACAGACCTGCAGAAGCAGCATGGCCCAAACCCACACATCATCCTTCAGCTTCTCCCCAGTTACATTGGCTTTCTAATGGTTCATTTATGCCCAACTGAAGGAACTCAGGCCCTGCAGGGACAGATGGGAAGAGGCAGGAGCACAGGGAATACATGAGGGAACTGCTACACAGGCTGGCATTTGCAAAATGGTTTTAAACGGCATATTTGTCAGCATATAAATGCAACACTGAAAATCATTAGGAATAAAACAGCAGCAGGAAGCTGTGGACATGACCAACAATTGGCCTGGAACCTTTCATCTTTATTCACTGAGCTGTATCTGTGATTGTGTCCATGTCACAGAGAGCTCCTGAGGGTTCTCCTCATGGGACACAGGACTGGCACCATTTCAGAGATATCAGTGCCTTTTCCTTTCCATATGTGTGTGTGTGTGTGTGTGTGTGTGTGTGTGTGTGTTTATGTGTGTGTGTGTGTGTTTGTGTGTGTGTGTGTTTGTGTGTGTGTTTATGTGTGTGTGTGTTTATGTGTGTGTGTGTTTATGTGTTTGTGTGTGTGTATTTGTGTGTGTGTTTGTGTGTGTTTGTGTGTGTGTGTTTGTGTGTGTGTTTATGTGTGTGTTTATGTGTGTGTGTTTGTGTGTCCCCAGCCCGCTGCAGCTCTGTCCCCACTGCAGGCAGGAAACCCTGAGGCAGCACATGGGGCACGTGCTAATATTTATCCCTTTGCTGGTATTGATTACTCCCTCAGGGACTTACAAATAATTCAGTCTGAATAACAGCATCCAGAGAGTGCAGCTGCAGTGACTGGTGATGCATCAGACCCAAGGAAGAAGAAAAGAGCCTTCCCTGGAAATTTTCATGCATGGACAGGTGCTCTGCTGTGTGGGTGGACATATTTCACCACTCTTGCCATGCAGTGATGGATGGGTGACAAAACACCTCCAAAAAGACAGAACAGGAAATTTACAGCACAAAACCTCTTTCATGAGATTTACCTAACTATGAAGCAAAACCCAGAGCAGGACAGGGTCACCACGCTGGGATCTGGTTTTAGGAGCACAGCTTTGGCTCCCCAGCCAGCAAAGGCTTCTTTCTCTTCTGACATATTCTGATGCTGCAGCTGATTTCCCAGTTAGGTTTGGAGATGACAGGGCTGTCACTCAGCTGTGCTTTTTCACAGTAGTTTAAAAGTCAGATAGTAAGCAAAACTCCCAAGCTCCTGATGATACCTGTCTCAGGAGGGAGTTTTCTCACCAGAGTATTGACTGGTGCTCTGCTAAAAGGAATATATTAAACCCCAGGTCTCCAGGTAACTCTAGCCCCAGCTTTGCTGAAATCCAGAAGAAAAGGAGATTTCTTGGAATTATGTGTTGCTGAAATATTCTCTGGGGTGAAAATCTTTGTCCTAACATGATCAGAAATGTCACAGAGAGAATTTTATGCCATTCAAAGCCTTTCAGTTTAATAGCACCTGCATGAGAGGGGGTCTGAATCCCCACCCACCAAAAGTTGAGCTCATACCCCCTGTATTACCTTTTCCCACTGAACTTCCAGAGAAAAAATATTAAGAGCTAGAGAAAATGAAACTAAACCAAAAATACTCCAGACTTACAGATGATGCTCTCCCTCTAGCATGCTCTTGAGGTGATTTTATTAGCCTTTAAGGAACTGTGTCACATATTTCCCCCATCCCTCCTTACTTTATAAATACCCTTGAAGACTTTCAAGGGTTGGTCCAGAGCCCTTCATCAGCCCTGTGCATGGACAGGAACTTTCACAGCACTGCAATTCTTCCAGCATGTCAGAAAAAATTCCTTTAAACGTCCCCCAGTGTAACTCATCTGAATTAGTCCTGCTGCCGGTTGTGGGAGGAGAACCACTTGCAAAGCAGGGAATGAATCACTTGAAAATGAATATTAAGCTTGTTTGGAAATGAAACCAAAAGAACTGAGTCAACACAGACTCTCCTCCCCGTGGGAGACAGGGCTGCTCAGCAATCCCCATATCCCAGCAGGGCACGCTGGGTGTGTGCAGCATCCTCACTCAGCCTGGCTGCAGGGTAACCCCCGTGCCCCAAGGGCTGCAGTGCCTGTCCCTTCCTGGGCTCTCCACATTGCAGGGGTGCCTGAAACACAGTGCTCCAAGTCTGCACTCCACTCCCCAGGGCTGTGCCCCCACCTCCCTGGCAGGGGGAAGGACTCTTGCTCGTCTTTCCCCTGGCTGTGACAGCATCAGGTGCTCCAGAGCTCTCGCTCATCCCCATGCAGACACAGTGGGGCAAGGCAGGATCCTGCATGCTCCAGGATGTGTGGGATGGCTGTGACCCTGCCAGGCTTTCTGGGCTGCCCAGGGGGCTTTTGGCAGTAATTGGTGGTTTTCCATGGGAGCTACTAGGTAATGCTTGGGTTTCTGTGGAACCACACTATAAAACAGGGATGAACTTGTCAAAAGACACAAACTCTACTGTAATGAAATATGGACATGGAAAGGGGCCAGACTCAGCTCTTCTTTTCACAACAATTTGAGTTATTTCAATGTATTTTAAATAGTTAATGACTTTGTTGTTCATTCAGCTCAAACCGTCTAAAATAATAAAAGAATTAGAAGGAAAAAAGGAAGTTAAAGGTAGTCGGAAATCCAGCCAAAACATTTGGCAAATAAAGAAACCCAGCCTGCCTGTGTGTGAGCAGCAGTATTTGGGGTTAATGACACTTTTTGTCCAGACTGGAGCAGAGAAAAGGAAATTCTCAAGACTTAAAAATATTGCTGTAATGTGAACCGCAGTTCTCAGCCAGCTCTTGTTCTGAAGTTATTTATTTGCCATGACTAATTTGCAGTTTCAAATGCGGTCACTGCCTCACACGTGGCAGTGCCTGGGCTCACTTGGAGCCCAGCAAAGGAGCTTTGCCTGTTCCCATGGGCAGTGCCAGCCCTGCTCTGCAGCCTGAAACCAAAGCCCATTAACACTGAGTTCCTGAAATGCATTTCCCAGGCGTGCAGGATGCTCACACACCAACAGTGAAGTGCGGGTGCAGACTCAGATCGCTGCCTCGCTATTTCTCTTCTTGCCCTGTTTGTTTTTTTTTTTCTTTTTTCGATTAATCAGCCCAGGGATGCAGAGAAGCCAAGTGTCTTGACAGCACAGAGGTAATTTGGGAAGGGCAGGCAGGCTGCAAAGCTCCAAGCAGTGGGACCAGCATTTGGCTCAGCTCTGCTGTTGCCCCTGGTTTTAGGGTAAACACGTTGTTAAGTTTGTTCAGCCAACCATCACTTCCCATTTTCCGTGCCCAGAGAGCAGGATGAGGCTGGCAGCACTGCAAACACAGGCGGTTTAAGGGTTCTCCCCACCCTAAATCTCCTCTGTGGGGTGAAGAGAGCGTGTCCTGATGCCCCTTTCCCACCACAGACAGTCTCTAGATCTGCCTTTAATTAAGATGAGAAAGGGGGGCTTGGGGGGATTCTGAGTTGATTTCTGGCACTTTCAAATTCCTTTAGTTCTGTTTGATGCACATTAGGCATGAGCTGAGATGCACCAGGCAGAGAGCTGGGCTAAAAATAAACCCAGAGTGTCACTGCTGTGTCAGTCTCCTGTTGATACTTCTTGGTTTGTTTTATGACATCTTTGAGGCCAGTCAAGTGTGGGGGGAAAAACAAAAGAGAGAGAATGTTTGCTTTTTGAGGCTGGATTAAGGGTGAGCTGGTACAAATCATGTCATTTCACTGAGTGGATCCAGAGCATTACAGTCTCTGTGGTGCTGGTTCACACTCATGCTCATGCACTCTAAATAAGAACTAGCTTGTTCTTATTTAATAATAATTAGCTAGTGCTAATTCTAATGCATTATCATATTGATACCAATTTAACTGATGTAATTAATTAAAGGAATGGACAAATTAAATCAGCACTTACCTATCCATGTGAAAGAAAGGGGCTTAGAGTCAGCAAGTAGCAGAGGTGCTGGCTCCCCAAAGAGAGACCAGGGAATGTGAGGTGTTGATCCAGTGAACCTCGAGTTAGGGACTTACTGGACCTATGGAGAGAAGGACTAAATCTGACTAAAAAAAATCTCCTAAAGAGGGAATTCTGGAAAGAAATGCATGCTTTTAAATGCATTTGGGCATTGCATCAATTGCCTGGGGGTGCAAGGTCTCTGCAGTGAGCAGGTCCCAGTGCATCCCCACTCTGTGGTGGGCTGCAGTGGTCCCTGGGCTGTGCCTCCCCAGGGGACAGCCTCCCCCATGGCTTGGCTGCTCCTGCTGTGGCCAGGCTGCTGGGAAGTAGCTCACAGCACTTTTTCTTTTTTACTGGAGGCAAAAAGTAATTTCTTCCTCTGAAGGCCAGGGCTGGAGCCGTCCTCTGCTAATGAATGCAAACCATCAGTGAGCAGTAATGGAAAATCGGGGATGATGTGGCAGGCAGTGGCTTGCTTTCATGGCACCAGAAAAGCCCTTTTAAATTTAAATTTAGCAAAGAATTTAAAGCACATATAGGCAGACTCTATTAGAGAGTGAAATATTTGATCTTGGCTATTAATCTGTTATAAGAATACTTTCATTTCCTTGCCATGTGTATCCAGTGATAGACTTTCATAAATGAGATCACATTAAAATGTACTTTATGTTTCTAGTCAAATCCCTCTTATTATTATGCAAGTCCTAGTTAGGGAAAAAAAAAACCCAGAAAACAATTACAGAAGCAGACTAAGAAGAGCATATTATTTTAACTCATTTATACAAGTGAAATACTGCTCCGCCTTGAAGGCTGTACATTGTGCACTGCTAAACACCCTGGGAAGAGATTGCTCCATTGCAGCCATGCCACCAGATTTGGGATGATTTATGGGCAGTGGAAATACAAATAATCTAAAGCAGCCCACGTGGTGTGGGGCACTGCTATGTGTATATAGACACAGATATACATATGTATTTTTATATGGAGTACATTCATATTGAAGCATTATATTCCTATTGAAGTATTACATTTGGCCTCTGTCTTACTGAAATCAAATATATTTTAAGGATGGTCCATAATTGATGTGAGCTATCATTCCTGACACACTGCACCATGGGCAGACAAGTGTTTTAGGAAGTTTCAATGTGCCCAGGGAGGCTGGGAGGCTCTGCTGCCCTGGTGCTACCTGTGGACACGTGCAGGGATTGTGTCAGCCCAGCTGGGCCAGGGGCGAGGGCTCTGCAGAGCTGCACTGCCTGCTCTGGTGGAGGCATTAATTCAGAGAAGGACCACTGTCAGCCTGGAACCAGCACAGAGCATCATGATGGATGTTTCAGGGTGAGAAGGAAAAAGTGTTTTACATCTTATAACTCACTTTGGCCGATTAGGCACAAATGTCTGTTTTAAACCTTCAAATCTGGGCACCCAAACCATGTCATAATCCTGCCACTTTTTGAATGTCTTTTCACTCCATTCAAGCAGCCTGACAGAGACCCAGCAGGGGCCACAGCATCTGCTGTCATGCTGCTGGAGCAGAAAGCTTTGCTTCCAGATTCACCAGTGCTGTGGATCCAAATGCTTCTCCAGGATGGGGCAGCCATGGTGTACAGTGGAGGTGTACATTGACATCATGCTTTAGCTGAGAAGTCCAGTCTGGTGTCTTCCAGAAGAGGGTGCAGCTCGAGGCTTGAATCTGCAAAATGCTGGATACTTTTGGATCATGTTAATGCTATTAATAAATTAACCTGAAACTCCTTGCCTGTGAATTTAGGATCCTGGCATGACTCTGCTTTGCTTGAGAGCTGGCCAGAACAAACTGGTGCTTGGCAATTTATTCCAGGACATGAAGTGTCTGAGCCTTGTCCTCCCAGAGTCCCCCAGCTCCAGGTTCAGCCCTTCCCCATCCAGGTGGGATTCACAGTTGGTGCCTCAGCTGTGCCCCTGCCCAGAGCCCTGCAGTCAGGGCAGGGAGCAGCCAAAGGCTGATTTGGCACCAGAATAGCCACGATCGTCTTTTCTGGAAGAATGAAAAATTGCCATCCGTGTCTGGTTTTAACTTCAGTACAACCTCAGTATCTCCTCTTTTTTAATCATTCATAGACAGTGAAGATTTACAACTGTTTGCATTTGTGAAGCCTTAGATTACTAACAGCCTCTGATTTTTAGAAAATAGGTTACAATAGATTCTTTAGCAACAGATGAGGAAATGCCAAATTTCAAAATCCTCATTGTCAAGGCAATTAAACACCTCGTTCCTGTTGCACTTGGTTTACTGGGCAGCTGTTGGAAAAGTGCTCTGCCCTAGGTCTTGTGTCATAGTGTGAATTAACCATGTTCTAGACTATAAATAATAATTACAATAAGAGACCTCAGGCATGGCAGATGCAGGGATGTGGTGATGGTGTTTCCAGCAGACAGGGAGGCACAGCTTTTCCTGCCAGTGTGACACTCTCTCAGACCAGCCTCTCCATGGGGAACTGGGATTCCTGTGCCTTACAGAGCAGATTCTCACTGAAGTCTACAAGGCAAACAAAACACTTGAGCACCTAGCAGCCTGATTTCCAACTCCCCCCTCAACCTTTCCTTTAAAGCAGTGGCCAATGACGCATTTGGAGATAATAAAAACAAAGGTTGAGGGTTTTTTGTTTTAATATGCCATGACTATTAGCAGCTGGATTCGGAGCATACTTCTTATGCCAGCTATAAATAAAACCAGGCTTCAAATTTGAAAGCAGGACTTTTTTTTCCTTTTTCTCCTCCACAGAAGATCTTTTCTTTGTGCCAAGACTAAAATATTAGCACTGTGTTCCCTCCTCTGTTTAAACAGACCTCATTGCATCTAAGTGCCAAAAAAGTGGAATTCCTGAACAGCAGGTGAAAAGAAAACACAAGATCAAATGCAGTTCTGGCTGCCAAGAGAACCTGCAGCACGGCTTGGGGGTGCATGAAAAGTCATGCAGCTCCTTGTGCTGTCAAAGACTTCTGGAAGGTCATCAAGGAGTTTTTCTCAAGCATCCCACATCAAAAAGCTGCACAGGGAGACAAACCTGCAATACATCATGGGGATGGTGCTAAAGATACCAATCATCCACTTTTAGGAGAATTTAACTTTTCCCCATCATATCTATGGAAGCAGCTCTGTGTGGAGACCAGGGTATGGAAATAAATGTAAGTGCTCACACTGGGTGAGCATTAGGCAATGGCTGGTTCGTGTCCATAACCCAGCAGGGAACTATGGAAGAAATGTGTCTTTCTGAGCTCATCCTTGCACTAAAGGCAAAGGACACATATTTTGCTGCTCTTGGAACCAGCCAGCCCTTGCATTAATTTGTATTTCTGCACCCAGCTGGACATCTGTAAGCCCAAGAATCTTTCTCTGGCTGATGCACCCTTGGGGACACAGGGAAGAAACTGCTCCAGCACTGCTCGTGGTTAATGGCCTTCAGGAAACACTTCAGCTGAGCTCCTTGTTGATCCTTTGCCTACCATTCCTTGTCATCACTGGAAAAAGCAGAGAGGCTCTGACACAAAAGCAGACATCTGGGTTTGAAAACAAGAATTTGGACGTTTCTCTGGGTCCCACTGTGCTGGCAGTGGTGGAAGTCCTGCCAAGTTCATCCACCTTCCACCCCTGCCCTGGGGGCAGCACCCAGGTGAGGCTGCAGCACTGCCTGTGAGCAATGACAGATCCCCAAAAGGTTTCATCAGTGCTTCCCCCATAGTGGGTGTGGCTGAGAAATGCCTGACCAGGCAGCAGCACTGGGATCACAGGCTGGAAGTGCTCAGGCCCATTTTCCCTCCTAAAAATCACCGAGCAGCAAAGTTCTTTCAAATAAGACACACATGGGTGGTGTTGAAAATAATACAAAGTGCACATGCTCCTAAAGACAGCCTTTTTTTTTTTTTTTATTTTAAAACTCTGCATCTGAAAACACCGTATGACAGAAAGCATTATATACACTGCAGTGTTTTTGGTATAATACAGTATTTCATACATCCATTTCTTTTTCTGCAAAAAAATTTGCTTTGTCGGACAAACAACCAAACTCCCATTGACAAAGAATACAGCTAAGGCACATTGTTTCTGCTAAATGAAAGACAAAAGGGTGCAAAAACGGGTAGTGCAATAATTGCTGAAAATCACATTCTACTACAAGAAAAGCATTCTGACTTTGAACTTTGATTACTGGTCAATTTAAGACATTTCAATATCTCATAAAATACTCCTTTAAATAAATAGCAAAATATCTACATCTTTCAGTGTGTTCCATTTGAATTTCCAATTTTTTTTAAACTTTTTTTCCCTGTATATACATGGTTTTCTTTTTTCTTATTCAATAGATTACAAAATATTTCTGTACAATTTTATGCATATTATGATCTATAACAAAATAGTTATTTCTTAAAACTATATTACCACCAGTCTTTGAAAATGACAGATTAGGAATAACTTATTATGGACTATGTTAGGCAATAGAAAAATCCAATCAAATCAAAACAGAACCAAAAGGACAAAGTCAGAAAAATAATTTCATTACATTGAATTAATTATTTTAGTTTCACAAATCTTGTTTTATATGTAAACCCTTTTCAGTTGCCTTTGGGTTGTATCCACATATGAATACCAACATAGGACAGGATGTGGGATTCCTAAAAGCACTGCAGACTGCCGGGAATATTGGTGCTACTCACTGAAACATTACACTTCTCATGGAGGAAAGTATTAAAGAAACCCAACATAGACAAGCCTTAGCAGAAGTCATTGCTTCCTGCTAACTGTGACAACCTTTGAAAGAAGCTCCAAATGCCAGATTTTTGCAAATGCATTTATGACAAAACAACCATGTTCTAAATGTACTGTTTGATTCCCAACCAACACCCAAAATCTGGCCCTATGTGGTGATGTCCTTCAGATTTAAAGACCATACCATTAAGAGGATATTTCTTCTCCCAGCTACCAGTACAAATCTGAGGAAAGCTACTACAGCATGTTAAAATGAGTGAAATTACTCTACAATTTGTCTTGTGCAACTGAGAGCAGTCTGTCCTGTTGTAGTCTGAAGATAAATTAGAAGTTACTAAGTTTGTACTTAGTATGTAATTAAACCAAGTTTCTTATCTACAGTGACTTGCAAGAAACAGAGCTCATAATTTCCTAAGGTTTATATGAACGTCTGAGACTTCCTTTTGCCCGAAGGGAAGGTCATTTTCTTTCCTTAAAGACTGCATTTTTAAGCAATTTCCATTGTATTTGTGAAGTGTAAGCTGACAGCAACACAACTGAACTGTAATAGAAATCTCAAGGTGCCTTTTATTCATTCCGCAACAAACAGAGAAAGTGAGCAAGACACAGACAACACCAAAGTTCCTAACACAGTTTAAGGCCACATTTAGAAAGGATGGAAGTAAGGCTTTCTTTAAGGGGCAACACACTGGATGCCACAATGGGAACAGACACCGAGTGATCCAAAGCTGATAGGATTCATCCACAGAAAAGCTGAAACAACACCCTAGTTTTGGCAGCAGGTCTGTGCCTTTTTTTGGATCTAAGCAGGAAAATAAAATGAAATGCCATAGACATCCTCCTCTGGAATATTCCCAGCAAACTGAAGGTGCTCCCTTAGCAGGAGTGCTATTGTCTCAGTCAAGGGTGTTAATTACAACAGAACCAAAGACAAGCCGAGTCATTACAATATACAAATGCAGCGCCATGAACCGCGCCTAGAATCGTCACTCTGGTATCAGAGGCACCTGTACAGTATCTTGCTGTTTATTTGGCAAGGTTACAAGTAATACTTCTAGGTTGTAACAAAGTAGAAAGAGAATTTGCATAGATTGTACATTCAGTTCAAGGAGATTTCTGGTACCTTTTTTGTTGTTCTCAGGTAAACGTGTTTGCAGACACAGTGAGGTAGCAGCTGTGGTAGCACCCATGAGCAAAAGAAGGTAACCAAGGCAGAAGCAAAGAGCAGAGTGATCAACACACTACTGTTAGTAAGAAGGAATGGAATCAACGTGGTACTTGCAGTGTCACATCCTGAGGGTAACTGCTTCCAGCCCCACACGAAACTGAGACCCCTGAATGCTGCCCTGGTCCTGGGCAGCACAGGCTGTAAGGCCTTGTAGCTCGAGTTTAAATGCTCTCAGCCTGATTATTCTTTCCCTTACTGTGATGATGGTGGTGAGGGTTTTGAAGGTCAATCTCTTCTACAATACACCTTTGTGGGGAATTACAAATCAGGGTGTTTGCTTGCCTTTGAAGATTCTGCAGGAAAATGTGCTGTCCTACAAATTCTTTCTTGCTGTCCTCAATCTTAATTCACATTTCTTTGGCTCCTCTGTGCCTGGCTGCAGCAGCAGCTGCCCTCAGGGCTCAGCAGCAGGTATTCCTGCTCTCAAGAACTCCTCCTGGGCCTCTGGAAGGGCAGTGTCCTCTCTAACACTGCATCACTCCCAACTCTCTGTCAGCATCATCTCTGGAGCTGCCTTGGCAGAAGCCTGAGGGTTTGGTTTGGAAAGTGTTTTTTACATGAATTTTTCATTTTTTCAAATTGTTTTCAATTGTCATTTAATATGGGCTTAAGTTCTACTAATCCTTAAGACCACATTGGAGGTCTTGAATGGTAGAAATAAAGACACATATGGATCATTATCTTTTCACAACTGGACTGAAGCAAAGGCCAGTGGGAAAGGTTGCCAACCATGTCCCACCAGGTCTGTCTTATTCTGTTACTGAAATATCAAATAACCAAATCTCCTCTTACATATATCAGATTCTCAGGCCTGAAAATCAGGACAAGGTAACTGCTGGCTTCCACCAACTCCTTCCTGTGTGCAAGTACTGAACTGACTGAAGGCTGCTTTGAAAAGCCAACTTTCTGCAACTTTCTTCATCTGCAGCTGGGTTTCTGAAGAAGCCTAGGGTATTTAGATCAGTCAAGTATAAAACTTCCTGCTCTATGGAAAGTGCTGGAGTTGGCCAAGGTTTCATGTGGCCAACTCCTGAAGCTTTGGGAGCTGGGAAGATGACAAGGAGGGTGTGTCAGCCAGAAGCAAGATGGCAATTCTCTGATGCTCTGATGAAAGAGAACTAGAGAAATCCACAGAAAGCTGGTCCTCATTGCTGGGCCACAAGAAACATCTGGATCTTGTCTGTCAGGATCTTGTCTATCTTGTTTACCAAAGCTGAGATCTCAGGGCATCAATGGTTTTTAGCCTTGCTGTCCAGAAGGAGCCCAGTTTGTTCAAAGGTTTGTTGCAAAGCAATTGTGTCAAACTTTTGCAAAGTTTCAGCATCTTCTCTACCCTTTCTCTCTCCCTTAGGTCAGGTTTACACTATCCCTGTTCTGATTCACTGACTTCACTACTGTGCTCACTACAATCATGGCTAAGGGTGATGGAAGCCTCATTAGGAAGGCAATTAGTGCTGCAGGAGATGGAGGGAAAGTGAATGCACATTAGGTGGTACTTTTGAAGGTGCTGCAGGATCACTGTTAATACACCATTAAACAACTGTACAGGCATTGTGCACTGAAGCCAGTACCCAGGAAAGTCAATTTGTAACACACGAATGCACATTCCTGTATCTCTAGGCTTAGCAATAATGAAGGCTTAACAACAGAGATACAGAGGGACTTTCTTGTATAACATGAAGGAATTGTTAAAATTCTCTGCTTGCTGAGAGCACAAAAAATGAAGACATAATTTCAATTCTAAAAAAACCCCCCTTGAATATCAGAAAATGAAAATGCAAATATTACTACTCAATGTCCAAATGTCATCAAAGAAGGAATTGGACAAATGTGAAAATAAACTGTCATTTGAGCTATTTCGTTTAGCCTTGGGGTTTAACATTACCATATAAACAGGTTTGCATAACGCTGAGCCTGACTTTGGACATAATTCATTAAATCACATATGTAGTTGTTCTGCATTTTGCCACATTCCCTTTCTGTGTAGTACAGATTGATCACAGGAGTGTTACATGGCTGTCATGCAGAATGGGCAGGGAATTTAAACAATTTAAACAAAGCAAAGCATTACACACAGAGGATAAATGTGTGCATATGGAAATAGAAACCCCTCCCATTGAAAGGAATTTTGATCAAAGCAGGCTTCCAGCTGGGATCCTGTTCAGCAAGGACTGGCCAGTGTTACTGGAAAAGAACACCTGCACATTCAGGTGAAGATGCATAACTCTTGTGTTTTGTACCAGCTGTGGGTCCCTGCTCTGAACTCTCCTTTTCACCAAATGTAAGATCTGTGAAGTTATTCTCTTCTGACCACTGAAAATGTTCTTCCCAGGCTCCCAGTGCTGCCATTTCAAACCAGAGAAGCCACTAAGCAGGACTAAGTTGGGCTTAACAGCATCACCTCAGAGACAGCTCTGATCCCTGATGCAGAGTCTGGCTTTATATGTTTTTTATTCACAACTCCTGGACTTTGGAACTCAGACACTGAGTCTCATATATATCTTTTGGATCCATGTCTGCATAACAGCTATAGTAGAGGTGGCTGTTTAGGCCCAAAACTGGGGTCAGTGACACTGACCCCAGAAGATGTTCCAAACATAGCAGCTTATCTTTTGATGACTTCAAACACATCTTTTGATGACTTCAGACAGCATTTACCCCTAGAATACTGTCATACCCTTTATTTATGCTGGACTTGACTCTGAAATCCTCATTTAGCACTAGCACTCTGGAAGTTTTGCCTGAGAAAGGACTGCAGGATCAAGCCCTTCAGCTCCACATCCTATATTTTAACAACAGCACTGGAATTGCCAGCTTGCTACAAAACTTCACTGTTTAAATGCGTCTTGCCTTTCAGAAAATAATCTCATATAAATTTTCTTTGAGATATTTTAAACCTAGCATATAATGCAAATGGATATATCAGCAACCATCTGTTTTCTTTCCCTTTTTTGTACTAAAACAAAATAATTTGCACCTTATTTTTCAAATGATAAAAGTGGCAGCTTTTTTCCTAACCGCAGAAGACGTGATTGTCGTCACCTTCTGCTTGGTCTAGTTAATGAAAACTTACAAAAAAAGCACTTAAAAACATTCCTGCTTAAGAATAAAAACATCAGATTTAAAAACGAAGTTATCTGCATGCGTGTGCGTGGGTGCACCCCTACACATGTGCTTATGTGCAAGACAGACTGAAGATTTTGTGGCTACCTCAGGAGTCTTACTGAGAACAAGCACTGCCTGGGCTTGTTAATAGATTTTATTGTGTGCCTTAAATGTGACCTTCTTCATTTAATCTGCAGGGCTTGGACCATGCAGTCACCATTGCATCAGTGTGAATAAAGCCCTGGATTTCACAGTGAGGATTGGAGGTCCCCAGAAAATATGAACTTCACAAAGGAATGTTACATTAAAACAAGCACTGTTAAAAACCCCTACTGAAAAAGTAATAACACTGTGATTCTATTACATAAACCTGTTGGCAACCCTGGTTTCACACACGCTTGCCTCTAGAGCTGGTTGAAAGCTGGAACATTATCTTGACTGGAATATTCCAATCAGCTCTCATTGCTACAAACTTTCCTAAAGCTACTGCTCATGACTGACAAAATCAAGACAAACAAAGAAAGGGAGGTGTGAGGGGAGGAAGGCCTTTTCTTAATAAAGGCAGCTTCAGTTAGTAAAATAACATAATCTTCAAGCTGCAAAAGCAGCACCTACTAATTAGTCATTGACTAAAACATAAATAATAAATACCTAAATTGTTCCTTCTATGCATCCATTTTTGTGCCAGATAAACATTTCAATGCTCTGCCTTAATGCCAGCACAGCTGACACCACAATTTCAAGTCCAAAGCAAACTGAAGTAGCTTTAAACCAATATGACAGAGATACTCCAAGCCATGGGGATCTGTGTGTTACAGTCCTACTGCAAGTGTTGTTTAAAAGGGAATTCAACCTTCCTGTGAGACATGATTATGGAATGATCTAAGGGTCTGTTTCCCTCCTGATGTGGACACTTCACTCTCAGCAGAAAGCTATCCATTTGCACACAGAAGGGTGAACAGATACCTTCCTTTATTGCAGCAACAGGACTTCTTTCCTAATTAACCCAATGGCTTTTGATGGTCTTTTTTGGTTCTGTTGCTAACTAGAGATTAACACAGCAACAGCAACAAAGTGCATGTTTTTGCTAATGTAAAACACATTCGTTGGAGATGAATTTGTATATAAAACCTGTATTTCAAAAAGTTTTTGGAATGTAAATTAATTTTTCCCTCCTGTAGAAAATGCAGGTTGAAATGATGCAAAAACATGACTATTTAAAACAGGATGCAGCCTGCTAGGAATTCTGAAGACAGGCAAGGGTAGATTGTTGACAGAATAAAGTAAAAGCATGGAGAAACATGACATTGTTCTCCTTCCCCTGGCTTTGGGCAGTGACCCACATCCTGCACAGCCTTCCAGCTGCCCTGGCAAAGCCTGGAAGGATCCTTCTTTAGGAAGAGATGAAGATCTGACACCAAGGAAGGGAATTAGTGTTAAGACTTACTAGCCACTACTCAAATTAGGGAAGAAACCTGTTGTTGCTGATTTAGGTCCCAATTTTACTATTTTATTGGTTTACAACTCCACTGTCTGAGAAAAAACTCAGCTCAGCTCATGAGCAAAGGGCGTGAGCAGACACATCACAACCCACCCCAGCCTATACACACACACCTGTGCTCTACTGGCAGCCTGTGAAAATACTCAGGTACTGGTTGCTTCCAAAAATGCCTGCAGATTTGAAAGGGCTGAAATTCAAAAAACTTCTTTGTTCTTTAATAAATACTCTTAGTACACTGACCCTGAACCCCACTGCATGAGACATAAAAGACTACTATAGCAAAAGACTGGTTTCATTTAGAGTTTATCGCTAAATTTGTGTGAAAAAAATCTCTGAAAGGAATCTGAAAGTTTCTGCTTTTGCTCCTTCTCTCTAACTAGGATAAAGACATCAGCTGTGTCCAGAATTACTTTGTGTTATTAAAAACCCAAGTGAGGCTGTACCATAATTACTTCACATTCTCTGAGGTCATGTGGCCATACAGGCTTCAGCCTGCAGGAACCAACCTCCCCAGAAAGTATAAGTAGAAGGGAATTTTGATGTGATTTATTCATTATAGCAAAATAATGAAAGCCTATGAAACAGCAGAGGCACAGACAAATTTATTTAAAAAAACCCCTTTAGCAGCTGCTCCTTCACTGCTCTCCCCATGGCTTGGTGCTGCTGTTTCCAACCCCACAGGCTGGTGGGTGCAGTGGCACCTGGAATGGGACAGCACAGGCTGTGGGATGAGGCCACGCTCCCAACAGAGCTGATGGAGAGGGCAGTGCCAAAGGCCTTGTCAGAACTTCGGAACTTTTTTTTGTTGTTTTGGTTTTGTTTTTTTAAAATGAATTCTATTACAATAAGTAACAAAAAAAAATGTAACTTCCCCTTAGGTTTCTAAAACCTGGTGTGAGATTCACAGAGAAGCAAGGTTCAATTCCCTTTTAAAAACCTACGGCGGGCAGAGCTCAGCGGACGCTACCTCAGGCGGCCGTCGGGTTTGACGGGGCCCAGCTCGGACTTGGGGTCGGGGCTGAGGGAGCTCCAGGCGGTCTGGGCACAGCCCTGCAGCACGGGGCAGGCCGTGGGCCCCACGCTGCACACGTCCACGGCCGACCAGACGCCGCTGACCAGCGAGTCCACCCAGGCGTCCAGGCGGGCGCCCACGAGCCCCGCGTTGCGCTGGGCCTGGTCGGCGCGGGCGGCACTCACCGGGATGTTCAGCACCGGGTTCAGGCCCTGGAAGCTCTGCTCCATGTACGCGTTCTTTGGAGGCCCGCTGTGCAGCTTGATGGCTTCCTCTGGAAAGGAGCAAAGCCCAAAGTTAGTGCATTGAAAAAGCCGCCGCTGAGGGTCTAAAGGTACATTCAACAAGAAGAGCAAGGGATGAGGGATGAGCTGTAGCCCATTTCCCACACATTGCACGCCAGGGGTTGTGCTCAGCTTTGGCACTCCTCGTGCTCAGTACTACGGATTCTGCTCACTGTGATTCCCATCCTGCAAGTGCTGCCTTAGCAGGCAAAGCTCTGACCCTGAAAATAGAGCCACCCTTATTATCAACACATACAACCAATCCCCAGAGCTGCAGGACATCCAGGACTGGCTGCACCTCAAAATGAGGAAACAGTTCAAGGACACCTGGTGCAAGAAGTCTGCCAACCCCTGTCAGACATCCAAGTGCTATCATTGATTTGTCTAGAAGAAAGAGCCAAGATCTGAGCCTGTTTTGTTGTGGGTTTTTTTTCCCTAAACAGATGAACCTTGCCCTGCTGTGGAAAAGCCAGAACATTTGTTCTCTATCTGCCTACAAAACCCAGGTGGTTCCATTTGTGGCACTAAAAGGACAACACCATGGTCTTGGACAGACCAGACCATAATGAAACACACATAGCCCCAGCATGATTCCTGGAAGTGCTCCAGTCTCACTGGGAAAGTAGTCTCCTGTGAGAGTTATATTTTCAAGCTCCTGTGCTGAACAGTAGATCACAACCATTCCCTAATGACACTTTGCATTGTGGTTGCTTTCCTTACCCATCTCAGCAAAATACAG
This sequence comes from Agelaius tricolor, assembly GCF_023055355.1. Classification (NCBI taxonomy): domain Eukaryota; kingdom Metazoa; phylum Chordata; class Aves; order Passeriformes; family Icteridae; genus Agelaius; species Agelaius tricolor. Next base: position 8,342,857 of record NW_027269279.1, read on the forward strand.
TACAATAACCCAAATTTGCAATATGGCAGTAAAAATCAGTGTCAGGCTGTGACAATTCTTTCAGAGACCTAAACTGGACGCTGTGGGTCAGGCAGCCCCTGTCAAAGGTTGGCTGACTTCTGAGAGTCTGAGTGCACCAAGCTGCTGCTTATAAAATCAGGATGAGACCCTTGAAAAATGTTCACCGAGTGCCTGCTGGGAGCAAATTTCCAACCATTTCTTTCCGCTCTCAGCTGCCTTCCCCAGCATCCTCACTCTGGCAGCACAGAGGATATGTTTAGCTCTGCCAACAGACACACTGTCTAGAACAGAAAATGGGCCCATTCAGGCTGCTCCAGGCGAGGAAAGCCACCGCGCTCAGCGAGCGTCAGAGGCCAGGAATTACATATTCACAGCTACAATTCCTTCCACATGTCCTTGCTGCTTGCACTGCAGCCTGACACTGAGTCCTTTCTTCCATGCAGAGGACAGCATCTCAGGTGCTGGAAATAAATCCTTGTATTTATTTAGAGGGAAAAAGGGTATAATTGGAGCTTTGCTATTACATTTGCAAAGTCTTTAATGTCAAATACTGTGCAAGTCCTTTACTTCAAATCCCCAATTAAAGTGGTTCAGCACACGCCCATCACCATTATACATCATTTAACTGTTCCTGCATTTATCTAAACCCTTCTTTGTATTTTAAATGGCAGATACACACAATAACCTGTAGTCAAAATGAGTTCAATCTGTGCACATGTGTCAGAAATGTGCTCTGCCAGAGCACTGCAGTTAAAGAAATAGAACAAGTACACATGATTAAATTTCCTCCTTTGGAAGCAATTAAATATGGAAGACTGTTTGTCAACATTTTAGTTAAATAGGAACGTTCTGAGTAAAAATTCCCAAATAAATAAGAGTTGGCATTACTAGCAGGATCATCTGATTGAAACAGGCAATTCAGCAAGCTTGTTGAATCAATGCCTGTTGCACATGTGTTTGATGCATGGAACAAGAGAGATCTTTATTCAGACAAGAAACAGGATGAAATGGAACTTGCTGTTCTCTGTGGCTCAGCCTTGTACATGTCCCAGGTCTCAGGACTTGGTGGATTATCAGGATTGGAAAGGATGGAACCTGCAGGACTCAGTGCTGGGCAGAGCAGCAGAGGTTGTGTTAAGGCTACCACTGCCCACAGTGAAAGGTGCTGCTCCAGTGAAGACACACAGAGAACCCTGACCTGGTACAGTGGGGACTGCCTGCCCCACAGCAGAGCAGCACCCCAAGGTAGGTGTCAGCACTCCTAGAAAGGAAAAGCTGGGCAACAGCAACCTGAGTGCAGAGTCACATGTACTCATCAGCAGGAAATGCTGGGGACCAGACCCAGAGCCCTCTCCTGGAGCCTCCAAGGCTTTGTCAAACAGTTCAAAGCAGGAAGCAGAGAGGATGCTGCTCATCTGAGCAATGGCAGATGGGCTGTTCCTCTTTGCATTAAAGGAAAAATGACAGAGAATCATGATTCCATGATTTACTGAGCTGGTACAGAAGAGAGACAGTGAGGCTCCCAAGCCCTGATATACTGTAAAAAAGGAGGCTGGAGCTACCGGGTGTTCTCTTGAAGCACTGACACTTCAGTCAAGTGTCACGAGGAAGAGCTCATGAAAAAATAATAATGAAGAATGTAAGGCTTGCCTCTAAATATTTAGACATTTAAATCTGTATGGCTAGCACAAACAACACAAAATTAGCTGAATTGCAGACATTAAGCCAGACATTTTGTGCCTGCCCTTTGACTTCAGGAGGATGTGTATCAATGCAAAATATATTCCTCTGACTTGAAAATATAAATTTGAAAAACTTGATTATTTTTGACCCCTATTTGTATTTGCTCTTCACCCATATGTGAGGACACATTTCTCAATTGACCCTTGGTCTAACTCTTTTGGATTAAACATGCAGCCTATGGCCAGCCATACAGGCTGGGATTTCAGCATTTTTGTGTGGGTTTGTTCATCATTTTGCAGAAAAAGCAAATTAGTTTAGACAGACAGCAGGCTAAGGAATGAAAAATGTGGTTATCTTGGTACACATTAAGGCACTAGACCTGTGGGTTTTTTAAAGAAACATGAACGTACAGCTTTATTTCTTTACTTGAATTGTGTTAAAACCCTCTGGCAAAGAGGTAATTTTTTATTGACATTTTGTTTGTTTTCTCTTGCAGCAAACAAGACAGTGCTGCATTTGCTCATTGTGGAGCTAATCGACTCCTTGTCAGCTGGATCTGAACTAAATTTCAAAGCAAATCCCTGTCTTCAGGGTTTTTCTCAGAATGATGATTCCAGGGCATGTCTGCTCTTCTGCAGTCGTGCGCCTGCCTGCTGCTATTACTGCGTTTATCAAGAACATGTCATGTTACCTCTGGTTAATTTAAAGAAATCACAGCAGTTCTGACACAAGTTGCCACCCACTTTATAATCGGTATAGATGCAATTAGAATTGATTGAGCCACTGCAAACAACCAAGGGCAAAACAAAGGTTTCCCAGTATCTGCTAATTGAGATGATCTATAAATATGGATTAGGTCAAAAGGCCGTGGAGGTGCCTGAGTGCATCACCCGTGTCTGCTAATGCTGTCAGCCCTTGAAAGGGGGCATAGGGACCAGGCACTGGTATTTCAGGCTCCATGGGAGCAGCAAAGATCAGCAGCCCCACGTCCAGGACATGCCATCAATCTGGGAACAGAGTGGGAAAGCAAAGCAAAAAAGGAAGTTGTTCTTTCTCACTTCTCTCCTTGCTTGAAGGAGGAAGGGCTTTTAATGTATTCATTTATTTACAATCCAGGGTTTACTATCATCTTGAGGTTTTGGGGCTTTTTCTGCCCCAGAAGTGAACCTGCTACTGGCTCACAGTAACCTCTTTGGCTTTAATGGAACAGGTACCATCCATTAAATGGATGACAACTCATTATTGGCACTCCAGCTGGGAGAGTGCTGGGGAAACTTTGCTGTGAATATAAACTCAAATTTATAAATGAAATTGCTTTGGCTTTTCCTGTTCCCCTCACTGTGACCCTGGGAGTCGATCACACTTGGCCTTTAAAGAGCAGGGAAGGGGGGAAAGTGGGATGATGGGGATGCAGAGACAACCTCTACTGAATTTGCTGTTTTCTTAGGATTTGAATCTGCTGGGTAGCTTGGATTACAGTCAGTGAGCTGCTACCTAAGTGCTCTGAATGACACCTGTTTTCTGCTTCTGCCTCTGCAGTCCTTCACAGGAGAGCTGAACATTTGGCTTGAGTCTCCAAGTACTCAAATTCTGGTTGCCTAAAGCTGCCAGCAAAAGTCCCCCATTCCTGTGTGATCTGCCAGTGATCTTACACGGTTCTGCTCCCTGTTTTGTCTTCTTCACATCCCATTCCCTCTTTGTCTTGGCACAATTATTCCTAGAGCATCCTGCTGGTCCTTGGCAGCCCTCCTGTGTCTTTACAACAAGCGTGGAGCTCTTGGCTTTGACACACTCAACCATATGGTGAGAACCTCAAAATTGTTGTTTAGAAGAATAAACTGGAATCTGTCTGTGCAGGAGGTAGAGGGAAGGAGACTCTGGTGGAGAAGGTGAACCTGATTTCTCCAAATGATTTATCACAAATGAACCTAATTTCCTTTTCTTTTCTTTTTTACTTTCTCCAACCAGGCAAATACTTGCAGGCACTCCTGAGCCAGAGTATCAGCTGAAGGCTGAGGTGATCAGTGACACAACTCAAAGCAGAGAACATAGACACAGATATGGATGACTGGAGGGGGAGAAGGACCAGGAAGGAATAAGTAACATTAGATTATAGACTCTCCACTGAAATACCTTAGGGAGCCATATTTACAGTGAAAATATCCCAAACAGTATCCTCAGTAATTCCGTGTAAGAACTGATCTCTCACAGATTCAGGTTTTGAAGAGGTCAATGAATATGCATTTTTAAAACAACTTACATTCTATCAGCTACTCACATCTGGACACAGCATCAAAGAAAATACTCACTCTTGATTTCCCTTTATGGCTTTACTTGCATGCAAAGAATTTAGGCCAAAATTAATAAATAATTGGAAATAAAAACCCTGAATAAACGAGCGGCATATGCTGTTTTTATAAACTGCTAAACAGAACATCTTTGCTGGCAGCTGTCCCATGATTATTTTTTTGTTTTGAATGCAATTATGAATTCTGAGAGTCATGATACAGGAATGAACGTGTTTTACTTTGATTATTCAAAAGAAGAGCCAGTGGCTTCCTTCATGATGCTGGGAAACCAAAACAACTTTTCCTTGTTGTGCTCTGGGCTGAAGTGATGTGTAGATAAGCAATGATTTAGGAAATACAGGGATTGTTGTCATGCCCATGCTCTCAGGATACAAGATGTTTTTGTGCAAATGCTTTTTAGAATGGCAAAAGCAAATTGCACACAAGATCATGGAGAGATTTTTGTCTGTAACTTTGTGGACTCCACTTTCTATATCTGGAGTGGAGAAGAAAGAGGGGCAAAACCATTTTTGAGGAAATGACATGCAAAATGTGTCAGTCCAGGGCAATCTTTCTGACAAGAGTTGTTTCTTTTAATCAGGGCAGGGGAGGGCAGGGTGGGGGTTGGTGGTGGTGGTGAGGGAGGATGGCTGGAAAAAGGAAAGATTTAAAGAAATCCCTAATAAAACATGTTCCCATCTTCTACTGACAACTCTGGGCTAAGTCTGATGTATTTCAGTTTTATTTTCAATGTTAAGACAGGAAAATAATACTATTCCTTCATTTTAGAAGATTTTTGGCAGTGTTTGAATTGTTTACGGTAACAGAAATCATTCTTTTAGAAGTTCTAATTCTTCTGTCAAACTCTCATTATGCCTTTATTTGGCAGAGAAAAATGTTTTTAAAGAATAAAGTGATGACAAACTGACAAAAATCTGGAAATCAAAGGTAAATCATGATTGCCTGCACAGAGCACAATAGTGTCACTGAGACAGAAAGCCTTAAAAAAAAAAAACCCAACAGGAATTTGCATTGTAAATGCAATTCTAACAACAGTGCAGTGTCACTGCCTGCCCCTGTAATTAACTTTCTTCTCTACCTCCATGCCTCAGTCATCTACAGATTACACATCACATCATCAGTAGCAAATCACTCCTGAGACTCTCTTCCTAGACAATATTGTTCCCAAGCTTTATATTTCATTCCTGTAGTAGATTCTAGTTACCACAAGAATAAACAGGCTTCTCAATAAAAAATGTGAGCCCAGTGTGTCAATGGGCAATACAGGGTAGCTACACAATTTCAGTGGAATTATTCCTGATTCAGAGTTTGAACCAAAGGGAGTTTTGCCTTTACACCATAAAGTGTGGGCTTATTTTGAAGTCTGACACATGTTTACCTGTCCATGGGGCTCTCACACTGTAGGGAAAAGCAGCAAGGTTGCTGGCTACATGCCACCTTTTCCATCCAATTTATGCCTTAAATGTTAAATTACCAAAGAACATGGAATTCATTAATTTCCAGCAGACAAGTTGGTAGCAGCTGCATTCAGAAGCAGGCTGCCTCAAACTTTGAACATGTATCCCTTCTTCACATGGTGTCTGTTCACAATTTATCACTGCCTATTAGCTATTAACAGCAGTGGGCTGGAGGTGGTTTCGTTTCTGCTTAAGAAATGATGCCACCAAATGTTAGCAGCAGAAATCAGTAAGTTCACTCTTGTGCTGGAAACGTGTGGAATCAAACTCCTGTTGAGTGAGATAAGGGCTGCATTAGCTCTCAGCAGTTGTCTGCTGGTGTTTGCATTACAGAAGCAGCACGTTATGCTGGGAGGTAAATGCCTGACTCAGTTTATTTGCTGCCTTGTCAGGAAGAAGAACTTCTGAAAACTTAATAGGATCATTCATGTATCTAGGAAATTTAAGATGTCTAAAGTTATGAATATTAATACTGGGCAGATGGAAGCACTTGAGCACTTTAAGAAGAATGGTAAAGATATTCAGAGCAACAAGCTTGTTTTGATCTTACTGAATAAAAATCTAGGTGTGGCTGTAAAATGTTCCCTCTTCTCCCAGCACAGTGTCCTGGGCACTGCCTGCAGACCCAAGCATTTGGATGGTGCCTGTGCCATGCAAACATGGGAGCCTGCAGAGCCTGGCAGCCCCAGAATGGCCTCTGTGTTTGGATGGCTCAGGGCTGCTGTGGCAAGGAAGAAAACAGCTTCTTTCTAAAAACTGTCAGTGTGGGTCTGCTCCCAGGACTGTATTTGTAGATATTTCTGTAACACAGAACACTTGCTTGGCAAGTGCTGAGCAGGTTTTGGCAGGTATCAGGCAGAAGTGAATGCCTGGACCTGACAATATGTCAGGTGAGCTCTGGCCTAAGGTAATTTTGTCTAATCCAGCATTTTGTAAATTAATGCTATTATTGTTAAACACACAGGCTTTGTCAAGAAAACAGTTTAAACACATGTAAGTCTCTAAGAGGAAATATGAATGAAAAGCAGCACAGAAAGGTCAAATTTTCTTTCCATTTCTAAATGATGGCTTTTATGATAGCTGTTAGATTATTGAGAGTCTGAAGTTCTCTGGATTCTGAACTGTGCATAATTTAAAGATACAAATAGTCTTTTGTTCAAAGTGGCTGTGTTTTACTGACTGGATACAGACACTTCCACTTCTCTTAGTGCAAAATTTTCTTCTAACTTAGTATCTATAAAATCCCTTTCTTTAATCCTTTTCCAGTACACTGCTACTTCATTTTTTTAACATCAGCATTTACAGTGAATAGACAAAATATCTATATTATTGCTGTAGCAAATAATAAAACTTACCTTGTTTGATAGGCTGCTGATTTGAGAAGGTGAGAGGAGTAACGAGGAATTTGGTTTCAGCTACCTGTACCCAGTGGTGCAGAATTTTTATTGTCCAGACACCAGGTCGCAGGGGCAAATTCAGAGGTGGTTTGTAGTGAGTGAACTCTGCACTGGATTCGATAAGAATATCATATGTTGCTGCAATTACATTAATGGGATCCACCCAAATGACAGTCACGGTGACATTGGGGCCTTTTCCCCACTTCTGCATCCCCACTGGCTCATCTGTTGGCCCAAGGAGTCCTCCAAAATTCCTGAAAAGCCTTTCCTTGGCATCCCACTCAGTGCCAATCTGAAATGAAAGAACACAGGGCTGGTAGCATCATCTCTGTAAGCACCTGAGACCTTTACGGCAAATAAGGGCTCTCAAGAGACACAAATCATATTTCTCTAATCACATGAATTATACATACATTTAAAAGCAACATGACCTAAGATCATAATGCATACACAAATTATGAGGCAAGAAAGAAGGCTTGCTTTCTTGCTCCCTTTCTGATTGATAAAAAGGTTTTCTTTATCTTAGAGTGACACACCAGTTGATAGCAGCTCTCTCTTCCTGCCACAGAAGCAGCCAACAAAGGACCAAGCCAGTGGCTGGACACAGCCTATGCACAGAAAAAAAAAGTGACCCATCATCTGCTGGGTCATGAAAATGTATTACACACTTGAGAGATGGAGAGATGAACCCTGCAGCTGAGACCTGCCCAGCTGCTGCTAAGACCAGGGAAGACACTTCAGCTGCTGACTTCAGGACAAGTCACATCGTGTCCTTTACTACAATCCACCCATGAGATGTTGTCTCTTTGTACTCCCTTCATGCCCCATGTGGGAATTTATCTCTTGTAAACTCTTATTGTCATAATAGTGACATTGTTTTTCATTTATTCACTATCAGTAAACCAGTTGATTCACAATCTAGTGTAAATACTTAATTCATGTTCAAGAGCTCTTTATATGGATTTCAATGGTTCACCCACAAACTTCCAAGCTGTTGCCACTAACACTTGTGCACTACTGAAACCAGCATCTCTGACCAGCCAGCATGGAAATGGAGTAACTGCCTTTCTTAGGCCATTAGGAAGATTCAGTATCCCAGCATGAGAGCCAGAAGGTGTTTATGAGGCTGAGCACTATGGAACCTTTCCATCAATTCTCCTGTGACCACAGCACTGAGGGCTGCACTTCTGCTTTTAGAGGCAGTTCTGGTATGAAACCCCTCAGAGTCCTTCTGGTCTTCTTTTGCCCTACTCTCCAAACAGTGCAGATGACCAAAGAGTTGATTTCTTCCCTGTATGGAAAGTCTCTGTGGGTGACCTCTGGAGAGCCATGCACACACAGGCAGGATCCCCACTTTCAAAATACATGTGGATATTGCAGATTTTCCCCACACAGAGCTGTCCTTGTCCCTAAGCTTCACCTTACAAGGGCATGGTCAGAACCTGCTTTCCTGAATGCATAAGAGATAATTGTAGCTCATTTGCTTCAGAGATTTTTCTTCTAGATTTCATTATCACTTCATGAGAATAAGTGATTCCAATATAATGCCTAAATCCTCCCCCCCACCCCCAAATCCCCAGAACATAATGATTACCTGATGCCTATTACCTGTACTGGAAACTGTCCAGTCTCCAGTCTCTTCTAAATAAATCCCTGTGGTTGGCAGACAAATTACTGGAGGACTGCAAGCAAAATGCTACAAGGTCAGTAAAATAAAACCCTACCATCCTAACTCCATCTGTCATCACACAAATTCCTCCTACCAGGCTATGACACTGCAGAGTATGAGACAAAATGAGTCTTCCACTACTCTGCAATCAACACAGCATTTGTGGTATTTCAGAGGAATTTCAGAGGTATTTCACCCAGCACACCAGCTAATCAAAGCAGACAGCATAGCCCAGATATCAGACCCAAGCACTGAATGCCTCGAGGAGCTGTCAGTGTGTGCTCTCCTGACAAGACTGACTGAATATGTATGGAAATAAGCTGAGAAAGAAAATTTCCTGACCAGGCCTTATTATCTACTCTGCCAACCTTCACTGAGGTGCAGCCATATCACACCTACCAGTGCTCAAGGGACCTAGAAAGAATAAAGTCACAACATGTGAAACAAACCTACACCCTCCTGGGCAAAGAAAATCTGTAAGGAAGCTCTTTCCACCACATTCAATATTTCTTACTGAAGAAGTCATTGCAGAAAAATTACTTCATCCTCAAAAATTAAACATTCACTCCTGACATCCAACTATTTCCCCTCTAGTTTCTCATCCCTGAGAAAATAAATCAGAAAGTTACAGTGCCCTTGTTCCAACCTCCAGGTGACACTGCTCCGTGCCAGGCTGCACAAAAGATGAGATGTGCTCACACACACAGAGGTTTATCAGACTGCTCTGTGGAAGAGCTGAGGCTGCTTTTGGGAAAAAATTGTCACACAATTGTTGTCCGGTTGTTAAGCTTTGGCACTGGGCTCCCTAAAGCAACCCCAAAGTTCCAGCCAAAGGGCAGGGCAGGAGGGGAGGGAAGGACAGGTACCCCCAGATCCCTGTGTGCCCCAGGGCTCACTGCAAGGCTGCACAGGCACCTCGGGGAGGGAGAGGCAGGGAGCTCTACACTCTGCTCATGGCATCTGCCCTTTATGTCATTTCCAGCTGGGACATACTTCCCCATGCTGCACAGCTTGCAGTACCAGCTGCTTTTAGAAGCACAATATTTTATAGGGAATTTTACTTAAAGCACTGGTTAGAGGTTTATAACCCCTTGAACTTTACACAGCCGAGTTCCCAGCACTGAGATGTCCGATTTTACAGGGCAAGAGATACTACAGCCCTATAATAAGTTTCACAGCTCTTTAAAACATTGTGAGTAGGCTTTCACTTTCAAATAGAATACACCAAGTATGGATGGAATCAAGCAGTAATGAATATCTGATAAATTATGATGTAGCACAGAAACTGACATTTTCCACATCATTATTTTAATCACCTTTATTTTGGGCTTCAAGAGCAAGCACTGTGCACGGGGTATGCTTGGAAAGCTGGAAATCTCTCATTGGTTCAAAATTTCTGTTTCTATCTCTGTTCAAACCCAGATAAAATTTTCCCGAGATAAATTATACCCTGATTATGGGTTTGTGTCTCATTGCTCACCACAAACAGGACCATTAGGTTCACACAATGCACACTAATTGCCTGCCACCTAATTTATTTTATTCTCTGTGATGAATCACAAGTCTTAACAAGACCAGAAACAGCATTTAACTGATAGAGGGTGAGCTGAGACTTTTAGTTCTGTGCAGCAAATCAATCCCCTGCCCTGCACAGAGAAGCTGCCTGAACCCAGGCTGGCAGGACACATAGTGTGTGCATTGTGCACGAGCCAGCTTCAGGAGGTGTGGGAGTTCCAGGCTTGGAAATCATCTCTTGGATTTCCTGTGAGTTTATTTGCTTTGACTCAGCCTGCAGGAGCCATGTGCCATCGAAATGCTGCCATGAGCTCCCCCCAGGTGTGGGGCAGCCCAGCTGGCTGATGCCCTCCCACTTGTCTTTCCAGGGTGTGGGGTGAAATCTGCTCCTTGGGAATGAAGTCTGAGAGCAGCAGAGGGCAGGAGGCAGGGGCTGGAGAGATCCCATCAGCTCTGCTGCAATCTCAGTTGTGCACCAGGGTCACAAATACACTTGGGAGCACACTCAGTGCAGCTTATTTGTGTGCTCTTCCTGCTGGCCCCAGTGCTGAAAGCTGGGACAGAGGAGAAAGTTCCCAGCTAAAATAGCCCCATTCAGTTTAAAATTCCTGCCAGATCATGGGGTGAAAGTTGTTGAAAAACAAGAAGTTCTATGTCCCAATAAACTTAAATTTTAATTTTATTTTCTGTGAACACTCATGCTTCCTTCTTAGCTAAACTGCTAAGTTTGTTTTCCACATGCTGGACCTTGACAAAGCAGTGGCATTTTAATAAGAAGTAGCAGATCAGAGCTTTCCAGTCACACTGAGGCTGAAGAAGTTAACACTGGATTTATAGCAGGGTAATGAGACAATTATTTGGCTCAGAGGAGGAGATCCCTACAGGCCAAGGGAAGGCAGAAAGTAAAAAAAAAAAAATTAAAAATGTAATTATTTACTTTGTATGTCCTGGTCTTTTAAAATATGAATCATCTATGAAAGGAGAGACAATTAAAGAGGTTAGGTGATGAAAATAAAATGAAAACAAGTAAGCAGCCACCAAAACTCTTTTTTTTGAGTTTCAAACAGAAGAAAATGTTTCCTTATGCTCAAAAAAGCTCACCGGTGATTAAATTCTTAAAAGTACTAAATAAGCAGAAGAAATACTCCTACAAATCACAAGAATTGGAGCTTGTATGAACATTTATCACAGCATGAAATGGCAGGCTACCATCTGACACATTGATAAATGAAACACATTTCCATCCATCTCTTTAATGGCACATTAGTGTCATGGATTTGCCATGCACACCAAAACACTGAATCCCACCTAGGCATTTCTTAATTGCCCAAGAAGATGGTAATTTATGGACTTAGCCATAATGACTGCAACACATTTCTTCAATCAGTTTTAGGCCTTAATTGAAATTTGCGGCTTAACAAGAAAAATCATGAAATTAACTGCTCAGACAATTGTATCTTTAAAACAGAACACAGATGTCAGGTGCTATTAGTGGTCAACTTTCCTGATATATTTTAGGTAGATTTTTTATACTCTATGACAGACACTGGGACAAATTTCTAGAAGAATAACAGGGTTTGTGGGAAATCTCAGCCACTGCTGTGATAATTTTCTCTTTTGTGTTACAACATCAATATACTGCTCACATGTGGTATCAGTACCTGACTACCACTAATTTTGAGAGGTTTTTCTAGTGTACTCTTGAGAGACACAGTTAAACATGTTACCATTTACATCTGGAATTGCAGAAAAATGGAATTTTCCCCAGGAGCCTTTCACAGCACTCACAACAGACACAGTGGCAAAACTTTTAAGTTACTTTTAAATTACTGAGCCCCTTTGACAACAACAAAAGGCTTCCATTTGGTTTTAAAACAGAAGGGAGTGAGAACACTCAGATCGATGTAAGAAATGAGTGTTGACCACAGACCTGAACTGCCAATGGTGTCCTCTCCTATGATGAGGAGGTACACTATGCTAGAAAGCCATTTTCACCTCAAATTTCCATGGAAATCCAGTTTCCAAAGGCTGATGATTTAGTGTTCACTCCTGTGATGCCAGAGGAGTGCATGGGTGGCTACAAACACTCACCTCTGTGAACTGCAACCTCCCAAAATCACTCGGTGGACTTGCAATCTTGAAGACTTTCTTGGGCATCACCCAGGTTTCCAAAGTTTCCAGTTTACTGACAGCCAGATTGGTTGCATGGTGCCTGATCAGGAAGCCTTGGAAACGGTCAGCAAGGAAGTACAGGTGGATGGAAACTGGATGGCCCATGGGGTAGTATCTGTAAAACAGCACATGCTCAGCAGTTATGTAAGAGAATGAAATCTCCATTTACTTGGAGCTAGTGGCTTAAGAAGCATTCATTTCAAATAGAAAATCCACCACTGTACATTAAGAGATTTCAAACGTGTTCATGACTCATTATCAAATATTTTAGGCTGTTCCGATTACCCCGTAACATAAAAATATGTTACTAAGAATACAGGCTCATTAATTCCATATCCTCAGCTCAAAGCTCTTTAGGAGTCCTTCTGTGTGCCAGAGAGCTCCTCTCCCTCACCACCTCTCCTGGTAGAAAGGGGCACCCAGAGACACTCACAGATTGTTAGGGTGCAGCCCTGTTTGCTCGGATAAACTGTAGGATAAAGGATGCCCTAGGATTGTGCCTGTGCTCCAGAGCTGCCTTTCCTGCCCCAGCAGGGTCAGTGCCTGTCTGCACAGGACAGCAGGGAGTGCTGTGTGACCAGGCACTGACCTCTGGGCCCCCTCCATTCCCAAAACCCTTCCCCAAGGGCAGGGCTCTGCAGGCTGGCACTGCAGTGAAGGACACCAGGATCCTGTCCCCATTTTAGGTCTCTGTATTTTAGGGAAAAAACTTCACATTCTGTAAAGACTTGAGATTGCTTTTACTCTGATTTTTTTACTCATAATCAAAAAAAGAAAAAAAAACCCTTGAAAAAGGTCAAATAACTGGGCAAAACCAATCATTGAGAGATCTGGAAGCCTTCGGTTGCAGCTGAGATTTAAAGACATTGTAGTCACAGCTTCAAATAATTAAAATGTATGGTTGATTGTCTGCTATGGCCTCAGAAACATCTGTAACAATGTTTGGGTACATATGGATGCATAAATAATTAAAAATGTGTTATTCATAGCTCAGAAATTTAATATTTTGCTACTTTATAGCACTGACATTAACTGCAAAACAAGTTAAACCAACCAGCATCACACCTTCCCAGTAAGTCAGCCAAGCCTGACTCCTCAGGCTTGTTACCACAATTAAAGGATGAGCACTAAGGATGAGCACCAGGGAGGACTTTCCATTGCACGAGGTCTGCAACACCCCAGAAGGGACTCTTAGAGCTGGAGAAATCAACAAAGGAAGACAGGGTACCAACAGGGCCAGCACTGATGGACCGAGCAAAACCACTGCAAAGCTACAGCCAATGCCAGCAACAATCTGACTTCTGTTCCCAGTACTAAGACCTCCTGTTTTATATGTGTGCAGCAGCAAATATTTACAATATCCTTGAAATAGACTGAGTAAATTGCCTCTTGGCAGCAGAGAGTAAAAATGCCTAGGGATGGAAAAAATGAATTAAATCTCAATCACACATTAATGTAGCTCCCACGGAAGATGCTGACACTCCATCTCCTTTGGAACCCGGGCAGTCTGAGGGGGGCATGGCCCTGCTTAGGACAGTGTGCAAAGCAGCTGCTCTTACAAACATCTCCTGGGCTGCTGTGGGTGGCAGCATGGGCCTGACTCCAAGGGGGATCTGAGGCAGGAGCTGCTTTCCTCCCAGCATGAGCAGGACCACCAGCCTGGGGCTGTGCTCAGCCCCACAGCAAAGGGGATGCCCACTGTCGAGGGGCTCAGCCCAAACCAATCCTGCCATTACTGCATTAGAGGCATGCAAAACCACGAGAGGGAAAGAGGAAAGGTATAGGTGCAAACACCCAGAAGGACAGCACAGGATCAGAAGAGAGGAAATGTGAATCATAAACCTGAAGATCAGCCATGTTTCTCTGATCTGAACTGGATGCTGACTCACAGTGTCTTGAGGGGGCTCAGGTAGGTATGAAAACGAAGCCTCCACTCGGTATCACTGTTTGCAATTCCTCCCTGCACTGTTTCATGAGACTCCAGCCTGCTGAAGGAGCTGTGCTTTATCCTGGAGACAGCTGCAGTCACGGTGTTCCTATCTATAATCTGAGCAAGCTTGAAAAGCACCTTGAATTCCTGTACAATGGAAAGCTCCTCAGAAACAAAAGTGATAATTGATATAAATCAGCACCAGAATACTGGCAAAAGGACTGAGAACAAAAGTAATTCTCAAATTATTTCAGTACTGGTTATACATAGTCCCCATCCTCTTTGCTGGCTTCACTCTGCAGGACAAATGACCCAGGACTTCCTCAGGTCTGCCTTTATTTCATAGAAGGAAGGCATGCTACTAGTGATTATTTCTATCTAATTGTTATCGATCTTTTATTGCTTTGCACCGGTAACCTTCACTGACAAAAGTCTAATAGGAATCTGGAGCACTTATTGCCACATCTTTCTAAATGGGGCATTGCTCAGCACTTCCATGACTAATTTAGGAAGGTCAAGGCACATTTGGTTCCCTCTTGAGAACACAACATGGGCAATGTCCATCCATCAAAGCACATGGAGTGTTTGCTGATTTAGGCTCTATGTGTTTTCTATTAGGATAAAAGTGGGCAGGCTCCAGAAACACATTCTGAAGATGGAATTAAGAGATGGTAAAGTAAGACTTAAAAAGAAGAACCATCTCTGCTTTGAATCTAAACAGCTCCAGATGTGTTTGCAGGCAGCAAACATCTACCATGAAGAGAGCTTTTCTATGCAAGTCAAACTTCAGGAATTCTTCCTTTAAATCCCTTTTAGACAGAATTCTTCTTAGCCAGGCTTAGAGGTGAAAAAGGAATCTAGAATATAGGGATAATTTCCTTTTAAAGAATAAGGAATTTCATTTGAGATAAATATAACTACCTATATATAGATATATAAACACCTACGTATATTTTATGTATTTGATGCTAATAGATCTTACCAGTTGCAGCACTTTTGGCACAGAGAGCTGCACCAAGCAGGTGAACTGAGCCAAGCAAACTCTCTGCACTCCATGTGTGCTCCCAGGGAAACAAACAAGCAAGGACCATTAACCTGCCTGTGTTCAGATTTGTTCTGAAATCCTGTCCTCTGCTTTTGGTAAGCATAATAGAGGTGAACATGACCTCTGCTGCAATCACACAGAGGGTTTAGGAGCTGAGGCTATAATACACTTGCTGAAATTAATCAAGGGAAACGCAGCAGTGGGGGTAGCACTGCCCAACTGGATCCTGTCAGTCTTCATCAGGCTGGAGAGGAGCTCCTTAAAAGTGCAGCAAACAGGTCACATAATGTCAACCCGGAATAACCAAGGCTTTATCACGGCCATAAATACTCCTGGAAATCAGCGCTGCGCACTTGCAGCTGCCTGGCTGTGCTGGTGGCCATAGGCTCCAGGCAGCACAGCCGAGCAGAACGAGTCTCCCCGGAGCCTGGCGGTGCCTGTGTCCCCTGCAGGAGCAGGGCCAGCACTGACCTGCAGCTGTTGTCCCCAGCAGCGTGGAAGGAGGTCTCGGCCCTGCGCAGGCCCAGGCGGGAGAAGGAGTGGAACATGGTGAGGGCCACGTCGCTGAGGGCGCCCGGCCCGTCGGGCTCCTCGTACACGTTCTCCCAGTAGGAGCGCAGCCCCGGCGTGCCCGGCGGGTAATTCCCGTACAGGAAATAGTCCAGCTGCCCAATGATCTCCTGGTTCACCACCGCCTCGAACTTGCGGGCAAAGAAAGTTGGCCTGGCAGTCTGCTGTTGGGACAGGACAGGACAAAGTCACTTGTGGCCACAGAGAGTAACACAACTTTCACAAAGACTGTGAGAAGATCAGAGAAAAGAATGAGAAACAATTCTTATCTTAACTCGCTGCACCTGGTATTGTGAATGTAGCCATGATATTTTCTGAAAAATCCTTTCCTTAGGATTTTTTTCTCCTGAGAAGCTGAGAGGCCTCAGAAACAAAATGATTATCTGCTGCTGTGGAATGCAACAGGTGGATCTGTGATTGGGCTCATGTGGTTGTTTCTAATTAATGGCCAATCACAGTCCGGCTGTTTCAGACTTGTTGGTCAGTCACAGGATTTTGTTATCATTTCATTCCTTTCCTTTCCTTGCTAGCCTTCTGATGAAATCCTTTCTTCTATTCTTTTAGTATAGTTTTAATATAATATATATTATAAAATAATGAATCAAGCCTTCTGAAACATGGAGCCAGATCCTCATCTCTTGCCTCGTCCTGGGACCCCTGTGAACACCACCACTGTGAACATGTGGAATGTGTTACAGAGATTTGTTTACCAAAGGGTGCTTTCTTAATTAGCCAGTGGTGATGGTGTTTGGACTGGAGGACCAATTAGGTCCAGCTGCATTGTAACTGTCTGTAAGAGCAATGGATTTCTTAATAAAGAGATTATTAATCAGCCTTCTGTGAATCATGGAGTCTATGCTAATTATTACCCAGCCAGGGGCCTGTTGCAACAATAGACACCGAGTTCCCATTTTCAGACATGGCACTCTGTCTTAAGCAATGGGTTGTCTCCATGGGCAAAGATGACTTAAAATGTCACCTTTGGGACCAATCATCGTTAGGGGTGATGTTAAGATTCAGCTAAAAACTACATAATTACTCCATGAAAACCCCTTCAGACCAACAGGCACCCTGTGCTGCCTGGCTCAGGAAGGCTCTTCAAGTGCAGGAGGGCTGGGGAGTGCTCTCCAAAGCCCCGTGTTGGCCTGGAGACAGTGCAGCACTGGCACGTGTTACGCAGGGAGCAAAGTGGACTGAGGCACTGAGGCTCAGAAGAGGCAGAGCAGCATTTTCTGTGTATGGATTTGCTGCCAGGAGGTGATAAGAGGTCTCTGGGAGAGGTGCCATTTGTGGCTGTGGTTTCTTTACTTCTGAATGGTTCTGCCCAGATTTTTTCTCAGTGCTTGACACAATCTTGCGCATATAACTGCTTTATATGCTACTCAATTACCATTAGCTTTCAAAAAGTCTTTGTTTTGCCTTGTTCATACTTGAGCATGGGTCCTGAGGTGCCAAGGAGTTCAAGAGTGTCCCAGATGGTTGGAAAATTCTTTTGAGGATGCTCAGTTTTGCTCTGAGATGGCGCATGCTGTGGGCTTTGTGATCTCGGCTTGTTTTGTGCCTCTGTGGGAACAGCAAGCCCCAGTCTTGTGGTGCTGTGTGCTCATGTGAGGGGCTCTCTCACCAGAACATGTCAGAAGCTGCCTTTTCATCTATTCTAATTTTGAACTGTCCTTTCCAGCTCAGTTTACCTGATTGTTTTCTGAAATATCATTGTGGGTTTGCAGCCTGGAGCAGGTCAGGCTCTGTAGTCTGACAGGAATTTTTAAAGATTTGCCATTTATTCTGTGCTGGAGAATTCCCTGCAATTGGTGTTTAGGACAGCAGAGCCTCCTTTAGATAACATCTCATTTGCTCTTTTTGTGAGTGCCTGTGTCACTGACTTCAAGCGTGCCTTGTAGACAGCACATTACAGCAAAGAAAAGATCTCTGTTTCAGAGCAGTCATCATTTCTGTGCTGTAGGGTAACACATTCCCCATCCCACACAGAGCCTGAACAAACATGCTTTATGCAGGGAACCCCGAGGAGCTGGAGGGATGGAATTGCAAATGTGGTGACCTTGAAACAAGTGGCTGTTCATTCTCAATAGAAGATGCACGGGCCAGATACAGCCTCGAGACTGAGTGCACCCCGGAGCACAGGACTCGCTCTCATGTCTGCCTTGAGGAAACTGTCTCAAAGGAACTGAATAAACCTTTCAAGACAGTCCTGCCAAACCTGGGTGATCAAAAACTCATGACTAAGGCTCCCAAAATCATGAGATAAACTTTAATATGATTGTGCTGATGAATATAATAACGAAAATGGATTTGCCTTGTGCTGTGTAAGTCTCTAGCACGCACACTGATCAACTTCTAAGCTTTTTTTAAAGATGATAAACATTGCTTAAAGCTGAAAGCTAGGAGTGTTGTGAGTGATGAAAGCACCTGAGCTGGAACATTGGAAAAAACCATTTGCACAAGAAGTTACCAAGTAATAGTGGTACAGTCAGAGATGTGTCAAGCTTCCCTCCTTTCTAGCACAGCCAATTACCAATGCCAAGGAGCTTTGTGACCTTACCATGCAGTGGTATGTCTCCAGGGCCAAAACATAGGAGAACTTATCTTTCATTCCCCTGAAATTAAGATCAGAGCTTCCTCACATCTCTTTCTCCACCTGCCTGATGGAGTGAAAGCTTCCCTTCTCTCTCCCTGCTGCAGCCATGCATTCAGCCAGCTCTCCACCCCAGTACAGGGGGAAGAGCCTCTCTGCAGGTGTGTTCAGTTACCTGGAACCGGTGGAAGTCTGCTGGTTTGAAGTCATTGGGTGAGCAGCCACACCAGTCAACAATGTGCTTGTACTGGCACTTGCAGCCCAGCTTCCTGTTCCAGTTGGTGATGCGCAGGTTGTTGTCCACCATGGAGTCACAGAAAGGGCTGTTCTCCAGCACGGTGTGAAAGAAGGACTGCAGCAAACACAGAGCACATCACCACATTTAGCTCCTCAAATTTCCATTTTCTCCTTCACTTCAGCTCATGGGCCCAAGCCTACTGCAGGTGAACTATTTTAGTTTGAAATGACAGGGTTAACAAGCTCTGTTGTTTTGCCACCTATGAAACACACTCCATGTGCCTGTATTCCACAGAGCATGGAAAAATCACAACCCTCTACAGACCCAACCAAACTGTAAGAACACACAGCTAAGGTCTTGCTCCAATAACCTGGCACAGAATAATTGCACTTCTGCAATGACCAGCTTTGGGCACTGGCACCCCAAAGGACTCCAGGAAAGGCACCAGTACCAGCAATCATTTTATTTTTATTTCAGCTGTGTGAGCAATTCTAAGAAATGCTCATTATTTCCCTTCTGTAAGTTGCTCCCTGGTCTAACAGATTTAGACTATTTTTCTGAACAATGTACTAATGGCATATTTCAAGTTGTTTCCCAAAACAATTGTCAAAACTGCACTATCACCCTGGTTACTCTGATAAAAATACAGTCTCAGACAGCTCTTATGTGGGTGTCTATCTCCAGCACTCTGAAATGCATTGCTTCTCGAGTGGCTTTGTTCTGAAACACGCAGTTCACTCTAGGCACCAAAAGGACATTCTGCCTCCTGCATTTACGTCTCAAATTGTAAGTCTTTATTTGCTGACTCATGGCAGCATGGAATTCCTATTGGGCAATCCTAATTATATCATCATAATAACAGCTATTACATAAACCATGTGTAAAGGGGATGGATATAGCAGGTTAACAGGTCAGTGAAGGCAGGGCCATTTTACAAAACCAGCTATGTATCTTGCAAAGAAAACCTTATAGAAAAAAGCTATGGAATACCACCAATTTTAGCTCTGCAAGAGACCATTTTTGGAGCAGTGACTTCTCTTTAAAATCAGCAATAGTAAGATCTATAAATAACCAGCATAACATTAGCATGGCTGGCCCCCAAATAATCCCCCTACCCTTTTTAATGTTAAATGACAGCCCAGTGAATATGGATTTTATGCTTGAACTGTTTGGTTAAACCCATAAAGGCATCCATTCTCATTCAAGCGAGAGGGGGAAAAAAACCCTACCCAATTACCCATTGCCCTGTGTCCTTTTATAGCAATACAGGAATTTCTCTAGATAATGGATGAAAAGGTTATCAGAGAAGAGAAAAAAGGTGATTTTTAACAGAAACGGGATTAAAAGCAGATTATGCAACATGTGTGGGGAATAATAAACCTCTACCAAAAGATAACAATTGCTGTGCTCCACCAGAAGCTAACGAGCAAGATTTGCAAGATCGGTGTCACCCATCCCTCAGAATGTTCAGGAAACAAGGCAGTTATGGGTTTAGAGGCAGTCATAGCTCTTCCTTGGGCTGCAGGATGTGGAGCAGAGGCTGGCAAGCCCGGGGAGCAGTGTACCTGCAGGGGCAGGTGTAGCACAGGCTGCCAGCCCCAGCTCTGTGCCCTCCCTGCAGATAGTGCACACTGCTGGCACATTGCTGCGCGCCAGGCAAAACCCCACACTGCTGTGCACTCCCCTTCTGCATCACTTGCAGCCAGAGCGACTCCTGAGTGATCTAAATGATTTGTGACTGTGCCTTCTGGCTGAGTTTTGAACAGAACAATAAACCTTTGTTTGCAGGGTTTATATTTTTAAAGAAAAGTGCTGGATAATAGCAAGGAAAGCTACTTATTAAGACAATTCGCCATCTCTAATATCCTTCAAAAGCTTTTGTGCAGGAACAATTTGCAAGCAAAGGGCAGCTGGATTTTGGTTGTTCAGTAACAGATTAATAGGCTTAGAAGTACAAAACAAAGCCACTCTTTGCAAAAAAGTCCCACAAACAAACATGGCAATAAACAACTGCAAAAGATGTTCTATCCCTACAGGGCTTACTCATTACAGAAGTAAAATTTTCATTACCCACTGTGGGATGCTCCAAGCCCAGTGACATCAGGTGAAAGCCCCTCTCATTTTGGTCAGATCTTTGGGACAAGCACAAACACTGCAGGTTTGAGCACAGAGAGGGAACCTTTGCATTGACGTACCTCGGCAGGAAGCAGCGTGTAAGAGTAAAACCTCTTCATCTTTGTCACCAGGTCATCATTGGAAAAAGTGACATATTCCACAAACTTCCTGTTCAGGAGGAACCAGTCTGAGCCCCCATCCACTGTGATTCCTTCTGGGATCTTGCGGTCCCCCAGGCGCCACATGTGCGTGTCACACTCCAGGAACAGCCGGTCCAGCCCCTGCTTTCTGATAAATCTGAGGGAATGCAAGAGCAGCCATTAAATGTTAATTTGTAGTTTGCTATCATCGGGAGATTTATAAATAAAAAGCTACTTTAGCAAACAAAAAAGGATCAGAAGGTCACTTGTTTATATTTCTGTTCTACTCATAAGTAATGTAGAGAGGTTTAATAAATGATTAATCAGTTATATGTTCTGTTACAGAGGCAAAGATCAACAGATTGCTTTTAAATATTATTTACACCTTCTGCTGTCCTCAGGCTGTGCAGGTGACAGAACTCTAAGGCAGGAAAGTCCATAATGTTCATTAACTCTGAACAAACCACCACAGAAGAACTGCAACATGAACAGGAACTAAATCCATTCTTCTCTCTCTAAATAAATTCAGTTTTTAAAAAACAGAAAAAGGTACATAAAGGTAAAATGACCAATTTTCTCCTATGCTATTATGTCATTTATTTTTCTACAGGGATATAGCCAATAAGGAAAAAAATACCATTGTATTGGTCTTTGCTGTAGAATGAGCAAGTTTGCTCCATTTTCAAGTCTCTGGGGAGCAATGTTTTGTTATTGCTGAACCATGAATAAGAGGAGCAACTGCAGAACTGCAAAGTTATGGAAATGAATTATTTGAAACCAATATAAAAGAAGAAAGCTGGGAAATCAATCTGTGTTTGAAAACGCTTTGGACTGAATGCCCACTCATCGTTTGAGGCTGTCTGATCCAGGTTTGTGTTTGTTATTCCATCTGGGAATGGTTTCCCTGAAGGAGAAGCAGGGCAGCTGTGAATTAGCACCGAGGGGGGCTGAGCACCATCCACCCTGGCTGGATGTGAGCACTGGGCACATCCCACATGTCCTGAGCAGTAACAAATGCTCACTGACCACACACTAGAGCAATCCACAGCCCCCAGACCTCGCTGGGTGCAGGACCTGCAGGATAACAGCAGCTGTGGCAAGAGCCTTCCCTTCCTGAACCTCACACAGCTGTGCCAGGGCATTTCAGGATTAGCAAGCCAAGATGAAATTTTAGTAGTCCTCAAACACATGCTACTGAAGGTAAGGGAAAAGAATGAAAGTTAAGGAACAACAAACACCAGAGCTTTCTGGAGTCCTGCATCTGGAAACATGAGCATTAACCCCGTAGGCCAACTCCCTGATTCAAGTTCTGTTCTGTACCAATCAAAGAACTGAGATGCAATTATGAAATGGTGCATATTAATTTTCAAAAGGACCGTAAATGACTTCAGGGTCTATGTCCTACTGATAGCTATGTCTCTTTTCACAGTATGAGAAGAGCTCCTCTGTTAACACAACAGCGCTGAAAACGCGTAAATGAGAGTCGAGAAATTTTTCTTTCCATGAACAAGTTTCTAATTTCATGTTCCATTATGAAGGATAATAGAAAAGTCTTGCAATTTTAATGCAGTGCTCTGGAATGTAATCTTCAAATTCAATATTTATGCAGTTATCTCCAAATCAAATATTAATGTGCCTGAAAGTTTGGTCATTTATTTATTTCTCTTCAAAACTAAATGCTCATTAGAGTTAATTATTTTAAGAAAATAACAGACCTTTATCGACTATATTTAAATAGGAACATAAAGTTTTTTTCCATGAAGTAATTTCTTTCAACTGCTATCTCTACCAATTTATCACCCTTTACTCTCCTTTTCAAACAGAAGGTTCTTTGACTGCAATAGAAACCCTCAAACAGAAAAAGCCACCTGGCTATTTCCAAAACTGCTCTGCATAGAAACTGCCTCAGCCTGTGTGACATGATCCAGCTCCAGCTCCCCTGTACTGTAACAGCTTCAGCCTTTTTGTCTGAACTTGGCAGCAGAGGAGCATGACCACGCTCCAGATGAGAAGGTCCCAGCAAATCCTGACTCACAGCCTCCTGTTTTCCAAAGTAGTTGACAGGTTCTCTTTTTTCTATACATGCACAGCTCTTTTTTTTTTTTTTTTTTCCTAGCTAATGGCTTGGAAAAGCACATCTCAGGATATGGAGTGAAATAAGCCAATTCCTGGAAGTACAATTGTTTTCACAACAAACCTCAGCCCCCAAATATACAACTGGGTTCCTAGAAGAGAGTAAATGTACTTTCCAATCACTTACCCTCCAGCAAGACAGCACAGCCCAGCTAAAGAGCTGCAATGCCTTTAGAGATCTCCTAAGAAATGACCCTTTTGCTTGTGCTTCTCGAAACCCTCCTAGAAACATCACACCAGGTTTCAGATACGTAACAGCTGAAGAGGTGTTTTTCAGAAGGATCACCCTTACTGAACCTCTTCACACACAGTCACAACACCTCACTGGAATAAGGCAAATTTGCAATTATTAGCAAAGCAAATCATTTCTGTGGCCTACGAAGCAATGATTTGTCCGAGGGGCTGTGAAGACACAGCTCCCCACTGGGTGATGGCTTGCTGCTCATTTATGTTCCTTGGCAGCCAAGGGGACCAAGTGTATTTCAGATCTGCTGGAAGCTAAATAGGAGAGGCTGCTGGCACAGAGAGCTGAAGAGCAACCAAAGTGGAAAAGGTGGATGAGGTTCCCTTTTGTCCCTCTGGGCTCTCTGCTAGGATGACTGATGCTCCCAGCTACTCCAGCAATAGAGATTCTGGCACTCAGGCAGGCAAGAACTTACTCTAAGCATATTGAATACTGCCTGAGGGAAAGGGAAAGGGGTATTTGTATGCCACATAGGCCTTCCCAAGAAATGAGAACCTCTTGGACACTACAAAGAGTTCATAAAGATTCTTGACTAGCCATCCAAGAATGATTGCAGCCACCTCTGAAAAGAAAGATAGGGAGATGGAGGGCAAAAGCATGACCCTACTGATTTGTTTCTAGTCTCATGCTGTATTTCATTAGTTTCTGGTTATTCTCAAGGGAATACCAAATCAGTAAATTTTATGAAGCCAGGCCAAGCTTCATAAAGAGCAATGAAATGCAAAAAAAGGGTGGTGTTTCCTCTTGTCTTTCTCTCTTGGGTCTCAGAAAAATGCTTGCAGATAACTCCCAAATTAAAAGTAGGGGGGGAAAAAAGGCTTAGTAATAGCATTTCCTTAATCCTAGTCAATGTGGAAAAATTCAGGTGCTTCCTGAATGTCACCCTGAACATCAGGTAAGACTGGGATACCTCTGCCAGCTGCAAATGCACTGGCCAGAACAATGACATCCTACTGAACCAAGGTATGGTTGGCCAAATACAACAGAGATTATCATCAGCTGAAGACAACTGGCCTTTCTCCTAATCCAAAAGAAAACAACAGGAGGAAAACAATGATAGGAAAAGAGTCAACCACGAGAAAATCGAATTAAAAAAAGACTAGGATGAAGAAAAGCATGCCATTTTGCCTTATTTCATAGAACACTCACTCTTATGATTCACAAACACATCTTATGCTTCCCCTTATCAACCTTAATTCTTTCTAAAGAGCCTCCAGTTTTGAGGGCCTGGGGTTACACTCAAAAGTAAGGAGGAAAGACAGGATATTAAGAAGGTGTGTCAGCACCTGAGCTCAGCAATCAGACACTGACACACATGAAAGGTGCCACTGAGCTCTGTGTGTGGATGCAGCCTCACAGGTTTCAGAGAGTTATTTTTACACTTTGCTAAGAAAACTCCACTGCCTGCAGCACATGGTCTGTCACTGAGTGTAGATGTCAGTCCAGGCAGCTCATGATTGCAATCCAGCTCAAGGAACTCCTCTTACTTTGTAGTTTATTTAAATATTTATAAATGCATTTCAGACAAGATTCTAGGACTGTATAACATATAAAGCATTTGTAACTTGTGTAGCACATACTCCTACAACATGAGTATAAACACAGCTCAGCTCTTATGATATGTTCTAACTGCTAATAAATATTGCCACACAGTTACTTTATCAGCAAAAATGTCACAACCAAATATCCTCCTTTTTCATAGTTTTCTCCAAAGGACAGTGCAAACCACAGCAGCTTGTAGAGACCCCTGCTCCTGAATGCTCTACTTACACATTAAGTCAGAGAGTTTGCTGTTTTCTTTTTCCTGAAGTTTATGAATGAGTAAAACTTCCTAAAGTGTCAGAGGCTATCAGATTGCTAAATGCCATTTACCAGTAATTTTATCACTAAAGGGTTTTTCTGGAAAGAATATATTTTTAAGGTGAAAAGGTTTCTTCCTAAATGTTTCCTGTTTCTGGCCTCTCTCCTAGAAAACCTCCCATTGACATTTCACTGTTAACCAGGTGCACCTACCCAGGACCTCAGCATCATTATTCAGGATTTAAGAATAAGAACTATGAATAAAAGTTACAAAACTCCAATAAAACAATTCCTCACAAGTCAAAAGCCAATGTCAATGTCAAAGCAAGACTCTGTAGAGCTAGGAGCTCTGCTAGCATCATGTCCATGTTTCCCTGAGTGTATGTGGACAAGCTCTGCATGCTTTGACTTTATCTGCTCCTCTTTTCATTGTTTTTAGATGAAAATTTGAGGAAGAAAGTCCATTTCAGTGCAAAAAGTCAAGTAAATAGTTTTACAGATGAGAAATGTGAGAGTCACTTGCCAGCAGTGTTTGCACAGCCACCTTGGAAACACCCACCAGGGTCAATCAGCTGGGAAGCACAAAACAGTAATTTGCAGTTTAGGTGACCAACTAGAAAGCACTGAACAATAATTTGACAATCTTGACTGTAGCAGTTGCAAGAAGTAATTTGTGAGCAATCTCTAGGCTACCACACATATCCATAAACCAGGCACTGAAAAATTCTTTATAATAAACAGATTGATGAATCCCAAACCTGTGCAGGGCAGAATCATTCCCTGCCTGCTCAGGGCAGAAATCCTGGCCTCAATGAGTATGCTTAGTCCAGCTGACTCTGATTTCACTCCATTTCCATGAGTAACTCTATTCTACCAAGGGTTAAACAATATTTACATCTGAAATAATTAACAATTGGCTATTTAAACACAATGTCTCTATGGTACCAGCTATTCATCTGTTTTTCTAAGGCTAGGATGTTGCACTGTGTTTCCTGAGACCTTCCTGGCATGCTGAAAGCCTCCAGGGCTGATCCCCCACTCCCAAAATGGAGGTGAAGCTTGAAAAGGGGAACAGTGTCAAACAGAAATAGCACCTACTTAGTCTGTCAAGATGAGGAAGATTTCTACCCAGTATGACAGGCATCGTGTGGAAAGCACAGAACAAACAATTCCTGCTGTTTCAAAAAGCCTTGAAAATAACTCTCAGTACAGACAGAAATGATGGAAGAGAAAAAATAATTGTAACTTGCTTTTCAATGTGCTTTAACTGTGACATCCTAAATGCAATTGCTATGAGGTCAAAAATGTTGTGAGAGCAGAATTCTTATCTTTTGTTAATTCCCTTACTCAGGGTAAGGGAAACACACGAAGTGAACACATTCCTATCTCAACAATCCCCCAAAGCCTTAATGACAATGCAGGAAAAAACTTCAATAATATCAGAAAGAATTTCTCTCTTGACTGAATTTGCTCTAGTCAAAGATTGGGATTATTTATTGATTGGCCTTATTTCAGGAGCAAAAGCCAAAGCCATAAATAAGCACACAAACTGAAATGCTTTTAGCAGTTTTGCCCACTGTGCTAAACGCTCAGGAGTTACCAAGGAACACAAGGAAATGTCACTCAAATGTGATCAGTGTTTGTCACCTGCACCTCTGCATGGCCCACAGCAGAGCCAGGGGGCAGCTGAGCAGGGGGATGTGCAGGGCAGGGCAGGGCAGAGCTGGGAGCTCACAGCTGCCCCTGGAGCACAGGGATGGGCTCCAGAGCAGGACACCCAGGTGACACAGCCACCAAAAGGGAGGCAGAGCTCAGACATGCAGTTTGTGATATTTGCTCCTGGAGTTTCTGTGGCAGAAGCTGAACTGGAAGTGATGGGAACAAGGAGCTCCACTGGAAGGATTTTTTGGCAGTCCATGTTTTCAATGTATGTTAAACACTCTTATATTAAGAGTGCAGTTAAACCTGGGGCAGACTACTGCTGCCACACACTCTGGGCAATAGAAAGTTTAGATCATTTATATTGCAGCAAAAATGGTACAGCAATTTGAATATCTCTTTCAAGACACAAGTTCAGCCTGAAATATTATGTTCAATGTGTCCCTTCTCAATCAGTGGCATCTTTATGGAAGCCAAGCATCCATGGCACTTAGGGTATTCCACACGAGATGCTGTGGAACGCTGATGAATACAACATTTTATCTGGTCATTATTCCATCTCTATATGGACATGATTAGACTTTTCAAGCTCACAATAGGCACCTCATATGCTATATAATTTGTTTCTGCTTCTTTCATAAGCAATCTTCCCAGAATACCCATTTAATGCTTTAGTCCTAGCACATCTTTGCATTCTCTTTAGAAGAAATTTCTCATGATTCTTTCTTCTTCTCTGCCTTTTCCTACACATTAACTTCCACTGGTTTTGAAAAGCTTTTCTTTCCACTTTCTATCTTTCAAAGGAGAAGTCTCTTTCTCAGAGAAAGTCTTAAAAAGCCTCAATGTTTCTCAATATTTTAATGTTGCAGGCCAGGGAGCAAAATGAAAAACCCTCTGAAATTCTTTAGTTGTAGGAAACTTGCAAAGTCTATTTTTTGCAGTAATGACTCTACTAGGAATTGCCTTGTTTTGTCAACAATTCCATGCATTTCCTTGGGAGCATAAAGCTCGAGAGAGACTTTAAAAGACTTTCCTGTGGGTTTCTTTATCCCACTCTTCACTTACACAGTACCTTTTAAGCAATACTGAAACAGCTTTTAGAAGGTCAAAAATGAAATGGCTTCCTCTCACCATAAGGGATGTCACAACTCAAATGTTTCTGTTTCTTTTTATATTAAATAAGCAAAACTGCAAATTATAGTATGCAGAATGTAGCATGAACTCACCACAGACAGACTCGATATTAAACCTGACATTTTACCATCTGTTTGTCTCCAATAAATGTCTTCTCTGGAAGGTTTCTTGTCTCCTCACCTCCTTTCTAGTGACTGAGGGCAAGTGTGAGTCCCTTCTGTAAAGGCTTTCAAGCTACCAAATCAGGCCACTGACCTTTGGGTACACCAGGGCCAACAACATCTGTGCAGCTTCAAATGATGTTTCCTGTCATAACCATTGTATAAAATGCCTCAGGACCTCAGATGACAGGGCTGCAAATGAAGTGTGCTGCTCAATGTTCTTAGATAGCAATAAGATTCCTGATTATTTTACCAGTATCTCAATTTCCACCTCCTTCCTAATTCTGTCCTTGCCCCATAAAGGATGGCTACTACTTCAAACCTTCTCACTTGAACCAGGAGATGATCTTGCTGTATACTCTAAGAACAAAGAACATCCTGCTTAGTCCCACATCAAGATATATGGCTGCTTTTGTTTCTCTTTGCACTGACAGCTTAGAGCTCTGTTTTCCAAAACTGAGCAGAAATAAAAGCCCTACAAGGAGGTGAATTGTCAAGCTGAAGCTGTAAAGGCTTTATGGCTCCCCTAATGCTTAGCATAAAGCACTAAGAACATTTGAAAGTTAGCTGTAATGTCTAAATTTTTAAAGTGCAGTCTCTTTGCAGAGAAGATGCATGTTGCTATTTCAGTCACTACACGTCTCATGCAACTGTTGTGCTGAACTACTTCCAAGCAAAAAATAGATCTTAGTCCATGTGCTCCAGAACACTCAAGTGTTCTAAAAATTTAGCAAAAAAAGTATGAGGCTGAGGATAATTTGTGCCAAAGGAGCCACCAAATATGTGACATGAGCAGCAGTGTGAGTGCTGCTAGGACATGTGGTTAGGCTATTCCAACAGCAGTGACAATTAATCCATTCTTTCCCCTCGTGTTTGGGTAATTCACCAGTGCAATACACAACTGTGTTTACTGTGTGATCCATTTGCTAACCGACCACCAAACCCCCATCAATGCCATGCACAGCACACCAACAAACAGCCTGTGCCACTGGGGAAAAAAGGCATGTCTGAAAGGGGGTGAAACAGATGTGTGCCAGCAGTGCACATTTTGGGAATGTGCCCCAGTCCTTCGGTAGCTGAGGTTTCTCCAGCCTCTGAGAGCTGGGATGGGATTGTGATGCCCTTTGATACAGGTCACTAAAACCTCTAAAATCATCTGGAACCCAGAAAGAGGACAACACAACTGCTAAAACAGCAGTAATGAGGAGAAAAAATCAGCAGAAGAAAAGAATGTGGACACATACTAAAATTTTAAGGGTCTTTAGCTGTTTGTATTTTGCCTATGAGCTCAAGATTTCTCTAAGATCTAACAGCATCCAGCCTTCTCAGCATTTTTGTAGTGTTTCCCAAATGACTGCTGAGGAAAGGTTTCTATACAAACCCCCCCCTCTTCCTGCCTGCCATTGAAGATGTCGCATTTGACTATCTTTATGTTTTATAATCATCCAGGTGCTGCTCCTGCCAAAAAAGAAAAAAATCTTCTGTGTATTCCAAATTGCAATAGCTTATACAACTACCAGGTTATTCACCTGCTTTTAATAGTCTAAGACACTGAAAATAGGAGGAAATGTGTTGCCCACTAAGCACTATGTAACAACTCCAGCCACTGTGTGCAATTTCATTTCATACATCCACCTCTGTCAGGAAATAATGCTTCCAGCTGAGTGAAGGAGCCATTTTCATGTCCATTCTCTTTGCTGAAGCCACTAAAGGAAAATCAGAGTGATGCACTTTTTCATGACTTTGGCATAACTAAAAGAAAACTTAACTCTATAAAAGGAAGCCTGATTTCTCTCCTTATTTGGCAGTAAAACAAGCACTGATTGTGCACATGGCTTGAATACAAAGTATACTGTAATTGAGCTGTACAAGCCTTTCAGGTTTGAGATGGCACTTCTAATCTTTCTCTGTTGTATGATCCAAAGACTATGATGACTTAAAATTAAGAGTTTTCAGTTGTTTACAAGGCAGACTTGAAAAGCTTATTGATTAGGTGCCATTATTCATCCACAAATTAAAATTAAAAGTATCAGCAAGGATTATACATTGCTTTCAATTATGTTTAGATGCTGTGCTCCTGTATTAGTAGGTCCCATGTTTTGAGAAAAACACCTTGGACCAGCAAAATCATTACTGTACATGGGGCACCAGCCAATATAGGCCAGTGTCCTCTCCCTTATTATGGCTTCAATTAGTTGTTTTAAACAAACAATTCTGTTCCAATGTGTTTTGGATAGAATATCCAAAGGGAGTTTTCTTTTATTGCCCAATAACATGGACACTGGCCTGTGTTCTAAAAGCTGTACTTTATTTTTCCTTTTTCTAAACTTTTTACTGCCAACCCTCGAGGCTGTTGCTTCTCTTCCAGACCTTACTAAGCTCTTGGCCATGCCATTCTCTTCATGGGGTATTTCTATTCCCCTGGGCTGTGACAGGACAAAGCAAAGAGCAAAATTTAAAAACAGGAAAAATTAGTAGGGAAAAAAACCCCATCCCTTACTCTTAGAATGAGCAAATCATTGAGTTTAGCTGTGGAAATTCCCCAGGCAAAGGTCACAAGAGGTTGGGAGAATATTGTAAAGCAGCAGCACCACACAGCCTGTGCCCCCTGGGGACACTGGCTGTAGGACACAGGGTGACAGCCTAGGTGGGGCTCACCTGCCTGAGCTGCTAGAGGAATTTCAACCCAGAGCAATTCCCCACTCTGACTGCAGGGACAAACCTGAGTGGTGTGAGCACAGCTTACACACCTGGGCACTCAGTGAAAGTCAGGAACTGTGTCAGATGGGAGAGCAGAGGGTACACTGACCAGTTCAGTCAAGACTGAGTCACTCAAACACTAAACATGAAATATCAGGCTACAAGTCTTCACTTTAGACAATTCTCTCTCACCAGGTGGATGTAGAAATTCACTCACAATACAAACAGGGTATAATTACTTTTTGATCAGCTTTTGGAAACAATGGAATGAATTTTTACCCAAGACCAGCATTACTCAGAGGTGTTTGCAGCTGCTGGCTTGAGTGTGTCTACAGCTGCCTGGGCTGTGCAGGAGGAGGGAAGCCACTCTACCTCCCTGACAGAAAATTTGGGGACGTGCCAAGGAGCAATGTGAAAGGATCCATTCATCCAGCAGTGGTCAGCAGTGGGAGCACTTATGGGACTCAGGGATTAGGGAACTATGGCAGACAGAGATGGCAAATCTGCCCTCATGTCCCAGATCATGTTTCCTGATGCACAGGGAATTTATGGTAGAAATCCAGGGAAAAAAATAAAGCACAGTGACATGTTGTAATAAGCTAAAAGGTATTTAGCTGTTTATACAAAGAGAACCATTGAACTACTAAATGAGTTTGCTATTCCTGTGATGGAAGGACAAGTGGCACATTTGCTCATTTCATTATTAAATTAGTACCAGCTTAGTGTGTTTAATTGATTGAAATTGTTCTGATCCAGTTGAAGTTGGCATGTTTGAACCAGCCTGATGTTGGTGTGTCATAATCCATTAGTTATTTTCCTTTGCCAGCTCAGGGAATTTGAGAAGACTCAGGAGCACCAGAGGAGCAAGGAGGCAAGAGACCAACTGCTTTTCCCTGGCTCTTTCTCTCCTCTTTTCTACACTAACTGTGCTGTCCATCACTATTGCCAGCTAGAGCTGAGTCTGCCAATCACTCTGACATTCTGCATTTCCCAAACCAGGGACTCTCCTGTGAAAACTGTTGACTTGGCTTTAAATATGACTCCTCACAGGATTATTTTTTACTACCTGCTATAGAATTTGTGCATGCACAAGATGAATGCTTGTGAGGACTTAATTTAAACAGGAACATGACAGAATTGATAAATCTGGTGACAAGAGTAAGAATGGCCAAAAAGAGAGAGAGACTTGTGAGTTATTCTGCCTGCCTGCTGTGCTGAACACATGACTCACTGTGTCACATTCTCTGGGTACACTTGACATTTTACAGAATAAAGGGAAGACCTGGTGACCCAAGCAGAATAAAACAATATTTTTAGATGCAAAGCCACTGGGGCTCAGTGTATGGAATTGCTGGAAGTGCAGCAGGACTGCTGTTATGGTACAAAACCAGCAAAAAAGAGGAACACCAAAACTATGAATAAAGAGGAAAACAGGACCACTGCAGTCAGATGGGAAACTTCTTTCATCTGCAGAGGTTGTTAAAGCCTTTGGAAGATGCTGTTTGGCCACTGCTGCTCCCTCAAACCACAATGGAAAGTTTAAGTACTACTGATGTGTGGTGGGAAACAGAGCACATTCCTTCTCCAAGGCTTGTGCAGGGTGGATGAAGAAGGATTTTGATCCAAACTTTAGTAGACTGTGATAAGCTCCAGCCACCATCCTCATTCTTAGTGGCATTGCAGGCTGCCACAGGCTCCCACAGCTGGGGCTCTGCTGTGCCAGGCTGTGCTGCAGAGCTCAGCTAACCCAGCCTTGCCTGGGGCCACCAGGCCAGTGCTGGGCTCTGGGCAATTTCCACTTGCTCACAAAACATCAATCTGTGCTGAGTCCACAGGAGGATGCAACACCAGACTGCTTAGAGCCTCTCTCCCCACAAAAGCACCTCTGACTCTGCGAAGGAGTCGCTCTGGGCCAAGAAACAACCATCAGAAAAGGGTTTCCTCCTCATGCACTTCTCTTCCCTGGATTAGGGATTTCTTCAATCAGGTGACACTGGAAACTGTCACCATACAAGAATTCTCAGTGCTCTGGTTAAATTAAGGGGAGGAAAGGGCCAGCTCACCTTGCATTGTCCCTCCCATGGGATTTCAAGAAGTTCATGTCTCGGTATCTGGACAGGAATGCCACGAGCTGATCGTTTGTCCTGTGAGAGAAAGAACAAAAGATGCACAAATTACACTGTAAAAAACAACTGCATCCAGAGCAATTTATAGATAAATTGTTCTCATTTGGGGACCATTCTCAGATTCTGAAGGAGGTGGTTCCAAAAAAAACTTTGATCCTGCTGCTAAACTTCAATGACCCCCTCTGCTCAGGAAAGCATATTTGGAAGGAAGCACAGATTTATTACACCTTAACAAATTTCTTATCAACCCTTGGCAGGTATTTAAAGCACTATAACAGAGAATGCATGAAGTAATACTGCTCAACACTTCTTAAGTATGAAAATCCAGCTGCAAGATGACTGCACTGATAGTTCCATTTTACATGCTTTGCTAGATATTTCCTAGGGAGTTTGGTTCAGTATCTATTGGCATTTTATTTGTTTTCATTGTGTAATAGAGAAGAGGTCAAGGTTGGAATGCACAGTGCACAGAATTTTGATGTCAAAAAGGCAGTATAATCAACAGGAACAAAGGAATTTAGAAGGTTAATTCCAATTAGTATGACAGGCAATCTGACACCAGCATTTTCAAAATTTCAGCTGACATGTCCAAGAATGTATTTACATTGACAGCTTTTGTGGTCTGTTCTTTCTTTAACAGTGGAGCAAAAATGTTCTCTATTTACCTAGGTCAGCATATTTAGGAAAACTGAATAAATCACATTAAAAAAATCTTAATCTCCCGAATTGCATTTGAATCCACAACCTTATGGATACAACACCATTTAAGCAATGGTCTGTAATGAAGTTGGTAGCAGAAAGACTCCAGATAAAAGAGCTGTCAATACTACTGTATTTTGAAAACATTTCATTATTATAAGCCATAGAAAACCAAGTTAAACCTGAATGTGTTTAACTGTACAAAATGTGTTTAACTTCTGGGGTCAGGCTGCAACAACCTGGAAATGTTATCAGGCAAGTAAACTATTTTCATAATCTCATTGATATTATCTAGACCAAATGAATTATCTGTCAATCAAGCACCCTGACAGACAGGGCCCTGAGACCCTCCTCCTCTACTCCCTCATGTGAGCTGCAACACCTCCCAGGGTCAGACTCTGCATCTCCATTTGGCAAACTCAGAAACTGCTTTCTGTATAGTAAGCTGTGCAGATTTTCACATTTGCTGCTCCAGTGACTCTCCATCTTACTGGGATGAATAGGCATTTAGTGAATTTACTTAGCAATGCTTCCACATGAAATGGTTTCAATGGCTGACATCTTCGGGTGACTTTCTAGGCAAAAGCTAGCATGCAAAGATGATCTTTAGAAATATAATCAAGTTTGGAAGTGCTTGAGCTTTAATTTCCTTACAGGATAAAAATCAAATCAACCAAAGTAACAATCCACACCACTCAATAAAACATCATCCTTTCTAGATTGCTCACCAACCTGTATTTTGCTATTCAGCAGTACTCTACCAAGTGTATCAGGACTTGGGGCTGCCATACAAACTTCTCACTGCTTATCAGCTTTTAGGTAATTCTTATAAATGTCCAAATGATGCTTTAGCTCTCAAAGTAATCAATAATTGACCTTTTCTCTCTTCTTGAAAACACTAGAGGTATCTTGGTCCTACTTTGAATATTTTTAATTTTTTTGTTTTAATGAACTCATACAGAGTTTTACTCCTTATCAATTAATATGCTTCGTTTCAAGTGTTGACAACATGGAACTGAAACATCATAGGTCCATTTGGTAACACTTTCTAGTTAATTGACATTTAGATTTATGCAGTCAACCAATTCTATGCTCAGCATGGCACCACACTGAATTTCTATTAAGCTTTCATTCAAAGTGCTCCTTCTGGCCCCAACATCATGAGGTTGCTGCACATCACCTCTGACTTATTCCACCAGAAGACATTAAAGAGAAAATCAAAGGTATTGAACACGCCATCGATGATAATGCATTTGTTCAAATCCTCCTCACCTTGCAGAAACCTTTGCCTTGAGGGGCAGATTTCCTAAATGCCTCTGGCACAGATTGCTGCCACACTGCTTCACATTCAGCAGCAGAGTCTGTGCCACAGCAATGCCTCTGGCACAGGCTATTTCCAGTGCCTCTGGCACAGGCTATTCCCAGTGCCTCTGGCATCAGCTATTCCCAGTGCCTCTGGCATCAGCTATTCCCAGTGCCTCTGGCACAGGCTATTTCCAGTGCCTCTGGCACAGGCTATTTCCAGTGCCTCTGGCACAGGCTATTCCCAGTGCCTCTGGAACCAGCTATTTCCAGTGCCTCTGGCACAGGCTATTCCCAGTGCCTCTGGCACAGGCTATTTCCAGTGCCTCTGGCACAGGCTATTCCCAGTGCCTCTGGCACAGGCTATTCCCAGTGCCTCTGGCACAGGCTATTCCCAGTGCCTCTGGCACAGGCTATTCCCAGTGCCTCTGGCACAGGCTATTTCCAGTGCCTCTGGCACAGGCTATTCCCAGTGCCTCTGGCATCAGCTATTCCCAGTGCCTCTGGCACAGGCTATTCCCAGTGCCTCTGGCACAGGCTATTCCCAGTGCCTCTGGCACCAGCTATTCCCAGTGCCTCTGGCACAGGCTATTCCCAGTGCCTCTGGCACAGGCTATTCCCAGTGCCTCTGGAACCAGCTATTTCCAGTGCCTCTGGCACAGGCTATTGCCAGTGCCTCTGGCACCAGCTATTGCCAGTGCCTCTGGCATCAGCTATTGCCAGTGCCTCTGGCACTCCTTTGTACAAGGATGGAGATGTGGGCCTGCTTTTTCTCTAAGTAAGGCAATCAAAAGCAGAGATTTTCAGCTGAAGACATCACTGGGAGCAACAGCAACTCCACACTGCCAAATTAAATTCTGCTGTAGCTCCACAAATTTCAGGGATAATTCACTGAGCATAAATTTGGCACAAAATCTTTTACTAACTATCACGGTAAAACAGAAAGTAACAAGTGCAACAGAGCCTTCTTAAGAAGGAAATAAAGTCATGTGGAGAGGGAGGGTAGTTCATGCTACTGATTAAAAATACACTGATATTACATATCACACTCGTATCAATTTCCCCAGTGTAACACAGCACGAATACAGAGTGAGGAAAAAGCCCTTCTGCAGCTGGTGCCTGAGGCTGGGCCTGATGGATGCATCCACACAGCTCTCACTTCTATTTCCTTTTGCTATTAAACTCACTTGGAGGGCAAGGCACCAGGGAGAAGGATTTGTCAGCTGGTTACCTGTATCACTGGCAGGGAGGAGGGTGGCGTGAGTGTAGAGAGGCTGAGAGAAAATGGGCATTTCAGGTGTGCAGCACACAGGGAGAAATGCAAAATGAATCCTCCAGTGAACTCCAAGAGTGGAGAGAGCTTGTGTGTGTGTGGGCTGCCACGAGAAGATGACAAGTGAAGAAGAGTGATGGGAAACAAAGCACGCTTGAGTTCACTGGTGCAGATTTGGTGCTCAGCAAGGACAGGTCTGCCAGCTGGGATGGGGGTGCCCATCTTCCCCAGAGCCCTGCAGGGGTGACAGGGCTGGCAGGGGCACTGTGCCCACCTGCTGGGGAGCCACTCAGCAAAGCCCAGCCAAGCCCTGCAGGGCTGGGCTCAAGGATGGCAGCACTCACATGGGCAGGCAGTGAGGCTGCAAAAGGGACTCAACCCATGGCACTGCCCAGATGGGGATGTGGCTGAGCCCCCAGGCCGGGACCCTGCTTGGGATTAGGTCAAGATTAGAGTTACAGGTCTAAGGGAGAGAAAAAGGTGAGGACTATATCCACAAGGAAATTCAGAAGATATTGCCAAAGCAAAGCAAAATCTGGTACCAGTGTTTCCTCATGAGCAGCCCCTGGCCTGGGACTGAGGTGTCCCAGGGTGTGAGCAGGCAAACCAGGCACTCAGCAAGCACATGCTGAGCATGGCAATAATTTCAGAATATGGCCTATACACTGGAGACTGAAATGAACAACTGAAGAATGAATGGGGACTGAAATGAACAACTGGAGGAGAAGCAGTGACCTTGTGTTTGCACTGTCTGAGCACACTGGAGGTCTGTGCAGAGAGCAGCCCCTGCACACAACCACAGCCAGACCCTGTGGGCAAGAGGCGGTGCTGGTCTTGCTGGTTTTAAGCAAACCCTCCAACCCTAGTGACTAATCCAAGCAAAGAGCAGAGATGCCCTCAGTCTGCAGCTGTGAAAACAGATTAGGAAAGCTTTTGGAGAATATGAGAAAAGGAAATCAAGATATTATTACTTTTGGAGGATAGTGATGGTTAATAGAAATGTTCTGATTCAGCAAGGTACTTTAACACATGGGCAGCTTGAAGGATGGAGGGAATAGCAGGCACTTCAATGGGATTATTAATTAATTATTAATATGTCAAAACTTATGCAAGTTAATAACAATTTGGCTAAGTTAGATCAAAAGTTCAGAATCTTTTGGCAGCACACAGGTATGGAAACAAGATGGTTTGATTCTGTGTAGGAATCAGATGAAGGAAAGAGTTTATTAATGCTCTCGGTTTATTAATTATTCACCTTAATTAACTTAGGGCTATCCAATGGCAAGTCTGCTGGCTGCTTCACAAAAGGAGTTAGTGCAGGGAGGGGATTAGCCCTGGCCATGGTGAGCAGTGGTGGCAGCAAACACAGCAGTAGCTCTGCCTGGTGAGGGGTGCTGGAGAGGCAGGCAAGGATTACAAAAGCCGCTGAACAGGTAAAAAAGAAACTCAAAGGCAGAAGTGTTTAGGAGAATAGGGCAAGGAGGCTAATGTGGTTTGAAGCAGCAATGAAGGGCCTCTGCAGCAGGGATGATGAAGGCAAAGATACAGTCAGAAAGAGATAAGTCAAAACTGTTAAAGGTTCTCCCAGAGCCCAAAGCTTTGGTGTTTCCACTCGTTCCTGCCTGACTCATGCCCACAGTTTCCTTTCCCAGGACTCTGTGACTGTGTGAAGGCACAGCCCCACAGAACCCAGACCTACAGCAACCCCAGCAGCTCTTTGCCAAGAAACTGTTTCTACAGAAGGAAAAGACTGCAGAGAAAAAAAGGCTGTAATTATGGGGCAAACTTACCTCTTCAGAGTTAAGCATTATATTAACGGTTAATGTGGCTAAACACATTAAAACATGCAGATATACACAGAAGAGCCTGAAAGTGGAAGAACTGAACACCTTAAATTCTGCTACCTTCTTTTCAATAAATTCTTACTATGATACTTAAGCTCCCTGATTCCAGTAAGTTATTAATTTCATATTCATTAAGGCAGTATTGTAAGGTATTAGGGCATGCCATCACCACCAAGCCTTGTGGCAGAAGAGTTCCCTCAGCAGAGTTCCTCACCTGGCTGTTCCTAGCCTGGGCCATCCCTCTGTGCTCAGCCTGGCTGCCCAGGTTCTGCAGCACTGCAGGGCACAGAGGAGCTGGGGAGGAAGGAGAGCAGCCCAGGAGACAGGGAAGGGGTTTTGCCAATTGCTGCACACACCTGCACAGCACCCAGTGCACTCTGAAAGCTTCTGCTGGGGCACAGCAGCACTCAGGGCATCTCCCCACTCCAGAAAGGGATCCTGACCTGCTCTGGTCCCTCCAGTTTGCACACATGTGGGCACAGCATGTCCCCTTACAAAGGGATGCAGCAGACAAATGATTCAACAGAAAAAAGCAGAAACCTACAAAACCTCCTCCTGGAACACTTACAGCAGGATGATCAACCACTCAAATGCAGCATGAGAAGAATGTGGGAAAAAGTCTGCAGGGTTCAGCTTTCAGACTCTGGACAGACAGCCTAACCCTCTTACTGGTGCTCCCAAGTCCTCCTGCCTCTCCAAAGGCAATTTAGCACAAGGGGAGGCTCAGCAGAGCCCGACCCAGGCTGAAGAAAGAAAAAAACCCCCAACAAGTCTGCCATCTAAAAATGCAAAGAAAGGGGAAGGCTATACTTAGCCTTTGCTATCCATCACAGAACAAAGATTAGCATGGCAGCCTTTCTCAGCAAAGCTGATTCCAGGAACAACAGCCATTCATAAAACAAACCATAAAAATGAGAACAGCAGATATGATTTCAGAGGCCAACTGCATGAGGAAGGCTCTGGGTGACAGTTAATACCTCAGCTTTTACAACAGTGTTGTCTTAAATGGTTTGTTTTGTCTTTCAAGTCAGGTTTAACAGAGGAACAAGATAATGGAAGAAAACTATTGCCTCATCAGCTCAGCTGCTGGAGTGCTTGGAGATCAGAGCTGGGCTGGGAATTCACACCTGAGTATTTCAAAGTGTCAGCCTCCTGCATGTGGGTGCTGCAGGCACTGATCACTCATCACAAGGGATGAGCTCCTCTCCTGCAGCCCTGCCAGTGCTGTGAGATGCTCGAGACATTCTATTAGCAATACACTCATCTTGGCTGTGCTTTCAATTACTGCTTCCCATTCAACCACTGTCTGTTTCCTATGGAAAAGAAAGGAACTTGCATAGTCAAGAAAGAGTGGAAGTCTTTTTTGGATGGCACACTGCTGAATAAACCTCTTCTAGTGAGAGTACATAAATGCCTGGCTACAAAGGAGATCTGCTGAGAGAAAATAGAATATACTGCACTGTCTGCTTCCTGAGCCACTCCACAACCTATTTTCTATAAATTCAGACTTCAGATGGTATTTATAAAATAAATAAATAAGCCCACTGCTGAGAAGCAGCAGCACATGCTTAAATGAAAATCCTAAAGAGACCATATAAGAGAATTCCACCAAGGATTAATGAACAAATGTGATTAAAACTATCTGCAGTTGTGGACTGCTGCCAAAACGCTGCCAGCAGTGTTTGATATGTAAATGCTTAAAACATTTGCTGTGTGTACTGTCACTGATGCAAAGCCTCTATAGAGAGTTTCTCCATCTAATTAGAGATATTGGTTTAGCAAACTTTGGAGTCTATAAAACCCTCAATGTCTCATTATTCTTTTAAAATAGAATATTCATTTGTTTGGAATATTTTCCAGCTATATCCCATGAAACCCTGAAAGGCCCTTGGCTAATGAAAAACTCCAGCCCAGTATCAGCTGATAAACCCTACAGCTTTTATGATAATAAAATTCTCACCACATGCACTCATTAAAACTTTGTAATGTCGCTTTTGACTTTCTTTAAATATTCACTGGGAAAAAAGAAAATTACTCAATTTCCAATTATTTTATAGCACGATTTCAACACAAGCATTTAAAATCTCCAGGACCTTATCAAATACACCCTACAATGGTGCAATCACTGTGTCTCTCATCTGGTGAAGCCCTGAACAGTAAGTGCTGAACTGTAGCACATTTGGAGCTCTCCCAAAATGATGCAACTTTCCCACTGTATTGTCATAAATCACTTCATGGGTCAGGGCCCACATGTCCACGTGTCCAGAAGCAGGATGTGCAAGGATTACACACAAGGACAAGAGCTGAGAGCTGTCCTTAAGCTCATCTTCCATCTCTTAGGGCACAAGTACATTTACTAAGGAGACTTTTCCAGGCAGGCCAATCCAGCCATAACTCAGATTGTCCATCCCCACCACTGATATGTCACCAATGTTTAACTCACTGGTGTTTGTGTAACATTTTTACAAAATGCCCTCAGTCCCAGGAGTACCTTTGAATTGATCCTAGGGTTTAATTTGTCGGTGACAATGACATTTTCTCAGCATCCCTGCTGCTGCAGTAAAAAGTAAATAAGAAAAACACTACTCTGTAATACCATTTCATATGCAGCTCTTTTTCTCTGATTTTAAAGCCACCATAAGTTGCAAGTCACTATATTTTAGAGTAAAACTACAAAATACATTAAGGTAGTTTTCCTTTCATAAATCTAATTGTATGCAATTGCTAAGTCTAGATTATTTGTATGCCTAACAACAACAAATGCACTGAAAAATACTTGAATAACAAAGGCTTCTGAAGTACCTTCCAAATGTGCAGCTCCGTAAGACCTGGTAGACATGAAAATAATCACAGAAAATTGGCTACGTGCAGGATGACTTCTTCCCTACATAACCTGGTATTGATACATGTAGATCAGAGGTATTTTGCTAGAAAGGAAGGAAATGTTTCACTCTGATTTGTTAAACAATTTTCTATTTATTAAAGTTTATGAATCATCAGCATATCACCACCATTATTTATTTTTTCATCTTGCTGGCCCAGAATTTGTGTGCCTGACAGATAGCCTTTGCTAGAAAGGCCTATAAATGCCTATTTCAAATAAATATTTTTAAGTAAAGGCAGAGATGTGTGTCTAACTTAGATAAGAGCTAGAAAACTTGTTAAAGGCATATACTGTAGTAAAGCAAAATTCCTCTCCCACCACATTCACAAGAGATGTCAGTTTAGTTGAACTGCAGGAAAAAATATCCATTTCTATCAGTGCTGGCAAAAACTGTTTATCAAGCCTTGCTAGCATTCCCATTATTCAAATTTGGAAATTAAAATAATGCAAATCAGCACAGAAAAAATTACAGCAACGTGGGGTTTAGACTCT
Source organism: Agelaius tricolor (assembly GCF_023055355.1). Classification (NCBI taxonomy): domain Eukaryota; kingdom Metazoa; phylum Chordata; class Aves; order Passeriformes; family Icteridae; genus Agelaius; species Agelaius tricolor. The sequence continues at coordinate 8,384,162 of NW_027269279.1, forward strand.
TCAACTTACACTCTGATCTAAAATGCTCAGCATTCATAGAATCACATGATTACTCAGCATTATGTCAGCTCCAAACATAGAATCACAGAAATGTTCAATTTGAAAAAGACCTTTAAGATCATTGAATCCAGCTCTGCCAAGCCCATCACTAAACCACATCCCCCAGTGCCACTTTCCCAAGCTAAGGTGCCAGCCTTGGGTAAAGGAGATTTCCTTTTGGCAGTGCTGCAGTCATGTTCACAAGCAGATTTTTGTTTCACAAGTCGCAAGTTCAGGGGCTTGTGAAAGGTATTTAAGAGAGAGAACTGCCACATCTGCCTTCTTCCCATATTAATGATAGAATGGAGGAGAAGCAGCAGTGCAGGCAGGGGCAGGTGAGCCTGCCCACACTCCTGGAATCTTGTCACACTCAGGCAGATGGGCTCACACAGAGCACAGTGAGGCCAATGCTCCCCTTAGTCACTGTAGCTGACCAGCCACTAATAGCTGCCACTGACACTGCAGTCAGCAACTTTCCAAGGTAGCTGTGCTGAGGATAAATGGAAAGAATTGTGATTTTCATGGTAAAAAAGCACCAATTTGGTGGATGACATCAACAAGTCCAAATGTGAATGTTTTTAACCTTTTTCTATTAAGAGTGTAAGGACTGATTGAATGCAGAGTGTGGAGCTAATGAACACAAACTATCTGCTGACAGTTTGGCACAGAAAGGCTGTTTTAATATCACACAGTCAAAGGTCTATCACATTTTTGATTTCCACCAATAAGGAAGTTGAATGTTGACGTAAATGATCATTTTGATAGACTGTGAGCAGGAAGCAGCCGTGCACCTGAAGAGGTTACCTACACACACTGCTATTTACATTGAGACACATGTCTAAAGAGGATTCATGCCCAGAGTTTCTAAATTTATTGAGGTTATTTACTTAGTTTTAATCCTGTAAAGAATAAAACCCAATCTCCCTTTTCAGCATTTTTCTATTTTAAAACTTTTATGACAATAAGGGCTTTCTCTCACTAGGAAAAGAAAAATCCATGGAGTGGCAGAAACCTTGGAAAATGCACTTTCTGCCCAAAGTGCATCTTTGAAGAAAGCAGTACACAAATGACCCATATTTTGTTCCTTAAAATATTTTTAGTACCTTCAATAGTGAGACAAGTTCCCTCTTGCAGATCCTTTAATCAATGAAAAAAATACTTTTTTTCCTATCCTCTTTCCTACTGATAAGCACTATGCAAAGGACTTTATTCTGTTTTCATATTTGTAATTCTCCACAATCAGTGCAGTGCACTCACTTTATGCCTGTGTAAGCCAGAGCATAAACCCAGCTCTGTGTTCCTGCAATAGGCAGTGGGAAATCATAACAAAGGGTTTGTGGTGTTTCCCAGTCTAGAGGCTGTGAAAAGGTGTTCCATGTGTGACAGCATGGTAATAGATGAACATCACCTCTCACTCTCAGAGGTGCTCTGTCTTTCCCTGCCTTGTCTCATGGTAGGCAGTTCTCAATAGGAAAAATCCAAGCAACCATTACTTTCCATAAGGCCCATCCATTGTGTCAGAGTGGCAGCAAATTAACTGCTGCCAATTACTACAGGATTTCTAAAGCTGCTGAAAAGTATTTGCCAAGATAATTTGCCTTTCACAAAGTTGCCTTTGCCTGTTATTATAATAACAAACCATTCAATTTCCAATCACTGCCTCAGTGCAGGGATCAGGGTAGAGAATTCCCACATTAAAGTGCCATGAACTCTTGATGGGCCATGGCCCTATGGGTGCCAGAATATCACTTGTGAGGATGCTGCACTACAAAGAGTTAAGACAGACAAGATTATCCTATCTCACAAAAACATCTGAGTTCACTTAATATCTGCTGGAAAGCATCTGAAAAAAGAGAGAACTGAAATACTTGACTAACCAGCTGCTAATACCCAAGGATATTTAATTATTAAAAGTAAACATGATATAATTTTAGCTTTATAAAAGCACTGGGATTTTATTTAGTACAGAATGATGCTCACTGCTTTGTATTTTTCCAGTGTTTCTCTGCTGCTGCATATTCATGTAGAACCTCCTCTGCCTCCATGATACATCCCATTTTGATGAAAACAATAATCACTGATTAAATAAGCAAGTGGAGTGAGCTTCAGAAATGATCAAGTTCATTACTCAAATTAGTGAGATTTTGTATAAAAAGAAAAAAATCTAGATATTGGGCTGAATAGGAGCTTTTTGTTTGTTTATACTGTGTATATTTTACATTGCATGGTTTACATTCAGCGGTTTTTTTCACCATCTCTAAAATTAAATTATCAAGAGTTTTGTGCAAAAAGAGAAATTAAAATTAAATATGATTTAAAGCAACCATTCACTTCATCCAATTCACACATTCCCACATGCATCTGAAATTTTATTTGTACAAGTCAATATGAAAAACGATTCGCTAATTGTTGAAAAATGGTTTGATAGTTGTTGAGCAATTACAATTAAAAATGCTCAGTTCCTTCCAAGAAAGTGGGAAGAAAGAAACCTCCTTCCCCCTGCTTCTGATGGCAGAGCTCTGCCTGGTGGGGTCTGTCAGTCTGGGGGTGCAGTCCTGGTGTCCTGCCACAGCAGAGACCCTCCAGCACCCACAGCTGCCCCCCCAGGCCAGTTCCATGCCAGGGATGGCCCTTGCCATGGAAATCATCTGAATTACCTCGCACCTGACTGGCACAGTGCATCCCATCATATGAATACAATGATCTGAGCCACTGCCAAAACATCTGAGGCTGCCTCAATTAAAGCCATAAGCTGACACAAATAACCAATTTGGATTTTATAGACCTTTTAGTCTTCAGCTGTCCCAAGAATGCATTGTTGCAAGATTACCTGCTAGAAGTGACTTTGGGGCAGCAGACTTTTAAACCAAGATCAACTCTGCATTTGGAAGAGACTTGGCCCCAAACCAGTTCCTAATGTGGCAAAGAGTGCAATTATCCTGATGAAAGCTTAGGGATGCTGGTGCCTACAGCTGGTTCATCAAGTAATGCTGAATGATGGATATAATTAAACTGCGTGCAGCAGAGTGGAATGTGCTACAATGAACCATTTAGGGCCTCATCCCCTCCCATCAGCCTGGAGCTACAGATGGGCCATCACAAACAGTCAGTGGCATTCAGCACTGCTATTTGTACAGGCAGGTTCAGAGGTATCATACAAATGCTCTGTGCAGGTTGAGCAGAAAAGAAATATTCCACTGTAGTAAGGTGCAATTGTAAAAGCCAGCTAGTCCTTAATTCTAATTCAGATTGCACAGCAAAATATTGGTCTGGGATTTCTGATTTCTGCACTGCCAGGTCAAAGCTCCCACAATATCTCAAGATACAAAGTTCTGACCAGTTAGCACCAGTCAGGACTAGAAAGAAAAATAAAAAGAAGCTTTGGAAAAAGAGATACATTCTGCAGCAGATCCCTGAAGATGAAGAACACCACATACAGAGGTGCCCAAGAACAGCACACAGAGAGGTGCCCAACTCTCCTGTGAGCCACCCAAGCTCTGCAGCACTGGGCAGGCTCACAGATCCTGCATTTGGTCTACAGAGCTGCAAGACCTGAAAAATCTTCAACATCAAATACCATTCAACTCTTAGACTTTTAGCCCTATTTTCAAGGGAAAGAATTTATTCATCTGTCCCTCTCCTTCCTATTCTATATCACCACTAAAAGACTGAATCAGAACAACATTTTGGCTCACCCTTTAATGGCCTTTTGGTTCACAGCTATTTAAGAGTGACTTGGGAAAGGTATAACAGCACATGTTGTGTTATCTTCACTTTGAAGTGCCACCAGATATTATTTTGCAGCTGTTTTATTGTAAGTGGCATCCTGAAATCTAAACAAAAGAGTGTCTTAATGGCAATTTCAGCAGATTTTTAATTTCCTGAGAGAATTCAGCGGGACCACGAAGGGAGAACACATTTAAAATGCAATGCCTTTATAGGAACATTTCCCTCTTTCAAGCACTTTTAGCTTTTGGAATTTTTGTAATGATTTCACTGAACTTTCTAAAAAAACCCAGCAAAACTCAAATGAGTTGAAGACACATTCACATTTCTGCTCACAAACCCCAGGCAAACATCACAAGGACCTGTTCCTCTGCAGCTTCTATTACACAACTCAGACTTAATCCAAAGTAAAAGTCACTTGGAGCAAAGCTGTGGGAGAGCACACAAGGGAGAAAGTCACACCTGGGATTTCCCTGATGATCAACATCCCCCTGCAGCTCAAACTCCACTGGAGCTTCTTGCCCAGGAATGCAGTGAGCAGCTAAATGCCATGGGAAGGGCCTGCCAGGATGGGGCAGCTAGTGGGGAATTTTTCTAACCATGGTTTTGAAGTACAAAAGCCATTCTGCACAAAGGACTCTTTTCTTGGCTTCGTCACCCCACACTATTTGTCCACAAAGACAAGTTGTAAGTGAAAAACAGATTTTGTAAACATCCCTGGAGCTGTGAAGGAGAAATACAGAGCTGGCCAGATCCCTCATGCTGCTCACTGCCTTCCTGTGCCCCAACACACTGGTCACCCTCACAAAAATACTATTCCAGCCATTACTGGAGCATCCCGATGACAGAAGATGGAACTTTACTGCACATTATCCCAACATTTGTGCTGTTACTGTTTATAGATCAGGCTGAATGGCAAATGAATCCAGGCAGACTCACATTTAACTCTTTTTAGGAAACAGACTTTTTTCTCAGTCATAAATAAGTTAAAAAAAAAATTACATCCAGAAAGCAAATGGCAAACAGATGAAAACCCTTTGGCTCTCTGCTTGAGGACCTCCCTGTGAGCAGCCCCAGAGCCAAGCCAGAGCAGAAGGGGCCACCAGCCAGGCAGCCCAAGAGGGCTCAGAGGTGCAGTGCCCATCAAACTGCAGCTCTGGCATCTGGGGCTCTGGTCTGCCAGGCAGATGCCCCAGGGGCCAGACACCAGCTCAGATGCCTCAGCTCTCATGGGAGGAGAGAAAGGGCTCCGTGTTCACACTGTAATCAACAGTGCCAATGCTGCCAAGTACAAGAGCACTTGGAGTAAAAATCTTATTCTAAAACTGTGCCTTACTGACACATCTTTAATCTGCAGGCACAGTAAAGATGCCTGGATAGCCAATTCCAGTTGGGGGTGCTTTTACTCCTGTTCCCAGTCTCAGGCTATGGAGCACATCCCAGAACTACCAAATACTCAGAGGAGTTACTATGAGCTGCAGATGTCAGTTCCCCAAAGCAAAAGCTGCTTCATATCCTTAAAGCCAGGAGGGGAGGGCAGAAGGAATAGCCCCAGCTGCTGTGGCTGCACAGAGGAAGGGTGGGCCTCCCATCACTAACATTTGCCAGCTTGAAGAAAACATTATGCTAACATCAGAGGTAAATAAAATTTTTAAGCCACAATAATTTCCACATTTTACCCCACCCACTTGTGACCATGCACACTGCTTTCCCAACCACTGGAAACTTAACAGTAAAACACAGAGGTGGAACAGCAAATCAAAAAGATAACTTTCAAAATATATATAAATCTCAAGCAAATGTGCTGGCAAAGTGAGGAAAGAAGAGAAGAAAAGGTTATTTGAGGGATTAAAGAAAGAAGCAAATCTGAACTTCTCAGAGAATGCAGATTCAAGAAAAACACTGATAAAGTTCCTTTTGGACAGGAAAAAAAGATTTCCTGTGAAGCATTAAGAGTGGATTGACATCTGGCTTGCCAGATAACAATATTCTGGCAAACAAAGCCACATACAATGTTGGTGACAATCCTGAGATAAAAACCTCAGGCTCTGGCATCTCAACAGATGTTGTAGTGGAAAAGCTACCTGAGCTGCACTCCCCTCTGGATGCAGGGAGAGGATTGAGCACTGCTTCAGCCCAGGATAACATTGCAAAGGGCACTTCAAAGAACACTGCACTATTTGCCCAGTGCCTGGTACATTATTCTAGTGGCAGGGCTTGCTTTTCAGATCAGCACTGCAACACTTCATATGGGGTGTAAGGTCAAACTCAGCCCTGGAAAGTCAGTATCCTTTATCCAGGCTTTCATGTCCAGCACCAATTTATGTAGTGCCAGGAAGGAGATATCTCTAGAGGACAGCTCTGAAGTCTGAATCTCAGTGAGACACAGAATTGTTGACTTAAGTCCAGTCAAATTGATGAGAAGTGAGACAGAGTGGAACTGCCTTTTGAGCCAATGGCTTTGCCTTATTTGCCATTGCACAGCTCTCATCAGCCCTGCTGGCTTTGGGATTTCTAAGCTCACAGCCATCAAGAGGGCACAGCTGGGTCTCAGACATTTCTCCCAGAGCCAGAGTGCTGGATGTGAAAGCCAAGTGCTTTGTTTCAGTTCTAAGAGGAGATTTTCCTGTATTTCCAATATTGCATTTCAAGCCTGCACATTGCAAAAGCTGAGATGTTTTGCAAGAGCAGCTGGGTAGCTCCAGTCTGGTGTACCCACTCCAGGCAAATTGTATTCTCTTTTCTTCTCCCTGTCACCTGCTCCAAAGGTTGTGTCATTTGGTCACAGGTGAAACTGGGGCAGGTCATGGTGAACTTGAGAGAACAGAAATCATCCCTGATGTAGTTTCTATAGAATGGCAGTCACCCATGCTTTGCAGGGGATGAAACTGAGCCAGTGGCAGAAACAAGGAGATGATCTCCCAGGTAGTTCTAGCACCTGAAAAATAACTTGAAAAAGTGCTAAAGCATTTTTTCCAAAGGTTGAACTTCCTTAATCTGTTGGTTGTAATTATTTTCACCTACCACAAGAAGAAAATCTGAAGACCTCTTCCCTGCACTCCCACCTTTTTACTCTTGGCAAATATTCTCTGGCTCAGGGACCTCATTTAGATGTCATCACTCTGGTTTTTTATCAACCAATGTCACCTTGACCAACAGAGGGCATAACAATGAAGCAAGTGCAGGTCAGTCAATAGTTATTTGCTAGCTCAGTTTTTAAATTTCTGTGTTATTCTGATTGGCAGAGATAATCTCCATATTGGCACCTGCTTAAAGGAGCAGGGCCAGTCAGATCATCCCATTTACTCCCTGCAGTGTGCAGTACCTCAGGTGCTATTTTTATGATGATACACCTTCCATTCAAGCACCAGACCCAAACTTCTGCTGAATGTGTCTCATTTAACTGAGGCTTCCCAGCACAGGCTTTTTTGGAAAGTACACAACTTCATCCTAAAATAATGCCAAGCAGCAAAACACAAGTACTTTCACTGGGTTTCATTTAAATTCTTTTGTTATACCTGATTGCATATAATGGAAAATGTAGTTGTATCTGCATTCCTGGCTCCATCAATAAGACACTTTATTTTCTTACTATTCTGAAGCACTCCCCAAGCTTCTGCTAATAATTTTGCTTGACCTTTATTAAAGACCAAGCATTAGCTGGCAATTAGATTTGGTGATCCCTTTGGTGATTGAGGCTCAGTGATTTACTGTAAATTACAAATAGTTCAAATGTTGCATTATGTTTATTCTTTATACAAGCTCTGTGGCCAGGTAAGCACTGACACGATATTCACTGTTAAATGATCTCATTAAACTCCTTAATTTAAGTGGTGCAACACTTCACCTGCCACATTATCCAAGGACTCCTGCAATGCACATTAAACATTCAGCATGAATAGATGCTCTACCATAGTTCACCTTGTTAGGAGTGAAATTTCAGTCCCTGAACATAAGGTTGACTACTTTATGCTGTTTGTCAGAGACAATAAATAATGCAAATAGATAGCCATGTAAAGTAGGAGGTTGAAGACATCAATAGCTTTCCCATAAGGTTTTGAAAGAGGCTCCCAAAAGAAAAGACTTTAAATTATGAAAAAAATACCACTAAAATTAAAAAAAAAAGTTAAGGAAAAGGAAGGAAGGTGCTGATTTCTTCCATTTCTTGTGAATGCAATGACTGTGAGAGATGATTTCTTGAGAACCCTCCAAATCTGTTCCTTTTTTATTCACGAGCCCAGAGCAAAAGGAGGGACAGTAACACAACCTCCCATCTCTGAGTTGCTTGTGGAGGTTTGTCTTTAACCATTTCACCCCTCCTTCTCCTGTTGAGAACATTTAACAGAGCTGAATGAAGTCAAGGGTGGATAATGCACCACATCTTTTCACTTAGGCCAATAAATAACATGTTGCCTCTTGATTAAAGGGAAACACTTTTGTTGGAGGCACCTTCATGTCCAGACTGTTTGCCAGTGGTTTCCACTCAGTAAGAAGGAGAAGCACATGGGTTAGAACCTCCTCTGTGCTAGTGCTGGACCTACAGACTCCACAAACAAAACATTCAGACGTGAGGAGGAATAATAAGGGTATCTGGATTTTCCTGGCATGCATATGTTTTATTCTTCATATTTTTAATTGTTTCCCTCACAAAATGAATAGTTCTAATATTTTTCTCCCATGCCTTTATATTTTATGATGCTTAACATCTGCTTCTGGACATCTCTTCTGAAGGATGAAAGGCTCCTGGCAATTCTGCTGTAGTCTGTGAACAGACCAGACTGCTCCCTGGACAGATTTAGGCTTCATCATATTGTATTAACCCCACATATTGAGTATGGCTTTTTGACTTAGAAGGCTGGATTAGCTTTTATTATCAGAAGAGAAGTAGTAAAGGTTTCAGTATTACAGATGGAATGGCAGATGGGAAGCAAAAGCTTAATATGAAGCAGCTCTGGATAAAAACTATTAATCTACAAAATTCATATGTTCTTATATAGGGAAACCTAGCAAAACCCACTGCAGTATGACTAACCAGAGAGAAGTGTAATGTGCCCCTAGCCCATTATCTAACAAATCATGGCATGGGGTCTGAAAGAAAAGAAAGAATCCCCCAAACACCCTCTTTACTATTTCCTGAAAAAACAATCAGCTCTCTCTGGGCTATGCAGGGAGGTAATGCCTTCCTAAAGATTATAAATAATAATAATTTATAGCACCTCCACCATGAAAATTAAGTGGACTCATATATATATTTGATGAGACAAGACTTCTCATGGTTTATATTTGTAATATTCCATATTAAAAGAAATATTTAACATTACTTCACTGTCAGTGAAGTTGTAGCACTAAAAAGTTTTATTATTTTTTGTTGAAGTGCATCATGGGATGAAGAGGAAGCATGTTCCCTGCAGTTCTGGTAACAGTGCTTTGGCAGGAAGGGAAGTGAGCACCTCAGAGCCTGCCTGGGTGCTGAGAGCCCCCGAGAGCCCCCAGGAAGGCACCACAGAGCTCTGAGAGCAGCTGCAAGGGACAAGCACCACCTTCCAGAGCTCCCCCTCTGAAGAAACAAGTGCCTGGAATTTCTCCAGCAGAGGTGGAATGACTGCAAGACATCATGGCATTATCACACACGCTCCAGGAATGCTGAACCAGCTGCAGTCTGCCCCACAGAGCCAGTGGTTGTTGATGGCCATGTCTGGAAGGCACTGACCCCATCTGGCCCTGGGGCTTGATTTGCTCCCCAGGGGACTTGGAACAGTTCAGACTGCCCCAGGTCATGGCCTCAGCATCACACAGTGGTTGGGGTGGGCTCAACAGCACAGGATAACTGGACTCACCAACAGGCACCAGTGTACAACCCTACCAGACCTTCAGCACTCTCCTACAATTTATCCTGTTTAATTCACAGTGTCATCACCTACTTATTCCTTTATGGTCCTGCATTAGTCCACTTTTCAGCATCAATACAGCATCCCTCACCAGGAAAGTGAATAATCAGGAATAACAAGCTAGCTTTTCCCAAGACTCAAGAGATATACAGAAAACTACATACTCTCTCCCTTATAAGCAAGGTTGATATGCCAAAATTGTTAGTTCTCTTCCTCTCCTGATTAAACACATCAGAAGTGTTTAAATAGTACGATTTCTTAATTTAAGTCCTCATGTTCTAATATCAAGGCAGCCTCAGTAACTCTTGTGCTCTAATCTTTCTCCCCAAAATGTGTTGCATTTCACTGAGAATGCTTAGAAATGGGCATCAGCAATAAAGCCTTTTGTCAGTCCTCACAAAATCCTTCCTAAGGCATAGGCTCAGGGGTTTTGCTATTGTTCACTTCAGTGGCAATTTCTGTCCAAAGAACACCTTCAGGAAGGGATTCAAACTTTGAGAGAGATCTTGGAGAAACCTCACCAGTGGAAGCATGTTTCTCTTCCAGGAGTATTAAAACCAAGTTGTATCATCACTCATCAGGAAATCGCCCAAGAAAGTCACTTCCCCTTTCACTGGTTCATTTCAGCATAGAGGGAAACAGAAGTCACAAGAATTTTGTGTTTCCTTCTTCTTAATAACTCTTACAACCTAAACCTAAAAACAGTTTCAGGACACTTGGGGGTTTTTTGGGTGGCTTTGTTGTTGTTGCTGTTGGGTTTTTTTGTTTTGGTTGGGGTTTTTAACAGACTATCTACTTTTGCACAATGTAGCAAACTTACTGAATGCAGCTCTGAGGCCTGGGTGATGTAAATCCAGAAAGAATATAATTTCATTTAAAATCACAAGCCTTATCATGTGATGGTGTGTGAAATTGTTAGCCTGATGCCATCTGAATGAGGATATTCAGGCCACGGTTGGTGCTGAAGATATAATTGACTCCTAGCAACTTATTTGTCACTTTTACAGCCATTATCCTCCACAGAAAAAGTACTAAAAGAAGGGAGAGGAGTACCTGAATCTATATTCATACCTTCAACCCTTGCTGAGACATCAAATGACACTGTTAATCAGAGCCCTGGGAGGGAGCAATCTCTCCATGCCTGGGCTTCATTTGCTGAGCTCCCCCACTTTTGGCTACTTTCCTCATCCTCTCTTGCAGGTACCCCTTTTGTGGGAAATAATGACTGACTGGAGCAGCCTCTCAGTGGAGGTCCCCCCAGGCAAAGGGAAGACACACAGGGTACAGGCAGGGGGTTGAATACTTGGCTAAATTGTGGCTGTCAGACACCAGCTCACCAACAGGAGTTTTCTGCTGTAAAACAAAAGAAACTGCTCCTCTGCTTCTTGCAGTACAGCACAGACATTATCATTGTTTATCACTGCTTATCTCCGTACCTCCTTTAGGAACAAAACATGTGCATCCTTAAAATACTCATTGTACCTGATTGGGTAGTCGGCAGCACTGAGGTTGATGAAGAAATCCCAGGGCCAGTCACTCATCTCCATTAAGTCCTTCATGGTCTGCAGGTAGGTGGTCAGAAGACTTGCTCCTCCCCAGATGGTGGCCATTCTCCAGGAGGTGACTCTCACGTTTGGGTACTGGCTGGCAAACTGCAGCACTTGCCGGTGCAAGTAATTGGATCGCTTTACAGGAGAGAAGAGTGATACATTCAAGTTATTCAGTCCAAAATTGTCTCTCCCTGTGTTCACTAAAGGCCTACCCTGCTTCTTGACTCACTGAATGCTGCTATTGCTTTGCCCTCACTTACTACGGCTCACAACCTTCTTTTGCTAAATGTGCAGAGAACCCTGGTTAGTATTTTTTGTTACAACTACAGTAATCACTAAGCAGTGTGATTAACTTTGTTCACCATTTGTCATCATAGAGCCCAAAGGGCTTCTGTAAAGGAGGTGACTGCCACCACCTCCCTTTTACAGTGTGTCACTTGCCCAAGGCACCTCAAGTCAGCTCTCCCTCCAGTGGGCCACCTCACTCTGCATCAACTTATCAGTTACTGCTAACTAAATGTACAACAGACAGACAAGGGGAGATACTCATCACAGAGAAGGAGAAATGAAGGCTGTTACATAAATAAGATAACAAGAAAGAAAATTTAAGGGAAAAAAAAAAGAGGCTCCAAACATGTAACAGATGGAGAGACAAAAAATGACATGCACTTTATGCAGCAGAGGTAAAGGGAAGATGAAGAAGATGACAAGGATGGGTAGACTGACAGATGGTGAGACAGGCAATTTATAACCAGTGATATATTACCTTGTCAACATGAATGTAATAAAAATGGTCTTTATGGTAAATAGCCTTAAACATGCGCTGGAGCTGCCGGGAAGCTCTGCCATGAACAACCAAGACAAATGCGATCCTGACTGGGTTGGCTGGCATGTATTCTACGGAGTCCTCATCCCACTGAACATTGTTGTTGGCTTTTCCTGTTCAAAAACAAAACACAGGACATCTCTGAGTGTATCCACAGGGCAGGGTGCAGAGAGCAGTACACATTCCACCTCAGCTCCCTCTTCAAAGGCCTTTGCAGGGCAGGGGGAGCACCCACGAGCGGTGCAGCCTGTGTCCCATCAGTCTGTACCCCTCTCCTTTGTCCCCACACAGGGCCACCACCCCTTGGGCAGCAGCCCATGCCCATGGGCTTCATCCTGAACAAGGCTGCACAAGCACAGACAAGTACCCAGATGTTTATGAGTTGTATCAAGCTCCACCTGAGTACAGAACCTTCAAAGGAATCCCCTCCAAGTTTGTACCTAGTGTTCAAAGTATTCAAACACTGGCAAGGCTGGTGTTCCCCCAGAAGGAAACCTCTGTTCAGCCAAAGCTGCTCGTTCCCATGGTCAGCACAGCTCTGCTGAGGAGCTGGTGGAACTCTGCTACTGAACAGCTGCTGAGGATTATTGACAGATAGCATTTATTTGTAACAGCAGATGTGCCCTGGAACATTTAAATGCAACTTGGATGTCTTCACTTTTTCATGGAGGAGTGGGGCTCTTCCAGTACAATTTGAAATACCTATTCATTTTTATTTTAACAGAGTCATTTCTGGTCTTCCTTTTCTAAAGCAAACACCACAGTGTGAGGTTCAGACAGGATGTGCTGATAAACTGAAGAGCTGGAGGACATTTCTAATAAGAAATTTAAAGTGCTTTGGTTTTGGTTTGTGTACCCACTCTGCAATTCAAAAACTAGAACACAATGTAAGAAAAACATAATTTTATCCAAAACACAACATTCATTCTTCAATGAAACAACACCATTCTTCAGTGGTCTGACCTTGTAAGGACCTTTCTCAACAAAAATGATTTAGAAAGAACCTGAAATTTTGAATATTAGCAGACAAAGAAGGAAAGTACCTCCAAGCCAAAGATCTTCCTCCTGCCCAAATTTTCCTCTTGCAAATTTTAACTTTATTATTTTTCAAATGAAAGGAATAGTGTTGTCTTAAAGGATACTTGATGTGTGTCCCCCCTGCCAGAGGTACAATTTTCAAATTTCTAAGATCTGAGCTGTCACCAGCACTTAGTGCCTTTTGTGATGCCCCTTTCTCCTCCCACCTCCACATCCCCACCACCTCAAGGCTCCTTCTGCAGACATTGGAGACATTTGCTCCAGGCAAATGTAGGACAAATTTGAGGCTGTTCCTGGGCTCAGTTATCAGACAGCCTGAGTGCAGCTACAAAGCCCACTGCACCTTCCAAAACATCTCCTACAGTTATTAAAAACACATGCTCAAGTCTGTTTGATTTGATATAAGGAACATGACAGAAGACATTTGCCAAGAGTGAAGTGAGACTAGGAGAGAGAGAAAGACACTTTTTCCCAGGTTTTTGAAACTGGAAACATATGTTGGTAAAATTAAACAATACCAAAAGCTTTCTTCTTTTCCAAATGTAATAATGACAAAATAAAGGCTGGACACAGAAAAAAGACCTTTGCCTAATCCTTCTTGGGCATCTCCTCCTTGTTCAAGGCAGTAGTATAGACTTGGAAAAAACAGACCAGCTGAATGTTTGCAGAGCACTGTTTAGGTGATAAAACAATTTGATGACCTTGTTTGTACTGAAATGCCCTTGAGTAATTGAAATACTCCTTTTAGACAGCCACGAGAGAGAGATCCTGCTGCAATGGGAGCAGCACATCCCAGAAGGGAATGGTTTCAACACCTCCCCCAACTCTCCCTTCAAGTCTCTCCTCAGCAGAGCTTCCCTAGCACACTTCTCCAAGTCAGAGTCTGTTTTTCCCAGGAAAGCTGCACATGTCAGAGGTGTCCCTTGTGCCCAGAATGGGCTCTTTGCTGACTGTCAAGGGCTACAAGGCAGCGGTGTCGCTGCCCAGGAGCACACTCAGATCCCCAACAGCACAGAGTTAGTCTCTGCACAGTCCCAGAGGCTCCCAGCACACCCTCCCTGTCCACAGCCCCTCCAGAACATCTCTGTGCAATAGAAATGCTGCTCAAAATTAAGGCAACTTTATTGCCCCCTGTTGTATTCAGAAATTAGGAAATTTCCAGCACCGTAAGTCATTCTTAACTTTACACAGGACACAAACAATTTAAATGGTATTTCTTTAAAAAACCCTCCACCACTAGGACTCAGAGGAGTATTAAAACATTACAAAGATAGCTTAAATTTAATTTATCCTATAATTTGCAGTTTGTTTATTATGGCCATTGGCCTATGCCCAGTTCTACTGTTTTCTCCTGTGCAGCTGATGAGCTTTGCCATGCACATGCTCAGGGTTTCTGCAGTGACAGGGACAAAAAGGGACTGTGAGAGAAAGAAATGCGCTTGCAAAGAGAACTGACAGGGAATGAAGGGCAATTGCAATTGCAAAAACAAGCCATTTTTCTTTTAAACTGTTTTCATTTCAAACTGATGATGTCCCATCAATGAACTCAAATATTTTTAGTGGTTTTCATTACATTTTTGGATACCTCTCTTTCGAAATCAGTGATTTTCTGCAATGATATGCAGAAGGTGAAGGGAATTTAAAATAGTTATATTGTGGGCCTTTTATTTTAATCTAACTCACTGTCAATACCCACACTATCATTTATCTAGCAATTACTGAGAACAAAATCCTCTCAAATTTTCACCTGAAATGCCACCTCACTGCATCAGTTTTCTCTAATAAATTCCTGCAGTGATTTATTTTGTTCTTTTCTGTTTTCCTCCTCTAAACATTTTTTTTCATATGCTAGTTTCTTTCCTTCTCTTTTAGGTTTAGGATTTTTATACTTGCATTTACCACCTGCATACTATTATGGCTTTTTAAATATAATCCTATTTGTGGCTACCCGGAGTTTCACAAAGGAAGAATGCTACATTTTTCCATCTGTCAGACTACCTGCTACTTTGCTCTGTACTGTCACTTCCCTGGTTTTAGCTCATGGCTGCTTAGCACCCTCTATTTTGCAGACTACTTCACTGATAAAGAACCAGCCTGATTTGTAAAGAAGATGAAATTGGCAGGAAACATTCAGCTGAGGATCTGCTTACTAAAAAATACAGCAGGACTTCAGATCTGTATGAGCAATGTCAAGACCTGAATAGCTCCAGCCACTTCATTTCCATAAAACTCATGCAGACCAAAGCCTTGCTCATCATGTCAGTGCCTACATATTAATGAGCTGCCTCAGGTAGGAGCTCATCCTCTTCAGGCTGCTGGGACAGAAAATGCATCAGATGGCTTCACTTAACATCCTACCATTCACTTGAGGTAAAACATCTAAAAGGATTTTAAGGAAGCACTTGGATTTGACAGCTACTTGGGTACCCCACTACACTGCATTCTCCCCATGCACTAAAGCTCAGCCTGGGTGCTGATTCCAGCTCCACCCTCGGTCACTTCAGTCCTGCAAGAAGCGGCTGCCAAGATCACCTTCTTATCACCCAGCAGCTATAGAGGATTCAGGGACAGCTTCTTTCCTCTGCAGCACTCCCTGTTCCCAGCCTTCCCTACACTTGTCACCTCTCACCATTCCATCATCTGCCTTTCCAAGAGAAATGAGCCAAGCCAACACAAGAGAATTCCCAGCTCCTCTTGCACAGGTCACTTGGGGCAGTCTCAGTGGAACTGGAGGTGCACTCCATCTCACCTAGAAAGCTTCTTGGGGTGTGGGTATTGCCTGTTGAATGAAGTTTCCTACATGGTCCCCTTTTTCTGGGATAATTTACACAGACCAGTGCTTTACAAATCTTAATAAAAAGCCCACAATGTCAATAGAAATTAAAACAAAAACCATCAGTGCTTTATAAACCATAATAAAACCCCTACAATGTTAATACAAAGTGAAACAAAACTCATGAAGAATATGATTGTTACAGTTCCATATTGGGAGCACAGCTCTACCCTCAAAGTTGCTTAGCACATATGAGTCAGTGGGGAGAGTGAATGGAACATCCCCTTTATGGCCTTTTGGCACAGGTGAAACAGCCCTGGCCTTGAAGCAGGACTTGTCTTAAGCTTCCTCAGTTTGCTGTTTCATTACACAATGGGAACAGAGGATAGAAGAGCAGCTTCTCACATTGCCTTGCCCCAGAGAAACTCAGCAGAAGGGGAAGTGCACACCCAAGCTCATCTTCCAGCCCTTGTATCAAAGAGCATTTATTGTGCTACCTCCACTGGAAACAAAACCACAGCACTTTGCTCTGTCACAAACTTACTAAGAAAAGTAAAATCTCCCCTTCTGCTTCCTACTCAAAGCCTGACAGTCCTGACATCAATGTGTTAGCAGGAAAACCTGCACCTGTTTTTGAAGATAACAGGAGAATCTCAGCTCTAGTGGAATTTTAGCTTGTATTTTCTATGTCCAGAGAAATTAATACTCATAATTAAGAGCCTAATCTTCAACTGTTGCAGTATTACTGAATTCCAGAATGAAGACAGTGCAATCATTTTCACATTTGTTGTGATGCCACATTATGCTCAATCATCCTCCAATACAACTCAGAGCCAGCCTGCTGATCTCTTACCTCTGCTGTTAATTAATGGGATCACACTTCCCCAGCAGCACAAAGCAATCTTTCAATCTGTTTTGTGAGCCATCTTATGCTTTGTAAATCAATCCATCACCTTCTGTTCTCAGTTTGGTATTGTCCTGGCAGTCCAACAGATTTCCTCTTTAGAGATACCTGGATGCTGCTGAGTCCATCTGAGCAGAGCTGTGTGTGTACCCTGTGCCTTGGGCCATGAATCAATGGACAGAGGACATTAGCAGAGTTATTGCTGTGCAGTTCAGCAGAGTATTTGCTGCTATTACATCCATAAATGCAATCAGGAGCCCTGTCATTACAGCAGGAGTATGAGCCATAATCACTCCAAAGAGGCAGAGCTCTGTAGTCCCTATTTGAACTCCTAGGAGCAGCTCCATTCCCTTCAGTGGGACCATTTCTGCAACAGCCAGCTGAGTGGTAGTTGCTGAACTCAGAGTTCTACTATAAACTCCTTTTCAATTGCTCACAACTCAACAACACAGCAGGTTGAAAATTTCCAGGCTTGGCTTTCATCTAAAAAAGTTTCCCAGTTTGATTAGAGCACAAACAGGTTTGCCTTGTTCAAATGGTGGCAAGACCAAAAATAAATAAATAAATACAATGTTTTCATTTAGGACACAAGAATTTTGTATCAGACCTAGTAATAGAAGTAGTTGGAGGGTTATATAAAAACCACAAAAAATGTCACTGAGCAATTCACCAGTGAGCCAGGAGCTGATGAGAAGTCTTTGTCTGAGGGTCTGCTAACAGCAGCACTGCCCTGGGCTGAGCCAGAACTCCTGCTGGAGCTAAGCCCCAGTGCTCCATCACAGCAAGGGCATCTCTTGCCACCAGGCTCAAGGGGCAAGGTCTGTCTTGCTGCAGTGAGGACACCCTGCACAGGAGAGGTGACTTCTGAAGCACAGTGCCTGCTAATTGTACTTAGGTGAAAAGACAATTTTTCCTAGAAAGCACCTAGAAAACTTTCTTTAGCAACGTTAGTCCCATCTTTGGGATGCCAATTGTCAATTCCAGTCTAAGAAATGATTCACTTGTTTCCATGGTGGTCCTTGTGGAGATCTTCAGTGAAAGAAAGGATTTCAGGTGAGCACTGATTACATATATATATTTTAAATTATTACAATTATTTATATGTAAAATGCCCGCTGGTGTCTGGTCTGTTCACTGTGCAGAAGACTCCTGTGGTGAATAAGATCTCTACCATGAAGTGGAATGAGCACCTTGTGTGCCCATTGAGCCCAGCACATCCACTGCCCAAGGCCAGTGAGGGGCTATAGCAAAGCAAGCCAAGTTCCTGAAGGAGAAAATTATCATGACTGGTCATAGGTGTGGCTTTTCCTTGTGGGTTTTAACTTAGCAAAGCAGGAGAGGTGAAATCAGTTGAGATGATCTTCTGCACATCTGTTCCCAGGCATGGGGATTAGAGAGGGATGGTTATGATTACAGAGTGAAGTACTGCTAGTTGTGTTCTGTAGATTTCCTTAAAACTACTGTTATCTCTATTTTTTTATCTCTGAGTTAGCATTGAGCACTTTGGAAAAGAAAATCAGAAATCCTGCTGCTATTGAGGAGTGGATATTCAATTTTTTTGCAGTAATATTTTATCTCAACAACCCTGTTCTACAACTTTTCAGTCTCAGACTCTATCAAAAATCACAGGAACTATTTATGATCCTCTGTAACTTCATATGATCAAATAACCCATAAGCAAGAAATCAATGCAAGGCAGGAGGGAAGCAGTAAGACATAATTTAGAAGCACTCAGTGGCTACTGCATTTAACATTAAAGAGACAGATTTCATAATGTTCTTTCCATGCTGAGAAGAAGCCCTGGCTTGGAACAAAGGAGCTGCTGATGTGGCCATTCTGAGTCTTCTTTAATCATTTCAGAGGGTGACAGCATAAACTTAGGGCAGTCAGAGGAGAAGAGTCACTGCCTTACAGATGGAAATTCCCTCCATGAGATCACTGGGAGATTCTCTACAGTGAGTTTGTGAGTGGATAAGCAGCTCTGCATCCCTGAAAAATTTATATAAAAAGGGAAACTCACTGTAATTACAGATGTGGGTTCAGTTCTGCTGTCCATGAACAGAAAAATAAAAGGCATGAAAGAAGAAAGATAGAAAGATAAAGGATACATGTAGAAGTGTTTCATATTCACAGATGGATTATAAGAAGATGATTTTTTTTATTTTATTCTAAGGGAAAAAAACCCCAAAGATATTTCTCATGGGAATTTAAAAGAAACCACTTCTACCCCAGCTTTCTCATCCTCCTGTTACAGCTGTGTAACATTTGTGCTGCATGCAGCATTTCCAAGACTCACTCAAGAAATCATCCATTACACAAATCCAGAAAACACCATGCACCAGAAAATTTGGTGAATGTGTCTTTTTTTCACGTGATTTGCAGAATTCATTGTAAATGAAGAAATATAAAAACCTTGAGAACAAGGACAGAAATTTTTTTGTATCACAAACCTGTAAAAGCAGTTGGGCTAACACAGAACTGTTCAAAATCAACCTTCAGGGTCCAGGTATGTGTGTGTGTGCAGCAGCAGCACACCCATATTCACTAAATTTCCAGCAAAAGCAAGCAGCATTTGGTTTGAAGCAGCCTACCATATTTCAAACAAAAAATTTGTTCTATCTTGCAGTCAGTATTGGATCATTACTGAAACCATTTTTATGATTTGCAAATGACCAAGTAATTATCAGATTCCACTATACTGCACTTGCAACACACACTAAACTTAATTTACTACAATACTTATCTAGGCAGGCCAATCATCTCTGTAACAAGCTTGCTTTTCTGACTATCCTAATTATGGAAATGGTAGCATTCCTGGGAGACAAATCTCAATTATTTGTAGTTTTGCTGGAGTGTGTTAGTCAAGCATTTTCTCCCTATTCCTACCGACTGCCATGAATAAATAACACTCAAAAGCAACAGTAAATTAATTAATGTTGAATTAGAATGAATCTTGTAATAATAGTGTTTATCATATCAATTAACAGCCAATTAGCACATCGTGATCAGTGTTATTAGGATGAATACAAAATGCCTTTTAAATGAGCATCAGGCTATTTTTACTACATCCAGTGACTTTACTGGACTTCAGAGATGTAAAGTAAAGCAGATCCAAGAACAGTCACAAAGATTCCTTGCAAAGAACATTGATTCCTCCTGCACCTTACACCCTGGCTTGGCTTCACAGTCCAAAACCCAAGCCAGTCCTGGCTGCATCCAGAGCAGCGTGGCCAGCAGGTCAAGGGAGGGGACCCTGCCCCTCTGCTCTGCTCCTGTCACCCCACCAGGAGAGCTGCAACCAGTTCTGATGGCCCCAAGGTAAGGACATGGAGCTGTTGGAGCAGCCCAGGAGGCCATGGATAGGAGAACACCTGGAACACCTTCCCTGTGGAGACAGGCTGAGAGAGTTGGGGCTGCTCAGCCTGGAGAAGAGAAGGGTCTGTGGAGACTCATAGGAACCTTGCAGGGTTTGAGGGGCCTACAAGGAGAGGGAGCCTTTGTCAGGAACTGCAGGGACAGGACAAGGAGCAATGGGTACAAACTGAAAGAAGGGAAATTTGGCTTTGATATTAGGAGGAAATTCTTTACCATGAGGATGGTGGCATACTGGAACAAGTTTGCTCAGGGAAATTGTGGATGCCCCAACCCTGGAAGTGTTCAAGGCCAGGCTGGATAAGGCCTTGAGCAACCTGGTCTAGTGGAAGGTGTCCCTGCACATGGCAGGATGATCTTTAAGGTTCCTTCCAACCCACACCATTCTTTGACTCTCTGACTTAACATTTAAGAGGTAGCACCCTTGGAAACCACAAAAAAAGAGGAAGACCACTATTTAGAGGTGCCTCTGTCACACAGCCTTAAAAAGAAACTCAAATAAAAGAGATTTTCAAGCTTGGCTCTCAGGATAAACCCACAGCCCATTCCCAGCCCAGAGTCAAAACTTGTGGAGCAGCTCCTGAGTGCACCAGTTCCATGACAACACACCCAAGATAAAAGGGACAACAGCAGCCCTGTATTTTTGGCTAACACATCAGGTGTGAGAGTTTTCTCACTGTGTGGAGTCACCCTCTTCTGACAGAAAGCTCGCTGCAGGAGGAGACTTCATTCAGTTCTTGTGCTCCAAGAGCTGACTTGTGCTTGTAGGAGGGGAAAGGTTACAGAAGGCAAGAAGTGAAGGGATTGAAATGAAGCATGTGTTTAGTTATCTTATCCACCACTGGTTGTTGCTAAGGATGCTCCCATCAACAGCCCCAAACTGATGAGAACAGGAATTTGTCATACAAGAAAAGTCATCCCACCACTCCCAAGAAAACTGATGACACAAAGCCAGACTGAAACATTTATAAAACCTCATTCACAGTTTGCATTTTCTGAACAATCAACTACTGATTTAGGTGGCCTGAATTACACTCCAGGGGCTGCCAGCCCTCTTGCTGCAGATGGATTTCATCCCAACTGGAACACCAGTGACAGCCTCACCACCCTTCATGCCAAAACCAACAATGGGCTTTGGAGTCAGCTCTTCTCTGAAGAGCCTCACTCCCTTGCCTTCAAAAAGCCTTTAGATTTCTTGTGCAGGACAAGAAGAAAATGCAGAAAATGCCCTTATTTCAGTGCAGACTTTCTCTTCCGCCTAAAATCATCAGGAAGTTTAAGCCTTCAAGGAACAGAAACTTGAAAGTCAATCAGTTACTATGGAACAACCAACATAACAAATACTAAGCAAAATATCAACAGAAGTATATCAAGGCTTATACTTCAAATTAGCATTTGAAACAGCCTCTGCTGATTGGAGTGTCTGTTCCAGTGTGTTTGGAGACTGGCACGCTGTAACCTTTACACCATCTCTTCCTCTCATGCTCACAGCAAGAATAATCAATAAGGAGTGAAAACACAAGCAATTACACACATCTCTACTTCACATAACCTCCCAGGAGATATTATGTACTGCTGAGACTACCAAGAAATGAATAGGTAGATAAAAGCATGTTTGTTACCTGCCTGATCAATGTTTTACCTTTCTGTTTTACTGTGCTGGCATCTTTCAAGTCCTATGCAGAGTATCTCTTCCCCCAAATAACCTTAAGAAATTAACAGTTAATCATTACAATCAGCTGGTGTAAGGCCAGGACCAAGTGAATTTGTACCATATGAGTATCTGGTCTGTTAACTCAAAGTTAATCCCCCCTTTGAGATTCCATTACATCTGTCTTGTATTTTTTGAATGTAGGATTGGAAGGACAGAGTCTGCCTTTATTCTCTGTTCAAGATAATTATGAACATAGTGTTGGAAACAGACCCAAAAAATAAAGACTTTCACATGTATTTTACATAGCTGGTTTGAAAAGGTCAAGTTAGGTACTGAGAATAAAGGCTGCACTAGCAGAAGCAAAAATCAACCCTCATACCTGTCCCCTGTGCCAACATGGTGCAAAATGGGAAAGTTTAGCCTCATGTTTTAGCTGGCACTTGCAGTGACAGTGAAATTAATGGGAATTTCACAGTACAGTCAAAAGAAAGAGAAAAGATAGATAGCACAGGTCTGTGCAGATTCACTGCAAAGCTGTCAGGATCTGCTTCCCCTGCATCCCTTTGAGTTAAACTTTACAGGTTTCAAAGACTAAGCAGTGCTAAGAATCTCACACTGTGGCAACAAAAGATGTGTCAGATATCAGATTCATGTATGTCTAAGTACAATAAATACATATATGCCTTGAGTTTGTCTCCACTGGTAGATAGCTAGGAAACAGAGGGAACTGAAGCATTTAAAGTAAAACAGCACATCTAAAAAACAAGCTTCCCCCAGAAACAAACACAGTTTCTCTACTCAGACTATACATTTTTCGGCATAACTGATTTTTTGACACATAACTGTTGTCAAATATCCATTATGTCAAAGGACACTGGCAAGCAATGGTTTTGTCAAATGACCCAAAGTACTTCTCATTTGCCCATGTGAAAAGCAGCACATGAATTATTTTATAATTGATCAGCTTTTGTGCTTCCAGACAGAACCAGTGTCCTCCTTGCTACCATGTGTGCTGCATAAAGGATTATTGTGGAATGTGAATAATTTTACTCAACAGAGAAGGAAAAAAGGACCAATCTTCTCTGAGAGTAATGCTTGTCAGACAGAGGAACACAACATAATTATATTGTGACACTTCCACCAGCAAATAGATTCTACTGTAAGCAATTAACACTGGTTCCTTCAGCAGACTTCAAAAATGTAATTATATGGTATGCTCAGTTACAATAACATCTGATTAATAAATGACACTGCACTACTTGAGCTAGATTTTAGCATATACAGACAGGTTAAAACACAAAACAGATGGATGTTAATTCTTGCACTGGCCACCCTTACACCCCAAAATTGTTCATTAATATGGGAAATGTTAAGGACATAAATATTCACATTTTCAGAAAAAACAAGCACCAGTGACAATGAGTACTCTGGATCTGACTAAAATGGAGAATTTTGGTCTGTGCAGTGAATATAACAACCTGTCTCTCCTCCTGAGATGGGTGAGGTAGGGCTGGGCTCTCCTTCCTGACTGGAATGCTTTCCAGAAGCTGCTTCTGATCAAGAGGGATTAGTAAAGATGGTTTAAGAAGGAAAAAAAAAAAATCATTGGGCATTAATCCTCTAAACATTTCATAGCCAACATATCTTTAACACAATCCCTCTAATCCAATTAGGGTGCCTTGAAAATCATATCTTGAATTCCATGCTTCATTGTGATGGGTTCTGTGTGAGTGAAACGTGCACTCAGCAGAAGCTGCTGAGCACCTGCTCTGCCCCAGAGCCCCCTCCCCAGCCCTGCCTGGAGCAGCCCAGCTCCAGCTCCAGCTGCACCAAACCCCTGAGCCCTGACACATCTGGCAGGGTCAGCCCTCCCAACACTCACCCCTCTGAAACAACAGGGAAAACAACCCTGAATACAAAGCTTTTGCCAGCAAGGAACAAATTAGTATGAATTAACTGAGCTTGGTTTTTTAAATGTTCTCATGGAAATTGTTTGGGCTGGTGTTCACGAGGATGTATATTCACACTTAAAGTGATGGGCAAAGGATAGAACAAAACAGCAGTCTTGTTGCTAAAATAAAGGACTTGCACTCCATTACTCCATCACAGAATAAAAGGATCCCATTAACATACCACTAGAGGAAAACAAAGGGGAAAATCAAATTGCCAGCATCAGAAAATGTTCAACAAAAGCAACATAAAGTGATTTTTCTGTATTTCAATTGACATTACAGTTTTGTTAAAAAAATCCAATGTGCAGAAAACATCACTTTATTGACTAAATAAGTTACTGGCTGCTGTTAAAAGCATCTGGGGAGAATTTGTATGCAAAATGCATTCTCGCAATAACACCATAATTTATAAATGAGTTATAAATTTCTCTCAGATTTTAACAAGTCTATGATGCCCTTGGATGTCAAGGAGCTGCTTAAACAGTAACTCGTAGAAGGGTCTTCTCTATTCTGCACAAGAGGAGTATCTGTGCAATGTCTGAAACAAAAAAAAATCATGCTGACTTTTTACAGGCAAAAATAATAATGGAGATAATTTCTCAAATTATCTTAACTCTGCCCCTCAGAGTGTCTCTTCCCATTCTGCAACCTCATTTCACGTCAGCAGTCAGAGGTACTAAATTTGGCCCCAGCACTTTCCATTTCCTGCAGCTGGGGCTGATCCTGGCTCCCAGCACTGCTGCATGAGTGCTGGCAGGGTTTGAGCTGGACCCTGGCACAGAGAGCCTCTGCCCATGCACAGCTCATCCCACCCCTCTGAATCTGGGGAGCTGGCAGAAGGGAGCTGTGCATTAATGTGGATCTCCAGAATGACTTAAAGAAGCTGCAGCACACTGTGAGACAGGGCACACATCCAAGTTGTTATGCATTTTAATTAGGTAAAACAAGTGCTAAAAACTGCTTTGAAGGTCTAGATGTAACCCAGCAGTATTGGTTTCCCACATATGGGTTTTCCTCCTGCCATCTCTCATTCATACACAAGTTATTTGATCATCTCTATCACAAAGGGAGGCTTAAAAGAGAAAAATAAAAAAACTCAATCTCAACTCGTGTTGAGATGTAATTCAGTTCCTCCTCTAGAATGACAGAGCCCCAAACAAATTCATTCACAACTTGGCTTTTATGGTACAGTAGGGCATGAAAATCATCAACTGGCTGCAAAACTGCTAAGTAAACCTAATTTAGGAGATGAAAATGTGTGAAACGCAAGGAGCATCTCACAGATTGTAAAATGACATGTTTATTTAAAAAAGAGCCCAGGAAAAACAAGAAATGTTGGCAGAGGACTGCAGTAACAACCCGAGGGCTCCCAGGCTGTCGGGGGCTCAGAGCTGCCATGACCTGCACAGCCAGGGCAGTGCCCACAGCCCTCAGCCAGCACCTCAGGGAGGGAGGCAGGAAAAAGCCCCAGCAGGTTTGTTAAAGAAACAGTTCTGTAACAAACAGAGGGACCCCAATGGCAGCAGCTCAGCACAGAGAGGAGCAGCCCCAGCACTGCAGGGCCAGGAACCAGCGAGGTCTCAGCTGTGAGACACCTCCAGCTCTGCACACACCCCCGGGAGGCTCTGCCATCAGGAGCTCAGCCTCCTCACAGCCTAAAAGCTAAACCCCCCCAGGATGAGTTGTAATTGAGCCAAGAAGCAATATCATTTGTTAAGGCAAGGAGGTAGTGAATGAGTAGCAACAACATAACTTCGTTCAGTTCATCTGCTGAATTCATTTCAGTCCATCTCCCGCTCTGCAGCCCCTCTGAAATCAATGGAGAATGGACAGTGTAAAATCAGTATGAAAAGAGAATTAGCATGTCTGAGCCAAATTCTGCTCATGTTCCAGTTCTGAACAGTGCCTGGTCTATAAAAACGCGGATTAACTTTGAGCCTCCTTAACAATCCTCCACTATGGCTAAAAGAATCAAAAACACCTGAGCTGCAATTTCTTTCAAGTATAATTTAATTTCCCCTATCTTTATTTTGACATTAAAAGAATGATGAAAAATCTCTTCATATTATTTCTCAAGACACTACTGCTAGAAGGTGAACTGTTTATCCACACACACACACCCCATTCATTCTCACCCTTTTTCTATGAGACTGGATCACCCTATTCTCACAGCAAGTACCAACTTTATGAAATAATTTAATTTCTGCAATGCATTTTTATGTAAACTAATCCAATGTCTCCTGACACCAAATCCTTACTGTTCATCAGCACAACTTTCTCAGAGTTGAAGACAGCATCTGACATAGAATGCCTGTGCTGGCAACATTTTTATTAGAACAAAATCATTTTATAAATCCAAAAGTGAACCAGTATGGAAAAGTTTAATATTATTGTAAATGAAGAAGTATTTAAATGTAAAAATTATACTTGACACTGTAATCACATTGCCCCAGAGTATAATCCCAAAAGAACACAGAGACCTTCTGCCAAAGGTGATTTGAGTGTTAATATGAAACTCAATGTGGGCTCATTTTAATTACATACATGCCTGCTGAGAACATATGATAGAGTCCAAAAAGCTCATTCATTGTCAGCATGACAGCAGGACCTAATATTAAATCTTGCACACCAAGTAAATTTTCCAGATTACCAATTACTACACAAAAATAGGACACATTGCAAAAGTGGTAATCAGCATGAAAGCAAAAATACAAAAAAATATTGCCAAAAAGAGCTTAGCTCTGGGCCAGCAGGGGGTACAGGAAATCTCCAAGCAGTTCATTCTCTTTTCTTCAAAAGCAGCAACATTCAGTTGGTCCATCTCTAACCCCACTGACACCAGGTTTGGACTGACATTCACAGCATTGATCCTCACTGTCACTGCAATCATGTGGCACTGTTATCTATAAAACTCTTTAGAAGTATATAAAAGCACTTCAAAGTAGATTTTAGTGTGCTTTTTTCTTTTTCTATACTTAGCCCTAAATTTTCTTCATTTAAAAGAAATTACTGAGTTATTTTTTGTTCTCATGAGTCCCTGACAGGTTTCTGGCACTGAAAAAAATGTTAGGAGTAAGTTTATACCTGTTAACATTAACAGGCATTTTGGTTTACTTTTAATTTTGGATAAATTCATGCACCAGTCAGTATTTTCTACAGAAAGTGCCTGGAGTATGAAAAGGAGAACCCAGAGTCACAAGGATGAGCTAACCCTGGGGAAACAAGACATACTCACAATTCTGAAGGCAGCAGAGACCCAGCCAATACTTGTAGCTGCAGCTTTACCTGCCCTTCTCTTGCTTTACTGATGCATTATTAATTAATAACTACCGAGCGTTCCCAACAGAGCATTTTAAATAACAGCTGAATTTCTTTATGGATGATTATGAATCATAAAAGTAAATCTGCAATGTTCAAAGCAATAAACAAGCCCAGGTAGGGAGCCTGAACTACTACAAAAACTGCCCTTTGAAGCTGGAGGTTTTGGGGGTTCCTAAATGTCTCCTGCATAGAATTACACAATTTCCAGTCTAGCTTAATCCAATTAGTCTGAAGAAATGTAGGATTTCCTCTTTTTGCCTCAGCACAGGCAGATGCTGCTCGAAAGGGAGATGATGGCATTTTAGAAAAGCTGCAGGGTTGGTTTGGTTCACTGCTTTATCCACATGAAGCTACACCAGTTGAGGCCAGCTAACAATTACAGGTTTCAGTTCTCAACTCAGATAATGAAAAGAAAACTGTCAAATCACAATTACTTCTACACAAGATTTATGCAAATGATGAAATATTTCAGCAGCTCTGCAATGTATTATTCAGGGATGATGCAAGGTTTTCACATTCTACTTGAATTCTGGACAAACTTACCAAGTACTGAAGGTGTACTTAGGGCACCTCTGTGGTATTGCAGCTGGATGGTTTTAGGCATGGTTGAAATAAATTTGTAATGCTTTAAGATGAAAACTCATTTGGAGATACTATTTTTCCATAAGATATTTTTTTCTATCTCCACCTCAAAAAATGAAAAGCCTCCTACTATTTGAAGAAAATTCCAGCATTAATTTTCAAAAATATTGCTGCCTTTAAGGCAGAAAGGAACTCACTATTTCTATTCACTCTTCACTAGATTCAGTTACTATCTGAATAAAGATAGGGATTCATAGAAAATAGAAAGAATAACACCTTTTTTACTTTCAGATATTAAGATGGATCATTATTCCTCCTGATGTGTTAGAAGATATTTATCAGTTTGAGTTATGAGGCCTTTCTGACTGTGAAGACTTAAACATCGATTTAATGCCAACTTAAAGACTACTAAAAGTGTAGGAGATTGCATTAGATAAATAATTTAACAATAAAAGGTATATCAAGGCAGACATTATTGCAACCTTCCACCAATCAATCACCATTTTCCATGTTTATCCAATTTTCATCTCAAGGTTCTGTATATCAAATTGCCCAGACACACACTACACAACTGAAATAACTTCATCATTGAATAAAATTGCATGGCCATTAAAATTCTCTGATATCAAGATAGCTGACATTATGTTAAATATTGGCTTCAGTTCCATAGGGTAATAAATTTTGACCTCAATCCAATCTTTCATGGATAGCTGATTCATAATGAAAAATTACTGGTTTGTCACTTTACCTTGGGAAATTTATTGTGGATACTAATATAGCACCAGGCAGGCTTTGAAATATATGATAAGTAAAACCACAGTTCACTTCCTAAGCACCCTGAAACAAAAGGAACAGATTTGGTCTGGTACAAAAACATCAGACATACTGATAGCTACCAGAAAAAAAAGAGAGAAAAGAGGAGAGAAAAGAGGAGAGAAAAGAGGAGAGAAAAGAGGAGAGAAAAGAGGGAAAAGAGAGAAAAGAGAGAAAAGAGAGAAAAGAGAGAAAAGAGAGAAAAGAGAGAAAAGAGAGAAAAGAGAGAAAAGAGAGAAAAGAGAGAATTTTTCCTCCTCAAAGATACTTTTGTAGAGCAAAATCCATAGGGAACTCAGAAAAAAAAAAAAAACCCTGTTATTTTTAAACAAAATTATTTCAAAGTCTCTTGATAAACAGGATTTAAAATCCACATTAATAGCAAACTAACTGTAACATCAGCACCCCCATTTTTCCTCTGCATGAACCTGCAATGGAGTTAAATACCTGGGCTGAACATGACATGAGCTGTCTGAGGTGTCCCAATGAGCCTGTGCCACATCAAAGAACAAAACCCAAGTTTTCCCAGTATCAGGCTAGGACTTAACTTCTATTAGTGCTAATTTGGTTGGCCCATGATATGGTGGAATGGAGCATATTCCTGCTGTCCCTCCTTAGTTTAGAGCTCTTTAAGAACTTCTAGAGCAACCACATTGCATCTTTCCTTTTTCTTCTTCTTGAAGTGATCCTTCTGCTTGAATGGATTTCAGTAGAATTTTCTGAGTGATTTCAAGTTTGCCCATTAGGAGCCCCCTAACATCCCTGATTTATTTCCTAAAATTCTGCAGGCTGCAGCAATGGAAAGCAAATGCCATGACAACATGAATGTTTGCATGTTTGGCAAATTATGTCTACAAATGGCCAGAAATGATTGAGAGAAATGAAAATGAGTGAACTTGTGTGCTAACTGCAGCCTTTTCAATTGTAAATGATGGAGCTGAATCTAGCAGGATTTCTCACTAAGATTTCCTTTTTGATGACCAGGTTAAGAATGCCAGAGATGTCTGAAGCTTCCTTGTACTATTCCTCATGAGCGTGTCAGAAGTGATTTTCTCATTTGCTTTTCAGGGATCTGCAAGGTAGAACATTTTCAGAATCAGAGCTGCCATACAACTGTTCTTATTCCCAAATGCTGGATGGATGGGCTTTGCTTTGGGCTATAAACTTCCACAGACTGGTAAGACAAGAATCCCTACCTCTTTATCTTGCTCCTGTAAGAACAAAATTGTCTTGTTTATTTCTCAAGTGAATTTAAAATTTTGGTGATAGAAGTGCATAGAGACATTTTATGGTTCACTGATAAAGGTTATAGAATAAATTTACTGAAGTAAGACATCACTTAAGAGGGGTCAGCAAAGCTACTTTATTACATCAGTTACACCTCTAGCCCACTTTGCTTTGAACACTTCACAGGAAGCTTGGCTCTGTGATCACCTCCTGGCAGAAAATTATAGATTTGTTTACAAAACCACTTCAGCTCTGTGTAACCTCCCTCTGCTCTGGTTTGGCAAGTGTGTTATACAGAAATCTTTTCTATAATGTCTCTTGGTAGCTCTCCTCACATTTATCTCACACACACCTCTCCTTAGCCATTTCTTTCTCTGACAGGGTGGCCAAATGAGCCAGGCTGGGTTCTCCTGTCCAGCTTTCCCTTCTGTAAGGGGGTATATTCCTCACATGCTTTTGAATAAATGACCAAAGAGACTTCTCAGATAGAGAGAATGACTTGGGGACAGATCCTCAAACCTGCTCAGAGTGCCACAGGGAAATTCTTCCACAGCACCCACACCTCAGTCCCATGCAGAAGAGAAAGTACAAACGGGTAAAACATATATTGCAATAAATTTCTCTTTTGAACTTCCCTTTTCCTCTCTACTATTCACTTAATTGCCCAGAATGAATCACAGCCCAGAAATAGATGCAGAACATGACAATGTATGGTTCTGTTTAGTCATACTCCTGTCGAGCTCCACATGATTATGCAGCACAGAAACACACACAGAGCTTCAGCCTGAGAGTAGCAGGGATTGCAATGCTCCACTGCACAGCAATATCCACCAGCTGCCTGGAACCCTCCATTTGCCATTAAAACCACAGGTGAGTAAGCAGGCAGGCTGCTTGAGCTGCTGTTTACAGCCAGTCACTAACAAAGGTGCAATCTCACCAGCAAAGTGTTTCTCTTACAACTTGTAATGAGTTACAGAAATTAATCAAGACCTCAACAAAACACTTCCATTAGTATGGGCAAGAAAGTCTCCACAAAAGAGACAGAATCACCCTGCAATAAAGAGAATTATATAAACAATTATATTCTAGTTCCACCGAGGGCTGCCCTGAACTTCAGCTGAGTAGTGAGGCTTCCAATGAGATTTGTAGAAAAAGATGCTTTTGACTGACAGCTCTTTTTGAGGTGCTCTCTGACAGGACCTACAACTGTTGCAGACTGTTGAGGGAGGTTCAGGTTGGATGTAAGGAAAAGGTTCTCCACCCAGAGGGTGGCTGGGCCCTGGACCAGGCTCCCCAGGGCTCCAAGGCTGACAGAGCTCAGGGAGTGTTTGGACAGTGCTCTCAGGGCTCTGTTTTAAAAGGCAAAAAGCAATTCAGGCCTTCAGAACAAATCCTAGAAATTCCACAATTTGAAAGCACATACAATTGCTATGCAAATTATTTTCCAGAGACCACAGAGTTTGAGTTACTAGACAATGATTTTCCTGCAGCATAATTTTGCTTTTTGGCTTAGATCTTCCATCATTTTTACAGTAACATCTGTGGATGAGGACAAATGGGTGAGCACTGAACACAAGAGTTGACAGAGATCATTCAGCTTGCAGCAAGCCCTAAAAGAAAGGACTGAAAAATTCTTTGGCCTCCCTGGGGGGTGGTGAGAAAGCTAGAGAGGAAAAATGATGGATGTTTGCCATGGGCCTTTCAGTAGGGCCAGGACTTTAAACCAATATCTTATTTTATAGTAAAACTGTAAAATGCTTCAGACTTTACTGTGCATTCAGCTGAGCCTGTTGGTGACAGCAGTAGGGACTGGGAGATGGGAGTGCTCTGCTCCTCCTTACAAAGGTGCCAATCAGGAGTAACTTATTTGACACAACTAAGTGATAAATCAGTGAGGTAGGTGGATATTAAAATAGTGTGAGCAGTGAATCAGGGCTATTCAACTTCTAACACGCTCTCAAACTATCAAAGACAAGCGTTTACTTGGAAGACTAAATATACAATGAGCAATTTCAAAATCTTTTTCAAGGTTGCTCAGCTACAGATTCTTGTCATTCAGTTTTTCTATGGAAGTCATGATTACCCACGGAGAAAAAAAATGGATGTTTTAAAACTACCTTCTGCATAAGAAATATTTGCAACAGAAACAAATTATGGTTTGGAATCTTAAAATGGCAATAATGTCCTGTAAGATTGGCTTCCTGCCTAGATTGCTGGCATTTTAATTCAGAGTTAGATCTCTTAAACAACTCTTCCTCATTTCCAGGGGAAGCCATTACAAACCAGTGATCTCATAAAGCTCAGTGACTCCCGAAATACATCAAAGAAATGTACCCTTTTAAAAACCTTCCTGAAGCAGGGTGCATTCCCTTTAATTATATTTTTAATACAGTAACAAACCCTGTATTTATTCAAGACATTGTTTCAAGAAGCCACAAAACAGAAAAATTCTTCGTCTCGGCTCAAGAGGAAGAAATTAAATGTCAATAGTTTCCCCCCAATTATTTTAAAAGCAATCCACTCAGTGCCACTGGCTTCAAACTAAACTGTGGCAGCCTCGAGCTGCAGCTAGCATGGCATTTCTGGAACATAACACTTCCCTATTCTCAAAATAATAGTTCATCAGCTGCAGATTCCCATGAAAACTGAGTATTTGCTAAGTAATGGTACTTGGAGAAGTGCAGTGGTTAGAAAGACAGAGCTGAATCTGTGCTCCTTTGTCCTTGATGGCATTTTAGACTTATAAAAAAAGCAAATCTAAAAGCTGCCTGCTTACAATTAGTATGTTACACTGACACCCTGACACAGTTTTGTTATGGTTGGAATGTTGAATTAGGAAAGAATAACATTGAAGCTTAACTCAAGCTCAGTCCAGTACTAATGTACACAGCTGCTTGCTTAGCATTGAATAAAATTAAGATAATTAGATGCCATGTTTCCTCTTCAGGGTCTGTCTACTAAAATCAGCATAATGGGTCCACTCCAGAGGTCCAACAACAATTTTATATGAAAGACATTATGCATGAAAAAGAGTAGGGCTCAAATTTTCCTTGTACAGGGGAGGCTGGGTTTGGTGCTTTTGTTTTGGGTTGGGTTTCCTGGTCCTTCTGATTTTTCTCCCTCCCAGCTCATACCTTCATATGAACAATTTTCTTTAGCCATAGTTGTATTTGACTTTCCCCACCATCACTGTCCACACGCTTCAAGATCACTGGGAAGCATTAATGATCACTTAAGTACTTTTCTTTCATCTCTATACATACACAGTAATCTTTATCAAAATATTCACTGAGCTTCTGCTACCCTCACTCTCTCTTCCCAGGAGGTTTGCAGCAAGGACATCCTCAGCCATTATCCTCTCCCACGCTTGCCCACGCTCCCCCTTTAATGCTCCATAAAATGATAACATTTTCCAAAACAGAGGCTTGGTGAGAACTAGGGCTGCTGACCATAAATTTTCCATCCCTTCTGCCCCCCACTCCTTGTGTCATGCATTGCTCCCAGCGTTTCCTTGAGATGCCATGTGCCAGATGATTTCTGCAAGTCTGCTCTTGGGGACCAATTCTGCAGCCTCCAGACCCACGGGTGATCAGACAGGCCTAACGTGACCAGACACTAGCACCACTCATTTTTGTCCTGACAGTGCCACAGCTTCACTGGTTTTATTAGAGTTGGTTATGCCTCACACATGTTAAGGGGAGAGACACATCACTTATTTCATAAATTCATTTAGCCTAAAATGCAAGTACTGAATCTTGAAACGGCCCTTTATAATGAAAGCAGTGCTGGAAACATGGTTTGCAGAACAGAACACAATCTCTCTACACGGTGTAATTACATCTTAGCATTCTGCAGAATACCAGTGCATGGCTTAAATGCTATTAATTGTAAGCAGTTTTGTTCCACAGGATGTTGTTTGCTGATAACTACTCAATTAGGGTTATTTTGCAATTAGTCTACTCACAGTAAATTTACTGCAACCAGAGTCATCTGTGGTGTAGCAAATTAAAATGCTGTCTGGGCTGCATGTGCAGTGGCTCTTACATGCTCCTTAAATTGTGTATAGCTCACCACAGTGATTCTGTCACACTAACAGATTAACAGGAAAGCAGCAGCAGCCAATGTCATTTGGAATCCTGAAACCAGCAGAAAAAGACAAATCTGGGGTTCAATGATCTGTAGATCAAACCCAGCGAGTCCAAAAATGCACTGCCAAAATGTTAAAAGCTAAACAAACCGCACATTTATATGTCACTGTGTGCATACATGCATATTGAGCAGATGAAATCCTCTGTTTGCTTCATTACAGCTCCCATTCTTTTAAAATTCTGTAGAGGATGCTCTCATTTCCATGCCTTAAAGAACAGCTCTGCTCCACCCCAAAAGTATTTGTGGCTTCTCCTCTCCCTTCCTGAGAATCACACCTCCTTCTGCTGAGTGCTTTGTAGTCATCAGCTAAAAACATTATGGACATTCAGATTGCTATTACCTGTGTGTTGTTCCGTAAGCAGAGCTCCAGAGCCCTTTTCTCTCGGTTTGAAAACCAAAAGGTGGTGTTTCTAAAATAAAATGGAAATTTTTCTTCCCAGCAGCCTCTAAGAAGCTGAAAGCACTTGCTTCAGTATGCCAGAGCAGCATTATCAATAAGTAACCAGAGAGAAGGCAGTCTGATCTGCAAAAAACTCTTTCAGTGCTGATAAATTATTTGGAATTAGGGAAGCTTGATTATTTTCCTACTTTATTGTAAGTTGGGTTTAGCCCACAAGGATGAAGGTAGTGGAAAACCTGTTTGATTTAAAAACTAAGAAAAGACAACAAAAACACCCACAGGAAATAAATCAGGATCAATTGTGGCTCTCCTTTCCTAGGGACTTCTCATTTGCTAGAACTACATCTTAGAAAACACTTCTCAAAAAACTCTGCTATGTACTTCGGTCTATCTAGGGCCATAATCTGGGCCAAGAATAAAACCAGCTGGGTAATTAATGATAAGGATTAGGCCAGAGTCTCCCCTGTGGATATGGCAGCTGGGAGAAGCTGGCCCAGAGGAGGGCTGGTGCAGATACCACCTGGCACTGTGCCTGTGATGACTCCTGACCTGGTGGCAGTGACCAAGCAGGAACTGTGCTCTGTGTCCATCCAGCAACCCTGCAAGGCAAGGGGTGCAGAGCTGCAAACTGCCATGATCTCTATGGAGTGAAAAACAGAGAACTCAGTGACTGAATCCAGGCACTGGCCAGCAGCTGGGCTCTTCTTCCCCTCAGGAGGACAGAAAGTAGAAATCACAAGTTCAATATCATGTTGAGATGTGGAGTTGTGTAATTACAGTTGCAGTGCTCCCATTGCTGTTGGGCAGGCTCACAATGGCCATTCCAGGACTGTGCTCCTGCCCACAGTAATAATGGATTCTGTGGGGGGCAACATGGCACAGATCAGCTCACCTGGGCTTGGTTCAGGGGGATTTTATCCAGGTACAGAGCAATGGGTATTTTAGAGACAAGAATTCTCATTTAAACTTCTGCTTCTTCCCAGTACCTCTGCACAAGAGGAGGACCATGCATGATGATGGACAAAGAAGGGAAGCAGCTGGTCCACATGCACTGACAGCTTTGGAGAGCAGAAGGGAGTCTGGCCCACCAGAGAATCTGTGTCTGTGCAGGACTAGGCCAGACATGGCCCCAGCAAGGAAACATCTGCCACATTGTCCACAGGCTGCTGATCCCTGTACCATGTCTCCTGACACAAAAGGAACCCCCCAAAGGATGTCTGCAGGTATCTTCTATACCTGCACAGGACTGGATTTGCTATTTCCTCATCTAACGTTGTGCTGAGCCTACACTTCCTGTGTCACATTTGCTGAATGCAATTTTCCCCAAAACACACTTCTACAAAGACCAAACATCCCCTTCTGAGCCAAAGGAGACTTGCAAGCTGCCTCTTGCCCTGCTCTCAGCTGTGACTGGGTACTTTAGGCTGCACCTAAAGCCTTCGACACCAATCTCCTGTGCCATAGCTTTTGTGCCATGTTTTTAGGACCAGCTTGCAGGGAAATGCCAGCTCACCTGCTCTGCAAGTCAGGTGACTGGTGAAGGTGCCACGTCCTGCTCTGCTCCAGCAGCCATGCCCTTAGAGGGACTGCAGCCCTCAAGGAAATAACACCTGCACGTCAGGCAGGGGACATCATGCTCTTGATTTTAACAATCCTCCCTTTTATAACTGAAGATCCTTATTATCAACTTCCTTTGCCTATTGCCTTTGGAAACAATAAAACACTTTAAAAAGTAACAGCTGGTATGATCCTGTTCTCGTTGATAAGCACTGAAGTGAATGTATCACTTAACATTTCTGACAATGGCTGGATGGAGCCCTGTCCATGATTGATAGCTGCACTTAGCAGTGTCATGGTTTTGATCAGCTGAGACAAGATCCAAGGGGATTAAAAGCTGGATGACATCTCAATGGAAACCACAGCACTGGGAACACATTTATATGTTGGGATAATGGATGAATGTGCTGCTCCAATGCATAAATATTTATACTTCACAGTTTTGCTGAAAACAGACAGGAAACCTTTGTTCAAACCAAGCTGATGGGAACAACACTCACATGCTGAACACACAGGCTCAGACCCCAGATGTCTGACTGCTGCTGAAAAACACCAGATCACTTTTTTAATACAAGAAGTGCCTCTACCACATCTTCCCCTACCAGCAATCCCACCAATGGGGTGTCCTACATCTCCAAAAGCTGATGTGCAATACTTTCAAACTCTTCTGTAATCAAGCTCAACTCCTTCAAAGGACCAACAGAGTTGATGAAGTCACCTTTCATGAGGGATGGAGTCACTCTGTGGCTGAAGAACAGCAGTATTTATGTTCTACAGTGGGAGGAGAGATATGGGACCACAACACACTGAAACTCAGACAATGGATCTTTAACAGGCCTAAAAATTCAAGGGATCTACCAAATGATACACATACAAGGCCTTCCAGTAGGCACTATGTGCTTTCATGGGGTTTTGGGGTTCCCCCATGTCTGTCTTGACAGTCCTGTATTCAAACATTTGGGAAATGACTTCAAGGTCTGGATCTCCTCCATAGGTTTGGTGACCCAATCTTCTTGTGCACTGGTGCTTCCTGCATTAGCAACTCATCTCCCATTCCACATGCTGCTGCACTTCTCCACAGCAAAGCTCCCAAATCTGCTCTACAGCAACCTTGTATGGAACACAGGATGTCCAGACTTTCTGCCAAGGAAATCTGGCAGTTGAAGTGGTTAACTTCAGCTGTCAGCATAGGCAGGAGGAAATAACCTTGAGGCAAAGAAAAATCAACATTTTCCACATGTATCCATCTGGCTAGGCTAACATGTCTCTGAATTATTCTTTTTAAACAAGTGTCACCACTTAAAATAAAAAACTAAATGAAACTCTAGCTCAGCAAACCTAAAAATTTTAGACACAATCTTTATGCACCTAATATTTTAATGTGGTATATATCCATACCACATAAGTTTTTCCTACATTAATCAAATTTGGACATTTTCATCATTTTGCTAGACATATTTGTAGCTCCCAGTTTTCCTGAGAATTTTACTCTGACATTACAATGGAAGCATTTATACCAATGTGCTATGTACATGTATGCTGAAAGGCTTCAAGTGTAAAATGTGACCCTGTTCTTGGTTCTAAGACCACACTATTATCCTGACTGCAGGGCATAAGAGATAAATCCTGTATTTAGGAAAGAAGCAGTAAATATTTATTGAGAAATCTGTTTTTAAGGATGGCAATTGTTTAAAACTTCTGGAAAGTCACCCTGCATCCCTGGGAGATCACCAAGCAGGGTGTGATGGAACCATAGGTGTGTGCAAAATGGCACAGTTGCAGTGTCTGCCCACACTAATGACAACACACCTTCAGCTCTGGCCAGGATATCACTTGCATATTTGTATTTGGGACACATTTATCTACACAAGATTTATAGCATTGGTCCCATTACTAAGACATCTTCTTGATCCCAAAGGTGTAGGGCAGTGTCTGCAAGGTGCTGGTCTCCCTCAGCTTTCTCAGAGACCACAGTGACTGCACAGCCCTGAGGGAAGAAGGGGGATGAAGGGGGAAGGAACAGCAAGGACACTGATGCTCATCCTGTTACTGATGTCTGCTTTTGCTCCATTTTTAACTCTCTACTGTTCTCTTGTCTTCCCTTCAACTTGTGCTGCCTTTACTGTCCCTTTTCCCTTCTTCCCATTGAACACAGTGTCTTCTGCCTGCTCCATTAATTGTCTCCAGTGTCTGCCCACCCAGCTTAACAATTTGGAGTATTACCATGATAAGAAAGGGAGAAAAAACACCAAAAGAGACATGGTAAAAAACCAAAACAAACAGTCACAGATGCACTGGAGTGGGGAATGAGGGTGCTCAGACCATTCATCCTGCTAAGATGCAACATCTAAATTAAAAGCCTAAGAATCTTGTTACAGGGAGATGTGCTTTTTTGGATACATTCTCTGGGGCAGCTCCTCTTTTTCACTGTCTGTACAGGGAATTTAACCTCCTCATCTCTGTAATAGCAATGCCATCCTTCTCTCTACCACACTGAAATCACCCTGCAGTAACCATTGCTTTGTGATGGTGCAGTAAACAACCCATTAGAGGATGTTCCCAGTGAAAGGAACTAAATATCCCCTGGTTCCCATGGATCCCCATGTTTATTCTACAGTCTCAAAGCAAGACCTATTCCCTAGTTTATAAATCCCCTCTGCACTTTCAGCCTGGACAAAGACATGGCATATCCTCCTGTGCATGGCCAGTTACAGGCCTGGGACTCTGGACTGTTGTATAAACAAATGCTGCTGTGGGTAATGCTGCTCCTTGATCAATACCCATTTTGATCAACTGATCAATGCTATTTTTTTTTAAAGGCATTTTTCTCTATGGAGATCTTATAGCTGGATGAACAGTGGCACATGAAGCACTTTTTGAAAAGTAGGAAAAGGTCAGCTCAGACATGCAAACTGACAGCAAGCTGAGAGGTAACTCGTGATCAGAGGGCATGGAGAAACCAAAGCAACAATCAAAGCTTGGCTTAGGCCAGCAGAGGTAACTGACTTTCCAGCAGTGATTCTGAAAATAACTTTTGCTGATTCAAGAACATTAAAAATAGAAGTCAGCCACAAAATTGGATTTTCCCCTGTGCTTTCAGAATTTTTTTAATATACTTCTAATAATTACCTGCATTATCAAAATCTTAGGACTCCAGTGTGACAGAAAAATAGCCATAACAGCCATAACAGCAATGCCACTCATGCATTGGTCAGCAAAAAGCTCCAAAATTCACAATGGCTGTTCTCTGATTACCAAAAAGCACACAACTCCTGCACAGCATGGCAAGATTTTGACTATGCTTCTCTGTGTCTGTAGATTAAGAACTAAAAGAAGCAGGAGTAGCAGCTAAATACCTAGATCACATTGTGCAATAAAAATCTGGTGGAAGTGAATTCTACAGGAATCCACCAGGGATCTTGTGACATCCACATTATTCCCTTGTTCAAAGGGAATTGAAAGCCTCCCTTGTTTTCGTGGGCCAGGCCATCACACATCCTCGCAATAAAGCCATTTCTGTCAGCAGAAGGCCATTCCAATTACACAGAATGCTTCCCCCACGACAGTGTTTGACTTCTCCATCTCCCCACTTACCCTCCAGGGCACAGAAGCGTGTCACCTGCTCCGGCATCAGCTTCCCCAGCTTGTGCTGGCAGTACACGTCCGCGATCTCCTGGCGGCACTGCTGGGACTTGGCGCGGGACATGGCCGAGATCGCCTCCTTGCCCGTCACCTCACACTTGGGTGGTTGGTCGTATTTCAGTTCAGGGGAGCTGATCTCAAGCTTTTGTATAAGATGCTCTGTGGGAAACCTGTCAATCTCCTTCAGGTTGTTGCTGTTGCTGCTGTTTTTTCCCAGGGGATTGCTGAACTGCACCACCTCGTTGGAGTTCTTCCCCAGCAGCAAGTTCTCCTTCATCTTTTCCTCTTCCAGTTTCTTTCTCAAGTGCTCCTTTTGTTTGCTAAGGGGTTTTTTCACCAGCTCAGACTGGTGTTTTTGTCTCTGAGTCCTGGGAGCAAAGTTACTGTTATCAATAGTTTCAAAGTCCTTGGGGACCGAGTTTTCATTATTGCTGTCTGTTCGCATTTTCTCTTTCGGTCGGTGGGAAAAATAGCCATCCTATAAATGGGGAGAAAAATTACACTCATCTTACTAAACAGTCACATCCCATGCACGACAAGCATTTCTTACATGAAAACATAGATCAATTACAATCCAATACACTGCAGAAAACCCCTGTGTTGGGGTTTGCAGCAGACCAAAGCTGAGAGGCCTCTGAGGTGCCCAAGTCACCTGCACTGGCATCTCTTCTTCACTGGGCCAGAGTCCAAGCCCTATCTCAGATGGAGCAGGGAGGTTTTACACAGGTTTGTGAGCAGTGATTAACCAGACACTTCACCCTGACACCATTAAATATCCATGAGAAAACAGACACAGGTTTCAAAGGAGCAAAAGCAGGTCCTTCAATGCTTTCCTTCACTCCTTGTGATTACCCATCACAGTTTGGTATCCCAGAACTGCCTCATTTCTCTGCAGAAAGCACCACCTGACTACAGCCTGAGTTTTATTTCAGTGAAGTAGCTTTGCCACAAAACAAATCCCTCCCAATTTTGCACTTTTTATTTTCCCTTGATTTCCTACATGTTTGAACCCTCCCTGGGAAGGTCAGAGTCAGGCTCAGGTGCCAGCTCTTAACCATCATGATCCTCCCCTCGATGCTCTTAGATAAATACACAGCCCACAGCTTTGCCACATTCAAAATCTATCATGTAAAGGAAAAGGAATAGACCATGTAAAATATTTGTCTGCATCAGGGATGGGTGAGGTTGAGCTGCTTTTGCTCCAGCTGTGGAAACTTGGGGGGGACACAGTTTTTAGATCCGTGGACATGG
The DNA here is from genome assembly GCF_023055355.1 of Agelaius tricolor. NCBI lineage: Eukaryota > Metazoa > Chordata > Aves > Passeriformes > Icteridae > Agelaius > Agelaius tricolor. Next base: position 8,424,826 of record NW_027269279.1, read on the forward strand.
AAATATCTCTGTTTGCAAAAGTGAACAGTAGCAGATAAAATCAATGATGAATGGTTATTAAAACATCTGAAGACAGGAGTAAAAATATTGGTAGATTTTTTGAGTCTGTCCTGTTTCCTTTCCACTTGTGGAGCACATAACCAAAAAGCAGAGACTAGGAAATGACAGCATCACTAATGATGACTGATGGGAGCATCTTTTAGCACCTATCAACCACATTTTGTATTCAAAACATTTTATCAGCATGAGCTAATTGTTTCTCACACCTCTTCTGGGAGGAACTATTTAACAGTCAGGGTTTGCAGAGAAAGGAGAGAGAGATAATGACTTATCCCAGGCCATGCAGGGAGTCAGTATCAGTTTGACCTCTGAAGCTTGGCAATGGGAAATGTTTGAATAGCTTATTCATTAGAAGAAGTTGTTTAGTGAGTGAATAAAGGGATTCTTTCTCCATGAAAATATCTAGTTTGCAACAAGTTTGAGCTGTCAGACACAGATGAATGCAAAGGAGTTTAAAAAAACCCAACACCAGACAACAACTCACAAACCAAAATCCAAACATTTTTCAAACAAACAAAATACTTCTAGTTTGGGAAGAAATATTTTTTTAAAAAAATAAAATTCTAACATTTAAGTGAAAACATGAAATCAATCTCTTTTCACAAACTTAGTTTAAGGAAAAGAATAGCAATTATACAGACACACAGGTTCATTTAAATACAAGACGACTTTCAGGGTCAGGAAGCCCAACCATTAATCCAGCATTGCCAAGTCCACCACTAAACCATGTCTTCCAGTGCCATATTTACACAGCTTTTAAATCCCTCCAGGGATGGTGACCCCCACCCCTTCCCTGGGCAGCCTGTTCCAGTGCTTGACAACACTTTCCATGTATAAATTTTTCCTAATATCCAATCTAAAGCTTCCCTGGCACAACTTGAGGTCACTTCCTCTTGTCCTCTCACAAGTTACCTGGGAGACAGGACCAACCCTGACCTGGCTGCAGCCTCCACTCAGGGAGTTGTAGAGAGCCAGAAGGTCTCCCCTGAGCCTCCTTTGCTCCCTCAGCTGCTCCTCATGGGCCTTGTGCTCCAGCCCCTTCCCCAGCTTTGTTGGTGCTGATTGAAAGCCAAAGAGAAACAAAATAAAATATCATTTCAAGGCAACCTTCATTCCCAGGAATGACCAAACTAAAAAAAAAAATAAAATTATTTCAGCTCCCACCACTTGTCCTGTACCTTCAATGGATCTTCAAAGAAAAAAAAACCAACTCTGTTTTCTTCAATAAACCTTTTCTAAGGTCTCGAAGGCAATGCCATGACAGGATATTTCTACGTATCTTGGCAACATTCTCTCTCACAGGCTGACTCTCATGAAATGATTTTTGTCTTCAAATTAAAAAAAAAAAATCCTAATATGTAAAGCAAATGCATGTTAACAAAAGGGAAATGAAAGGAGAGGAGATTTGCTGTTGGTTCTTCCCAGTAGTGCCTATTACCCACAAAGGAGACCTGGCCTGCACCAGAGCGAGAGGCACACACCTCCCATGTCCTGGGGAGCACAGAGCCTGCCCATACCCTGCCCTGCTGCTCCTTCCACACCTCTCTGGAGCATGACTAAATGCCAAAAGAGGAGGTGTGGGCAGTCCTTGTTTCACACAGCATCTGGCACTACACTTGTGTGATGTTTCAATGGGAATCTTTGCTCCCCACTTTGCCAGCCCTGCAGCAGTGATCCCACCATGCTGGGACAGAGCACAGGGCTGGGATGAAACCTCAGGAGAAAAGGCAAAGCAAACAGCAGACTTATTGGTGTATGGTTCACCTCTTTAGACTGTTTTCCTCTTTCAAGTGCTTTGCCCCCTCTGGGAAATGCTTCTCCAAATCTACATGCTGGAATCTGAAATAAACAAACGAATTCTAAATGCTTCCAAGGCAGACACAGCTCTTCCCTGCCTGCAGGGACAGTGAACACCACAAAAACTCCCACCACACAGGTGTGCACACCCAGTGTCTGCAGGGACATCTCTCTGAGAGGAGCAGGGGCTAAAAATAAAGCAGGGTTTGTACAACAAGTGTAAAACCAAGAGCTAGAGATATACATTGAAACATAAGGACACATAACAAATACTCCAGCTGGAAAGTCAAACCCAGCCTCACGCAATGTCACACCTGCTGGTGCAAGTGTTAAATGCCACAAAACCTGAAATCCCCACCCACCTTTGATCTGCATTTCCCTCTCGATTGCTTTCACCAAAGCCAAGTGTGATTTTTACAGTACAATGATTTCAAGACAGGTTCCACACGTTTGCAGCGCAGAGGAAATGAAACTCAGCACTCCCAGCTTAGAACAGCAGCAGCTGCTGACACTAAGTTGTGCTCATTTGTGAAGTTCAGGGCTACAAGCAAAAAGCAGCACATCAGGTGTTCAGCTGGCTACACAAAATGGGTATTACTTGCTCTGCAATACTTTATTTTTACAGTTCTGGATTAATTGCAGATTTTATTTGTCACAGATGTCTAAGACATTCAAGACAGGGCAGAGTCATCTCACAGAGAGATGATCTTGAAACCAGGCAATCCCAGTTCTGACAGTACCATGGGACATACATCAGCAGGTTCACTGTCTGAATCATCATTTATTTCAACTTTTATCAAGCTATTTGTTAGCGGCACTTCCTTATCTCTGTGCTTGCAAATCACTGGAAAAATGGAAGGCCAAACCAGGACCAAATGAGAAGTGTAAGCCCATCAATACAGCCCTTATGTGTCCACAGCCAAAGATGAAAGCAGTGTTTTCAAACCAACACCTAACACTGCTGTTGAAAGCACCATTTTGGTCTTTGCAATAGAGCAAAGTTCCCTCTAGGCATAGACCAGAAGAGGCTATATCCAAAATCAACACATTTGAGAGGCTACCTTATTACATTTATTACAGGTGTCACACACAACACGTGCCACTCAAGAGCTCATGTTTCACCTGTGCCTTTGCTGCAGTCCTAACCTCTGCCAGTGTAAAGCCATCCCCTCTCATCCAATCACTCCATGCCCTTGCTCAAAGTCCCTCTCCAGCCCTCTTGCAGCTGTTTCGGGTCCTGGAAGATGCTATAAAGAAACCTCTGGAGACTTTGCAGCACCATATTTCCAAGATGAAGTGTGACACTGTGGATGCCTATCACAGAACACAGGCCTAAGAGAAGGATTGCCACAAGCAGAAATGTTCTGTCCTAACTTTATCTGGTTCTCAGAAGATACAAGGAGAGGTTAACTGCTGAGTGCTCAATGGCAAGAGCCCTGGCAAGGAGAGTTTTAATGACTGTGGGGCCTCTTCTGAGCATGCAGTTCAGGAATAACAAGCAAATACTCCAAAACTGGGAAAGAACAGTCTGTACCCAGGAGCATGCATGAGATCACTGCCAATTACATACTGATTGCCATTGATGTTAAAAATAGTATTATAATATTAATGCAAAAATAAGATTTTAAGCTCAGAGCCATTTTATGTAATGTGAGAATTTGAATTCTGCTCCAAATCCCACTCCCTGTTGAACACACAGATTTTAATTCTCCAAACTCCACTTCTGGTGTGTTTTTCAGACACAATGTATGCTCTTTGGTGTATTAGCCACTTCATCTGCAGTGATTGAGGGTCTGGGGCTTAGGTACTCTGAGCTTGATTGAATTCAAAGTCCCATCTATCTCAGGAGGGAAAGCCTGGGTTTCTGCAGAGACTTTGCAATCTACTGAGGAAACCATGGAACAAATTGCTGCTGTCACCTACTACAGACCCAGCAACAGCTGCTGCACCTAGCACAAACACAGAGAATTTGGAAGAACTTCCCAGCTGTCTGTAATGACAAATGGATTTTAATGACAGCCTGTTAACACTCTCAGAGGCTTTTGCAAGTACAACCCACACCAGTTCAGCCAGACCCCAGGTAAGTTTGCACACCTGCAGATGCCTCTCCTCACATTTTGCTTGCCTATATTTAGAAGACACATCTGTCAGCTATATTTGCATCCAAGCTAAGCATGTTCAAGCATAAACATGCATTTGGGGTTACCCAGGTCACAAATTCTCCTGTACTTTTACAGGTACAGTTCTGTATCCTGCATGCTAAAGGCAGGAGGGTAAAGATAAAGACCATGGCTCCAATACAGGGCACAGGAAACCTCCAACAAGCCAGCCCTTTCTCAGTGGGGCATCCCACTGCAGGATCAGAACACTGCAAAGCCATTAGGTACAACTCACTGCCCCTAGAAGGAGTTCCTCTGCCAGCAGCCTGGATTAGGCAATAGGACTGGTAATTTTTGCAATACACAAAAAACCAGCATTAGACCAATTTCAAATCTGCTTTCAGAGAGAGAAGCTAATGCACATTTAAATCAGCAGAGACCCAAACCTCAGCAGCCAGGGGTGTACCAGCTCTGCAGACAGCACGGGCACACAGCCAGTGGCTGAGGGATCCAACTCAAGGCACCAAAGCCAAGGGAAGAGCCCACAGCAGGCAGGCAGGCACAGCTCCAGCATCCCCTGCCACACACCTGAGGAGGCACAGTGCTGCTGCAAGGCTCCTTCTGCACAGGCTTTGTAGGGAACCTAAAAGAAAACCCTACTCAGCTCACAAAGGCACACAATAGGAGCTTGCATTTATCTGTCAGGGGTGCTCATTGCATTGTGCAGAGCACTTCCTCCTGACAGTAAGAAAATGCTCCCTTCTTAGGAAAAGTTATTCACTGTACAATTTCTTTATCAACAAACTCCTATAAATACTATACAGACGGATGGACCATGTGCAAACCAGCCCTGAATGGCAAATGTTCACAGTTACAGTTTATCTGACAACTCATTTTCTCCCCAGCACAGAAGGATTTGCTGTCTTTTTGTACTGAGAACACATTCTCATATTCTTCCTCTGGAAAAGCTTGGTATCTCAAAGACACAGCAAAACAAACCAGAAATGTGCACATGCACACACAGAGCAACAACAAAACACAAAGATCTTCCTCTAAATACAAAGTACTGGACATGCTGGCCTTGAGGACCAGCTATAAATCTAACACCTGTACTATAAAAAAGTACATATTTTTCCTCCTTTCACATAGTAAAGCACCCAATTATTGACCTCCTGTGAAAATATGCAATGCCTGGGCAGTCATGCAGGATCACACACAGCTGAGGCCCCAGAGCTGGCACAGGCACCTGCTGCTTTGCTGGGGTGAGCTGTTCAGGATCCAACCAGCTCACAGCTCCCAGAGGTGGGGAATAGCTTCAAAATCTGCACCACATGTCAAAGCCTCAGAGACCTGCTCAGCTTTCACAGGACCATCTACTTTACCTGTCCTGTGACTGAGAAGAATTTAAACAGAACTACGAAAAGATAATTAAAACAAGTTTCTGTTCAGTATTAATCACAGCTGTGACATATTAGTTTGTAGTGCTTGTTAATTATTTCAGTAAAGAGACCTTCCAATTGTCAGAGGAGTCAGAGGATGGCATCTCTACAATTAAATCTTCTTTTCCTGCTCTTATCTTTGTGCATTTGTGGGCTGTTTCTTAGTTGAAATCAAAACTTTTGCATCCAGAAGCACAAAGTTTACACTGTGGTCACCCCATTGTCTCCTGTCCTACCACACTCACATCTTTCAAACTGTGAAACCACCCCTGCTCTGCTTGAAGCCCTCATGCAGCCACGTGGATGCAGAGCAGACATCCCATTGTGCCCTCAAAACAAACAAGAAATTGGGAACTTTAATTGAAGATGTGGTTGATGTGCCATGAGACCCTTGGAAAATGAGTACTTTTGGCAGGTTTGAACAAAAGTGAGGCCAAAGACAGCAGATGGAGGAAAGGCAGCAGATGTTAATGTAGTTATATTTTTCCATATGTTTTTCTGTTTCGCTGTAATAAGTACATTGTACTTTAATTGGCAGTGGCTGAAGACTTAGGAGAAACATTTTGTGAGAAATATATTAACGCTACTTTATGCCTTTCATTAGAGAGGGAGGTGCAAAAGGTGAAAATAGATTTATTGACTTGCAAGCTGACCAAGATAAAAAATGTAATTGCTTCAAACACGGTGCTTTCTGCTATGTAAAAGGAAAATGAGACAAAGCAATAATTTGGGTTAAAAGGGGGATTCTGATACTTGAAAAAGCAGGAGTCCTTCAGGTTCAGCTCTAACAGATACAGGCACAGCCAGCCCAAAACTATTGCAACACTTGGCATTTCAAAACGCAGAGGAACAGATGGACCACCACAAAGTGCACAGGGGATCTGCACTGGATCCACTGGAACATCTGCACTGGTAAGTGATTGTCTGGAGGACTGTTTTTCCCTTCCTTTCCAAAACTGTTGCCATCCATTTTTATTTTTCCTTAACACCAATTTCAGCAATGTGACCCAAAACTCTAGAAACAACATCAAAAAAACATCATTAATAGAAGTTGCTTTTATCCCCTTTTATCCCATACACACATTAAGGGAAGATGCTCTGGTTTAAAATTGAAGGAAAACAGCTTCAAAACTTTGGCTCCTTTCTTCAAAATAGTTTTTCTGGTTTTTGCTAACATGTGACTTACTTTCAGAGTGATTTAGATTAGGGAATAAAATAATATTGCATCCCTCAAGAGACCAAACAGATTTTCACATTTGTTCCAGCTTAGCACAGTAACTGTACAAAAAGCCATAATTGTATCAACAGTAATTTCAGATGTTCTGGTTATTAAAAAGTTTGGAACACTGCTAGAGGGAGCTGTGAAAGCACACATCCACAGTCCTTCCAAAACTGACCACTTTGTTTTCTGCTAAATTAAACTTCTCAGGAAAGTTTGCACTTTGACATCACAGACCAGTCAAATGTATTCAATCTGTAACAGAATTTGATTTATAACCAATAACTGCCCCCACTTTACATATTTTGCTCACTTTCAAATGACACTGGACCTCATTAGGACTCCAGATTCAGGCACCAGCTCTGCCTCTGGCAAAGTCCATCCCAGGGATTCACCACCAGGAACAGCAACACTCCCCGGGCTGGGGCAGGCTTTTTGTCTGTGTATACACACACACATATTTTAACACTTCCCATCTCTGCTCTCCATCAGCTTTAGCTCTGCCTGGGTGCGGGCAGTGGAACCCACCCCTGCATGACACAAGACATTGCTCAGCTCCCAGGCAAACAAGCCCTCAAAACACTGTTCATTCAAGCACCTGTCCTGCAACATTAACCAGGGGTACTGAGCCTCCTGGACCCACTTCAGCACAGCCACATCTTCAAACAGAATTCACCACAAAACCAGGAAGGACACGAAGGAGGACTGGCCTGACAGTGCAGCTCCTCAGAAAGCTCAGGAGAACCCTGGAGGTTTATTTTCCTACAGCTTCTCCCCTAGAGAAGGGGATCTTACAACAAAGAGTTCAGACATGAAGGAGCTTACCAGGAAGTCAGTCTTGTGAAATACTTCTTAAATACTTTCAAGGGAAAGTATTTAAGTGACTTTTTATAAGAATGTCTATACTTCATGATCCTTGAACAGAACCTCAGTTGATGAGACAAGGTAGAGCAGAGCAGACACTAATTAATGCCACACAAGTTCTTAACAGGAGCTCAGCAAGTGAGGTCAAGAACTGATAAATCCACAATTGTTTTTCCTGATGGCTATTCTGATACTGAAAGGAAAATGTAAGATGTTCTGTGTTTTTATTTCTCACCAAATTGTACTGCTTCATTGTTTGACAAAGGTGCCCCAAAGTGATAGTATGTAAATAAAGAACACAATGTAAGAACAGGGGTAAAGCTCAATAATTTCCATGTTTAAACTATGGACATGATAACCACACTGAATACCCATTACCAGCCAACTTTCATTTCTATTTTTTTTTTGCCTTCTCCTCTCAATGACCTAACCCATAAAAAAAAATAACATGGTTAATCTGAACTGAATTCCTCAGCTTTCATCTCTATTTCTTTCATCCAATATAGATTTTATATCTTTCAGAGCAGTAGTAAACACATGAAATTGCTTCCTGGTGACTTGTTATTAACTAGATTCCAACTAAATTCATGAGGATGCCTATTCCAACTCCAATCTAAACAATCTTGAGCAGCCCAGGGTGAATTGCTGTGACTCACAATAAATCTCTGGCAGCTATAGAAATTAAACATAATCAGAATATGGATGGTAGAAACCAAAGACGCCCTCTCACACAAATGAAAACATCCTTGTAAAATACAGTCAGTTTAGCACAAACCTATTCAGCCTTAATTAGGTAGAAAATCTATTTAGATGAATACAATACAAAGAATAATAATGAACTTCAGGATTACATTTTGTTACTTGGAGGGAAAAAAACAACACAAATAAATGGGAAGTAATTGGACCTTATTTAATAGTCTCAGACTATCAGCTCGAACAACTATAATCATTAAAGGCCCTGCAGTGATCTTCTACTGATAAATGCTGTTAAATCAGAATTACAATACAACAAGCATGAAGAGCAAAGCCTATTAAAATGAGCAACACTAAAAGAAATAGATTAATTCAAATCTTTTTTCACCAGCACCACAAGGAGTCTTTGAGCCAAGCACATAGAAATGAAAGGCTTCCATGTTTCCTCTTGTTTTGGGTGAGATTGAAATATTAACACTTCCACACAGGTGATTATTGCAGGGGGACTGCAGGTGAGCAGCAGTTACCTGCTGCTGGATTTGGGGATGTGCCAGATACTGGCTTGTACCTTCAAAGTTCTTCTGCAAGACCAGTAGTTACATCCATAAAATAAAATTGCAAAAGCCAGAGGATTATTATGGGCTGTGCCACCCACCTCCTTAGCTACCCTGTCAGCAGTTCAGCCTGGGACTGGCCTCAGCAGGGGTGGGCTGTGTGGCACTGCATTCTCAGTGTTTGCAAATTCATTCAGAGCAATACAAATGAGCAGTTTTAACAACACGATGAAAGATGACAGAGTTCTGGGGTTAAAAGATAGAGCAAAATAAAAATTTCTGACACCAAAAAAGATGCACCTTAAATTCAAAAACTTAAGTTCAAAATTTTATTAGCTCCAGCAAAGATCATGAAGAATATATGCATTAGGAAAAGACATCAGAAAGTTTTCTAGGAAACTGCCCTCTTCCCTTTCTTGAATAGCAACTCACTATGGAGACGAAACCCTTTTTCTGTACTGTACTAAACACACTGAGTACACTTGACAAACACCAGATTGTATAGTGCCCAACTTTCTTTAGCCACAGAGCAGCTTTCCCCTCATGCTGTAAGCACAGTGCTGTCAAAACAGTTATTTGTAATTACACTGCATTTAACAATGGTCATATTTCCATAACTCCACACTTACAATTCTGTCAGAAACAAGGACTCCCTCCACACACAGTGATCATATCCCAGCATATCCACATCCTCAGCTGACAGAACCAGATGGGCAGCACAGCATAATGTTAACTTAGCTCATAGACTGTGCCACACAGAAAAATCAAATCACAATATACTCAATTGTTTTAATGAACATCATTATGCTAGAGCATAAAAAAATGGAAGGCAGAGAAACAATGATGAAAAATGAGTCCTATCTAGAAATTCTTGCTTGTGTCTTCCTCATACTTTACTATTCTAAACCAAAAAAATAATGTAAAGTGAGCAGGGAAACTTTAAATTTGCATCTACAAATAGATATTGTGTGGATTTTATCAGATTTATTCAGAGATTTTGGTAAGTTGTCTTCTATAACAACAGCACTAGTCCAAAACATGCTGTGAGGGAATAGAACAGTGGTGATACTCAACAGTGGCATTATTTCCACTTAATTGGAATTAAATGGGCACTGGAAGGATGATTGCAGGATGAGATTACTACTTCTGCCTTTCTCTACAGCTGCTCTTTGGATTTTTTTCTTGATTTTGCAGCACTCATGAACTCCCACCAAGCACTGTGATGGGGTGAAAGGCAAAGACACATTTCAGTTCCAGGGACAAGGTGTCAGTGATGTTACACATCCAGTGGTGCTTTCTCTCATGGAACAAATGAGAAAATTCTATCTCTGTTTTTATATCTCAAACATGGTGTGTAGGAGAGGATTTAGTTTTTTATACACTAGAGAGTTCTCTTTTACAAGCATATTTAATAACCTACAGCAACCTTGGTGCACATACAATTACTGTAGTGCACTGTAATTCTTTAGAAAGAAACTGTTTTGAGAATTTTCTGATTGCTGGAACACAGTTTCATTTGCAGAGGCAGCACAATGATAGCTCACACATCATCCTATGTATATCTTTCAAAACATGTATTTCTCACTAGTAATTTTACTATGCCAACCATTCCAAATATCAAAGTGACACCTGACAGTTATAATGCTACATGTTCACCAACATCATAATAACGCTTCAGCAGAGTGATATTTGCAAGGGTTTAAAAGGAAGAAAATCTCTACCTAAAATCTCGCGTAGGATGCATCAACTGCAGAGATGAGGGCATTGCCAGAAATCAGCCTAAGGGAACTGTTGGTATTACAGATTTGAAGCTAACAGCTTCTAATGCATGGTTTGTAAGGAAGGATCTATCCACACGAAGCAATGCCAGGGAGAGACAGACACACACTGTGTCTCTTTAGCAATGGGGGCAGATCAAGTACAGCCATTCTGCAAGCTTTGGCCCTTTGGTCATATATCTCCAAGAATATATATCCATATATCCAAGAGAAAGGACTTTCAGTATCCTATTTTGTCTGATGAACTGCTGTGTCTCAGTGATGCTGCTGTGAAAGGCATTGCAAATTCAGCAAATGTCCACACTCCGGGTCCTTGTGCACATCTGCCGGCAGCAGATCGCCTCCCCTGGAAGCAGCCAGGAACACCCACGTGCGCCTCAAGGCTTTCCCGGAGAAGCCCCTTGTGGTGACAGGTTGCACAGAATTCCCTTTCTGAAGGCCGGGCTGTTTCGGGAGAAGCAGCACGGGAAAGATGCCGAAACTCGGCCTTTTGCCGCTGCCCCGCCGCGATGGCACAGAAATGTTTGCTGAAGGCCGAGCTGGCCGGAATACCAATGCAGGCCAGCAATGAGCTGAAGGGCAAACAGGAAGGAGGGAAAAGCCCCTGTGCCACAAAGGAAACAAAGGGCCGGAGCTGAGCTTTCGCAGCGGGTACCGCCGGCAGCGCCCAGCGCTCCGCAGACGGGCGGCGATGCCGGGACGCGCTCCGGGCTCCGAGCGCTCCCCGGGCCGGAGCAGCGCTCGCTGCCAGCACCTCAGTGCTGCCCTTTCTCCCTCTCTATTAGCATGAAATGATGTTAGCCGAGCCGGTCTGAAGAAAGCTGATGCGAGCCGAAGCCTGCTGTAAATCCGCATGTGAAAGGATGCGTTTCGCAGGCGGTGAAAGCCGAGAAGGAGCTGTCGTCTTCACTTAGTTTAATTCCTGCGTGTCCTTTAGAGCAGCAAAAGCCGTCATCGAGAAGAAACAACGAGTCTCTGTCTATGGCTCAGATTCTCAGTTTATGCCCAAATAAATTCTATATTCTTCTGAAAGCAGCCCCTTTGAATGACTGTTGAAATGGGCTATTTTTGGCTTCTCGGATTGCTCAAGGAACTTAAAAAAGAGCAGACTTAGGAATGTATTAGGCAACATTTTCTCATTGCGTTGAAATCTCCACCATAATGAATGTCTTGGAAAGAGCAACAAGATCGTTATCATCCTTAACTCTTCAACTGAAGGCATGAGCTGGGCTGCTTCCAGCAGACAAGTGGCTCGTGTTAATTTTATAGACAGGATTGAAATAAGTTAAGAGTCACTTGAATTATCTTTTTCCTTTGCAGTTAGTGAATAAATGTGGGCTAGTTGGCCAAAAGTCCCCACTGACACAGAATATTGCAGCAAGACAGTAGTGGCTGAAAAACCCCTGTTCATCTTATCTGCCATCAGCCACCCACAGAGAGAGGGAAAGCCAATTGCAATGTTACACATCTATAAATACAAATTCCTCTGTTCTCTACAGCCAACAAGACTGTTCTCACACATAAGGGTATTACTTCAGTGCTGGTTTTACAAATAAGGTGAAATTCTGGCAGTGCCCACCCAAAGTCAATGGACAGGAGGAAGTCTTCCACTCCTGGTGAGCCACATCAGCCCCACAGGGATCCAGCACATTCCAGCACAGTTCTGCTCACAAAATACACCACCACCAGTGTCTGACTCAGAGCAAATCTAGATGATGAGCTACAACTGCTTGCAGTGCTAATTATTCTATGCAGTGCCCATATTCTAATGAATCTCCTATAAAGAAGCAGTACTTTTTTACAATAGAATTCCATTTATGTTGTGAGCTGGCTGGCAATGAAATTTCTGAAGCTCTAAACACATCTACCTTGAAAACTGTCTCCAAGTATGTTCAAAGAAACAGGCTGCTGAGCAAGGAACAAAAACCAGGATGAGATTGCATGGGGCAGAAAAGTAAATTTACTTTCACTGCTCTTCCAGGCATTTGGAGGGGCAGAGTGAAATAAGGGATATTCAACACCAGAAAAAAGCATGCATGAACTCTGATAAAAACACAGTCTAAGCAAGGAAATGGCCTAGCCATTGCACTGAGGAGTAAAACTGCAGATACACAGCCCAGTGCATAGGAAAAGGGCAGAGCCAAGAGTGCAAAATAAAGGCAACTATCTGACATGAAAAACATAATTGACAAGTATCTGTAAGAAATTGTTTGACACCAGCCCTCTTGACTGTCAGCCTGACATTCATTAAGTGCAAAGAAAAAGTCTTTAAAAAGCAGCATTTAATTACTTACTGAATTGATATTACAAAGCAGTTGCTTTTAATTACTGATCACATTAACACAAATATGACCCTGATCATTAGGATTAACTGTAGTGATCTTGTTTGCCAACAATAGAATCTTTGTATTTAAAGTAAAATGTCATTAAAAAGCCATGGGAAGTTCATCATTAGTGTGCAGGCAGTGTAATCTTAATTTCCTCCTGCAGATACTGAACTGAGACCAATCATGCAAGATTTCCCAGTATGTAAAATAACTGTCAGTTTTCATTACAAAGAATATGAAGCAAAAGGAACACTGAAATAACACGGCTGAAACAATTTTCCAGATTTAGAAAAACCCATGCCACACTTTTCCTAAGAGCTTAAGAGATTTTTTTTCAAGGGGTAAATTTACCCAGGAATCCTGAAAACAAGATGTAATGTTGCTTTGTTCAGAGCTCAGTTCTGGGCTGGTAAGACCACAGCAGGCTGATTATTCAGCCTACCTCTCATGCAGATGTGGTACAACCTCAAGTGTATGGCAGATACTATTTATTTAAGAAAAACTGACTAAAGATCAGGGGAAGTGCCAGCAGTTAAAGATTTTAGTTCTTGATAGTACAAAAATGATCAAGCAGACTTAATGACAAAATGTACAAAGGCAAGAGTAAGGCATGGCTCAGAAAAAGGAATTACAAGGGAAGAAATATAATCTTCAATAATAACTTATGTCAAGCAAGTCAGACTGTGACATCAGCACATGTGGATGTGAAGGTAGACAGCTTTCAGGAATGTTAAACAAAGAGCTCAGACCTCTCCAAGACCCTGAGCAATTTACAAAAATTGGGCAAGAAGTAAGGAAAACAAAGCAGCTTTCTAAAATGTAAGTGTAAATGTATAGGTAGCAAAAGTTTTACATATTACTCAGAACATACATGGTATAAACAATGGGAAAGAATGAGTTTGATAAATATCTGGATTATTCTCTAGAAATTATGGACAGTTTGAAGACATGAACTCTGGATTAAGTGTCTTTAACACTTATTTAGCCTCAATCTCCTTCATACTATAATCTCTGACCCCATCTTGAACCTTGCTGCTGGGCACCCATCCTGTCAGATGCCATCCATGGCAAATACAATGTGTTTTATGTTTGTCTTTTAATCTTATCTCTCAGCTTCTGCTTTGGTGTTCAATAGTTCACCTTTTGTCTGATTGCTCCCCTTGCCTGGGTTCCAATCTTTGCAGAGCTGCAAACCTGTCAGACAAGGAACAAAAAACTCATTTCTAAATAGATAAGGGAACATAAAAAGAGCCATGGGTCAGGTTCTGCCTGAAGTTAGGACAGTAGGTTTTGTGAAGTGCTGCCAAGATGAATCAGGCTTCCTCCTCTAGTGCCTTGCTGGTGAAAACACATGAAATGTCCCAAAACTTCAACCTCAAAGCTCTAATACAGCTTCAGCCAAGGACCAAGGGCTGCACTGTTTCTCCACCTCATCCATCCCTACCCTCCATTCAAGGCTGCCCCTTGCACTGCTGAACTGGCACAGGTGTATCAACACCTTAATCTGGCTGGCTCAGGAGGCCTGAATGGGATCAAGAAAGCCACCAGTATTTTCCAGTTCATTGTCAGCAATGAAAGTCATCAAAAAAAACCTTTGAAGCCTCTCCCTAATAAGCCCTGAGGTCAACATCTTACCTCTTCTTTCTCAGAGTGACACAACAAATTGGGATCAACAGCTTGCTTTCTTCTCTTACCATTCTTTCTCAAGTTCCAGATAAAATGACATTTTCACAATTAGTTTAGTAGTTTAGAGCTAAAGGCTTATTAGTCAAACTGGAAAAGATCTGAGTACGACCAAAAACACGGGTTTGACATTTTTAGCAGTTAACTCCCCAGGACATTGCATTTCTATTGTTGTCAAAGAGCTGGAACAAGGCTCAAGACTGCACCATGCAAAGCTGAAACAAGGAGGGGCTGAGGGCTCCAGGGTTTTCCAAATCCAAGAGCCCCAGGCTGCAGCGTGCCCCAGAGACCCCCACAGGAACAACAGAGCCTCTCCCCCAGCCGCAGCCACAGCAGATCAGTCTGGAGGTGCTGGTCCACAGGCACAGACTGCCCAGCTGGCACAAGGGCACATTTAAACTGTTCTGCAAGCACAGCAGTCATGGCCATGACACTGTTAGTGGAGGCAAATCAAATGGAAGTCACTGGGAAGGCCCCAGTGTCCTAAACCAGAGTCTTGTCCATTGTGGCACTGCTGAGCCAGCAAACCACAGCTACAAGGATTTGACCAGGTCTATAATGCATTTATTACCCCCACAGCACAGGGTAGGGCAGTTCATCATGTTCAAAGGAACTTGTATTTTTTCCTATTACAAATAAAATGGTTTGAGGTTATGCTCCCTGCCTGGTAACACTGTCCCAGTGTTTATGCTGAACATCTTTCACATGGTTCTGTTACCCAAACTCCCCCCTACATCTATGATGGTGGTCTTGGAAAGACAAGAAAGAGGCATTCAAAAATGCATGCAGGCTGCATGTATTCTTTAACAAGAATATTTTCATGTGTGTAAAATGAATAGTTAACCAAGCAATTCACAGTCAGGATAAAGCTACTCCAATACAAAAAGTTTCTGTCCCTCTAAAATCTGGCTTATGTTATCACAGAAAACAAATAAAAATGGATTCCTTGTTCCTTTTCCAGACATTTCAATCAAATTTTTGACTCCCTGCAAGTCTCTGCCTGTCCTGCTGGTAATGACCTTCATCCAGGAGACACGGTATGGAAGAGCACTGAGTGTTTCCACAACTCTCTGCCTTCCTTTAATTTACCACCTCTAACATCAACAGTCCCAAGTCTCTCTTGAATTATCACTCCTCAAACAGGCTTGTATTGACACTGGAGATCTTCCTCCTACTTTTCAAGTACCATTAAAGTCCTTATGAAGATGCACACAAAATGGAAATATTTATAAAACTGTGAAACTGAAATATGCTACATATGCTGAAGACTAAAGTAAAAACAGCAGATGTCATTATTATGCATACTTATTATATATTTACATTTTATGTATCATTTACATATTACACGCTTCCTCTTTTTTTTTCAAATATCAACACACTTGATATTATCAAATAGCTTTTTAAACAAAAGCCTGGAAAAAGCCTGTTTGTCTTCTCTGCAACCTCATAAATTTGCAACATCTCTTATAAAGATCTGTTTTGCAACAAAGTAAGCAAAGGAGTGGGTGGAGGAAAAAGCCTTTTTTGACAGGCATCCTCTTTGCTGATCCAGTTAAAGGAAGCTGGATATTCAGACAAGTGGTTTAAATGTAAAAAAAAAAATTCCATGTTTTGCAATGGCAACAGATAAAGCTGCTGATGTGGCACCTTCCCAGTGCTAAGATTTGCAAGGTTTGTGATTGGAAGCTTTTCCTGCCCCAGTGAATTTTTAGGTGCTAAGGCACAGAGAGGCAACTCCTGCTGTTTGCTCAGAAAAGGTTAAGGGAATAAAGGAAAAATCAGCACATTTGCTTCATCTCTGACACTCACTCAATCCAGGGTGACTCATGGCTGCTGACAAAGCCTGGGCTCCGGAGGAAGCCTAAGGCTTTTTGGTCTCATTTTTTTAATTTCGAAGTGAGAATAGCTGTAATTATCACGTAGCTGACACTCATCCCTCTAAAACTAGTATGTGCATAAAACAGCTAATAAAACAAATAAATTAGAGCTGGATGGGAGCTGGTTATGGGACTGGTTCTGTGCAGCCTGCACAGCCCAGCAGCAGCTCTGGGAGGCAACCAGTTCCCAGTGGTTTTCCAGCAGCTCAGCTCCAGCAGAAGGCATTTCCTCAGTCACAGGGAACTGCTCTGGACACGGACACAGGTCCCTCTGAGAAGTACAAATGTGGGAGCACAGCACTGTGTAAGTAGAACGATCACGAAGAAGTACAAATAGAACTAAGCAGGGCTGACCCACAGTACTGTGAGAATCCAAAAATCAATGATAATAGTCAGGTGAGAGAGTTGTCCAGACCTGTAAGTGAAACAGAGGCATTTTCCATGGGAAAACTACAGCTCATCTAAAACAAAATAGGAGGCAGCAAATTCAATTTGCAGATTCAGCAAATTCAGGGGGAGAAAACAAGGATGATTTATCTCTGTGTTCTTGCTGCAGTCTGTGGCCAGCTTTCACTAAAATGCAATGTGTCTAATGCTTATACAGCATCTTCCATCCCAAACACTCCATGACACACAGCTCCACTGAAATATTGGACATTTCAGTAGCAGCACAAGCAATAAGTAACTTCTACTGAAAAAATTAACACAAAATATCTTCCTGAACTGCTTCAGAAAGATGTGGGCAAGTATCCTACATAAGAATCAAAACAGGACTCCTTTAACAAACATTCCCTTTCTAAAAAATCTAAACAAAATCTCATTTGGGCTGACAGTTCGTTTTACATAAGGGAGGCTTCAGAACCAACTCACAAAGTCTATATATGAGAACGTGTGCCAATATTAAATTTAGATAAGTCATGAAGTCTTTCTGACAGGGTTCTGGCAGCTGCCAGTTTGTGTTTCACTGATTTTATAGGTCAAATAATAGATATTCTGATGTCAGACATTTGAGTACATGATCATTAAGCAATACTTTAGCAAATCCAAAAGAGCTTAGAAACTACACATATGGTCCACAGCTGATTTTATCCACCAGTAAAGCAACTGTATGTTGCTATAATAAGAGATGCAACTGCTGCACTCAGATGACACCATTAATTTAGAAACTACTGAGCAGCAAGCAGGCCCTGCTATCCTGATTGTTCATCTGCAGCAAAGAATGACTTGTCCAGTGAGCCACCCTGGTTACTCAATGACAAACTGGGACCATGCAGCTTTTCAGCAGTGCATCACCATCACTGAATTGCTGTGGTCTGTGCCACTGATCAGTGCCACACTGATGCCAAGACAATTTTTGCCTTTTCTTTTATATACCTTTTAGGTATTCTTAGTGCCCTTAGCATGCATACTTATAATTCCTTAAGTCTGATAACTTAAGACAGTCTTGGTATTCTGTTAAACCAAAAGACCAAACATCTTAAAGACCTTGTAGCTGGAGGCTGGAAAACCCAACACTATCTTAAGAAACCAAGGCCCCCTCCAGAATACATCCTGTAAACTCAGATTAGGCCAGTCTAAAGAAGAATATTGCTTTGGAAAAAATCTTTAGAAAAACATCATGCTATTCATCCAAGCCTCTCATTGAGATATCTTTGTTAGATATGCTGATTTATGAGGTCTATAAAATTGTATATGTAATCTACCATGTGTGTGCATTTCGATGTATTTCACCTTGGCAAAGTGTTGCACCATAAAGATCCTTATTAAATACAGAAAGAAGAGCCCTTTACCATGTCTAATTCTTAATTTTAGGATCAAGGAAAAGGCATCAACGTGAAGAAACAGAAAACTGACCACACATGAACATAAAGAAGCGACAGAAGGTAGAAATGTAGGAGAAAAGAAAACAGGGAGATGGTGCTTGTTTTAGGGACCCAAGAAGACAAATTCAGGTGAGTCTGAAGTCTCTCCAGCTGCCATCCAATAAAGGATAACTGTCACACTGTGCTGCAGCTCTGTACTCGCTGCCAGCCCTGCCTGGCCCCAAAGAGCAGAGCAGATCCGACAGCTGCACTGCCACAGCACACACACAGCAGTTATGGGGACATCAAACAGGGCACAAGCCACCCACTGCAGGCTCAGCAGCTGTGGAGAGGGGCTCTGCAGCTCTCATGGCACACCTACAGTCACTGCAAGCAGCAGCCACCAACACAGCCCGTGCTCTGCACACCTGAGCCAAACCCTGGAGCTGCTGCCCACAGCCTCTGCCCAGGGCTCCTCCCTTCAGTCCAGGTGTCCCCACTGCCTTTGCCACTGACCCACCCCACAACCAGAGAGCACAGCAGCCCCTGCCTCACCCACACCCCTCCCAGGGAAATGCTGGCACAGGCTGGGAGCTGCACCTTTCCCAATCACCAACAGAAACAGGGGTGCCACATTGCCCAGAGGTAAAGCACAGGGAACTCACTGTATTTTCCCTACATGGTTAGGATGGGTTAAATAGAAAATAGTATCAAAATTAGGTATTTTCCAGGAATTACCTATATGCCTCATTAACCTGATTATCTCCACCTGATAACCTCCTAGGAGCTATTGCATAAAGCATATGGACAGGAACATATTAACTTCTCAATCCCTATCTCCCACCATAACCCTTGTCTTTCTTTGTTCAGATTTCCTTCTGGAAATGACAGAAACGTGAATCATTTCAGATGTGCAATCTGCTATGCAAGAAGAATGACACACATTGGGAGGAAACTGAGACAAGCCATAAAATTCTATTTACACATGGCTCTGAATTTCTGTTGCCATTTGAAGGAGCATAAGGGCTCATTTAGAGCCAACAAATGACAATATTTTGTTTTGCATCTCCTGGGTTTTTAACAAATCAACTGTTGCAAGAATGCTTTTTAACTCCCTAGAGGGACTTCTTCCATGTGAAGAAGTTTCCTAATATAGAAAAAGAATTAACCAAATCAAGGACCCAAGTAGGTCCTAATACATACTGAATTTTAGCAGATAGCCTATGAAATATGTAACCCCCAAAAACTCTCTACCTTATTTACATAAATATATACACAAAGGATGATGGTCAAGGCTATGAAATTATCTACAAATCCATGGAGAGATATATGTAGCACATCACTGCAAATTATCCCTTATGTAGGAGGGATGTGGGAAAACCTGGAGGAGAAAAGATTGCCCGTGCTATTTCTCCTGGTTAATATCTTTGACTAAATGAAATTACATGCTATTGTTACTCTTAGCAGAGCAATAGCCAAAAAGGCACCTTCCTGTGGTGCCAGGAGGAACTGACACAGCCCAGGGGCTCAGCACCAGCACATTTCCACAGGCTCTCCCTTTTCTAGATCCTCGGCAAACCTACAGCTTAGACACAAGCTATAAAGACTCTTACAAGATTTCCCTGCAACTAATTTAATGGCTTTTTCAAGCAGATAAGATAAATGAGAAACAGACTTAATATATTTTTTAAATCCCACTATGATTAGCAGGAAGATTTCAATAAAATTATAATTAAAAATATTTTCTTCCAGACATACTTATGTGAAATAAAGACCACCAGGAAAATGAAGATCACTTTTTTTTTATTCTAAAGCTCTGGGATTTTCTGTATTTGCTTTTCACCCTTACCAGAAGGCCAGAAAAGACACTATGAAGTGATACATCCAATGGATAATATGCCAAGTAATGACAGGTTTATAACTCTAGTTAAAGATTTAACTTTCACACTGAGGCCATGCAGGCTATAAAATATGAACTCATTGCTGTAACCTCCAGTTAACCAGTCTGCCAATTTTACCTCACCCTTTCTTTCTCATTTGTTTCAAAATACTTTGTAGTTCATATTTTGAGCAGACAAAGACCTGAAACTGTGACCCAAGACAGAGCAAAACTGTAACCACCACAATGTGATAGCAAAGGAGGCAAGAGGGCAATCTGGATTTTGAGATTTTAAGATCTGGGATGCCATTAAGCGGCTGAAGTACAAACACAGAGCAGATCAATGCTCAGAGTAAAAAGAAACATCTTTTGGTGTTAGTGGCAAACCAAAGACCAGAAAGGCTTCCTTCGGTACAGTACACATTTTTGACTCAACTGAAAAACTCCGTTTGCTGCTAATTTTTAAATTTATTTTTAGTACAGAAGAGGAGTTCTTTCCCAGCTGTACCTTGGAGATTCTGTTCAGGGCTGTGTTTTTTCTGCCAGCACAACGTGACCGTCAGGCAGCTGCTGAAAGAGCGCCCTGTGCGCAGCTGCAGCCCCGCGCAATCGTTACCCTGCCCACGTCCCTGCCCATGGGCAGCCCTGCACAAAAAGGGCCTGTGCAGGAGCACAGAGCTGCCTCAGTGCCCAGCAGGAGCACAGAGCTGCTTTAATGCCCAGCAGGGCTGTGCAGGAGCACAGAGCTGCCTCAGTGCCCAGCAGGGCTGTGCAGGCGCAGTGTGGCTGCGGCTGCGCCGGCTCGGCGCTGATGGAGCCTTGTTGGGAGGGAACCAGCCCCAAACTCAGCCCAGCTCCAAGGATCACCAGTTCTGTTACCATCCCCTGGAGCTGCAGGAAAACAATCTCACCATGAGCCCTTTCAGGGCAATTCTCAGTGTAATTCTCTAAAAAGTAGCTCGTTTCCATAGAAGCCTTCAACATCCCTTGATTGCTGCTGCAATAATTCAGGAATTTGAATAACAATTCAGTAGTTATGTTTGGAAAATAAAATAACCTACAGAAAACCACCACACACATACAAACAAATAGAAGTCAAAAATTCCCCATCCAAACAAGGCCTTCTCTATCAGGGCAGATCTTCAGTCAGCAAATCAAAGAATTTCCACTGCTCAGTAAAGAATTGAGTTAAAACCAGAAAAATGCTTGGATGGAGTCAATTGATTCCCTTTTCTTCCATCTTTTGTAAGCATCAATGGTAAGAAAAAGAGAAGAAAGTCAAAGTTTTCCTGGTCCTGCCAGGTGGGCTGACAGGCTCTTGCTCCACCTCACTGGCAATGGCTCCAGCTGGGAGCCTCGGAGCCCTCACTCACTTCAGGTTTGTGCCTGCTCTCAAAGGGGGTGGCTTTTCTCAGGCATCCACACAAAACCTTTTGGGGCACCTTGTGGAAAAAAACCACTACACATCACTTTGACAGCTTGAATCCCACAGATTTGAGGCCAAGTGATATTTATTAGGGAAGACTCTTGAGCATTTCATAGCTGTAGGAGCTCTCTGTACTGGAAGGGGTGGGGTGTGTCCTGGCTGAGAAAGGACCTGGCTCTGGGGCTGATGAAATCATCTCTTCCACACCCTCAGCTCATGGCAGCCCACAACTAAACAACAAGAAAAGTGATGACTGTTTAAGTGAAAACCTTTTTAACCAGCTCCACAGGATGTCCCACAGCAAGACATACATTTGTGGGATTCAAAATAAATCTACTCCAATTCTAATGCAGTTTTATCTCTAAAGAGAAGTTCTGCTGGTTGACATAGTTGGTACAGTCTGAACTCAACAGTCTAAAGGAAGCAGCTCTCTGGAGTCCCTAAGGATTAGTGGAGACAAATTATAATGAGCACATCAGTGGCATAATTGCACAGCAACCCAAGAAGCAAAGAACAGAAAATTTCGTCTTCTTTGTTGCTAACTAAAATCTTAAAAAATAACAGTTGCAAAAAATGTGTCAGCCAATTACTGCACTTGGCTTGTTTCTAGATGCAAGATTAGGCAATGAGAATTGCCAGCAGCAGCTGCCAAGGCTGCTGGAGCTGCTACAAGGATGGTACATCTTCCCCTTGGCCCAAACATGGATTGGCCATGGCTGACAGCTGCAGGAGAGCCTCTACAACAGCATTTATTGCAATCAGTGCTTGCATGGTAGTTATTTATTTAAATTCAGGTTCAGAAACACAAGACAGGATTATACAAGTGCCATGACATTGCAGGTGATTTTTCACCAGCTCTAAAGCAGGTTTTACTATCCTGCTGTTATGTGCACTGCTGGTGAGACAGAGAGATTAGAGTTAATT
Organism: Agelaius tricolor; assembly: GCF_023055355.1. Taxonomy (NCBI): domain Eukaryota; kingdom Metazoa; phylum Chordata; class Aves; order Passeriformes; family Icteridae; genus Agelaius; species Agelaius tricolor. Next base: position 8,447,247 of record NW_027269279.1, read on the forward strand.
ATTCACATGTGTGTATTTAAAATCTACAGGTGGTATCAGTGCACCACTCCAAGGTAATTTCCAAGATGTCTCAGGGGGACAGACAAATGCCGAGAGCACTCACTGTCAGAAGGGACATGTCAGGATTTGCCTCCTGCTTCCCAAAGCTGGGCAATTCCTCAAACCCACTTGAGCACAGGCCATTGTTGCCAGCAGCAAAGCTGCCAGCAGCAAGGCTGCCAGCTGGCCTCTTCCCTTCAGTTTCTTTTGGGCAACTTGGCTTCAGTTTCTAGAAGTGCTGTGCAGAATGTGAATGTACAGAATCAATGTACATTTATAACAATGAGATCATTTATGCTACCCTAGAATGTATCTGTGTCTGATAGGTTAAGTATTTGTAAAGCTAATGATCCCTTAACTGCACAATGGTACTCTGGTGCTCTCTGCTCATTCCCATCAGACATTTCAGGGCTTGGTTTATGAAAGAAATTCTCTTAAATGTACCAAACGGAAAGCCATGACAGAAAAATCCTTCCTCTTTACTAAGAATAACAGCAGCTTCCATCATGAGAAAAGTGTTTTGCCTTGCCTCTGAGGTGAAAGGATTAATGCAAAACTCTGCTGCTGCTGTGTTCTCTGTATCTACCTTCAAATTCTCTGCCCAGTTTCAGCTCATCCCAGTGGTATTGGTGGTAACTGAGCTCACTAACTCTCCCAACTTTTTTTTTTTGCTGTTTTCAAGACATTTCCTGAAATATGAAGTTAAAGAAATGCTGCAACCATTTTTACTTCTATAGAAATCAGAGACTGACAATGGAGGAAAGCAACTTAATAATCAACACAGCTCCACAAGGCCTTTGTGCAGAGAACTTTATATATTTGGCATGTAGTCTGCTAAGTCTGTGTTTTCTCTTATGGGAATTCAGAGCAGTATGAATGTACTGTCAGAAGCAGTAAAATAAAAAAGTTGGTTCCATTTACTGCAATTACAGAGCTGGTGGGAAGACATCCTGATCCCACAAGGCCTGGCTCAGTTGCTGGTTCCAACACACTGCCAGAAATCACACACAAGAAACCCAAGGGGTGCAGCAGTCACACATTTACTCAAAATTCCTCTCTCCTGAAATCGTCTGCTTTTGTGCATGGAAGCACTGACACCAGCCCAGGTTATTTATGCTGATTTAAAGAAATCTTTATGGGATTACACCTCAGCATCACTAGAAATGGTCACCTAATTAATGCCTAGTTCAGCTTCCTCCTGTGTCTGATGGAAAGCAGTAACTGCTTCTTGCAGAGAAACCAGATTTAATTCTCCAGCCTTTTCCATCTTATATTGATTCAATTCTTCTGATTTCAATACTTTAACTGGCCTAGACTGTTTAGTATCTCCTGCAGTGTAAGGAGGTGTCCCAGTGCTGCCTACATTGTACAAGACCTAGCTGTGTTCTGGCTCATTACCAGGTTTAAGCCCTACATGAAATGAAACAACAGCAGAATTCTGCTGGTAAATTCTGCTGGTAGTGAAGTTTAACTGGACAGATTGGCTGTCTGGGGGAGAAATGGTCCTCTGCACCACAGCAATGGCCACGCATGTTGGAGCTTATCACATTCATACTTCAAACCAGCCAGTATCATGAAAGACAATCACACACTTTTCCTAAACAGGTTGAGGTTTTGCATCACCCTGAAAAAAATACAAGAATCCATGAACAATATGGAAAGATTGTGTCACCACTCTGCAGTATTTAGTTTTCATCAGGCCTTCCCAGGTACAGACCTACTTTAGTGGATCAATTTTAATGCTGTTACTGCAAAGCAAAGAGTGAAATTATCACTAAATTGAATCTATCAAGTACTGCTCTTGATAGAACAAATGTGGTTATGTGTTTTTGAGGTCACTGGGATCACATATGGTTATTTCTTCTTTCTACTTTTAATCAGGTCTATAAACTGGAAAATTTTAGATAAACTAATGAGAAAAAAAATGGCATCTTTCTTCTCTCCTTCCATATGTACATTACAGGCAGAAAGAATAAGGAGTTGTACAAAGCCAAGCCTGTTTAATCAGTGCTTGGCTGTGGGCAGTTTCACACTTCAGTAATATCCAGCTTCACAATATTGAGCACTTGCACAGTGGCTTCCCCAAAAATACTCAATTGAGTGCATAGGAAGTTTTTGTTGTTCAAACACTGCATCTTCCAATGAATAATCTAATAAATACACTTAGATTTTTAGTTGAGTTGTTTTCTCATTGGACAAATACTTGATGTCTTTAGTGGTTTAACAGAACTGGATTTCTACTGTAAACCAGGATGAGCTCTTTTGCAGTGCTATTCAAACAAAGCATCAGAAGCATTAATCTGGCCCTCCTAAAATTTATGGCAAACACTTCAGATAATCTCAAAGAATTTAATAAAATAATTGCAGGTTTTTTCAGTTTCATTGACAAGAAAATGATAATTTTTAATACTTGCAAACTGGAGTAGTTTTGATACACACTGAGTAATTCAATGCAGACATAAGCTCACTTCTGGTCCATCATCAGCTCACCTGTAATTTACAGTTGTGTTTCTGCAAGTTTAGTTGGACTGATTTTATTTTTTTTTTGGGTTTAGGTGCAACAAGACCTTCTTTCTCTACTCTCATAATGAGGATAACATTACCTTACTTCATGGGACTTAAGCAAGAAGAAGCCCTCCAAGCCCCAGAGCATTGCTGGGTGTATGCCCAGAGGAGCCTCTCCCTGCTCAGTGCCACACCTGCACTCTGACAGCCAAAACCTGAGCCCATGCTGCCAGTTCTGCTGGTGACACTGGAGCACAGAGGGTCTGAAATGTCAGCAGAAGACATAAAAGGTTGTATCAACTACTTTACAAAAACATAGCACCAGCCAAAATATTCACATTTCCACAGTCTGTGACTACAACCATTACTAGAGCAATTACATTCCTCTAGAAGTGCTCATTTTACACTCACAAACGGTCACTTTAGACTGCATGACCTAACTTAAATCTGCATTTTCCAAGAGCATTATTCCTACTTTTCCCACATGTATTGATACTTGAAGCCAAATTTACAAAGGTATTTAGGGACTTTACAGTAACAATTGGTACTTTAGCAGGGAGCTCAACACCATCAAAGCAGGCATGGGAGTTGTACTTCTATGTCATTAAGTACTTTTCTGGTTTTTACATATCTATGTATCATAATCCATTCTGAAACAAATCTAACACATATTCTTGTGCACAAATATTCTTTGCAAAGTAAATTTCACCACTGCAGAGGAGCTTTGAACCTCAGAATAAAAATCACTGCTAAACTTAAGATTAAAAACATGTCTCTTTGGGCAATGTTCTGCAATTGCCCATATGTAACAATGCAACAACTGTTTTGCATGGGTGTAAAAATGACCCTCTCCTTAAAACTGGACAGGCACTAAACCTAGGGGCAGCAAAGATTATTGTCAGAGCTTGTATCAGAGCTTCACACAGGACAGAGCCTCTGCAAGACCCCAAAGGCTTCTCTGCAAGAGATTGTTATTCTGGTGTTTTCCCCAAAACTGGGCAGTAAAGCCATCCCAGAAGAATGGTTATAAACCAACTTTACAAAGCAATCTGCACTTCATGGTAACTGCTCTTTATCATTTTCCAATCAACACTAGTTGGCTTCTAATTGATTTTATATTATGTCCCTTACCAGAAGTAAGAATATTGTGTTTACTAGGGCAGCACAAAGAGGGCAGGCCTATTCTTACTGCTGTATTTAATGCTGCTGCTAATCATGGAGATTAGACTGAAACAATTACAACAGCTAATTAAAGAACAATGCGGTTTTTGGCATCTTTTCTCAGACAGCACTACTGGGAATTCCTAACTCAGGCAAAGCAGGGATAATTAAAAATCGAGCTCTGGTTTCCCCTGCACTGGCAGCTGGATCACGCTGATTAAACTGCAAATAAAACACATGAAACCAACACTTTGTAGTGTATCCAATTTCACTTAAAAGGGTCTTTAAACTGAATCATAAACAGAGAAACAGTGCACAACAAATTATTTAGCTGAAGCTGGATATAGTCTTCACTGCAGTTGCTTCACAGCTCGCTGTCTCTGGCACAGAGCATGGGACACTCATTAATGCAGGGCCTGGTGAGCCTCCTGAATCATCCATGGCCCTTCCAAAGGCAGCACTGCTCAAAACATCACACTACAAGCCACTGAGCTCAACCAAACACCAGCATAAATATTTGGAAGGTCCCTGTGGAAAATGCAGAATTGCACCCAGTGACACTCAGGCTGTTACTGAAGAGTAAGACAGGGCTAAAACCCCTTCCAGTGAGACTCTGGAGGGTGGATGAGGTGCTGAAGAGCAGCTGCTTTATGACAGCCACAAGTTCAAGACAAACTTGCAGAAATGTTAGCAGAATTAAGCCTTGTTCAAGATTATCTGGTGCTCTGCTGTAAGACACCATGGACATCAGAGCATCCCTTTGTCCTGCTCAGGTCTCAGCATCACCTGGGCTCAACATGCAGTGACCCAGAGACAGCTTAACTTTGTTACAATGATAATAAAAATAACAACCCTTACTCTTGGCTAGTGTTTGCCTGTACACTTTTGAGTCACACAAAAGCAGTAAGAACACAAACAAACCCTAAGAATAAGACATGAAAGGTAATGCAAAAAATACCAAATTACTTGCCTTAAGCTTGTTTGGGTGCTTAAAATTCTGCCTGAAGGTTATTACTGTGCTCTCTGGACAAGTACTTAGTGCTTTGTTAAATAGCAAGGGAATCTTGTTAAAATTTTTTAGCTAATGCCAAGAAATTTTGTATTCATGCAGCTCTGTGGAGAAACATCAGTATTAACTCATTTTCACTAACTGGGCAAACCTCATATGAATCTGATCCTGGTACAGTTCAACTACGCAGAGTCTGTAAACCAGCAAGAGCACCACCTTCAAAAGCACAACTATTTTTAGCTTCATATATTAAGTAAATATATTTAACAGCAACAAATAATAATAAAAGCAGAGAGGTTGCACTTGGCACCTGCAATACTTACACTAAAGCAAAGTGTTTAAGGGACAGGGTGCTGATGCCAGCAGATGCAGAGGAAGGCACAGAACTAAGGGGAAGTTTTCTAAGACTAGGCCCTTTCAAGTTTTTGGCAAGCATTTGAGAGTTTGGGCTACAGGACAGAAAATCTGCTACAGAAAAGAATTAGAGACCAAAAGGGGAAATAAATTTTTTTCTACCTACCTACATATGGTGCACAGATTACACAGCAGTCCTGCTTTAGCCACATGTCATGGGAACAGTTTGGAAGGCTGGCTCAGAGTTAATTAAGAATAAAATTATGCTAAAGGTCCTTGTGGAAAAAGCCCAGTTAGCACAGTGGTACTTCAGAGGAAATGCTCAGCTGCTCAAGAAACAACCAGCCTAGGCTTAGAGGTGTTACAGACATTGGGCTGGCTTTTGTCAGGAAAATACCAGTGGGGAGCATCTCCTGTGAGCCTCCCTTGCCCTCTGCCACCAGGGAAGTGGCCTGGTGCAGCTGGACACTGCCAGGGCAGCCGGACAGTGCCCAGGGTCAGCTCTCTGTGCAGACAGGTACACATGTGAACAACCACAGCCCTGCCTCAGCTTAGTCTATGAGTCTGGTTGTGGTGGTACCAGTTGTGGGTTTCTCTGGGTCTGGATTGGAGGCACTTGAGACAGTAGTTCATGTTCAGACTCAGGTGTTTATTATCTCTTATCAGTAAAACAGTCTCACTGCTGTGAGTTCAGCAGCTTTTCATTAGAAGGCACAGAATGGCCAATAATCTCTTGTTACAAGGTCTTTTAAGACTCAACTATCCAATTAAGAACTGACACCTGGATTATTTTCCCTTTTAACCCAATAACTGATCCCAAAGAGCCCACAATGCAGACTTTTCTGTCCAATTACAAAATGCCACCCAAACCCATGAAGAAGGAGGAAGAAGCATGAAGGGGAAACCCAGGACAACACCCTGTGTCCTCCATCTTGCTTCCATCCACAACATCCTAAAAATCCCAAACCCTCAATTTCTCACCAAGTGACACACCTGCACTACTCTCTACAATCTATTTCCTACTTTTGTGGATTCCAGTCTATCTTGAATTCTGGAAAACTTTCTCCATGAGTGAGGGTCAAAGTCAGTGCTCCCCTGGGGGCCAGGACACCCCAGAGCAGACAGGGAAATATTCCCAGTGCCCTGGGTTTGCACATTTGGTGACATTTCAAAGCTCAAAGAGGATTTTTAGAACCTCATCTCTGGAGACCTCAGAGATTCCACTGAGGCTTTACATCTAGTTCACCCAGAGTCAGCCTGAACTGCCACCTTTTATTCTCTTCATTACCCCAAAATGAGTAATTTTTGCATTTCCCTCCATTTCATTAACCTTATTTACCTAAGAAAAACTTCAAAATAATTTTAGCGGCCTGGACTGCCTAGAAATCAATGTCAGCAAGCAGTAAAAGACAACATCACCCTGACAAAGAGCTGCAAGGAGAAGTGGCTGTTGGACACCAGTAACAGGAGAGAACAACCAAAAAGCCAAATAAAGAAGCTTAGAGGCCTGGCTGCAACATGCAGTGTGGTCTTGAAGGCTTCTCCTCCACCTGATCAAAGAGTGACTGATAAGGACTGTGCAGATTCCCTTTTGTGCACTTTCTTGCTTAGATGCACACATGCTTTATTACAGGCATACAAGATACTCTTTATTTTAAGCTATTTGTTATTTCCTATTACTTTTGTTAGTCTCTGGTAACACATAAAATAAGTTTATACTGGAGAAGTAGCTTTCATATTTTTCTCTGAAATTACAAGTTTGTTCTCAATCCCTGAGATGATATCTCATGCTTAAATGAAATTTTGGCAAAGAAAAGCAAAGCACTTTACAGCTATCCTTCTCCATCTAGTACCATTATGTCTTTATATACCTGTGTAAAAGCAAGCTATGCAAATTTTCCTAAAAATAATGATGCTAGTGTAATTGTTCTTTCTAGGCTATGTTCCAAAACCAATTTTAAACTTGAAAAAACCATGAAAGTGGGATAGCTAGAAAAAAAATACTTTTTTTTTTTTTTACTTAATAATAAATGCTTGAAAGGATCACAGCATTTTATAAGGTCATATGTAACACCAGCTATGACACCACAGTAATGCATTATTCAGTGCCAGCAAAGAATATAAATCCTTGTAATGTACATGGGTGAAATGTGGTTTAATTCTTATTATCCTTTGGCTTTGACTCAAAGTTCCTGCTGAGCATTATAATGTTTAGATGATGCAAATTCCCTGAGATGCTTTAATTAAAGCTGCAATGTAAGACTTTGCCTCTGGCTGTTGGTCACAGTACCTGGCACTTCCATTTCCAGAGGTAGAACTCACCAGGCTCCAGTGCCCAGCCTGAGCTCAGGCCCCAGTGAAATGGGCATTTCTGGTGCTGCTCAGGCTGGGGCACACATTCTGTCTTTGCTACTGCAAGGCTGAGGTTTAGCAGAGAAATATGACAACTAGGAGACTGAGAAAATAAAATTCCTGCTCCAACCTCTCCTTTTTTAACAAGGAATTTCTCCAGGGGACTACATGGATGTTTAAGAAGTTTGCAGCACACATGCTACTTCTCAACAGCATTTGCACTGTGCTCCAAACACTGGTAAAGAAAAGACTTGTGGGATCTGTATTACCTGGTGACTGTCATGATTCTCTCCAGCTCAGCAGCAGGGCAAACCCCTGAACCTCCAGGACCTCTCTGCTGTGTGCATGCACAACACAGCACTGGGCTTGAGGAGCATCTTCTGCCCACCTTTTATGAAAATATCAAAAGACATGGTTTTGTTTTGAAGTGAAAAACCACCTCAGATCTCTAAACCCTACAATTGCCAAGAAAAGCTTTTCCTGCTCAGCTCTATGGACTCATTCACAGGCAAGGACAGCTGGATGCCTTCAAGCAGTCTGGTAAACACCCTTCAGCATTTTTAGGAATTTCACTCTGTCTCTGCACAGCACTTGCACTCCTGTGATTGTGACCAGCCTAATGGATCCTTCTCTCCTATTGAATGCTGAAGCAGGCATTTTAAATGCAGTTGTTCACATTTGTTGACTCAAAGGGCACACATCCTGGAAATTCACCTCCTTTCAGCATCACTGCCAATAAATAATTAAAAAGCCTATTAAGACAGCAAAAGGCAATTCACTGAAATTATAAGCAAATATTTTTGCATCAGGGCCCAGACTTGGGGAAACACTTAAACAGCACCTTCAATCCAAAGCAAGTAAGCATTCCCATTGATGCAACTGCCTGACTTGCAAGTCTTGTGTTTTACTGAGTAAGAGCTATTACTCAGCTCTGCAAATTACTTTCTCTTGTAGAAACATACAGTTATTCAAGATTTCAAAATATCTAGCAAAAACAACAGTTTCATAAGTAGAAAGACAAGTCTGATTTCAGCCTAAGTCCTATAATTTTGAATCTGGATAGAAAAAGCAAATAGTACTGACAGAATTTAACCTCCACTGTATTTTTTCAGACATCAAAATACTTATTCAGATACACACAATATCACAAAGGCAGACAATAATGGAAATAAGGACATCAAGAAAGTGTTCTACTGCAGGCAGCATATTTGCAAACATTACTGGAACAGAATTAACTGCCACGGAGGGAACACAGACATTAGGCACAAGGAATCTCAGTTTGAAAAACATTCAGAAAATGGGACACATCAAACTAAAAGTTAAATTCTAATTAAGAACATGAAACCTAGGAGGAAAAGCATATGCTGTCAGAGCCGCAGCAGTTACATCAGGAGGTGACAAGGGAGGGAAATCTGAAGAGAAACAGGGATACTTAGAGAAATGGCAAACAGAGAAGTGAAAAACCCTCTTTTGGGAACAGAGCATCTCTGCCAGACAGCACATGTGGCTGGCAGCACACCTTGGAAGACAGGCAAGCCCTGCTGACCCTCTATAGCTTGAATTTCCCAGGGTGACCTTCCCCAGCTTCCTAATTCTGCATTTTCATGACCAGCAGAGATGATGGGCACGAGGGGCAGGAGAGGGTTTGATGATCCCAATGAAAACTAAAATTACCAGCTGGGACACCACTGGTCTTTGACTCACTGCAATGCCCACTCTCCCACTCAACAAATGGACAAATGCCATTTTCTGAATTATGCCAATATTTGGATTGGTGTTGGATGGAGCACAGAGGCTCAGACAGCTGTTTCAGGAGCATTTGCAAGGAAATTATGCTTTTGAAAATACACAACCTATTCCTGGAGTTGAACAGATTAGCTCAAGATGTAGGACTATCTACTGTAGAAAGTAATTTAAACTAAAACAGAGCAAGAATTCACCTTGGACCAACAATTTTTGATTAACTTCCTTTGCTGGCAAGCTCAGTGTAAACTAGGCACTATGCCAAAGCCTCCCAATCCACTCTGGAGCAAATGCAATTTGAAATGCTGCTCTCATCTTTTAACAGCATGGACTCCAGGGTGAATTTTCAGGTAATGGTCAGAAGTGGCACAGACCTATGGATCAGTCATGATACTGGCACTTTGTGTAACAATAAATCAAAACAGGTCTTTACTAACTTCCTTCACTGCACAGTAAATGAACAGCTCCCAAACTGGTGTGTGCATCATGGCCTGCAAGGAAAATTTTGCTATTTCTGTGCTGGAACCACAATTCACCAAAACTGCCAATGTTTAATTCAAGCTAGAACAGTGGGAAATTTATATCAAATATATTTTAAAATATAGTAATACCCAGAGACACAATCTCAAAATGTCTTTAACATGAGAGAGATCTGCACACCCCTGGATTCACAGGCACAACACCAGCTCCACCAACTCTGCAGAAGCTGCTTGGCATTTTGCTGTGACTTCTGCAGCATCCTCCAGGCCACGGACACAACCTGGATTTCCACCCTCTGGCACCACAAGAAACAGATACATGCCAGAAACCTGTTTGTCATGGAGATGGAAGCCAGTCACTTCATCAAATCTGCAGTCTACTCACACACATCTGTGCACAGCTCCTCATGGTCACTACTGCTGAATATGAACCCCAAGAGGAGTTTCATTTGAGTTTTAGCTTCTCTGAAGCTTTTGGGCTTCCCAAGTCCATCAGTTTGCCTCAGGCCAGCTGGAGCCACGCTGGGATTTGCAGCCTTCCTGCAGGAAAGCCAGAGGAGCTCTGCCCAGCAAACATGCACCCACTGCAGCCACACAGACCTCCCAGCTGCAGCTGGGGCAGCTCCTCCTGCACAGCACAACCCGCATCTCTCAGGGACCTTTTAAATAAAACATGCTGAACTAAATCATTTCCTTATGAATGGCCAAGTTTTTGTGTGCTAGATCTCCCACACAAACACCAATTCACTGACAGGAGCAGCACTGGCACATCATCAGCACTTTCTGTGCCAGGCTACCCAACCACCACAGGACCAGGAGAGCCAGAAAGGGACTCCTGCACTGGGGGGCACAAGAAATCTGGGGCAGGGACCTGTGCATGTTTAAACTTAGGCTCCTCTTTAAATCAGAATTTAAAGAAGAGATAAAAAAAACATGAACAGTTTTATGTGTGTGAGTTTTGAAAGGCTGGGCTATAAAGAACACAAAGCTATTCAACAAGAGAAAAAAATGAATGTGAAGAATATGTCAGTTTGATGACTAAAATAAAAAGGTAATGACCCCCATTTGCACAACATTTCTTGTTTTCATAGGCAAAAGAACAATCAGCACACCTTGAGAAAAGGTTACCAAAAGGCTGACTTGGCGCCTCATGTGTTATTTAAACTGACTTTTGCTTTTTTGCCCTTAAAAAAACCAACAAACCAGCTATTAGCCAAGGTAACTTTTTGACCTTTGCAAGACACTATGTTCAGCTAGAAGTACGGTGATAACAGTGCCAACACAAGTTCAAAGCTGAGCTGCCAGAGGTGCTCTGTAAGCAGCCATCAAACATCGCCTGTTTCCTGCTTACTAAGAAACCAAACACTGTTGAAGACCACAACCAAATTAGCATCTAGATAAATTGTAAATAATTAACTTAGTGTCATTTTATAGACAGTAAGTGCTTGCTCTTCTAATATCATGATTTAATTATCAGCATTTATTAAAAATATTTTGTTTGCTGTACGTAAACGCAAACATTAGAAGACAGTCAAAAGCAATTAGAAATGTAGGTAACATTTACTACAGAGGAAAAAGCACAATTAAATGCTAAAAGACACAGGAACAAAGAAATAATAATAATTCTTTCAGGTTCCCGGGGAGTCATAGAATAACATGTGTAATAAATTGTATTATGCATAAGCAGCAAGATGAAAACTGCTTCAGGTTTACAAATGTTTTACAGCTGACTCTCTAAGTAGAGCAAAGAGCTCATCAAACCTCTTGTAGCAAAACCTTTCTTGGAAGCTCCACTTCAAGTTTGGCCTTACAAATGACTAACCCACTACCAATGGCAGCCCCTGGCCCTTGCTACCCAACAGAAGCCACCACCAAAGGCTCCCCCAGTCTTAAAACTGCTGATTTTTTCCTCCAGTTGAGCAGCACATTTGAAGTCCTGCAACAAGGGGCAGGGAACTGACCTGTCCTGCAAGGGACAGCATGGCTTGCACTCTGCAAAGTCTCAGTGGCACTTGTGGGGCACAGGGCAGTGTGGCCAGGCCACTCTGGGATGCAGCCACAGAGGGGCTGTGCCATCCCAGCCTAAGGAGAGGGCTCCTCTGGGGCTCCCACTTCTCAGACAAGAGCTCCCCACCAGAGAAAACTACAGAAGAAACCCTGGCAGGGTGGTGTGTTTGGTTTTGTTTTGCTCTGAGGATACAAGCAATGCTTTGGCTTTGAATGCCCAACACCAGAGAGGCACACTCTGCTCTGCCCCAGGCTGTGCTGGTGTGAGAGGCATGACTCTCCCAGCCTTGGTATTTTTGCTGCATGACAGATTTTGCTAATCCTGTTCTGAGGCTGACAGCTCTCTACACACACACAATGCACTGAGCTCAGGCAGCAATGCAGGCTCTGGCTGGAGCTGTGAAAGGCAAGCCTCAAATTCAGATGCTCTGTCAATTACTGGACACAGCTTCCAAGAGCTCACAGAGCCTTATCTAATGCATGGCTTGCTGTGGCTGGAAACACAGCTGATAGAGGAGGGCAAGGCTGCCTGTGTGACTGATGGGATGGCTCACAGCCAGGGCTGTCCCTGTCATCACCACTGGGATGCCACAAGAAGGTGCTGGAGGGGAGGGGGAGCAGCTGGTGCATGTGGGACATGCCCTTTCCACTGCAAAAATCACCTGTTTGGCCTGGGCCAGCACAAGAGTTTCAGTCATGGAAAGGACATTGAACCACACATTTCCCAACAGTACTAACAAGGGGCCACACCAGCAAGTCACAATTTTGTTTTTTTTTTTCCTGAAGAGGAAATACAGGGAGTATTTCAAGTAACCCAAGATTATTAGCTTCCATCCTTCATTTCCCATGGAAACATGTTTTCAGACAAATTCTATCACAAATGTCCAGCTACCAGCTTTGGGAGTTACAACTGACAGATTGCCCACTGCCTCAGCATCCTCATCAACTGTGCCAATAAACACTGTTGTAAGGCAAAACAATCAAACATTTGTGTTTTTTCTTTTAAATCTTGCTTTGGCTTCAGCACTACAGCCCATCCAGTTGCAGCCATTTTTCCAATCAGAAGCCAGAACACAGAAGCAGGTAACACAGAGCTCAGCATCTCCGTGGGATTTACCAGCTACTGATGGACTTTTAGTGGGCCTACAGCCCAGTTAATTCCTCCCTGAGTGATACTGGGGAGCTCTGACAGTGAGCCAGACTCTGGGACTGCACAGCCACATCAACAGGGCTGTAAAATGAGGCAGAGGAGGAGGAAGGTGAATGTGAAAAATGCCCCTGTGATCTGTGCAGCAGCCCAGGCAGGTGAGCAAAAGGATCTTCCACACAACTCATCCACTGCTGTGCACTGGGAGCAAGAGCCCCAGGACTCCAGGGAGGGGCAATACAGGAACAGACACAAGTCCCAGTGTGTTACACAAAAATGGGCACAGCTACTTCAAAACTGCCCTGCTACTACAAAATTACTGTAACTAGATCTGCATGTAAAACACAGCTGTGCACGTCTATATTTATCCAATTATTATCTGATTGTTTCTAAGACATTCTTGGTGCATTTTTATTTTCTGTGCTGTACTTCTCCATCCCACTAATAGAATTAACACTTCAAATCACTTTGCTATGCAAAAGCTATTTATGCCACTGAGGTCTATTCCCAGCATAACCTGAGGAAAATTGCAGGAGTGTGTGTGGGGAAAAAAGCAGCATCACAAAAGCCTTTTCAGTTGTGTTCAGCTGTAGCTATTACAGAAAATGAAATAGAACACAAACAGACCCCACGTTTCAGTATCATTTCAAACCAACCCCAAAGTAAAATGCATCCCAGAGAGTTTTCAAGAAATGCTGTGCAGAAAACAGAGGGTAACATGAACCAGGTCACCTGCACACAGCTTTCTGTCCTGCCTGCTGCACAACCTTCACCCTGGCAAGCCAACTCACATTCTCCTCACTGCTCACTGGGTGCCTGTGACTCAGCATGCTCTGCAATGCCAGCCTGGCAGGGGATGAATGGACCCACCCAGCACAGCACTGGAAAATAATAGGTGAGTTCTTGTTTTGATGTTCTGACAGCAAGTGACACACAGGAAAAAGGAGGCAGCACTAAAATCCTTTACAGCCCTCACTTCAACATTGCAACTGCCAGAAATACATATTGTATTTGCAACCAGTGAGATATGAAGTACCTCTTTATTCCTAGATATATTTATCAGAACAACTCTTACATTTATTTCACTCAAAGAAATGAAACAGATACCCGAGCCTTTAATTAGTCTCCAAATATTTTTGTTAGTACAACTATTTGTTATGAGCAAAGATGTGCCTTAGAGCTTTATTTAAGCAATTAGCCAGACCTCATGCTATCAAATATGAATATTTTATGTTTTATCTCCAAAACCATTACTCGGAAAAAAAATCAAGATTTTTCCTATTCTGTGATGTCATTTGAAGTGCAGAGTGTAACAGCACAGAATAGCTTTACAGTACAGCAGAATCAGAATGACACATTTGGTTCTGAGAGCAATTGATTATAATTAACATAATTTAAATACTTTATAATTAACATATCTTCCCTTTTGCCAATTTGCCCTATACAATAAAAACAGACAAGGACAAAACTCCATTTCCTTTCCTCCACCAAACGTAGCTATAGCTGCTAAGCATTTTGAATGCAGAACAAATTAAAAGGGTACTGCTGGGAAAGATCACAATTTCCCTAATTTTTTAAAATCATACCTTGGAAGCATAAGACTTTGGTACGTGCATTGCTAAAAATATTCATAATTAAAGACAACTGCATAAGAACAGCTCATGTTCCTGAAGCTTCATCACGCTTGAATGGACTTAGGGACAATTAAAACTTGCTCATTTGTAGAAAAGACAAGTATGTTTTATCAAATAAGCATATAGAAGGGGCAGACAAGCCACTGGACAGCTCAGGAATGCTTCTGGGAACAAAAAGAAATCCAACCCAGAGCTGACATGCAGAGAACACAAGCTGTAGTTCAGGCTTAATTAAATGAGAGCAAGGATGCATAGCAAGCTGTGGCTGCAGAGTTCAGGTAAGAACAGAAAATACCCTCCTGTCCATCCCAGAAGTTCCCTTCTGCATGTGCTGGCTCTGGGAACTTCGCCCAGGCTGCAGCTCTCACAGAGGAAATTTCATTCTCAGCCCTGTCCATGGGACAGCTTTTACAAGCACCAAGCAGACTGAAAACATGCTGAAAATATCAAACAGCCTGCAAAGAACAAGAGAAAGGAATCCCATTATTACAAGCACCCAAGTCACTGTGAGCTGACAGGTCCTTTTTTTTATTACATAAATTAGAAAGCTTTATGTAAGCCTTTTTTTTTTTTAACTTGATTTTTAAAGAGGTTTCATATAAAATTCAAGCTTCCCAGCATTGGAAGAAGGTTTCCAACACTCAGTGTGTAGCCTTTTCATGCAAGAGACTGTTGCAAAGAACTCCAGTGGCCTTCAATGCCAGACTTCTCAGCTTGTTCATAGGTGCGAGTTCAAAGCCATTAAGAGTTTCCATTCTGCATCCATGGCTGAATCCCATACAAGGACTGTAGGTAACAAAAGTTACACAGTGTGTGCAGGAGAATTTGAAACCTCCCAAAATACTGCATGAGATCGTACCTCAGCATCTTCAATGCAAATAATACCCAGTTAGTGCTGCAGGCAATTTTCCACCTGTACCCAAAAGGGACCCACTCAGCAGATACATTTGAAGATGTATTCTCCTTATAATACCTAAACTCTTTCCTGTGTGATTTAACAATGGGGATATTTCTAGCCACTGTGTTTTGGGGCTTATCTTTGCCAAAATCAGTGTATCTGATTATTAGAGAACAGCAGCTCAGCAATTTGATTGCAGTGCATGCTTCTATGGGGACTGCTTTATCAAGATTTCAGTGGGAAGCTCATGAATTCTACTTGTATTTTCATGTTCCTCAGCAGGAAGGAAAACATGCTGTTTCCTCTTCATTTTGACAGCTGAGTGCAAAATCCTCAATTACCGTGTGCACTGTCACCACCAGAAATTGCAGAACTTTCCCCATTGGCCATGTCCCCTTAGGTCAGCTCTTTCCTTGCCTTGGCAGGTCATGGACTGCCATGGATCCCTCCTCACTCCCCAAACTAAAGCTTTGGAAGAAAAATATTTACCTGCATTCTGAAAAGCAATTACCCTGGAAGTTTCCTTTATCTTCACAACAGGATTTTACTAAAGACTCGATGCTTCTGGTGTTACCAATCACAATTATCTTGTCACAAAAACTGCAAGACATTCTTTTTCTACAGGCTCCAAGCTTCCTGGATTCATGTGGTTTTTGCACTAATATTTACTAAAACTGAAAAAAATCCCCAGGTTTCTAACACATGAGGTAACAAAAAAAAATCAAAGTAGTTCCAAGAGGCACAAAACCATCACACAGCTTGTAACAGGCACAAAGCCCCAGCTTTGGAAGGACAGCAACCACCACCTTTGTAACCCAGAGACAATCACAAACTCCAAGGGAATGGAAAACCAGGCCAAAATGTATCTCTGGGCTAACTGCTGCTAAAGCTGTCCCATTTGGCTCCTGCTATTTCTGTGAAATGGAAGATGGGAAGTGCAAAATGGAAAGAGCCACAATCTCATTAATGGAGATAACATCCGAAATTGTGAGAAAAGGAGTCACAAACAGTCACAACTGCTTCAGATGTAATGTATAAACATCTAAGCTGCTGAAAACAGCTTCCATTCTCTTTTTGTTTGCTTCATCCCAGAGTTTGCTCAGTTTCTCTTTGTGTGTTAGTGCAGGCAAACAAGCCTGAGCCCTTCAAAAGAATCCTGATGTGACCTTATCAAACACCTCAGGGCTCTCTGGATTTGGCATTAGCCCACAGTGAGATTTAGAGATAGGAAATGGGAGGCTTGTTTTCAAATGGTTTTTTTTTCCAATTAAGGCCAAGTTTCTGGGTTTTACCCTAGATGAGAATCATCTGCAACATACTGCAAATAAATTTGCCATTCCCTTGAACAGAAGTGATTAAGTAGTTGTTAATCTCTTGCACCAAATTTATAAATTACATTATTCATGCTTTTTACACACCATTTAACATGAGAAAAGCTGAAGAATAGTTATTTGTGAGCTATATAATCACACTTGGGGGAAAGAAAATGAAACCAGGAAAAATAGAAACTTACCTGACTGTATCAAGTTGTGACACACTGTCCCAGCACAGGTAGGTATAAATGAATCACACTGATCCCCACTATATTATTTGATTAGCACAAGTAGTGTGATTTGGCAGGTCCAATTTGAACAAACTGCTTTGATAAGCCTCTACAAGAGAGAACATGAGGGAATTGTGCATCTTTTTCTTGGAAAAATATCAGGGAGAACACTTGCTTAGCTCTCAAGTCAATACTTCCCTCTCTTCATTTGCACACAAACCAAAATATGTCTTTATATGGGAGTTCAAAGAGATCTGCTGAAGCTGAGCACACTGAAGAGCACCCACTCTCTCTTCAGAAAGCCACTTGCAGCCATACCTGTAAATTTTCAACAGCTGTATGGCTGATTGAAAGACCAGGGAAAGGAGGGGAAATTATATGAAAAATTCATGAGAAGGCCTCCAGAACACAGCATGGTTTGGGAATGTCAACATTCAAAATACCAACCAAACCAAGGCGAGACAGGAAACCAGAAGGCAGTGGAGAAAAACTCTCAAATGAGCTGATTCATGCCAAGGCTGTGCAGGAAACCACCCAGCAGAGAAGCTGCTCACCAGTCCATTCAAATGAATGCAGTGCAATGCTCTGCTCCCATCTGCCCCCAGAGAAAAAGAGGAGAATAAAGCATGCAGGAAACTTCTGCAAATTTGGAGATTCTTTACTAACCATAGGAGCTAACATCCTGTTCAAGCCTGTAAAATGTTAAAGCTGCTGATGTTATTCTTCTCAAAGTGCTTTTTCAGAGCAGAGAAATCAGAGACACTTTTAGCTAAGACTGCTAATTTCTTAGTCAGGATGTAAACCATCAACTTCCACTGTTAATCTGAATTGTTTTTGAGGTAAAGAGAAATACATCCCTAGAAACCAAAGCTGCACCCTGACCTTCAGCTGAGAAGGTCCTCCAGATGCACTTCTGCCTCTCACAGAGAGACAGTCTGATCCCTCCCCACTCCAGACACCTTCTGCTCTCAGCTCCTGCATGTCCCCCAGTCTACAACACTTTGGCACACAAGTGCATTGCCTGTAAGAAGTTTTGACTCTCCTCATCTATTTCAACATCAGAAGAAATCAGCTTTCTACAGAAAATGGCTTCAAAAGCAGACGTGGCTTTCAGTAACACTGCCAGAAATACCAATATGTAGGAGGATACACTTAATTTCTACCTTTATTATTCACTAAATAATGCATCTCTGCCTTCCCTGACCCCAAAAATATTAAGGTCCCTTGGAAATACAGAAACTTTGGGACTGGCACTCTTGCTGGGAGTCTTAGCAAGCAGCTAAGGGACCTGAAGAGGGAATGCCATGCAGGTCAGAGAGGATGCAGGCTGCAGGGCAGGGTAAGGAAGAGGTCTATTGGGGCTAAAGGCACCCCTCAGCCATAATTCATAGCAGCTGGAGCTGATGAACTTATCACTTCCTTCTCCTCCAAATGAAAAGTTCTCTTGCTCACATTCACATGCGCATTCTCCCCTAGCACCTTCACTAACACAAACTTGTGTTCTTACACTATTTCAAGTCAGCAATAATGTAAGTCTTCATTATTACTGTGCATTTCTAGTTCAACAGCATGCACAGATCAGTACTTTATGACATACACTGTGTTTTGATACCACTTTCTAATGCCACTGTGTTTAACAAATTCTGTGTGATCCTTCCTTGTCAGTTTTGACTCACGAGGACTTGGCTCTGAAGTGAGGTCCATAAAATAGATATAGTAGGCTTGTTGAAACAAATAACAAAACAGTCAAAAGCTTTCTCCAGAGAAAGGCGAGCAGAAGACAAAGGTAGAAATATTTATGCAGTCACTCAGGGGCATTGGAAATGTGTTCTGAATAAACACTCATCTTCAGTATGCAAGTTCCATAGCCCTTGCTGTCTCCCAAAGATCAGCAAGAATGGAAATCAATGATGCTGCCTTGTTAGAAAACACAAATCAAAGCATCAGTGACTTTGTAAAATCCCTTCTGTCATTTTGACCTTCTGGTGCCAGGCAGCTCCACAGATTCATTACCTTTCATTGTAATGTCTGAAGAAAAAATCAGCAGCACAAGTGTTTGAGAGCAACACCAGCAGCAGGAATTGGAAAAAGGCTGGGAAGCAGAATACACAAACAGAAATGAGAACACCATGAAAGGATGCTCACTCTGCCTTGTGTCCTCTCTTCCAGCACACCCAAGTCAATTCTGCTGCTCTGCAGCTTCACACCAGGTCCTTCCTCATCCTCTGCACCTGCTGCTTCCTGTCAGGAAGCTGCTTCTGCCCTTGCCCAGCCAGTCATGTCAGGAGCTACTGCTACACCTGCACCCTCTGCAGGGACACCCCCAGCAGCAAACACCATGAAGGTGGTGGGCAACACCAGCCCAGCCCTCTCCTTCAGAGAATCTCTTGTCAGAAAGAAGTGGGGTGGGGGTGGTACTAACCTGAGTCTCCAAGCTGGTGTAGGGACTAGGAGGTTCAATCTACAAAGAGAGCAGACAGAAACAGCCATTACTCTGGAATAGTGGAAAAGAAGGTGTTCTGAGCTGTTATTGGTCCAAAGTAGTGATATCAGGAACAAACACACCTGCTTGAAGCAGGATGCAGGATTATTTTTTCATTTTTAACATTTACCACTTTTCCTGACATCTGGAAATCACACAGAACTCACAGAATCTCTACAATATTTGGATGACAAAAGAAGTTGCAGTAACAGGAGTATACCAGAGGGCCATGTGCAGGCCCTGACATCTTTGATTTGATTCTCTTTTACAATTCTTTGATTACAGCTGACTGGTTTTACATCAGACTAATATTTGACTGGTGCTCCTGTAGTTTTAAGGCATTAAGACCTTTTCAGAAAGTTGAACAAGACTTGATGGTGAAAGAGTTGGCCACATCCTTGACAAAATTTTTCCTCTCAACAGCTGCAGTTAGCTGTGGCTATTTTGTTTTCCATTACATTTCTTCCTAATTAAAGCTTCACTCCAGTTCTGCACATTATAATGCAAGTGCACTGTACATTTTTTGCAGTCTGGCATCTTCCTTGGTGTCAAAATCTGAACTGTTGGCTTAGCTTGGCGAGAGGATTCAAACCTCATTAAAGAACTTCTAAACACAAAAGCACAAAATCGTCTATTTAGCCTGTTAATTAAAAGGTTAGCAAGAGATAACATCCCTGTAGGAAACTCCATCATTAGTGTTCTGGGATTAGCTCTCAAGCAAAATCTTTAAAAGCACATCCTTTAAAGTATAAGGAACATTTAAAACCTCAGTCCTGCTGGTCCAGGTATTACTCTGCAAGGTCTTGCTCTCCACATCCTGTTTAATTGGAAAGCCTAACAGAGCGGAACCAGGTCAATGGTGCTTCTCTCAAATCCATCACATCTGTCTCAGTTAGACACTTTTAGTTTAGAAAATTCTTGTCTATCAGATTATTGGGCTCCTGAGACTAATTTTGAAGTTGAAGCCATTGTGATTCTCACTTTGGCTAAATCACAGAACGGGGAAAAAAAAAGTGGGCTTCCTCCAAGAAACTATATATCCCTTTTACTTTTAATTATGCCTATAAAGCAGCTTTTAACAATCAGTATAAATATACTAAAGGAAAAACAAGCTATGAACCCAGGAAAAAAAAAGTTTAAGGAGGAAATTGGCCCTGAAAGCCTTGACACACCTTTCCTCCACTCAGCAAGCCATGGGTCAGGCAGCACAGTGTGCACAGGTGAAAAAGCCCATTATTGCCTCTGTCACACTGCTAACTCTAAACAGGCTGATGAGAGGTTACATTTAACACCAGAGCTCCATGATGACACAGATGGAGTAGATATTATCTGACAACGGGCCAAACGACACCAAGAGTGGAAGGAAACTGAGAAACCTCAAGGAAATTCAAATATCATGTCATCAGCTAAGCCAGAGGAGGAAAGAAATCATCTGAAGGTGAGAGATGAGGTGAGAGGACTTGTGTCCTTGGACTGCCTTACTCTAAAACAAATGAGGGCAACACTCACAGAGACTTAGCTGGGATAAACTCATCCATTTTGCAGCTGGACTCTTAAGCAATGCTAGTTTGGTCACAACACTGTCCTCCATTGTGCCACTCACATTTATATCATAACAGGAGGATCACAACACTAGCAGGTGCGTGGGGCAGACAGAATACTAAGTGTGTTTAAATACAAAAAGCAAAATACTGCTGTAACAAAGCACAGCTCAGCTGCACAGGCTCCCCTTTGGGAGATCATCTGGATTTTCTCAGTCGGTGCCAATTTGACTACAGACAAAAGCTTTTTCAACATGCACTGTTCACTTCCAAATGACAGTATTTCCATAAGAGGAAGTAGCTACTGTATGTATAAAACATCCTGGAAAGATTAGGGGATTCCTGCAAGAGATAAGGCTTCAGACTATTTAAAAGCTAGACAAGCTCAGTCCAATATTTCCTGAATAGAACGGATTTCTTATGTTAATTACTAATTTCCAAAGCTTCCTGGCCAATGAAAGCTGTAAATATAAACCAGGTTTTGAATGGCATTATTTCACCATGCATCAGCATGGGCCTGTGATCCACAGTTTTTCCTGTTTATTTCCTCCCTCATTTGGCTGCGGTGAGTGGTATTCACTTGTGCAGTCACCATTGTGCAGCATTGCAAGGGAGATTGTTTTGCCCCATCATTAGAACAAACAACACTCAAATGCCACATTCACTTACACATTATCTGAGAAAAAGCTTGGCTTTTATGGGCAAAAGTATGAACAATCCAGGTTAACTCCTTGCCCAGCTCATATTGTTTTGCACAATTGCTAGAGATGGTAATAGGGAAAAACCCCAAACGTTTCTCTCAACTGCAGTTCAATGCCCAACACTGCTGCCTCTCAGCCTGCACTCCACTGACTGTGGAACAAAGGGATGTGGCTGGGTTGTCTCTGGATGCCACCTCTGCCCTGCACAGAGGTTTTCTTTCACTCTGTTCTCAGCTGCCCACTCCACCTGTGCAGTTACAGGTACACTCAGGACAGCTCTTGGATCTGAGGGTCCCCAAAACACAACTGCAGAGAATACATCCCAATTCTCCTCTTGAAGCAAGGAAAGGATAAGGAATAATAAGGAAATTGAGTAATAATAAGGGATAAGGAAACTGAGGAGGACGAAGAAGGTGGGAGGACATAAATACAGTCAAATTTGATTTTCAACAGCAAAAATTAGTTTTAAAATTCAAGCCCAAAGTCAGAAACACTTTGACTTATTGCAGGAAGAGGCATGTTCTTAGAATCAGCTGCCTAATGCCAAATAAATGTCGTATTTTGGTAAATCCCAGAGCTCTCCTCCAGCTCCTGTGCACGGCCTGATGCACAGTTATAGATGACAGTATGCCCAGGAATAGCCCACATGTGAGGGATGAGGGTACCACAGTTCTTTTTTAAAGGTAGAACCTCTGTGCTTTGTCCAACCTGCCTGCCCTCATTGATTATTAGCTGCTAATGAAAGGCAAGAGAGCAAATTATCATACAGAAACACTCAGGAAAAACAGAATAACTGGCACCATTCCAGGCAAAGTTTTAGTTGGTCTGTGTATGTTCCACTTTAATTCTAGCAGGTTTTAGCAGCCTGACACAGAACCACAAGAGCTGTGACAACTAAACCCCAGGGACAACAGCAATCATCCCATCTGAAATTTCAGCCTGCCATTTTTCAAGTGCTGTGAATCATTAATCTCCAGTGCTTGTGATCAGATGAAATCTGTAGTGGGATTGGAGTGTAAACACTATGGCAGTGCTGTATAAACAGCCTGACACATTGATCACCTCTAAAGACTGATCAGGGTAAGATTCTGTTTACTACTGAAAGGTGACACTGAGAGCAGCAGCTCAGCTCTGGGGTTTGGCCACTGTGTCTTTCATAATGGGTTCATGTCTCACTCCCATAAAGGAAATAGACATGTTTTCAAATACTTTGCAACTTTCCCAAAACAAAACAAAACTAAAAGATAGGAAGGGTTGGAGGAACTGAGGTACAGACAAATAAACCAAGTATTCCAAAGTCATGTGGGAAATATGAGAGAAACCTGCAAAGTCTAGGACCTTGACCACAAGACATGCCTCTCCCCCATGCCACAAAAGATATTTTCCAGCAGTTTCAAGAGACACCAGGTTTGACTATGGTGACTCTATCTTCTAATCACACATGACCTCAGCCTGAGTGTAGGAAAGCCCAGGGCTCAGACTCCAAGTGCTGCTGGCTGCACTGGAGCTGTTCCTGCAGACAAACCTCCTGCTCCCTGCTCCTCCCATCACTCTGGACTGCTCACCTTTGGTACCAGTGCAGCTCTGTTCAGCTTTGCTGAGTGGGGCAGAAACTCCAAAGGATTTTTTACACTTGATGAGCAGTTTTCACTCATTGCTAATCACTTCTCTGCATCCCTGGAGTCAGCATGGATCTCTGTGTGGCTTGACACAAGGCAATGGCCCCAGCAGCAGTGCCAGTCACAGGTGCCCTTACCCCAGAACCTCAGCTCTTGCACTGCAGGATTCCAGGTTTTGTGCAGCTGGACCCTGAGACACACAGGAGAACTGGCTTGTAAAGTTCTTTTTTAGTTTTATTGATTAGTTCTATGTCACTTTACAGCTGAATTAGTTCTTTCAGTCAGCTCATGCCACTAGGCAAAGAGAGCTGTGCTGGTGCAGCAGAGGTGGCCAGCAGAGGCAGAAGCAGGAAGAACCAGCAGCTAGGACAGGGTAAGAAGGCAAGTAGCAATAACAAATGCCAGCACCAACAGCAAATACTTCTTCCCATGAAACCACAGGTTCAGACAAAAATACAAGATATTCACCTAGAAGTGACATTTCACATGTTCTCTCCAATTGCTCTGCAGCCTACAAGGTAGAGCCAGGGAACAGCAGCTCCCTGTGTGGGCAGTGCTGTTTTTACAATTTGCAGTTGAGGATTACAGCTATCCCAGGGCACTGTCACTTGGTCTCTTCTGCTGACTCATTTTATGACCCAGAGGTTTGTTAGCCTGCCAGCCTGGGGTTTTTATCCTACACTCCAATGTGGCTCAAAACCTTTGTACATTCACAGAAATGAAAAGTAAAACAAGACAACAGGATTTGGAGTGACTGCCTGGAGTGCCATTTCCCTGAGTTTCTGCCACCTCTCCCCTAGTGAGGGGGAGCACAAGCCAGGGAACCTCCCACACACCCTGAGGATGGTGGTGACACGAGTGCCCTGGAGCAGCACCAGGGCACCAAGGCAGGAGCTTCCCTGCAGACACGTCCCTGCACTGAAACCCAGCCTCTAATTACAGGAAGTGTTCAGTAACCTTAATTGTAACCCTTGGCTACAAGTCACATTAACAGCTGCCTCTGCAGCACCAGCCATCTCACATGCTGACTTATTTGGGGAAGAGTGACTTCCCAGCAGTGCCAGTCCTGCCAGCTGGGGCACGAGCTGCAGGGCAGGGTACAGGAAATCCTGCATCACCCAGAAAATGGTCTTGCACAGCTGACTTTCATCACACTGCCCACCAGCAGAAGCTGCACCAACGTCTGCAAAGAGTGAGCATTTCCAGGGTGGTCTGAGTGGAGTGCAGTGACAAGATGTGGCTGTGGAACAACCCCAGCCAGAGGTGCTGGGTGGTGCTGCAGCTCCTGTGAGCTCTCAGGCCACCAGAGTGTGCAGGGGCTGCTCCAAAGCACCGAGCTGCCCTCACTGCCAACAGCCTCAGTGGTGCACAGCTTAACCAACCTGCTCTTCAGCACCAACATGAGCCCACATGGCTTCTGCCAGCCCTTAATTTTGACAAATGAACTGTTTGTGTGGCCAAATTGCACAACTGATCCTAACTAAACACAAACCACTGGGTGAAAATGTATTTACTCAAGATCATTTTCTCAACTAGTTTGCTGAGAAGGTGCAAAGAATTGGAGGGCATGTTAATCCAGGACACCACCAAAATTTAAGATGAAGATCAGCTCTATAAAAGCTCTATACTCTTGGGTAACACCCCTGAGTATAAAACATAGTCTCTAGACATTCAAAACACTTCCACACATACAGGGCTACCACTCCACCACCTCTCCTCCCCTGTCTATCCCAACTCTGGTTATTTTGCCACCAGAAACTACTGCAGCCTTTGGCACAAACTGTTCTAATCCTTGGCTAGTAAAATAAATCTTCAAAGCCAAAAATCTGAGGGTCTGTGTCTTCTCCCAAATGAACAATCACATGCTTATCCAGCAGTGGAAGAGCAGGTCAGTCAAATCTAAGACCTGCTAGTTCCTTGCTTTTCAGTAAAGATAAAACTCTTCTCTTGTCTGCAGGAATTGCACAGAAGACTGTAGTCATCTACAGAACCTGAACTGCAGCAACACCTATTACTCCTTAGCTTACAATAACAGTCAGTGCCCAGAAATAGCCCAGCACTCCCTAATACCTCCATAAAAACCATTACCCAAAATAAATCCATAGCATCCTACTGAACATTTAAGCCACACACTGAATCTTCTGTCTATTACTGTTCCAGTTACAAATGAAGCTGGAATTATTCCTGTCTTTGGTGTCTTTTACCACCTGGAAAGTATCTGCTGCAGCCAGCTCAGCACAGAGCTGTGAACATAGCCAGGGCCAGCAACTGCAGCTCACTGATAGCAGAGGGAGTTTCCCCAGATGCCTGTAAAATATGCCTGGCCACTGAGATGCTGCTGTCCCAGCACTGCTGTGACATTTTGGCTATGCCAGCTCCCCAGGCCAGACACGCTGTCTCACAGGTACAAGCGACAGACAGTTAATGTTTTCACTTATTAACTCCAGGCACACTTATCTTTCAGCCCTGACACCTCAATACAGCACAGCTGCTCCAACACCACTTTCCAAATCTGTGCTTAAGAATGATAGATCTGACCAGCTCACAGCAAGGGTCAACTGTCCTGCTTTCCTTAATAATTTATTAAGAGCTGGCAGGAGCCACAGCTTTGCTGCACTGTTCAGTTGTTCTAACAAACTGCACCGTTGGTTTCAGGTGGCAAAGGAATTTCAGCATGAAATGCAAATGTGTAAAAAGGCAAGGAACACTAATCTAATGGATCAATATAAGTGGGTTGCTTAGAGATGGCAAAGTGCACCGGATGCTGCTGACAAAGATCTTTTTCCCCATGCCCCAGCTCATCTCTGAAAGTCCCACACGCCCTCGCTGCTGTGAACCACAGCTTCATGCCCACTTCCCCAGCAGATGCTGCTTGGGAAGCCTCCAAGAGGGCACCCCAGGAGGTACTGCCTGGGCTTGATTTTGAGTGTAATTACACTCATGGATGTGGGTTATTTGTAGTTCTAGTGATGGAAAGGAAAAAAGTAAAAGAAAAAAATGACACATGTCCTTATGCAACATTTTAATAGAGCTGGAGGAGTCTATATTTATAGAGTAACCAAGTGTCTTAAACAGCTACATAAAAAGCAAATGGAAGGAGACACTAATTCACTTGAGAGTAGAAGCATTGCATTTATAGGGGAAAAAATGTCCTGTCTGACAACCATTCCAGTCAGCATCTGTTATGAGAACAATCTGCCTGAATATTATCTGACACAGGACACGGTGTATAAAATCAGCAAGAAGACCCTGACCAAATTTAAAGATCAGGCTCATTTCAAGTTTCCAGACAAGTAAGTTGCCAGAAGCAAATTAAAGCCTGCACAGTAAGGAACATGTTCCAAAGTTAAAGGAGCAGCTGAAAAGAACAGGGCAGGGCCAGTTTCAAAGCCGAGGGGGGCTGTGAACAGAAATCAGCCAGTCAGCACAGGGGCTGCACGCTGCACTTGGAGCTATCACAGGTAATCGAGCTGGAAATCCACATCAAAGCACTTGGAAAAAGAGAGAGACACGGTGGTGGGCCAGCTTAAGTGGTGTTGGCATCACCCCAATAACAACAACAACAAAAAGAAAGCACATTTTCACCAGATTTGGCACTGCACACAGAAAAAGACACCCCTGCAGTCCCTGCTCTCAAAGCAGAGCAAAGCACGGCTGCTCAGTGACAGCCACACTGGGGAGTCACCAAACTCTGCTGTGAGCAGCAGCTCCAGGTCTGAACCCTCCTGAACCACCCAGAGCCCTCCCAGAGAGGGGCAGAGCCTGGCACAGAGCTGGGGTCCTGCCCTGAGCCTTTCCATCCTGCTATTCTCATGAGAAGGATCTTTCAAAAGAATAAACTGAGGACACCAAGAGGCTGGGAACACAGCCCTGGGTCTGTCTTGGGGGAAAGGGAAAGGCAAGGGAAAATCAGCTTTAAGAGAATCCAGTTAAAAGTCTTGAGGGTAATAGAACGAGAAACAGCCCATATAGCTTCATACAGAATAAAGCCTGCCAGACAAATTTAATTGCTTTATTTGTTCTTTGATAGAGTTAGAGATCAGTGGATGAAAGGAACACAGAGGAGGTCATATTTCCCGGATTTCAGGACAGCACATGTGTCTCATGAAATCCTAATTGAAAAATTAATTCAAAAAGACTTGGGAAGGGGCAAGCACAGTACTGGAATTGAGAACTGGCTGCAGGACTGTAAACAAATGATAATGATAAATGGCACTGTATTGAGCTGAGGGGAGGTCATATTGAACAAATTCATTAATGACCTGGAACGAGGATTAAAGAGCACGCCAACAAAATCTGATGATTGCATTAAAGCTCGATTGTGTCTGACGGGTGCAAGGCTGCTGGAAGGTGAGGGGGACACGTCCAGCACCAGGATCCTGCTCCCAGATCCTTGGCAGGCAGGGCTGGCATGCTGCAGCCACAGCAGCCTGTCACCATCACCCTCACAGCCCTGCACATCTCCTTCCCTGCTGGCCACCCTGAAGTCAACAGCATTTCCTGCTGCCCAAGAGCCAAACGGGATGTGTGGCACAACACAGCCCTTGGCACACGTCAGGAATGCAGGAGTGCACTGACAAGAGGAAGGCTGAGACCTCCCAGTGCAACACAGCCAGGAAAAGAAAATCCCACCACTAAAAATAACACAAATGCCTTAAATCCCACCAAGTTGTGTTTTCATGATCTCCCTGATACAGCTTAAAAAATTGTGGGGTTATGGATTAAAGTCCCTGATAAATCCATTTAGGACCAGACACTTCCTCTGCATGAACTTACTACACTCCAATCTTTATGACAGGGGAGGAGAAAATTAAAGAAACAAACAAACAAAAACCCCTAACCCAAAACAACAGATATGACCAAAAAAATCCTGACCCAACAAACAACGTTTTGAAAAGTTTGAATGAAACTTTTAACAACAGAATTTGGTAACATTGATCTTTAAAGGATGAAATACATAATTTACTTTTTTTTAAGTACAGCAGCTGATTTTCAGCTTGGGCAGTATTGAGGGTTTAGCACTAGACTTTGAGTTTTATCAATAAGCTACAGGAAAAGATAAAGAATATGCAGGTAGAACAGCAGTTTTGGCTCCCTTCTGCAGTTTTCATGCCAGAACTAAAACATATTTTTCCCAAATAACAGAACCTATCCATCATTTTTATTATCAGCCTGGATGCAGATCCAAGTTTCATCACTTGGTAAGTTAGAAAAGCTCTCATTAGCATCTGTGTGTGTAGGGAGCCCATAAGAACACCTCATTAACTCATTAAAGAGGATTCTCACAGAGATTAGCTTAGTCAATCCTTCATTTAGCTACCAATCCATTCATGTGATGCTATTAAGCCCCTCATAAACAGCCAAGTGCTCAGTAATACACTGTAGGAGCTCAGGTTTGAACCCTACCCTGGTGCACACTGCTCTGGACTTGTGCTGCACCACCATGGAAATCACTGCAGCCCCAAAGGATCATTTATTTCCAAATGATGAGTGGAGCCAACATGTTGGACTAAGATGGGACACAATAACAGTACCCAAACCCCACGATTTCAAACCGTTCTTAAGCAAACCTTACTCCACATCACACATTTGATGACATGACAAGAAACATGCACAGGCAAAAGAAAGGGCTGCAGTATTGCAGTGCAAAGCAACTGCTGCTCATTGCCTGAGTGGGGAAGCAGTCAGTGAGGAACCTCTCACCTCCATCCCTAATTTCCAGGTTTTTCTTCTTTTCCTTCCCTCTAACCCCTCTTCCATGCATCATTGCTGTCACACCATCTGCAGCCTATTTTCAATAAGCCACCTCTGCATAACCAGCACATCTGCCTCTGCCAAGAGAGGCTCCCTCTCTCTTCTGGAACAGGCTTCCAGCACTGCTTTGGCTCACTACAGCCACAATGATGACAGAGAGGCAAAATCTGCCACTTGCACACATCAGACAGGTATTGTGTGTTGGTAAACAGCAATTGTCATCCAGATGGCCCTACAGCAGCTTCATTTTGCACTGGCCTTCAGATGGCACAGTGACAACTGCTCATGTAAGAACATGAACATGAGTCCTTTGATTCCTGCCAAAGCATCTCCATTCCCTGCACTGCAGTCAGTGCTGCCTCCACACTGGGAGGTGTCAGAGGATTTCAGCCCATCTAAATTCATATCTTTAATATAGATGCACAATTTTATTTTCAAGCTGAATAATTCAAAGAACATTAAATCACTCCCATCTGCTTCAATGAAACAGATTTGTAAGATCCTAATTAGTTTGTGTGTCCACAGTAGCCTTATGATCAAGAGCACTGGCTTGGTTTTGTCTGTGGCTGTGAATAAAAGGCCCCACAACTCTTCACTGCAGCTCAGATTCATCTCACAAACATTCAGCTCAGACCTAGCAACTGCTCTGTCACATCCAATCCACTTTGGAAAACATAAAATAATCTCTGTTACTGGAGGATAAACATGGCAGCTTGCAGGATGTGCAGGGGGGGCAGAGCTGCCTGCCTGACCCCAGGCAGCTGCCTGGGACTGAAGCTGTGTGTAAGTGGCTTTCCAGATTTCAGGAACTCAGACAAAAGATGCTATTAATGGCACTTGGGGCTGGAGGGGGGAAATCCTTGAATGTGAACTTTCAAGTCATTGCACATTGAGGAAGAAGAGTAAACAACAAGAAAAACTTGCCCACAGTAAAGGATTTTGTGAAAGGGAACTCCACAGCTTGGTAGTATCCAAGCACCCTAGGAATCTGGAGAATGAGATGGGAGAAACTGTGGGGAGACTGAAGTTAAAAACTGCACACTGCATGGTTCATTTTCCTGTAATTCCTTTTATTCATTGCTATAATCAACTTGACATGCAAAGCTGTTCCCAATTTACTGACAGCTTTTCAGCTGACATCTAGCTCTCAAGGTATTTTTTTTTTTTAAACTTAAATAGCTAATTATTCATTGCCTTAAACCAGGATATATAACAATGTCAGGAAATCATCTGTTCAAGTTATATCAAAAAGCCTTTGGGGATTAGTTCATCTCTTTTATATGCTGCAGAAAACACTCACTTGTAAACAATTAAATCATCATTTGAAATCTGTCTACACTTTTAGCATCTCTGAATGTAGATTGAAAAACCATATAAACAAGTACCTTATTGTTGCATCTAGAACCCAGGGCTGAAAGATTTTCCTCCACAGTATCTTATCTGGTGGAGGCTGAAGGCTGAATTTACAGGCTAATACATGCTCTCAGTAAAACTTGTAAAAAAAATCTAAAAAAATGCAATAGCAGCTTAAGGAGACCAGTTAAGTACTCTTAGGTTATGCTGAGAGCAGAAGACATGCCACAAGGATATCAACACATTTTGGCACAGAGGCACTTGACCTCCATGTTCCTTAGTTTTGACAATTTGCTTGGGCAAATATATATTTTACAACTACACTGGTCACTCGAGGTTTTCATTACAGAGTTATCTCTATGCTCAAGAATTTAACTCTCTATTCTACTTCTCTGAATCAAGAACCTGTAAAAGCACTGAGATGAAAGGCAAACTTGCTGTTACTGCTTCACCACTAATTGTGTGATTTTGTGGCTTTAGTACCTTGATAAATGTTTTGGCTAATTGATTTGAATCACTGCAGCTGTATCCTTTTTATGATATAATTGCTGACCCAGTCAAGAGAACAAAACAAAACAAATTATCTTCCTTATGGAATGAAAGCCAAGTAGGTTCTTGTGAAACTACAACTTCCTTTCAGTTAGTGGAAGAAAACAGAGCACAGAGAGAGAGGGGATGCAGATAGCACATCATTGTTTCAGAGAGGAACTCCTCCATGGCCAAGGAATCCACTGAGACAGGACCAGTGAGGCACAGAGCCCTCAGCTCTCTGGCACTCAGGGTGCCTTCGGTCACAAAAACAGGACATGGGCACTTTCTGCCTGTAAGTCAGTGCCCAGATCTGGGATAGGGAGTTACTATGATGGAAATTAAAATTTGACAAGACAGGAATGAATTTTACATATTTAAAGGGTGTTTCCCAACATCTTGAGTCCTCAGCTGCACAGAAAAACTCACCTAGAACTAAAGGCAGAATGGTTAAACCCAGCTCATCTCAAATGCCCAGAGGAGAGGTTTGGATTTATTGTTTGTTGGTTTTGTTTGTTTGCATATTTGATTTTTAAACTAAAACTGAGGAGTACCTACTTCAGTTTCTGACATGGTACCTTCAAGTAAATCAACACAGAAACTGTAAACTAGTGGGAAGTTGTAGACAGGTTCTCACCCAAGCATAAGGAAAAGTTTCCTACTGGCTGGAACAAACCAGAACTTCTGAGAAGAGTGCAGACTGATCATCCAGGCTTAGTAAAAAAAAAGAATTACAAGAAGTTGCTACATGTACAACAACTCTTTTCTTGAAGATCCCATCACTGATGTAAAGCGTAAATAAACACTGCTGCTCTGTCAGAGGCAGATAATTTACTGAACATGACATTGCTAATGGCAATATTATACAAGACACAAGTGTTTCAGACAAAAAGAAATCTGAAGAAGGTATTTCTTATTCTAACAATTCTGCAACTGACAGGTGACTGCTGGGCTGCAGATAGGAAATTCAGTTTTATCTAGAGGAAACACACCTCAGCTCATTCTTTTGGTAGTTTCCGAGAGCAAGAGTTCCCTTAAGGAAAGTCAATGCATATATCAAACACCTCTTAAACTATAAATAACAAGATTCCTGTATTTGAAAAATAAAACAGGTTTTCAACATTATCTCTCTCCTAGAATAATTCTATTTTAGAGAGGTAACAAGTTTTAAAATACAAAATTTCCACAGCAAAATCTGTCAATTTTGACAGTGTTCAATTCTAAGGAAATGGCTTTATTTTTTTAAAACTGTGTACTAATTAACCTTCAGAAGAAAACATTTAATTTATTTGTATTATTTTTATAGCAAATAAACTGAAAATTTCAGGGGAAGTGAACCATAAGTCTGCTTGAATATCAGCTAATATTGCGCCTGCCCTATCATGCATGTATGCTTGAGCTGACACTGCTCATGCCTATCACATTCCATACCTGTATCATATCAGAATTTGACTTTGGGGATGTTTTTCATTTCAATTAATAAAGAGCAAGTCACCACATCTGACTTTGGAAAGGACATAAGGGGTAGGTTTGTAAAGAGAGGATCATCAAAACAGCAATCACTGGCTTTTTAAACAGATGTCTTTGAAAGCAACCAAACATATCCTCTCATTCATTCATTCCTTAATGGCCAGGAGAAAGTATGAGCTCTGCTTCAGGGGAACAGGCTATCTGAAGGCAGGGTTTCTAAGCAGAAACTTAATGCACAGCCCTTCTGATCTGTTTTAATGGACTGAAGGTTAAGAAACTTCATGACCTTCTTCAACATGTGCTAATCAGGACCTTTAAATAGTAATGCATGGGCTTTATCCTCAAGTTCTCCTAAAAAAGACAGCTCATTTCCGAAAAAGGAAGCAAGGAAATGAGCCTCTGAATTTTTGATTGCTAGCTGAGGAAAAGTAATACACAAAGCCCTGAAAAGGAGGAGTTACAATGCTGAAGTGAGATGACTCAGAGTACTGCAATTAAGAGCTCAAACCTGCAGACAGCCCTCAGGAGGACAGGAGCAGGGGCCAGGGTGGTCTGGCTTGCATCAATCCTGGCCATGACTTTCTGGAAGTAATGAAAGATCCAGATGAGCAGATCACTGATGAGGAGATAAAAATACCATAAAGTAATGTTTGAAACACATAATTAATAAGTGCTTCACAGCAGGAGAAAGGAAGCATTACTCTCCATGAACACAGGGACTCATTCACTCAAACACTGATGTGCTCAGCACTACCCCCATACAAACAAAATGCCTCTACCATTAAGGGATTACAATCCTTTACTCTGTTTATACTCTCAGATATGGAAGTCTCTATTTCAGAGCATTACTCTGCAGTAAGTGACTATTAAAGATGTCCACACCCTTCCCACCAGGAGAAACACTGCAATGTTTTTTTGACCAACGCTCTCCCAAAACTTCAGATGCATTGTTTTCCTTCTGCTGCATCACAATGGTTGTGAAAACCTTTCTCTGAATTTACCAGAGCAAGTCCTTTATGCCTTCAATAACTTAAGGTGGCAAGAAAGACTTAAGCCTAAATTTCTCATGAAAAATTAAAAATGGAATTTCAAGAGAAACCCCTACATTCAGTAACATGAGTTGATCACCTACTCAGGAGCCAATAAAAGTGTATTTTTTAAAATGCTTAACACTTTATAAATCCATTTGACTACTCAGTAACTTTGCTTTTTGTATTAACTTCTCCAAAATCCACTTTCTCACTGCATGGGATGTAAGAGCAATTAGAGTGCTCTTTCCTTTCACATGTACATCCTGGGAAGAAAACAATGCCACATAAACAAGACTTTTATTGAACAGGGAGATTATTGTATTACTTTACAGCAATCCACTGCAAACTAATTCCTTCCAATCTAAAGCCAAATATGCCAGTTGATGGTGTCTAAGGAAAATAAAAAGTATCAGGCAATGAATAAACTCTAATGGCAACTCAAGAACAGGTCTTGAAGGCAAATCCTTTAGTCCTGCACCATCAGTCCTTGTTGATGGCAAGGCAGAGAGCTCTGAGAATGCAAACACTCTCTGTGCTGGCATGCTATACCATCAGCACCAGGGCTCCAACTTTGTTATTTCCCTGAGGAGCAGCAATTTTCCTTGTGCAGCACAAGGCAGTGTGGCTTTCCAAGGGCTCCTCGCAGCCAGGTTTTACACTGGGGTGCAAGTGGGCCACTGAGTGTGGCTGCCAGCAGGCACCCTGCTCCCAGGGACACAGCCAGGGCTCCTGCCAGGCTGCCCTCACCTGTGACATCAGGGGACACTTAACACCTGGGATTACTGCAGAGGGAGGCAGCCAAATTAAACCAATAATGATTATGAGGGTTTACAAGCAGTTATGGATGTTACAGGGCCTTGCTTTTCTTTTCCTTGGACAAAAAGCTACTTGACTGAACCCAAAAGGAAGCCAGGACTGACTCCTGAAAACAGCAGTTACCCAAGAGAGCCAGCCCTCAAAATGCAGCTGAGACAGAGCTAACCTGAGACACCAGCTGAACATTGTCTCCATTTACACACCATTTTGTCTGTAGTTCTTGCAAAATACTAGCTAAAATTTTTCTCCTTTCACTACATGAAACAATGGTGATATTTGCTGTTCAATTTTTAGGAGGCCATCAACAGTTTTAGTGTAACCATAACATTTTGAATATTATTTTCCAAGCTCTTTGTAATGGACACACAGACACAAACAGTCAAGCCCATTGAAATTCACAAGATGAAGCAGATGCATGTATAAGATACACCAGATCTAACATTTTGCACCACAATTTATAAACATTTCTGAGCTGACATCAGACACTGCTTAAATTCAATGCAAATAATGGATGGACAGTAGCACCCACAGCTCAAAGCTCTGGGCAACTTCTGCATCAAGAACAAGTTGCAAAGAGCAGTGGAAGGTAACTAGACACGTTCAGAGCAGCAGTGGAAGCAATCTGCACTAATGCAGGAGTGTGGGGAAGGAAAGCCATTCTGCACTGCTCTGCTTCCAAAGGAACCAAAGGCAAGGCCAGTCTAGTCAGCAGACCAACAGTTACCCCATCCCGCTTGGTCTAGTGCTTAAAAATAAAAAGAAGTGCAAAACAAAACAGTGGTGTTAGGCAAGCAACCTAAATTACAATTCTTTTTTAACTGTCAGGTGTGAATCTCAGTACAAGCAGAAGTCTGAAGTATGCCATCACAGAGTATCCTGAAAGTGATAAAAAGATCTCCAGCTAAATTGAAGCAAAGCCCTCCTACACCTTAATATGTAATGCAAAAGCTCCTTACTTTGGTTCATACAAAAATAGCAGAGCTAAGTTGATCACTCACAGACTATCAAATAACCTGTTCTTATTCATATCCTCCCAACAACAGCCAACAGCTGGGAGCCAGTGGTGCCACTTGTCACAGATGACCTGGCACACCACAGCCACTGTAACCATGAAGCCAGCTCAGGGTTATACAGATGGTCCTCAAAATATTCTATACACTGTCATTGAAAATCGTGGCCAAGAGCAATTTGAATTGTGTAGCTTAGAAAAACACAAAAGCTGCCTTCCCACATACCAGTAAATAACAAGGATAAGCAACTTATTAATAAATTAAACCAACCTACACAGAGTGCTTAGCAGGAGAGGACTTGTTTGGGATTTCTGCAGGGTGTATTTAAGTATTTCTGCCTGACGTAGCTTTTATGTCAGGGAGGTAACACAGTAGAGCTCACTGAACTTAATTTATGCTCACTATGCAAACCACAGCCAGCTGTGAATTTATTAAAATCCTTATTGCAATAACCATATCACTTCAAGCATGAAAGTCATAGTTCCACTTTCAGGCTGAGTCAACTGATTAAAAAAAAAAAAAGAAGGTAGGGTTAAGATAATAGTGTTAATAGTGTTTAGGTGATCAAGTTGAAAACATGACCAACTGAGTAGCTCCTGCAAAGCAGGGCTGCTCCTCCTTGCAGCTGTCCACAGCAGAATCTCCTGTGGAAGAGCCCAAGCCATGGGTCTGGGGCTCTGATCCCAGCCAGGCTGGGACATCAGGCCTGGCAAGCCAGGGAAACACAGCTGGGCTTTGGCAAAGATGAATGATGCATGCACACACACACACAGTGAACTGCTGAACTCTTGGACACACCATTCCATCACCATTTTAGAGCCATCCAGCAGCTCCAGTTTTCCATTCACTTGGTAAATAACTGTGAATTTTTCAAAACTGCTGAGACCACCTGCAATGGCTAAAGGTAGTAGTACCTGTGGATAACGTGGACAGAAAGAGAGATGTGTTCTTTGATGAGAAGAAAACATGGATCCAGACAAACAAGGGCAGATTCAGGCAGCCAGGAGATGAGTCTTGATTTCTTATTGTAGATCTGCCACCAGCCCTTTGTGAGGCCTCGGGCTACCTTTCATTTCCTCGTCAGATGTGGCAGCATATCCCTACACATTTACAAGGCACCACACTTGTACTGAGGTCAAACAAAATCAGGAATCTTTTTACCAGATCATCCTGCAGATTTTCAGCATAACTGTCAAGTAGATTACTCTAACCTAATCCAATCTAAAACAATTTGATGGGAAAAAAGCCCTCAGATATTTCAAATTCATACTACAGCCCAACTTCAGCAAAATATCATGGGGGTACCTCCTTTGCCTGAGGGCTCTCACCCTTTCAGAGTTCAAAGGCTCACCACAAAAACAGGTGTGACAGCATTTCAAAAAAGGCTGCAACCCCATTTTCTTGTTAACTTGCAATCCATAGTTTGCAACAGAGCAACTGAAATGACAAAAATTACTTTTTTGATAATCTCTGCATTTATCTTCTTTTTCAAAATCATGTAATATGGCTTTACCCTAAAGGGATGACACCTGAAATGAATATAATCATAACTCCTCATTGGCCTATTAAATCAAAACTGTAAGGAGATAAAAGTTAGCAATAAAAAATTAATTTAATTCCTACCTAAAGCTGGGTGGAAATTTCACTGTATTAATTGAGGTCAGTTTGCAGCCAGGCCTTGCTCTCTGCCTCAGTAAACTGCATCCTATTAAAACAATGTTGTGGAAATGAACCAAGCTCTAGCACTGCTGCCTCTCAGACAGGTACCAGCTCCAGCTCTGCAGCTGATACCCACCCCAGGGTGCCTGGCCTGTGCTCTCATCCCAGAAAGCACAGCCACAGGGCACTCCAACACTGACCCCCATCCCAAACCCCACAGAGCACTCCAACACTGACCCCCATCCCAAACCCCACAGGGCTGCACACAACACTGACCCCCATCCCAAACCCCACAGGGCTGCACACAACACTGACCCCCATCCCAAACCCCACAGGGCACTCCAACACTGACCCCCATCCCAAACCCTACAGGGCACTCCAACACTGACCCCCATCCCAAACCCCACAGGGCTGCACACAACACTGACCCCCATCCCAAACCCCACAGGGCTGCACACAACACTGACCCCCATCCCAAAGCCCACAGGGCTGCACACAACACTGACCCCCATCCCAAAGCCCACAGGGCACTCCAACACTGACCCCCATCCCAAACCCCACAGGGCACTCCAACACTGACACCCATTCCAAACCCAAGCTGCAGAGAGCAGGCATCCAGATCCCATGCACAACAGCATTTCCAGAGTAAACATGCCATACATTAGACTTTGTTGTTGTTGTTTAAATGCTGTGTTTGTAGAATGGAGCAATAAAACTTCTTGCAGGCAATGCTGGCAGGGTTCCAGGTTGGAAATTGTATGTGAGAAACAAGGGCATCCCAACATGATGTAAGTAGGAAGCAATGGTGATCCCAATGAAGGGAACTGTCCCACTGAAGGACACACAGCTGAGGTTTCCAAAAGGAGCCAATTTCACTCAACACTAAAGGCATCTGCATGTCTAAGTGTCAAACACTCTTCAAAATTACAAGTGTTAACAAATATTCAACTGGGACTTAAATAAAAAGTGGGAAATGCCCTCTGGATGGTGCCAGAGATCTGCACTCTATTGAAGTTCTTGAAAATTGTGGGTAGTTGCACCCAGAATGAAGTGGGTTCCACATATGTACCCCCAAAATCCTAAAGCTCAGTTTGGAAGCAGTCTTTACTTTAAATGATGCATTTTGACTGCCTAGCATCACATTTCAACAGAAAATCAATTGGAGACAGCAGGTGAGTGAGAGAAAAAATAAAATAAAATACAGTATTTTCTTCTCACATGTGAGGTTGGCTCATCCTTGTCAATAAAAACAGCAAAGATGCTCCTAATTGTGTCTATGTAACCACTGACCTTTAAAAGAAAAAGTCACTTCATTTCAGAACACTCAAAATTCCTGAAAAATAAAATAAATCCGTTCTGCCAACAGAGGACATCTCATCACAACAAGCAGATATATAATGCCATAGGCAGCAGCAGCAAATTGTTTTCAGCACTACACAGATTATCTGAGTAATCTGAGTATTTATGCAAAGCTGTGAGGTGCTGAATGCACACCATGGATGATGCTCTGAGCTGGCCAACTGCAGCCACTACAGCAACACAAAGCAGCCCTCAGCAAAACCCAGCACACAGAGCACCCTGCTCATGTTTACAGGAGCAGGAGACATTTCTACAGCACCCTGGCTGTGTTCAGCCCTGGCCTCACTGCACACACATCTGTACAACAATAACAACTTTCTTAAAACGATGTAGCCCAGTACAATGACATATGTTAAATATAGCCACGGGAGAGCTGGGAGCAGAAATCCATGAATAACTGTATTGATTGCAGTAAAGAAAACCTGGACGTATTTGGAGTGGAGACATTTCCTGATGAAATTCTTTCCATTTGGTAAAAACACAGACATTGTCTTACACCTTTCCACACAGTAAAACTGTAAAACAAAACTCCAGACACTACTGTTAAGAGTTCAGGTATCTGCTCAACTATTGTTGCAAACAGGACAGAAAATGGATCTTCCAGCACAAAGAAAATCCAATGGTTTGAAATTAACCATAATTCTTAATATCAAGCAGAAGTTGGAAAATTTGAATTTAGGTCTATGAAAATTCTAGATAAAATTTCTTGAATGTTTTCTATGCTTTCACTTTAGGAGATTAAGAATTTACTTTAATGCCCACATTATCCCACATGTATAGTCATTACCAGGTACTGTATATTCAGACCATATTGTAAGGGATGGGATAGAACAAGATGACAACACTAGGAGGGTGGCAGAGCATTAATGTCTCTTCTGGTCTCTAGTTCTTTGAAGTCTTACACTGAGTTTTTACACATGAAAGTGCATTTCCCAATGTTAACAAATAAATAAATAAAAAGTCAGATATTCTACACTGACTATCCAATCTGTAAGTGAAATTCCTCAAGACTCTGGCTGAGACCCAGACTAAGGTTGATTTTACTACCCCTGAAAGTTCAGGCAGTTACTTTATGCAAGTATTACCGGTTTCAAAAATCCACTCTCTTGCTAACAAATGTTAGGAAACTTCCCCAGAGACAACTCTGCCCCTCTGAAAGCCACAGGCAGCACTTTTGAGAGTCACCTCTCAGGGTGGCAGTAACTTCCCTGGCACATTATCCCTTAACATCCCAACTCTGTGTGCTGCTGGTCCCACTTTCCCCCCTGCAGCAGAGGACAGGAGCTAGCACTGGTGGCTGCACAGCTGGGCCATTTTGGGCCATTTTGTGGCCCCCACACAGCACTCTGAGCAAACAGGAACTGGCCCAGGCATGGCCTGGCCTCAGCACAGGGTGCCACGAGCAGCCAGCAGAGCTGGGCTGAGGCTCCCTGCAGAAACCCAGAGAGGAAGGGCTGCAGCAGTGAGAGTACAGCACACACAGCTGGATCCACAGCGGAAAAGAGAAAAACAAAAACCAAGAGTGGTGACAAGATAAGGAACAGTGATAACAGCCAGGGAAAGGGAGGAAGAGGTAGAGAAAGAAAGTTTAAAAGTGGAAAGTTGAGACAGATCTTTACAGGAAGCACAGATGGGAGCTCCTCTTTGTGAGCATCTACCTGTCAGCAGGGGCTGGCAGAACATAGTGAAGCACCCAATGCTAGCATCATCTCCATGACAGACACTTCAGCAAAAATAAAATCTTTCTCTTCCTGAAAGCTTAAGCTCTGCCCTGAAACATAATCCTCTGCTGTTTGCTTTTCTGCTCATCTCCTTCCATCAATCATTTCAAGTGCTAGGAACCCACAATCCTTGCTGTACCCAACACAGTTTTCATTAACAATACCTCTGCTACCTTATCCAAAGGATCAGAATTTCAGAATCTGCATTGTAGGACACATCTAAATTCCCTTTTTTTTTAAAAAAAGGCCTACAAACATGTAATGAACATGCAATAACCTATATTACTGTGTTTGTCAAACTTCCTCAGGGAATCCTCTGCCTAGCATTTAGAATCCCTTTGCACAAGACTTTCAGCCATGCATGAATTAGATTTGTGGTGAAAAACTGTATGAGAAACCCCCACAGGCAGGTGAAACAGCTATGTTCTAGCACAGAACAGTTCCCCTACACCCAATAAAACTCCTGCCTTGTCATTTACTCACTTTTAAGTATTCATCCTTCTGTTACCTAAGCAGCAGCATGGAAGGTTTCTGTCACACTAATCCATACTGTGTGAAAATGATTTTAAGCAGGTAAGCAATGTTGAAAGTATTTCCAACCAACACAGTTAGGAGCAAAAGCAATACATCCTAATTTGGGGGCTCAGGATCATCACCTTACACCCAAATATGCTGCAGCTGAGAAATCAACACCGACACAATGATAGCTCACACCAACTCATTTCTGTAGACAGAAAGTGCTTGCAATGACCAGGGACATGTGCAGGAGAGTAGAAATGAAACCTGCACCTGTGCAGGACACACAACCTGCTCACTTCAGATGAGACTGGTGAAAATAAATATGCAGATGAAGACAGAGGCTACCCACATTGTTATCAAAGCTCAGGTATTTTGTTTTTCCATCCATTATGACTAGAATGCTTGGACAGAAAAAAGCAAATTTATTTATTTTTCCTAAGATTTTGTTCTCTCTGCTCACACACATGCATGTGAGACAGTGTTTAATGCCTGTTCTTCCCTGAGGCACATGTCCCAGGGAGCTCCCTGCATGAGCAGAGCTGCAGAGGAGGTGATGCTCAGCTGCCCCTGTGGGGTGGGTGCCCCACTGCTGCAACCCCTGGGGCCACTGAGAGCCCACTGGCACTGCTGCCCAAGGCACACAGGTGCAATTCTGATGGGCTCCCCACCACTGCCAGGCTTTGCAATGTACAGTCCTAACAGGGCTGGCTGCTTTTGAGGCACTGTGAATGAGCCAATATCTGTAACTGTGATTTTACAACAGGACTGAAGCATCACACCCCAAGCAGTGCCTGCAAAAGACTCTTCAAATGCAGATCAGGCCACAGCAGCCAGAGATCCTGGAGAGGGAAAAGCTGTGCATCCCCATCACACAAACCCATCTGACAGGATCTTGAAATAAAGCCTAATACAAGTTTCTTCTCCCTGACAGAGTCCACCCAGGCCTCTTGCTCTCCAGAGAAACAAAACAGGCATTTTTGTATGGAAACACTCTGCTCCTTTGCCTCCTGAAGACTTTGAAAATCACACACACTTATTAGTTATTCCATGCAGGCGTGTGAACCTTTGCACTTGGATGTTGAAGGAAAAATTTATCCTTGACATAAAAATCAATCACATTAACAGTGCAACTTTCCAAACTCCTGCAGGTTCACTCCAAAGAGAGCACTAATTCTTTTTTTAACTTTGAATGAGTCAGATAAAGTGTCTGCTCAGGGCTTTGTTTGTAGGAATTAAACATTTATGTGAGATCCCTGAGAATTTTATGTAGCAGCATTTAGCAGAAAATTAATGTTTCCAGCCAATTTTTATTTGAATTTGTATTCAATACCACAGCATTTTCTTATGGTATTGTATTATAGCTACTGTTTCAGAGCTCCCAAACTTGTTCTCTCCCAAACTAGGAAAATTTGGCAAATCAATCAGAACTTATGAAGTATTTAAAACAAAAGGATAAATGGCAACAAGAAAAGTTTGATAAGTTGATGAATAATCAGAAAGCTAAAGGAAGAACATCTTAGCAGAAAATGTTACAAAGAAGTAATTTATTCCTCACAGAGTAATAAGCCTCTATGAGATAAAATTTAACTTTTGAAAGGTTTACCATCCCTGCAGTTCACGGATTGGTTTAACTACCATAGTTAGGAAATTGCAGCATTTTGTTGCCAACATGAGATTTCTGAAAGCAGCAAACAGCAACACATACCAAACCATGTCTGTAAATCAATCTGCTGGGAGACAACAAGTGCTAAATGAATCAAAACTCCTAGTAAATAGTATGCTGTAGAATAGCTCTTCAAAGATGCAAACAGAGTAACAGAGCTCTAAAGACAAACTGATAGAGCAATGTAAACCCCACTAAGCACAATTTCAGGAGATAATAATAAAGCCCTAAGAGTCTTGCCATCAAATCCAAGAGGTTTCAATAGAAAGCAAGCAGCCTGCCTCTAATGTTAGCTCCACAAAAGTCCTACGACCAACTACTTTTGTTAAAATAGCAAAATAGTCATTTGGAAAAGGCATTTTTTCCTGAACCATTTAGATGCAGGGAAGATGCAGACTTCAAAGTCTGGAAGTGTGTGGAAACCTGCAGCCAAACATTTCTTTTGTAACAAACTGCAGTTTCCTGAAGTCAAACAGATATTTATGTGCAAAGCTGCCTTCAAACCAGAAGCACATTCTCCTCTCTGGGTTTGTTTGCTTTGCCTTTTTCACAATGCAGAGCATCCTTACATGTGACACAAAAGCCCCTGAATAACCCCACTGGGAGTGGGGGCCTCTCTGTGCTGAACATACAGCAAAATAACATTCCTGCTTCAAAGAAAACTTACAAGATCCAAAGAGACAAAAGACTCAATCCAGAAAGAAAATGAGGCACAGAGGCCACCAAAGGCCACAAAAAAAGGTCAGCAAGAATAAAACTTCCGAGTTCTGTCCCCTTGTATGCAGTATTACCCCTGCAGAGTCAAGAGGCCTCCCAGCATGGACTGATCCTTTCTCCCAGTCCCAGTAATAAACTGTAACATCCTCTGAAGTCAGGAGGAGACACAGGACAATGAGGGAAGCTACTCTTGCACTGTGCAGAACAAAAGTCATCCCTATAGGGTCTGCCTCACAAGGCTCAAGTGTAGAGTTCACTTCTCTACAGGAACCAAGATAAAGATCATTCTATATTTAATTTAACTGAGGTGAAGTTACTGCAGCAGTGCTGGACAACTTCACTGAGGCCTGAACTGCAACTTCTAACATTAATTTGAAATTCTTGCTAGAACTCAGAAATTCAAGATTTATTAAATTATCAATGCTTTAGTAATCAAACAATAATTCAGGCTATGAATTAATTTGAAATTATAAAACTAGAGACTCGTCACATAGTATTAATTTATCCATCTTTGGATGCTTTATCATGAATAGTGATTGGTTCATTATATATTCTTACCCTAAGATACATTTTAAATATGGTTTAAAATTCTAGAGACTGCATTACCAACTGAAATGTGGCAGCAAGAACTAATTTAAATAGAGAACAAATAATGAATACAGTGATAGTTTCTGAAAAACTGCCAGATGACAAACTAACAAGGTCAGCACCTCATTTGCTATGTCATCTTGTATTTCTCCAAGTTTAATACAGGATTTAATCTGGAGCATCAAATAATAAGTTTTTCTAACTGCAACCATGTTTTACTTTGAGAGAAGGCTCAGAGGTCATTGCACGTTACATTCTGCTGTCATATCTGTCCTTTCAATTTTTTCAAGCTAGAAAGATGCCAACAGGCAACTCAAAATAGAGGTGCATAAGAGTTACTTTGTGCATCAGCTCCTGCAAGGTTTTAACAGGCATCACCCCTCCATCCCAACCTGTGACAAGCTGTTACCTCAGCTGAGGTTACAAGGCTCTGTTAAATTAGGATGACATGCCCTGTCTGCAACTGAGAAGCAACTCATACACACAGGGAAAACATCTCTTCAGGTCTCTTGAAAGTACAGGAAAGAACACAAGTGAAGAAAGGAGGATCAGCTATTTATTTGACAAAGAGATTTTTAATGCAGCTTTTAAAACAAAGCTATCATCTCCATTATACAAAGAAGCACTACCAATCTTAGTCCAGGATTTAGAACCTCAGAGGAAACTCTCAACAAATGCATTGCAACAATAAAAA
Source organism: Agelaius tricolor (assembly GCF_023055355.1). NCBI lineage: Eukaryota > Metazoa > Chordata > Aves > Passeriformes > Icteridae > Agelaius > Agelaius tricolor. Next base: position 8,491,343 of record NW_027269279.1, read on the forward strand.
TGGGTAATTTATTTTGAATATTTGTTTCTAATCTTTCAGGCAATGCCCAATCATGGCAGGATGCTGCTCATCACTTTCTCACAACTTTCTCTAGCAGTGTCCTGTCAACAGCTCTGGAATGGAATTGCTCATTACTACTCTGCAGACTCATCATTCCTCACCTCTTTATCATCTATTTTGCTGATAACTTCAGCAGACCAGCGAGAGCTCATTTTCCTTTGCAGAAACTGAACTGTTTATGCTCCAAACTCCTGATGATACAAACATAAACACTGGGGGGAAGCCCACAGAAATTGGCAAAAGATGGACAGGATCCCACTACAAACTCTATAACCAAGGAGACTGCAAATAAATACAAGATACCACACCTTTATGCTGTTAGAAAGGTCACCAGATTATCAACATTTGTTTTAGATAGAGGCAGACTACTTCCCTTCCCAAATCTTTACTTTATTGTGCTTTCCCTTCCAGCTATAACAGAAAAAATTGTGCCAGTTATTTTGTCATGGAGTGAACATGAAACAAAACTTAGTTAGCAATTTTTGTTATAAATACCACAGAGAAAAGTTTCAAAAAGGAAAAAAAAATACAAAAGTACCAGGCAGGCATCACTTCCCAACTAACAGAGTAGAAAAATTTAAAGTTCCTTTAAAAAAACCTTTACACAGCTTTAACCTGAAATCAAATGTGACAAGAGCTGTTGGATGTGCTGCAAGAGACTAATAGCAACAATTTTGTTAAGAATAAAAAGCTGGTTTGTCACAGCAGCACAACTCTGTGCACAGCCTACATCTCCAAACACCTGAGCTGTGCATGAATACAAATTTCACCTTGTTATTTGTTGAAGTTCTCTTTCCTCAAGATTCCCTGTCCACAGATCCTTGCCTTCCTCTAAGCAACAAAACAGTGTTCACTGGGAATCTAAAGCTGCTTCATGCAGCATCAAAGTCCTACATCAATCTTTATACAGTAGCTGGGATGGGCTGACACTCTACTGCCTTTAAGGCTGAGCATTCACCCTTTGATCTCTAGCTTCACATGGAGATCTCCTCCACCATAGAGATATGCATATATATGCACACAAACATAGCAATGTACATTGTACATATACATATTTAAGTAAGGGTGGCTGATTTGTCAATAAATGGAGGATAGGGGAGCATTTATTCTAAGTGCATTTGTTTATACCGTATTTGAGACAAGTGTGTTTCAAAAGCAGGGAGAAAAATCCACAAATGCTTTGCATTGGCAAAAGAAGCCTAAACATGAGCTCAGGACATTGGTGCATGTGCCACAGTATAAATGTCACAGCACACTGCACTGCCTCAGCTGAGGGCAGAGCTTGCTTTGCCTCTTTGGTGATGTGAACCAAAGCTGAACTTGATTTTGAGTAAGAAATGTTACAGGAAACATTGACCTGAGCTTAGAGAACGAAATGTCAACTTGGTGAAAAGCTCCAGGTGACTTTGACTGCAGTCAGTCACTACCAATCACCACTGAATATTTCAGGTCTTACAGCTCTGCCAGGACTTTATAACTCAAAGGACAACAAGCCTTAAGGTAAGTCTTAACTCCTTGAAAGTAATAGGTTGGACTTGATCTCAAAGGTCTTTCCCAACCTAGCTAATTCTGTGATTGGGAATTTTTCCACCAACTTCAGAGGAGTTGAGAATTCACTACATATTCAATGCTACATATTAAAGGATAATGGACATTGCCATTTTATTTTAACTCATAAGAGATCTTGAAAAGATAGAAACTAGAAATACCAAGCAGAGTGTCCTTGAGCCCAGCTAACAGAAACATTAGCAGCACACAAAGCTCCAGCACAGTGATGTGGATGAATCACACACAAATCTATCAAGAACAGTACTTCACCTTCAGCCTGAGCTCCACTGCCTGTCTGCCCTTTGGTATTCCAACACACCACAAGCACAGACATGTCCTGCTGAGGCCAGGACATTACCCTGTGACACCTGCACTAACTTTGAGTTCCCCTACAGATTCTAGTCTTCATTTAAGAGAATTCAACATTAGAAAATTCACAGGTTTGCTAAGAAATTCCTTCCACATTTAATTGCTTTTAGTGTTGATACAGTTTATAGTATTTCAAACACTGTTTGCAACCTCCCCATTACACCACACCATATTATGGCATCATTGTAGGGCACACACTGCAGTGCTCTTTGAGAAGGTGTTGATAACCCCTCATTCATATTATTCAATATCTGAAAGGACTGTGAGCTCATATCAAACATGAAGCATTTGCCAGGGTCCCTTGCTGCACAAATAAAAGCTGCATGTCAGAAATACATTTCCAGAGGCATTATGCTAAACACCAGCTACAAAGACACTCTACAGAGTATGCAAGTGCACAATGTGAATTTCTACAACCACTTTCTTTTGCTATTGATCAAAGTTGGTCTATCTCAGCAAAAAGGTGACAAAACTGCTACTCAAAAGCTCAGAAACGATAAATTATCTTTGTTCAGAAAAGAAATGGAAGAACAGAAGTAGAGATACACATCAGTGAGAATAAAAATGAAATGGATAACAGGAAAATCTGATCTTTAGAAAGAAGAAAGGTGTCAGCAAAGAGGAGCACAGACATGGACATGAAAGCAAATTTCCATGTCATGCTAAGGGAGAATCCAAACAGAGAGTTCATCTCTGCCCCAGTGATGGGTTGTCCTGCAGGTGAATCAGCAGGGACAGGACACTGCCTGGGCTAACAGCAACTGCAGCTCAGCCTGGTGGGGAATGAACCAGCCAGCTTTCAACAAAAAGGGATTTGGGGATAAGCACAGCAACCAGCAAGTCAGGAGTTAGTAGCATAGTAACAGAAAACAGCTGCTCTAAAATAATTTAATCCTACACAAGTTGCTTCGAACTTCTCATGAGCTAAGTGACTAAAGTTACCTTCCAGTAGCAAGGGATACCTCTAAATATCCATGAAAGGCATAGTCTGAAATCATTATTAAAACACAAGTCCTCTCAAACATATGCCAAGTGTTTCATTTTTATTTTTTTTAACACAACAGCAGGTCCTGCAGACACAGACAGAGCCTAAGTGGTGAGATTGCTCAAGCTTGCCCTAAAGCCTTAACCTGCTCCAGCTCTCCTCTACAAACCCTGACCTTGTCTGTAGGCAAACTGTGAGGGCTGTCTAAGATCAGGGCATCCTGCAGGCACCCTCTGCTCCCAGGGCACATCCACTGCTGTGGCACAGCTTCACTGAGGATCTGGACATTGTTTCTGGCTTCTTCTCCACAGCTACATTATCAAACTCTGTTCTATAAGCCTAAAGATCTTACTCTCACAAAAAATTGTCTAAATAAGGAAAATAATTGGAAAAAAAAAAAAAAGGCTGGGAGGCAACTTGACCAGAGTAATAGCAAAGAGTTACTTTGTCACAACATACAGCCTGCGACCAACTCAGAGTTATTCCTTTTTCATTATGCAGAACGTTTCTTACAAACTTGTTAAAACCAGCATAACTTGAGTTTACCCAGAATTAAAACAGCTGTAAAGGATTTCTGTACAGTACTGATTCTGGTTTTGCTCAATTATGAGCCACATAACTGCCCCCCAGGATGGGAGGCAAATGTCTGTTCACGTGCTCATTCCTCCAAGGATGGGACTTGACCTCAGCACATGGCAGCATCCTCACAGCACTTCCATGTGGCAAGAAATGAGCTTTTGGCTGATTTAAACACATCTGGGTAATTCATTAAGTGGTTAATAAATTGTTAACACAAAACATATCGCTCAGCAAGCCTGTTCCACTTCACAGGAAGTTTCCTTGGGTAGGACTGAATTGTTTGGTCCACAGATTTCTGCACACAGAAGTTGCAGCTGAGCAATGCCTTGAGTAGTGTCTTCTGTATGAACTGTTTCACCAGCAAGGAAGCATCTGTGTTCATTTTGTTTATTCAGCAAGCTTTGGAGCATTAGGGATAATAGAGAAGATTCTTCTCAAGGACTTATGCTCACAGTCAGCAGCTGGAAGGCCAAAGGTTTGGGGGTTTGCTGGGTTTTTTTCCCCCTTCATACACACACTAAAGGAGATTGGTAATCTTAAAAGAAATATTAGGCTTGCAACTAGGTATGTTCAGAAGATACTCTTATTTATGCTGATACATGCAAACCAAATGACTTCCTAAATATCTGTGTTAAATCCTGAAAAATAAAATGCATAGAATTGAAGCAGCATAAACTGCTTCCTCTACTGGCAAGAGAGCACTGAGCTGTGGGAAATGTTACCTTTCACTGACTTCCTCCAGGCTGAGACAGGTTTGGGGCCACAGATGTGTGCAGCTCACAGAAAAATGATCCTGATTACTGATGTAGAGAAAAAAGATAGAATGAGCTCCCTCCACCAACTGCTCCAAAACAGAACCAGCTGCTGCAAAGTGAGCCAGGCACAACCCCAGCCTGCAGCACTGGTAACAGAATCTAACCATCACTGAGCACACCTGGACCACCCATCCCACCAAACCAGGGTCTATCAGACAGCTGAAGTAGAAGGGTCTCTTCTCTTGGGGCAGGAAAGGCGCCTGCACAACCCACCTGGGCACCTCGAGGGCTGGCAACTGTTCTGTAACTGACAGGTTCAGGTTGGGCTCAAACAAATTCAAGACTCTGAAACTGAAACAGAGAAAAGAGCTCTGCTTCTGGGAATCCTGCACAAGGTGATGCCAGGCACATGACTTACACTCAGAAGCTGAAGGGAACAGCCACTTTTTGCACTGGTATTGGAATAAGAATCTGTCACAGCAAAGTACATTTATGCCATCTCCTTAGTCACAGCAAACCCAACAGATACTGTGGCAAAAAAACCATCTCATGCTTTTCTTCAAGTGCACCTTCTCTTCTGCATTCCTCAGTGAGTCACTTACCAAGCCATGAATGCCCTTTAAACCTCCCAGCTCCTTTGGGTGACTGCTCTATCCAGGATAGCCACCCTGTCACTAAAACAACCCCAAAGAACAAACAGACACGGATGTGTGGCCACATCCCTCCTGAGAGCAGCTTCAGCCCATGTGTTTGCTGCCTGCCAGGCACTGGTACACACCAGCCTGGTCCCTGTCCAGTGACTCAGTGCTTCTGTTGGGCTGGGAAGCACAGCCAGCCAGCCTGTGTTTTCCTCCTCCAGGAGAGGCCACACAAGCAGCACTTGTAAAGCTGGGAGGGGAATCTACCTCCACTTGCTGCCACACAGACAGAGCACCTTTCTTCTAGACCCTGAGGCTTGGTTTTATTTTTCATCAAAATTCAGTTCATACAATCATGGCATCATTTAGGTTGGAAATGACACTAAGACCACTGACGGCAACTGTTAAAAACACCATAAACCAGCCATTGGAGCTGACACACTGTACAAGCTGATCTGAATACAAAACAACAACATTAATGTTTGCATAAACATAAACTTCAACATAAATGTTTGCAGTTTCATCTCACACTGGCAGATGCCTGGGCTGATCATCACTTATGTGTAATTTGTGTATCTCCTTAGGTGGGGATCAATACATTTAAATTAAATTCTAACACAGGTAATCCACTTGAATACAAAGCAGGCATTTTAAACCCATTCAGAAACCCCAGCCATCCCTTCAAATCTGGCCCAAGGAAGTCCACCAGTCACACAGTGAAGCACATGACCTGTAAAAAACTGAGAGAAGCAGAGCTAAAGCAAGATGCAACAGAGATGGATTCAACACATCTCCATCAACATAATATTTCCATAATGCAAAACTCAGTGCAGTCTTCCCACATGAGCATCCTTAGTAATTCAGCATGGGATTAAATTATTAACTTTCCACAACTTTCACTGGGACCAAACAAGGCCAGCAGAATATGAAGAGGTTTTCTTAAAAGTCCTGAATTTTAGGTTTTGCACTCATAAAACCACTAAAACGAAGAGTGATTGTTAAATAATTCCACCACTGCCAAGAGAAATATGCAGGAATTCAAGCTGTAACTGCCCAGCACCACCAATCTCTCCTACCACAGGTAATTCCATTCAGAACACAGAACAGAAAAGAACATTATATGTTAGTTTTACAGAACCAATATTTATAAATTACTATAAAATATTTTCCTTTTTTTTTTCCTAGCATCCTGGAACACTTTAGGACAACAGAACAATCTTCATTTGAAGACCCGTTTCACTTTAACAATTTCAATGAAAATACAAAGGCTGTATAAAAAACCCACCCTAACACAATCATATTCCCAAGACTATTCTTGACTGATTTTATATCCACATCTGCACTCCATGTCCTAATGAAGACACTGTGGCTCTAAAGAACCACAGGTTATTCCCAGTGTGCTGTTTTACTTGAGCTCTTACACATTTGCATCTTCATCCTATAGCAAACAACTGAGAACACTGAAAGGTGGAATTTAGCTGACAAAGATGTCTCAATATCAGTCCTGTACAAAAATCTCCCACACATCATTCTTACACAGGATAACGATCAAAGGTAGAACCAACCCTAAACATGAAGATTTTCTAAAAGAATCTGCTACTAAAAGAGCATGAACTTGATGAAGTGATGACTTGCCACATCCTAGACTTGTTTAAACTGCATGCTGCAAAGTAAAATCTTTCTAAGCAGCATTCAGTCTGGAAAATTCTAGCCTGAGCAACTCTTGCTTATATTTGACCACAAATATTTGACCACTATGGAATACAGGTATGCATGCATGCCTCTGTTTGCATGAGAGCTGCAAAACCGAGTCTTGAACATTTTACTCTAATAAACAGGAAGGGGAGAAACACAGAAACCACCAAACCACCAACTCTCTTCTAAAGAGATGATTGTAACACCTGTGGTATCTCTGTGTTGCTATGAAACTACTATCCTAACCGTAGCAACAGATTTAAACCTTTAAGGATACGTTTTGCTCTCTGTAGGCAACATAAAACAGGAAAATGCTGCAGAAGGGTTTATTTTAAGCCAACAGGAAACAGTATTTCAAACTGGACAACACAAGTTAGGAAGACAGCAATTTACCAATGACAGCAAGCAAGGAAAAAAAAACACACACCAATTTATTCAACAGTGAAATAGTATTTCATAATGGAGTTACTATTTACCAAGTGTGCAATAGAGACCTGAAGCACTTTCCTCACCAGTTACCTTAATCCACTTCCTACCAACACAGTCCCAGCTGAGCTGCTGAAGTCACTGCCATAGATCCCAGCTGGAGCCTGGAGCAGCCTCTGCAACCACTGACAACAGCCCCAGAAACAGGAGGGAATTGTTCAAGGATGAGGAGGAAGTGAGTACACGAGGCTGTGCTAAAACTAAGAATAATACACAAACACTTAGAAGCAAACAAAGCACACAGCACCTCGTTCATTGCCTACCAAAGGCTTGAAAGCACTGAAGCTTAGGTGGCAGAATTTAGAGCAAAGCTGGGCTAGTTCTAGTAACTAAACTGGAAACACACCCCTGAGGCTGAATCCAGGAGAGTATGAATTTCAAGGGCTTCCTTTCACTTATCCCTTCCAGGTGACACCACTCCACAAACAGGGAGCATCAGGAGCACAGGGCATGACTGCTGAATACGCTCTGCTAAGTTACACTGACACTTCAAAAGCAACAAAATGCTCCAGCAGTTGCTGAGCTGTCCACATTGTCCAAAAATGGAGATTTTGATGAACCATTTGGCCTGCAAGACCCTTTTTTCACCTTCCAGTTATTCATTCATAGGTCCTTGATATGAGAATGACTGTAAATTTACATCAGTGCAACTAGAAAGTGAAAAATCCCCTGAAGAACTTAAACTACAGAATAAGCTATTGATCACACTCTGGGAGATCATTGTCCAGACTCATGATGGTGCTAAAATGAACAAACCCCAAACCACTTTGAATAACTGCATCAAATTTGTCTGAAGTCTTTTAACTTACATATTTGGTTGCATAATGGCAAACAAACCCTGTAACAATTTGCACATAAAATACCTTTAGGTCAAGTTTTGCTGTGTAAAATACATGCTTAAACCCACAGATCCCACAGCACCTGTAGAATTAGGGTCCCAAGCTACACAAACCTACCCAAAATTCCAAATTAACCTGGTTCTTTCTCTGCATCAGCTACCTTTTAAAATGGCTATTTGTCACAAGATTCACTTCTGGAAAATTCTTGTCCTCTGAAAGCACAATAAATGCATTTACATTTATCCAACTTTTAAACTAGCTGTGCTCTCAGAGGCCCCATGGAGCCTTACAGCTGACCCAACTTTTTGTTCTTCCCCACAGAGGAGCTTGTCCTCCTGCCCATTTCATGTCACATTTCACTGAAGCCCTAACCAAGGGGAGCAAGCACCCCTAAATTCACACCCTAGATGCCCACGGCAGCTTCACACAGAGGGACAGGAAAAGGCCAGTGCAGCCTCCTTTTCTAAGACATCCAGGGATGAAAAACATCAACTTCAAAAGAAAGCAAAGAGAAAAAAACACCATATTTTTTAACTGGGGGTTAAGGGTTAGGAGCAGAAATCTCTGTTTACACTGTCTGTAAACTGAGCAGGTTTGAGACCATCTTCTCCTAATAAATAGTCATTAATCACTTGCAGTCACTTAGCACAGGAGGTCATGTGGTGGCAGCCTGGGCAGGGTAAATGTTTAATACTGAATTAGATTAGAAAGGCTCAGGACAGTGTCATCACAGCTACAGTGCTACCTGCAAAACCTACCCATCCTTCCTTTGGTTTCAGTATCACTGAGGCCTGACCCAGGCTTTGGGATGGGATGATGTGGTCTTGCTGTGAAGGTGAGACACAGCAAATATCACAGAGCTAACTACAGAAAGCCAGATGGCCAGGAGCTTATTGCACCTTTTTATCACTGCACTGCTGTAAAACATTGTCACCTGTTTGATCATATCTCTGTTATTAGGAACATGAGCACAGGGGTAATGAGATGCCTGCAGGACAGACTGCTTGGCAATCTCCAGCTCTCTCCTGGGGAACCCACCCAGCACACAGGCACTGTCATGTCCTAACCCTAAACCCAGCACACAGGCACTGCCATGTCCTAACCCTAACCCTAAACCCAGCACACAGGCACTGCCATGTCCTAACCCTGACCCTAAACCCAGCACACAGGCACTGCCATGCCCTAACCCTAACCCTTAACCCAGCACACAGGCACTGCCATGTCCTAACCCTAAACCCAGCACACAGGCACTGCCATGTCCTAACCCTGACCCTAAACCCAGCACACAGGCACTGCCATGCCCTAACCCTAACCCTAAACCCAGCACACAGGCACTGCCATGTCCTAACCCTAAACCCAGCACACAGGCACTGCCATGCCCTAACCCTGACCCTTAACCCAGCACACAGGCACTGCCATGTCCTAACCCTGACCCTAAACCCAGCACACAGGCACTGCCATGTCCTAACCCTGACCCTTAACCCAGCACACAGGCACTGCCATGCCCTAACCCTGACCCTAAACCCACCCAGCACACAGGCACTGCCATGCCCTAACCCTAAACCCACCCAGCACACAGGCACTGCCATGTCCTAACCCTAACCCTGACCCTTAACCCAGCACACAGGCACTGCCATGTCCTGGATACACAAAAATACAGACACAAACATCCCCATCTGTGTGCCCACAGCTGAGGAGCAGCACTCAGATGGCTCACAAGAACATTTCATAACCCTCCTCCCCCTGTCCTCTACTCAGTTAGCAGCTCAGTCAGAGCCAGCTACAGCTATAATTATTGTCATAATTATTATTTTAATAAGTATCAATGACTTATCAAAATATTGCACTGAAGACTTTCACATCTTTTGTTGTAAGACTGCCAAAAAGGCAGCTCATTGCTGAGGTGCTGCTCCATGTACTCTGCTAGCAGGCAGCACCTCCAAGTTTCTATTTCTGCCACTGAGTGACTAAACTCAATTCCAGTGAATGCCAAAATGTAAGCAGTTTGAGGCACAGTAGCTGTGCAAAAGTATTATTATTCTCGTAGTGCATACACACTAACAGCTTTGTTTACTACATTCACTCCTCCTCTGCTTGTTTCCTTGGTTTTACACACTGTGGGCCAAGTTGCTGAACTTAGGTGCCATAAGGTAGCCACCTGAATTCTTATTTACATATTTAAACAGCTGTCAGGCACCCACACCAAGTTATAAGAGCATAAGCAAGCCTGTAAACACCTAAGTCAATATAGTTAGGTGCCAAGACGTATCCCCAGCTAGCCAAATGTGGATCTCTGCAGACAAGATGCTACTTTTCATGAGATTATTCTTTTCTACAAGGCAGGATTAGCTTGATAATAGATTATTTTTTATTTACATGCCTGTTCAAGATGACTCCAACCCAGATTTCTGGTAACACTCTATTTCCACAGAGAACTCCAGCTTACATTTTCATAATTAGCAGATGGCCATCTATTTAATTAGAGTTCCAGGTACACAGAGAAAAAAGTTCCTTAAATAACTGATGACAATTAGTAACTTAAATAACTAATGACAACTAATGGCAATTGTGGGACTTCTCATGATGGGTGTCAGCTGTCACCCCACTGAGTCCACAGGTAGAACTCTGTGACATACAGTGGTGCAATTCTAAAGAACCATAAAAATTCCCCTAGAAATGTCATTTTTCAGGTTTGTTGTGCCTCTCCCAAGTAAGGGTGCACAGGCTGGATGTAGTTTCAGGGAGCTTGCTTCACTTTAGTCAATACAGTCACAACCTCACACGCTTTTTCTTTGAAAGAAGACACTTCAACTGAACCATGTGTGCTCCTGAAGCAGAAAGAAGACAATTATAAAGAACAAAGATAACCAGAAATAGGATGAGTTTTAAGAACAAAATGAGATATGTCTCAGAAATTCAGACAGCATGAAATCCAAAACTGACCACCACAAAAAGTCAGCGAATAGCATCAGCTTGAAGAAAAATACTCAGATTTCACCAACATAACTGAACCAAAAAGTACATCTGAAGGGCAAGCAAAGGCTGCAGCATGAAGCAGAAATAAGTGTCCATGACTCATTCAACCAAATCCAAGTTAAACTCAAGTTTGCAGTGTCATTCAGCTTTGTAGAATTGTTTTAAATAAGCATCCCACTTACTCTCTAATAATAGAACAGCAACAGAACAGTAGCTTGAAAACAAAATATATGTGGGAAGCATTCACGATCTGACCTCAGAGTCAACCACACACTAGTGTGAAATCTTTTTTAGCTAACTTTTTTAATTAACTGGTATTCATTTATTGGTTTAATTTCATCATAAAGAAAAAAAAAAGCAGCAAATTATAGACATGTTATAAATAGTTTGTCCCTTGGAGGAATTCTCTAATCATCTCTAAAAATAAGAAGTCATATGATTTCAGTGTCCTGTGCTGACCCTTTCAGTACTCAGCAAGGTTACTCCATATATATGTTTAGGTAATGCTACATGTTGCTCAATTTTTATATCCACACAGTTATAAAAGCCTGCTCTCTTCACTTCTAGAGCACACTCACACTCAGTGAAGCACTCAGTCCTGTATTTGTTGTAAAGCTTGGGAATTACTCCATAGGAAGCACAGATCCACAAGGCATGAAAACCATTTTGTGCTTCCAAGTGAAGCCCGGAATTATCCTTTACTTGCCCAAAACTAGCTGGGCAGCCAATTATAATACTAGCCTCTTGCTGTGCTCTTTCTTGATCCCTTCATGCTACTCAATCCTTGAACTTATCCCACCCCTAGGCTGGATAGTGCCAATCACAGAGAAATTCTGAGCAGGAGTCACTGAAGCAGGGTTTGTGGAAGTCCTGTGCTGAACAGGTCCCTGATGGTAATACTGAAAAGTTCCATTTGTGACTCTGGTTAGCTGCTAGCAGCTCTAACTTGCTACTCAGCCTGTAAACTCTTCAAGACAGGGACCTTGCCTCACATGTGTCTGTGAAGCTTCTAGTGCCCAGATGGTGCCATACAAATGAATAATAATTATATTTTCATGTAGACCATTATTGTGCATAATGTAAATTACTTTCACTGATCCAAGAGGAAATAATTTTCTCATTTTGAAATGAAAAGAGAGAGTAAAAATAATGATTACTTGTTTGATGCTCTCATTATAACAATAATTACATTTGTGGGTCCAGAATCCCCAGCTGGTCTGTACTGACTTTAATGGAGTTATACCAATGCATGGCAGCTGACAAGCTCCTGGTCCTTGCTGAAGACCTCAACTGCTTCACAAGAGCAGATCACTTCAAACCCACACTGCTTCCTTGAAGGATGGGGCATTAATGAAGCAATCAAGCACACTTTGCAGACTGGGGAAGACAAACAGCAGACCTGGCATCTGGAGAAATGGATTCCTCCATGCATGGCAGGTACCTGAGCACCACTACCATGCCCTGCCTTGCTGGCATAGAGGCACAGGCTTCTGCACAGATGCACACCTCAAATGAGCTGAATTGCCTTCTGGAGACACTCAACTCTGCTCATGAGAAGGCCTCAGACCCCACATGTCTGAGATTCAACAGATTCAACCCAAGCTTAAAAAGGAAACACCCAAACAGCCACAAAAGGAAACAGCCCTAATCAGCAGCACCAAGTGTGAAAGGGAGGACTGAAGTTGTGACCTGTCAGGGCTTGGCTCCTCTGGAGGAAAGAGATAAAAACCACAATTATCAGACCAAAGAGGACTAGTCTGGAGTACCAATAAGTGAAAAGCCCAAAACTACCTGTCACCTCAGCTATGTGGCCCTAAACACCTTGCTAAAGATGTCAAGAGGTTACTGATGAGAGTATGCAACCAAGACTTCATCTTTCCCTTGTCCCACAGAGCTGGGACAACATGTGCTCTCTGGAACAGCATCAAAGGCCTAGTATTACTTAAACAAAAAAAATGAAGGACTGAGGTTCCAAGTCTAAAACTCAGATTCAAACCCTTGGAACTGCTAGTCCTCACACTCCAGCCATACACACCAGAACCCACGTGCCCTCTGAGTATCCACACAGGGATGCTCCTGCCTCTGTCCAAATCAGACATCCCATCAGCCTAAGCCAAAAAAAAAAAAAAATACAGGACATTGTATTCCAATTAAAGAGTCACTGCAAAAGCTTCAGTGAAGTGCCAGATCTAATTTTAACACTATAAAGAAAAATCAGGAAGTATTTGATTAAAATTAATCCTTGAGGTTATATAATTTGACTGTTGCTACAAATTAAGATCACTTCATGCTTCCATTGTACTCTTGGCCCTTCAGCAAGCACTAATAAGATGCCATATCACAGACTTCCAATGCTGAAAAGAAGAAATATTTTGAAAAAATGTTTCTGAATAGAGCCAAAACATGTGGCAGGTAATGAGGGCCTTTTACACCAAAATGTACCCATTTTGCAATAGCTGACTGGAAGTAAATGGGATTTGTACAACCCCTGTACAACAGCTGGTCTTCTCTTGCTAAAAAATTAAAATGCTTCTATTTCAAAGGGAACATCTGCAAAATCCCATCACACATTAAGGAATAAAAAAACAACACAACAAAAAATACACCAGTGGCCTGGAAAAGGCTTCTGATCCATCTCCTACAACACATTCCCACACTCCTGCAGAGAAGATGCTTAACAAGGTAACTGCTGCAGGAGCCCAACAGTCTAATCTGGCTCTAATACTCCCCTTAAATGATGCATACATTACTTCTCTTGCTGCAAAGATTTGTTTGTTTTATTAACGTGTGCCTTGTTAAGTGCTAAGACTTTGCAAAAATGATTATGCACCTTCCAGCTGCAGATGAATTGTCTCCCCCCTTTGCCATTACTAAATGATGAGTTGTCTCCATTCTCCTTCTCAATTGTTATTAAAGCCATATTACAGCATGATTAAGCCCCTGATAATAAGTAAAACTGTATTTAACAGTCAAGTCAGTACTATGGACCCATTCTCTAAGAAATATATCATTTTTGGTCACATAATAGCTTGATGCTATTAATTTTATTCACAATGCAGAGTACCTTAACTCAGCAGTTTCACTGAGTCTGGTGTACTAAAGTGAGACTCCGTTTCCAGAGATGGATTCATTCTGGACTGAAGTTCAACACACAAATGATTAGCTCACATAAAGCTTCTTAGCACATCTCAGGTCTGGAAATTTTTCTGAAAACCAGTTTTTCCCTCATTTCCCGTGTTCAGATTAAATTACTGAGGCCACAGGTCTACATCAACAAGATACTTAGAGTGGAATATATTCAGATAGCTACCATTTGATTGTGTCTACATATATGGAACCTATATATTCACTGATTGAAACAAAAAGGATAAACCAGTGGTGGGATAGTGTTGTCATCTCATTGCAAAGCTCCCATACCTTCTTGGTGATTTCTCATGGGCAACTCCTCACAGCACTGACTCCTTCTTCATCACAGCACAGCCAACAAACTGCAACAATGCTCCTCACCCACTCTTTTATAGCACTCATCCTTATTAGACACAGCTGTGGCCTATTAAGGGCAGGCCTGCTCCTAATCTTTGGTAGCTAGTGCAGAAGGTAATCTTGCCCCTGAAGAGTTGCAGCTGAACTATCTTTATTTTCTTACATTCTTTCCCCCCACAGGATAGTTCCTTTTGAAAACCCATTTGTTTTATGGAGCATAACAGCTTATTTGACACTTAAGTGCAGCTCTGTAGAGTGAACTGCCAGGGACTACAGTGACTCTTCCAGCAGCAGCCCAGTTCCTCACCCATGGCAGAGGCTCCCTCCTTCAAGGCACAGCTGCTGCCACCCCTGTGCAAAGCTGAGCTTTACCACTGGTGCTGCACTGAAAGCTGTGCTCCATCCAGAAACTCACTTGTCCTGTACCTCCCACACAGATGCTCAGCACAGGGTAGGTCCAGGCTGTGTGTTTGTTTCTGGCAAAACAGTGCTGGGAATCCACCTGCACAATCTAAACATTCCAGGGGCAAATACACTTCAAAAGAAAACTCTCATCTCCAAACCTGAAAGAATCCCAAGCTTTTATGTGATGCAAAAGGTGAATTCTGCACTGGTCTTACTTTGGGGAAGCATTTGGAAAAGGCTGGGGGAAATAACTGATGGATGAACCTTAGAGAAAGTGGAGTAAACCCCTCCTGGGTTTTCTTTCCTGTATGATTCCATGGTGTTTTCCAGCATTAGAGTTGCTGCTGCTTTGCTTCTAGCTACAAGAACTGATCCCAGTTTTTATAACCCTTAGCATGGAGCAGAGCAGCTCCTGGATGCCTTTCCTAGCTCCAGTAGCCAACAGGGATTACAGAGTTTAGGCACACATTGTAATTACTTTTTGCTTCTTGCACCTTTAACCTGGTGGAGCTCAGCATGAATCACCAGGAGGTGACAAGGAAGGAAAAAGCAAGAAAACACAGGCTTGAGCACATTCAGCTGATCAACCCATGGAGGACTCAGCCTCACCCTCCATACTGCCAGGAGAAGGAGAAATACCACATTTCCCACTACAGATATGAAATGAAGGAGAGGCACTGGTGATCCTCAGGACTGTCATCCCTGGCTTAACTTTTTTCTTGGAATTAAAACTGCTCACTGACCCCAAACACATTTCTTTTCATTCTACAGCTCTCAACATTTTGAGTTATCGATATGTTTGGTTCCTTTGACAGCTTCATGCTGAAAGAAACATACCATTTCTTTAAAAGAACACACAAAATTTCAGACTGAAGAAATGCTTTGATCCCACACCAGCAGGCAAGAGCTGTATTTCACCGAACTGACAGGAGGAGTGCCCTGGCATTTCTGCTTTATGGCAAAGCAGGCAGCAGTGGAAAGCCAAGGCTAGCAGGAGGCACAAAGGAGCAGCACATACCCACAGACAGCACCTTCAACTCCCAGTTCCAAGGCAGGGGCCACAGCTGGGCAGCACAAGTGCATCCCTGTGATGCACAACAGCCTGTCAGTGCAACATCACAGCAGCAGATGCTCTGCTGCCACATCCCTCTCATCCTCAGCAGCCCCAAAGCAGACATTTGCATCCCATTTTCCTGCCTTTGGGTTCCCAATACACACCATCCACCAGCCCCTTCCACCACTGCCAGCAGGCTGCACTAAGGAAACCCAGACTGAGCAGCATGCTTACAGTGTTTTCACAAAAAGCTGTTGCACACTTTTCAAAGATAAAGACCCTTCCATAAAAATCAACCCATTCTCAGAAGGGAGCTTAATTCTTCTGTGCTTTTGACACTTGAGTTGTGCCTGATGAATACAGCTTGAGCAAAGGGTGCAGCTGCCAGAACGGTTGCAAGTACACACTGAAATCAGTGCTAACCATACATCTGATACTTCTTTAGAAATATCTATAAGCTGATTTAATTAAATAGAGAACAACTGCAGGAAACTGCTTATGACTAATGAAAGCTCCAGGTGTAGCTGGTCAGGGGATCTAGCACAGTAAGTGTTTTCAGTTGCAAAATTGCTCAATTCAAAATTGTTTCTTCCTGCCAAGTTGGCAATTCCCATTCAATTACATGCAGGTACAGTGGCAAACCTTTTACTACAGCACAATGTTATTTTATCTACCAAATGATAGTGCTTATTGCACGTATCTGACAGCACTTAATAAAAATCTAAATATATGTTAAACACCTGGTTTAAAGGATTATGTTTCTTTTCCCACAGACACAAATTACCAAATCCTCACACTACTTATGTCTAACTCAGTAAAATAAAATAGGGACCTCCATTTCAGTCTTTAACACAGGACTGAGATAAATTAAAAACAAGATAAAGAAAAGCACTGTAGTCTCATATGGCAACTTTCAGGCATAGGTTTGAAAAGCACTGTCTTCTGCCAAGTATCCAAAATCTGCTTTGCATATCTATTTAGTATGAAGGGTCATATAAGGGTAGTTAGCAGGGCAAGTGAAAAAAGTACAAAACCCATGATCAAGTACTACATTACAGGTGAACATTTAGCAGCCTTTCAAAAATATATTCCTCAAAATGCATTAAAACTCACCATTCCACTCACAGACCAAAGACACATTGAAATTAATACTATTTTTGGTTAAAATGCAAGACTGAGAAATCTTTGAAAAAT
This sequence comes from Agelaius tricolor, assembly GCF_023055355.1. Taxonomy (NCBI): domain Eukaryota; kingdom Metazoa; phylum Chordata; class Aves; order Passeriformes; family Icteridae; genus Agelaius; species Agelaius tricolor. The sequence continues at coordinate 8,508,409 of NW_027269279.1, forward strand.
CCTTGGAGGGCCCCTCAGATGCGCTTAACCCAAGACATGTGGATATAATGGAACCACTGTATTCACACCAGTCAGCCTCTCCAACTGTTGCAAAACAATTTGACATACACAAACTATGGGAAACTTGGATCGAGAAGGATACTAACTTTGCTTGGATATTACATAAATTGCATTCTAATGTGCAAACAATGCAACAGGAAAAAAATCTTCCTTTGCATAGATGATACACAATTCCATTTCTCAGAGATTTTCCTCGTGAACTGAGTCAGAAATCAAGATTGGTAACATAAGCAAGACTGGTAACTTCACCTACCAATTTAACACAGGTGCCAAGTTTTTAAGGCAGAAGGCTGCACAAAGACAATATCCCTGTCACTTTTCCACCAAGCACACATTGCAGTCAATAGATGGATGCTTAAGTGTGAGGTTTTGTATTCTGACAAAGTAACTTTAAGGATGGCGGCCCCTACCCGGTGTGCAGGCTAAGCAAAACCACAAGTACCATAAAGTCATCTTGAAGAAGCCTTGCCAAATCACCTCTACACCAAGTGTTGTTAAGTGCTGCCACTTGCTTTGAGCATTGTTGCCCTTTATTTTTTTAATATCAAAGTCAGACATTGTGGCACAGCCCAGTGTGATCCATACCAGTCATTTAGATAATGAGGAGAAAATAGGTGCGCTCAGCATGTGTTTTAAAGCATGTTTTCCATTCAGAACCCCAGTGCTCCATCTTTAGGTCTTTGATCAAAACTGTATGCAGAAGGCATGATTCATAACTGCCAGCATCAAAACACTCACATTCAGTGTCTGCGTGTGGCCAGCACGGAAACAATGAGCTCTCAACCCGAACCCAGCACCCGTTCCAGCACATCCAGGGCAAACTGGACACTGTGCCAGGACATTTGTAGGACAACTGCTTAGAGAACATATTCCAACATAGCCCTGAGCCCACAGAAGAGGATCATTTCCTAGAAAGTCTGGGGAGCTGGGAAGCGGGGCTGAAGCTCCAGGTGCAGCCTGCCCTCTCCCGGCCCCCTGCCTGCCCAGGTAACAGCGTCTGCCAACCTTGGTAACCCACAGTGGAGAGATCAGGAAGGAAAAGCTGGAGAAGAATGAGATGAAAGCATAAAAGACTTGATGGATTGATGGACAGGAAAAGAGGCAGAGGGCAAGGTGATGGAGGAAAAATAGTGGAGCTTAAATAGCTACATTTATGAACACAGCAAATACCAAGATAAGATTATGTGTAGAAACAAAAGCTGAATTCAGTAAACTAGAATTTTAACTTTCACATCTAGAAAGCAGAGCAGGATCTGCACTCAGTGGATGGGTCCGTACGACAAGTTGTCCCAAACGTTAGTGATGGAGTACCCGTGTGCTGGGAGCTCAGCTCTTTGCAGCCTTTTCAGGCCAAACCACCCACTGTAATTTACAACGGTAAATCACCTCTGTGCCCCAAGTTCCTGCTTTCTCGCTCAAGGATGTAAACAAAAATAGAGAAACGGACAAAACTAGGCATGCACTTCCAGAGGCATCACGTACTTAATGTAAGCCTACTGCTGAAAGAATAAAATGAAAACGGAAGGAAGCTTCTCCTGAGCTGGAGAATACTGGTACTGGCGTTACAAACATCTCTGAGGTTTGCAAGAACACTGTTAATTTGCTTTTTCACATGCCTAATAGAAAACTCAAAAATAGAAAACTCAAAAATAGAAAACTCAAAAGGCAATAGAGCCAGATTTGCAACCCCTTCTGGTTTCAGGCCTGAGACATTTGAATGAAAACTGGAGAGTTTGCAAAAGAATGAGATAAAAGACAAGGTCCTCATCCTGTGTGGGCACAGTTTCAGTGTCCCTGAGTTGTCAGCGGTTAATAAAATGATTGCATTACATTTCACTGCCCATCACCTCCCGGGCCTCTTAGAGCTGTGCAATAAAGAATAGCCCCTGTGCGCTTTACCGGCTGGGAAAAGCAAAGTAGCAGTAAAACAAACCCCCAGGACGGTGTGGGGCAGGCGGCTCTCCCGCCAAGTTCGGGGATGCTGGGATGCCCGCGGCAGGCAGCGCGGGCGATGGGACGAGAGATGCCTCTCTCGGGGAAGGGAGAGGATCCCACGGATCCATTTTCTGCCTCTGCCCCGCGGCCCCCCGGGCTCTCCCGCCGGACCGGGGCAGGACCGGCCCCGCACCGCGGCACCTGCGGGAGGCGCCCACGCGGGGCGCGGGAACGCGAGCCCCGGGGCGGCTTCCCCAAGTTGCCCGCGCCGCAGTCCCGGCAGAAGTGCCGCCAGACGCCGTGAGACACCGCCGCTCCCGCTCCCCGCCTACCAGCGCCTTGCCGTGCGGGGCGGCGGGTCCGCGCCGCTGCGGCTGCCCCCGCTGCTCTCCGCCGCGGTCTCGCTTCTCGCGGCCGCCGCGCTGCTCCTCGCCGGCGTCGAGGGAAGAGAAATTCCAGACGAGGAGGGTCTGCAGGAGCAGCACGGTGAGCGCCGCCACCAGCGCCGAGCGGGAGCGCCGCGCCAGCCGCCGGGCGCACGGAGCCGCCACCATCTTCGCTGCTGCTGCCGCCGCCGCGCTCCCGAGAGCCGCCGCATCCGCCGCGGCACCGAGTTTTCAGCCGGGCAGAGCCAGACGTCAGCAGGAGGAGGGCGGAGGTGGGGAAGGAGGGAGGGGGGGAAGGAGGAGGAGGTGTTCGCGGCGCGTGGGGATGGGGGAAGCCGGCGGGGAGCCCTGGCGGCGCGGCAGCCCGCGGCCGGGCCGGCCCGGGGCCAGGGGTGGGGTTGGCGGAGGAAGAGGAAGGAGGAGGAGGAGGGTGGGCTGGAGGCGGAGGAGGAGCGGTGCGGGGGCTCGGCGGGCCCCGGCGCTGCGTGAGGGGAAGGGGCCGGGGCGGGGCGGTGGCGGCTCCCGGCGGGCGGGCGGGCGGGAGGGAGGGGGCGGCCGGCGGCGGGCGGGCGGTGACTGCCATCTTCTGAGGGAGCGCGGCCTCACCGCGCCCGGCCGCGGCACCTGGCGGGCGGCAGCCCCCGCCTGCGGACCGCTCACCGGCAAAAAGGGCCCAGCTTTCCCCAAGCTGATGGGTTTTGGTTTTGGTTTTGTTTTTCCTGAAGCAAAAGGGTCCCTGGCATCATCTCACCTCAGCGGATTGAGAGCCAGAGCAAGCCAGGTGCAACACCTCCGCAGCCCGGTGAGGTCTGCAAGGACCAGGCTCAAGGCGGCTGTAACTAAATGCCCAGTGTCTCAAAAAGTGAACATAACGGACGAGTTCAGCTGCCTTGTTCTCCCGTACTGATATTGGCTTTCTAATCTGAGAGATCTCATTATCTGATGATAGGACTGAAGTAGGGAGGGTTTTTTAATCTGCCTGCACAGTGCTTCTTTTTCTAAGCCTAATTCCACTTTACAAACCAAATCCAAAGGTAAAAAATATTATCTCCTGGTAAGAACAGTTGCTTTTTAAAATGACAGCCAGGTAGGATTTGCGCAGACCAGCGGGATTTTGTTTCCATTGAAAGTGCTTTAGTTTCTGATCTGAAGAAAATGAAACAAGTAATAATACTCCAAGTAATAATACTCCAACAAGTAATAATAAGCATCCTTTATAAAGGGAATTTTCCTAATGATCCAGTGAGGCTACAAATAAAATTTTACAGGAGGTATCTTTCGTTGCAACATTTCACAAGCAGATGAAGCATGTGTCAGTTTCAAGGAGTGCCACTCTCTGAGTATCGCTGACTGCGAGGCGTCTCTAAAACAGAGAGGTCAAAACACATCATTGGTAACTTCCAGGAAAGTCAGCCCAGAAAGGCTCCTCCTGTGTGACAGCAGAGCATCGTCTGGCTGACCTTCCATTCATGCAGTGGAACCGTGTCCCATTTTTGCCAGCTGAGGTAGTGGCAGAGAGCCCATGATAACAAATTTTGACAGTGTCAGGCTTCCACACCAGTTGCACATGCATCAGATTTGCTGGTCCCACAGTACAGTGAAGTGAGCTGATAGAACAAAGAAATGAGAAGGGCTCAAAGTGTTCCTGAATATTCTGACAGGTTCTGCACAGCTTGGGAAGATGATGGATAATTTTTATTCCAAACTATCAAATAATTGGGCATTGTAAACACAGTCAAGCAGATTCGCTGACAAATATAAGATGAAAGCATCTTCTGTTTGGGATTAAATGCTTTTCTCTTCAAAAGGAAATTATGGTCTTAGTAAATGATTGCTCCCTGCAGCCTTCTCTTGGGCTTGTAGATGGCAGGAGGTGCTCATGGTGCCAGAAAAGAAACAGACTCTGAACAGGCCAAATGACCAAGCACTCCCAAGAGCCTCAGGACCTGATTCCAGTCCTGCATGCCTCATTGGGAAATGGGAGACTCATTCCCATGGATACCCTAAAATGGCTAAAAGCCCTTACAGCAACATCCAAGGCAGGCAATACCTCAGCACAGGGCAACGCTGCTTTCTATAAAAGGAGCACAGCAGTAATTGGGATGAACTTGTGATCCATAGTTCTTAAAATTTTTATGACCTATTGGAAAATTTCCTCCAGATTTTATGGGGTAACATATATACTGGAAAATGTCTCTGGGTGTTCCTAATCTCTGTATACAATTACTGTGACTGATAGGGCAGTGAGGAACAGCAGTGCATGCTCAGTCTCACACATGTCCTACTGAAAGCCCTTCTGGAGAGAAGATTTGTATCCAAACCACAATAATTTATAGGCCATAAAGATCTGAGTCTTCAGTGTAAAATCAGCCCTGTGTATGGGTGGGAGCCCCAGCATGAGACACTTCTGCACTGACAGAAAAAGCAGAGCAGAGAGAGGAGCAGACTCCTCCTTCAACATCCTCCTTTCCCCATATTTAGAGACATGTAAAATCTGGAAAGGACATTGCAGTAGGTATGGCATTCATTTTTGAGATTGTGGTATAACCAATGATCACTAACTGCTCGAAACATCCTTCTTCTGAGCTAAAGAAAACAGCCAAATAGAAGGAAGAGAATATAACTAATAACTTTTTTCTTGTGCTGATTCAAACTAAAAAGGGAAGAGGGCAAGGCTGAACATCTTGAGAATATGAAGATGAAAAAAAAATCACAGAAACTGAAGAAATTAACTGTACCAATCCAAAGAACAAACTAAAATCAGGAATTGCATAAAACTGTTAAATTATTTTTCTTATTATAACATTTATGAATAATGGCATCTTGATTGAGCTGTGTTGCATCAGAAAATATTTAATCAGGTTACACAGAAGACACTTGAGAGAGTTACCACTGAAAATTCCCCATGTTAGGTAAGAATTAGTATCTAACACAAAATATATAAGAGAAAAACCAGATTTGATTCTTATATAAGTATTATGTTGGTTGCACATAACTGTCAAAGAGCTGGTGTTTTAAGCACAGGTAACAACTGTGACTGGGCTAATTTGCTCTAAAATCTCAAGACAATTGATTTAAATATTTTTTTGCCACTGCACAGGTATGTAAATTCAGTGTGGGTGTGTTTGAGAAGTGGAAGGTATCAATCTTGCCTACTTAAAATGATGTAATAAAGGAACCATACTCAGTTCCATTTTAGTCTGATCTACTTTGCTAGATTTGCCTATCCTGTTATAAAAAAAATTGTTTCCTCCTCCTAACAGTGTAAATACAGTCTAAAATTGCATCAAGTAACCAGACTTTGTACAAAGAAATAAGTGAAGTTGGGAGCAGTGTTAATAAGCAATATCCTTTGCTCTACTTTGCAGAGCTTATGGTCCATCTGGTGAACAAACACTGCAGGCTTATCTGAACTCCAACTCACAGCCTGACTCATAGGCAGCTTCGAAGCACATTCTGTAATCACTGGAAGACTAAGTTATTTCAGAGTGAAGATTAGCATTTTTCTTAAAAACAGTCAAGTCCTTATCACACCAAAATTTAGATTTCAGATATGTGTTATGAGATGAAGGGGGAAAAAGGTGAATGAACTGATTTGTCCAAGAATGGGTATCTCTAAAATACTCAGTCTTAAAATCTGTGAAGAATACAGAACAAATAGCAAATTTGTGTATATTCCTATGATATCAAAAAAAAAAAAAAAATCACAGCACCTAACCAATGTGCCTTAGGAATAGAAAAGGTTGGAAATAGGCCATGAGACTGTTTAATGAGTAATATGCAGTAGCAATGTCATCTGAAGACTGGGCTTCTTCCCTGAAGTGACAAAGTCTTTCTTTTTTTAGCTTCCATCACTACCAGAACAACACAAGACTCCTAATCCCTTTAGTGCATATGGAGGACATAGACCTTTTCCCTGGGAGTCTGGCAGTCTTACTAGTCTAAACATCAAATATGAAAGAGCAAAACAGGGTAAGGAATTACTCCTTGAGAATTTCACCATCTCAGACTACAGGTCACTGCCTGCTCTGCAACAAGTTCCCAAAACATTGCTTTCTGTTTTTAAACACTGGTATATTGCTAGACTTAAAAGGTAGAGGAAGTGTATTTTGATTTTTTTGGAACCACAGAACCACCATTAACTTCATGTTCTGCAATTCAGTCATTCTATGGTTTACATGTGTGTTCTTCCCTACTCAGGTATCCTGTACCATGGATGTGCACTTTTTCATATTTTCTTTTCATAAACAAAACCAAGATTCTTTGCCAGGTACTCATTTTATATCAGGCTACCCTCCAAGTGGGTTATAAAGTTCAGGTTCTCTCTTATGTGCATGGACAGAACTAAAGTCAAAGGAGATATGAGCACTGCATGCAAGAAATGCCTTCCATACTGGTGGTTTTGTAAAATTTGAGATTCCAGCAAACCTTTCTTAATCCACTCTGATTTCATTTTGCCACATCACAAATGCAAACTTTGGTGTCAATGAATATGCAAAGGCCAAATTTTTGACACCAGCATTTCATTCTGGTAACACTGTCTATAAATTATCAACTGAACATACTGTGTCAGAATTCAACAACAATAAAAGCAGGTTCTATGTTCAGTTTGTATGAAATACCTGATATGGATGTGGGATGTATATTACACCTTCCTTCTGAGAGATAAATTTAGTTCAAGACCTTGGCATATGCTCCACTTCAGGAAGTGAAGGAAAATGGAAGAATTATTCCCTTCACCATCACATTAAAGCATCCCTTTTTCTTTATAATGTCTTGCATATAAAACCTTTTACTATCAATAAGGGGAAATGGCTGTAGATGTACTTTATATACAGCCCTCCATGTTGTGACAGCTTTTTCTTTCAGCCAGTGGTCGAGGATAATCACGGAAGGATTACCCATCTGTTCTTGCCATGTGGCATTCTGTCTCAGTGAGGAGATACTGCAGTTCACAGCTTCCTGCAGTTCTTTTTTTTTCTGATGTTCTCTCATTAACTAAAAATTGTTTTATTATCCATCTGAGTTGCTAAGTTGGAAAGTCTGGAAGACTCATGAAGGTGACCTACTTTGGATTATCTAAATTAGAATTAACCACTGCCTGTTGCAAATATCATTTTGTTTAGATGCAGAAGATTTCTTTGGCTTGGGCTTCCATCCTAGGTTTTGCTTTTTTTCTGTCCATTTGATGGAAAAAGACAAGTGGTACACAATGGAAGGTAATCAGAGGAGAAGAGATGGAATAAAGAGACTTTTTCATTAAGATTGACTTTGTAGGTTGTGTTTACATGATTAGCCAGTTTTTCAGGACACCCAACAGTTTTTAGACTACATTTACTATGATGACATACCTGTGCAAAGTGTATGTAGAGATTTATCCCAGTAATCACCTGGAATATGTTCTATGTGTCTAAACTTCTACAGAATTATTGCTATCACTTGCTGACAGAAGAATAACTAGAAAGGAAACAAGGTTTTAAAGAAGATTTCCATAGTCTTTCATTTTTCCTAACACTGGAAAATACAGTATTTTAAAGACAAAGTTTTATTCTTAACCTCCTGATATGATACAAATTCATCTGTATAAAAGCTTGCTCTGAAAACATATCTGATTAAATAGTGTGACTGTTCTTCATAAACAGAGCCATTTTGTGGTGGTTGATTTAACATAAATCAGGTTTTCTGTCAGGAAACATTGTTTATGATGGTATGTCAAACCCAGCATTGGCAGCCTCAACAGATTATTTTCTACCACCGAGGCACTCGTGTCCCTTGTACACATTGGGCAGTCCCAGAGAGCAGAATGTGTCAGGTGGGGCTGGGACTCTTTACCAGTGTGTGACAGGGACATTTGCCTGAGCTTCTGCATAAAGTTTCCAAACCCTTGGACAAAGCTTCCCAGGGCAGGGAGTGGGGGAAGTGCATTTGTGCCATTTGCCCTGGGAGAGGGGAACTGAACAGGTAGCCTGATTTCCTGCTGCAGTTTCTAACAGATGAGCTGGCAAAAGAGTGTTTCAGCTTCCCTCTGACACCCGTCTGCCAACACCATGGGCTATGTGGGGTATTAGAGAGCAAAGACAATTATACAAATTTGAGCTAACAAACTTGGTAACTATCATTAATCTTTCTGTATTTAGAAAGTCATTAGCAAAAGCAGGTGCAAAAACCTGTTTGGCTGTAATTTGGATGCTACAAGAAAAGGAAGTTTTCAGACAAGGTATTTGATGTGCCTTAAAAGAAATACAGGGGTTTTTTTTAAAGTAAGGCATTAGTCCATGTATGGCAGAGATGACTGTGTCATATATTTTATCTTCTGAGCTGGAAGGGACCCACAAGGATCATCAAGTCCAACTCTTAAGTGAATGGCCCATACAGAGATCCAGCCCACAACCTTGGCACTATTAGCACTGTGCTCCAAACAACTGAGCTAATCCCAGTGTTGGTCTGTATGGTTTGGGCTTCATAATCATTTCTGCTTTGATGAATTTGAGAGCTGGGAGGAAAAAGAGCTGGTAAACCTATCTGCCCACATCAGCAACCTCACACAAAACACACCAGCTCCCCTGCAATTAGCAGAGCTGTGCTGCTGACCATGCCTGAGCAGAGGCTACTGCTCACTGCTGGTTTGCACACAGCTGGAATCAGTGGTTTGTGTGCTGGTGTGTCAGCCTGCAGCTGCACAAATCAGCTGTGCATGGACATGGCCCACTTACACCACAGTACAGCACATCCTGTTGTAACCACTTCTAAGGAGGGCATGGTTTGGTGCCCACCATTGCAGCTCCATCAGTTTTTAAAATTGATACTCATCTCACATAGAAACACTGTGGATGTGCTGACTCTTCAGTGAGGGCTGCTGGAGGCAGAGGCTTGTTTGCTCTGTGATCTCACTGAGGGAGAAACTAAATTCTGCTGCTTCTACTGCATTCAGGTCTGCCTTATAAGATGGAGATACCTACATGACTGCAGTTCTACCTTTTGAATAGTAGAGTTCTTGCCTTGACAACTCAGTGCTGAAATTACTGGTTCCTTCCACCTATTTCATTATTAAGTTGTGGGTATGACACACATCTGACAACTCACCTGGAGAACATTCTGCTCCAAAGGGCCAGGAAGTGTTTGCCACTGTTGTGGTGGTGAGATGATTTGCAGGAGACACCTGCCTGTGCAGTTCACATGCTGCATTGCAGAATTGCTCAAATACCTAAATGCCTCTATGCACAAAATCCAGGATATATATGTATAGGCCTTTTGAATAGACAAGTAGATGCCATGGATTAAAGTGTAGCTCACAGAATACAGATTAGGGATTGGAATTTAAATTGCAATACTTTGTCCCAGGACTGATCCTAAAAGGTGTTACATTTCTTGTACAGTCAGAGAAAATTAAGAAAATAAATATTATTCAGTGAAGTGGAAAATAAGCAGATCCAAAGTGATTACACCATGCTCGTAAAACAATTCAAGTATTCTCCACATTACAGGATAAGATAAATTCTTTAGGAAGTCCATATAACAAGTTATTTGTATATATTGTGCAAGTCACCCTTAAGATCAAACAAAATGTTATGATGAATTTTAATCCAACTTCTGAATTGTAGTGAATTTTGACAACACATGAATGATCCACAACACAATGATCTTCAACACAATCTGCATTTTCAACAAGGTGACTCATGTGACATGTGGCTCTTTTGCCCTGGGATGGCTTCTAGTATTGCAATTTGATGTAATAGTGGCACACACCTTTCTTGATTAGTGAAAGTTTTGCATTAGATCTTTCTTTTGCTGGAAAGTATTACAATATAATATTTTATATCTCTCATGATGTAAATAAGCACCTGAAATTCCTATTAAATTCAAGCAATTAGGTCTCAACCCAAGAAAGCACTTAATGATATTTATGGTCCCATTGAATTTGAGGACATATGCAAGGGCTTCAATCAAAACATGTACTTAGGAGCTTTGCTGAGTTAAGGCCTTACAAAATGATGCTATGCAGATCAGCTGCTATTCATAAAATATAATTTAGTGAATAAGGTAATTTGCTTGTTAGCCAAAAAAGAGGCTCTAGATTCCTTCTCAAAAAGTTATATACAGGCAGATCTCACATTGCTCTTACCTTCTTAACCTTGATCCTCCAGATTTACACAACTGTTGATGAGACTATAGCTGATCCTATACAATACTGAAACTTCTCAAATGGCCACATTCTTGCCTGGAAACTGAACCAACAAATTTGGTACCTCATTCTGCTAGATAAGCTCCACTGGAACAGATTCTTACCTCAGACTGAGATTTATCTGAGCACAGATGAAAAAAGCAAAGAGGATCTGTATAATTTAAGTCCCATGTAGTGAAGAAAAAGGCATATTATGCATTTCATGCATTATTCTCTACTTTGTGCTGTATATAATTGGCAGAGCTTTTCAGTGAAAAAACTATCTGGCCAACTTCTCAGAGCCTCATGCTCTGCAAAAATCTGTTTTACATTAATCTATATTAGGAGTAATATTCAAGTTGCCTGCACTCATATGAAAAATGTATTTAAAAAGGTCTAGAAGATACAATCTGCTATTTCTTGCCTGACTTTGTTCCCTGCTGTTGTTGGTCTCTCATGGGATTTCTTGCAGAGTGGTTAAGTGATCTATGCTGAGGTTTCAAAAGCAAAGATAATAGGAGTTCTATTCATGGGTTAAACACTTAGCTGCTTTAATACAAGATGTGTAGGAGCAGCCCCTAATGACATTCAAATCTTGTTATTGCTGTGCTTCAGTATAGTATATACTTGGTTTTGTGGCTGCAAGAAGCAATTCCCAGAGATGACTGTAAATCCTGAACAGCAAATAAATCCCAGCACATGGAAAAAATGCCTGATTTTGCTCTTACAGCAGGGCATCTTTGGACTTCACTGTGCTGGCTCCTGACTTACAGCAATGCAAGTGACCCAGAGCAGTCAGTGGCTGATACCATTCCTACCCTGGGGTCTGGCTGCAGGGGCACCACCTCTTAGCTTCACCTTGGCCTAACATTTCTAACCCTTCTTTTGCAAAACACTGCTGCCTGTTCTTAGGGTCTTGGCCATTCCCCTAAAATCAGTATTGTGGCAAGATCTGAGCCTTTGTATCTTTGAATCACACGTCCAGCTTACTTTTCTTACGTCCTCCAAGGCTTGATAGTACTTGTCACCATGCCCTAGTGGAGATAATCTATTGAAAACATTTACAGGAACACTCCTACAGTTCCTCAAGCAAATTTGTCTAACATAGCTTGGACTATCCATTTATAAATTTTAAACTTACCCAGCTGGCTCTGTCAGAAGCCTATTAGACAGCACTCTCACAAACTGCTCTCCTTCAGAGCAGTGAAGACTATTTGAGAATGGTGATCTTGTCCTCTGACACAGCTGGACTGGAAAGGAAGTGAAAATGAGTGAAAACAGCAACCCCTCCCCAGGTTTCTAAGTAATTGTGCAAAAGGGCTAAAAAAACCACTTAGCCTTACTATGGAGAAATGAAAATGAGCACTCTGAACATGGAGAAACACTTCTGCCTCTGCTGTTCTTTGTCTCACATTTCCATTTGCTTCCTCCTCTAGACTAACCTGCAAAATATTACTGTTGACCAAGCACAAGTGTCAGAGGAACAATTAAAAATCTTGTGGAGGAGAAAGTCCTGTATCCTTTACCACCCCTTGCTGAAAGTCATTGAGCAAACTATCCAAGTTCTTAATCCAGCATGGGGTAACATTGGAAATGGTAAATTCCGTGACACAGCCTATCTGTGCTGTGTCATAAGGGGGAAAAAAGATACATGCAAATATGTATTATGTATCTTGGGACATTATTAGTAGATGTGCTCATGGCCTTTAAATATACATAAGACTGCTGCAAAGAGAAAAGAAATTAATTGTTCTGAGTTCAATTACAACAAGAAAATGTTTAGAAAGACATTAATAAAACTTTCTAGGCACTGTCAGGATCATTTAGGGAAGTTGTGAGGACTCCAAAAATGGTTTAGATGGATAAGCTGTTGGAATGGCTTCAGTGCTTCTGATTTTCCCCGAGGTCAAAATGAGTTTTAAGGATCCCTTCCATCCCAATATGCTGCAATACTACAGAATGTGCTAGCAGGTGAAGCAAAGGGGCACACATGGAAACACAGATGAATTTGACGTTTCCCATCTACAAATCAGGATGCTAGAAAAATAAACCCAGATGAATATATAGTATTATTTCATTGAAAGAATCTAGAGGAACAACTGCAATAAGAAGATCCAACAATAGCTTAAGAAATACTTGCAAAGAGCAGAAACAGGAGGCCTGAATTCAGTGTTTGTGGAAGGCTGGCAGCTCCCACCAAGCTGCATTTCCCACCCCAGCGGGCAGTGGCAGCGGGGTTGGGCAGTGCCTGTGAGCTCCAGCAGAGCCCTGTGTGGGCAGCTCCTCTGAGCCCCTCATTCAGAGGCTAATGCAGCTTTTAATTGACTGAGCTCACCCCTCTGGCTGCCAGCAGATATTCAGATCCCTGTCTCTTGCATGTTGCATGCACTGCAACTGCATGGCTGAGATTGCATCTCTCCTTCAGAATTCATGGTGAGCACAGCCATTGCAGCAAACAGCTAAATACGGCTTTGGGCCGCCAAATTTCACTTCATTGCTGTCAGAACATCACTCATCATGGCTAGGCTATAATTTTCAGGCTTGTAAAACCTCAATTGTCATGTTTGGATTTTCTTTAACACTTATTATAAATGCACGAATTTGATTTGTGTAGAATGGAATGACTCTCAGTGGCTCAGGGATTTGGCAAAAAGCTTCATACATTTCATCAAAATTCTGTTTGGCCTAGAGAGGCGTTACAATTCTAGATAAAAAATGTGCTTTTTTAGTACAGAAGTAATTTGTAATAGAATGTTCCAAAATAATTCTGTATTAAAGATGAACTGAAACAAAAGCAACATGATCTTTTCCTCTCCACCATGGGAATTAATTCAGATTGAGAAAATGGAATTGGGAGAGTCTAATTTGACATGTTTTGCAAAATACATGGTGGGTGAGTGCAGGGGAAGGAAGCAATTCCATCACCTTGAGCAGGAGGCCAAGAAGTGAGCACATACAGTTCTTTGCAGTAATACTTGGAGCTGTCTAGGAGCTTAGGTAGCGTTAGGGAGCAGCAACATTTGTGTAAATCATAATTAGTAACAAAGCAAATTACAGTAAAAGCTCTTTGGTAAACAGAAAGAGGAAGCCTGCTGAAATTTGCTTCCTTTTAGTAGGATAATTTGGATTATTTATAGGCATCTGAACATTTGGAAAAATCTAGGAAGAATCTTAAAATGCCATATTTCTAAAACAAAAGATAAAGTTTTACCCTATTTGGGTCATATAACTTGGATCTATATTTACACTTGGTTGAAGCCTTCAACTAAGCAAATACATATGTATGAAGTCTTATTTTTACACTTAATTTTGGTGTTTTGGTAAATGCAAATGATGGAAGAAGTTGACATGAATAAATTGGCACCAGCTTAGAAGTCACCTCATTGCAAAGCGAGAGACATTTGGGACTGTTCCTCACCTTGCTACAGGGGAGGCTTCTGGTGTTAAGTCAGCCAGTCACATGTTATCTATCAGGAATGTTTTCAACTCTAGGCTGAGGAACTACAAGCTCTTGAAGGAGCCAAAAAACAAATGTAATACTTGAGCATGTTTACTGTAAAATGAAGGGCTATTTTATCTCAATCAAATAAACCAACAAGTGAACTGCAAATCTGATACTGAAATAAATCCAATTTACTCTTGTGTAATTGCTTATTTGATTCTCAACTATGACATGAAGTTAGAAAACAAATTGATATTCTGTCACTTCTGTTTCAGTAAACTTAACTCAAACAAGTTGCCCTTTAGGTGCATCTTGGATGGAATGGTACTTTATCTTCATCCCAAGGAAATCAGTGTATTAAATTTGTTTGAAAAATTATTATCCAAACCATGACTCCTTTTCAGACAGTGTTTGAACTGCATACTAAAAAGGCCAAATTTCCCCCGAGAGCCAGCACAAGCACAGAGAAGATAAGTACTGTAGTATAGCCTCCCTCTGCAAGAAAATGTACCAGCAAAACCACAACAGAACCACAAACTCAGTAGGCACAGAAACTGCAGAAATCTTGAGAGCATGGGCATCTTCCTCTTTCCTCATGGCCCAAATACAATCCTGCTGTGACTCAGCATTTAAAGAATAAGCTATATAGACCCTATACTGTCTCAGCCATGATCAGAATACTAAATCCAGCACCACACCCACAGTGGGTGAAGTTAATAAAGTGAGAGGTGTCAAAACCAAAGGAGTGATGAAAGCACAGGGGATAGGAGGAACACCCTTTTGGCTGAGAAGTTCTAGGGGCTGAAATTGTTTGTTAAAATAAAAGAGAATCAAGATTCACATCAAGAAACCAAGGCTAGGTTGTTTAGCACTGCAGAGGTGAGGAAAACGGGCTGGCTGACTCTGCAGCTGGGCACTGCACAGAGAGGCTGGGATCAAAACCGCCGATAGAACACCTCACCCTGGACCTGCAGGGAATAATCTTCATCATCTCTAGTTTAAAGGTCAAATCAAGGCAGGTTTAGGGAAAAAAATCCCTTTAAAAGGTCCAAGGCATAATTAATGTCTGTGCAAGCTGAAAGAAGATTACAAAAATGGTCCCTGTGATTTTTTTAATATTTTTTTCAATTTATAAATGTAGGGAAAAGGTCGTTCTGGACAAATTATCATTTTTAGTGATATATT
This sequence comes from Agelaius tricolor, assembly GCF_023055355.1. NCBI lineage: Eukaryota > Metazoa > Chordata > Aves > Passeriformes > Icteridae > Agelaius > Agelaius tricolor. The sequence continues at coordinate 8,523,578 of NW_027269279.1, forward strand.
CTACTTTAATTATAAAGAATTTCAGATTAGCTCATATGCTTAAACTACACTATTAAAATTAGTGTTACAGAAACAAATATTAATTAAATAATGAGGTAGGACAAGTTAAGACATGGCACTAAGTGCCAGTAGGGGTGGGTTAACAGTTTGTAGGAACTGGGAACTTTAATTGAGAATTTCCAGATCAATCCAATTCCACCAGTTCAAAAATTCTATTAATGTATATTTATACTCTGTATACAATAACCATAATTACTGCTAAAATATTTAGATTTGATGTAATATGGACTAGTTCCTCTGTTGTGGTACCCTTGGCCCTTAGACAATAAATAACATTTGTTTTTTAGGCTTGTCAAGGCCTGTCTCTAGGAGACTGTGGATAACATCCAGACAACCCTTCCTTATACCTTCCTTGAATAAGAAGGTTGCCATAGTGTTCATGCCATAGTCTTTGCTGACTAATTTCATTCAGATTTTCTGTGATTCTATGTTTTCTGGTTTACTTTGTGTATTCTTCTGGCACATACTTGCCTCTAAATAAATTACATGTAGAGGGATCTTGTTTTGCAAGATCTTTCTCAAAATCAAAAGTATTAGAGCTTGTAAAAATAAGGTCTCTAAGACTGGATAACATCCTCAGTTCTAAACCATCATCACTTTCTCTGATTGGGAATTTTCTACAGACAAACTACATCTTCTTTTCAATTTACTCTTCACAGTTACTTTAAAAATTGATGTTTCACTACCAGAATTTGTTCTTTACAATTGATTACCCACATTGTGGTTGGCCTGTGGAAAACATCCCATGGGAGAGCCATGAGGCTCACAAAGAAATTTCAAGACCTATGTATGAGCACCTTCAAAGCAGAAGCAAAAATCCATTTACATTTGCACATGCAGCTGTTTTAATTAGAACCTTGGATTTATCTGTATAAGTAAACACAGGGCAGAATTACTTTCAAAATAAATCAGTGGCTTGAAGAACATTTTTCCCCCCACTTGATCCCATTGTAAGTAACACTAAGCGTTGATTATTTTAATAATAACATAATGAAGAAAGAACAGACCCCAGAGAAGATTTAAGTGATCTGCAATGTGCAGTGTAGATGTGGGAGTGAAAGAAGGGCCTGCAGGGGCTGTTCATGCTGGGAGAGGCTGCTGTTGCTGTGTCACAGTCACAGGGTCCGTGCTGCTCTGAGAGCCCTCCCCAGGACGTGCCCAGCAGAGGCCCCTGGGTGCAAATCAGTTCCTGTCTCCAGCCCAGGCAATCCCCTTTCTGTCACCAGGGCTTTACATGCAATCAGGACCTTCCTTGGGAGCTGAAGGTCATGGCTGGGACAGAGAGAAAAGAGGTGGCACAGAGAAATGTGCTGGAGGGACAAACTGAGGGGGATTTGGATTAGAAGATTCAGAGGCTGGGGTGAATTTGGTGAAAAAACCACAATTTTTGGGGTGTTTAACCAGAATTATTCTGTTTAGAACTCAGCCAAAAAATGTAATGTTAGCATAACACCAGAACAGAACAACCTCTTCAGTCCCAGCATGTAGTTATGTTTTCCTGCTTTGTAAAAATTGTGGCATAAATACCTGTCCAGATTTACATGTAATGCAGTGTATTAAATTTTTAATATTTCTTCTGGGCTCAGTACAGCTCTTTCATCCCCACTACCATTATGTTAATGATGTAGTGAAATAACATTGATTTTAAAACTCTCATTTTCTGCCTTATTAAAAAAAAACTCCAAACAGATGTAAAGCCTAAAATATTATTTTTGCCCCAAAAGCAGAATATTGCTGGCCGGCCCTACAGCACCTAGATTAGGAACAAAGTTGAAGTCACAGACCTGAGTATCAGGAACTCCCTTGAAATGGGAGAGGAGAGGGAATACACAACCCACAAACAACAAACTATCTGAAGGAAGAAACACAATAAAAATTGGGTAAAATTATCCCTTGAGTAATGCTGGATGAAATCCAAACTAAAATCACTGAACAGTGAAGCTATTCCAATTTATGCCACATAACATCAAAATACTTCCTTCTCCTCTGTAAACATCCTTTAATTCTTTCTAGAAAATGGAAGAGTACCACATGTGACAAGTGTTCCTAAGCAGCACGCTGAGCACCAAATGTGAACTATAATTCATAATTCATGCTCAATTAATCATAATGTATAAGGAATGGCTCTGTTAATGTTTCTGCTAACTACCTAACCTATTTTGAGAGATGCAGGCAGAATTTCAGCTCTTGTGACTTGCTGTTGTGAGTGATAGACTATGGATACCCCAGCAGCTGTCAAAGTCACCAGCCTTCCCTCAGTGAAGAGAAAAGCAATTCTCAGTATTGCAGCAAACTAAGAAAAGCAATGAAAAGCAGAAATGAAAGTATGTGAGTGTGGAGAACGCTATCTTTTCTCATGTAAATCCCACTGAAAAACAGCCTGTGTAATCCAAGCCTTGCATCAAACTAAGATTTGGAACAACCTCAATTCAGCAAATGAGCAATTTCCAAGTGATACAACTGAAAGAGGAGAGGTCCAGTGTCTCCAGATATTGTTCTGGAGTTATTTTTACATGGCAGCCAGGGAGCAAATCCTGATTTAGGGGAAGAAGCTTTACCTTTACATGCTACTATTTTCGTTAATCAGAAGGAAGAGTTAAAAATGGACTGGCTCTTTGCTCTGCTCCATTCACATTCTGACAGAGGAAACTGATTGGAATCATCAAAGCCACACTCACAGCTGATGGACCTGGAATCAGCCTCTCTGCCCCAAAATCTGTTTGTGGATATTAGAAAGCTGGACTTCATGGTCCACCTTTTCTTAGCTGCATAAACTGGCAAGAAAAGTGGTAACTTGATAAATCCTTCAAATCCTCTAATTTGTGTTGTGTAGCCCACAGGTACACCGTGATATTCTAGAATGCCCGCAGCATATTCAGGTAAGTGCTTATGTTAGAGAACACAAGTAAAACTACTGTGATGAAAGAGAAGAATTACATAAGGAACTCTGATGTGTTCTACCAATGAAATTTGGCTGTTTCACCCTGCCACATAAAGCTTAGGGACAATATGGAACACATTTTTCAAGCTTCTTGCAGTATCATTCCAAGAGTCTCCTGCAGCCCTCAGTATTGCAGGGCTTTCCAGCCAGGAGAAGCTCAGATAATTGTATTCCAACCTGTCATCACCAGACTTTGAGGTGTTTTCTTTTTCCTCCCTCTCCATTTTTAACAGCTATTTTCCATCTCAAACCAGTAAAACCTGCCATGGAAAGCTGAGCTCAGCACTAGAGCACCGCTCTTGGAAAATTTCTCGGAAAACCATTAGAACACGCAGCATTCTTCTCTCTTGAATGTCAATTCCGGGCTGTTACGAACATCAGGAGAGCACGGCCGGACAGAACCGAGCGCACGGAGCGCAGGCGGGGCCGTGCTCATGGAGGGGCAGCGCTCCCGCCTGCGCTTAACTGAGACCAGCGGGGCTGGGCAAAGGGGTGGGCAAGGGCGGCACCCACGGGTGCGCCGGGCCGGAGGGGCGGCCGGTGCCCACCTGAGCCCCCCTAAACTCACCTGAGCCCACCCTGAGCCCTCCTGCGCTCGCCTAAACTCACCTGAGCCCGCCCTGAGCCCTCCTGTGCTCGCCTAAACTCACCAAAGCTCACCTCAGCCCTCCTGTGCTCCCCTAAACTCACCTGAGCCCTCCTGTACTCCCCTAGACTCACCTGAGCTCACTCTGAGCCCCACTGTGCTCGCCTAAACTCACCTGAGCGCCCGCGGGAGCGGCCGCGCCTCCGCCCCCTGGCCGCCAGGTGGCGCCGCAGCACCGGCTCAGGGGGGGCGCGGAGCCCGCGCGGGACCGGACAGGGATCGGAACCCGGGATCTGGGACCGGGACCCGGGATCTGGGACCGGGGCCCGGGATCTGGGACCGGGGCCCGGGGAGCCGCTCAGGGCCAGCAGCTCGCCCAGCCGTCAGGGAGAGCACCCCGAGCCTGCCTGCAGCTTTTATTGGGAATAATTTCTCGTGCTGCTGTGATTGCGACGGTGCCGAGCGCTGCCCCGGGAGATGGGATCTGTGCGGCCGCGGTGGGCAGAGCAGGGTCAGACACTGCCTCATCCACAGCCACCGTGAAATTGTTCCTCTGCCACAATGAAAGCACTCGCAACAGCCTGATCCTCAGACAACACCCACACATGAATAAGAGTACTCAAATTCACAGTCCCACAGAATCCAATTAAACAACGCAAGAGCATAAAGTTACTCATGTATTCATGGATACGGATAGCTGCATCCAACATTTACTTTGGTCTGGTGCCAGTTACAGTAACCATCCCTTATCTGCATTTCATTTCTCAGCTCTACAATTAAAAGTTACATTCAAGCATCCCTCTCCCAGTGGGCCCGCAAGGATGAAACTTTTATATGTCTGGAAATACATTATGTATCCACTACTTGTGTTTGTTGTCCAGGAAATCTCCAATGGACTCTATAGGGAAAGCACAAAACAATGTACCACGTATTCAGGATTTTGTGCCAATCTCAGTGATTATTACAATGCTCAGAATAAAAGGAACATAGCTATTTGATAATTAATTACACTCTAATTGCATTCACCTGGGAAAAATAGATAACACTAAGGGGCAAACAGGGGTCAATAATATTAGTATAGGTGATCACCAATCTTGCATATACAAGTACCAATTAGTTAAGCAGAGTCAGTGATAATTTGCATGAAGGATCCTGAATGTAGAGATAAATTAAACACATGGAAAATAAGAGAAATAAAGCTACAGCTTAATCTAAACTAGTAATCAATTTTCCTTTTTTATGGCTGCATCAGCAGGTTAACCTCTGGGAGGAATGGGAGCACCAATGCCACCTCCAGAGCTGAACTGTGCACAATCCACCTCTGCAAAGAGGCCCCCTGCATGTTTTGGAGTGCAGCAGTGTTATATTAAGGTGTGCAAGAGAGATGGAAAAGCAGCTCACTCCTGTGTAATGACAAGCAGATGGTGCAGTGTAACTTGGCCCAGACAGGGCTGGAGCTGGCTCTCTGCTCGGGGAACACAGCTGGGCCATCCACAAGCAGAAGGAACTGCTGGTGAAACTTTCTTACTCAAGAAAGTGGGGCCCTGGTCTTTCATCTCACAGAGAGGAAAAAGAGATGGGAACAAGGCTTGACTGCTGCTGATTCATAGGGTATTGCACCAAAGCCACAAAGAGAGGTAAACTTTGGGCTGCTATTTTGAGGCCTCTTACTAATCTTCAGCATAGCAGAGCCTTTCCTCAGCCCTTAGCTCAGCAGCAGTGACACAACTGAATGGACTCTTTCATGGGTTTGGTAGGTCCCCCAGGACTCCTTGGCTTGTGCCTACAGAATCTGGGAGTCACACATGAACCCCACCCAAGCAGCACAAAAATCACTGCTGCTGATCCTGCCATTCAAACACATTGATGAGCAGTCAAGAAACAGCAGCTTAACACAACCAATGAGAACATGAAATCTGCAATCCCTGAAGTAACAACCTCCAACTCAAAGACCTGTGGCTGTATTCAATTGGTATCAGACCAAATGGCTGAGCATTTCTTAGAGAAAACAAGGGTCAGAGAACTACAGCACAGCACTTCCAGGGCTGCTGGGTTTAGAGCTCAGCTCTGCCCTCAGCCTGCCTTACAATCAGATATTCTCCTCAGGCATTGCCAGGGTAGGGGAGGAGACAAATCATCAAAAAGGAGCTTTGCAGCATGCAGAGAGAACAGCATGCTCTGCTGTTGAAGTGTAGGGTCTGCTCTTGCACATCTGTGTTGCCATTTAGTCCTTACAGAATGATTCCCTCTCTCCTGAGACTTGCAGCTCATTCAGCATTTCCACTGCCTTTCCCTTTGCTGATGTGCAGTGGGTGTAACTGCTGCCCATCTGCTACACGGACTTCTTACATGGTCAAGTAAGTCTGTACAATTTTGTTATTATCATGCAAACTACTGCCCTTAGGACTGAAAAGCATCTGCCTCTCAGATGGAAGCATGGAACTTCTTGGCCAGGGTGAGGAATCATTATATTCCTACTGCTCAAAGTGCAGTTCTTTTAAACTGAACTATGATGAAAAATACAAAATTGTAAAAACATCTGTGACGAAGTTTCTGGGCCTCATAAGGACTCTGGGACTCCTGCATGGTTTTTGGATAAAGAAAAGAATGTGCAGTTGTTTCACAAACAGCAATGGGACCCCTGCTGCCTTTGATTGTAGCCATTGGTGAAAAGACAATTTCTCATTAGGCCCTTTCTGTGGCCCATGGAATGAAGAGCAGGTTGTCCAGCACGAGGCCAGGACAGGCCCCAGCAGAACACCTGAAATCCAGCTGCTAATCCAAGAATGCCTTTGCTGGTGGATCCATAACTGGAATGGATTACAGGCCCATCCAAAGCCATGTACATCCCAGATCCTCAGGAGCATTATTCTCACACAACTGTTCTAACCTTAAGGACGACTTGAGCTCTCATCAGCCATCTGCCTTACAATAAGTTGACATCCTTATGTATTCTTTCCACCAAAAGGCAACTTTTAAAATGCTATTAAAAAAAAACTGTGTACAAATTAAACAGTCAACACATTTTACTGCTGCTCAGTAACTAAAATGCTTTCACTATGCTATGCAATCTATAACTGCTGAAATTACTTTCATGTGTGTTTATAAGTCTTCCTATATTTTCTCCTCATTACTCCAAATACATTTTAAAAGCTTGTTAAGATAGATTTGTTGGTATTTTGTATCTAGCTGACTGTGCATGTTAAAGGCTTCAACTGTAACTTTCCTAACTTGAAACACACTATTCTTCATGCTGCTTGTTAAAACACATATCATTCTAACCATGTACATTAATTGGCTTGTCTGGGGAAACAGAACTCAGTTTATGAAGTCTATCATCCTGCTTTGTAGCTTAATTATAAAATAAAATTCATTTTCCTTCCCCCAGCCAGACTGTTTGCTCTGTGTTTTTCTTTTTTCCCCCCTTCCTCATGCTGCTGCTGTTTAAATTCCAGGGCTGAGTAACTGATCCTGCTCCAGCAGCTGCTCCCAGGGCTGGTGGTGAGCGCAGTGCTCCTCAGGGAATGCAGGCTCTGCAGGGTCCAAAACTGCACTGGGTAACCACCTGGGGCTGAGGGGTGCTGGCAGACAATCCTGCCCAAGCTAAAGTCTGCCATTTCCAACAGAGGCAAAGGATTCTTTAAGTTATTGCACACTGACTTGTGATGTTCTGTGTACACCAGTCCCTCTACGGCACAGCAGGGGCTGCCACGTACCCAAAAAGCAGGGAAACTCAGACATTTCCAGGGACAAAGGAACAACAAACCTGTAGAAAACAGGTGGAGTAAATCTTGTCAGGGCCAACCCTCAATGAGAGATGACATCAAGCTCCTTTGAGACCAACTCTGAATAAAGTGCCCACCATTGGTAACTCCACTGGGTTCACCCTAAGGTTTTTCTTTTCCTATAGCAGAGTTCTTACTCAAGGGTCAATGGCACAACCAGAAGTCAAGAGCAGCCCAAATTAGACTGCCCAGGAGAGAGGGAAACTTAGGTGGCTCACTGCAGAGCACAGAGCTGAAGGATAAAGTCACAGGTCAGCAGCTGCAGTCACAGCAGGATTCCCACTGACTTCCATGAGGCACCAGCAGCTCCCCCATGGAAGGAAAAAAGGCCTTATTCCTACCAACTGAAACCTGATATACTAAAGAAGGGGTTTAAAAAAAATACCCAGAACTATAAGAGATCTCTATGAAAAGTAACTTTTTTTTACTATATCGTCCTGCTCAGGGTGATACTATATCCAGAGCTCCCATCCAGCAAGTCCCAGCTCCTTAAACCTCCACTCTTCTGAAAGAGTCCCCTTGATAGGCTGATTTTAAGGCAACTCTTCAACAGTGGAACAGTGCAAAGCAGCAGGAACCTGAAGCACTATTCAACCTTTACAATACCCAAGTGTGCTAATTGTTTCTTCCTCCTCTAACACACAACTCTGCATGTTTTAGAGGTCAGATCCTGTAAAAAGTCTTCTGAATCAGAAGACAGAATCTTAACTCTTAATTTGGGATAGAAATCAAAAGTATCAAACTTCACAATGCACATGCTACTGCAAATTTTGCTTCTTATCACACAAAACCTAATTTCTCTTTACAAAGAGATCAGTCTAGATCAAGACATATATCTTCCAGCAAGCAGCCCCTCTGTAAAAATATTCAGGTAAAAATCCTTACTTTAAGAGAGGCACCAGGATCCTCCAAGTTCTCCCTTCTGACTGCACCAGCCCACTCCCCCCACAATGGCAGGAGGGCCATATGTGCCAAGAGTTATTGGCATCATCTGTAACCAGGCATGCTGCTAGTGATTTAGGAAATCTGTTAATGGGAAATTAATTGGAATCAGGATCAGCCAATTGCACAAATTTTCCCCTTGATTAACACACCCACTTGTCGACAGGATGAATTACAAGTCGTGCCATTCACTGACGTAGCTGGGCCCCAGGGAACTCGTCGGTGCTCTTGCAGTGTGGTGGCATTTTGTGTCCAGGAACTGGTGATTCTGGTGTGCAAAGCTGGGGGTGTCACAGCAGGAACTGAGCAGGGAGAACAAGGCTCAGTCCCACCCAGCCCCTGCCTGTGACCTGCCCTGAGCTGGGGCTGGAGCCGATTGCTGGCTCTGCAGTGACAGTGACACAAACACGGTGTGACCAGCCAGGAGCTCCGCAGCTGCAGCACCTGCACCAGCCCTAAGAAAGCACAGAGTGGGGAAAGGTGAGCTCAGCAGAGCCCAGCACAGCGTGTGGTGCCTCCCTGCTGCAGGTGTGGTTGCTGCATTCCCCTCCTGCTGGGCCTGGCCAGCACTGCTGCCAGCAGAGCCAGCCTGCACACAGCGCAGCTGCCAGCCTTGCTCTGCTGCTCCCTGCAAGCAGCCAGCTTCTTGCTCTGGTATTTCTTCTGTGGTCATGCCTGGGCTCAAATCTTCATCTTTCTTATGTTTGTAACTTAAGAAACCTTGGTGAAGCCACTGAACTTAGAGTAGTGCCTGGCAAGTGTGGGGTGAGCAGATGCCCAGCAGAGAGCTGTGGGCTGAGGGCACTCTGACCCAGGAGCACCCAGCACCCTGAGCTCTCTCCTCTGTCCCACTGTGTCCTGGAGCAGCCTCTTCAGAGTGTGCCAAAAATACCCACAGCAAACACCAGTGGGTACATGAATACTCATAATATATACTCATTTCTTATTACTCATTTCTTCAATAATACTCATTTCTTCAGTGCTGTGAGTATTACCAAATTATTTCTGAATAAAAGCCAGACAGGGTTGCCACAAGCATTTACATTTGGCCTAACTCTGCCCCAGCACCACGGGAAGAGCATGGCTTGCTATGACAGCTTGCAGCTGGCCACGGGACTTAAGGCAGGCTGTTTTCCTCCAGTTCAGTGTTTTACAATTCCACATTAAGTACAGTGAATGCTAATGAGAGAGCCCTGGAGCTGCTGGGGTGGTCTGTAACAGGGGATGACAGGTCCCCAAGGAGAGGATCAGACTCCCCTCTAATGTGACAAGTGTGGCTGTGTAATTCTCTGCTCTCCTGACATGCTTCCCCTGCTGCCTTGTGAGAAAGGACAGCCTTTTATCTCAGGGAAGAGAGAGTGGGTTGGAAGAAGCTGATGATCAGCTTTGCTTTCACATGGAGGGGAATGAGTTGCAAATTACCTGCTGTCAGTGGAAGGCCAAAGCCAGAACAGGATGCTGGGCAGGGTGCTGGGCTGGAAACAAGATGTGAGTTAAAAGGGGAATGGAATGCTTGAAGGGTACTGAGTGTTTTGAGGCAGAAAACATTTTGCAGAAGAGATGTCTGCATAAGTAACATCTTTATAAGCAGGGATATATGGAGATTAGAAATTGCTCCTAGAGCTCTAAGAAAATGAAGATTTACTGCTTTAAGTAAAAAGGGAAAAGGAGATGCCAGGCTGTGCCCCTGCTTTGCAGGGAAAGCATTACTTGGTGAGGTTTTGATGAATAGCTGTAAGGAAAGCTGAGTAGGCCGTGCTCACTGTCGAAGACAGATTGAGCCTGAGCTCACTTATGGCAGAGCAGGATCAACTTCTGCCCCTGAGAGAGAGCAGTGGGGTCACTCTGCCTGCCCCAGTGCTCCCGTGGTGCCTGGGGTGCCCTGCAGCACTGGGTGCCCTCCTGGCCCCAGGCAGCCTGGCCACACACAGGCCTGAGGCTGGGCAGGATTTGAGCACTGGGAATCCCCCAGTGCTGTGGGGCTGGGAAACTGCTTTAGACACAGTCCAGGGGAGCACTGGAGTTCTTTGCTGGCAGGTGCAACAGGAGTTCCTGGAACACCAGACAGTGTGGCACAGTCCCAGTGACTGCAGCCAGAGGGGTGAGCAGCCAACAGACACCAAATCCATCTCCTGAGCCCAGAGCCAGCCACAGGGCACACGGCACCCAGGCACATCCTGCAGCAGCCACTCACTGCCTGTCACAAATGCAAAAATCATGGGCTTTGCATCCAATTAGTACTCAAAGGTGTGGAGATTTTTCTGCATTTAGAAATTTCTAAGAAATTAATCTCCAAACCAGTTGCTTTCATTCTAATGCCTCCTGAGGGTTTGGAGGGGGTTATTTGTATGGATTTTTTTTTACTGACTCTTGTCAGGCTTATTCTGAATGCCAAGTTCCCGTTGCTTTACCTGTGCATAAGAGGATGTTGGAAATGCCAGAGATGACACTTTTCCTTGCAGGATCCCGTGGCTTCCAACCCAGTCAGTAATGGCAAACACCACCCCCATCATCTTGGAATGCCCACATTCTGTACAGAGAGCACTGTGGATACATTAGTGATCAAACTATGTCAGCTATGATGGAATAAAAGTCTTTGAAGATTAAGCAGGAAAAAAAAGTCTTTGAAATAGATATTGAAAAGTTATGTTGTCCTTTTACTTATCTAAAGCTTCCAACAGTGGTCTTACAGAACAGAACTGACCAGAGATTTCTTTGTCATGCATGAAATGATTTTATTTCATCCTGGTGCAGGAAAGTACATGAAAACCATGCAGAAAATAGTAAAGTTTAAAGTCTGACAGGAAAAAAAATAGAATAGAAATGATTCATGCTAAGCTCAGAAATGCTATCCCTTCTTACCTGCTGACCATCCCAAACCTGGTCTCTGTGTGGAGCCAAGAATTAAAATACATCAAACCCCATTCAATTTGCAGGTATCAGAGAGGTATCAACTGGAAAAGATTAACTCATTCCTTCCTCTGATGCCATTTGCAGAAACCACACAGTGCACAGAGTCCCAAGAGAAAGTGGGATCTCATTTTGCTGCAAAACAAAATTGCACAGCTCTTTTTCAGTCAATCAAGCTGTTAGTAATTACTACAGGAGTAGTAGCATTTTGTACACCTTAGTAAACTTCAGGAGTCATATTACACAAGAGCTCAGTTCCCAACATTACAAATGCAAAAGCTCAACAGATTTTTTTTTTTTTTTTTTTTTTTTAATCAGAACAGCTTTTTAAGACACTGCAAATGAAAACATCTTCTTTGATATCTTCCTTGTGAGAGGGCAGGGGCTGTGTTCTCTGAGCCAAAGGTGTGAGCTCATCCACCTTACATCACACCTTTGCCACTCAAGGAGTGCCATCACAGGAACTTCACTTCATATTTTATATATAAAGTTATATTCACATTATATTTTCCTGGTGCAGCTGCAGGCTTCAGTCAGAACCAGCAGTTTGCATTCCCTCCCACAGTTTGTCCCTGCTCCACAGTCCTGTCCCCTTGCCTGTGCTGAAATCGATGCCTGGGCTGATCAAAGGGGACAGGCAGGCCATGGGGTTTTGTGGGGGTATTTTACTGAGATAGTTTCCTGACAAATTTGGCCAGCCACCTCTGCAAGATCGAGTGCAGAGGGGACAGCAGGAATGCAATGCCAAGAGTGGAGCTGGGAGCATTTCTGACAGCAGCTGTCATTAATAGGTGTAACACCACACTGCACCTTATGGGGACTAAGGATGTTTGTTTATATAATCTGAAAGTCAGAAACAGTTCTGAGGAAGAGAGTAAAAATTGGAGATAAGTAGGAAAAGGCATTCAAAACAGCAGAGAAATCCATTAATTGACTCTGATTCCAGGCAACAAATCTGATTTTCCTTTAGCTCATATCAAGCAAAATCTGTTTGCCTCACTCACATTGTTCTGAACTCTGTTAGAATTTGTTCAAAACCTCACAGTCCACCCAAAAACTCTGCTGGGTTTCATTGATTTTTGTGCTTGGGTGAGATCAAACACACATAACCTTGCAAAATTCAAAAGGCAGATCACGTGCCAAGAAATTACCAGGTACTCTTCCCCCCCATGATGGTTGTAGGTAAGCTTTTACACAACACTGGATTTAACTATTCCCACCTTTGATGTTACCAGATCTCAGATGGCATTTTCCCTTTCCTTTATACTTCCTTTAAGCAACAGTGGCATTTTTTAACTAGAAGCAGAAATCTCTTGGATTCTGACAGATGCTTTCCATTGTCAGCCAGAGAAGAACAGGTTCTAATTTCTAATCTCACATTGTCTTTTAAACTAAAAACTGCCAAAATGTTCTGCTAATGGAGGCAGAAACATTTGCATGCAAATTTGCTTCAGAATGATTAAAAAACTATGTTATTGGCAGACTGTAGAAATAACTATTTAAGAAGCCTATCCAATTTCATAGTTTTATTATTGTTTGCTATTTATACAATAACACTGATGCCCCTGGTGTTTAACAGGGACATTCATCACTTTACACATTAACTGCCTAATCCTAGCAAAATCCCTGTTTTGAAGAAAAGTATTGTAATCTTTCCTCTGCAGATGAGGATGTTTCAGTGAGACATCTTTGCACCTTGCCCAGGAGCAAAATGCCAGAGGCAAGAGCAGGCTGGCAAACAGAGACCTGGTGTTGGGGCCAGATTTGGCCATGCCAGGAGGGTTTCCCCAGCAGGAGGAGAGCCACAACTTATGGAGCAACGGTGAGGGAGTAAAAAGTGCATGGTGTTGAGGCCAGTGCCAAGAAGAAAGGCCGGGAGGGAGCCACGTTGTGGCAGTTTTGTGTTCCCCTTGGGATGCTTTTTGCAGCTGCAGTGTGCCTGGAGCTCGGGGATTTCTGGTTTAAAAACCCTAACCCTAGCTGGAACCCTAACCCTAACCCTAGGCACTAAACCCAGCCTAGGGTAAGGCTGATTCCAAGGGAAAAGCTGTGGAGGAAGGCATGTTGTGGCAGTTTTGTGTTCCCCTTGGGATGCCTTTTGCAGCTGCAGTGTGCCTGGAGCTCTGGGCTTTGTGATTTTCAGAAGCCCAACCCTAGGTGTAACCTAACCTGGGCTGACGGAGTGAAAAGTGCATGGGTGTGTGGCTGGTGCCAAGAAGAAAGATCAGGAAGGAGCCATGTTGTGGCTGATCCATGTGCCCCTTTTTCTGCCTTTTGTAGCTGCAGTGTGCCTGGTGCTTCTTGAAGAGTGCTTACATTTTTGGGCTGCTACCCATTTCCATGGATTGGCCTTACTGCTTCTCTATTTATCCATGGACATGAAGCAATCCATCCCAAATCAGGGCAGACTTTCTACCTGTGTGTGGCTTGTGCCTGTGTGCAGTGTATGGTGTGACACCACGTAACGTGAGTGCTCCAGACATAAACAACAACCCAGCCCCTGGACCTGCAGCCTTAGAGACTCCAGGAATTGGCACCCTGGATGCAGACCTGAACATTCCATACCCAGTTTGACTGATGGACAGTGTGTTTGCCTTCACTTATGGAACTATCACCTGCACAGCTCTGAAATATCTTCCATGTGATCCTTGATTTAGTGCAAGGCTCAGACCAGCCTCCAGCAGACAGTGTCACAGCTGTTTTGCTTGTTACCCAAAAATGCTGGGGACTGGCCACACTCCACCTGGGCTCCCAGGACTGATCCTACTGCTGCTGCACAGGAACCTCACTTCAGAGCAGAACAAGAAATAAATATTTGGGGTTTTTTAGGCCTTAAGGTGGTGCCTCCTTCCTAGAACTGCTGCCTTGGCTATTAAAACAACACAAAATGGTTTCTCATTTCATAGAGACACATCTTGAATTTCCCAGCTGTCATCTGACATATAGGAGCATTGGGAGAGGAAAAAAAATAAACAAGCATATGTATAAACAACCCTGGGGAATAAATTTTGCAGACTCTGAACATCAATGATGTGCAATTCTTTGTTTGCTGAAGTGAGCAAGTACACAGGGAGAACTGTACATAACAATTATATTAAAACACTGCACAGGGCTTGAGCTTTAAATATCTCAGAGGAAGAAAACATAAGAGCAAAGATATTTTCAGCTATTTCTTTAAGAGGTAGAGGTGAAGGTTGTACACAGGGTGTGAACTACCTTGGGTAATCTGAGAAGTCTTGTATTGGTTGAACTGCAGCCATCCCTGGGCTGTGACTTTGGACCTCAGCTAGAGACCCTGCAGGAATCAAACACAAACATTGCTCCCAGGATTTCTGATTAAAAAGCTAAAAAAGAAAAAACTAATGGGTTTTATTCCACACAGCATTTCTATTAAAAACCAGTGGGTTTTATGACACAACAAAGGGGACACACGCTCTCAATGGCTGCCACTGCAGGTGCCACAAGGTTTGCTTGTGAAGGAGAGCTCACGTTTTGGAGACTTTGGAGGGGCCAAAGCTCTACAGTGACAGCTCCTAAAACAATGCCTCCCCCTGGCAAGATCTGTAAAGTCCATAGCAATACAGGGCCTCAGATGCATCCCTCTTCCCTTTGAGACAGAAAACCCTTTATAAAAACCTCAGATCAGATCTCAAAACCTGATTATTTATCTTTGTTTTAGAAAAATGTCTTATCTGTAACCACACCTAATTTCTCACCAGTATCCTCCACTCTTTCAAATTTCTTCAAATCATTTGACAGATGTACTCCTTAAGCTTTATTTTGAATTGTTTGCTGACACAAAAGTCCCCAGTAATTCCAAAGATCTCAGTTCACTCTGCCACAGACCCTTTTCCCAACCACTCAGCCCTAAGTGTGAGTTGAAGAGCAAAGTACAAAGAGCACAAGGAAAATAACCAAGAAAGCTTTAAGTAGCAGAAAAATGCCAATCATTTCTTTAGTATAAGTAACATTTTCCAAACACACCTATCAATAACATTTTGCAGCACTAAAGGAAGAGAAAATACATTACCTTATAATGGCACCAGAGTGATTACAGCAATGGTTGACCCCTACAGGAGTGACACAGATGTGACATTAACCCTTCCAGCAGGGAAACCTCCCCTGAGCTGCAAAGACAGTGCCATATATGTCAGGGAAAACTGTCACATAAGAGGCCAGCACTGCCCTTCAGCATGCCCAGTCAGATCTGGAACATCTGTTGTAGCTACAGCTTGCCTCCAGCCTTTTGCTTCCAGCAATTATTGATCTCAGCTCTCACTGATCCCTGTGACAGGTTTGTTAGACAGAACAAAACACTCAAAGTAAATGAACAAAATTAATGAGCAAAATTAACAACCAGAAAAAAAAAAGCAGATACTGTTTATTCAAATAATATAAATACTTATATTCCATTAAGCCTGTTTTAATCCACATGTGGAAGATATTAAGTATTCTGCACTACTTACACCAATGAAACCCTTGGTGGCAGACAGAAGGGGCATGCATTTATAACCTCAAAAGAATAGACCAATATTTTTCAGACAAATTGAGGCAATAAGGACTACAGAGCAATCAGATCTATTTAAGGATCAGCCTGGGAGTTCTTACAACTACAAACAGAAATAGAATTTTGCTGTAAGCATGCTATAAATGTAGAGCCACAGCAGACAGGGAGACAGTCTTCCAGCATTTATAAAGACATCAAAGCAAGGAGGACAGAAATAAGCTTTAGTTCTCAAAAAAAATTTTCAAGTTATTAGGGAAAATTTGTGAAGTTTCACAAACATTCTAAAGGTTTGGGATCTTCCCATTGGCTGTTAACAAAAGCAGTGCTTTACCTACACTAAAGTTAAAAAGTGTACTTCCTAAATGGAGTGGGAGTTGTGTTTCCTTGACAGTCACCTGATACCAAGAAACCATAAAGGCAGAGAAATTCACAGGAAAGGCTAGAACAAGGTGTATTTCCAAACTTGGCAGAAATGCAAGCAGATAAAGGCTGTCAAAAAGCACCCCTTGGTGACAGGGTAATGAGGGACAGATGCAGCAAATCTGTTTCAGCCTTCACCAAGATTTTTCTTCCTTCCTCTCTCTGTTCTTTGTCTTTAAGTGTTTTCAATGTTATTTTAACCAAATGTGTGTTGCCAGAATAAAACAGCGTGATGGAGGCATGGGCTGAAATCTTTCCAAAATTTCAACAGATCGGGAAAGAATACTTTCCCAGTGGTTTGCAATGTGCAGAGTTTACACCTGCTGGTCTGTACAGGAGGACATTGTACTGATGCTCAGAGTTTGACAGCCAAGGACACGATTCCAGCCATGTCTCAGAGGGGTACAAGATGTCATGGGCTGGGAGTGGTGGTAGATCAATGGTAGGTCAAAATCCCTCACGAGGGACAGCTGAATCTGCTGGTAACTGAAACCCAGAGTGTGGTGTGACCCAGGGAGAGTCACTGTGGTGCTAGACAGGAGCTGTGCTGGGGGGAGCCCAGAGCTCCTGACTCACAGCCGGCTGTGCCCACAGCCCGCGCTGCCCGCAGCCTCCTCCCGCTCCTCCTTGCCAGCCGAGGGCTGGGACAGCAGCCAGCAGCTTTCCAACTCGGTTCACTTCACACGAGTCACCCCTGGTGACACAGCCCCTCCTGGCTGGCTCAGTGTGTGTGTGGTGTGTGGCATCCCCTGTCGCACGGTGTCACCCCTTGGCTGCTGCCGCTGAGCGCCCACGCCTCAGCAAGGACAGCAAAGGCAGCACAAAGCTCTCACTCAAGCTTAGATGAGGCTGTGTTCCTAAAAAGAAAGGGTGTTTGTGGAAACCCAGAGCACCAGGAATATTTCTCTGTCTGCTCTGGGGTGTCCTGGCCCCCAGGGGAGCACTGACTTTGACCCTCATTCATGGAGAAAGTTTCCCAGACTTCAAGTTAGACTAGAATCCACAAAAGTGTGAAATAGATTATAGAGAGCAGTGTAGGTGCATCACTTGGTGAGAAATTGAGGGTTTGGGATTTTTAGTATGTTGTGGATGGAAGCAAGATGGAGGGCACAGGGTGTCATCCTGGGTTTCTTCTTCGTGCCTTTTCTTCCTCCTTCTTCATGGGTTTGGGTGGCATTTTGTAATTGGGCAGAAAAGTCCCATTGTGGGCTCTTTGGGATCAGTTATTGGGTTAAAAAGGAAAATAATCCAGGTGTCAGTTCTTAATTGGATAGCTGAGTCTTAAAAGACCTTGTAACAAGAGATTATTGGCCATTCTGTGCCTTCTAATGAAAAGCTGCTGGACTCACAGTAGTGAGACTGTTTTACTGATAAGAAATAATAAACACCTGAGTCTGAACATGAACTACTGTCTCAAGTGCCTCCAATCCAGACCCAGAGAAATCCAGAACTGGTACACCCACAGGTGTTGTTATAACACTGACAAGCTGTATTGTATTTCTGGGGGAAGAACCAGTGTTGAAGCCACCCTCGCCTGTGGGAGCAGAGCTGAGGAGTTTGCCTGCAGCATCACCTCAGCACTCTCCACCCAGCCAAAGCCTGTGCCCAGCTGGGGAAAAGTCACAAGTGAAGGCTAGGATGATGTAATATCTAAGTGGAGGCACAGGAATATTCTCAGTGTAACCTATTTAATATGTATGTTAAGTTACAGTCAGAAGCCTTGAAGAAAATAAGCGTGGTGATACGTTAAAGAGCTGTGATAGAAAAATCCCACAATTTTGTCCTCATACGATCTTCTATACTAAGAAGTTGAATATGAAGTGTACACCATAAAATGCAACCAGCAGAAAGATGTGAATTACATTTGTGTTTTTCCAAGTTCACCTTTCAGCCACTGTGAATTGTACAGCTGAGCTCTCTGCATGACAGCTGCTCTAGAAACTTTGACAAAAACCTACATGTGAAATCAGTGGCCAAGCCACAGATCTGAGCATGGAGTCACACAAGTAAGGATGAAGGAATATGAGAAGACTAGAGTGATCCAGACTGTAGATTTCTGTCAAGAGCTACATGTAAGATAACTTCAAACCTGAATATCAAGAGTGTAGGGATGTATTTATATTTTTCCAGATGGTAACTAACCGTTCCAAAATGCCCCAGATGTTTGAGTTTGAGTTCACTTTGAATTTTGGACCAGATGTGCAGATTTTTTGCTTCTTTCCCCAAAAATGTTTCCACAAACTTATCTACACTGTTCTCCTTAGGAGAACAAGGGTTGGAGATGTGTTACTGAGCCACTCTGCATATCATGGATAAATCTTAAATGCCACAGGCTACATCTAACTGTGGTGCTGCATCTGCATTTAAGACATGACTGAACTATCTGTACATCTCAACCTTAGCTGTAACAATTTTCTTTGAACAACTGAATCAAGAATCCATGAGTCACTTAGGCATTTTTATCAGCCCGTAAGCATCAGCAGCACATCCCAGAGTTTGCCCTTTATGCTTGACTGGGACAAGAGGGACATGCACAGGTATCCAGAGTTTTGCTGTGCCAGCACAACAAAATTTTCTAAAGAGAAGTAACTTTGCACAGCACATGAAAACACTTATTCCATAGCATCAGCATCCTTTACTATAATCCTGGCCTTATTCCAGGAGTAGATCTTGGGTACAAAGGACAAAAAAGCCAAGTGCTGAAGAAGTGGTGCATCCAGAGAGATCTACTGTGCCAGTGAAGTACCCTCTGCACTCCAGGGAACCCCAGCAAGCCTCAGCCATCATCTTTACTGCTGCTCACAAAGGCCAAGGAAGGAATATCCCCACACACAGCTGGATTTTGTCAGTCACACAAACACCTCTGTGGATCTCTATGGTGCTTTAGCATAAGAACAGAGAGATCTCCTTGCCAGCACTTCAGATTATTTTTTTCCATGGTGAACTTCTATGTGTTTTGCACATTACATCACTCCCTTAGACTCTTCAGCTGCTCTCAAAACCTGCTGAAGTTACTGGTTCTGGCTTTCATTTTCACTTGGTGAAGTGTAATCTAGAAAGCCCTACTTAGCTTCTCCCACTTGTACATCTGAATGTGAAGAGAATGCCCAGGCAGAAGCAGAGCTGGGGGAGGAGGAGGTTTCTAGAGTACAGTAAAGCTCCACAGTGTTACTTTGGTGCAAGCTATTATATGATTTCAGAAGAGATTTCCTGCTCTTGGGAAAGCCAGAGCTTGCTGAGACTCGAGTGACAACAGCTCCCTTCCCAAACAAATGGCTTCAGTAGCCCCTGGCAGAGCAGACCCATTTGCCACTCTCTGCTCAGCCCACAGCTCCAGTCAGCACAGTCCAGGAGCACCATCATATTTATTTTTTACAGCTGAGAACTTTGACAAACAGCAGCAGGCAGCAAAGGCCAGTCTATTTATATTTCTTACAGTATATATTCTTAAGAATGGCAGTCACCATTATGGAAGCTATCAAAAGCTAGCTCTGACCTTAAATAAGTGTGCTCCTATGTCAGGCAGTCCCAGGAAGGAGGATTTATGAGGCAGATGCTGAATTCAGGGAAGGAAGAAGAGTTGGATTGCTCTTGCCAGAGATGCAGCCCAGGATGCAGTTGCCAAAATTTGGCTTGACTCTTTATGCTCCATTAGGACAGGAATTTATCCAAGATTTTAACCTCCACCTCTGGCTTAGACTGGCTTCTGGTCTGTTCCATGGGACATCTAAACCCAGCAGGTGAACTCACAAGGCCCCCAGAGTGCAGGGGACAAACTGAGTCACACGTGTTTGCATTAACATTGTATGAGGAGCTCAGCAGAGTACAATTAATTCTGGGAATTTATAGACAAGAAAAACTGCTGGAGGAGCAATTCTGCAGCAGGTTGGATACCTTTTGCACATGCTTTCCTTGATGAAAATCCTGCATAATAACAGAAAATCTTTCATATCTCCTTTGACATTTCAGAGGATGAGACCATTAAGTATTAATTTTCCTTGACAAAGTACACCTTTCTTTTGCAAAAATGAAATCCCAGTCAGAGCACAATGTTGTCTAGTTTACATCTCTTCCTGCTTTAATAGTGCTTTGTAAAATATGCTTATTTATTTTTATGAAGCCAGCTGAAAATTATATTGCTCAAATTTATTTTATGTATTAATTTGGGAAAAAAAATCAACAAATTACTTGTCCCTCCCTTCAGCTCTATTACATTTGTTATAATTTATTAAATGGACTTATTTTAAGTTCATTTGCAAGCAAAATAGTCTTAACTGAAGACCCATTCATCATTTTCTTCATAAGAAAATACCAATGAATGCCACCTAATTACAAAAGAAGGAATAAAAAAAGAGAAAAAAAAAAGAAAAAATAATATACACTTTTTACAAAACGGTAATTGGAAAAAGAGATGCTTTTTCAGCCTACTCCTCATCCTGGCTGTGACCCCTCCGGCTGCAGCCTCTCTCCCACTCTCCCACAGGCCATCAATATCCTCCCTGATATTTGACTTGTCCTGAAGGAAGCAGCATTTCCCATGTCACAGAATCACAGAGTCACAGAATCATAGAATGGGTTGGGTTGGAAGGGACCTTAAAGATCACCTTGTTCCAACGCCCCTGCCTTGGGCAGGGACTCCTCTCATGAGACCAGGTTGCTCAGAGCCCCATCCAGCCTGGCCTTGCACACTCCCAGGGAGGTACAGCTGTTTTCAGATTTTTCTTTTAGAGAGGATTGCTTGAGAGGAGAGGGAATCAAGGAAAAAGGAGCATTTTCCTTCATTTTGCACAGAGACAGTAGAAATGAGAAAAAGCAGAAAATGGCAAAGACAGAAGCAGCATCAGTTGTAGGAGGAAAGAATGAAAGGGAAGAGGGGCAATGTTTTTAAAGCATTTTCCTCCTAGTTTGATTAACTTAAAACCAATTTAAAGCAAAAGTTGGCTCTATACAGAGTACAGGCCCAGCAGCACCTCCTTCACATCACTTCCCATTCAGCATGGGGGGAATCACTCCCTCCCTGCTCCTTGCCAGCCACCACTTCACTTTTTCTTGTCTGCTCTCACCACTTCTGCTGTCTCCCCTCCTGTCTTTGTCTCTTCAAGAAGCGTCCTGGAACCCAGCCCAGCTTGTTCAAGCTCCCAACACATCTTGAATTTTAATTCACTCTCATTTGAAGTCATCTATCTCTGTTTTAAGCCCAGACACAAAGAGAATGAGCCAATTTATTATTACTTAAAACCACAACAAATCTGCAGAGAAAGCCTGGTCCACTCTCAGCACATCACAGTGTGTCCAGCTTGGTGCTAATACTGACTTGAAGGTAAGTGACCTGGGGGCACAAAATTTTGCACAGGGACAGCCTGCTTTGGAAAGGTGCCTGCACCAGGCACCCAGGGCAGTGTGAAGGCACATCAGTTAAGAGGAAAGATGACAACAGAAGGTGTAAAAGCAGCACAACCTGTTCTCAGAGCACATTACAGCCTTATCTGGACTCCAAGGCTGCCTGGCAGGTGAGCTTGCCTGCCAGGCAATGTTGCATTTCATTCTAATTGGCATTAAAGACATTGCAATGAAACCCCTTTATACTTCATAAAGAACAAGAAAAACAGAACTCATTTTTGTCAGTGAATGGAAAATTTACAACAATAATCAATGAGGCAGGGGAGAATGGGATTCTCTGCTGAACATGATGATAGGTCACAAATACTTTCCATTAAATAAAAAGACATTAGAGTATGGAAAAACAAGTAAAGAATTCCAAATAAACACAGGTGGAAAAAGTAAAAGGTGCAACAAATATTTGCCAGTGGTCACCCTGGAACTGCACTTTAGCACAAATCATAGAACCATAGAATCACTGAGGTTGGAAAAGACCTCCAAGATCCTTGAGTCCAGCCTTTAATAAAACACAAAACAAACCAGCACTGAATGCCACATGGAGCCATTCCTTGAGCCCTTCCAGGGATGGTGACCCCACTGCCTCCCTGGGCAGCCCATTCCAGTGCCTGGCCACCCTTTCAGTGGAGGATCTCTGTCCTTTCTGCCTCTGCCTGTTGTGTGTGCTGCCCAGCACCTGCTTGTAAATGATGTGCAGTGGACACAGATTTAAACAGAAGTAATCTATAAAAGCAATTTGAATCACCAGTGTCAATATTATTTTAGTGTGTTAGGCTTTTAATTCTTGTCATAATTCATTGATTGATCATCTTAATGGCTGAAAAGGCAATTCCTTTCCTATTTTCCTGCACTCCAGCAATCTTTGCCCATTGCAACTTTCTGTCATCAATACAGAAACTGCAACTACTTCAACTGCTGATTGCAGAGCCACATTTCATGTTCCCTTCCATGGGAATGCTTTTGTAGGGATACTAACAAAATAGTGGATTATCTGTTGCATTTCTTTGATCTATAAATAGGACTCCTCTGTAGAGGATATTTTTACTGTGTTTGGAGCAATCTTGACACACTCATTCTAAAGTGTAACCAAGTAATTTTCATCTCATTTTGAAGTTCTGTGCCTGCAAAAAGTAACTATAACAGAGTGAAAAGTCAAATGAGAAACCTGGAGGTCCAAGTGAGGCAGAGTTTGGGAACAGGACAGAGAGCTGTTATGCTTTTCTCCTTTTTATTTATAGCTGAGACTAAAATCTCTTTCCCTTGTGTCTTTTCTGGTGGCCTGCAAGAAATGAGTTCAAAGTGGCAAAAATATCTACTCAATGCTGTTTACTTCAAAGCCAACATGATGTGGGGGCAGTGGCAGGAGAGCCTTGCCCTGGGGCAGGATCATCCCTGGCACTGGGGTGAATGCAGTGGTAAAATGTTTCTGTATAATGGCCTGGTCC
Source organism: Agelaius tricolor (assembly GCF_023055355.1). Lineage (NCBI taxonomy): Eukaryota > Metazoa > Chordata > Aves > Passeriformes > Icteridae > Agelaius > Agelaius tricolor. The sequence continues at coordinate 8,546,571 of NW_027269279.1, forward strand.
TGCTGTTCCTGCTGCCTTCATCAGGCTGCAGACCTTCAGCTTCACATGATCTCATTCACACTTCTTCTATATAAAGAAATCTTGTGTCACCAGCACATGTTATTTTTTTTTCTAGATTTGCAAGTCCTATTCATAACTTGTCACTTCTATCCCTGGAAAACTCATCTGTTTGGGCAATTTGGTATTAAAAACCCCCTAAAGGTTGTAATTCTCAAAATAATTCCAAAATGGCAGGTGTGCACAGTGGAACACATCACCCTGGCACTTTGCCACCAACCCAAAGCACAACCATGATCAAGGCACAACATCCCATCTTTTAAAATAAGGCTACAGCATAAGACACCATTTAGTTTTGCTGCAAAAAAAAAAAAAAAAGCAAAAAAAAATCTGTATAGCATTCATAGGACAAGAGACCAGGTCCTACATGTATTGGGTATTTATAGTAAGAGTATTTGGGAATGCAAATTGAAATGAATCAATGCCAGCAGGGATGCCTAAAAGAAATAAGTGAGAATTACAGCAATTAAGAATGTTGTCTCAAAGGAAATTAGTAGAGTCCATTAGTTACAAAGCCTTAACGGAAAATGTACCAAAATAAGAAGGAAAGATCAGGAATCAGGAATTTCTGCTAATCAGGAAATTAGCAGAAAAAAATTGGGGTGTAGAAAAGATAATGAACACAGTAGATATTTGCCACCCTTCTTTTATTAATAAGGAAATGAAACAAAGAAATGGTGATAGGAACTGAACCACCAGGAATAACAGAGCAATATATTCTGCCACAAGATCAATGGCCAGCTCGCTCAAGGCTTTGCTGATCTAAGTCCAATTTGTCATCAAATTCTGTAGAAACTGGTTCCATGGAAAAAAGTGCAAAAAGAAAATGCCAGGCTAATAGGTAGAGCAAAAGTTATATTTATGGTACAACACTGCTGGGGTGTCAAAGGGCTTTGAGGAGAAAAATATATGTTATGCTCTGTGGATAAGTGGATTTCACTGTGCTGGGACCCTGTGCACACTGGCAGACCAACAGCTCTCATTTCACCTGCTGAGGTGAAAATGGGACTGGCTTAGCCCAGCCTATCCCAGGTGAGGGTTGTTGCAAATCCTGCCAAACCCTCTGAATTCCACACTCACTGCTCAGAGATGGCCCCTGATGGCCTCAGTTTACTTTTGATACGTGACAGAACTGACATTTTGCAAAACTTTGATGGGGAGCCTGAATGTAAAAGTGCTAGAAACAATGAGCCTCAATGCATACATCTGCCAGCAGGAAAGTGAAACAGCAATGGCCTGAGTCAGTATGGAACCTTGGATAATCAACACTCCACTGTCTGCTGCTTGTGGACTTCCAATTCCCATTCTGATAGTGTGCCTCAGACACCACAGGCAGGAAGAAACTGAAACACATAAACCCCAACAAACAAGATTTGAATGGAAAGACAAGAACTGCTTGCAAAATATAATCATTGATGCTTTTTGCTGATGGCATCATGTCATCATGCTGGTTTCCAGGTTCATGGAGAGCATTTATGCAACTCTGGAAAGGTGTTCCCAATTCTCTGAGTTGCAATGGTTTGCCTCTCCTCCTTCAGGCTCAGCCAGATGAATCTTGATGATCTGACTGGAGCCAATCACTGCTGCTTGAGTGGGTTTTAGCAGGAAGAGGTTCAAATGTAGAACCTACAGAAACTCCAGATAACAGGGAAAGAACTATTTCCATGCCAGACTTCCAGTTAGGATAAACTGGCTTGGCCATGTTTATTCTCCTGAGGAGCTGGGCCTGTATCTTTTTTGCCTACTTTCTGTCTGCACTATAAAATGTTTTTTCAAATAAATGAATTTTAGTGACATTTGAGGCATTCAATTATTTCTCTAAGTGCAAATTCTGCGTTCCTTCATCTGTTAGCTCCATATATTTAGTATGGATTGAACAGCACCTGCTGACTGGATGAATCATTTGCATCCAAGCCACAAAATGGGAACTAAAGGACCTCCAGTGCTGCTGTTGAAATTGATGCTACTGATGCTGCCAATTCAACTCCTGTTGCTGGTACTAATCAACACTTCTTTAAAATGATTACAGCATTCAGATAGGGCCATAAAAGTACCAGGTGGGATATATTTTGTACTGCTTCCTGGTTTTTCTACACTCTTCCCTATGGGAAAGGATTTATTGGTCCCATCAATCCCTCTTACAGTCTTTAGCACGGGAAGGAGATGCCACAGAGTTTTAATGTCTCATATATTTCCTCAATTACACGATCATTATAACCAGTTTGGCACAAAATACTCTTTTCATCAAATTTGGTATTTAAAGCAAAAAGTAGCATTTGTTAACTTAGCTGCAGATTAATGTAAATTTATATTCATGGATGAAACAGAAGATATTCATTGTTTATTTAAAAGTCTTCTAAACTACATTTACATGAGAACTTTATTTAAAACCACACAACTTTGTTCTCCAGCAAAAGCTGGCACAGTGAATGCAAGTCAGTAAATCTGAACCTGCTGAATCCAGCTCCACTGCATGTCAGGGAGCTTGATAAAAAAGGTTGGTTTTTTTTAAAGGAGACCTCATATGAGCTAAAGAATGGCTCAGAACAAGAGAGTCCCTTGGGTCTGGGGCATTTTCCAATCCTTTTTGAAGCCCCATCTGAAGTACCTCAAGTGTCTCTGGCATGCCCTAACACAGCCCTTGGGGCTCACAAGACCATGGGGGCTTTTCCCTGTTGCCATCAGTCTGATGATAGTCACTGATGGGAGCCTGGTGCTCTCTCCTTGTGAGCAGCTGGGCCACAGAGCTGTGCAACAGCCTGGCTGGCAGCAGGGTAAGGGCTGCTAAAGCTTTCCACCCCTGCTGTGGGAGGCTGGGAGAAACTGCAGCCAGGACTCTCCCACTGCACTCATGGGATGGGGTCCCTCTGATCAGGATCACTCAGGATCACTCTGACACTGCTCAGTGCCACCTCAGCCCCAGCACACACTGCATGTGCTGCCTGGGGCACTGAAATTGCTGCTGAGCCATAGGACCAAGCTCAGAAAAAAGCAAATATAGGTCCTTCTGCTGGAGGTTATTTGCCAGAGTCAGGCAGGAAAGAGAAAAGAAAAATAGACCAAATAATCCAGCCAAGTGATTACACACAAAGCCATTGCCAGCTCACTGATGCAGACTTCAGGGAACTTCAGTACATTTGGAAAGTTCATGGGTCTGGCTTTGGTTCTCTAACAATCAACTGTGAGTTTAAATTGTTCATTATCTTTAATTAAGAAGGGAAGAACAACTTTCTCTTTTACCAGTGTATTTCCCCAGTGCTGCTTTGGCCTTTCAGCTTCACAATGTAAAACACACAAACTTGGTGAAAAGGACAGCAAGGCAGGTTCCTATCTGTGCTCTCTTTTTGCTTTTCCAAAGTTCAGTGAGCTAACACCATTCTCATGAATTGATTCTGAATTTTAGCAATAGCTTTAATACAAAATTGCATTGAGAAATTGTAGTCCAGCTCTAAAACCAGTTCAGAATATTTACCAAAGAATACTTGCCCTTGAGAAACATGAAGAAGAAATTAAATCAGAGCTTATTTTTCCATAAAACATTATTATTGGCCCCAGGATGAATATATTATAGTTATAGCCACTATAGACTTTCACAGGGACTCCTATATAAGAGGTTCAAATATTTCTATAAAGTTTTTCATAGGACTTATTGCTTCTTGCCCTTTATACTTTCTCCATCCCCTTCAATATCCCTCAGGGCTGTCTGTACCTCTGCACAGTCTCTAGACCCTAACCAGATGCGCAGTCACTGTCTCCCAACAGTGCCACCTCCAGTTTCTCCCAGCTGCTCCATCCCTGCATTCCCTCATCCCCACCACAGCATCCTGGTCTCCTTCATGTCTCCTTCCCCTGCTTCTATGTCCACATTTGCTTTTTGCACAATTTCCCATGGCTTTGTGCTGACCTCCCATTTTCCTGCTTTGGCCCTGCCATCCCAGCATCCCAGGAAACACACACAGTTCAGCAAACACAATTACAAGGAAGGCAGTGGGGCCAAGTTTCCTTTAACCAACACTGGGAGTGTTAAAGGAGGCTTAGGCCAGTCCCACACTCAGGCAAGAAAACCCAGAGAGCTGGAAAATTATGCCTCAAACCACAGGCACCTCATCTTTGCTACAGCTCAAAATTCAGGCATGAAATTCTCCCCTGCATTCTGCTTCTCCCCTGAGCAGCTCACATCATGAGTGACATGAAGCAGGAAGAAGGTGCTGCTCAGGGTGCTAATCAGCATCCCTGTGCAGCACTCCCTGATGTGCTCCTGTAAACACAAGGCAGGCACATGCTGAATGCACAATAATGGGACAGAATTAAGAGAAGCCTAATCTCCAATTCAGCAAAAGTCCTCTGTTCATATGTGCACACTCTGCTTTTCCCTCCCTGACATCCAGCTAATATTTCTAAGATCTCCATATTGACTGTTTTTATTTCTTTTTGATAGCAAATGTTCTTCCAGTACCAGTACAGTTAATGGATAGGAAAGATTATTTTCTGAGTATTTGGGATAATGCAGCTTTTCAGCTGTTATGAAGCCATATTGTTTCATAGATCCACTGTCTCAGTCTTTCCTTTATGTCCCTTGAATTTGTGTGTGCAGCATCCTAGAGCAACACAGCACACAAGCTCTCTACCAAACACAGGGAAATAATCACCATGGGAAAATAGCTGGAATAGTCTCTTCAAAACTTTTTAATTATGTATTAATTTATATTATATACTGAGTTATATTAAGTTATATTATATTTATATTAATTTATATACTTACTATATTTTTGAAGGCTTTGCCTGAAAACTTTGGGAACTGCTGCAGAAATTGAACTGAAATGTATTAAATATGCAAGAAAGTACTGATGTAACACAAGTTTGAACGACTAAAGTTATAATGTCAAAAAAATGTCATGAAAAAATGTTAAATTTCAAAAACAAGAAGCAGTGTGTAATACATTTGACACAACAATCCAGCACAGCTCCACATCCAGTAATAGCAATGTTTAATGCAGTCTGAGACATTTAAATAAAGTCTACATAATAAAAATTGAACAGAACTAGAAAGCATGAAAATGACACATCCAAATTCCCTGAGCTGTTTCAAAGTCTCCAGAAGGAACTTAAGTGAATGTCAAACTTTGTTTAAAATCTTTTCCTTTCCACAGTCTGTTTCTGAAAGTTTTTCACCATGGTAGCTGTCAGGGGTGAAAGCAGTGGGAGAAGCTGACAGAACACTTCAGTAAGGAAGGGCACAGATCAAGCTGCTGAAGGGGAGATGCCATATTCCAAATTTGCTCTTGGGGAAACCCCAGTGAGGTGTGTGTGTCACTGAATGCCCTCAAGTGAATACCTGAACTCCAGCTGACAGAGCTATGTAGGGAGTGGAAACAAATTCTTGATCTGCTGAGCTGGAGAAGAGAACATCTCCAGAACATCTCCAACCAGGTTTTGAGCAGTTTGAAATAAGCACCCCATGAGGCATCACTGCCATTTTGAACACCCTGAGACAAAATGTGCCAAGTGCTTCTGGTGCCTGGCTGTGTTAGAACTCAGGGGTGAGCATGGGTGGGACTGAGGGTTTCTACCAAGACTTTTCTCCCAGAGCTGACAAGCTTTGCCTGAGTCCCACTCTGCTATCAATTCCTCAGCAAGAGAAGTCTCCTGAACTACTCCCAAAGCAGACAGCACCTGGCAAGCAGAGACCCAGCCAGCTGTCTCCTCTGCCCTGCCCACAAGGAGCAGTGACAGTGCCCTGTTTCTGTAGGAGGCTGCCCACAGAGGGCAAAGATGCTCACAAACCTTCCTGCACAAATCCCACGAGAGGCACTGCTGCTCTGTGCCACCTGCAGAACAAAACATGGCCATGAGGTCCTTGTGAGAAGCCTGTACCAGGCCAGGGTGCCCAGAGTGTGCTCCCACAATCATCCCCTTCCTTCCTGCCCCATGGATTGAAGCTCAGTGCTCACAGCTGGAGTTACAGGTTAGGCAATATCTGTTTAGCAATGTCACGTGCAGCAAGGGCTGATATGGGACTACATGAGTAGCAGCATCTAAAATGTTATCTACCCTGCCTGGCTGTTGCCAAGAAGCTTTGAACTGTTCCCTTGACCCCAGCTCCTGTTCATCCCTGCCTGTTTCCTGACACCTGCACTGCTGCTCTGCCCCTCTGCAGGAGCACAGAGCTCCCAGGCACTGCCTGCAGCAGCACCTGAGCTCCTGCCAGCAAAGGTTACTCACACCTGCCAGCTGGGGATACTCCCCAAATGAAGGGAAATAGGGCTATCAATCAGACACAGAAAATGTGGTGGCAGCCTCAGGCTTTTGGATGTTTTCACAGAGAGTCAGGCAAAACAGAAAAAAATATGTTTTTCTCAAGTCTATCTCGGGTCCTCAGAAATAATTTCCTATCTCAGCAGTCCTTGGAAGTCAGAGCAGGAGACAGCAGTGCCCACTATCTTTCCAAACAAATGGTGTGTTATCGTTCCCTGTCTTTACCTGACATCAGAAAAATCAGCTCCATTAACACAAGGTTACTCTTTGGAAATTTTTCGTCTTGATTATTCCATTTATGTAATTTATTTTGGTTCTCTGATTCCTATTAGTGGGATCAATATTAATTTAAATCACAAGGCATTTTCTCCTGCTCCATTCATGCAGATCAGGCACACTGCATTTCCCCTGCTTGTATTGCTGACAAATTAACCTCAGCTGAGATTACCAAGATCAAGGGAGAAGAATGACTGCAACCAGTTTCTCCACTCTGTTTTAGGCAGGGATCAAATGGTTAGCCCACAGGTCGACTTCTGCAGAATTCCATACATCAGACTTGGGAAAAAGCATAGAATAAAACTGGTCAATACCAGATCACACTTAAGATAACACCTTGCTCCATAAAAAGTGACCAAATGGTGCAGCAGTCACCCTGTGGGCAGGGATGAAGGATTTGGTGTGGAGCCAAGGTGGGACTGGGTGTAGAAGGGGGCACAAGCTGAGATAACAGAACTATAGCTTCCAGGCAGATAATAATTTAGATAGGAGGGTAGAAAATCATGGATTCATAGAATGGTTTGGCTTGGAAGGGACCTGAAAGCCCATCTTGTTCCACACCTTCCACTATCCCAAGCTACCTTCAAGCCCTGTCCAACCTGGCCTTGGACACTTTCAGGGAGGGGGCAGCCACAGCTGCTCTGGCAATGTAAGCACTTAGAAACCAAGAGGCAGCACAGTGAATCACCTGTGTGGAAGCAGAGAGTAAATACCACGTGAGCAGCAATGCAAAAGGCAGAGAGTGAGTCTGGAATAGCAGTGGAGGACACTGGACAGCCTCAGGACACTGCTCTGAGCAGGTGTGGCTGTTCAGGCTGTGGATACTGAGGCAGCCAAGGCTGATGGCCAGTGCTGATGGCTCATTAGCAGGTGGCCTGTGCTGGGTCACTGAGCTGAGTGTAAGCAATGAGTTAAACTCCAGATAAATCTGATAAAGGGTCAAAGGCCAAACTATTCACTCACCACAGCATGTACAGCTCTGGGGGCCACACCCCCCTGGCAGATACCCCTGGGGATCCAGAGAGATCCACCTGTGAGCTCAGATCTGTGCCTTCAGATAAAACCTGACCCAAGCCAGAAAGACCTTCTTTTCAGTTTATTTAAAATTCACTGTTTGAGAGAATTGCTGGATGTAAGAAGTGATTGACTCACATTTTTCAGGAGTTCCAGATTTCAAGTAGGTTTTTTTTAGGAAAGAAGCACTGAGAGGGAATGTGTTTTCCAGTTATTTGGAAGGTATAATGAAGATGATGCAGCAACTGCCTTCTACTCAAAAAATGTCTCTGCCACAATGTCTCCAACAAGCCCCTGCCAGCCATGGTGGGAAGCTGCTCTCACACGTGGGCAGGCACCTGGGAGTGGAGCTGCTGCTGCCAGCACAGCACCCAGAGCCTCAGCCAAGCCTCTCCTCACCACTGACATACATTTCATGCAGAAAAATGATCTCTGAATCCTTCTGTGATACGAGCAGTTAGTAGCATTGTTAATGCAAGTACTAACAATGTTAACTAGTGCAGCGTCTGTGATGAATGATCCCTGCAGCCCAGTGCTGAGCCCTTCTGAGCAGCAGGGTTTGCCCTTGGCCAGCAGTGGCAGGGCCCCTGCAGCTGACACTGGGGCACAAACGAGCTCCACAGCTCAGCAGCTCCAGCCTCAGTCACTGATTCCACTTTTTCTTGGCACACTCAGCTGTGCCAATGACTTCCACTGCCAGATCTAAGTTGGTTTTCACAGGATCACAGAATTAACCAGGTTAGAAAAGAACTTTGACATCATTGGATCCAACCTATGACCTAACACCACTTTATCAACAAGACCACAGCACTGAGTGCCACATCCAGTCTTTTCTTAAACATTCTTCCTCAGGTTTCATAGCCATAGTGCAACTATTTCCAGCCATGTACCATTTCAATTAATTCCTTGGCATTTCTTGCGTCAGAATTAAATTATCTTTGCTCAGCTCCAGGCTCTCTGATAAACTTCCCACCACTTTGTAAATCTGGCCTTTGATTTTCTTCTTTTTCCCCCTGAGAAGAGTGGGGTTTCTTTATTAATCTGAGAGGAATAAAGTCCAAGATGCTAAGACACAGAACCAACAACTGCTTTGCTATTCTAGACTCAGTCTTGTAAGCAATGAGGGCATGACAGGTGTGACTTTGAACAATAAATTGGTGTTGAGTAGGAAGAAGGTGATTCTGTTTAAATTAAATGGAAGGATAATCCAAACCAAACCTGAAGGACAAACTTTGCTATATTAAAGAACATAGAAACCATCTGGGCCAGCCAATGTGTTCAGGGTCCATAGGTACCTGACAGCCTGGAAATTCTTGAATTCAGAATGGTGAATTTCCCAAGAGATTTTGTCAAAGTCATGGAGAGAAAAAATGGAGGGCTCTAAGTTCAGATGAACAATCTCTCCAAAAAAACCAAACATATAAGTAAACAGAGAATGCAGAAAGAATGGGGAAAAGGGAAAATCAGCAGAAAAATCCCACTCAGAGGCTAGAAGATACAGAGAGGGTGAGGATATTTACAAATCAGTCTCAATTACATCTTCAAAGAGCCATAAAACCACACAGCTACAGACCCTTCAGCAATGGAGGCCTGAGACAATGAAAGACTGAAGCAGCCAAGAACTGAAGATGAGTTATAATTACAACTCAAATACTTTAAATCAGTTTTCAATCCCTCCCCCCTTCTATTCCTCCATTCCTGTTTTAAACACCCCACACAGCTTGGAAAATCTTGGAAAATCTGAGCCATTCCCAACAGGGCATTCACACAGTGAATACAGTAAGAAATAAAACACAGTGGTGGCACTGGGCACAACCAGTGGTGCTGCTCTGAGACAGCCAAGCTGAGCATGGACAGAGCAGGCTGGCCCCAGGAGACACATTTGGAAGTCTTAATTTCAGTCTAAGTAGGGGAAGGACATGTGCACAGATGACTTTTCCTGAATTATGCATTGGTGAAGTACATTTTTTAGCAATGAATGCTTTCTCTTTTAGGACTACCTCTGACTTATTTACATAATTTTTTTCTAATACATGTTTTAGCTATAGCAAGTCATCATTCTATTGTCTGATGGGTAACCACACTAAATTGTACTAAAAATAATGCCTAAGAGAGGTATTGGGAAGAGATTTACAACAAACCAGATTTTTTCAGGGCAGTTTGTCTGCCTTATCTCAGTAAAGCTGATGTGGTTACCTCCACTCCTGCATTACAAAATCCAGCACAGACCCTTCCTGCTTGCCTGCAGAAGGACAGAGGTGGTGCCACTTTACCACTGACTGGCAGAAGAGCTGTCAGAGGTAAAGTGCTGCAAAAGGCACAGCAGAGTTCAGGGGTTTCATTGTCCTGATGCCTCCTGGAGCCATTGTGTGGGGCCAGGGATCAACTCCAAATTCTGACGGCTGGACACTGCTTTAAAGCAGTGAAACCAGACCAAGCAGAACAAAAATTCACCTTCTGGCTATGTACTGCTGGAACATAGCAGCCTAGAAAGGATAAATTTCAAAGTGTGCCCATCCCTTTGTACACATCAGTAACAACTTTGTTACCTGTAAAATAAAATACCCATTTGTCCACAGGGGCTCCTGCAGACCTCACTGCTGCCCTCAGACCTTGCAACTCTCAGATTGTTTGTGGAAGTTCTCCTGGCCCTCTCCAGCACAAAGCCAGCTGTGGCTTTTTGCTTCACGTATGGATTCAGCCAAAGCACAACTGCTGATGCTCAGAAGGCAGAGGAGTATCACAGCATGCAGAGAGATTGAGCTGTGGGAGAATCTTGCTTAGACATCTATAAATCAGTTAAGCAAAACCACCTGCCTGCCTCACATTCAATCTCTTAAAGGATTTCTCTGACCTTCAGTCCCACAGCAAGCTCCCTGGTCAGTGGGAAGGGAGAAGCTGCATCCTGCTTGCCTTCCCTCTGCTCTCCCTTCCACTTTCTTGTTCAAGAAGAAAACAAGTGAAAAAGCTGATGCTTCAGGATTCAGCTTATGTCACCTCCTCAAAGTCGTCAATAAATCAGAAAATAGCATAGGAAGAGATATTGTGGCCCAGATCCATTATCACTCAGAGTTTCCAACTCTGGAGGTCTTTTCACTGCACAAAGCCAAGTGAGTGCTGCAGCAGTGACCTGACAGAGCAGCCCTTGGTGGCTCCTGTGGCTCCCTTGGCTCTTCTTCCTTTGATTCATTTTAATGAACTAGGCAGAGTTTGAAGCATAAATTTCAACCTTAATTCCTTTTTTTGGCTAATCCAGTGATCAGAATAAAATCTTGGCTTCAGATAGACACAGTGCTTTTGGAATATGCCATTTATGTCTGGATCAATCACAGATTATCAAAAACTCCCTAAAGCATTATGTGGACGGGGTTTCTTCCCCCCTTTCATTAAATACTAAATTGCAAAAATGAGAAGCCTATATGAGCTAAGGTGACATTCTTTTATAGTAAAAAGTTCCACACATACTCAGCTCTTCCCCTCTTAGAACCTCCCATCATTTTTCACTATTTGTTAGGTTTTCATGACTTTATCAGGCAAGTTATGTATATTTTCCCTTACACACTGAGGGTATCTAGGAATTACATTTGATATGAAAGGCTCTATTCACTCATGTGACACACAAGGTCAAAAAATCACAAGAACTCTGAATTAACTATTTAAGTGGCACAGCATAATCCTGAATGAGTCCCAAGAGACACCAAAATATGGATATCCCAGTATTAAATCTCAGATTGTTTTTCTGAAGATTTTGCTTTTCTCTCAGTGCTGGCTGAGACTGGCTGTTCCATTGAACTTTCAGAGATCTATCTGCAATAAGGTGTGGAGAAAGATACAATAACAGGGAGACAGCATCACCTGGATCCATCAGGCAGGGGGTAGTTCTCATCTCATCCTACAGGCTGCTCAGACTCAGCTATGAAGTGAGCAGAACTTGGAGGACAGAAGTCTTCAGGTTCATAAAAGTTCTTTTCTGTAGCTTTAGAGTAGAAAGTTTTGGAGATGAAAGTTAGGCAACAATTTCAGTTCAAACTAGGTGATGTGTTTGTTTTGTTTCCTTCTGGAAATTTCAGTGCAAAGCAAGGACAGCAGGGTGTCCCAGAGGAACCCTCACAAGCAGAGGTTGTTGGCTTGGTTTTATTCTCTGAAAAGGTTTAGGCCTTCAGGAAAAGATCTTTTGAATTTGACTGCACCTCTACAGGGATCTGAGAGCTCCATTGCCCTTGCAGTGTCTTTGGTGGTGAACAGGCAGAATCTTCAGCTTCCACAAGGCTTTCCTTGTTTGTCCTGACAGTTAAATGCCATCACCTCTTCTCCTGAGAAAATTTATTAATGAAAGATGAGACACTGCATTTCATAGTAAAAAATTAATGCTCCACCAGTAACTGCTGAGAGCTCACAGCATGGAAAGGTGAAGCAGCAAGCCAGCTTGCTTCCAAAGGAACAGTCTCCTCAAATATTTGTCTCAGAACCATTCATATCTTCCTGAAACTTCAAATTAAACTAAGCGCCAAGTCCCCTGTGTTCATAACTTTTAAAAAGCAGTCATATTTGGAGAATAAGCTTCTGTACTGAGCTCTGTGGGTATCTGACACATGTCTGGCTATGCAGTCTCCTTAAATCTGGCTGAATGACATTACTGAGGCTTCTTTCTAGGAATTCCTGCTGATAATCTGTGTCCACAATGCTCAAGAGTCTTGCAAGGATTTTGGCTTGACAGAGACAAAAGACAGGTTGTATAGGATCATTCAAAGGTCCAGGTTCCTGTGTCTAGGTGCCAAGGGCAGAGTGCCTGACATATCTGTCACCTCCAGGGAGTGGGAGCTCCCTGCTGTGCCTCATGGCTGACCAGCAGCTCAGATCCCTGCAGGGCCAGAGGTACCATACACAAACCTCTCCATGAATGCACCTCACTGCTCTGAGAATTCACCTCTCTGCTCCTTCCATCTCCACCACAATAAATGGCACAGTTTCACAGCTCAAACAGCTCTGTGGAGAAGCACCTCCTTTTAACTGATCTTACATGAGACCATCTTACCTGAAGGTGGCTTGCTCCCACCTGTGTTATTCCTTTTGAAATGGGAGGGGGAGGTCTGTAGGATATCAAAACTGGACAAAGTGTTTAAAATGTGAGCACACAACAGATCTATACAGCTGCACAGCAATGCTTTCTGGTTTACTCTCCAGTCTTTTCCTAGTAATTACTCCCATTCTAGCTGGGGTTTTGGTTTGTTTAGTTTTGCTTTGCTGCTGAATTGACAATATAATGGATAGTCCTATAAAACCACCCAGGAAAGAGATCTTGGAGTTCATAGCTAGTTCAGAGACCATCACCGAGTGTGTTTTTCCTCCCATGTGCATCACTGCACATTTATCAACAATGAATTTCATCTGCCATTTTGTCAAAGTGTTTGACAATATGAGCTTGGGGATCCACTCCTGTAAACTCCACCTGCCCTGCAGGGTTGGCTCAGATGAGCTCAGGACAGGCTGCTTGGAGCTCTCTCATCAGCACAGGGGGAACAAATCTGCTGGCAAACTGCACCAACACAGAATAGTTAACTCCAGTTTAAAAAAAGTGGCCTAAAAGAGGTACAGCAGGGCTGCTCTTCAAAGCTGTGGGAAGCAGGAGGGAACTGGGGGCTTTGTCCCACCAGCCTGGAAGCATGGGGACTGGGAAAGCACATAGTCCCAAATCAACTCTGCTTTTGCAAACACCAAAACATGGTGCAAATGCACATTAAGACAGAATACAAATGAACAAGCCCTCAAAAGGCACTGTATCATTTTTATGTTACCCTACAACTCCCTGGGGCGTGATTTGATGTACAGAGCAGGCTGCTTTTCTTACTTGGTGCTTTCCCTCTGAGAGAGCTTGCACACACCCCCACCCTACACCCAGCTCAAGGAATCAATAGTGACTCTTATGGTTAATCTGTTTCTTACAGAGACATTTGCCTTCTCTTCTCAGCGTGCCCTGTGTTTCTGCTGAAGGCAAGGACGGCTCCTGTGAGAGAGAGCTGCTTTTGGAGAGCTGATTCAGACAAAGCACCTCAGAGAGAGGAGTCATCTCAAGGCAGTGAATAACACCACAGTTATAAGCCTCTATAAAATAGAAAAGAGCTTGCAGTCTGGGACAGGAGTGTTTAGTCATGTCACAGCTCCATGGTCTCCAACATGATGCAGTTGTTAGTCATGAAATACAAGGAGTGCTCTAAATTCAGGAATTAAGCTTTGCTCCAAAGCCTAGCAATGTGAATAGAAAAACTGGGTTTGGTTTTGGTGGACTATGAGTAGTTCAAGCTTTTAAATTCATATTTTAGCAACAGTTATAAAAAAAGGCCTTACATCAGACATAATGGATATTTGCTCAACTTGTGTGTTCAACAATCAAGACAAAGAGACCTCAAAATTCAGCCCACAGACAGCCTGGGTTATCCTTCCTGAAGGAAAAGTCACAGCAGTAGACACATGAGAAACATATGGCCTTATCAAGAGCTTCATCAACACAGATGCAGTCAAGCCTGTCTCATGCAGACTCCAGGTGAGAATCCTGAGCTGGTGCTGGTGGTGTCACAGCCTCTCTGCAGAGGTCTCCCTGCAACAGCTACACAGAGGAGCACCTGTCTGTGCAGGGGCACACACCCCCACGAGCTCAGAAGCAGGGCCTGATTTCTGCAAATCCAGATTTTGACAGAATCTAATGAGCTGACAGCTTCACTGGCCCTGACCAGTGCATAATTTTTTTTTTTTTTTTTTTTTTTTTTTTTTTTTTTTTTTTTTTTTTTTTTTTTGTGAGCATCTGCAATCAGCAATATGCAGGATAATAAAATGCAGCTAGAGAGCCTGACTTTCAGGAAAGGAGAATGCTATAGCTCCCTCCTATGGCATGATTCATACCCTTTTTCCTGGTCATTTTTAACAGTGATCATCCTACTCTAATATTTCATTAACGTTCTTCATTTAGTAAATCAACCTGCAGTGACAATCTCAGGGAAGCCACACTCTTTTTGTGCTATGCCATTCTGCTTTCCCTTAAATTAGAGATGTCTGTCCACAGGAATGCTGGCCATGATATAAATTACTGAAGGAAAATGGATAAAACTCATCAGTTAGGCAAAATAATTTATGATCTTTCAAAACATGATAATCTATCTTTTAATAATTTCCTTCATGGAATGTCATCCTGGAGTTGAATGGCCCAGTTCAGGACCACATTGGGAAGAGACCAAATGCAAGTAGACTGGCACTTTTGGCTTGTGAGATTTGTCAATACAGAGGGCACTTACTGGGTTTCATGGTGTTTCTCTGACACTTCTTGCTTTCAGAGCCACCTTCCCCACACCACTGCTCTCCTTGATCCCTTCAATCCCAACGTTTGTTTTGTTGTCCTTCAAAGTATCTGCTTGAATGGCAGCCTAGAAAACATCAGTACAGGCAATGAAGCTGATGCCATTATATGAAAAGGACCATTAAATCACCATTTAAAAAATAATTTTTAACCTACACTATTGGGGTCACTAATTAAAAATCAATTTCTCTCTGTGTTGCAAATCTGACAGTAATTCTGCCTCCAATGGGTACAGCAAGATTAACAGCACATCAGGTAAATGCAGCTGGGAAATGACATTTTCATTAGTGATTTATTGGGTGTGAAATTTCCACCATGGTGAAATATTCATGAACAAAGCAGGTTAGAATGTCTCCATAAATATCCATGTTACTAATTACTGCTGAAGCCCACGCTGGATTAAATGTTCACAAAGCAAAGCATTGACAAGCCACAGGAGAATTCTTTAGGACAAGACTTTTAGGGAGAAACCAAAAACACACAAAACCCAATAAGCAGCAAATTAAGAGCTTTCCTACTAATCCTGGCATATCACTTCTCCCATCCCATCCAGAAAAACAATCAAACCAACCCCAAAACCCCAGAAGAAAGCAAAGCAATGCGATATAGTCTCCATTAATGAAGAGTGCCAGGGAGTGATCCTGGGCCTGAGGACCAAATGGTGGAAGAGGCAGCAGCTACTCCACATCCCCATCCCTTGAGCTGGGGCAAAGCATGTCCAGGTGAGCATGTCCAGGTGACCTCACCCAGGCTCCAGCACTGGAGAGCCCTTGCTGTGTCCTCACCAGCAGCCCAGAGTGACCAGTGGTGGCCAGGTCACCTTGCCCCTGTCCCCTGTCACCCCAGTGCAGTGACACCTCACTGTAATGGCCCCAGCCCCGCTTGCCTTTAGCACCTGGCTGCTCTGAGTTATCCCATGGACTGGAATCAGAGGAAGCTGGATTGCCACAGCACCCAGAAAGCTTCAGACAGCCCATGCAGCCCCAGCCAACAGAGACCTGCAGCTTCCTCAGGGCATAAATGGCAAAGCCATCAGAGCAAGAGGCACTAATTGGAGCAGCCCATGCATTTTCTGTCTGCTGACTGCAGGTAGACAAAGAGTGGGACTGTAAGTCCCACTCTGGGACTGGTCAGCAATTGGTGTATGAGCTTGTGCCAGCTTTTATGGGCAGCTGCATCAGGGTCTGGGCACTTCCAGAACCTGAAAAGGTGAATTTAAGCCCCATTGGCTCCCAGCTGCTAGTACTGAGTATTTTTGTATTCAATTGGGTCACATCACAGCTTTGTGTTAAAGCACAACCACAGAGATGTGCACAGAGACCACCACTCTCTGGTGGGAAGGGTGAAGAGGAGGCCACCAGGGAGCCCTTGGATTGGGATGCACACCCCATAAACCACTTCTGCTGTCAACAGATTGGCAACACAGGACCCCAGACATAAACACATTTTGCCTTAACATCAATGTTTATGGGCAGCAAGATAAATCTGCATTGTTGAGCAACCAGGCTTTTCCATTTTCTTTGCTTTTGTACAAATCTTCCACATGATCAATTGCTTAAGCCAAGGTAACTTCTCTGTCAAATGTGGCACTTGATCACACCAAATATTTCTCATGTTTGGTACTTTCCAACTGGCACAACTTCAGTAGGATTCATTTCCAATGGAATGAGCTGCACTGTGCAACAAGGCCCAGAATGGGGGAAACAATAGCTGGCCACAGTTAATAATCTGTTAGGACTCCTGTGCCTTTGATAGCCCCCAAACAGCAACATGCAACCTAAAGATATTTAGGGAGAAGTGCAATGCTCAGAGTGCTTCATGTCTTGTAGATTAGAAGCTCCAAACTGTTTAAAAATAGCTTTATGAAATCCAATTCTGCACAGTTTTGACTAAATAGAAGAAACTGAAGAAGCTGATGAAAATGCAAAAGCAGCAAGTTTAAATGAACTGAACCTCAGAAGCTGTTGGAAGATAATGGCTTCAGGAGTCATCCATTCTGTTCACTGCCAGCTTTACACCAGGGCTTCTGCATCTCTTTTTCAGCTCATTGTTAAAAGCATCACTACATATTACCAACATTGTTGTTGCTGACTAAAATACTTAGTGATGACACAAACATCATTCAAAATCAAATTATCAGATGTACTGACAACATACTCTAGAATTTAATAGCATGTTAAATGATTGTGGGGAAATGTTCTGTGAAGTCAGTGAAGCAGCAGCAAAAGCTAATTCAATTCTCAAATGAGTAAAAGTGAGAAACTGTTCTTATAAAACCAATATTGTAAAAATACATGCTAGCATACACTGCTGACTTCTAGGGGAAGGAGAAGGAATTTCTTCCTCTAGCAATAACCACCTAATTTTGGTGACTGATGTAGTTCACCTTGAATCAAAACTGCTCCATGTGCCTGGAGTAAGAGTGTCCAAAATAATACATTGAGGAATGTCATACATTCAAAATACCAGTCATGACTCAAAACTATTTGTCATTGATCATGATATGATGAACATATGGATCTCAAATTACATGAAATTCATCTTAAATTTCTGGAAACTGCTAAAGAGCAAGAGCAGAGTCTGTCTGTTACCTTCTGGAGGAAACAGCACCCTGACACGAAATTTGCATGGAACATGGAGGTTTCACACTGCCCTAAATTAGTGAAATGTGCATTGATGATCACACAGCTCCATCAGACTTGCTCTGGCAGCATGTCCTAAGAGAGCTGTAATGCTACAGCCATTGCCAGCTTCCAAACACCTCACACCAACTAGGAAGAGTTTTCATAATACATCATTCCTTGGAGATGGGATATAATGGTGCTTGAGATCAAATAACATGTGGAATGGAGAGAATAAAATTATGGAAGTTTTAATAAAATGATGAAAGTTTTAATAAAATGCATGTCAAAAAAAAAAACAACACAAATCTTGTTATAAACAAGAAAGCACAATATGTTTGAACATTATGCCTCTTATAAGCTCTTTTTTATTAATGTTTTCTTTACAAAGCTCAGCATGTCTTTAAAGCATTGAGCAAGTCACAGCATTCACAGTGGGCCCATATATTGGCTTTGAATGGCTGGTGAAGTGCTCCCTGTCTGTGATAGAAATCAAGATTTATAAACAAATAAAACAGGCAAAAAAGCTATGAAGTTCAACAAATTCATGCTCCCTAGTTTACACAGAGCTGGTTTGTGTGAATGAAGAACACCAGAAAACTCACTCCCATTTATGCATTCATCCCAGCCCATAGATCTGCTGTCCTGCACTGAGCATCCACCCCAAGCCAGGCTCAGGTCCCTGCCCTAAGTAACAGATGCAGCACCCAGGAGAAGGATTGCCTTCAGCCAGACCTGCTGAGCCTCTCTGGGTTTGCAGCCCTCCTCATCCTCTCTTCTCTTGCTGGAGGCAGGAGCAGCTCTGGAGACACAGGGCAGGAGCAGTGCCCAACTCCCCTGGGTGCACACACTCCTTTTCAGCTGGGAACATCAGGAATCCCCCACACCCCTGTGCTCCCCAGAAGTGACTATTGCAGAGCTTCTAGCAGAAAACTCACACTGAAGAAACTCCCCCATATCTGGAGAAAAAGATCATAGAACTGCATCTGTGGCTTTGATGAGCAAAATGCCAACACCAATGGAAAGGATTTATCCCTGTGGTACAGAAGGGGAGTGTGACATGAATGTTAACAACATTCCAACACTGCTGGAAGCAGGGAGCTCACACACAGTCCCCCCTCTCTACAGCAGACACTGACTGAGGTGCAGAGCCAGCCAGCATCTGAACTGCACTTGCACAGAGCTGCAGGAGAGTCACAATTCATTTTACTTATTGCATATTGTACTTTACATTTAGTCTTTCCTGCTTCTAGCTATATTATTTAATTAATGTACTAATAGCCAAATTACAAACCTTATTATTTTGCTGAGCTGTCCAGGGTCAAAAACTATCCCTAATGAAAAGCAATCTCTAGCTGCTCTCTGTATTTGGGGAAAATGGGCAGCAAAACTCAACAGATGTCATGCACAACTCTTTTGATAGGAATCTGTAAATCATCTTCCCAGAATTTATTTGCATTCTAGCAATGGCATCTTTTTATGCCATTTATGAACAAAAATCAGAGGAAAAAATCAGGAAAAAAATCAGAGAAACCTAATAGATATTAGATATTCTGTTTTGGGGTTCTCAAATGGAGTATTTAAGAATATTGATTTTTGTAGAGCTGTTACATTGTATTCCCAGACATTAAACATTAAAGTGTTTTCAGGCAGATACTTGACAACAGACATCAAATTTCCATTAGCTACTTTCTTGTAGAGACCTTGCTTTTAGAAAAGTGCTCAAGATGGGGAGACAAATCCTAGGGACTTTTAATTACACTTATAATCCTGTCTCTGTCTGGTATTTTTGAAAATAAAAAAAGCACAGAAAGACAAACAA
Organism: Agelaius tricolor; assembly: GCF_023055355.1. Lineage (NCBI taxonomy): Eukaryota > Metazoa > Chordata > Aves > Passeriformes > Icteridae > Agelaius > Agelaius tricolor. Next base: position 8,565,964 of record NW_027269279.1, read on the forward strand.
AACAGCAACTCAGGAAGGGCAGCCCCATGGTCAGCACTCAGTACCTTGGTTCACTTCCCAGCTTTGTTTTTAGCTATGGGCCACTCAATTTGCCTTTCTTTTTCTCCCCTAGAGCAGGTATAAAACTCTGATCAGGAAATAGGCACATCTGGGAAGAGGCCATTGTGCTGACACAATTTAAAAGGTAAGAAAGAAAGATTTAATAATCAAATAGTATATTTGAAAGTCCAGGTAGGGAAAAAAAAAGGTAATTCCAAAAGAGAAGGTAGCACACATAGCCACTTCAAAGTCAATGGAAGTTTTGCCTTGACTTTACTGCAATCAAGATTTCTGCATTAAACACTCAGGGATCCTGTGTCCAGTCCCTGCACCTGTTCCATCTGATGCAGTATCACAATATCTGCACATATTTCACAACATGTTAAAAGAGGTGTACAAGGGGAACACTGAAAACCTGCAGCCAGTGTGCTCAGAGGAGGACAACATGCTGGCATGTGTGAATTAGGATTGTTTCAGCTTATAAAATCATCTTTTATAAAGACAGGAGGATGACTCCTGCAGCATTCACATTTCCAACACAGCCAGAATCTTTCAAAGCCCAGCATGCACAGAATGAGATCCCAAGTCCCATGTATTACATTGATTTTATAATTGATTATCTTCCCAGGGTCACTATCTGGAAAGCAGTAAGACATAATTTTTTTCAACTGATTTGTCTCCCTGGACAGCTGCTGCTTACAACTTCCAACTTTCCAATAGATGATGACAGCACAGTGAAGGATGGCTCAAGTACTGTGATCATTCACTTCCACCCTGTGGGCTGCAATTCAAAACTTTCCTACACCTAATTTTTTTCATGCAGTAAATCATCATTGGGAAGAAAGTGTCCAGATATCCACTAATGTGAAGGCATTTAATTGCTCACCAAAATGTTGTGAGGGCTGATTCAAACACATCTGGTGTGAGGCAACGTATTCACTCCCAGTACTGACCACAGTTGCCCCTGCTCAGCAGTTCATCTGAAAATACTTCTTCCATTTGCAGCTCAATATTTCCAATACCTTGGTCTTTTAAAACCTGTCTTTCCAGGCACTTACTGCCTTGTAACTATATAGCTAAGAATCCAAAGTCTACTAAAATCAATGGGAGTATTCCACTGGCTGTGGGAGCTTAGATTTAACCCCAGAAAGATTTGGCAATACCAGGCTTTCCTACAGAAGCACTGTCCTTATAACCTGACAGCCAGTCACTGATCTGGGGGTCCCACTGTGGGTCACACACACCAGGGACAGTGGTGAGGCTGAGGAACTGGCATTGCCATTGCCCCTTGCAGGAATGCAACTGCAGGGATCAAAATCACCCATCAGCAGTAACTGCCTGTGAATCTGTCACCTGTCCCTGCTCATCTCCCAAGGCAATCCATGCAGGCAAATCCTGTGAAGAATTCACTTACACACCCCAGCAGGACATTGCCAGAGCTGTGTGCAAGCAGGGGCCAGCACCAGCCTGCAGGGAAGATGAAATGGGAAAACCATCCATGAAAGATGGGGAAAGCTAAGAATAGAGAGAACACATCCTCTTAGTGGGGGCTGTGCAGCAGCAGCATCCCCTCTCCCATCCAGCATGCTTCCAGCAGGCTGGAAAAGGAGCTGGCATTGGCCCCTCTGGCAAGGACACCCAGCCTGGTGAGCCTGACTTGTCCAGTGACCTCAGAGACCCTGCAGGTGAGGAGGTCACTGGTGGGGAGTCCTGCCCTGCAAGCAAGAAGGAACCAGGTTGGTGGTGCTTCTCCAGAGCCCTGGCTCCTCTCCAAAAATGGGATTTGTCTCTCCACGTGCAGAGGGATCACTTTGTAAGTTTTACTAAACACCACCACCCTACCTGGATTTAATTCCTGATTACTTCTTCAGAGGTTACCACTTCACCTTAGCTGGCAATTATTTTGCTGTGATTAATTACTGGTTTCAAAAGTACCACCTTCATATTTACTGGGCTATAAAGAGCTTTAAAGCTCTAAACCTTTGCATTTTATTCACAGTAGGACAGAAGTCCAGTTATAGTCCTCTAGTACAAAATGCATTATACAGACCTACCAGAAACCAATTCCTGCTCCAAGGACTTTACAATTTAAAGCTGTGATTGAACATTTGTTCACATCCTTATCTTGAAGGAGGTAGGTTGTTCCAAAGACTCCAAAGTGATTATTCATCCTATTCATGAATTCAAGAGCATGCATATGTATTTGCACAACTGGAAAAGGCCACAAGAGTTGGAATAACAGCAGAAGGATATAAAGAGAGATAATTGTGACTAATGCAATAAGCAGTGGTTAGAGAAGAGTAGCTGCCAAGCTGTTGCTGAATATTTTATTGGCAGTGCACTAGGGGCAAAAGTCAAGGAGAGATTTGAAAAAGGACATTGTAGTTTTTTGTTGGCTATCAGGAGAGCCTTTCTTGTGCATTATTGTAGGAAAAAGCACAAAAATTTCTGATGGAGATTGGATTAATGGCATAATTTCTAGGGAGTCTTAAATTACCTGGCATATTGTAGAAACATTTATAATTTATAAGTGAAATGACATTAGCAATTTACACGAAGCTTAGAGAAATCGTCTAGACAAGAATTATCATATTGAAATCCCAGGTTCACACTACAGGAGTGTGTTTAACACCCGTATCCTGTAAGAGGATCCACCACACAGAGGAAGACATCAGTTTTCCCTCTTTCCCTGCCTCTGCCCTCATGCAGACAGGAATCAGGACTGAACAGCAGTGCTGGGAAGGAGCAGCCCAGGGGAGCCACTCTGAGACTGCAGGTGAATGCAATCCCACTCCAGCTGCACCACGTGTGGATTGCAGAGCATGAGGAACTGGGCAGGATCCTTCACTGAAGGATCATCCATCACTGAAATGCATTGCAGAGATGGAAGCTCGAAAACAACATAAAAATCTCTTTCTGCTAAATGATGTTATGGATTGTGGGTTTCCTTCACACGTGTCAGCATTTTACTTTTAGAGGGATGCTTCCCTGTTGTGGCTAAAACAAATGTTGCAAGCAATAAAAATAGTACAGGGCTACAAAGGAGCCATTTATCAGTTTGCAAAGGCCACACAGCTGAGATCTGCAGGCACAGGACAGGAATCATGGCTAAATCAGAATTACTGCAGGCTCAGGGATGGGGGTGTCATCCCCTTTTATTGCCCATGGAACATTCACATTTCAAAATTCACTTTACTCCCCAGTTATATCATTTCTAACCCTCCCTATTTTCAGCTACTATTTTACATTCCCTCATTTTTCAGGCCATCAAGAGGTACAGACAACATTGCCTGCCCTTTTAATAGGCATTCTGGGATTTGCAGCAGCAAATTTTGCCCCCAGAAAGCCACACCAGGGTGATGAGCATTGCTGATAAGGGGGTCTAGCCATCCCCCAGAGATAAGGACAAGCTGCCAAGAGCCTGACTGGCAAACAGGCATTGTCACACAGAGAACAGGGTAACTCTTCCTTCAAGGGGGTCACAACCAGCCCTCAGCTGCTCTGTGACCCCACAGGGCTGCCTGCAGAGTGTGGCACTATTCCACAATCTAGATGCAAATCATTTAAACTTAAGTCCAAGTCCTGCTATGAGTACACAAATTGAATCCTGTACCCTCTTCATGCCCAAAACTCTCTGTGCTGGGCCAGGGGGCTCTGGGAGCTGCTTGGGTTTACTGGAAGGTGCCCTGCCCTGTGTTTGCTCTCCATCCCCTGCCAGGGGATGGGGAGCATGAGGACATTCCAGACCTGCAGGTGCTGGAGCAAGACAAACTGCAGCACTGTCACAGAGCTGCTGTGAGCTAGGGCTGAAAGCTAGGAGCAACACAGCAGAGAGAAGGAGGTAATAAATACCAGATGGCAAAAAATTTCCAACTGTTGGTTAGCTGGTGAAAAAAAGGGATTAAAACTCTTGGGTTTTAACATCTTTATAGATAGCTGTGGCTAGGCAGTTTTCTTCAGGAGTTGCCAATACAATTTGTTTTAAAATACTCTAAATATAATGCTAAAAATAACAGAAAACCGAATTACTCACAAGGAGTGCCCTTTCTAATAATCTTTAAAACACATCTACATTTAATGTCACATTTTCAACTTCTGCAAAATGCACTGGAGCAATGGATTCCGTGCAGCAGGGAGGTATTAATTTAGCATTTTAGTGTGAGCCTGTTGTTGCTCAGTTAACTTTAGGCTATTGATGTTTTATTGAGTGAATAAATTAGTCAGGTCCTATTTGTTACATATCTTTATTTGGCTTTACATCTTTCTTGTGAGCAATGAGGGTGAATGGAGGCAGCTGAGGCCAGAGACTGGTGAGCTCTTGGGCACATCCAGACCTTAGACTTTTCTGAGCCACTGGCCAAAACCATGAACATCATAAGCTGCATTTTATCTTGTAGGAAGCCTGTGATGTGCAGGGGGAGGCCATGAGCTGCTCAGGAGCTGCCTGGTCCCATAGGAGCACAGCTGTAATGGCTTGGTAAGGACCCTTCATACTGGAGACCAAATCAATGTCCCAGTGGGGAGAAAGTCTCTGGAAGCTCAACATGGAAGAAATGCAGTACCTGACTTGATAACGTTGAATAAAACTCATCTTTAAATGCTGCAAGAGGCAATGACTTTGCTTATTCTTTAAAAACTCTGGCAATTTCAGTGACATTACTTCTTTCCCTCTTGCCCTAGTATGATTTCACTGTCTCTGCTGCACATTGGAGCATTCCAGAAATGGAGGAAGCATTAAAGTGTTTGGGTGCAAGCAGCACGCTGGCATTCCTGAGATTCAAGCATCTCCTAGCAACCAAGAGGGGCTGGTTATCCCCAGAACACTGTGCTTGTTTGGAGCAGCCACGCTGGAGCTGAGCTTTCAACAGAAGGCCTAAGTAAATCATTTTACTTAGAGTTACTGTTTTGTAACTCCTACCATATAACCAAGAAATAAACCTGCTCTTGCACAAATCCTGAGCTGAAGCAGCTGCCAAATCCCTCTCCTCTAACGATTTCTGCTGTGAAGCAAAGTAATTGTTTTTAAATGCTGCTCAACACTTAGCAAAACTAAACTGAAGATTAATGGTTTATAGTTTTCATTTGTATTTCCACTAGAAACAAGGAAAGCAGCCAAGCAAATATCCAATTGCCTCTGTGCACAGCTCTGGTACAGTATGACCAAGCAAATGAGTTCTGTGTTTTCCAAAGAAAAGGAAAAAAAATCTGTCCTGCAACAAACTTGCCTTTACCTCTTTGAACGTTGGCTGTTGTGAATTTTCAAGCCAACAGTTTCCCTTCTGAGATTATTTCTCTGCTTGCAGAAAAAATTCAAACCCTGGGATGGGGTTATTATAGACCCAACTTTTCCACAGGATAGAGTAACTGATCCTGTGTCTTCTGATGCCTCTTCACAGTTCTGTTTAATAAATGTAAATGACTAATACATATATAAATGAACAGGTTTTTATCTAGAAGAGTTTTAATTCAGTACTGATCAGAAGATTTGGGTTCCCTGGCCTCCAAGCCAGATTGGATTTGGACAAGGACACTGTGGATGGGTCACTCACTCCCAGGTTTAGAGGAAAGTTTCAAGAGTCCCAATGAAAACAAAACAGTGCTTGAAGCAACTGTTCATGCTTGAGATGTCTCTGCTTGTGTGACAGGCCTGAGCACAGAGATTTACTTCCAGCTGACATTTTGCCACTCTTTTACATAAGAGGCCAAGTTGGGAAAAACACAGCACACATAGGTGACATTTCTTATATTTTGGGAATATTTTAATGACTTTCTTCCCCCCTATATACTATTAGTAATGAAATTCATACAGGGATTTGCAAGAAGTATTTCACTGTAGTTAACACAATGAGACACAAAACTCCCAGGAACACTGGGACCTTATAAAAGGGATTTATAAAGCACCATCACTATGTTCAGTGTAGCTGCAGTTACCCCACACAGCCATGTATAACACATACCTTTACAATTACCCAGGTGTCCTTCCCTCTTTCTACTCAGATGATTCTGAAATGCCTTGCAAAATAGTTTTGCAAGTTCAAAGGTTAAAATCTTCAGTATTTTAAAGTATTTATGGAGTAGAATCTCATCTTTTCAAAATTTAAAACAATCTCAAAATATAATTCCTTGGAATTTATGTTAGAAAACAGAAACGTACTATAAAATGATAATAAAACAGCATTTTCCACTGAATCCTATGTTGTTAAATGCATTGCTTGTAAGGGATATTTTAAATACTAACTAGGAAGATAAATAAAACCCTGCACAGGCCACGGGTCTGCAAAATCTCCCCTCAAGGAGCAGGGATACCCCAGGCTCTGTTTCTCTCCAGAAGCACAAAATCTCTTCTGCTACTCAAAGGGCTCATTTCAGAGCCATGTCTTGGTCTAGCAGTGCTTCCCAACACCTTACACAGTGCTGCTGAGAGATTGATAAAGACAATGGGAACAAAAGGGAAAATGCAGTTTAAGATGAATTAAGGGATCAAGTTTTTGGGCCAGACAATTTTTTTTGTCTAGAGATTGCTTTGGTCCTGACAGCCTCACAAACACCAGCAGAAACAATTCGGTGAAAGTAAAGTTTTGCCTTCAAAAAAGAAACAAAGAACCTCTGTACAAATATTTAATTCTGTGAACAGATTCTTTTTTTATCACCTACTTCAAAAAGTCATTTTACAGCAAGTGTATTGCATGAGCTCACAATATCATTTGTCACATCGGACAATACCAGTGCTGGTATTGACTTTTCCCCTGCTGCTCACTGTAACTATGAATAAGATATTAACTTGTCCCATTTAAGTGTTTCTCCTACTTTTACTCCACAAGCACAAATCGAGTTGTGCATAAATATGTACCTTTTTGTTAAATATAAAAATCCATTTTGCAGGGAGGTGGATGTGCAACACAGCAGGGACTATTATTGCATGTACCATGAATTAACTGAATCATCTCCTGAGACATTCATATTCTCAAGACTTCAGCAATTACATCTATATACAATTGTTATGCAAAGCATACTCATAACCGAGCACTTAAAAAGATCTCGATGCAACCACTTGGGAATCTATTCCCAAATTCTGTGTGTGTGTGAGGGTAAACGTGACAACTCTCCTGGCAATGTGTGCACTTTAGAAACTCCTTTTAGGGGCCAGCCACGACATGAGGCACCAAGAAATGCACCCCTGTGGCACTGATAGGTGACTCCAGAAAAGGACCAGCTCAGCACTGCAAAACCCACAGTGAAGTCTTTTTCCCAAAACACAACTTCTAAGCCCCTGAAACTGTAGAAAACAACAGAGCAGTAATGGAAGAAATAAGAAAACAATGAAACCACGAATATGACACCTATTCACAGATGCCTGTAAAAAGATCAAGCTGTTATTACTGGATACATTTTTTACACAACAGCAGTATCTCTCTAACACAACATTTCAGGATTTCAAGTAGGAGTAGAATAATATCATGTTAGTGCCTCTTGCAAACATGTAACTGCAAAAAGGTGATGTTTCCTCTAGAGAGGGAGTGGGTACTGGCTGCTGGTGGGTCTCTGAACCTTCCTATCCTGGGCTAACACATTTTGGGGAAAGAAAATTTAATCTGACACGCATTTAAACTGCCTTTCAATGTAGGAATGTACGAAATTGTTTTCTTTCTTTGATGCCAATCCCTGCTCTATGGTTATACCAGTGCAAGGGATCTAGGGTGTAGCAGACAGTAGGAGAGGATCTAAGATGCTCTAAATGGAAATTAAAAGCAGTCTCTGGGTAAGGACTGAAGTTAAGAGCTATAGCAAAGAAGATAAAACCTGATTCAGGTCTGAGTTTTGGTTAACCATGTAGGTACCATGTAATGGGAAAGGATGCACTTCAACACACAGTCATCAGGAGTTAGTGAGTCATAAACGATGGAATTTGATAAGGAAAATGAAGTTCCAAAAAATACAAACATTTCATTAGAAAAACCCCAAAACACCTCACACTCACACTAAAGTAAAGGTAACTCTGTGCAGTAGGCAGTATAATTTTGATAGGCTGAGAGGGAAGGAATGTTCTAATAAACTAACAAAGAGATACAGATGATTAGGCCAATAAAACCAGGAAGATGGAGTTTCATTATCCTATCCTGTACTGCACACTGTGCACCCAAGTGTGCACAGCAAATGGAAACCTTCAGCTGTACAACTTCAGGATGTTAAAAACAACACAATAACAACATGTACTTGGGGCTAATAATGGCACTGTAAATAGACATCAATTTCAGCAATCAAGGCCACCAGAGCACAGCTGTCATTAAATGCATAATAAAAACCTCCAACTCAACAAAGTGGGAGTAGAAAGCAAATCAGAGCTGCCTGGCTGCTCTGGTTGTGCTGACACCACACAGACAGAGTTTTAGCATATAACATTAGGTATGGACTTGTAGCACTGGACTCTCAGGGCTTTTTATCCTCTCAGAAATTTGTTGGTGCCTTTTGGAGATTATATGACTTCAGATTTGATGTTCAAGCTGATCACTAAATTTTTTAAAATATATTTTTATATTTTTAATATAAAATATTTATATTTTTATTCATATTTCACTAGAAAGTGTTGAATTTAAGGAACATGAAAGGATTAGAAAGGGATAAACATAAGAAGGACATTATCAAGACCATCCACTGAACAGCAGTCTATTTGCCACCATGGAATTTTTTACTGAGTCGTCTCAAGCACCAAAATCCTTTCAGACACATTTGCAAATAGCATTTTAACTAATCAATTTTTGCTTCCCCAGTGCATATATATATAAAGTGAATGTTCATGCTAAAAAAGTCACCTACCAACAATTAATCATCCACTTTTCACTTAGAGAGAAAGTACCAATGTCTTTCTATCAATTTGTTTCCTAAGTACAGCAAAAATAAGCAAGGATAAGATTATTCAAACCACTGAGCTCATTAGTCTCCTTTTAACATGTTTTGATCAGGCAAGTCACCATCATAATGTTAAGAACTAATTTTTATGTTAAGTACAAACCAATTAATATCCCAAAAGCCATGCAGAGTCCTTGCTTGTGAAGAAAACTGCACAAAGCAATGAGCTCCATCTCAGTTCTGTCTCCTGGCACACTGATGGCTGCACAAGTGCCCTCCCCTGCTGGCTGGTGGCACAGGTTCCCTCTGCTGTCCCCTGCTCCAGCCACCCTTCCTGGGCACTGCTGTCACCACTCTGAGACTGTAAATGCTCAGAGGTTTGTAATGGAACTCCCATAGGACTAAATGCTGCCTAAAGTAGGAGCAGGAAAAGATTTAGATGTAATAAAGGCTTCTGCATTCAAAAATAAATTATTATGTGGTTTCACTTACACCATATTAAAATATATTGTGATAGGGTTCTGTTATCCAAACGTAAGTTCTGATACTACAAAAATTTCAATATAAAAAAGAAATCTATGGAATTATCATGCTTGGGACTCTCTGCTCCTGTACTCAATTCTTACCAGATTTACAAGGCATCAGTGATGCTACTCTGAATTAAGTACAAGAGAGCTTTGCTTCACTCTGCAGAACATGTCACTAATAGAAAATGAGAGGCTGCAAGTACCACAAAGCCTCACAGAGGAAAATGGAGACACTCCTTTCCTATGATCCTTTATAAATGGTCTCTTGAATTCTCAATCCAGCTCTGCCACTGACATTCCCAGACTATTCAAAGTCTGTCACAAAAAATTTTACAGACAATGAATGCACCCGTGGATGGAGAAGAGACATGCTGTGCTGCCTGCCACTGGCAGAGACTCCCCCTCCTAACACCATCCCTCAGTGTGACAGCAGCTCAGGAGGTGTGAATATCATGTCCCACCCAAGAAGTCAGGACAACTGTTTCAGCCTTTTTTGTTGGTTTTTTTTTTTGTTTGTTTGTTTTGTTTTTGGGGAGGGGGGGTTGTGTTTGTTTGGGGTTTTGTTTGTTTTGGTTTGGCTTTGGGGTTTTATTTTTTTGTTTGGTTTTGGGTTTTTTTTTTGTTTTGTTTTCCTAGGATTGCAAACATATTTGGATATTCAGAAAGTTCATTCTCTTACTGCTCAGACTGGTGCAGTGGCAGTGACTGGGCACGAGGATGCCTGACAGACCCTCAGAGGGCCAGCCAGGGTGCCTGTGTAACTTGCATTTACTGCCAAGTGTGTTCTACAGAGAGCACACAGGTCTGGAAACATCAAAATGTGTCACTGAAACTGATGCAGCACAATGTGAGCGTGTCACAGTGCTGGGAGCACATGGAGAGCTCCCAGCAGAGGCTCAGACACTGCCTGGGTGCCCAGGCTGCTGCAGGGCTGGCACCCCATGGAAAGGGCCCTGCTGCCAGCATCCTCCCAGGGCACAGCTCCCTGAGAAATGGCTGAAGTGACAGCCAGTACTTGGAGCTGCTCTCCAGACTGGCATTTAACAAGCTGTCAGGATGACTTAAAAATAGCACAGGATCTAACTGCAAAACAGAGTTCTGGTTTGCTTGTTCTGCTTTCCCTGCTGTGATTTTATCAGGAATTGGCCAGCTTAATTTAGCTTTGCTAGTTGCCAGGAAATAGCATCATTTTGTTTCAAATTTGCTTCTTGGCTGGGTTTTCCAAACTAACCCAGCCCTAATTGCCCCTCAGTGACAGGCTGCAGCAGTTTGCAGCAGAGCCTGGACCAGGAGAGCTGGGCCCTGTCCCTGCTCCCAGTGCTGAGGACACGGGGACACCAGGCAGCCCTTGTGGACCCTCGTGCTTCTGTGCCCGCATTTATAAAAACAAGTTCTAGTTTCTGCCTGTAAAAAAAAAGCTGGCAGTTTTATAAATGCTCAGAAGCAAAAATGCCTCATTGCAGTGTTACCTTGTGAAGGTGTAAGCTTTTGGGATGAGCTGGGAGGAGGTGTGAAATAAAGGAATATAAAGCACCTGAAGCACTAACTCTAGAGCTCAGACATCTTCACACTGGCTGTGACTTTGCATTGCTTGCAAGACTGAGATCCTCCTCCAGCTCAAGCAAGTGGTGTTTTGTCAGTTTGAAACTAATCCAGCCAAGGTAAAAATCAAGGTTTAACCAGCACAGATAAAATGAGAGTGATCATGCAGCTCTTCAAAAGGTAATCCATTACCTTGCTTAAAACTTAATATTCAGACAAAACAATAACATGCTTTTGAACAGGATTTAAGATTATTGAAAGTAGAGAGGTCATTTGGAAAATGTCACAGCCTTGGTGAGCAGATCTGGGGATGGCTGAAAGTACCCAGGGGCATATTAAAAGATTAAAAGATATTTAGAATTCATCAAAATATATTATGAGGATCTCTTGGATTTCTGGTTTATCTGTCTCTATCTTTCAGTTTGCCTTTTTTGCATCATATTTCAATGTCTTGAACCTGGCTTCCTCCTTCAGATACAAATGAAAACTATCCCCAAGGAATTCACAAAACTCTTCTAGTAAAGAAGAGATATCTCTACTATCTGTTTGCAGAAAGACTTCAACACAGCTAGTCCCTGGGTAGCTTCTCTTTTCAATTTCCTTTAGGTGTTCTGTTAGAAAAATACTTTCCAATATTTTTGAGGTCAGATTCTCTTCTAACAATCCTATTTTTATCTTGCTTTTATGAGACGCTGAAGAACATTGCCTGGTCATCATCCAGAACTGCATTTCTTTTCATGTATCAAATTCCATCTGTAACTGCTATCCAACTGCACCAAGACTATTCTTTAGCTAAGCAATCTAGAAATATTGCTTTTCCACCCATTTTCCTTTTCCAGTCTTTCCAGTTCTGTAGCACAGTCTTCCTTGGTAAAATCTAAAACTACCCCAGCCCTGGCTTATTTCTTGTCCCATCACACAGATTAAATTAGTCAAAGGCTCTTTTGCAATCAAAGAACGTGAACTTAAGTTGCTGAGCTGTTATGTAAGAAACCAAGCCTGACCTTATTTCCCAGAGAGCACTTCCTCCACCTCCCACCTTCACAGGTGTCTGGCTCCTCAGCAGGCACTTTAGGGACCCAGGACTTCCCAGACACTGGCAGTACCTGCCTACATTCCCAATTTCAAAGATAGGAACCAAACATGATCCTGCAGCTCTGTCTGGTTCTCTGAAATCTTACCTGCCTAAAATCCCCTAAGGTTCATGGATCCCACTCCAGGTAAACTTCTGCTGTCCCTCCTGCTCATGGTAACATACCTCAAACAGCAAACTTCTATTTGTTTTTGTAGATTTGAATAAATCCCTCCCCAAAACAATGCAAACTCTTCCTGTTTTTACTGAAAAAACAAATTAATTTACATATGCTTGGAGGATGCTGCTGCTTTTAGGAAGTGCCCCTTGTGCACACTGAAGAGGAAATTGGGAGTTGTCAGACATGAGTTTCTCTCTTCTTGTTATTCTCACATAACCCTCCCCAAAAGAAATAATCAGAAAGCAAAATTCTCCAAACTCCAAATATGGAGAAGAAATGTGGGCAAAAATAATTTTTAAAGGTTCCAAGAAACAGAATTTGCATATCTTAAATCTGTAGGCAGCCCTGCAAACTGTATTTCTTTCTCTTTTGAAAGCAACTTCTCTCTGCATTCACAATTCAGCCTAATAAATTTCACAGCAAGCCTGTGAAGTGCACAAATAACAGACCTCAATAAGTCACAGTAAGAACTCAGAGAGCCTAGGACAGAAAGAGGTCCCAAAGCTGCCTTGAAATACCTGATTTCTCAGGATAGTTATCCCCAGCATTGACACTGCCTCTTCCAATACTCCAAAGGCAGTCTATGTCTCAATTGCCTTCATTTTCCTCTGCAGCAATACCAGCCCTGCTCTGCAGGACTCAGCACCCCCTGCAAGAGCAGGGCTTGAGGTCAGTTCTGGCTGTCACAGCATCCTCACAGGCAGCCATGAGCAGGGACAGGAGCAGCCAGAGGCAGGGAGGCACCCCTCAGAAAACAGGCATTGGTCATCATCCAGAACTGTATTTCTTTTCATGTATCAAATTCCATCTGTAACTGTTATCCAACTGCACTAACCCCAACCCAACCCCAAGGCCATTGATGTGCATGGTTTGTGCTGTAACATGGGTTTGTGATCTTGTCACAGTAACATAACAAATACCTAAGAAGTAACACAAGGTATAAGAAAATGGTTGCAATAACTATTGAACTTTTTAGCTAAGATTTACATGAATACTTATCCCCTCTCAGTCTCTAGCAATTCCCCACTTAGCTGCAAGAGTGAAATACTTAGATATGCACATTATCTGATCCAGCTAAGTCAAAGAAAATGAACATAAATAAAAATATTTCAGGGATAAAATTATTTTTAGGAGATTCAAATAACTGGTTGTTCCTCTAGCAACACTGAGCATTGACAGGGATAAACCCAGGCAGGAGATTGCTTGGGTTTCCTGAAGAAAAGACCAGGACCTGCTGTCCACTTGGAATATTGCAGCAGCCTGGGTGTATCCACAGGTCCTCATCTTGTAATGCTAAGGACTGAGTGTGAGGGCATGGCAAGCTCTAGTAATGTTTTTGCTAGTGCTAGATTAGAGACTCCACTGGGGATACAGGTGAGAGCTGGGAAGCCAAGGAGAGGACACAGCAGCCCAGCAGGCAGCCCTGGAGCCAGCCAGAGGGAGCAGCCTTCAGGGACACCACGCCAGGAGCACACAAAGGCTTCAGTCTCCAAAGCTGTTTAAAAAGAACACAGAATCCTAAACAAGAACAACACAACTCTCCAGATACAAAACACAAATCTTCTGATTTCAAAACAAATCCTGCCTCCCCACCACCATGTCCTTGCAGAGTTGCCTCCTTTCCCCCTTTGCTTTCCACACACCTGCTGTGACTAACCCAGCTCACATTCCCTTTGGCTGCAGCAATCCCATTTCCCTTCTCCCACTGCCATCTGTGCCCCCAGCTCATGCCCTGTGTGTGTCTGCTCCTGGAGTTTGTCCCACCCCACTGCTCCAGAGGAGAGCACTCCTGCCATCCATCCATCCATCCATCCTAGGAAGTCTCTCTGGCCAGACCTCAGAGATCCACAAAGCAGTCCTGACATCACAAATGCTTGTCCTTGGAAAATTCAAAACAGAGGAACAAGAGCACCTCTCATGCTGTAAAGGACCAACACAGTGATAAGAAACCCACCAGCCTCTTGCTTTTCCTGTGATGTCAGCACTAGGTCAGTACACTGAGCATTTAGGAAAGAGCAGTAATAATCTTGAATAATGGCATGCAGGCAGAGAGACAGCTCAGAGGCAGCTTTGTGCAGGCAAGGTGTCCCACCAGGGAAACAACCAGGGCCCTGCCTCACAGGGAAATGCCAACCTGCACCTGCTGGGGAGTTTGCTCACCCTTCCTGCAGCTCCATTCCCACTCTTGCCCTGGGGCAGTCACAGCCCATCACCATCAAGGCGGTTGTGATAGCTCCAATGGCTAAACCACTTCTGGTTTACAGGATTGATGTTTTTACTTTCTCTATTTATCTGAAAAACTGTCAAGATCCTCCTTCATGTGACCAGCAAACTTTTAGGAACACATGCACACGTGTCATGTTGAAAATGTTTGGAACTACTGACTAATCTGCTTGAAACCTGATTACTTATTTGTACTTATCTAAAAAGGAGTTCAGGATTCTTATCACAATCTCATTTTCCCTACATCTCCTGGTGTTACTATTTTAGGTACAGAACTAAGAATGGGAAAACACGAAGAAAGAAATGAATATTCTTCCCAGAAAAAAACTGCTCTTTGAATTTTGTTCTGGGAACCAGCAGAAATCCAATCCTGTTGAGCTTTTTATCTGTCATTTTCCCTGGAAGGTATTATTAGCTCAATTAGCAGAGCTATCCATACTGAAATTTCTCCTTCTATCTATTCTTACTTTACAGCTCTTGAATGTAAAATTCAAGAGGCAGAACTTTGAGACACAATTTATGGCAAGTCTGAGAATCTTTCAGTCTTTTACCTCGTTACCATCCACTAAGCTGTGTATTTAACTCTATTCCAGGTTGTGGGAACAGAGCTGGTCTGCAGTCAGGCCACCCCACAGCAGAGCCCCTGTGGACATTCAGGCTCTCAGAGTGTCACTGCAAGGGCCTGGCAGCTCCTGTTGGGGACACAGGACCTGCACAGCTCAACTGGCCAGCATGGCCACCAGCTGTGGGACTGGGCAGGTGAGGCACCCACACAAGAGCACATGGGCACAGAGACCACTTTTAAAAACAAGTTAATGGTTTGATCAAATGTTAGTCCTGCCTTGCTGCAACAAAGTCACCTCAGGCCACAAGGCAGCCTTTCAGTGCTTCTATCATTGTTATTCTATTAACACACTCTATCTTCTATTCTGCCTGAAATAACATTGACTTATACCTTTCCTTAAGGGCAATTTTAGGATGTGAGTGAACTGCTCCCTCTGCAGTATCTGAAACAGAGCAAATGTCTTCTATCAAGTCTTCACCTCTTCAAGAAACACACACCTGCACTTGTGTGCATTCAGTGCTGTGCCTGGGAGGGATGCTCACAGTGTCTGCTTCAGCTGGGGACTCAAAGGGAAGCAAATTCCAGGGGCTGCCTGCCTGCTGTGGTTGGTGCTCAGCGGGAGCCAGGAGCGAGTGCCTGACATTTCCAAAGCTGTGCTTTGTGTCTGCAGAAACCAAGCACTCCTTACATCTTCCTGGGAGCCCAGCAGCTAAGTCAGAGAGCTGCCACACAGGAAAGAACAGCTTTCTCTTCTCAATCCCCCTTTCCCTCCAGATCCATTCTCTCATTACTGTGTACCCTGTGCAGAACAGGAGATCAAAGGATGCAACCCAAGCTCTCCCAGCCCTAGGGTAGCCCTAAAAACACAACCCCTACAAGAAGGAGACTTTGAGAATGAGCTTCCAGGAGAATTTCAAATGCAGTTAATAGGGTTGTTCAACCTTCTGAAAGGGCAAAAATACTAATAAAGGAGTGAAAAGAGATGAATTGTATGAGTCAATGTGATCTGTGCAGAATACATGTAATACTTTTGCAGAAGGCAATGCAAGTAAATGTTGTCTTATATATTACAACAGTTCTATTATCATTATATGTTGTCTTATATATCAAGAGTTCTGTTGTCATTATAGTGCAAGGATTCCATAGCACCAGAGTTTCATACCTCCTCACAGGCAACTCCTCTAAGCACTGACTGTTCTTGGTCCTTGCAGCAGCCATCTGACTTCTCCAACTCCTCTGATTCCAGTTCCCACCAATCCACTCGTTTGTACCACTAGTTCTTATTTGCTATAGGTGTGGCCTGTTATCATCCAGCCTGCTCCTAATCTTTAGTAATAGGATCCAGCTGCAACTCGTTGGGGGATAAGATTACATTCTACATGACCCATACTGGGTCCTCCTAAAATAAAGGGGAAGCATTCAGTACTTTGGTGTCATTGTCAGCATTGTTACCATCACAGGATAGTGCTCCAGCAGGATCTGTAAATTTGTCTGTAGAATAAAGAGGTGTTTCAAATATTACAACTGTATATGCAAACACCATACTTTCAACAACACAAATTAGGTGTTCATTTTTGTACCTCTAATAAAGTCCAGTGCAAAATATGTCAAAAGCATTCCTTTATCTGAAGTAAAAAAATCCTTTATTGGTAGACTGACAATCACTGCTGTTTCTGTAAACTGTGAATCAACTTCCCACACCTTAAATCAGCAAATTACTGTATTATTTCTCTTGTGCTTGTCATTCAGAGCACCTCACCTCGAGAGGAAAGAAAGAATTTGTTTCTTTGACAGTGGCTGATAATGAGTATACTTGTAGAAAAGCATTTTATAAGGGTCAGCAGCCTGTTACAGAGGGATTCTTCTTTAGCTTTTCATCACAGAGCAAATGAAGAACATGCTTTTGCTGCTATTGAATCATATCCATTCTTGAAAATTACTGTGCTTCCTCAATTTACAGTGTGATTGAGACAGAGAAAGAAAAATATCAGGTCAGTCCTCACAGCATGTATCAACAAAATCAGTATTACAACAATACAGAAATTCTGAATATCATAAAGCACTAGAAAACATTTTGTTACCATGTCTCTCCCATTATTACCTGCCATGCTGGACTGTAATGGAGGTAGGGCAAGGCTTCAGAGCATAAATACATCAATCCATGAGGATCAGGCAATTTGTCTTGTATTATTCTAGCTGTACTGCAGCTTCCATAGGTTGGTCATGACTTTTTTTGAAAAGCAGGTATATACCTCTATAAAGGTAAGCAGGAATATTAGTCTTCTATTTCTTTTATATTAATTTCTTTTGTGTTAACCAACATTTGTGGAAAGTCTCTCATTAAACCATAATTCTGCACTGAAATAGGATTAGTATTTTTTCTACTCTGAATCTACTGATGCTCCTATCAGTACTTTGACATTCAGAATTGAATTTCTGCTTCTGAACCACATTTCGGAAGGTTATTTTTGCCAGCAATTTATGTTGTATTATTCTTATTAAGAAATAGGCTTAAAAAGAGAGCAATATCAAAGGCTTTTGGTTTTCAAAAGCTGAAGAGCTGATGGGAACAGAGGGAGCCCCATTTCTAACCCAGAACCACAAGCCTAAATTGGCACAGGGTGTTAGCAAAACAAAACAATTCAGAAGAACAGAAATTAGAGTACGTAACAGAAAGAATTGATTAATCCTATTGATTCAGAGCAGCACTATCTGCATTTAACACCACCTAGAAATAAGACTCTTCCTAGTTTAGAATTTACATGTCTAATAGAAATACCACTACATTAAGGACAATGCACACTGGGAAACAGAACCACCAGCCCCATCTCCAAACAGTACAAGAAACTTTCCAGCTGGAGACCTAAGACAGTTGAGACCACACACCTGAGCAGCTTTTCATGATACAGAAGAATAATAACTTTATATGTTATCTGATATCAGATGATCAGCTGATCTTTAGAGTCTTTTCCAAGGGTCATTTCTTTCACAACACCTCTGAGACAGACACATCTCCAAGGCAACTTTCTAACTCTAGATAATAATCGTTATGTGTGTACAAACAGTGGACATTTAGTGCAGATAAGGACAGAACAAGCTCAGGGTTTGGTCCAAAGTTGCCTGGAGAAAAGGGCTAATGGGATTCCAGGTGACTAAATTGATTTTAAGCTACTCTCACATTCAGATCATTGTCCCATGGGCCGTTTCCTCAGTCACTGCAGTTCATGGCCTAGGATATTTAAACTGCCATTCACATTAAAATGTCAGACTGTGAATGTAGGGGCAAGACAGAACCAGAGATTTGTCTCCAGTATCTCTGCTGCACAAGCTGTAACCTCTGGCAACTGGGCAGAGCTGGGACCCAGGAGTAGCAATGGCTGAGTCACTGTTAACTGAGATAAACTATACCCAGAATCATGACTGGTGGAAAGTGAGGATCTTGAGGATAGAGATATCAAAATTTAAGATAACAGGTATTTAAAGAAATAGAACTAAAACTGCAGCATCAATTCTCCACTAAATCTCCTGCTGTAAATAAAAATCAATGACAATCTTGTCTCTAACTTTTTAGGATGTGTTCAACAGATATATTTCAAAGACTGAAAGCTAATGGAGCCTGGAATATGAGTTTCATCCTTAAAACAATATGTAACACAATTATGCATAATGTTCTACTGTGTTACAAATTTACAGGAGAAAATTGACTTCTGTGTAATTGCTTATTTGACATTAGTGTCTGTGTAACTGAAACCCACAGCTTGTCAGATATTTTGTGCCTTTCCACCTGTGAAACATTAGAATTAGCCTGACTTTCCCAGTCAAATCTAGCCCAAGTGAAATGGCCCTTCTGATCTTCATGGCTTTAGGTATTGTTTGAAGCCACCCACAGTCACCTACACTGTCACCATGAGAAGTAAATGGCCTTCTCAAGGACATGAGGCACAAACAGTACACCAAATCCAGAAAAGAGAGAAACATTTCTCATGTTTCTCAGCATTTCCTGTGCAGTAGAGGAAACCTGATTACAAGCAGCAGTATTTACCCAGCTCTAAGGTAAATAAAGGTTAAGAGAGTCCCCCTTCTAGGACACAAGGTCATCACTCACACATGGGTGATCAGTATCCATCCCCCTCTGCACAGGATTTCCTCTCCTACACATTCTACTTTCATTACATTGGAGATTATTGGGATCCAGAGAGCACAAAGAACCTGCAACAATCCCATGCTAGGCAGAAACTTGAAGCAAGCTAAAAGAGCACCCTTGGCCAGCAATTAACTCCTTCTCACCAAAGGATCTACTTTAAAAAAAAGTTGAGTTGAAGGTCAAATAGACTGGTAAAGTTTATTACCAAACAAACTGGTAAGTTTAGCTACAGTCAAAGGTGAGCATCCTCTGCACTTACTACAATTTTCCCTCCCAGTAACAGGTCTTATAGCCAAGAGACTCCAGGCATTGCTGTATGAGCACACTATGACACCAAAATAATCAGGCTTTAAGATTCTGAATTCTCACTTGAATGCACTGCTACACTGGTAAGGGATTTCTGTTTTAAATTAACAACAAGGACAATATGAATAAAGATGATTTTGAATTCATAAAGATGAATTTACTTGGATTAAAGGAACGGGCATGCAAACATCTGACACAGCTAAGCTTACATTATCTGGCAGCAAAAACAAAGGCAACACCACAAAATCACTAGAAACTAGGTTAAAAAAAGACAGTGTGAAAAGAAGATTGAAAAAGGTGAAAACCAACAGCAGTGAAGGTTAAAACCCAATCCACATACTCTGCCTTTTCATACACATAATTCACTGCAAAGAAAAAAACATTATCTCCCACCAGTGGAATGGCTCATTGCCCCAAGGAAATACAAAACAATTACTGTTACAGAATAGAAAAAGACCACAGGATATGGGGAGAATTACCGTCATCGTCTGTCCCCCCCACAAAAAAAACCACCCAAAAAACAAAATACAAGAACAACCTTACTGCATATAAATGAAAGAAAACACATAGCAAAATGACATCACAAAACCCAGGGTGAAGTTGTGTAATACAAACACAAACTGAGTTCTCCCAAAAACAATGGGAATATTCTTCCCAGATTAAATTTTGCCCACTCAAGCAATCAGCCCATGCAAAAATCCCAGGAACATCTCATGAAGCTCTACCTGTGTCTCACACAAAAGAAAATAATTTCATAATGCATGGCAACAAAGGAAGAACTGATCCTGATTTTTCATTGTTATTATAAATTAGGAACCATTTTACAGCACCCAGACAGAAACTCTGCAGATGTAAAATGAAGTTTAGGCTCAAGAGGAAACATTGGCTCCCTATTTTGGAATCCTCCTGCAGCAGAAGGTCTTTTGTTATTGACTCAAGGAAGGAAAACACAAACAGCAAATCACTTTTGACCACGTTTTCAGTTTATGATTAACATAAAACAATTTCCACACCTTTTTTTTTTTTTTTTTCATTGCTATTTTGGTGCTTATAGCACTTCCATCACTGATCTAACATCATGGAATGAATATTTTAAAGAAAAAACAACACAAGTGGCAGGACAAAGTTTGTTTCTGAGGCAAGCTGCCATCCCTCAGAAGACAGCTGAGTCACAGAGTGTATAAATAACTCTGTCAGGAGAATAACTTAGCCTGACTGTGAAACCACTCAGCAGAGCCAGAAAGGTGGGACACAGCAGGTGTTAGCAGGGCTCAGCCGTTCCCTTTCTCCCCACACCATTTGCAACAGCTTTTGCCTCTTTCCAGCAGCATGAAGGCAGACAAGAATGTTTGTTCCCAAGTGGAGGCATCAGGTTTTGTGAGAATTCATTAAGTCTGACAATTCACAAATCTTAACAGTGCTGGGAGGTCACTGGAGCGACCATGTGTCAATTAGATGTGAAAAGGAAGGGAGCCACACACAAACCTGATGAGGAGAAGTGGAGGGTCACATCCCACCCAGCAGGAATTCCCTGCTCTCAGACACAACACACCCTTCACCTGCCCCACCCTGAGTACCCAGAGCACACTGAGATGGAACTCAAGGTCATTGGAACAGGGGCAGCAGAGAGGCAGGGATTCTCTGGGCCACTCTCATGGAAGCACATAGAAACATTTGCCTGCATCAAGTATTGCTTTGGGGAGCAGGCTTCTTTTAAATTAACAAAGCTTATACAAGAGTTTTGTGTATTAAACCATTTTTAACTTATGACCTCAGCACTTTATATAAAAATTAAGATGTAAATACACACATTCTTCAGCTAAGACTTTTCTTGTACCTTAATCCTTTCTTCTTTACATACAGATGTAACAAAAAAGCCAGTCCCTAGAACTGTATTTAGTCAAACCCTTCTGGTACAAAGTCTAGGGAAATCCACTTCATTGCTGAGGCAGTCACACCACTTCCAACATTAACACAATATTGTCTCATCTGCTGGCATGCTCAAGAACTCAAGGCTGGATGAAGATCACAATACTTTATATAACTTCATAAAAATATGCAACATAAGGCACTAAAGCACCACTTTACAAACTGTTTGCTCTTCTGCTCTTATGTTCCTTCAAGTCCATTTGTCTCTCAGAAATTCTGAAAAAAGCTCCCAATCTAAATGCAAAGTTATGCCATGGATTCTGACAGGTAAAATATGAGGAGTCCTTTGAGTCCCATCCCGAAGGCTGTGTGCAGTCACCATTTCCACTGACTTCAGGGAGAAGTCTGATGGAAATATGAGCCTAAAAAGAAATGTAAAGATCCCAAATAAAGATGCGACTCTGGATGTACTTTTGCTCTAAAGACATGTCTTGAATGACTTGTACTTCCTTAAGAGAAGAAACCAATTCCTTGGTTCCTGGGCTGCCAATTTTTGTTCCAAATCGTGCGATGCAATATGAACAGCTGGAAACATCAAAACATGTTTTACTCTCCATCTGTAATCTGCCCTCCTTTGTAAACACCATTACAGACTTGAATCCTCAGCTATACCAATTTCTTATTTTTAGCTGGAGTAAATGTAGACATTAGCATAATTCATAGCCAAATATTATTGTATTTCATTATCTTTTAACACAGGCAACAGCTAAGGTCAAGTCATGCATAGCCCAATGTCCTGTCTCAAAAACAAAGCTTTCTCTGTGTAGTAATGCTTATTATTCTTTTTTATCCAGTCCTTTGCCTTCCTCTATCCTCTCCATCTATGCTGCAGATATTTTTGTATTTTCTACTTTATTTTTACACTCATCTTACATCTGTGCCATTCATGACCTCAGGTAAGTATCACAAAAATGATACTGAAGACCTCCACACTGCTGACATTTTCTTGCTCTTTGATTTCTATAGAAAGAAAAACTGGGCTTCTACCTACTGTCATTGCATTATCATAACACAGCAAAACGTTTCAGGCTTGAACTGAAAAATTAACTTCTCTCCTGTGTCTTAGGAGTAATTGGTGCCCTGGTGACAATCTGAATGCAGAGAGGGGCAGGCTGTGCTGCTAAAGCTGCTCCCTGGCTGTGGGACTGGGAGGTTCCTCGCTGCCAGGCTCCAGCCAGCAGGCATGATCCCATTGCTGCATCCCACCAGGAGAGCAGGAAGGCTGTAGCACAATGCAGTTTTCACATTTATCTCCCTTTCACAGATGCCCAACATCCATGAATACAAATGAAGGGATACGATGAAAATAAGTTTGTTTGTCATTGAGAGTCAACTGTGAATGACTAACAATCAATGAATAACCCAGTGGGTGTTTGATTGCATGGCCTGCATGTTAGGTTTTTGAAGACTAACCTCTCAAAGCATATTTCCATCCTCTTGGCTCCCTATGAGAGGATAAACTTTTCAAAGAAGGCACTGTCTCCTGCAGTATTTGTTTGTACAGTGCCCTAGCACAATGGGGCTCTGTTCTCCAAGCAGTTCTTAATGAGAAGTTCAACACCCATTTCCTTTTACAATCACACAATAAACAGTTTGTGTTTAGTCTTCTACTTTCAAGGTAGGCAAAAGCTTTATTGATCAGATCCCCTGTTTGTTAGTTAGTTGTTCACCTCAGCAAGAATCCTCTTTCTAGGTAAGAGAGGAGAAAGAAATTGTTTTCCTCAGCAGCTGCATTCTTGCTTGTGTTCACTTCCACAAATAATTTCAGCTAAAGACTGCTTTCCTTTTTCCTCCAAGATAGGCATTTGTTGAAATTCAATTTGAGAGATGAGTTGAGCAGAAGTGAAATTTTTAGAGAGCACTTCAGCTGTGAATACTGGTCTCTGCTTTGCACCTTTGAAGACATCTTCCTGAGCTACTCAGGATTCCAAACTGAACTGTTAGAAGCAAGATGTTGTTCTAAAGAGTGAGCAAGTCTGCAGCACCTTTGTGTCTCTTTAGATGAAGCATTCTTAGGCAGTTGACTCCCAGATGCACCCATACTGCATTTTGTCTCATCAGTTCTTGCTAACAAAGAAAAAGTGACTTAAGCCCTGCTTGTGCTTCTAGGCTTGGAGAACTGGTTTTGTGTAACAACCCCCCCCAGGAGCAGCTCCACTGCAGCAGCAAACACACACAGAGAGCCAAGCTCCAGCAGTGCCCACCTTTCTTCTGCCCCCAGGAGGAATGGCAATTCTCCCCAGCAGGACTGGAAGAAGCTTTGCCAGGGCAAACCTGTAAATCTGCCTCCTCTTCTGCCCTTTGTGCTCCCCCATCATTTTTTTACTGATAACTGGTGTGGCCACTTTCATTTCATTGTTCTGCCTCATAATGGTTTAGTGCCATTTGGTGTTGGAAGGCAGATTAAAATCTTTAATTTTAAAGTGTATAGGAGGGTGTACCACCCTGCTATAAAACTGAGCATTTTTTTATCAGTAACACAAATGATGTAAAGCAGTAGAGGAATCTGCAAGACTAAGACTAATAAACTCTGGGTTTGTACCCTTTTTTGGACATATTACTGCTATCAGGAAATCCTGATAAATAGGAAAGAAATTCCCAATATTCATTGATAAATGTGTAAACTGAGGAACAAACCTGAGAATATTAATTTTACAGAATACAATAATGTTAACTGCCATGAACATGTGAAAGGTGGGGATGATGAATTTCCAGAAATGCTATCTGGTCACTTTTGCAAGTTTGAAAGCTTAGAAAGATTAGTAAATATAACTGGCTTACATGGCTAAAGGTGTTGCTACCAGTGCCAACTGGTAATATAAAGGATAAACTACTTGTTCTAAATGTAACAGAGCCTTTGGAAAGGAAAAGGGGTTGAAAAACATCTAAACATTAAGGGAAAGGAGGAAGGCCAAAGGGTAAAGAAAAAAAGAGAGGATGTTCTCTATTTTGGTTTTGCCTTACACTGACTGTAGTGTTTTTCTTAAGCCAAACCCCTTGCCAGTCTACCTCAAGAACAACATGAATGAGGCTTTTCAAGCTATGACAACTCACTGAAGTTGTACCTTTTACAGATGAGCATCCATGGAAATTCCTCCTGGTGCCCACTGTTACACTTTGCACTGGACCCTGTAGGATAGCATTGCCCCAGATATGTCATGGTGAATTAGGACATCAGGAGAGAGTAATGAGATCCATGAAACCAGCATAACAGAGATAGAAATAGTCCCTTGATAAAGGCAACCTTCACTTCTTATCTGCTTTAGACTCACTGTCAAGCTGAGACAGCTCACAAAAGTATCAATCTAGAGTCACCTGTAAGGGTAGTTTTCATACAATGGGCAGCTGGTCTGCTCCCAGTGAGTCTGAGCCCACCGATTTATTTCATGAGCAATCAAACATTAATGGGTTTCTGTTTTAACCTGTTCAGAGCAGAAATGGTGACTGAAAGAGATTAAATTGCATTCTATCATGGTTCTGCACAGTCAACGAGGTCCTTTCATCTTGCAATCACTTTTTTTTCCTTTGTGGTAAAAGGAAAGTTGGGATCTGTAAAAACTTCAAACACATTGCATTCTCCAAGCAGGAACTTCCCTGTCAATTTATCATAGATTTCAGCCTCTTGATCTTTTCTTTGTGTCTCGTCACAAGACCCAATGCCCAGAAAGACTTTTCTTAAAGGGCCCACCTATAAAAACAAGCAAGGGGATTTTATTTCATACCTTAAAATTATAAATGCATTATTTATAGAATCATTAATTATATATTTTGGCTTTATAACCAAGATTTGAAGAAAAGCACAATATTTGAACGTACATAATTGCTATCACAGCATACAATCACATTTTTATTAAGCACAGACCCCATTTCCTCCTTGTATGAATATTTTATTCTGAATACGTGTTCCAGTTATTTGGCAATATCTCCTTTTCCATTTCAGCCCTTATTTTGAAAGAAGGAAACTCAGATGTGAAGATTTCCTACTGATATAATCTAGTTCTACTTCTAAATCAAAATAAATTGGGAGTGCAATGTCTTTAAAAAAGCCCAAATGCAGCCAACTCTCTCCAAGCCTCGGACCCACAGGCCAGGGGAACTGCAGGCACTTCAGGCCATGGATGCATCTCTCTAAGTCCCAGGGCAGGATCTGCCTTGCCATGGTTTGCACAGAATATTCACATTGCTGAAGGGTTTTGCATGGCAGTGAGTTGAGCTGCAGCCCTTCAGAGAGCTCTCTGTGTTTGTGGGCATGTGCATAATTCTCTCAGAACAGAAGAAGAGAAGGAACCTCTCGGGTTTTCAGCCACCTTAAGGAAACTGCACTATTTTCTAAGTGAAGGCTTGATCCAAGACTCCATGGAGATTTAGCAAAATCTAAAGCAGGCCAAGCAATGCAGATGTACCAGAAGGAAGATTATAAACTTTTGTGGACATGTGTCCCACTGTTTTACCCTGGTGTGCTACGATGTGCCCCAGGAGCTGCGGGAGCCCTGGCCCAAAGCCTGGCAGGGGAGGGTGAGCTGGGGGAGCCAGGGCACAGGAGAGGCAGCAGATCTGCAGGGCCAAGGGGCCATGATTCACCCCAGCCTCACAAACCTCTTTGTTCTGTGACAAAAGGCAGCTCTTGTACATTAAATGCACTGATGAGTGACAGTGTAGGACAGGTTTCCTCCACATAAAATTAGGGTCTTGCATGAAAGAATCTTTGGATTATTTTTTTCCATTCATGGAATAATGAAGCTGTTTGATTCCCACAAACACACACACAGCTTCCAACTCAGACAAGTACAGCAGAAGTAGGAGATGATGACCTGTACTCTAATCTTGTCATCCATTCAGCAGTGACAAATATCTATAAAACCTTAAATTTCAGAACCACAGCTAAAAATCCAAGCTCAGCTGACACACTTTGAAGATGCAGATTCAGTACCCCGAGTTACCACCTGGCATTTAGGAGTGAAAACCTGATCTTCAGCCTTCCTGTTTCACCTCCCCACTGGTACAACAGGGAAGCCAGCAGATGCTGCACCAGCCCCAGCCTGCTCAAAGCAGGGCAGTGGAGCCAAAAGCAAAGCATGAGTACAGGTAACTACAGAAATCAGTTGTAACCAGCTGCTACATTAAGTAACTGAGAGCAAAGAATCTGATATTCTACTATTATTTTGCATTTCATTTCCCTAGGTATGACTACATTAATGGAAAAACTTTAAAGTTACTGAGACTGAGAAAACGGGATCTTTGACGTCTTTTATGCTTACTTCATTTGTAGTGTAGGTACTAAACCTCCTGCTTTAGAAACTGAAGACTGTTTCATTACTAAATGGCTGTGCATCATGGCCCTTACAAATCTCTATTAAACTGAGGATTAGGCAAGGGCTGGAACAGATAGACAGTATATTTTCATTCAATCTCCTTTAAAATAATGATGCATGCAACTTCATATCATTACTCTTTAATGGTCTTGAGCCTATTTAATAGCACAGTAATATTCCAAAAAGGAAAAAGGAATTATTTCCACATTTAATTTTCATCGCAAAAGTGAATGTGGTTCTTTCCATGGCAGATAAGCAGCTAAAGCTGCTTGGTACCTTAACTGGGATATGACTGCATTAGCTCTGCTACATTACAGCTGGGCTAATGAAACAGAGCAAAATGATTAGCTGCAGACTCCCTGGAGTATCTGGAAGTAACATTTGGCTTGTTTCTAGGGATGTCCATAGGGGCAATGGGATGTGCAGGTGACAGACCTGAATGGGATCAAGCTGGATCTGTGTGACCAGCCTGGCTCTCTGCCCCATGGTCCCTGGCACAGGTCCTGTGTGGGGCTGCACAGGGACTGGTATGGCCTGGCCAGGGCCCCTCTGGTGCAGCAGGAGCTGGGTACTGCCAAGGGATGAGTTACCCTACCAACACTTTGTTCTGCCCTTATTTACACTGCTGGAACTCTGCAAATGCTGTAGATCCACTCCTGCTGCACCTCTGCACAAAGGAGCTGACACTTGGGCTTCCCAGCTCCTGCATCAAGTGGAAATAAGTATTTTTTCCTTCTTTAAAAAAAAAAAATTATCACAATCCACTAGTTGTTACCTTGGAGAATCTCCTACTAGTTAACTTTAAAAATATAAGATTCAGATGAGGTTGTACAATTGAGAACACAAAGGGTATCTGAGTCAAGGCTCAAATCTTTATTTTAATGCAATAATGTCATTGATTTTTTCCCTCCTGAGGATGTTACTATATTCATATTTCAGCTTTAATTATCTTCTCCAGGATTGCTAGTGCCTCCACAAGATTCCTTCCAAGTTCTAATTATACCTACTGGATAGATTAGCCAGTGTTTGATAACCTTTTATAGCCAATTGACTTCAGCTTCATATGTACAAAAAAACCAAGCTGGAGAAGAAAGAGAAGTTGTATCAAATGACTAAAATCAAGTCACTGAAGCAGAGCAGCTCTACCCCTGCATTCCTATGCTGGTACATGAGCCTCACCAGAGAAAAAAAGTCTCATCGCCCAGGCAGCAGCAAAGAGCCTGCTTATAAACAGGACCCAAGAGATAGTACACAGATATTTAATATAAAGTTCTACTCTTTAACAGAAAAGTTGTCTGTTGACCAAAAATATAAGGTTATTTGCACTAGGGTTATTAATCTAGGGTAAGTGGCACTGTAATCTAAAATATTTAAAGGTATTCCTTGCCAGGCTGCACTAGTCCTTAAAATCTACATTGACTTTTCCCCAGGATTTTTCCCAAGGATAAAAGAACAAAAATGGCCATTTTATCAAATATATTATTTTCAACTATGAAATTCTAAAAAATCCACCTTTGAAGACATAAGACTGTAAATGTGGACAGAAACACATAAAACTAGGGAACTTCACTAGGTAAACACAGTGACGGGTAAAATAAAACATAACTTTCTCCTCATGCAGGAATAAAATCTGTGGGTTTTTTTTTTTTTTACCTTAACCATTAATTAATGAGGTTTCAACAGTATGAATGATTTACAGTGACATGCTCTGACAGGTTATACATGGTGAGTAATGCCTTGTCAGACGCCTCAGTATTTATATTGAGATGAATAGCACATAATGTGATGCACATGCTAACAATGAACATCAATATTTAGTACTCCCAGCAAAGCCTGCTGGTATGATAAATTTGGCCTTAGCTTCATATCTATCTGCAGACTTGCCTATCAGGTATTTATGTAAAGAAATATTTCCAGAGAACCCTTATCAAGTACAATTCCTTGGTTCCTGGGCTGCCAAATTTTGTTCCAAATCGTGCAATGCAATATGAACAGCTTTGGCAAGAACTTTTACTTCTCCTTGGAGCTGTGAGCTCCACTCACATCCCTTTACAAGGCCCTGAAGTCCATCAAGGCCAGCCAGGCTTGCTGATAAGAGCCCAACAAACACACAGCAACCAGCAAGGCTGCTGGGCACACAGACACCTCTTACATTTACACACTTTGCTCTCCATGGACTTGGCAGTCATGAAAGATCCCTTCCAACCCCAATAATGCTGTAATTTCCTTCAGGGAAAGCAATGACACAGCAAATGCAGTTCTGATAAAAGCCATGGAGAAGGAACCATAATGCCAAGCACCATCACACAAATCAATAGATCAAACATAGGCAACAGCTACATCCCTGTCCAAGCTCTTCCTGCAGTTTTGTAGCATTGTTTCCTGCCACCCAAGCCCCTTTCATCCTGTGATATGATGGTGCTATTCTCAGTGACTGGGCCCAAAACCTTACTGCTTTGTATGGTCTGAAGTAATCCTGTAAAGAATTCTTTGAAAGCCACTATTAGGATGATGTATGGCCTAATTTTGGTTGCTATAGTATTTAGAGTCAGACTTATGACTGGGGAAACAATCTCCCACTCACTTGAAATGCAGGAAAAGCTTTCAGTGCTGCAAGAAAAGGCTTTCTGGCTGAAAAGCCATATTTTAAAGTTTACAGCTCCTGCTTCTGGCTCAGCACTGCTACAGCAGCAAGGAGAGGAGAGCCAGCCTGGCAGGCCTGGGCAGGGCCCTGGCTGAGGCCACTCCAGAATTCTGCTGTAGCTGCTTTATGGGAGGAATGTAGCAGCAGTTTATTACCAGAAGTACCAAGCTGCCATTCGAATTTTTCTACAGTTTTAAAAGCAGCACGTTTTTATTAAGATAGAAATGACTGTGAGGAACCAAGTGCATTTTAACACAGGCAGTGAGATGGAATGCAAGAAGACTGAGCAGGCCTTTATGGCTGGCAATAGACACCATTGCTATCAGCCTTTTCTGTTGCCTTTCATCAAGTTTAATGTGCATAACCTTGGTGGCAGAACCTCATCTCACACTCTCTGGCCTTGGGGCCATATAAACAAATAAATCAAACTAAAGTCAAATCCCAAAGCAGACAGGAGAACCTCCTTTCCTCTCTTCATTCTACATATATCTGTTCATATGACAGAGGACCTCAAAGCACTGCTGAACATATGCACTGTACTCTATGAAAACCAATACTCATTTTACGAATGAACATAGGAAAGTCAAATTTAAAACCTTCCTCCAGTTCTGGATGCTTCAGCTCATCTATTTTAGCAGGATTTTACAAGTGCTAAGCACCAGTTTCAGAAGCAGCTTATACTTGTATTTAGCTTCACTGATGTTCAAACAGACCTTCAGGAGTCATGAACTAGCTTCTCAAGAATTAGAAAATCGCTTTAAAACATAATTTTCAAGGCAGGAAAAATGTCCTGTTATTAATAATGTACCTTAGATAAATCCAACCAAGCCAATCAGAATAACCTATCAATTTCTTGGATATGTGACAAACTCTTTTACATGCAACCACAACTCTCCAGTTGGGGTTGGCTTTTTTTAGGGGGGGAAGGATTTTTTTTTTTTTTTTTTAAGAAAAAACCCATAATTTAGTGCTTTTTCAGTGAAATCCTTATATGTTTCCTTCAGAATCCACAACACATTATCCAGAAGGTCTGTACTGACAGACTGGATGCTAAAAGACTTTTTTTTTTTTTTTGCCTCCTTGTTTTACTTTAGACATTTTCCCAGCAGTTCTAATCTGTAATAGAATATTAAGCTGTATCTCCTGTAGCTCTGTTGGTCACAGTTACTGATAAGATTTGATTCCTACTGTTCTTAAAATGCAAGGGACAGGCTTTGCCAGGGCATGCATGACCTTTCCAAAGCCATGGCCTGGTAGGAGCTGCATTGATTGCTCTGACCTGTCAATGGGCAAGAGCTGCAAAGCCAGCAGGAGAACACCTTCTGATGCCTGTAGTTAAATAACAGCACCTCAGGAGAGCACATACATGAAATATCTGAAGGCTGAAAGGTCACTCTCAATGAATCTCCCCTTTCTTGGGAGCAAGAGCTGCCATTTCCCAGCCGCTCCTCTGGCCAGGCAGGCCGTACCACAGCGGCCTGGGTCTGCAGGGCTCTAGGCCACTTCAGAAGAGGAAATATTTTCATAGATATGAGCTTTTCTCCATAATTTATCCAACTTGAAGCAACTCCAAATGTCTGGCAGAAATTTTTAAAAACCCCAAGGGGTGGAAATTCTTTAAACCAGCAGTAAGGCCCATTCGCCTTCTCACACAGGTTCACAGAGATCTCCCACTCTCCCTTCTGGGGCCAAGGGCCTCCAAACACCACCCACAGCAAGCAAAGCTTTTATCCCTTCAAACATCCCACAGTTAGAGCTTGAAAACTTCCCAAAACTTACCACCACAACACACTAGGAACCAAGGCATTTCTCCAAGTTTTTAACCTAGACATCTTGGTACACCCACAGGGCTCTCATCACACCACACTGCTCTGGCCTGCACTCGGCAGCCCCGAGCTCCTGCCCCGCTCCCCTCACCGCCAACTCCTGCAAATCCTCACGGCTCCATGCACCAAGTAACTCTTCATTGAGCAGAACCTAACTCTCAGGAAAAACAGGAGCTTTCACACATTTCAAGGGCCATAGCTTCTACCTTTGCCTCTTTCTTTTTGTTTTCTCCTGGTTTCCATGCTGCTCTTCCAGGTGCCTCCACACCTGTTCAAATGACAGGTAAAAATCAAATTCACAGCACACCTCTGTATGTACTCTTTGGACACTTCAGCTTACTTTTAGAGAAAGCACATTCAGAGTTTCCTGTTCTTAGTCCAAGTGAAGGGAGCTGGTATGGGTATCAGTCTCTAAGTCTGGTGTGGTGCTTTTTAGACTGTACACATCCATCAGCATAACAACAGGCACATCAAAGAGCTAAACAGTATTTTTTTTACCATGAGGTGTTTTGTTGCCAGTTTAAGGAGCATCTCAAAACTAGATCTTTTATTACAAACATCATGAGCTTGAAGTAACACAAGTGGTTTACCTTTTACCTTTTTTTTTTTCATTTCCTCAAATCTGCCATCTCTTGACACTTCCCTCCCTTGCTTAAAGGCTTTTCTAATCCAGAATGGCATAAGAAACAGAATACTGTAAAGTGCATACATTGAAGTCTGACTGGGTAATTTGGCAATAGTTTTGCAATAACTTTTTCCAAACCCAGTAGTACACTTTCTCAGTGTTCCAGTTAGTATATAAAAAATAATGCTTAAACTGTACAACTTCTATAAAAACCTAGAGCAGGCAATGCATTCCTTTACACAACCACACATTTCAAAAATGGGATTTTTATCACAGTATTTCATTTCCAGTCAATCGAGGTCTACATTCATAGATCATTTTGCACACACATTACTCAGCCACTGCTGCTTCTATCTCTAGTCTGGTAAATATTTTTTGCCTTGTGCAAAGGATATATGGGCAACACAGCCAAGATGAACTCTTGCATTAGTCTTGCAGCCCAGATGACAGTGACATACAGCAAGATATTAGAGCACTATGGTATCAGAAATGTACAGTAAGCCTGAGTAAAGGATGTAGCCTAGAGTTTTATAGCCTAAAACCCAGGAAAACAAAGATAAAAGGTACACTTCCACTGCAGCATATGGCCAAGTTTAGTCATTCAGAATAATATACCACATCAATTAAATTTAACCTATTGATTCATCATCTTCCTGGAGCCAGCCCAGGTGCCTGAGATGACAGCTTGGCCTATTTCATACAGTGCAATAGAGATCAATAAGGAGGTGCTATGGGGTAGTAGATGGTGCCCATGTGTCTAGCTAAGGAAAAAAAAAAAGTAACTTGGAGTTATCAAACTGTTTTACTGCTTCTAAATGGGCATCAGTATTCTATAATATAATCCAGTAGTAAAGCAATAGAGAAGTTTGGCTCTTGAAAGTGCTAAAAGGCTGCTGTGATTTTCTTAAGGGGCAGCAGGATATTGCTCCCAGCAAGTTCCCAGTTCTGGGAGCAGGCTGGTGTCAGTTTTATGGGCACACCAGAGGCAGCTGCAGAGCAGTGCATAACCAGTCTGTCATGAGCAAAGAACACTTTGTTTTTCTACACTGGTGGGAAATCTTCATTTCTCTTCACAGCTTAATCCACTGAAATCAGGCATATTTCAAAGAGAGTTCAGGTTAAGCCATTCTTTCTACAGCCCAGCAATGCTGCACATACAGCATTTATGCTTCCAGCCTTATCAGCATTCAAAGCCACATCAGTTTAGCTAACAGTGCTAACATTTTTAAACAGCTAATGAATTCTGAGCAAGGCCAGCACTACTTTAATTCAAATTTGCCTTATAGTGAGTTCTCTCAGCTCAGCAAAGAAGGCAGTTTAATGTGCAATTAAAGCTCTCTCTGCTATGTAAGCTGTTTCTATTATATCAAAAATCATAAATGAGAAGAATTAACACATTGGAGAGTCAGTGCAAGGTGATGAAGAAGAGGTAAGTTTATGCAAAATACAGACTGGATCCAAGTTTCAGTCGCCTTGAAGACTGTGGAAACACCAAACAGCTCATTTAACATTTTATTAGTCAATTTGCCAAAATGATACAGAAGGACCATAGAGCTTTAGCAGAGTTACTGCTGAAACCCCTTCATATGTGACCTATACTATTCTGTTCTTATTTGTAAATTTATATGAGATGTTGTAAACACATAGATAAATAACACAGAAACAGTCTTGTGATAGTAAGTAATCCACACAAATTCTATCAGAGCAATAAACTCTCTCAGAATTTTATCCTCAGGGCTCCAGATAACCTCATCCAGTGAGGAATTCAATAACTCCATCACTCAAGAACCAGAAAGCAGGGTGGTAACTGGGTTTGGAAGTAATGCAAGTGAAACTCTACAGATGCAGCTTTTCAAACTGAATTAATTTGATGAGAATAGAACACAGAGAACCATTTCAGGCTTATTTTTTGACATCTTTCAAAGTTAGAATACTTCCAAATTTATATGCTTGAAACCCTAGCAACTGCCTCAATTTTCTAATGTAATATCTTTGTGAGTAGAATCCTGGAAGACAAAAATTTATTAGCACATGGCAGTATTATTTAATCTAACTTGGTCTGCAGGCTCAAAACACTTAATCTAAATTCCTATGGAATTAACCATATTTAGTGTTACTATGACTGAATTTTAATAACCTGAAATTAAAGCTGGGCCAATTGGAGGAGGGAGGCATAAAAACTGAGCTACTCATTTTTTGCTTTCAAACACTTGCAAGTTCTTCATTTTTAACAAGTGAGAGAACTCCAGGCATGGCAGATATCATAATTTGGCAGGTATTCTATAAAATAAGATGAAGCTAAAAAATGAATACTTTTCTTTCTTCCAAATAACTTTCAATTAAAATATGAAAAAAATTTAAAAAGACCAAACAGATCAAGGCATGAAGAAACAGCACTGCTTTATGAAAGCTTAGTGGTTTAATTCCAAGTGCCCCATATTTTTTCCCAGCAGAAATATTTCAAGGCATTTGATGGTGTGATGGGCTTGTGTAGAAGTGGGAACATGGAAAAATTTCAAATAGGTGGCTCACAGCAACACACTGGGAAGATGAACTGGAGAGAAAGGCTGAAGAGAGGGAGGGATCTCATAGAAGAGGAGGAGACAGGGTAGGAGGGTCACACTGACAGCCTGGGTCAGTGTTCAGTGGAAGAGAGGGAAGAAGTCAAGGAAGAGCTGAATCCAGAGCAGGATGATCTCAAAGAAACTCCCTCAAAAGTTATCTCAGCAAGTGCACAGGGTAACTCAGGTATGCCAGAAGACTCTTCCATTTCAAAATTACCTTGCACTTACAGGTACAGGTTAACTGGGACTGACACACTTTGTAAATCAGGACCAAGGGGAATACAGCTGTTCTGGCTGCTGTCATTGCTGCTGCTAAGGCTCCAACCACATCTGGGGAGAAAAACACATCTGGGAAAAATCATGGTTTTGGCATGTGATACTAACAGTAAAGTGTCACAAGTTTTCAGGGGTGTGTTGCCATGCTAAGATGCAGAATCAAACAAAACATTGTAACTTAGAGAAGCTGCATAACTTCAGGCATTTATCTTTGACAGGAATGGCATGTGGGAAGCACATCTCTCTTATTTATACAGAAAAATGCAGGCTTCTAAACTGAGAGGGTCTGCATCTCCACATCGACTCAGGCTGTCAAACATAACCACAATAAAAAGCACCATCCTATTTGGATTTCTTATTGATCCATGTTCTACCATGAATGGCATTATTTTCTTCCTTGACCTCAGTTCAGGGAACAATTTAGAAGCTTTTCAAAATCTGCTTTTCTATTATTCAGAGACAGATCTGAATTTATTGAACAAGAACTCTTATTACAAATCCTTTTTTTTTTTTCTGGATTATTTTTTTCTTTCCATCTTCCTTTTTTGTTCTCCTTCTCCTGTCCCAAGGTGGATGTGAACCTCAGGCTGCCTGAGTAGCTTTTAAACATTAAACAAAACACATCAGCTTGCCATGTCTGTCTCAGCAGAAAGTCAATATCCACTCCAGGAGCAATCAAGCACCCAAGCATAGAGGCTATAGCAAAAGGCTGTAAAAAATGTAGTAACAATGCCTGAAAGTGCTTTGAGTAAAGGTTTTCTTGTAAACCTGCAGTTGAAACCAACTTTATATAAGAAATAACAAAGGCTTTGATCAATCTGGTCTAAATTTTGATATTACAAACCCAATATGTGGCCAAGTGTAATTTTGAACCATGCAATGCACGAGGACTTTCTACCAAGTTTACTGGAATTCTAGTAATAAAGTTCTTGTATAAATTTTGCAATTCTATACCTTTGATGTGCAAAGAATTTTAGCTAACCTGCATCTCAGGATCTTTATTGCTTCTATAAATGCAAATAGTGAGGAAAATATTGATTTTCTAGCAGTTCAGCTTTGAAAATCTTTACCTAATAAACAAACTTATTTCACATATGTCACTGATCATGCACTGGATGACAAATGCTTTTTATCACTACCAATCTCAAGAAGAGTTTCAGTGAAGAAACACCTAAATCAAGAACAATACACACTATAATGATTTTTTTCCCCAGAACAACTCAAAAATAATGTAGTTAACCCAGCAAAGAGTTTAACCTTAATCCTATGGAAGTAGAAATGCTTTCTTTGTTGTGAAAAATCTGCATAAATAAAACAACTGAAGATTCTACAGACTTAAAAAATAAATTGCATATCATTAAATAGCCCAGCTAAGTGCTACATAATCTCACCTGTAAATAAGTAACCTTGAGAAACATTTCTGAATCTGGAGAATTGGGTGGTCACTGTCAAAGCCACATGCTGAGATGCAGAATGGACAGGAAATTGGTTCTATGCTTATCCAACTCTTGCCACCAAAGGATACAAGCACCTATGTTCTCAGGTACTTGCTGAGGTACAAGGAAGTGATTTAATTTCTATTTAATCAAATTTTGTTTCTTCAAAGGAAAAGGCCAAACTAATTCTACTGTAATTTATCCAATAATTCAGAGTTTTTAGAAGGCTTTCCATTCTCAGCCCTGCAGTGCTCCTGGCAAAATGATGGGGAAAAGAAAAGGAAGAACTCACAGGAAAGAAAAACCATTATGAAGAACTAGGATTTCCTGTGAGGGCTACTAAAGATTTTGTAACAGACTAGCACCTAACAAGGTAATAATTTCTGTATATGTAACAAAGGCCAAATCTACCATGACTTAGGAGCATTCTCAGCATTCCCTGCAGCTGAACCACGTGCAACCATGTCACACCATGAAATAAAACAAATGCTTGTAGAATGAGAGGCTTATGAGATCAAACAGAGAGCTACTTAAATTAAAATGGGGTGAAGTAGACACCTGATATGGGTAGGTACATCAGTGAACAAAACTGGTTTTCATTTTTTTAACAAAAAAATTAAGTCTTGACATTATAGAGCAGGATTCAATAAGAGTCAGAGACTGATCCTGGGAAACAGGAGTGGGAGGTGAAAACAGGACTTTTACCTGAAATACAATCAGAGTAGCAAGCATTCAGCTTTCCACTCGAAATTCAGAGAATAACTCTGCCTCAAATCTCTGAAGGTTTATTACATATCTAAAAAAGTACTCCCCAACACAGAGCATTACACTTGCTTTCAGAGAGAGCACTGCTTAATTTACAGCCTATTCAATAACAATGTAAAGGTTAGGATCTACATTCTTGCAAGACACCATTGAAAATCCACCTTTGTTCATTTTTAAGAGATGCCTTTTTTCTTTTTTCACCATTTATTCCGTGTCTGTTCTTTGTACAAAAAAAAAAAAAGTAGCATGTTTCAGTTTGATCAGTGGCTCATCCACCCCAGCTTTGCTTTACAGAATCTGCCCCCCAGGTTCTGAGCACAGGTGATCTCAAAGGGGAGCCAGGCAGAGCAAGGATTCATCAAGGGAGCTGATGAATCTGCCAAGTACCCTGGCCAGCTGAATGCCACCTCTAATGGAACTGTATCACCAAATGGGCAGATATGATCATGGCAAGAGGCATACTCTTATAAATCAACATTTTAAAAGATCACAGAATGAATTGAATACTCATCTGCCCATCAGCATCCCCAGTGCCACAAAACATATTTTTACTTGATAATGTTAATAGAAACATTCCCTTGAAGACTTTTCAAGCCCAAGATGATTGTGGAAAGTGCTGAAGGCCTGAGAAATACAAATCTCATTAAAATTGCAATTTTAGTTGTGAAGAAAGGTTCATTAATATGAGTTGGACTGTGAGTCAGCAATGCTGGCATCCTTGCTAACACAACAAGGTGGTCTCAGCTCAGGAGCCGTAAATGTGGGAGCAAACAGCACTAGCAGAACACTGGCTCTGGAGTGTAAAC
Organism: Agelaius tricolor; assembly: GCF_023055355.1. Lineage (NCBI taxonomy): Eukaryota > Metazoa > Chordata > Aves > Passeriformes > Icteridae > Agelaius > Agelaius tricolor. The sequence continues at coordinate 8,603,593 of NW_027269279.1, forward strand.
ATTTATCATCAAGAGAAACTGATCCTGCTCCTGGCTTCCTAGGCTTTAAGGCTTCTAATAGTTTGCAGCATTTGCACAAAAATACTGGGGAAAAAAATTCTACAATAATGGGTAATGTGTAAACTACAGAGTCAAAACATTTCAGACAAGGAAAGTCAAATCAAGGAAACACCAATTCCTCATGCTTACAGAATATGTAAATATTTTACACTTAGAAAAACATTTAAATACTCATAATTGCAATGGGTACTTATCCCCTGAGAGCTCAGTTGATTCAGGAACAGACACGTCAGCAAACATGCCTGTTCAAATGTAGCTTAAAAAAATAAGTGAGAAGAGTAGCTATCATGGAAACAACAGTACTTTACAACAAGTGCTGTGGAGACACTGATCAGCCCCCAAAAAAGCCACACCAAAAGAACAACTTCAGCACCTTAAATCAGGATTTACAAGCAGCCACAAGCCCCAAATTATCTACAAATTATGATTATCTGTCCCAGAATTACACAGCCGTCTTGCACACAAGCATGACTGTTCTGGAGCTCATGAGTTTTTTAAAGCCAAACTTCTGTCTTGGCAGCAGAATTTAATCTCTCTTATTTATGGTTCTCCCAATTCCCCAAACAATTAGGTGGCAGCAGAAAGAGGGAGGCACTGACAGAGGCTGATGTCTCTTCCCACGCCACAGCCATCGGGCACTCCTCCTTTCTGGCACTCCACAGTCAGGGTGGCATCACAAGGTCGTGATGATTTGTAGCACCAGAGGATTGCAGAAGCCTCAGGCAATTGTAAGAAGCCTTGGCTTCCTAGTAGAGCTCACTGAATTATTTCCAAATTTATTACTATGGCAAACAGCTGCCAAATAATCTCAGTGCCCACAGCCCAGAAAGGCAGAGAGGAGTGAATTAAGTTCAGAGGAAATGCAAAGTTTCTGCCTATACAAGATGTCACCATCACATCAACACAGGGTGATTTACTTTTTAGTGACCCAGCTGCATCCTTTCAGTACCTGATCATTCTGGAGGCCATGAGAAAGATGACATTTCTCCAATAACAGGTTAATTATAAACTTATGCAGTAGGAGACAAAATAGTGCAGTTATAGATCAAGATTCTCCCTAATACTTATTGAGAAGAAAAGAAAGGGTATTTCTGCAGCTTTAGTTAGCAGCGGCTAAATGGGTGCAAAAGGCAAAGGCCAAGTTAGAGACTGAGGGGCTGTATAACAGCAGTTATAGCACACCTGGAACACAAACACCCATTTTTAGTTCACATTTCCTCTTACCTCTGCTTACTCATCTCTAAAGCAGAACTGCAATTTCTTACAATCTTAGCTGATACATTTGGAGGACTTTGATATTTGAGAGACATGACATGGTACCAAGATGGGCTGTGGCTGTGATTGTGACTGAGGAATGGTTTGCCAAGTCAGGGAGTGGATGTGTCACCAGTGTGTATGCAGTGCAAACCAAAGTGACTTTCTGTCCTCACCCTCAGCTCATTTTCCTGCTGCTGGAAGAGCAAAGGGATGGTCCCACCTAGAGCCTTTGGAGAAGCCAGGGACTCAGTGGTGACCTCCAGGATTTTGGAGTTGGGGGTGTAAGGAACCCAAGGCGCACTAAGACCCCACTGAAACAGAGATATTAGCAGCACATGAAGGGGTTGGAGAGGAGAGGAGGCTGCTGTGATGGAACATGCAGGAACAAAGATCTTAGGGAACAGGCACTAGCTATTCCCAAAGGATTAACTACAGCAGAGCCACAGTGACAAGCAAGGAGCCAGGCATGGTAAAGATGATAGAGGGAAAATTTCCAAGGTCTAGTGAACATGGTAATATTAACTTCTAAATTTTCCTGAGGTAATATTAATTTCTAAATGTTCAGAAAAAGCAATTCTAATTTTTTTAGACTTCTTAAGAAATCCACACTTGAATGCAAGTGATAGAAAACTGATAGTAATCAATTGTTTTCTACAGCAGTTGGGAATGGAGCAACAAAAAAGCATTTAACTCATGGATAAAGACAGAGCTACAGTCAGCCTGCAAACCACACCTGAGTAATTTTTGAGGAGGGAAATCACTCAAACCTTAATCACAATTCATGCTGAAATTTCTAAATTTCTGAGAGCTGAGTTTTGTGGCTGTCTCAGCACACACCTAAGGCATCATAAAACCTGCAAGAATCAGCAGTAAATAAACGTATAAATAGTTGTTTGACATAAAGGTTTAAAATTCTTTTCAAGCATTCAGCCCTTGGATGGAGGAGGCCAACATCTGAAAAGACTGGAATATATAAAAGAAAAGCAGAATTAAACATCAAATTGCAGAACATTTTTAGGCAGTACTACATTTTTCCTTCCAAAAGGTCCTGAAAAAGGGAAGCCTGTTCCCATCTTGATTCTTTGGGCCTGGTTCACAACACCACCACACTTCTTTTACTGTGATCAGGTAGGATTAAGGACCTCATGTGAAAGCAGCCTTAATAAGGACCTCTCCTCTGAGCAATTTATCCATCTATGTTCTCAAATGTAAGTCATAATATTTAATACCTCATTCCCACATAATACCTGTGAAAAGAGATGAAAATAAACATCACAGAAGTGGAAAGTCTTATTTCTATGGCAGCACTGATGGTACTAGAGAGATAATGGTAACATCATTCTCCTCTGCAAGGCCACTCACCAGTTTAGGTGCTATCAAGGAAAAACAAAGGAAACCAGAAGGAATCCAGTTCCTAAGCAACGCTGTATTTCTGTACCCCACTCAGGCTCTGGCAGAGGTTTATCTTGCTCCAGGCTCTGAAACAGGACACAAAAGGTCTGTGGGACTGTCTGGGATGCACAGTCCAGCTTCCAATGGCACCTTATTAAATCACACTCTTCTTAGGCTGTTATTACTAACCTGTATGATGAAAATCATTTCTTTTCCTCTTTTCAGGCCTTTGTGTTTCTCATTTATCTACCCAATAGAGCCATCAGAGCAGCGATCAGACCTTTCCGTGGCTGCACAATGCCAGGCAACAGGAAGCCCTGAATTCAGAGGGAGCATCTCTGATGTGACTGCAATGCAAAACATAGCAGTACCAAACAGCCTGGACAAAAACCCAAATTTTCCTCCTGCCAGTTGCTGCATTTGGTGTTTGTTTCTCTGAACACTTCACCTGCAGCAAACAGAGCTTCTCCTGCAACCAGAATCAGGCTAAATGGCAGCACTGCCACAGACCAAGAACATGCACAGGGCTGTGAGGTGAGGAGTCTGCATGTGCACAGGAGAACCACCCAATGCACCCTGGCTAGAAACTGCTGGCCTCCTGTCAGCCCCTCGTGCATGACAGTGTACCAGGACCTGTGGAAACAAGAATACCTGCCATGTGCTCAGGAAGATGTGGCACAACTAAAAGCATCCAGGTAAGGAGGGGGCAAAACAAATCACCTTTTCGTAGTTATCACTATTTCTTACACCAGCCACAAAGCAGTGGCATAGACCACCCAAACATCACTGTTACAGGACAACAAACAAAAAAAAAATTGTTTTTCCCTAGCACACAGACACACACAAAATATATCCTCTGATTGCATAAAGCTCCATAGGCAATTTTGTAGAAGGATTATTTTGTCTTCATGCAGTTGCCTAGTGATAATATTTGTCCATCTGTTGTAAGGCATATTTCCATATCCAAAGGCACAGTACACATTGCCATGTGCTAGAAGGGATGCAGGATTCTTGCCTTGCAAATCAGCCCATTGATCATGATGAAAAATGGCAAAATGCCAATAGTTTATGCACTGAGACATCTCAAGGATTCACAGCTGAATAGCTATTTAAATTATAAACCTACCCTACTTCAAGTCATATTTAGAGCTAAGTATCACCAGACTAACAACTTTTTCAGCAGTAAAATGTTCTTTATAAGTAATAAGCAATGTAAATTTTTGCAAGCTGAAGCATAAAGCCATAACTATACAAATAATCACTACATATAAAGGTAGAACTTTTGACCTCAGCACAGTTGTTTCACTCAGAGGAATACTTCTATTTATGAAAGGTGTATTTGTTCAGGCCCCACTTCTTCTAATAATGTGAGGTTGATTTGAATGATTTCTTTTATTCCTAAAATTGGTATTCACATCTAAGCATTAGTGCACAAATTCCAAGTTGTTCCACTACATGACTTTAACAACAAGTAGAGAAAATGCTCTCCAAACAAAACCTCTCCTATATATCTTATGTTTCAACAGCAAAACCACCCATTACTAAATGGAAATTATCACCTTACTATTAATTTAACCTTTCACCAATTACAGCAATTGTACAGATGTCATTAGTGAGCCTGGGCTCACTCTGCTGAAAGCACACATGCTCCCTGAATCCCAGACAGATCACGCTTCAATTCTCATCCTGGTTTTCAGGAGTCCCACATACTCCTGGCTTTTTAAAACTACATCAACAAGACTGTAGTGTTCAGTTACAAATGATTAGCACCAAAGAAACACAGGTTTAACCTTTATGGAGATGTTTGCAGCATAAGCAAAGCACAGAACTGTCAGAGTTCACCACTAATGACTTTAACCCAGTCTAGAAGAGCCTTTCAAGAGGTAAAGCTAATTTAGATTAGATCCTAATTTAGGTCTGGGCCTCTCTTGTGAGCAGCTTGTGCCATATTGGTGCTCTTGTGATATGGGACTAGAATCAAAGAATTAAGGAGCAGCTACCTAATTAATTTCAGTTAGTGGTATTTAAAGACACACAGCTGTATACAAACCAGGTTTCCAGCACCAAGTGCAATAACATTTCATTCACAAAGCTACTGAGTGCCCATAGCGTGGCCCCACTGACAGGCACGTGGCTGGTGCCACAGCCCTGCCTTTGCCTATCTGAGCAGCACAGGAGGTCCCTTGTCCCCTCTCTAGCACAGGATGGAGCACATCCTGCACTCTGCCTGGATCACTGCTGCCAGGGAGCCATGTAGGACAGGCAAGAAACAACTGCAATGAAAGGTTCAAGATATGAAAAATGCAGTTTTCCAATATTTTCCTTCCAGAGCTCTGCAGCCCCTCTGCCCAGAGCAGGTCTCTGACACAGCCTCAGGTGGCTCAGCTCTCCCAGGGGACAACTTCCATGGCTCTCACTGGGCTGCCCACATGGAGAGCAAGGGGCTAAAGAACCCACGGCTATGGAGAGTCCCACTTAAGGGACATTTTTACATGGTCTTATCAAGAGTTCTATTATCATTATAGTGCAAGGATTTCATATCTCCAGAGCTTCATACCTTCTCAGTGTTTCTCATAGTCATCTCCTCTAAGCACTGACTGTTCCTGGTCCTCACAGTAACCATCTGACTCCAGAACTCACCAATCCACTCTTTTATACCACTTCTTCTTATTGGCTACAGGTGTGGCCTGTTAAGATCAGGCCTGCTCCTAATGTTTAGTAATTGGTCCAGCTGCAACTCGTTGGGGGATAAGATTACATTCTATACCATGCCTACAGTAAGACACCTTTGTGCAGCTGCTGCAGAGGGTTATCTGAAGCCCTTGATACCCCATGGGAACCCTCCTGTAAGAAGCTTCTCCCTCTTTTTGTACACAAGTCCTGCATTTACCTCAGTGGTGCTGCTCAGGACTGTGGGACATCCGTGTCCTAGCTGAGACAGTCACAATACAAAACAACACTCCATTTTCAGAAGGCTTCAAACCCCATTTTTATTCTAGCATGCGTGCTTTTCATACATTCTTAAAAAAACTCCTAAGTTTACACTTTACTCATTGGTCAGAAGAGACAAACAAAGCTTATTGGAATAGACACTTGCAGGTTTCTCTTATTTATCCTTCTTTCTTTCTTGGTTTCTATGTCAATGACCTTGGTAAGAAATTCTCTCAGGGGTAACCATGGATCCTCTTATCAAACTTCTCTCTGGCTCAGAGAAGTCACTGTAAGACCTCTCCCACACATCAGGGATGTGCTGCCAGCACTGGGCACTGACTCTAAGGGAATGAGCTTTGATGACAGGTGGTCTGGAAGAGGGGTCCTCACTATAGGAATGTGGCAGCAAACAAAAAGGATCTGCTTTATGTATGCTCAGCCTGGTGTTGGTTTTGAGCAATCAGTGAAAAAAATGGAGAGCTGGATGCTGAGTGTTGTTAAAATGCTATTCTGGGTCAAACTCCAAGGCCACCAACCCAACCTAAATTCTCCTCCAGTTTTTCCCTGACCTCCCCATTTCCAAGTCATAATTGTATCACCTTCTTTCCTGCACAGGAAATTAAAAGTACATAAAAATTATTACCTGTGCCGAAAGTTATCTGTACTTTTAATGCACTTTGAAGATACTATAAAAATGTGCAAGCCTTGTAAAGAGTGTGACACTGAAATCACAAGCAGGATCTCCACTGAAAATTGATACCAAGAGTTTGCTGCCTTTTTTGAAAAATTTCAACATAATGCTACCAACTCTTTTTTGCTTTACATAAAAATACCACTGCAGAAAGTCAGATCCCCTCTACCCCCTCAGAGGTGGCAAAATGTAAATGTTCAGAGGTATCTGGATCATTATTTTAAATGTCACCAAATCCAAACCTCAGCATTACAGGAGTTATTAGCTAAATCCATGTTCTGTACATGCCAAAACATTTGCTCTCTCATCAACCATTCTTTTCTATTTTGCTCTTAATTTATTAAGTTCTGAATTCACAGATGGCTTCAGTAAGTTTAGCTTACAGAGAAAGCAATACAGAAGAAAAACTACAGCAATGAAGAATGTTTAACAAATCACACTTAAGGAGATCTAACTTTTGAAAGAATGCAGTAAATCCCTCTCACCTGTCACATTCACATACAGATAATCATGAAAATCTGAGCTTATTTGAATAAACTGAGAACATAAATCTGATAATTTAAATCACTAAAGTATATTCGCTTTTGCTTTTACCAATTTAAAACAAGTAATTTGCAGACAAGATGTCTCCATTTATGGATGGATTGAATAAGGAGCAGAGAATCTGACCACACAGAGGAGAAATTAAATTCACCTAATACATGCTCTTATGAGAGGGGGGGAACAAGAACTATGAACTGCCAAAATATATGGCTTTATTGGAAACCTGCTCATCATGATGATTCCATTAAAATGGAATACCAATAAAAATGGCAGTGATGTTCTCTAATGAACCTGTGATAGCAGATTACAGGTCTGAGTGTGAAATTTTAGCCCAAGTGCCAAATGCTAGGCTGAATATTTTGTGTTTCCACAGCTCCAAGCAGTTTCTCCCCTCAGTGAATATTTCAGTGAATACAAGGGTAACATTTGAAGCAGTCACTTGCTCATATACTGCATCCCAGTGACCTGGAAATATCCTCCTGGGAGGGGTGATAAGGTTATAGCTCTGCATTTCTGCTCTCCTCTTTCAATTAAGGCTTTTAAGTCACCAAAATATGTTTTATATAAATGCAAATCAAGGATTTGTTACTGAGCTGCATTTGGTATTTATAAACTTCTGAGAGAGCAGGCAGTGAGGCTCGTGGTTTATTGCTGCTTTAAGCCCATTGTAATCTACAAAATATGATCAATTATTGTGGCAGCTCCGAGTATTTAAAGCAAAATCCATTTTTCTTTGTCAACCACTTTATGTGATATGAGATGTTAGACACACAGACTGAGTCATTTTCTCATTAGCCTAGCCAAGCATATACATCTTTCCCCATCCACTCCTTGAATTTATGTTATGAAAAGATACATATTTTGAAGCAAACCATTTTCTCTGCATGTTAAAAACAAAATGAAGTCGGAGACTGAGAAGGGGAGAAAGGGAACAGTCTGAAAGTAATCTGAATCCCAGAATACATTTAAAGGGAAGAACAATATATACCTCTACTGGAGATAAGCCATATTGAGCTTATCAAAAAGACAGCCCTTGGATGCCACAGTTCGCATGTGGCTTAAAGATAAAGAAACAATGCTGCTTTCTTCCACTCTCTAATCCTTCAAATGTGCAGCTTTAAAATATCCCATCATTTAAGGATGGATTTATGATCAGAAATCAGGTACATTTATTTTTTACGGCTAATTACATACAGAGTGATTAAGAAATCAGTATATTCTAGAGCTTTTGGAAAATAAGTAGTGAAGTTCTAGGACTATTTCTACAGTGCTGCTCACTGGGCTCATAGTCAGGATTACTGTACCCAACACAGCTTTGCTAAACTTCACCCAGAGAGTTGTGCTGCATTCTATTTATTCAAAATGAATATGGTTTTAATTTCATTAACTACAAAAATGGAGATAATCAATCAGGAATTACATTTGTAACAATTCAAAGAAAGCAAGGCTGTCTCAAAAAAACAAAAGTCTGAAATTCCAAATACCAGATTTCCAGCCTCTCCAACACCTGAGTAACTGAAACACACAACTCATCCCATTAAAGCCACAAGAAAGGTGTGTACTTGGCCAGGACCACAAGCTTTTAGACAAATTGATTTATGTGGACAGAGCTCACTCCTCTGCCCACAGCCTGAGTGAGACTGAGGAGGGAATTTTTCCATCGAGTCAGTCAATGGCCAGGTTTTCACTCTGGAAACACAGCACAGGTCTCTCAGCCTCACACAGTTTTACACTCAGTAAAACACAGCTGGGTTCTGAGGTTCCAGTCCAATCCTTCCTTCCCAAGCTGGAGCAGGACAGCCTGGCTGTGCCTTGGCCAAGCTGAGTGACACCAGCACCCTGCAAACTGCTGCAGGGAGAGGGGGGCTCTCTAAAACTCCCCTGCACTACAACATTCAGTCTTTTCTGTTCCACAAGACATATCCCCATGCAAAAATAATGCAAGATTCCATTCAGATGTCCTTTAAATTGTGTTTTAAGGAAACAATAGCTTGTTATTTTTGAACACGTCAGAAGCAATAGCAATTTTAAGGCACAAACTGTATAAGCAACAAATACTGATGCCTGCCTGAGCTGCTCTGTAATATTTTATCTGGAGATCTGCCATATTCTTTGTCTGAAATTCAGCTGAAGTTTGATGATCACAAGTAGAATGGCTGTAGTTGTGTCCCACACGTGTATTATCAGGAATAAAAGGACAAATTGTCAAGTGAATGGCACTGTTGCTACAAAGGTGGTATTTAAACAATTGGAGAACTTAGAAGTAAATAGAACGCAGCCAGCCAATTCCACATTGCTTCAAATGACATTTTCACAAAGCTCCATTTTCCAATTATTTCACATAACATGCTCTGCTTTATGGGATTGGATCTCCAGTGCAAGGCTGCTACACAAACTCCATAGAGTGCTGGGAAAAGAGACTTCTCAGGCTGTTTTGAAAAACACATTTTTTTTAAAGTAACTAAAGCCAGAAGGACAATTTTCATGCATAAACACAGCTTTCTGGCTGTTTATCACTGCTGTCAGGCAAATATTAGCTGTGCTCAGCATGGTATTTCCCCTCAGCTTTATTTTGTAACTTCCCTTGCATACTGGAAATGGGGCTCACCAAGAAAAGTGTTTATAAAAGGTTTACTGCTGAGGATAAACTAATTCATGAAAATTTCAACCACACACTAAACATCCCACAACATGATAACAATTACAATCTCACTTTCTATCCCATCTGCTTCTCAAAGTCTGGAAGTGCACATTCTCTCCCACTTTTACATGACACTGCCAACACACACAGACTTCAATCACACCCAGTCCCTCAGGCACCCTGCATTTCCTTTTCTACATCACAGTTAGCCCACTATCTCATCTCTTTCAATGATTTTTTTAGACACCAACTGTCTCTAGATGCCCTATGCCCTTTGTCCTTGTTCTTGTCTCCAGGTAGTAGCAAAGTTTAACCTTCTCACAAAACAGATTCATCAGGATAAATTTCCTTCTCCTGGTTCCAACAGGAAAAAGAGCAATAGATCAAGAGCTCAGTGATAGTGACCTCCCCAGAATTATGAATTCATCTAAGGCCCTATAAAACAAATCAAAATACTCATGTTTCGTTTTATTTATTAAATAGTACCCATGGCAATATATCTTTTCCCTACAGATGCTTGTTTGGGGGGCCACCAAATACTAAGAAGTCTCACTTTTCACCTGTGGACATTTTCCCCTCTTGACCTAAAAGCTGCTGGAGGAGAAGATATAGGAATGACTGAATTAACAGAAAGATGGTCTCTCTCTTTGTTCAATTAGTCATAAAGACTCACATTTTATTAATCAAAATGAAATGTTTTTTTAAGTTTTGCTTGCTAAAACAGTGCTGCCACCTCCCCCACAGTCTCCCAGCCATCTCTGCCAGTGGCAGATGGGCTCAGAAGAAATCTCCACAGAGCAGCCATCAAGAGCATGTGCTAAGATTTGCTCCAGAGGAACACAAAGGGAAAGAGCTCTCTTCAGCAGCAGCTGTTCTAGGAAAAGCCTCACCAGGTGACTGACAACAGCCTTATGTCATCTCAAACTTATCCACCACGATTTATATTTTCCCTACAGCTAACTTTTCGAAAGAAGATATACACTGATCATGTCTTGTCTTCGTCTGCTCACCACTCAATCTCTATTTTTTAAAACTTAACTTGCTCATCTCTAACATGCACAGGCTCTTTCATCAACCACAGAGTGCCTAGACATATGCTGTGTGACATGTCCAACCTGAGCACTTTATGCAGAATTCCCAAATCCTGCTGGATTGTGGTCGGAGGTTGTTCCGGTTTGTGTCTCTCTGCCTCCAGGCATCCCACACTCTGTCCCACACCTTAACAGCTGGCAAACCAGATGTGAATTTCAGACAATCTGGAGCATGTTCCTGTCAGAAGCACTGTAAGCTGGAATGCTGATTCTGGCTGCAGTGACCTGATCTGCCTCAATATTCCCTGGAAGACCCTTCCCTCCCCCGGGGTGTGCACCATTATCTCTTGCCTGCAGCACTGCAACTGAGCCCTTGCATTTTCAGTGCCTCTTTGCTTTATGTCATGAGGAAACTGGTGTAATAAACAATATCAAACAGACCTGTGGTCCCAGACAGGTAAACTTCTGCCAGTATAAAAATGTAACAAATCATTACATTTATGCTGTTGTAAGCTATTATGTAAGGTACTTGCAGCAAAGAAATTAAATTGACAGATACCAAAATCAGTATTGAGAGCAACAGCTTGAAATAGAAAAAAAATAAAGAGAAGGAAAAGAAAATCAGGCAGAGATTTATGTTCAAATGTTCCAAAATTTGCAGACACAACCAGCTGCAGCAAATGGGATGTCCTGGGTGCTCCAGCCCAGCACTGTGGCTCACCCAATTCAAGCCACTCTTACACTTCAACACAGATGCAATATTTCAAATCCTCCCCATGGAGCTGCAACTGCCCTAAAAATGCCCTTAAATAAGAATATTCATTTACTGAGCAGCATCACCCAGGGAAACCAGGCTGACTCTAAACACTGCACTCAGTTGCCAGCCACAAACCTGAGGATTTCTGGGCTCCATGAGCAATCCTCAACTCTCAGCAGTAAAGGGACAAGTTCATTGTAAACATTCAGTTATTCACCCAGCCTGGCCACCTCCCTTGCCCATTCACAGAGCGTAGCCTGGTTTGCTGATTAAGTGTGTTTCCATTCTCTGAGATGATGATAAGGGTTGCTGATAGCCTCCCAGGACATTATCATCATTCAAAGCCTGCTTTGGCAAAGACATTTATTTAATTATCCAAGGGGCATTTAGGAAAATGTTTTTGTTATATATATGTAATGAATGAGCACTACACTGTGGTTATCCATACATCAATCAAGTGTGATTACAGGGGTGACTGCCACATTGTCCCACAATTTTTTTAGAAATTAGGAAATGAGAAAACAAATTTTCTTTAAATTCTCTTCTTTTCCCATCACCACTTAGACAGATATCATTTTCATTATTCTGTAAATACCAGGTCTCCTCTTCCCTGTGGTGTCATCCTGTCTAATTACTAATGTCAGAAGACCCATTTAAGACCATATACCTAAACACTTCAGCAGAGAACCTAGGAAAAAAACTAAATTGCTAAGCCCTAGGCTTATTTTTTGCCCAAGTATGAGACTTCAGATGACCATAAATTATTCTAAGTGGACAGAAGTAAAAATATCTAAAGATTTCACTGTATATTTATAATATAATTTATTAAGGTGCCATAGACATAAGGTATATTAAGTAGGATTAGTTCAGAAGAATATTTAAAATGTCTATTTGAAAAGTACATCTCATTTCTCAAAGAGAACACACCACAGCCTCTCTTGCTTGAATAAAACAAAATTTATGAATGTGGATGAGGATCCTCAGCAGGAAAAGCTTTTGAACAGGATCAGGTTCTTACCTTCAAGAGAAGAGCAATTCTTGTCTCCACTGCCAATCCCACATTGGGGGAGTTGTGCTGAATACTCATCTCATCAGTCAGGGCTTTGATTTTACCCTTGTACATATACTGAAGACAGAGCACCTCAAAGTGTAATCACTGGAGTATCATGACAGACACAAAAATTTAAGAGATTCAAGCCTTCCACTTACTATCCTTTATTATAAAAGATGTTTGTCCTTGTCAAAGGCATTTAGCAGCGTGTGCAAAAGAACCATAACATTTAACACTGCACATTAGCAACATGTCGCTACAACTTTAACTTTTAAGCTGAAGTTTTTGCTGTTTCATGCCCATTTCAAAACCAAAACCCAAACCCAGCCTTTTTAGTCATTTTGCTCTGCTTGCTCTGAAGGTGCTAAGTCACTGGGGAAAAACATTATTAGATTGCAGTAACTTTCTACCAGTTCTACTTGGACTGTACTTCACTGTACTTGGTCCCAGCTTTTTCCTACTGCTTACAGATTGGCCTCAATTCTATTTATCTACAGATATAGGAACTCACATATCTGCATACCTATCTACACATCAAAAACATAGCTTATTGTTCCTGATTTTAATTATTTAGTTGAAATTCTTAAGGAGGCCTTAAAGGAATTCTTTTTCTGCAGAACAGAAACACTGAAGGAATCCTGATCCTGCCAGCACAGAAAACTGCATTTGAGTGCTCAGTAAATTCAGTAAGGCTTGAGTGACTCATACAAGCACATGGCTGCAGAATAAGTGTTTTTATTAATTATTTATTAATATTCAGTGTTTCAGTGCCATACTGAGTTAGCATAACTTTCTGAATAAATTATTCAGCTTTTTACAGTTCAACCCAAGCACAGCAGAGCTCAGAAGAGATGACAAACCTGTGACATATAGCACATACCCACTAAACCCCTTCTCTCTTTGAGCTCTTGATATTTTAATCACATTTCTACCCAGGGATGCACCCCTTAGCATCAGGCAGTGTAAATCAGAGGAATTCAGTTGTAAATACTACAGAAATTCAGCAGCTGTCCCAGCTGTTGGCACAACAGCAAACTGAACGAGCCCTGGAAGGAGGAGGAGGTCCCAGCATCAGGATGCTCCCACAGGCTAGCTCAGGCTCCAGCCTTGCCCTGACCCTCTGGCAGTCCCACAGGGACAGCACAGCAGCCAGGACACCTCCCCACCTGCAGGGAAGTGCTCCCTCATGAACCACTCACTGTCTGGTGACCTGAGGCTATGGCATCTTCGGCATGTGCCAAATTCACGTTTTCCACATTTGATGCTGCAACTCCGAAGAATCTTGCACATGTATAAAAGGCCAGTTTAAAATCTTGCCAAATCTGTGGCCTAGGTGGTGTTGTACAGCCATGAAATCCAGAAGCTCACTGTGCATTATGGTGCTTAAAAACAAAAGAGGGAGCTATAAAATGTCAATGCCTGAGGAAAAAAAAAATACCCATAATGCAAACTAGATGAGAAGGTTTTTGAGCATTTCCTTCTGCAGTGTTACCTTCACTGGAGCAACCTCTCCTGCCTGGGCAAGGGGAGAGCAAACTGTGCCCCACTCATTCCTGCAGCCCTGCAGATCCTGTGCCCAGCCACCCCCCCAGAGCAGCTCAGCACAGGACAGGAGCGAGGGCAGAAATTGCAATGCACCCTGTGCTGCTGAGTGAGGCACCTTCATCCACCTCCTCCAAAAATCAATCAATCAATCAATCAATCAATGCCTGATTTAATTTGCATTGGCACAGTCCCCAGGCACAGGGAGGATTTGGTTCCCCATACAAATTGCTCCCCACAAAGGGATACGAGTGTCCTGCTTGCAGGACTCCTGAGATCCTCAAGAACGAGCCTGCAGCCTGGGATTTCTGGTGTGCCCAAGGACTCATGTGATTTGGGCACTTTACTCTATTCAGCTCCTTTTCTGTGCCTCTGGCTATACAAGAAAACGACTACAACAGAAAATACAACCACTCAAACCAACCTCCAGCCAACCTCTATTGGCAAAGCAGAAAACCCAGATAAAGAGAGTAAGAGGCAACAAAAAATTAAAAAAAAACCAAACCAACTTCCTAATGGATTATAAATTATAGAAAGAACATTCTTTGCTATGTAATTAATGGAAATTTACTATTTTTAAGCTTCCTGAGGGAAATTTTCCGTGTCAAATCAATTTGTAGGTAGGACCCAAGAGGCAGAAAATCACAACTGCTTCAGTTTGCCTCTTCATTACACTGTTGCTGGGGGTTTAATTTTCAGTCACGTTCTTTGGTGACTTTGATCTTTGATGACAGTGTTAACTCTATTTGGTTCTCAGTACTGCATTGATTTTAAAAAGCCTTTTGAGATACCCTCACTAATTATTTCAGTGGAAGTTTAATTAAATCTTGTCACACAGGAATAAGCTGCTTCTTGGAATAGCTGCTAAACATTATACAGCATGTAATCGGAGAAAAAGGAGGATGGATAATTATAGTTGGACAGACAAGCACATGAAGAAAAAGCAGAAGACTTTTTCTAAATATGAATTTAAGTGCAAGTGTCTGTGAACCTTCTCAGCCTCCTTTGTGCACAGAAGTAGCAGACTTCTTGCACTTGTTCTGTTTTCCATCTAGATATTTCCATATCAACACTTCCATTCCCAGATCTCATCCTAATTTCTGCAATAGAGCCAACTTTGTAATATACAAATTTATTGAGATTCCTATTGGAAAGGAATTATTAACATTTAGTCAAGAATACTTTAGGAGTGGATGTCTTCCTTCAGACAACTGGTCTGCTCACCTTTATTTAACAATGCAACAAAAGAAAAGTTGCAAGGATTTTTTTTCATTAAATTCTTGTGCCCACAATTCCTCCTTGTTGATCTGTAACTGCCTTTTATTTTCCAAATGGAGTCCCATAAATTCATAAATAAAGGATATTCAATTTTAGCAGAGATTCAATTTATTCCTCATCCAGATATACACACACAAAAATGGGGCCTGTTATTTCTTTTTGTAAAAGATTTCATTATCTTTCTATTTCCTTCTGATTCTTTGATTCCCTAGAGCAATGAATAAGCCTTTTACTACAGGTATTTCACCCAGCTCTAATGTTGAATGTCACATGTATATATTTCATACTGAGCCAGCAGCTAGTCTAGTATGTTCCACTTGAAAAACTCAGCAAAAAAAGAAATATATATGCCTAAGGTTAAGCACATACTTTTTGCAAGCCAATATATTTTCATATTAACTGATATAAATATGGCATTCATACATAAACACCATACTTTTATGATGATGCCAATATTTCTTTTTGGGGGAAAAGAAAGTTAACCTGATTTTGAATGAGCTTTAAGCTCAGAACAACCTGTTTGGAAGGTGTATCAACCAGAACAAAACAGGAAAAGGAAAATTAAAGCTTAATGGTAAATGAAACGAAACAGCAAAATGTATTCATTTCCTAACCTGAATTTTGATACATTAACTGCATAAGACTGCAGGATTGGACAAAGTTCCCTAGAGATTGAGTAAAAGCCTCAAGAGGTTTGTATGATAAACAAAAATGGTCAGATTGGACTCAGCAGAAGGAAAGCAACACCATCTGTTTTGAGGGGGAGGGTAGCAGCAGTGGCAGCCACCAACAAAGAGAAGAGCTGAACAGGAAACCAGGCCTTGGTCTGTGTTCCCAGAAGCCCCTTAAGGGAAATTAAGGACTTGAACAAGGCATTACTTTTAATCTCATTAATACATCTACAATATGGCTGGAACATTCAAGAACAGGAATTTGCTTTCCAGCCCTTGAACAAATGAGTGTGGCCATCTGGAGAGATTGTTCTTCATCCAAATGGGCTGGAAAGTCTCTGAGAATAAACACTCCTGCTTGGAAAGTAAGAATAAAATCTCTGTCATTGGCACTTTGACACCTTTCTCAGGTCTAGCAGAAGCACCGCAGGGCAGAAGTTTGTTTCTTGTTTAAGGAGAGAAAAAAATAGCACTTCCTCATGTTACTTCAGAAGCATTCCAATAAATATTATAGGACTTGTACCCCCTGTACAAAGATGTGGGGGGTCTCTAAATCCCCCCCAGCAAGGGTTTAATTATCAGGTTCTGCAGAACTTCATCATTCTCTTCCTCATTATGCTGCACAATAGTTTTTCCCTCTGTACATTAACTTTATTTTACTTCTGTTCATTATCATCTTATGTTCTTACTATAGGCTTCACCCCTAAAATAAATCTAAGAAATCCTTTAAAATTTGTCACCTCTAAAGCAATATCCAAGCTTTTCTGTCACATTCATCCTACCTGAGAGAGCTTCCAGCAGGATGTGTGCTATGGCTAAACTCACTAACAAACCCTTTAGAGCAGACCTCGTGTCTGATCACTCCCAGTGATTTTTTGGGCAGTTCAAAGACTAGTTTGATGGGAATTTTTGTGTTGTGTTTTTAAGTGCTGCTCATTATATCAGAAATCCTTTTAAATTTTACCCAGCAAGGGAGGAGGGATAGCTACTTGTTTGAGTGGCTGGGAGAAGGAGATTTAGGTTTAGTTTTAGTTTTTGTGTTGCCCTCTCCTGAGAGGATGCAGCAAGCCTACTCGGCCTTGGGCGAATGGAGGCACAAGGTAAGATGTGTTGATGTGTGCCATGTGGAATCCCTGTGGATTTTCACATCACAATAACAGGATTCAGTCACTTTATTTCAAAGTAAAGCTTCAGAGCACTGATCTCTCCTCTGACAGGTTTGCTTTGCTCACAGGTTGTTTTCAAGCACTTGCAGGCAGGGAGAGGCTGATCCTGCAGAACCCAGCCCCCAGCCCAGCTCCAGGAGGCCAAGTCCCACTGGCCATCTCTGCAGCATCACAGGGATGCTATCAGAGCAGTCATTACTGCAGTTATGGATGGCAGGGGATGACACATGGATCATCTGCCCTTCTGTCACCAGGGATCAGCAGATACACTGAAGTTACTGATTAGGTCAGCACCACTGCACAGCTCCAGGCTGGGGAATCTATATCATCCTTTATTCTCTGTGGTTTTGGAGCTTCCCACAGATTAATCTCTTCAGGCTGGGGCTGAAACATCCTCCAAACACATGCTGGAGCTGTACTCACACGAGTTTTCTTGTTTTTTTCCTAGTTCCCTTTCCTTTCCAATAACAGCCTGGCTGACACCAGCAGCCCAGGGTGTGCATTAGCTGAGGGGTGGCTGGAGCACAGGAGCTGTGGAACATCCCTCTCCTGCACTGACACCTGGCACACTGACAGTGCTCAGCAGCCATTTACTGTGTCTGCCTCATCAGCATTTCACAGAAAGGGCCAGCATGTTCTGCTTGCACCCCCAGCTCCTGAAGGCAGGAGTCCCCACTGTGTGTTCCTGGGATAACGCCTGCATTTTCACTTGTGAGTACTGGAATTCAAAGATGTAAGTAACTCTCCAGGAGAAATAGTTAAAATAACTGTATGGAAGGACAGAAAAGAAAAAAAACTGTTTTTTCTTCTCTTATCCATGTTCAATCAAAAGAACTTTGGGTGTTACCTTGCTTAAAAAAATAAAAGTGTAATATTTCAATATTTGCAGAAAGTATGATCCTCAAGTATGTCTCTCTTGTTGCATAAAGCTTAGCAAAATGATGGAACCAGATATCACTCCTGTTCTGACTCTGAAGTACAGTATAATTTATTGTTTCTAACCTCTCTGAGGCTGACATTCCTTAATAAATAAAATACAAAACAAAACAAAACAAAAACACTACCAAACCAGAACAGTAATGGGAAGATAAAAATACTCCAAAGTAAACAGTTCGACCAAATCAGATATGAAAGGGCAAAAAAGTGTGCAGACCTCTATTATGGAGACTGATTATCAGCAAATGAATAAGCACTTAGAAAAGTTCTTCCTCTTGATCTGAGTAGGAAACAATGCAGACCTCTGTAGAAATAATGCCAAAAGGGATTTTCCTGCAGGGTTCTGTGGGAACAGCAGGCGGTGACCCTTCACAAACTATTAGTTTGACTTCACACTTAGTGAAAAACAACAGTCCCTGCAACATAATTTCTGATTTCTCTGCTAAACTGTTTGAGACCTCCAGAAGGACACTCAGCAATTTGCTCTGCTGAGCAGTAAACAACCCCTGCACACAGCAGGAACATGTGCAAAGCAAACTCCACCTGCATGTTCTTCTCCAAATTGCCAGAGGCTGTTAGAACAACTGCATCTCATTTTTTAAAAATAATAAAAAAGAAAAAACACCACAGGAAAATTGCATCATTTTCCAGAACAAGTTATTAAAGCTCCACATAAAGGGGAAGTGCCATCTGATGTACTGTCAATAACTAAAATTAAACTCACACTTAACATGGCAATAACAAAGCAGGCAGCCAAGCTTCAGTTGGTTCTTTGCAAACAAGTTTTTAAGTTATAAACTAATGCAGGTATTCCAGACACTGCTCCTGGCTATGTTATCCCTACAAGTTCTGATTTTTCACTAATGAATCCCACCAAAGGCAGCCACAGTCATGTCTGAAAATGTTTTATCCAGTGTCTGTGAAAAGAGTAAGGAAAATGCATAGCGTGTATTCACAAAAAAAATGTTAACATCTTTAAAAGACAATTTGCATAGCAAAGTGTTCATATGGAGGAGTTCTGTGATATTGTAGAATTAAAAGACAATTTATAGATTTCACATTGATCAGTTTTATTGGTCACAGAATTGCCCAAGGCTCCTTTGGAGAAGTTTTTGCAGGAGATGGCGAAAGAGTCTGGAGGAACCTCTGCAATCTGTGAGAGTGTGATGTTATGATATGGAAAACAAGAATCGTGATAGATCAGTCACCTACACCCAGGGTAGAGTCTCTTGATTTCTGTTAAATAACACAAGAAATACACTCACAGAAGTGCAGAGCCTAGCAAGTACTTTTAAAAGTGTTTTTCAGTCATTCATTTTGTTACTTGAAGACATCTAAGGGGATTTTCAGTTTGCTGTCTCCCTTTCAGAAGAATTGTTAAGGCAAAACTCTGCTAACTATTGTTTGGTCACAAATTGTATAATATTAACAAGAGAAAATGGAGCTAAGGGCAATATTTGTTATCTGCATGATTCTGTCAACTATATGGTTTACAAAAGGAGACCATTACTTCTGTTACCTGTGAATTTTACTGAATTTCACAGAACCTTGAAAAGACAGGTCTTTATGACTAATGAGAAAATGAAATTATAGAATTATCTAGATTGAAAAATACTTTTAAGATCATTGAGTCCAACTGTTTTAAAGTTTTGCAGGCCAATTGTTGGCCTGCAGCAATAGCAGAGATAATTATGGTAAAGATAAAGTTTTCCATTTAAAACAATTGAATTGTTGTTGTTAGAAGCATAGAATGATTTAGTTTGGGAAAGAGCTCCCAAGATCCTCAAATCAACCATTAACTGCCACATCCACCAGCAAACCCTGTCCCCTTAAATGACTCCACCATGGGCTGCCTGATCCAGTCCTTGGCAATTCTTTGGGAAAGAAATGTTCCCCAATACCCACTCCAATTTTCACACATCTACCCCACTCCACTTCAGCACAACTTGAGGCAGTTTCCTCTCCTCCTATTGCTTGTTCCCTGGGAGCAAAGCCTGACCACACCTGGCTCCAGCCTCCTGTCATGGAATTGGAGAGAAATTTATCCTTTCCTCCAGGATAAACTCCCTCAGCCGCTGCTCATCAGATTTGTGCTTCCATTTAAAAATATTTTATTACCAATCTTTCTACACATTTGTGTCTACTGCAACTAAAGCACAGCATGGTACCCCTCAGGAAAAAGCAAAACCCACAAATTTTTGTAAATGAGATATTCTGTGGGAAACCAAAGATGCTTTGAAAGAAAAATACCTGAGGAAGAGTCTGTGCCAGAATCCTTCCCAGGACCATTCCCCTCTCAGGACATTGTAGCTCAGCTGTATCTAGACTCATCTGTGATTAATGAATTAGAAATGCCTGAAATTTTTAGATTTATTGCTCATTTACTGCAGTAATGGTGGTGTTTTGGTCTTTGTTTTTCCAGAAATTGTTTAGCCATAATTTCCACATTAACTGAAGTATCAATTTTATGTGAAAAAAATTATAGCAGCACCTCACACAATAAATTTTTTAGGACAGTCAGATAGTTATTTGCCTAAACAGAATTAAGAGAAAATACACACCTATTTTATAGAAGCAGAAAACATTAAAAAACATGGTTTATAGCCATATTCATTGTGTCTCAGTGTTAACCTCAGGGTATGTTGAACTGAGGAACACTTTATGTGAAATCAATGCCTGTTCTGTACACACAGGCTTTTTTCAAATATTAGTGTACAGATTGACATGTGTTTTAATGGAAATGTCATTTACTGCATGCAGCCAGCCCTAATACTGTTGAGAGATGTGATTATATTTGCACTAATGTTGTTATCATGCTGCAGCTGCAGGCTTGTAATCTCAAAGCTGTAATGTCCCAAGAGAGAAAGAAGCCTTGTACAGGTGGAATTACCAGGGATAGTCACCTGATACTCAATTAATACTCCTCTAGGAATTGGGAATGAAAGCCCTGGCACCTCTGTTGTGCTGGAGCTGCTGCAGTGTAAATCCCCTGCTCACAGGACACCAAGTGCTTTGCAGAAATAATCAATTGTCATATCTGTTACTGCTTACCTGTATTCAGCAAACTGAGGGCCACACCTAAAGACAGCTTGTCTGGTAACACTTCAGAGAAAAGTGGTTGTTAGCAGACTAAATACCAACACCAAAACTGGTAAAAACCTCTTTAAACCCAGCCTACACTCTCAGCTCCACAACCTGCTGCCCTGGCCAATGAAAGCCAGAACTGGGTCCTTAATGGCCTTTAGGAAGGATTTAGAAATCTGTAGGATCAGCTAATTAAACCCAGATAAGTACTGAAGAAAATCTTAAATCAGAAAAAAGTTGAATGAGGTTAGGCACGAATTCAAAGGTCAATATGCAGGCTTACAGATCCAGATGTTCAATCAGGACATTAATTAATGCAACTATTTTTTTTTTCCACAACTGTGGAAACAAACACATATTTGTTTATCAAGAGACAGGGGCTGATCCTGGGTGGTGCTGAATATTCTCAGATGCCCTGGAAAGGATGATGTTAAAAAGAGATCTGTGATATACTGAGGAAAACCAATTTTGCAAACCCTGAATAGCCCACAATACTCTTTATAAAAATGTGTGCAAACCTCCACATGTTTTGTGTTAAATAACACAGAGGATCGGTGCAGAACACAAAGATGTGCTTGTGCTGCTATTTCTCTGTATCATTTGCTTATTTGGGGCACGCTTAGTCATAATTAAACAATATTGAAGGGATGTTTAAACAATTTCTGTATGGATTTGCCCACAGGGCTCCCAGCAAACCATCTCTTCCTGTTCAAACGAGCAAAACAATTCAAGAGTTTTCACCAGACATGCACATTTTAACTGTCTTTTAATGACAGAATAATGAATATTTTATGGCTGCAGCTTCTGCTTTAAATGAGATATTTTTATTGATGTTGGGATTGTCCTGGAATGATTCCATTTCAAAGTGGGTAGGATTATAATGAGGTATTTTTCTAAATATTTGTTACTTTTTTCTGATCATTCTGATTGGTAGAATTTTTGTATAGCTGAATATGCCAATCATTAAAATGACTCAGTTGTAAAGCAAATAGATCTGTTTGATCAAAAATGCAGTGTAACAGATTATGAATCTTTTTTAAATTGTGTATTCATGTCTTTGAACATACTTTTGAAATGCACATTACCTATTATACTTTTAATAACAGGTCCAATTTTTCTTATTTTTACTCATGAAAACTTAGTTTTATGACACAGAAAAAAACCAAGAGAATTTTATTGTGTCAATGTACAGAAAAGATTCTGCATTAAACAACAGCAGTGCTGGCTATCTGGAAAGAAACATACAACCTCTATAAATCTCTTTAATTTGGGAAATGGGTGAGTTATAGACACTGTTTTTTTCTCTTAAGAATCCCATGATCTAGCAATTTTGCAAGTACACACAGACTGTGTGTCAGAATTAACAAGAAGGTGAATTGCAAAGCTCTCTGGGTGCCCTGGGCAGGCCATGCAACCCTTGGGGCTGTCCTGGAGCACTGAGGCACCAGGAGCCCCCAGCAGCCACAGGTTTGGCTTTCTGCAGAATATCATTGCAGCATGTGTTGAGTTTTACTAATTTAGAGAATCAGACTCATTTCAGTGAGCTCATTAGAATAATTTTCACAGAATTCACACAGAATTCACAGAATGAGTAGGTTGGAAGAGACCTTAAAGACCATTGAGTCCAACCCATGCCCTGACACCTCAGCTAAATCATGGCCTCAAGTGACACATCCAGGCTTTTTTAAAACACATCCACATGTTCATATCCATCTGACAAAGGCATAGTTTAGGGACTTTATTATTTGTCTTAATTTAACAAAGAAATGTTCACATTTCATTAATTGAAAGTATTAGAAAATAGCCTAATCTTGAATAAGGAATTAAGAAAATATGCTTACTCTAAAAAACCAACTTTGAAAAACAAAATAGAACATTCAACATTGTAGAAAATTACATCAATAAACAAAATTATAGGGAAACAGAGATTACTGTAAAGTGGCAACAGTAATGGTGGTTATTCAGTGTTACACTTCATCTTAAAATGATGTAGTACCTTGTCAGCAAAGAAAATTCTTAGTTCTCATCTGCTAAGCGTTCTAACAAGCAATAAAGGAGAAGGTTTTGGTTCATTAACCCCTAGCAGTCAACTCCAATTCAAAAGTTATTTGAGTTAATGATGTATGACCCAAAGGGTATAATACAGATTTAGCCAGGAAGGTTTCCTACCTGATGTATGGCAAAATTTGCAACCCCACCAGTCCTGGTGCCTGTATGGTGCCATGTTCTGATGTTTCTTACGTTTCTAAGGAAATAGAGTTCAACATGTTCAAGTCATCTGGACAATGAGCACTTCAGCAAATACTCCACCATCACTTCCCTCTCACTTCCCTTTGGAATTTTGCTTTGGAGACACATTTCCATTCCTTTCTTAACCATGAATGTGCTCACACATTACCTCCCCTGTTCTCTAGGGTATGCTTCAGGGGCTCTGAGCCTCCTGCTGTCACAGCTCTCCATGCACAGTTCTGTGTCAGGGGATGGTAACTGCTAAGAATAGATTGTGTGCTGCAGGTCTGATTATGCAGCTCAGTCAATAGGAAGCTGCCCATTGACTTTCAACAACTGCATTGGACCCAAGTTGTGCAATATCATTTTGGAGAGTATGGAAGTGATGTGTTCCTAGCAGGGTGCTGGGAGCAGCTGTTTGTTGGGGGTTTTTTCAGGTTTTGTACAGGAAAAGGGAAAAAAAAAGGCTGCTGGTGTGCTGGTGCAGCACATTTCCTTGCTGCATTGCGCTCAATTTTCAGGCCAAGGTTAGGCATGTGGTACAACACCTGATTCCCCTGTTTGGAGTTAGATGTCATCAAAACATGGATGGAAGGCTTTCAAGAAACATGTTGTGACCTGTTTTGCATGCTCACAAATCTTGGTGGTTTGGTTTGTTGCAGACATTGTTGGTGGGAAGTTTTTGCAGCATGGTTCTGTTCACCTGGATTTCCAGATGAGGTACTTTCAGTGATTGATTATGATCTTGCAAGACATATTTCATTCTCAGACAAATTTCCAAAACATTCTCTATTCCAGGGGATGATATTTTGCAAAATGTATGCATTCTCAGCTTTCTCTCTCCTCCCCCTGCATGGAGTTTCTAACAACCTAGAATTAAGGTGGGAGAGATGAGTAACACAGAATTGAAAATATCATCATGGCTCTTGCATATGCAACAACAGCTTTGGAAATGCTAGCTGATAAGTTTTCTTCAGATTTTCATGTAAAAGCACTAACTCTGCCTTCCCACTTCCTAGTGTGGAATTAAATACATTTCTCTCCATGACAATCAGATTCTACCTCTGAAGAAGTCATGGGAAGAAGGTTGTTATTGTGTGATTTATGGTTGTTTAAGCAGCTCTCATTCTTTCAGGGGTTCATTTATCTCCCTAAGGTGGTAATGGTGATAATCCCATTTACAGTTGTGCCATATTAACAGGAGGATCAGCACATTCCTGGGGACTTGGTGCATGCTCTGCTCCCGCCTTGCTGCTGAATTCCTGTATGACCTTCAGCCTTTCCTGGGACTGACAGAAATCTCCCCATTACCAAGGGTAATGATACTGAAATACCTTTGTAATAGGATAGGAGATCCTTGGAAGTGATAGACTTGCTGTACATACCTTGCCATGTATGCTAAATTCTCTTCTTTTATTATAATGTTGCTCCCAAGAGAATATTAAGTGGACAGGGTGACATTTTCTGTAACACAAAGTTCTGGTCTAATTCCACTCTTGTAAAAGTTTATGAGCACTTTGACTTCACTGTCCTGTGAATCATTCATTGCACTAAACTCTGTCTGACAGCCATTCCAGAAGATGGTACAACACTTCTTCCTACAATTTCCTTGTCTACTCATATTACATAAGGGCTTTTTAATCTGAATTGGCAGAAACAAGTGGTACCTCAGGGGATGATTTTGTGTTTTCAAGTCATACATGGTTTAGGTGCTGAGTGTCTGAAAGAGCATTTATTTTTTTCAGGTGATGACATAATGTTTGTCTCAAGATGGTGTAAGTTCCAGCACACCTGGTTGGAAGGAAATGAAGCTGTTGACAAGGCCTTATTTAAAATGATTCTGTCTGTCCAGGGTGGTTTTCAAGATCCAATGGTCCAAACTAAAGCCCATTTTTAATCATAAAAAGAGATTGAGGAAGGGAATGTCATTTTTTATGGGCTTTTATGGCATCATTCACAATGGGATGCAGGCTGGGTTGAATTCTGCTCACGACGGCAATAGCAGTGTTTTAAATCAATAGCAATGGTATAGCAGTCACAGTGCTCTAAGGATGTAAAAAATATAATGTTCACGCAGTGAAGTTATATCTTTTGTTCAACCAGTGCAACCAGATAAAGCAGGTAAACTTTCAGGCAGCAGTGGTAATTGTAAAATCATAATGTTTATAGTAAACATTAATGCTAATAAAAGTATTGCATGTTTCTTCGCAATACACAGTCAGAAAAGCTTTGTACCAAATATAAAATAATTGCTAAGCTAAAAATTCCATCGTGTTTGAATCACTGCAAAAGCCCATAGCATTAGTAATCTGTTAGATTTTCATGAAATACAGTTATTATAATAATAATTGTGGTTATGAGCTTAATTATAATCGCTTGCACAAGGACTGCAACTATGCTTATGCCAATATATTGGTCTAATAATTTAATTTTCTGCTTTAGAGAAGGCTTACCAGGAAAAGCATAAAAATACGTGTAGAGTAAATTAATATTAAAGAAAATCAAATGAACTTCAGAATACTATTACAGCAGTTGGTTAAAAATATTTCTTACAGCAAAGCCTGGTTCCCCAGACACACCTGGGATGTGTTCTCTGATTTGGGACCAAATGATGCTATTTTTGTGAATAGCTGCCAGTTCAGTATCTTTGTGGCTGAGGCTCTTGTGCCAGAGGAGGGGCTGGTCTGGCTCCTGAGCAAACCACCCCAGCACTCCTTTATTCTGGCCCTGCTGGAAAGCTTGGCAAGAGCAGCAGGAGGGAGAAATCCTGGATGTTTGGTTAGCCCCTCCTGTGTTTAGGTCAGGTTGTGTACAGAGCAGAGACCCTGACACACTAAACTGGGCTGGGCACGAATCTTAGAGGCAGCAATGCCATGGCAAACAACTGGTTACTTCAGAGCAGGTTGAGCAGGACAGCTCCCTCAGATTTGTTCTTTCCCCCGAGCTAAAAAAGAAGTGCATGCTGTCTAGTTATGGGAGTTATTTTTAGCTGGTTGCACGCTGTTCTGGACGTGGTTGTGGAATATTCAGAACAGGAACTCCACTTTTCCTGTCTATCATCTCTTACAGACTTTCCACGAGTGAAGTTTTCTCCATTTGTTTTCTCCTATTTGAAAAAATCATCCCAGCAGCTGTCAGAGGTTTGTGGGGGGAGAGAGGTGTCTAAACCTCCTCACAGCAAAAAAAGGTGACCTGGGACTGCTCAGTGATGAATAATGTGGTAGTTCCAGAGCCAGGTATGAACTCTGGAGATTTTTTTAATAACATCCTGCCACAATTTCATTTTGCTTCGTGGTACAAAATAATGCTATCATGAAATATTAGTGTGTGTGCAATCACTGCATGTCATTGCAATTATTCAGGTGTTTTTATGCCCCTTGCAAAGAACTTAGTCAGGCACAGCTGTAAATAAAGAGGCAAAACACTGGTTAAGAATGATTTAGGCGACTGGGGAAAATTCTGTGTCCCTCCTAAGCAGCACAGATTGTTTTGGACCTGCTGCCCTGGGAGGAAGCGGGTGACTTCAGCCAAGCAGCCCCAAGGTGGAGCAGAAGGATTGAAAAACTTCACCAACACGTGTGGAAGCTGCTGTTCCAATAATGTGCATGAGTGCAGTCTGAGCAGCCTGGGGGGCACACAGGACTCCCAAACACTGAGCTGTAATAAACTGGGATGCAGGAAGTGTGGAAGGCTCCCTTGCTGCATGGGTGAGAGCTTTTTGCCAAACTTTGTGGTTTGAGCCTTACAGGGAGGAGAGATCAGCCTTGTCAGAGCTCTGGTGCCTGGCTCAAGGCCACCAAGCTGATGGGAGCCACTGCCTTGTCTGCATCTCCAGATAATTGACAATGATTTTGAGTTTGGCCTCCAAGAACAGAGCAAAAAAGGAAAATAAAGGATATATTTCTTGTTTTGTGACCATTGTCATGGTCTGACCCCCTCGGGTTGTCTGTGCCTTTGTCTTAACTGTGTGGTTTTTTCCTAGAGGAGCCACTGCCTGCTTCCCTCCTAGAGTAGCAAAGCACACACTTTATTTGTAAATTCCTTTTTCCCCCTACTCTTTTTGTAAAAGTTGTATAAAAACAACTTGTAATTGTGCCCCCTAAGATTTAATCATTATTTTGTATTTGAAATTTTGTCCAAGTATACTTTGGCTTCTAATAGTCATGTTCTTCCAGGCAGAACTGCCCAGGTGACTGTAGAATTTTAGAGAAAATTCCCTGACTGCAATAATAATTTTTAGCATGTTACTTTCACCATATTTCAAAATTTTTTGTGCTGTTCATGTCTTGTTTGGATACAGGCAGTGGACTGTCATACTGATTTCCATATTGCTCTCACTGCACTGATTTAAACCTTCCTGGTGTTTGGCTGCCTTTCCCTTTGTGTTGTGTGTAGGAGACATTTGATAGGAGGAAGCCTAAATGGAAGGTGATGAATTTGTAACTCACTGCATTTTTTATAGGAAGGAAATTCCTAATCCCTTTTAGTTTTTTTCTTGACTCTGTTCATTCACTTAGAAATAAGCTTGGAAAAGAAATCAGTGCTTGACTTTGCTGATGGTCCATAACTAGATCTGCACTTCTAAGAGCAGAGCTCCAACTTAGCACTAAACAAGGGGCACCAGCATTTCCAAAAGCATTTGGCATCCTCAGCTCTTTTGGAAATCTGAGCTGGTGCATTTGCAAGTTAAACTTTTTAAATGCTCTGTCACTGTTGTCAGCATTTCATTATTCAGTGATGAATTAGCCAAGTAGAAACATTAACTTTTCTCTGGGATGCAAATTTGCTGTTGCTATTTTTTCCTACTTATTTTTGAGACATTTATTTTTATATAAAAAGCCTGAAGTGATGATGATGGAAAAAAAACCAGTTTCTTTCATTATTTTCTCCTTTTCCCTCGATGAATTCTGCTCTGTAATGTTAATGTGAATGAAGCCATTCAAATTTTAATTCTCTAGCTTGGTGCAGCCTTTCAGGGGGACAGTTTTAACTTGACAATGTATTAATTCCTGGGGAAGCCATCCAAAAAATATGCTTTGGCTATCATTTCACCCACTCCCATCTTCCACTCTCCACTGACAATCACTTTTCCAATGGTATATTACTAACACTTTGAACAGAAATACCATTATTTATCTAGCAGGCTCTCTTTGCCTGCTGCTGTCTTGGTTGCATGATTAGACACAACTTTTTTTCTCAGCTTGCATGTGCCTTCCCAAAAAGTAGATTAGAAAGAAATGGAGTCTAGGAAAGGGAAGAAATGGAAAGTATTTGACAGTGTTTCTCTGCAGGTTTTTTTTCTAGCAAATATCAAGAGAAGGTGCTGTAGGCTCCCTTCAGAGCAGGATGCCATGCCTCCTGCTAGGACAGGAATTTTGCTCCTCACTGGAAGTGCAAAGGTGTCTTTGCATGTGTAAAAGATGTAGAGTTGCAGGAAAAAGACAAACAGCTCAGGACTGTTTAAAGGGGAAAAAAATATGTAATTTTTGTCACTTAAAAGAGGAGATCAGATGCATCTCACCATAGGTGAGCATTAGTAAGCAGTCACAGCTGGTTACTCATCCCTTGGGGTAATCAAACAGAACACTGGTTCTTAGTCTTCATTGAGAAAGTGGCCTCAAGTAAAATTAATAATATGATAATTAATTTTACTGACAAAAAAAAATCTTTGCATAACTCCAGATGTACACATTTAAAAATAATGCTCTCTGCAAATTAAATTAAGTTAGTACTGGCAGTGCAGTTCTCCAGGATTAGATGGCAGCATTAACAACACTGTAAAAAAATTCCATTCATTTTCTCTGGTTTTGCTTTGCAATCAATATGAGAAATATGTTGTTGGAATGTAAAAAGCAAAAGTATAATTTCTTATTGATTATTCTAACACAGCCAGACACAAAAGAAAACAGTGCTTCAAATGCTAAAACAGGGAGGAAAGCAAGTTAAAGAGCACGATCAATTTATGGAATTCCAAAAGTCTGTGGCTTGTTTTGAAAAAAATTCCCCATGAGTTTCCAGTGATTTGATTAATGAAACTCTTCCTTGATCTTCTCTGGACAGAGTTACAAAGAAGGCAGAATTTAGAGCAAAGCGTGCATGGAAAAGCCTTTGTCCCACGAGGATGGGAGATCCCAGTCCTAGCCCTGTTAGATTGTCTCAGTAAGGGAAGGGTTAAAGGCTAACTGTGTTCTACTCTGTGTAAGAAACTTTTATACAAACTCTTCTTCCAAAACCTTTTTCCATCAAGATGTACCAGCTAGGTCAATAACTCATTTGATTACTCTGTGTTGCATGCTCTGGGTTACAATAAACTGTTTAAACTCAGGAACTGTCTGGTCTCCTCATTCTGTCTCTCCTGATTTCACCCTTGAAGCATGCCTCTGAGTTCTGAGGTTTTTTTCAATACAGGAATGCAGGACAAAGTTGATGAGGTCTTTAAAATGTGTATTTAGAGGTATAAAGATAGAAATCTGGGTAAATGTGGGGAGTTTCCTCTTCCCATTTAACCAAACATTAAGATCCCTCATTTCTGTTTTCTTTGCTGATTAAATTCTTCTTTAATTTGGGGATAGTGCTGTATGAGGAGGGCAGAAGTGTTGCATCCTGGCTCCCCACTGCTCCTTGGTGCTGACAGATTGTATTTTTCACCCTCAGCCAGGACAATCTTCAGGACCTTGTGTTTTATCTTGATATTTGTGTGTGTGTTTGCCTGTAAAAACAGTAGATTTTAGTTGTCTGAGCCAGGTTTGTGTCTGGCTTGTTTTTATTTGAGAGAGCAGTCTCTGCTTATGTGGGGAGCAAAATGCAAAAGGAGCCTGAGTTCCTCTGTAGCAGACCTGAAATTTAGTCTGACTAAAAGTCCCACAAGGTACCCAAGGTACCCAAAGGTAGCCTAGGCTTGCTCAAACTGGTGTCACTGTGGTTTTAAGGACATCTGATGACATTATAAATGGAAATTCTATTTTGGAAATACATTTCCTGTAGTAGTAAAGGGCTTTGATGAGGTAGTGTAAATAACAGAGTCAACACATTTGGGATAGGGCAGCTCTGGAGATTTAATTTCATGAGGAAGAAAACCTATCCAAAACATGAGAGTGAATCTGAGGGGCCAGCACTTATGGTAATATATATAGCTTGATGTTGGATTGTGGAATGCATTTGCTTTGGCTGTTCTTGGGGATATTCAGAGTTAAATTATCTAAGTGTTAGGATTGTGATCTGGTCTTTTCTAGTTAGAGTGCAGTGTCTAGTTGTTTTCTACATTTTTTAGGGGAAAATATAAAAGCTAGAAAGAGGTATTTAGAGTTGAAAGATGTTTGTCAGCATATGTCTGTGGAAACTGCTGGGAAGAAATGGTAAAAAAGCCTCTCAAACCCAGCACCACACACCCTCCTCCTCCAGCCCTGCAAAGACTCAAAGTTCAAATCTTATCAGTGTGGTACAGCTTATGCTCAGAGATGCTGCATTTCAGGAGGTGCTTCTGGGAGCACTTGTGAAGAAGATGTAGAACCTGTATCTTTTCTTCCTTTTTATGGAATAATTTGCTAAGTTTATTGGTTCTTCTCCAAGTATTGGCTCTGGTTTACGTGTGGATTAAGGCTGTGCTGGTTGACCTGCCCTATATCTTTGTCTTCTCAGCTGTGACTGCAGAAAGTGGCCCTAAGGCACATGTCTCACAAGTGATCAGAGAAGTCTTGTGTTTGAGCTTTCAAATCCTCTCATAATTGGAATTTGTCCCTAATACTGAATGACACTGAAAACACCAGAATGTGCGAAAAAAATCTTTGCCATTTTGAAATATCATCATCTGCTCTTTGCTGGAATGTAATTTAATTCATCAAACTGCTTCATTAATCCAACAGACTCATTCAGAGAGACATTTGATCAGATGCATTGAGTCATCATGTCATCCTAACTACTTCTGAAATCATATGAAAGGCTATTCCTGTCACAGAAGCAGTAACAAGACTGTAAATTTGAAATGAAATAGAAAGGCAGATAACTGGATCAATGATTTGTTAATGATGATATTGAACAACTCCCTTACTCTTGATCCACAACAAAATTTTCAAAAACTAGTGTGGGCAGGGTGTCCAAAACTGTCAAGGTGCCAGCACAGAGCTTGTGTGCAGGGATAATGATACTGCTTGTAGGGCTCTAAGCAGCCATGCCAGGGAGCAAAGCTTTTGGCACAGCTGGCTGTGGTGGAAACCCATCTGTATTTCTCCCTGCACAGCTTTGGCTTTTGTTAGATGAGAGGGAGCAATTGTTCCTGACTGTTGCTTTTCAATATGCTGTGCAGGAATTATGAGTGGCAAACCCAAAGCACGAATTAGTTCAGCCTTTTGCTCCCTCCTCTGGGCCAAGAAAGCTCTGAACTCAGAGCAGCTGCAGCCCAGTGCTGTGGAGACATGACCCATGGCTGCTTTGGGCTTTGCTTTTGGTATTAATGACAATGCCAGCCTCAAACTGGCACATTCTGCTGCTCCATCACCTGTGCCAGGCAGTGCAGAGGCTGGGCAGAGCCTGTCCCCTGCCTGTCCCTGTCCCCTGCCTGTCCCTGTCCCCTGCCTGGGGAAGGAGCTGCTGCCACCACTGAGGCACTGAGGTGGGGCTGAGACCTTCTGCAGACCCTTCACATGCTGAGGGATGACAGGAAACTTCTAAATCTTAGCTCAGTATCTACTACACAAATGCCTGGGGAAAAGGCCTGATTTTAAGGTTTTTGGGGTGCAGTGACTCAGGTATGCAAAGCTGGGTGTTGATTGCAGATGTGGGAGAGTGGCCACATCTGACCTGGTGTTCCACCCCATCTGCCTCCTGCAATAAATGTCACTCCTTGCAGGGTGATATTTAGCTTTAGCACAGGAGGCTGTTGCCTAGAGCAGTGAGTGTCTGCAGATGGAGCCCAGCCCCTCTCTCTCCCCTCCAGGCAATCCATTGCTGAATTTGCTGCTGCTGAGGGCAGGGGAGCAGCAAATGCCAAGGTGTTCCCACCCTGCTGTGCCACAAGGGTGGGAGCAATTCCCTGGCACAATAGTCCCAATAAATCCCTTATTTGGAGAAGGGGAAAGCATCTCCAAAGATTTGCTTATGCTTTTCCAAATTCCTGAGCTGGCTCTAGTAAATTAGATATGTGGAAGTCATTGCTCTGTCTCAAAAATGAGATTGCAATCACCTGTTACAAAAGATCACTTTCAATTTCAGATGGCCTTAAGCTCCTTATGCCTCTGGGCATGTGCTAACTAATGCCACTGTTTAGCAGTCCTGTTTGCAATATATATTTTGTGAATTATTTCTGCCTAAATTTCCCCAAATAAATTTAGCTTGCTGTTTAAATGAGTCTCAGATACAGTCCCAGGCTTTGCTTTCAACAAGCAGTTGTCTGAACAAAACATAGTGCTCATAAATATTTGCTGAAAGCAAACAGCTGGGGCAAAATTCTGGGCTTTAAGTGGCTGAAATGGCTCTGAATATATTTGTTCTTTGCTTATTGTGATTATTCATCACTCTTCATCTTGAAAGGAGAATGAAGGTGAAATTATACACAGTGCTGCTAAGAAAAACAAAGGCTTTGTTAGAGAAACTGGGTGTTACATGTCTTTAGGTCAGATCCCTTCAGTGCTTGTATTTATTTTTTCACTGAAACAGTAATTTCAGGCAGTACTCTTGCTCATCCTGTGTGCAAGCTTATGGGTTTGTTTTTTTCCCTAGTATCACTGTCATAACAATTTACTGATGAGCTAATATCAGAATCCATGGACTTTTGATCTTTTATGTCAATCTAAGATAAATTGGCACATTATCACAGCCCCCTGTCACTAATGTCAGAATCCAATCACTAAAGGTTGGCTGACATTTACTCTGGAGTTTCCACAGCTGTTCAAGTGCTGTGTCATCAGAAAAGGGACTTTGCTGGAGTGACAGCTGCTATCTGCTACCTGCAGCTGATCCCATCTTGATTTCCAGCTTATTCTGACCCTGCCTACAAGACAAGAATTGCCTGGATAATGCAATGGGTAAATGTACAGTGAGAGAACATATTTAGGATTTGATTTTAGGATATTAAGGGTTTGATTTTAGCCAGCTGCTTTATTCCCCATATGCCAAAGAATAAGGTTTGCCTTAATTCATTAATTTATAAATTGGTCTAACAATTTATTTTTAAAACATTGTCTGGTTTCTATAAGAGACTAGAATATCAACAAGGAGAAATGACTGTGCCACAAAGCATCTAGAGTTTCATCAGAATGAAATCTGATGATAAAGTTTGGGCACTAAATTGCAGAGGGTATGTTTTGAAAAAATAGCCGTACCCTTGTCAAGAGAAACTTCCCAAATGTCAAACCTTCCCAGTGTGCAGCAGGTACAGGTATGGCTGTGTGTGGATGAGTTCCCAGTGTGCTGGAGGAGGTGTGAAGATGCCTGGAGTTGAAGAGCCTTGGGTTTCCAAGCCATTACACCACAAACTGCCAGAGCCAGTGAGCAGCTGCCATGGACGGGGGCAGCGTGCTCAGCATGAAATGTCCTGACTTGTGATGTTCTCTTGTGCTTTCCAAGAGGAAGAGATGGTTCCAGCCTTAACTTTTAGGTATCCTGCATTCCTTGGGAGATGTAAGTAATTACAGTACTCAGCTTTAAATTACTTTTGTATCTGCAGATACTTCCTGAGATGCTCAAATGCAAGCAAAGAGTCTACAATTAAATTAGGTAGTCAGAGTACTTAAACTAGAATTTTTCTTTCCAATGAAATGAAATGGCCTGGTAAGATATCTATATAGATAATATATAGATAACATATCCTAGTTATAAAACTTAAGCTGATAATATATAGATAATATATCCTAGTTATAGAATTTAAGCTCAATAGGCTTTATCAAAACACAGTAAATGATGAAGTATAAACTAAAAGAAAACAATTTTTCTTGAGTGATTGGAGCCTATGTAAAAGAAGAAAACAAGAAAGATTAGTTTCATAAGACTGGTTTGAAACAATATAAAGCAAGCTAAAATTCTGGGTTACAAGCACATGGGGAGATCATGGGACCATGGAAAGCTGAAGATGCAACCTTGTGTGTGTAATGCAGTATTTATAATTAATGTGAAAATGGTTTGCATCCCCTTTACCTGCCCTTGTTATACAAGTAAGATAAAAATTAATTGTGCATGGCTTAAACTCTTCATTGTCAGGATAAACATTTCTTGGAGCTGTTTAAAGCTCAAATCTAAAAGTATATTGTCATGGGGCTTGAGCATAAATTGGCAAAATCTGTTCATATGATTAAATTATAAGTCTAAAACCACCTCATAAATAGAATACCTTGTGGAGGAAGCCAGTAAGAATGAAAATAGTTTATTTTATATTAAAGATATAATAGATAAGAAGCCATAGATCTCTGGGCAGAGAGCTAAATCACAGTGATTGTTTTTGTATTGGAATACACCCCACATGGTATTATGCAGTCCTTGTTTAACAGCACCCTCCTTCTACAAAAAGGTGAGGTTTTTAATACAGTTGTGTGTTACTGATGCTCCAAATAGAGCTCATTATTAGCAGCTGCAAATTGGCAAAATGTGTCAGTGTGCAGT
This sequence comes from Agelaius tricolor, assembly GCF_023055355.1. NCBI lineage: Eukaryota > Metazoa > Chordata > Aves > Passeriformes > Icteridae > Agelaius > Agelaius tricolor. The sequence continues at coordinate 8,638,442 of NW_027269279.1, forward strand.
GACCTGGGAACTAAACTGTGCAAGGACTTGTCCTGTGCATCTCTGGTACCTGCACTATCCCAGGGCTGGTCCTTTATCAGCTCACCAACTGAAGTTCTGAAGAAGCTCAAATTACTCTTTTGCATCAGAAAAGCTCTGCCATAAAGATGTTATGGTTATTTGTAATTCTCAAGGATAAACTGTTTATCTGATCTTTTGAAATACTGCTGTGCCTAGTGAGTGATTCCTTGAACTAATTCTGTTGTAATTAATGAAGACCCTATTTAATCTCTTTTTCACCAGTCTTCAGGCTGGCTCATCTCTTCTCTGCCACCCAGCCAAATCATCAGAGAGCTGGAGCCATTCCCCTTGTAACTTTTTAGGGGGATAAACCTAGCCTGAGTTCAGTGGCAAAGTTCCACAATTTTAATGTAAAAATGCCCTTCTGTGGGGCAACCAGGTGGCAGCAGGAGGAGACACAGGAGTTCCACAGGTGGGTGCTAAGGGTGTTCTGAGCCCTTGCTGGGCTCCTCTGTAACCAAGAACAAAAAGGGAGGAAATTACTGATCTGCTGCTGTGATCTAATTCTAGAATAGAGGCTATACAAGAGCTTCTGTTTTAGAGAAAGATTCCTTTCCTTAATTTTGGGTGCATGCTGGGGTCAGGATTTGGGCTCTTGTCACTTTTTTTTTTTTTGAAGCATCTGCAGAGAAAAGCAACACGTGCTCCACTGTGCTATTCTGAACTTGCTGGCTTTGCTGTCAGGCTGATGAGCCTGTCACATGAGGCTGCATTCCAAATGCTAAGAATTATTTGGATGAAATAATACCAGAATGTGTAAGAGAAAAAAAAAATGCATTCTATTTTTAATGTAAAAGGGAAAAAATTACCCAGCAGATCCAGCAGCATCTGCTGCTCTCAGGTCATAGCGCAGTCACAGGCTCTGGGCTTTGTGGCACAGAAATGGGCCTCAGTGCAATTAGAAGATACTTTGGGGATCTGAAAACCTGGCACTTTCTAGACCCTTTACCTGGTGGACTTTGAAGCTCTCACTTCCCAGAGCATTTTTTCAAGTCCCTGCCAGGTGACTGTGCATGCAGCATATTCCTGAGATAACATCCATTCTGTCCTGGGTGCTGCCTGCATGGCAGCAGGGGTGCTTCCAACCCCTGTTACATTTGGCTCATATTTGGGATTTATGGTACAGTTACTTTGATTTTTCATGGACCTGACAAGGAGCCCCTGTGAATTTCCTAACTGCCCACATGAATATCTCTGGAGTACCCCACAGGGCAGGGATGATTACAAAGAGGTGGTGATGCTTCCTCTGTGCCATTCCAATTGTGCACTAGAGACCCAACACTGCAAAGCCCAAGGCTGAACCATTAGCCCAGTTTCCACCCAGTTCTACTCCATAAACATGTATACAAATACATCACTTTGGGCACTATTAGAAGACCCATACTTGGCTCCCTCTTGTGCAGTAAATGTACTTTGTGACCTTGGATGAGAGGTGGGCCAGGCTTTTTCCACAGCAATCCCTTATTTTCGCATGTCCAAATTATCACAGCAAATTCATTTTGTTCTCCTTAATTAATTTTTTAGGAATGCTGATAACCTTCAGCTCCTAATGGTTCAGTGGGACTTGTGTGTAATTGGTGCTTCTGGTGGATGAGCTCTGTTAGCTCCAGCTGGGCTCTCAAACATGGAAACCCAGGAGCACTGCAAAAATCAGGAGCCAGTTTGGAAATGTTGGTCCTCAGTACTCAGTGCACTTCTTCCCAAAACATCAAAGCTGGGATAATAATTCCTTTGGCAATGCTTTTAGAGCTGTGAGAGGAAAATGCTGCCATGAATGAGTGTTGTTTGTTACTGAAGCACTGGGATGGTTTCTGTGCTCAGAATGCTCTTGTCACTAGTACCCCATTCCCCAGTGTTTGTAACCAAATCTCACCTGTGCTCCTTCTCCACACTCTGGAATCAGATCTCAGTGGACTGAAATGGGTCATGACAAACATCTTTAGTTTGATGGAAGAAACAAAAGTTGTTATTGTTGCAGTATTTAACAACTATTGGTTGAGAGGAAAATGGGTTCAAAAGCAAGAATTTCAGCACTTCATGCTGGGGCTCCTTTCTGAAAGGGTGTGCAGCACTTTGGAGTGCAGGCTCTGATACTCCCTGAAGGTTCACCAGTGCTGCCCTGTGTGTGCCCTTAACTGTGTGCATAAAATGCTGGACTGTTTCCCTGCTGGCACCCAGGAACCACTCGCTGGGCATTATTTCCAGAGGTCACATTTCAGAAAAGGAAGAGCAGGTTTTTCACAGCACAGAGATGTTAGGCTTCTTCCTCCCACTGTAATGGGGGGAAAAAAAATGACTTTTTAATTCCCACCTGTGTCTCATCAAACTCAGGCATTTACTGGGGTAATGCAGTTGTTCAGAATTTATGCTAAAAGTATCATGAAGAAGGGCTAAGCTGTAATTGAAGTTTTGCTGTTATCTCCAACAAGGGAATAGTGGCATAATTAGCTGGTTTGACACCAGATATTCTGTATATGCACCTGAAGGGGGCAGAGGGAATGTCATCTAATATTCCCATCAGAAAGCAATACTGTTCTAACAAAAAAAAAGTGTCACTTCAGCACAGAAGAATTGCTGGTGCAGGTGAAAAGGACAGGGAATTGCAGGAAGCTCCTGTTGGCTTAGGCAGGAGATTGGGGGGTGAAGGGAAGCACATTCAAGGCTGGGATGTGTCCAGCCTGTTCTTCCCAGCAAACTCCAGTGTGTGTGAGCAGGAACCCCTGGGCTTGGCTCCCCGGGTGTCCAGGCTGAGTCAGGCCCAGCTTTACTGCCCAGGGATGGAGGCTCTGAGTGACCTGGAGGGGAGGCAGTGCCAGAGCCCAGGTGTGGGCACGCCCTGCAGAGCTGCCTGACCCTCCTGATGGGCAGGGAGCAGCTCTGCAGAATGATATAGAAACAAGTGTTTGGAAGGTCTGGAGAAGATTTTTACTTTTTCCATAGAGAAATGGATGAGCCACTTTGAAATTTGCTTTGTCTTCTAATGCTGATGAACTTTTGTTCTGTATGGTTCTGTCTCTCCTGTTTGAAATACACACAGAAATGTAGAAAGTCCTGCAAAATGTAGATAATTAAAATATCTGTTGAAAATGCCAGGGATGCAATGGAAAGCAATAGCACAACTGGGGAATGCCCATGTGAATTATAATTTTGAGTTCGGTGTTGAATACATTGTCTGGCTATGGAAGTGATCGATAGGGAAGTATCTTAGACTGACAAGCTGATTTTATACTCTTGATTGCTGCTCTCTCCCCTCAGCTAACACTGTTTTCCTTGAATGTTTCTGGGACACAAGGAAAAATAAAAAATACATTCACTCCTGTGTTGTTTCCAATTGATATAATTGATTTTTGAGCAGGGCCTTACTGTTTAAAATGTGAAGTAATGCCAGGCTGGTGTGTTTTACTCTCTGGTGAGGGTGGTGAGATGGAATACAGAAGGATCTGTATGCAAAAAACCACAGTAAATTAATTATTTGGAGGAACCTCTGAACAAGGTTGCCTATCTCAGCAGCACCTGTGAATGCATATGAGCTTATGGGTGGATCCCCTAAATCAGCATTTCCTGTGGAGAACTCTTTTGTTGCTGATGACATTGAGATAGAATCATGCTGAGTTATGGTAACAATTAGGGGGTTGTACTACTGAAGCCTGTTTTCATCAGAGTCCCCTTGGATCAAAGCACTTTTGTATCTTTCAGCTTCTGTATCCTACAAGACTTTGATCATAGGGAAGGGATTTACTGTGATAAATTTAGCAAAGAATGAAAAATGCTGTAAGACTTCTGAACAGCAAGTAAGGACTTTAGCCAGGATCTTGTGTAATTGGAAGGATTTATCCTGCCTACAGGATACAAAGGCCACAAAATCTTTTTTTTCCTGTTTATAGCCCCTGTCACTTACCATCTTAAGTCCTGATGTGATGATCTGCCCCTTAAAATAGGAATATTTATGAAAGTGAAGCTTTTTCCTTCCTTTACCAGGAGTCATTTCCTGCAAGTGTGTCACCAAAGGGGTGGCTGGTCTGATGAAGAACCTGTAGCAGGGACACAAAGGGTTGTTGTGATAATGTGGAACATGGTTTTGGTGTTTTGGGTTGGTGGGTTTTTTTCCCCCTAATGGAGGCAATGGAAGAGAGGAAATAAAGCCAATGGAGAATTAAGGATGTCTCATCCTTTGAAGATCTGAAGAAAAAAAAACTTTTTTGTCTCTGCCATTCCATATAGTCTAACAGCAAAAACATTGATCTTCAGAAGCAGCTTGAGGTAGGAATAAAAGTCATACCAGAAGGGCTCAGGCTCAGCACTGTGCAGAGAAGGCAGAAAACTTTCCTGGGGTGTGGAAATCTGCATTCTTTCAACTGCCTCAGAAATTCTTCAGGAAGATACCACCTCAGTTTGGTCCTTTGGGCTTGTCTGGAGCCTCTTTGCTTTCATCAGCCAGGTCCTATTCTATCACTAGAACAGCAGCTTTACTCTGAACACTCGTGCAAACAAAAGTATCTTTTGTTTAGTATCCTTACCCTGAAGTGTGGCTGCACCACAGCTGCATCTGTGCAGCCACTGCAGGTGAAGGTGTGACCATGGTGTGGAGATGCCTGCTCACTTTTTTGGTTGGTAACTGTCAGAAAACATCTTAGTTGGACAATTTTCTGTCCCATTTAGAGGGGGACACTACAGCACAACTTATGGGCTTCTCCAGCACTTGCAAGCTTGGTTGCATGTAATTGATGGATTTAGTACAGTAAGTGCACCTGCCTGTTCTGCTCAATTAGCCACATTTTTAAACTGTCATTCTGGGCTCAAAGCTTGAGTTTTTCTGTAGTTCTTCTATTATTTCTCTAGTGTCCCATACTGTTCTTATCAGACTTCTAAAGTCCATACCTCTTTGGTGCATTCCCATGGCTGCAGATCTTCACTGACTCCTTCTTCTGCTGCATGCTGGTCTCTCTCAGGTCAGGCTCCTCCAAGGCTCTCCCAGACTGGCCAACCCACCCCCTTTTATCCCAGTCATCTTCATTGGTCACAGCTGCAGCCCATCAAGGGCAACTGGGACCTCTGGGGCAAAGCCTCTGTACAGATATTCAAATACATTTCCTCTACTATATTTTTCCATTTCAAAAAACACACAAATTATAAAATCAGTATTTATTATTTAAAATGGTTTCTATTTTTCAGCTTAAATATTTAAAATAGATCTGGAATTTGAAGGTGTTATTTTAAACTTAAGATATATTAGAACTTTATGCCTGTAGCAATGTTGTACAGTACCAAAAGAAATACACTAACACAGATTCTGTTCTTGTGAAGTGTGTATTTTATTCTTGTAAACATGTTCCCCTTTTGTAAACAAACACAATCAAAAGATACAAGGCCTTTACAAGGAATACAACAGATCCTTTGTATTAATTTTATTTCCTGAATAGCTTTTTCATTGTTGAAACTTTACAGTCAGATACTACAGATTTCCACCTTTCCAGCCTCCTGAAGGAGTAGCTCTGAAGGGCACAGACTGGGGTAGGTTACTGAAGAGTTCTCTGCAGCAGACTTTGTGTTTCCATTTTGTGCTCTGCCTTTTCTCAGGGACCATCCCACACAGAAAATCCTCATGTCCATGATCAGGGTTGTCAAAGTCTGACAGAGCTTTCTGGTGATTCTGGGCAGCCCCCAATGTCAATGCAGGTGGATGGATGGATGGATGGATGGATGGATGGATGGATGGATGGATGGATGGATGGATGGATGGAGAGGAATTCCCTGCCAAAAATAACTTGGAGGTGGATGAGCTCGTATTGTGTGCTTGCAGCCCAGAAAACCAATCATATCTTGGGCTGCATGAAAAGAAGCATGGCCAGGAGGGTGAGGGAGATGCCCCTGGATCCCTGGAAGTGTCCAAGGCCTGGCTGGACAGAGCTTTGAGCAATGTGGCCCAGTGGAAGGTGTCCCTGCCAGTGGCAGAGGGCTGGGAATGGGATGATCTATACGATCTCTTCCAATCTAAACCACTCCATGACTTGATGAAAGATAAATAAGATCAACTTCTTTGTTTAAGTTTTTGACCAGACTGTCTTCAAAACATGCAATGGACACAAGTGACTGTTTATAATTCCTGGTGAAGCTGCAGAAAGTGCCATAGGTGAACCTAACAAGTCTTGTGGAATGTGAGTGTTGTGTTCTCCTGTGTAAATCTCTCACAAATTTACAGAAGACTTGTGTAAATCTTCTGGGAACAACTTTTGCCACCAGAAATTCACTGTGTTCTGCCTTAGTCTCATTTTTCTTTAAAAAGTCCAAGGCTGACCTCCTGCCAGGTGCTGCTTTTTCAGTTATCAGTCTCACTTCCCATCCCTCATCCAAGATATTTCCCAGAGTCCTGCCATTCACCACAAAGAAAGAATCAAAAGACAAGGCAGTTTCCTTCTTCATTTATCATCCAGGGGACTGTGTGTCTGTTAAGTGTTAAGTGAAAGTCAGTGACATCTGTGTCTTAATTATAGCAGACTTTTGGAGCTGGATATGCCCACAAGACTTTATTATAATAGAGGCAGCCTGAAGAAGGGGTATCAACAGACTCATTAGTAACCATGGAAAGAAGGTGTTAATTAGGGAATGTGTGATCCTACCTAAGAGCAATTTGGGGCAAAAAAAACTAGGTGAATGATATGGAAATGAGCTGCCAGTGATATATTATATCAAAATTATTGTGCACATTGGACTGGCATTAATGGTAGTGGCATAGCAGAGTGGGATGCTGGTTGATTCACATTAGTGTCAAGTCAGGCAGTTAAAACCCTAAAAATGAAATGAGGAAGTCTAATTGCCTGTTCAGAATCAAATAACATGCACTTTATTACCAAATTCCACCATTAACAGCCCAGAAAACCAATTGTGGCTGTCAGGAAAAGGGACAGCTGAATGACAAATGTAAGGGGGGAACCATCTGGCTGGGGGCTGGGTACCAGTGCTGGTCCTGGCTCAGCAGCAGCTCAGCCACAGGGCTCAGGAGAGCAGCTGCTCGTGTTAAACACATCTGATCACATGCTGGAGACTCTAAAACAGAAGTCATGTGCAGGTTAAGGATAAACTGCAGCTTCATGCAGTCAGTACTTGAGAGAGATTTCCATGGAGATTTGGAACAGAAAGGAGGCAGTGAAGCTTGGCCTGAGGAGGGTGGAGATCGTGTGACTAAAATACAGACAGGCAGAGGTTGAATAATCTTGCCCAAGGAGAGATTTTTCTACTACCTCTCAAATATTTAGAGCCTGACTTAAAAAGTGGCTTCACAGCATGTGTCCAGCTGTGCTGATGGAACAAACTTTAGTTTCTACCCTGAGAGCTGGGCCCTGCTCTGAGCCCTGCTGATTCACCCCAAGTTTCTGCACCCAGCTCAGCTCAAACTCCACCCAGCTGGGCCAGACTGTCTGTAGGTTTTTCAAGAGGAAGTGGCTGTATAATCCATGATCCTTTTACCCTTCACTAATCTTCTTTGCACCAGCATATTCTGTGGTGGCTCCCTTTACTGCTGCTCAGTTCCAGGGCTCATGCACTGTCAGTGTCTGTGCCCAATGAAGGGCCTCAGTCAAGGCTGTGCTGTTTCTGATCAGCACAGGCCTCCCAGGGTAATTCAGTGATTTCCTTCTGGGCAGTGTGAAGCCATTAGCAGGTTCATACCGTTTTGCTCTTATTTAATTACATCCCAAGGAGAGGACTGAGCTGGCAGGACAGCTGAAGGCTGAGGTGACCCAGTAAGGACTCCAGGCACGAAGGTTTCTTTGTTAATAATTCATGCAGCATCCTTGCAGCAGCCTATGGCAGAAGGGCCCTTGGTTTCACTCAATGCACGCATGCAATGTTTCTGTCCATGGCCACAGAAATACCCATTGCTGAGGCTATCACACAGAACCATCCAATGGCAATTGGCTTTTTGAGGTCCAGCAGCACTTCCCATGTGAGCTGATTAAACCAGAGAGAGAGAGAGAGAGAGAGGATGCTGAGACTTCTTTTTATTCTCTTGGGCTTACAGCCTTTGTGTCTGTCAGAGAAACCCACAGCACTAATGAAGTGCACGGTGCTCTGGAGGGATGTGTTGGCTCAGCCCCTGTGGCCCTGGCCAGCCTCTCCTCTGAAGGAGCCTGCAATGATGTCTTGGGGAAGGTGTGGGATTCACTGCTGATGTCCTGTAGCTGAGACCTTGGTGGGAGCTCTTTTGATCAGTGCTCAACAGCCACCAGTGGCTGTTCCACATTTCACAGGGCTGCACTCACCTCTGGGAGTGTGCTCATTAGAACACACACACACACAAGGAATTTGGTTAAAAGTGACAAAACAATATCCAGAAATTAGAGGTGCTTGAGATTTGTCCAGTAAAAGATAATGAGAAAAAGGTAACAAATAGAATCGTACAGAGTTTTTTTTTAAATGCAGAGATAATTTGGACTGTTCTATTTCTATTGTACACAGAAGCCTAGGTGACTAAGGGCTTTATAAGGTAATTAACATTTTCCACTGATAAGATTCATACTGTTTTTCCTGTCTTGTTTTCTTGTGTCTTTTATTTTCTCAGCTTGCTTTTGATCTACCTTTCCAGCAGAGAAAAATAACTACTTGCTGCTAAATTAACACTCATAGATGGGCAATTTTTTATAGGAATTCATTCTCCTGGTCTAATTAATGATGCCTAAATTTCCACTGGTGCCTCCAGTAATCCTTTGACAAAGGGTGTCTTCAAAACCTCTGGAAGTTTTAAATTTTCAAGGAGAGAATGAAGTGAAGCTGTAACTGTTTAGGATGGGATTAAGGAGGAAGCAGAATTAATAACAAATGTGCTTTGGAGTGCCTTTTTGATAAGGGAGTGAATCCTATGCTAGCTTCCATGGAAAGTGTTTTTTACTGGATTGATTCAGATCTCGCTGGGACTGATCAGAATATTTCTTTTGATTTCAGTGGCCTTTGGATCTAGTTCAGGGATTAAGTTCTGCCTTGAGTTTGCTTTAAATGGGAGGAATTTAGCATCACTGTTAGCCACAAGGAGATGGAGAATGTACAGATCAGAACCACATCTCTGCATTATAAAAGGGAACAAAAGGTGAGTCTGGCCAATAACTTCATAAAGAAAAAGCATAAAATGTTGCAATACCTGTAAACAGAAATGTGAACCAAATAGGAATGGAAGACTATTACAGATTCCTGGGTTTGTATATAGGCCATACTTTGTATTGTTCTGTTTCTGTGGTCAAGTCCTCCCCTCCTGATGGTTAAACTGTGCAAACTGGAACCAGTCAGGTTGGTTTATTTTATTTTGTTTTTATTGTCATCACTGCTGTTAAGACCCAAGAATTGAATGGGAGAGATAAATGTATTGTTTGGCATTCCTGAAAGGATCTGTTGGCACATCTTGGAGCTCTCTGGCTGTTCTGCTCTCTGGGACAGGGGCTGGAAGGGCTGAGGGCTATTAGGGCTGTTCCTTTTGCTGAGTGCCTGGATGGATTCAGTCTAAAGCCTGTGATAAAGAAGCTCGTGCAGCGCTGTGTGAGGAGTTCAGCTGTCCCAGAGCTGGGCCGTGGGCTGGGCTGCTCTGCAGGGCTGTGCCTGCAGCCAGGGGCAGCTCCTGGCCCACAGGGATGGGGCACAGCCCTGGGAATCCCAGCAGGGCTGCTGGTGGCTGCCAGAGCTTCCCACAGCACGCATCAGTCAGACCCAGAGCTGCGCCACAGCCAGGCTGCCAGACTGCAGGGCACAGGGAGAGGTTGAAGAGCCCCTGTGGCTCCTGCTCAGGTCCTTACTCTGCTCCAGGCTTTCAGCAGTCCTACAGGTTAGCAGAGTAAAGGTGCACAGCTCTGCAAATTGCTGCCCAGCACTAGGGGACCCCAGCTCTCTTCCCTGTAATATTGTTTTTGAGGTGCTGACCTGTGGGTGGACACAGCACTGGAACAGAGCCTGTCTCCTTTGCTCTCAGGGATTCACTTTCTGATTCAAAATTAGAAGAGGCAATTCCACATCCCAAGAGCTGAACAGGCTGGAATTCAGAATGATAGAGAGAAACTTTATCTTGCTTTTAGCAGGGCAATAGCTCTTGGATCTGTGGAGTAGCAAAGACCTCTACAGAGAGGTTAAGGTGGGAGGGGGACTGGGGAAATTGTTGATTGAGAAAGGAAACTTGAGTAGGAAAATGAAGGGAACAAGAGAGAGTAAACTTACCTGGGGGAGACGCAGCAGAGCAGAGGTGAAGCAGCTTGCCTGCTTCTCCCCTGACATTGCACACTGACAAGTGTTTGGTGTTATAAAGAAGACAATTCTAAAGCACAGAGGGAGACTCAAGTGCACAACTCCCACTCATTTTCATTTACTGGAAATTTGGGAGCTGCTGCTGGATTTTACAGGGTCTCCCACCATCTGATCAGAAATAACATCTATGACTTCATCCCAAGCCTGCTGAAAGCAAGAGTCTCCCGCACAAATTTCAGTGTGTCTTCTAGTGAGCTTTAATAGAATGTCAAATGTGCTGTGGCAAATTACTCAAATGAAGCTGTCAGTCAGGACTCAGAGCATCAGTCTGTATTTCATGGGCTGGGAGATACACATCACCCAGAAAGTCTGAAAGCACAGGTGGCTGAATTAGCTTCTGCTGTATAATTATGTTAAACCTGTTGATCAATATTGTGTGCATTTTTAATACCTTCATATTGAGGCTTCTGATCTCTCTATAATAATGCTGATAATAGTTCTGCTTCTCTCTGCAATCAAAGAGCTTAAGCTTGAGGTTCCTTTCTTCTTGCCTCTTGCTCCCACAGTTAATTACTCCTTTAGCTCAGTAAAGCAAATGGGGATTCTATTATTTTATTATTTTACTAACTTTGAAAGAAAAGAAAGTAAAAATGTCCACACCAGGAGATGGGCTGAAGGAGAGTGAGCCCATGAGGACTCTATTAGTGCAGTCCATAATAATAAGCCTTCATAAATCCTTGAAATATTGAAGGGTAAAAGAGCAGCATTTCACCAAGAGCTTATTATTTACCGGTATTTAAAAAGGAATTAAGCAGTATAATCCTGTGTTCATCCTTCCCCAGAACTTGGTTCCAGTTTTCTGTTTCCTCTGCCTTCCCCTCTGCATTTGCTGTTTGATCTCAGCTGTTTCAGCACCATCACACTGGCTCCAGCTCCAGGGCTGGACACACAGCACTGCTGCTCCTCAGGAAACACTTCAAGGTTCTGTGGGGAGCTCCGAGTTCATCTGCCTGCCATGCCACCCTTTTAGAGGTTAGAGGATTTTCAAGGCTATAAATCACCTTCATCAGAATTCAATTTGAAGATTAATGTATTTGAGATCCCAAGATGATGTTGAATTCTATGTTGTGTGTTGAATTCTGTGATGTTATGTGCAAGTCAAACTTGAAGATGCCTACAGCCAAGGACCTCAGGAGCCATTTAAGTAGCTTTCATGTTCTATCTAAATATATAAAAAGCAAATTAATGGATAAAGAGAGAGGTGGGACTCTTCTCCTACAGATTCTGATTTATTGAGTCACTGATCTCACTGTCTATGACAGAGTGCAGATCACATCTCCACCTTACAACCTTGGTGTCATTGCTGTGGTGCAACCCATGCACCTCAATGTGAACTGTATTTTATAGAAGATTTTAGCTGAAGCTCTGATTTGACCCTCAATGTATTTTATGAAAACCTTTAGTTACCACAGGGGTTATTTTTTACCAAGTACTGTGCAGGGAGCCCCCTGCATCACTTAAACCCCATTAGTGTCAAAAGGAGCAGAGGGTGGCTGGAGGATCAGAGCTGTGCTTGGCATTACAAACCACCAGCAATGTCAAAGTGTGCAGAATGTGCAACACCTACAGCTGCTCACCAGAAAAGGCAGCTTATAATTCCCCCTCCCCTATAGCACTCCCATGAACTGCACAATTTATCACATTCATGTAAATGCCACTCTAACTTTCCTAATGAATGCAAATCCTAATAATCCAATATATGTCAGAATATAGCCACAGCCTCATAATCCTCTCTGTCTGCTGTTTGATTCATTCCATTCAGACCCTAATTTGTAGTAAATCTTGTATTTGGAAGCTGCTGTGGCTCATACCATTGGTGTCAAGGCCAAGCTGGTAACAGGACTTCTATCTGCTGATGAAATGTTGCAGTCAAAGCCCTGTCTGTAATGGATTCTTCAGTAAAAAGTGGCACAGGTGATTATCTCAGCTGCTTTCAGTAGGATTGGAGTCCTAAGTTCCAAAACATTCACCAGAATGTACAATTTCTTTTCTGTGAAAAATGTCAGCCCAAATAGTTTGAAAAGATTGAAAATTAAAGATTATTTTCCTAATAGAACAAAAATGTTTAAAAATAGATTAGTAAATGGCACTATTTACCATTCAAGGAAAATTTTGTTTTCTATTAAATGCAATTAAAGTTATTCTTAAGTTAGTTTAGTACAGAAACTCTGTTGCCTGAAGCACCACGTTCCCTGGTGTTCATGTAAGCTCACACTTGTTGCACTTGGTGATCTTGAATTAAGTATATCAGTTCAACAACAGGTCACCACCACATTAGCTTCAGGTGAAATAACTGACTTTGATTTGCCAAAGCAAGATTTTCTTTATGTTGAAAATGTTTATTTTCTGAAAAGCTGTTGATTCGATGGAAATGAAGTGTTTGGTCAAGACCATCCAAATTAACTGGGCCAGTTTTACTGGTCCATTGTGCCAGTACCACAGCAAAGACAATGCTTTGATCCCAGGGTGGGCACTGCCAAGCTGCCTTTAAATAAAGCTCTTTGGATGCTGAAATTGCAGCAGCACAGGTTTGGAGTCCTGCTGAGGAGCAAAGCAAACTGCTCCATGCTGGGAAGTGACTCAGCAGTGTGGGCAAAATCCATCCTGTGAGGCTGCATGTGAAAATGGGACATGACCTGAGCTGGAGCAGGCTGGGTGCTCTGGTGGTGTTTGCCTTCACTGGAGGCACATTTCCTCCTGGAATGCTTGCACCTACCCTAAACACCCCTTGGAGGGAGGTGCCTGACACAGCTCCCACCAGTAAAAAGGGTAAAAGTAAAACTGGAATGTTCTCTTTCTCCACAGAGGGTTTAATCACTTCAGGGATAAAGTGATGCTGCATTATTGAAGCAAATAGCCTAAGTACCTAATGCATAATATAGCAACTTGCTGAAATCTTATACATTTCAGGGTGAATCATGACTGATGAGAAATGAATCAGGATTTGCATTTCACACAGTGACTCATCCTCTGCTAAAATAGTGACAGCACCTGAAACAAACCAGTAAGGATCATGTCAAGGCACACAATACTGGTTCATTTGGGCAAGTACTTACAACATGTTTGGGCTTTTAGCATCAGCAATATAAAAATTTATTTTTGGAAATTATTCTCTGAAGGTGACTGAGAAGCAAAATATGATTTTGGAGATGTGCAGAAAAGGAAATCACTTTCAAGCTGAAAACGGAATTTATTTTCTTGAACAATGGTTATTGATTTTCTTTTTTTAAACAAAAATCTCCTGTGGGATGAAAAAAACCCCACTATTGGTAACACACTTGTGGCATAAAAATACTTCACCTAAAATATATTGACATAAAAATATTTTAGTTAAGATGTATCGATATAAAAATTGTATTAAATTTTTTCCACATTTCAGGACTTGCCACTTTATAAATCTGTTTTTGGAGTTCAGATATGTTTGGCTCTGACACCAGAGCTTCATGAAACACACCTCTAATTTCCTTGCCCTCTGAGAGAATTCACTTTTTTAATTCTAGAAAACAAATTGTGCAGCAGTTTCATGTATGTTCAAGCTGTCAGGAATTCCAAAATGGTTTGGTTTTTTTCCCCAAACTCTTTTTTTATGGGAGTAGTGCAGTAGATATTGTTCCTGTCCTGAGCTCCTCCTCCTCAGGATCTCAGCTCAAGGCAGTGCAGGGCTCCACCCTGGCCCCTCAGCAGAGCTGGCATCCAGGTGTGCCTGTGCAGGAGGGAAATGTCAGGAAAATTAATCCACAAACACCAGAGGTTTATGTCCAGAAAGGAGACAGAGGAGTCCTTTTACTTTATTTGAATAAAGGGAGAGGCCATGGGGCATTCCCCTGGGATCTGTCAAATTTTTGGAGGATGCAGCCTCCTTTTTATCCCAATTTCCCAGCCACATTTCCCTTCTCTCTTTCCCCATTGGCTGAGGTACTTGAGAGGTTCAGACTTCCCAAATTGCCTGATACCAAAGATTTCCCTCTAATGTATAACCCTCCCTTTTAATTTTTAATTCTTATGGAATTTAGGGTTTTTTCCTCTCCATTGTTTCTTTCATCTTTCAATGTCTAATTTCATTTATCAGCAAACCTAAAGTTTATTGGTAAAAGCAAACATCTTTTTCCATTCATCAATCAGTGGAATCCTTCCCATTGTTTCTTTTATCTCCCAGTGCTGGTTTTATCCACCAGCAGACCCAGAGCTGGTTTGTAAAGACAAATCCACAATTCCTCTCAGAAGCAATGCTCCAGGGCTCTGGGTTTGTTCATTTGACCCCAGGGACCAAAGGGGCCCTCCAAAGATGTTTCTCCTACAGGAGAGATGATAATTAGTGTCACTCTGATACCCAGCCATCAGAGATCCATAGCTGTCACCTCATTTAGCTGTTTGTGGTTGCACATTGCTGCCTTATGAGTTCTGATATGTTTTTTAATGGTAAGTAGGTTAATCCCTCTTCCTGGCTGAAAAAACATGAAGTTAGATGCAAAAGTCCCCAAAGCAAGAAGACTTACTTGGAAAAAATTACAGAAGTGTAAATCAAGAAAGCAATATTGAACTTTAGAAGACAGCATACAATAATATGACACTTTATTCTGCTGCTGCCTGAGGTTTATATATACTACTGTCACTTTCTTGCTGTTCTCCACCAGTAGTAATTTTCTTTCAATCTAAATTTCATTTCCCAAGGGTTTGCTAAGGTTAAAAGTGCTAGAAAACCAATGACTGTTCACTTGCCAAAGGACAATAAATTAAATTAACCACTGTTGGTAGCCATGTCAGGTCTGAACTATTTATATGTAAATAGGTACAAAACCCTGATGGCATAGTGCATGATTATTAGCAGCTCATTGCAGACTCCATATTGAAAATTAAATACACTGGGAAAAGCAATGTGTTTCCTTTAAATTCTGCCTGCAAGAAAAACTTCTGAATTTTGTTTTTCATGGTAGCTTGTTATTACTGGCCTTACTATGCATTAGAAACCCAATTATTCAAGGTCAAACTTAATGGGATCTTTTACTAACTTGTTTTATTTTAATTATCTTAATAATCATAACCACATAACCATAGTAGTGATTTCCAATTGATGGGGTAATTTTAATAAGGGTCACATTGCTCTGCTGTTGTCCAGGAAACGACTGCTACTGTAAGTGGTATTTAGTGACCACATTGGTGTGCTGAGATCAAACCTCTCAGTGACCCTTTCCCACATCCAATCTGGTGGCCAGGTAATAGCAATTCATCTGTCAGTACCACGTTTCTGTGGCACTTCTTTTTCTCACAAGATCCCTGGGATTTTAGGTATGGTATAACCTAAAATATACCATTACTATGATATATATATAAATATATATTTATATAAAATATATTTATATATTTCTAATTTTATATATCTATATTTTATATAAATATTTTTATATATTTATATTCTATAAACATATATTTATATAAATATAATTATATATTTTATATGTATATATTTATATAAATATATTTATATAAAACATAAAGATAAATTGTTCTCTCTGGGATCTCTAGGATGGCAGCTGGAGTTGTACCACCCCAAGCTCAGCAGCATCATCACAGAGAACATTTGATTAATGACAAAGATCCAGCCAAAGTTGTGTTTGATGGCACATTTATATTTAGTCATATTTACTGGTCCTTCATCAGTTTCACTTCCTTCTTCATGAGGTCTAAGAAAAGACTTGAAAGAAATGAATCAGCCCTTGTGGATGTCAGGAATAAAAGCAGTAAGGGATGTGAAGTGCCAGTCCCACTGTCATTCAGGCAGTCTGGAGCAACAGCAGGTACAAGATTATGAGCCCCCAGTTCTGCATTTCCAGTGCTGGCTGCACAGGAAGAGCCACAGCACCAATGCATGGTCAGAGTGGAGCTGTGACACTCAGGGCACAGGGACACATCTTGGTGCTGAGCTAACAGAGTTAAATGCATCCATCCATGGGTAATGAACTTGTTTCTGTAATCATCCACACCCCAACACAGATGGGAAAAGTTAACTTCCATAAATAATTGAGACATTGGATTTTAAATTCAAGGAACTAGTGCTGAAAGAGCAAACCAGAAACATCTGATCAGAAGCTAATAAGGATTAAACAACCAATTGCTATCAGTAAATGTAAATGTTCCTAACTGTGCAATTCCTCCATTCTGGAGACAGCACAGATCCTGCAATGTCTCCAATTATCCATGTGTGGTGGCTCTGCTCACACTCCTCTGAGCTGATACAGATTCCCCTGCTCTGTGCTGGGGCTCACCAAGAGGTAATGACTTCAGCACTAAATATCAAACTACACTGGAAGAGGTTTAGGGACAACATCATAAGATAATTGCAGGAAGGCTGGTGGAACACAGATCTGACCACAGACCCCCCACCCCTGGAAATGAGTGTAAAGGGGGCCTGAGCAGTAGCTACAGGCTTAACCTGCTATCAAGTCCTCCATATCTCTTAATAAACACAAGATCCTGTCATCATTTTCTTTTCACGTGTTGGCATTTCAAATGTGTTGCTTACAAAGGTCATCTGTGTTTGGGGAAAAACAGTTTAATTGATTTTATTATCGCAGGAAAATAGAATAACCACTTGCACCTTTGTTTGCAGATAAAAAACAAAATTAATGGTTGCATACAGCTGAATTAAGCACTTAAAGTTCAGTCTCTACAAAATGCTGACAGTGTAAGCTTAGATCAATACCAAAACAATTTACACTTTAGGAGCTCTGGCTCTGGCTATTAACTAGTAATTATGCCAAGTTTACTGTTAAATTGCTTTAACTGTTTCCAAGGTGTAACTGAATTACGGCAAAACTTGTTAACACTGTCAGAGTGGGAACTCTCAGCACAGTCCCAAGCAGATAAACCTTGCACACCTTGACTGTCCCCAGCTGTTCATGGCATCAAACCCTTCCCTCCCCTGACCCCTGCTCTGCTGCAAACTCTTACACTGCAGATTCTGGGTCTGCTGCTGCTGCAGGGTCAAGAAACTTCTGGGTAATAAACTGCAGCCAACACCAGCCCTGCTAGCCCCACACTGGCCCTGAGGCAGTGCAGGAGCTGCCAAATGTCTCCAATATTTTCACAAATTGTAGGGAATTGCAACTAAACTTTGGACTTCAGACTAGAATCACGATCCTTTCCAGAAAACAAAGTCTAGAGCTTGGCTTTCCTCAGTTAGTAGATGAAGCTCCCAAACAATAACATAAAGATACAAACACTGCAAGTTACTTATAAGCAAAAGCAAGGTTTAAAACCCCTTCACATTAAGTTCCCTCTGTGTCCTGCTTTTATCCCACAACAGCTGCTGAAATTAATCTTCTTTGTCATGGAAGGACCCGTTTCTCCTTCACATATTACCCATGTGATGATGAAAAATGCAAAAAGAAGTTATTGCCAAAGACAGCAAGCAGAGCAATGTGTGAGGAAATCTGTTGTTAATCGAGTTGGACCAGCAAGACCAGGAAAAGGAGAACTAAATGCCCACCCCAGAGCATGCTCTCTGTCCCCTGTGCCTGGCTTTAACAAAAATACATTGTCACACTAATCCTGAAAGTAACTGAGGAGTTTGTTTTAATAATGTTTAAATCAATGTGTACCAAAGGCTCACCTGAGTGTGCTACAGCATGTTCACACCATCACCTCCTCTAATTAATGGCTCCTGCTGTGGGCTTTGCCTCCCTCTGCTTTCCACGACACTCCAAGCCAAAAAGCAGCCAACACTTTATCAACAGAGCATGCACATTCAAAGTCAAAGAACAAATTAGTCTCATAGTTGCTGATTATAGCTATATATTTGGCTTTATTGTATGGAAAAACGTGCCACTGCTCCCACACATGGCACTTTCCTGGCTCCACAAATCGGCTTCAGCCCTGCCTTTATGCATTGGTGTTGTTCTTCCAAAACGCTCATGAAGATGGGGAAATTTGAGTTTTGAAGGTGTGACATTGGCCTGCTGAAGGCCTGAGCCCTCCAGACTCCAGCAAGTTCTCAGTGCTGGGAGTGGGACCTTTTGTCCCTCAGACTCAGAATCTCGAGACACAAACATCAGAAATAATTATGAGTAAAAATGTGCTGGCATGTCTTGAAGTGAAACCATCAATTCTGATTAAATCTCTTTTTTTGCCACTGATTTTTACCTCCCCTGAAACATATGGCATCTCCTGGCTCTTGTGAAATATTTTGACTGACAATGCAGAAGCCAGAGAAATAAGAAAATTGTGTCTCATCCAGGACTTTTGAAGTCATTTACTCTGAGGAAAATTTTAGTTATAACCTTCTGATAATTGTAATACACACTTGCCAAGCAGAAATGTCTCAGACATTAAAAAAAATTTTAAAAAAAGAAAAAAAAAGAAAAGCAAATACACTGTCAAATATGTCAATTTCTTGAGCTGTTTTTTTTTTCCAGAAACGTGATCAGAAGGTGCAAAACCCAGATTGCAAAATCGATAAAAATCCCAAATCCTATCTACTAAATACTATAAATTGGACACTTACTTGGGCTTCAAAGATAAAAAAAGAGGGTTTAGACAAGACAGATTAGCTTTGCAAACTAGAATTCATCCTCTACATAAAATAAATTATTTGATAAAAGATCAGGTTGTTTATGAAGCAGTAAGCACTTGCCTTCAGCATTTTCTCATCTGTGACAGAGGAGCAGGGAAGGAGGGGGAAGGAGGGGGAACGATGGGGAACGATGGGGAACGATGGGGAACGATGGGGAACGATGGGGAACGATGGGAAGGATGCCATCCATCCACACAGCCCAGCCACCCCCTGAGCTGGGCTTTTGTCACCCCAGACTGCTCTGCTGGGGCTGCAGGGTCCCCAGTGTGACCCTGCCCTGGTGGCACCAGGAGGGACCCAGGGCCTGGGACTCCATTCAGCAGGGGCTCAGTCTGCCTCTCCTACCCAGTGCAGCTGAGCACTGCTTGTCCCACTCACACAGCGCTGCTGTCTCTGGAAACTGGGATTTCCCTTTGGCTGCTTCCTTTCTCCATTAAGTATTTGACTACTGAAAATCAGCATTAATTCAAAAAATGTCTGCTAGGGAGAGGAGGAAGGGGCACTGTGCAGAACAACCAGCTCCCAGCATTTTATAGCAGCTTACCAAAAGCTGGGCAGGCTCTGAGATGTCCCAAACCCAGGAACCATGAGACTGAATCACTTTAAAAAAGTACAATTATATCAAGACGTTTGCAAACAGAGCTTAGCCTTAAATAGTATTGGGAAAATAACAAATGCTTTTTAGGACTGGGGAGGGACTTCATTGCTGACCTTTTATTTTTGGAACTGGCAGTGATGAAATCACGTTTTTGGGGCTGCAAACCTCACTGCAAAGAGCAGACAACAGGTGAATTTTGCTTGAACATTGCTCAACAAATGTTTCTCCTTGCTGGAGAAAGTATATTTACCCAGGTCATTGCTGTTCTCCTGCTTTTTATTATGCTTTTTCCTACTTTTTCTTCATATTTTCCATCCACCTTACCAGAACTAGGCAGAGGCCCATCTCTGCATATAACTGCCATGTAACTCTGCACATCAAGGAAAAATCATCCCTAGGCAGAGATGCTCCATAAGGGCCCAGCATGAATAAGCCTCCATGATGGGCAGATATTTTTAGGTGACATTTAGGACATTTCCTGCATGCTGCAGATTTATAAAATCAGCAAGGCAAGCTCAGGAGGAGGATGATTGGGCCTGGATCCCCTAGAGGGAAAAATCTTGTGGAGACAGAATAATTCATTCACACCTCTTTCTCACTCCCTACCACTGACAAGTTGCCAAAGTCACAAATCCCAGGGAGCTGCTGCCAAGTTGCTCTTTCTTGGGAACCATTTTCACGGTGGCTGTGGGACAAGCAGCCCCCCTTTCCCTGGTGCCAGCCCACCCAGCTGCTTGGAGAGAGTGCAGGATGTGCCAAGCAGGGTGCCACAGCCTGCTCTGGAGCTGTGGGACAGCCTGGGCTTCCCCCAAGCACCTCCTGGCTCTGTCCCACCAGGTTGTCACCTGCCAGCTGTGACACTGGCACGGAGATTGACCTGCTGCCAGCACGCAGGGTGCCATGCTGTCCCTGTGCTGTCCCTCTGCTGTCCCTGTGCTGTCCCTGTGCTCCAGTGTGGCAGCAGCCTCTCTTCCCAAACACCCAGAGGGCTGCAGCATGCCACACCAGCCTGCAGCTCCTCTACAGGCTGTGCTCCAGCTCACTGGAACATGCAGGAGCCACAGGAGGCACCAAAATACTCCTGCCCCGTCAGGTATCAGCCCTTACCTGCCCCAGCCCCCAGCTGTTCTTCTCAAAATCCATCTCACTCAAGTGAGCCACTCAGCAGCACCAAAAGCCTCAGAAACACAGTGGGGTCCATGTGCAACACCACTTCTGTAGGGCTGCAGAGGGGTCTGCAAAGAAAGGCACTGGGAATGCTTGAGCTGCTCTGGAGAGCACGTCTCCCTCCTGGGCAGGAGTCAGCAGGAGCAAACTGGAGCACCTGGAGGGCTGGCAGGGCTTAGCTGGGCTGAATTTAGGGGGCCTCTCACAAAAGGCACATAATAAATGAGCTTCATGAGTGAGTGATGTACTGCTCCCAAGGTAATTATAAGTTACCCTCAGGGGTCAGGGTGGCTGTGCTGAGCTGATCGTCTACACCTGTGTACAATAACTGCCTCATTTAGGAAGTCAAACCTGTGATAAACTCAGTTCAGAGATCAGGTAAGTCAGTTCTTGCACAGAATATGTCAAATAACCAAAACCTAATTTTATTTTTTGCTGTTGTTTAGCATAAAGGAGGTTTGACTCCAAAGGAGTAGGTTCATTATTCATCAAATACACTTAGAAAACTTTCTCAAAATAAAAGAAGTCCTGTGCCACATGTGCATTTCTCTGCTGCTTTTCCTATGTGCTAATAGATAAGGATTGACTTTGTGAAATTGCTGCAGCAAGCTGAGAATGTTGCATGAAGAGAGAAATTCTGCCCAATGCACAGAGAATATGGATGTGTGATGTTACTTGCTGTGCATTACACAGATACACAATATTCATCTCAGTCACAGCAGCAGCCAGTAAAGCCTTCAAAGCCCAAACTGTTGTGCACACCTGATACAAAACCCAGCAAAGCTGATGGCTCACTCCTCATGGAGCCCTGACAGCAAAAAGGGGAGGTGGACAAATGTGTGCAAATAAACAGAGGGTGAGGGAAAGCAGAGGGTACCAGAGGGCAGCAGGGGGGGAAGCAAAAACCAGCATCAAGAGTATAAAAGGCTCTGTAAGGATCAAGTCTCAATCATGAGCACAATACACGAGTGGAGATGCACAGAAGGGATTAAACTCCAAAAGGGCACAGGAGCAGCACAGCTGTGTGTGAAGATACCCCAAAGGGCAGGTAGGAACACTTGTAGTGACTTTAAAACACACCTATCTCTGGGATTTCCCTCCTAAGCCAATAAATTGCTACTTATTGCTCTTAGTGCCCACCATATTTTTGGCAGTACACAAGAGAGAGCAGTAAAGGCATGAGGAGGGTAACAGCTGCATCCCATGCTTCATCAAACAGTTAATCCATTTTCCCTGTGCTCCTAACTGTGCAGGCATCTGAAAAAAATCCAAACCACCTTTGTGGGAACAACCTCCTCTTCCAAACATGTGCTGCTACAGGGAGCCCCTTTGGCTACACTCCACATTTCTCTTTCCTGCCACAAGAGCACAGAGCACTGAGCTACCAAGCCAGCAAATCTCCCCTTTTCCCACCAGCTCCATCTGCCCAGGAGCAGCACCTGAGGCATCCCCAGCTGGCTCCTCACCCCACCTGCACCTCCTCTTTACTGGAGAGGGGATTCTGTCTCCATCTGCTCTGGGATTTCTAAAGTGCATCTGCACAAGAGCTCAAAGTCAGCATTTCCTTGTTTGAGGAATGATGCAGCTGCCCCTCTCTTTGGCCCATTGCTTCCCTGCAGCACCCCAGGTCTCCTTTAATCACTCTTTGCCCCACAGCCTGCTGAGGCTCTCAGTCTCCAAGGACCAGACCAGTTTATTTTGATATAAGAGCATATTCTGTGAATGCAAAGATCCGCTGCATGCAAAAATCAGCTTTGTATGGGAATGGAGGTGTGGAAGAACAGCCCTGAATAACAACAGCCTGGAACAAAGTCCATGCTGACCTACAGCTGACCTTCCTGCTCTCAGTCACACAAGTGAGGAGTCCCTTTGCAAATCCATGCTGAAATACCTCCTTTTTTAGGACCCAAGAAAATATCAAATGTATAAAAAGCAAAATCACCTCCTTCCTTTTCTGTTCCTGCATATGCAGGACACATCCCTCGTGTCTGTGAGAGTGTAACTGAGTCTCCATGTGACCCTGGGAGCTCGTGGCCACTCAGTGATTCTGTGCTCAGTGCCACGGGCTACCTGACCTGCATTTCAAAGGAACACAACAGTTTTGTTATTCCAGAAACTCAGCTCATTACAGAGCCCTGCACTGGCAGCAATCTGTGAGCAGCTCAGCTCCCAGGGCAGATGGGAAGTCAGTGGTGCTGTACAAGTGATATGCTGCTTGCTGGTGATGCTAAAATTCTGGTGGAAAACCAAATAGCAAGATATGCTCAGCAGAAAAAGAACAAAAAAAATCCAACCTGATGAAAATTCTGGATGTCTGCTCTAAACAGTGCTAAAAAGAATTAAAAACTAACAGTATGGTCTTTTTTCTTCTGGGAATTCTCCCTTTCAAAACCCATCTATTCCACCCTTCATCTCTGATAGGGATTCCCAGCCCTACAGATTTCTCAGTATCTGGTAAGGCCTTTGCAGAAGCATTAGTGTGCAATATGGACCCTTCCCTGCAGCAGCTCCTTCCCTCCCTGTCCCCCCTCGCTGCTGCTGTCCCAGCACAGGATCTGCTCCAGACTCCTGGCCTTGCTGGGCACTCACCCCACACCTCCATGCCCTGCCCAGCCTCTCCTGTGGCTAAAGGGGGGTGGCTGCTTAACACTGCTAAAACCACCCAAGCTGACACTGCAAGCTTCATAGCAATATTCCTCTAAAGGCTTTTAAATACACATTTCTTTATCTTTGTAAGAAAAGGAACACGTTCAAGCTTTTCTACACACTCTGTGCACCATCCTCCTTCCTTCCCCTGTAGCCCCACCAGGTGCAATTAAGGCACTGATTAAAAATTAATCCCACACTGTTTGGCTTTCAGGGAACAATTGTTGGGGTTTTCTTAAACTTTAAGGTATTATGCAAAGGAAGCCTTTAATATTTATAGGACAAAAAAATGTAAGTTAAAATACATTTCCTTTCCATTTCAACATCCTGCACATTCTCATGGTCTCTGTGACTTTTGTACAGAAGTTGCCACAAACTTCTCTGGAGGAAGAGCCCAGCCAAGGGAGTTCCTTGGTTGGAGATTTAGCATTAATTTTGCAGGCATGTTCATTCTAGGATTTGGAGACAGACTTAAAAATCTCTGGTCCAAAAGCAAAACTGAAGCTAGGCATTTAAAATATGAATGTGGGTATTAGGCAATTACTTTTCCTTCAGTTTTCAAAATGTCGCATAAATTGTTAATAACCCCACACTGAGGAAATAATTTTATCATATATGATTAGCTATTTTCTGAAGGAAATAGCAGAGTGAAAAGTACAAATTGACAGAATTCCACTATTTTTCCTCTTTAGAGTTGCAGATCAACATATTCATCTCATCTTCTTCCCTCTCTAATTATCATGCAATGGCATGTCTTGAAGAAAATAAATGGTGTGTGCATTTCTGTGACAAGTGAAGCAATTCTCTGACATGTAACTACAAAATACTTGGGAATCCATAAAGGACAAAAAACACCCAATAAAAAATTTAGATAGCACCAGTTCCTCATGCTGACAGAGTCTAAAATTAAAAACTGAAAGTCTAGAATAACTGCACAGAATCTACACATAGAAATGAAAAGCTGAAGAGAGCAGAGCCTCATCTCATTTTATATAATGGTTACTGCCAGCACCTGTGATAGCCACAGCCTCACGTTCTTACACAGAAGTTACTCATTTTGGAATTCTCATTTTCCTTAAAGGGCTCAGAGGAAGAAGAGTAATTGAACAGTTTACAGCAAACTGGCCACATCTTGAACAAAAGCATGCAAACATCATCTTCATTAACACCACACAGTTACCTCTGCTCGTCTCACTTCCCAGAGCCTGATACAGCCTCGGCAGATTTTCCTAACAATAAAATGCAATAAATGAATTTATGTCCTGAAGGACTCTAAGCTGCAATGTCACAAAGCCATGAAAGATAAATTATGTCCTAACTAATTTTCTGATTTATTATTCCTCCAACTTTGCTCATTTTGGGATGATGAGAACTCATTTTTCTGTTTGGCAGATAGCTGTGTCAATCTTGTTAATAGCTGCTATTACCATCACACGAGCATGTTTGTGAAAACAAGTGTAGTTTCATTCTGACACTGACCTCACAGCACTTCAGTTTTATTACAAACACAAGATCTGTCAGTAACAAAAATTGATGCACTTATCCACAGATTCTGCTTGTCTCCCATTAGCACTTTATTCATTTTTCTTTTGCAGAAGTTCATCTTTAAGCAAGGGCAGATTCATAGTTTAAATTACTGTCTTGACACATCATTTGTTGCTTTGTAAATTCGCACAAAGAACATAATTTCCACAGTCTTTAGGAGATAAAGGATTACTGTTAGCCATCACTGCAGGCACTGTACTGATCTGAATTTAACTTGAACTGTGTAAACCTAAATGGGCTTAAAAGGGGCTACTGGAAACATTTCCTCATCAAACATTCAGACTGAGAATAATCTGAACTGAGTAACCCCATTTAATGCTAATAAAATGCTTTTAGGTGTCAGGACTCAGCAGATGGATTTTAGGGTGACATTTTCCAAACCTCAACTGTCTGAAATTGAGGACTTTTTAGCATTTAATGGGAGTAGGTTTATGCCAGTGATTAGGAAAATACAGAAATTCTGTCCACTCTGCCACTTGAAGTGTCTATATTTAACAGTATTGTTTCTGAACATGATTGTCCTTCTAGGTGTCCTTGATTTAGTGCTCCTAACACAAAGAAATACATATATAAACAAACACACACATCCCTTCAAGGATTTTATACCTGCTTGATGTCTCTCAGTTGGCTTCTCACATCCCCAAATACAATTATTTGTGGGTGATCTTGGTGATCATTCTTCTTGCCAAGATGTTTGCTTCTGGAAGAAGTCAACAGAGCTGAAGTCAAGCTCTTCTGAACTTCTGAACTGAAGTCAAGACACTCCTGAACTTCTCCTCTGGTGGAATCTCAATTCAGCAACCAGATTGACTAGAGCACACTAGAGTAGGTCTAATTTAGCATTCTTTCTAATTTAGGACTAACATATCAATGCCTAGAAATTCTGGCAACTACTACAACGTCACCTTTTCATGTACTAAGAAAAAATAAGAAGGAAATGAGCTTTTTGTGCATTGGCATTTCCTTTACACGAGGGCCGCCATATCCCAAGGATTTCCCCACAGCAAAGATTTGTTGTTTTCCCTTGGCAAGAAAGAGCTACTGATTTTTCAGGACCACCAGCAGGTTGTGTGGTATAGTCAGAAAGTCTTTGGAGCAGTTAGGTGAGATTTGTTAGAGTATCAGGTGTTAGAACAGACTGCATGGCAGGAGCAGGAATAATCCTGGGTAATCTCCCAATGCAGGGAAACCAAACCAAAATCACCTCCCCCTGCCATCACACCTTGTGCAACTCTGCTCAGAGCTTTGGGCTTCATTATGCATGGGAGAAAATAAAACTTTTTTACTATTATACCCTCCAGGTACCAAAAAAAAAAAAACAAAAACAAACAGCCTGCAGTTTCTTTCTCAAGAGGCAATATGTGTTTTAAAAAGTTAGTACATTTTATCCCTCAGAGAGAAGGTTTAGTACATTTTTTCCATTTAAATGAGCATAACTAAAACAGCAAATGCTACTTTTTTTCCCCTTAAACAATTTGCTGTTTTACAAGGTGCACTTTGCTTGGGCTGTATTTTTAAGATATAGCTATGTGGACAACTTGCTTGTTTTTTCAAAATAATTTTAAAACCTTTCTAATCTTCCACTTTGCTCAGAAGTTGGTGTGAGCTGCCTACAAACAGGAGAGAGACAAGAGAAAAGAATGAAACAACAGCCAAAAGTCTCATATTCACTATCATCCCTGTATGACATTCTCTAAAGCCAAGGAAAGCAGCTAATCATTGGAAGCCCTTCTTTTTCCACAAAGGTGTATTAAAATCAACATATGCACATGCAGGCCACTGTGGTAAGTGGGTGATTAACTGCTTTGTGCTAGATTCTGAAGTTTGTACAAAGCATTTTGCCTTCCCCATGTTTGCAATCCATCCTGTTTTACTCTGTCATAAACACCTGCTGTTCAGACAACTGCACTTAAGATGGGCTTAAACATCCCAAGACTGGGCTAAAACAGTGTGATATCAGTCATAAATTCGAGCCTGAGCTGGGCCCAGGGAAAATGCCATCCCATTGGGAGGCACATCAGAGGGGCTGGGGGAGCTGCAGTGAGGGCAGAGCCAGACTTTGGAGTTTGGAGAAGGGAGGGAGCCTCAGGAGGTGACAGCTGAATCCCAGCAGGGGACAACAGAGCAGTGCCTGAAGAGATGTGGGTGCATTGACACCTGGGGAAAGCCAGGAGGAAAATGGGGTGAAAAGCATGAGCTGCCTGCAGAACAGTGAATTGCTGAGCCCTTTCATCCTGCAGGGTTTGGGGTCTCTGGAGACAATGGGCATTGTGGCTCTGGCTCTGCAGGGACAGCTTTTCTGCACTGGGACTGCCACTCACCACTGAGGGCTAGGACACAGCTGATGCCAAGTGCCCAATGCAACAATTCCTCTGAAGAAAAAGGCATTTTTCAGACAGCTTTTCTGCACTGGGACTGCCACACACCACTGAGGGCTGAGGCACAGCTGATGCCAAGTGCCCAATGCAACAATTCCTTTGAAGAAAAAGGCATTTCTCACCTGCCAGGCTCCTCAGGGGTTACCTCCAACAGGTTTGACATCTCAGGATCACCACTTAGCTTGGACTGAGCAGCACATCTGTTCTGCCCTTCTCTTGTAGAAGATCTTCTGCTGTCTCACTCAGCAGAGTTCATGTTGAGCCCAGAATGACTTTTACTGCTTCATCTTCTGGATGAAAACCCTTCCATCATGTACTGTATTAAAGACATTATTAACATCCATGGCAGAAACACGGGCTGGGTGACACCTCCTATGTGAAGATGATTCATGCTTGTGCTAAACCTGGGTCTGGTCCAGCTGACACAGGCAGCTAAGTTACTGCACTGCCAGTTTAATATTTTGCCATCTGCTAACTGAGAGCTCTGCTGCCTGCTGGGTCCCATAAAGACTTTTATTTATTGCATTATACATGGCAACATCTGCCACAGGATTCAGCTCAGCTCAGCTTCCTAATTAAACAAACAAACACTACATCTCCTGTACATGATTGGGTCTAACTATTATTTATAAAATCTGAGATAGGTATTTAGAAGATATACATTATCTGTTCCAGATGAATAACTACCCCTCCCACCATTTGGGAAGGGACTGTTAGAATGAGCTGAAGGGTCTCAAACACTCCATTTTATGACAACAAAGCAACCAGAAGTTATTGCATTTGTTGTTGTTTTGCTCTTATTTTATTCCTTAAATTATTCAATGTTACACTAATTAGAAAAATCAGATTATTTCAAATTCTTGTTATCTCCTGTCCTGAGTACTGCCTGTAAAAGCAGGGGAGAATACAAGAGATTTCCTCTGTATTTGATTTCAGAGAAGAGACCCAACCTGAGGAACATCACACCATCAGCCACCACCAAAGGCACCATGAATGCACTGCCCAAGTCCATTTCAAATTTAATAGCAACGGGAGGAATCCCTGAACAATATCACTGGCTACACACCTACATCGAGGCTCTCCCATCTGTTCCAGTCACCTGCAGTTAAATCAAACTGGGAGAAAACCTGGATGAAATCCAGGCCTAATGAATTCAGTAGGAATGTCCCAAGTTCTCCATGTTTTTTAAAATCTGTCCTGGACAAAAAGTTAATTTTATTTAAACTTTAACTTTTCTTTAATCAATCTCTATTCTTTTAACAAATCTCTTATTTTAAAGATTAAAGGGTATCTACAGTTCCAAATACACCAGCTTCAAAAAAAATTCCCAGGCTTCACTTTCAAAAATCAAATGGACAGAATTGCAGAACTAGAGTTACATTTTCCAGTCTTCCAGTTCTTATTTACTGCATTCAGTTGCAAAAAAACCAAAAACCACACCCAACCATGTAAACCAAACAAAAAAACCCAACAAAACAAAACAAAACAAAAAACAAAAACACAAGCCACTACACAAACCTTCTGCAGGGAAAAAAAAAATCCCTTCTTAGTTCTAATTGTTTAATAATACATTGATTTTGGTTTCATTTTTAACCAGTCCAGTTGCCCCTGGTGCCTCTGTTACACCAAAACAGTTGTTTCCTTGTCTTTAAAAATTTGGCCTCATTCTTCCTTCAATCAATAAATAGAAGCCATTTAATTTGCACCCCAAAGATAGGAGTGAGCTGGCTGCCAACACCCCCAGTCCCTTGGGGCCATCCGAGAAAATAATTGTTTTATTTATGAAAGCAACATTGATTTTTTTTCAGTTAAAATCACTGTCTTTACATCATTTTTGCAAAGTCACTGATACCCTGGGAATTTTTCATGCCTACACTTGTTGTTGAGGATCATGGTCACCCTCCCACCCACTGTCAGGCCAGGATTGGGATCCACAGGATGGGGACCCAGCAGTGCTGGGTCACAGCTCCTCTCTGAGGTGCCAAAATAGGCACCTCTACAGCCACAGAAATTATCAGTAATATAACACAGTAATATAACACACTGCCAAACCATCAGCTGTCAAATGGCTCCACACCCTGAGCTGTTCAGGAGTGACTTCACAGACTGCCCGCCCACCTCCACCTCCCTGCACTACACAAAGCCCTTACCTAAGAATATAAAACTCTGCTGTACAGTTCCTTTGTCACAACACAAATAAGACAAGATCATAATAAACAACTTATCAGCTCCATAATCCGTAGCACCTATATATGTAGCATTTATAAAATTCTTTTTATTTTCAAGCCTAAAGTGCCAGCTCTACATATTCAGATTAAACAAGATGTGCTACATGATATGTTTGATATAACTGCTTTTATTTAATTTTTGAGTGTAACATTTGGATATTTACAGGCTCAAGGAAATTATGAATCTTTTTTCTGTACCACTGGCACCGGCACAATGAATTATTTATGATTCAATCATCACAAACAGATGACCCCCCAACAACATGTGATCTTTATTATCTCTCTTCTCTAGTTCAAATATTAAGTCTGACATTGCTTTTCTTAAGACTCTGTGTTCCTTTGGCACAAAAAGAGGTGGTGATAAAGAGGCAGAAGCTGAATTACTTGCACATGAAAAGATGAGCACATCTGCCAGGTGCTGTCAGCACCAACCAACAAAGATCAGGCTCAAAGAGCTGGAAATTGGCCCTTGAGATGACAACTCCCTTGTGCCCAAGGAGCCTATGGGCACACTGCACACCTTCCCAGGTAATTTTTAATTTAAAATGGCACTTTCCCACTTCCCCTGTCCTGTTCTGGCCTCAGCCGTGGTTTCAAGGGAATTCCAGGAGCTCATGGCCTTCAGGTGAGAATGACACCCTCCTGCCCCACTCCCCACACCAGGAGCTTCCTGGGCAGCAAATGATGCTCTGGAAAGGGGGAGAGGACAGAAGGGACTCCTGATGAGACATCCTCTCTGTCCCAGGCAGGTGCATGAATCAATTCTGGAGGCTCTGTGCACTGAGCCAGCTGAGCTGATGCTGGAGGAACAAATGCCTGTAAGTTTGCTGTGTTACACACCTCACACATTGTGGGTGAGCAGGACATTTCAAATACTTAAGGAGATATTTACAGATTTTGACAATTTGCATCATCAAAACCGTGTCCAGCCCTCAGGAGAATCCAAAGAGTTTGTGACCGCTCACAGAGAGCGCCCGAGGCAGGAGGGGAATTTATCTCAAGGCCTTGCCAATCAGCCCTGCCCTTCAGCAGGGGAATTACTGCTCCTGGGTGACATGAGCTGTGCAGCACATTTGTCACACTGCCAGGGCTCCCCTTCTGAGGAGCTGTTGGTGCTGTGCACATCCCAGCTGTGGCTCCTGCGGCCGCTGGGTCCAGCTGAACCGAATCCCAGCCTTCCCACACAAAGCAGGAGATTTTCCCTCTGACACTGCAAATCCTTCTTTATGCCACATAATTCCTTGGGCTCCTGGGTCAGTTCCCAATTCAGTCAGGAGCATATCCCTGAGGTTTCCTTTCCTTGTCAAGGGGAACAGCTTGTTTCTGTTCAGAACTGTTGTGGTTTAACCTCAGCTGGCAGCTAAGCACCTCACAGCTGCAGCTCACTCTCCCCACATGGATTGGGGTGAGAGCTCAGAACTAAAGTGAGAAAGTGCATGGGCTGGGATAAGCACAGTTTAGTAAGTAAAGCAGGAGCTGCACACACTAGCAAAGCAGGAGGAGGAATTCATTCAGCACTGGCCATGGGCAGTGTTGAGGGGAGCAAGGCTCCATCACTGCTGATGGTGTCCTGGAAGGAGAAATGCCACCACTCCAAATGTGTGTGTGCTGCCTGTCCCCCTCCTTCCCCAGCTTTATACACTGAGCACAACATCCTGAGGTCTGGAACATCCCTTGGGTCACCTGGGCTCAGCTCTGTCCCCTCCCTGCTCCTGGTGCATCCCCTGGCTCCTCACTGTGGGTTGAGAGCAGAAAAGGCCTCGGCTCTGTGCTAACCAGAAATAAAGAAAACATCTCTGAACTATCAACACTGTTTCCAGCACAAATCCAAAATGCAGCCCCTTATCAGCTACTGTGAAGAAAACCAACCCTGTGCCAGCCAAAACCAGCACAGGGATCGTTGCTGGGAGATGTCCTGTTGATGTTGACAGGATTATCCTCTCCTCACAGGAAGACAATTCCAAGAAGGTACATGCACAATTTATTCTAATTATCTCCTACAGAAAGCATGAGAGTTTTCTGTGTAATTGTACAAAATTCTAGTCATTGCACAAAGAATTTTCTCCATGTAATAGATTCCTACCTTTTGCAGGGGGTAGTTACATTCAGTAGAGAATTTTTCACAGAAATTCCCCCAGCTGTAGCTTTACTAAATTCCTTTTGGTTCAAATAATAGAACTCAGTTCCTAGACCCCTCTCTGACCCAAAGAGCCCTAAATCTGCATCATTCTGCACTTTTCATCCACAGATTTCCTTGAAAGCACTGACCTAGTTCTTTCTTGCCAAAATACTAAATAAGAGTGAAAATAAAAGAAACAATCCTATCAAAAAACATATTGAAAGTAACTGCTGGGACTTTCACTTCTGAAGTCATACAGAATACAACTCCAAAAATTGACAAGTGAAACTTCAGTCTCTTGAAGAGAAAATTGGCAAGAGTAACAAAGTTCTCCCTGAAATGGCTGATTCAGTATGCATGGAAAAGCTAGATAAACATCACATGATCTCCCTGAACCCTCTAGACATAAAGAATGCAATTAAAAGGAAACATTTACTTCCACTCTTGATGGAATTACCTGAGGGATAGCAGATGCCAGATAGTTCAGTGTTTATTAGAAGCAAGTAGCAAGTTTGGCAATTGGAACTGGCTCAACCCTCTCTCACATTTTTGTAATTTTATAACACCATATGGTCACTACAGATCTCTCTGACAATCTCCTAGTTTAAGTTCAGCTGTTTCACAGAACATTGAAGCTGAAGTTAAGCATATTGAAGATATAATGGTAAGCAACAAAGATATTTCTGTGAGGGCTGCAAAATCCCTGAGAAATGCAGATTGCCATTTGAATGAGTCAATATTTGTTAATAAAACACTTGGTAGCTTTGGGTGTAGGCTGAAGCCCAGCCTCACAAGGCCACAACAAGGCTGGGCTGAAGGTGCTGAGGTGCTGCTGACACCCTGAAGCCTGGTGACACATCAGGGCTGCTGAGAGCTTGGGAGAAGAGCACAGTGACAGAAACCAGCTCAGCCTCCACTGCCTGCACTTACATTCAGTATTCCAGTATTCCAGTTCCAGTATTCCAATTTCACTGCTGCCAGGGAAATTACCCATGGGCTGATGCTTAAAGAGATTGGCCTGCTCATAGTGGAGCCCTGATCCTAAAACCAAACATGAGCACTGATGCTGCCTAGAGCACAGGCAACTCCAGTCATGGTCAATTGGCTTATTGGGTGCCAATCAAATGCCACTGACTTCCCAGGGAATTGAGGGCAGCTAGAGCTCCAGCTCATAAAGTCCTACATTTACTGCATTATCAACAAAATGTATTTTCTAAAAATGCAATGACACAAGTATGACACAGCAATTGGTTTTGCTAGCAACTTACTTAAGTGTATAATTTATTGATGATATCTACAGCAAGAAAAAGTATCCACAAGTCCTTGCTCCTCCAAGGCTGAGAGCATAAATATATAAATCATATGAAACAGAAAAACTCAAGAGAGTATTTAAACCCTGCTCTTATTTTAGCTCCACAGACTTAAACAACTTGACACTATGGTAATGCAATGAGTCTGGGCCTCATTAATTTTTAATCAACCTTTATCCACCATAGCTTTTGAAACAAACTGTTACTAATGACGAGTCATATGTCAGTCTAATGAATGGGAGGCAAACTTCCATTAAAATAATGAAATTAGCATGTTTGACTTTTGTTCCAGTTCCATGGCACACAGCCCCAGGTAATTACAGTTTGCACTACTTGCCCATATTAATGTCTGTTTATTTACTTAAGGTCTTTAGTCGGGACATCCCAATTTAGCTCATGTCAGCTGATTTTTATGAGTCTAAGAGTATTTGTCTTATTAACAAAGAGATAAATACATGCAGGCAGTGCAAAGTGCTAAAACATCAATTATGCACACATGGTGAAAACATTGTGAATAAACAGAATAGAATAAGCACACAATCCCTATTGATATAAACACATCCCAGTGTTTCCCTGTGGCAGCAGCAATTACTTTTGGAAAATGGAACAAGGTCTGAAAGGCATCTTTGCTGGGTATAATTTGGCCTCTTCCAGCAACCTTTGCTCTTTAGGATCCCAAGTATAGGCTAAAAAAAAGCCCAAAACTAAATTTCCAAATATTATTGTGCTCTAGAGTACAGGAGTCATGACACACTGCTGTGACCTTGTTTTTAAAAGTGTATCATTCTGGCTCTGCAATGTGCCCCTGAGGAATGAAGGCCTTTCTCACTAACTTGCAGTGAAAAGCTGTTATCAATATGTTATTACATAAAAAATCTGTTACAGCATCAATAACCTGAGTAGGTCATATTCCAACTTCACAACAGCTTCTTCCAAAGTTCCTTTGGCAAGCCCCTACATCCCATAATCACAGATAACATCTGAAAGTGATGTAGATCAGCCCTCCAGAGATGATTTTGGAGCAGCTGAGGTTTTGGTGTGAACATGCTCCTGTGCACAGCAGATTTAACTGCTAACAGAGGAACTTCCTAAGAGCAGCTTCTCTTTTATAAAACTGAAATAATCTGCAATAAATAACCTCAAGTGCCAAAGCAAGATCTGTTAAAGGAAGAGCCATCACTAAAGCTACCTGAGAAATTAATACAAGTCTCTGTTGTCTCAGAGAATGCGTTGGAATAATTTTTATACTTTTAATGTCTCTTAGGTTTCCAGTGAACAATTCTGATCAGTCCTGAGGTTTACAAACAATGATGTGTATGACTCTGTAGACAGCCAGCAGCCACTCCTGCTCAGCCCTCCAGGCTGTGCCCCAGGAACTGAACCCTCTGCAGACACAGGGTTCAGTTTTAACCTGCAATCAGGGTAAAACATTTCCCACTCACACAGCTCAGAGGCACAGCCAGGGAGAGCCATGGATTCATTCTCCTGGCATGGCAGGGAGAGCCATAACTCTGCCTGCCACACACAGAATATCTCACCTGAAGAGTAGAAAACGAGGAATTTAACAGAAGACATCTTCCTCAAAGAACACCAATATCACCTAAACCCAAGTTTTCTCCACACTTCCCTTTTTTCCTCAAAAGTACACAGAATATTGATCTAGATTCTCCCCTCAGTACCCCCCTGGACTCTGATCTGTGAAAGCCCAGAGAAGACAATTTCTCTAATTTCTCTCTTCTTGCTCTGACTAATGATGGATCCTCACCTCTCCCTTCCCAGATCCCCCCAGAAGCCTCCAAAAGATCTTTTGTCTCATTGCTGATGTAAAAGTTCACAGCTTTCTAACAATCTGCACAAGATGAGGAGAAAAACATCTTTGCCTTTCACATGTTTATGAATTATGTGCTTGCAATGAATTGTATTCACAAACAGAAAAATCCATCATCATTTATACAGAAACTCCCACTTTCTGAATTCATCCTCAAATTGAGCACAATAGGAATATCTGTGAAACAGATTTTTTTTTTCTTTCCTCAGACACATCCAGCCACCTATAAACAGAGATCTGGGACAAATACAAGCCAGGAGAGAGCTTGTGATTTTACAGGATTTAACAGGAAAGACTCTGAATTACCCCAGCTGACTGCTGTACAAATAAAGTAACCAAAGAAATGCAGGGTGAGTGCTGCATCCAGTGCCAGTCACCAGTCAGGGCTGACATCAAAGGCTGGATTCTCCAGCTCAGAGCTGACACTTGTGACTGACAGTGCAAATGCCAGCTTGCAAACCCATCAAAGCCTCACTGGAGGGACGTGCAGTGCTCACAGAGGACTGATTGTCCTGCAGGAGAGATCAAGGAGCTCCTGTCCTGCTCAAAGCACTTGAGATTTGATGACCATCTGACTAATAAAAGTCACTTTTGAACACCTTGTGGGGGTCTTTCCTGAACATTTGTAAAAAGACAGAACAAAGGAAAAAAAATTATCAGGTCTGCTTTCCTCTCTATTGTTATCTTCCTCCTGAAAAATAAAAAACATTGACTTTACCAGATACTCTTCCTGGGAGAGCCAGGCAGAATCAGCAAGCTCATGTTACTGGCTTGTCCCTCTCCCACAAACCAGAGGACACATTGATCTCAGCTGACTTGATTTAGCTCAGTCTGCAGTCTCTCTTCTTTTCTATTGCATTAGGCCCCAATCTGTCTTTCAAATTACCTTTGGCAATTAACTGAGGTGGCTAATTCAGGAGCTCAATTGCTCTCTGTAAGTCGTGTAATCAATACAGGCAAACCTGTGCATTAGCATACCAGGTAACTCTGGTATCATAGTTAAAGTTTTCAGGTTTGATTCAAGCCTTAGAGCCCAGCAGTCCCTACTAGAAACAAGTCCAGGTGACTTTCCCATATTAAAGCAAAAGCTCAGCACAGCAAAAAGAACCAAGCTCACACACTCGGGGACCTACAGCATCACTTCTACCAAAAATTACTTCCCCTTTCATCAGGACCCTTTACAGAAGGTCACACAAGTGATTCCTGACCAATTCCTGAGAGATTTCCTGTACCTCAGTCTGTCAGACAGGGTGTTCCTGTGGCTGGACTCCTACCTGATGCTTCAGGGAGGATTTAGAAACACATAATCAGGTGTACAAGAGGTCAGTTCCCAGCTCTCATTAGGTCAAAGTGAGCTTGAACTCTGAAGCACAGGGGTTTTTATTTTTTCCAAAGACTGGTAGATTAAATAACCCCATTACTCTTGTGGATTCCCAGTTCTACCCTGAATTTTTAGACCCCAGTTAACCCTCATGGCACCGAGTCCTGTGCAGTGGGTGAGAATTAATTTCTTTTGCCATGTCAGAATTTCCTGAACACCTGGTAAAATGTATTCAATAATATTTGAAGGTAAAAAAGAGAAACAAATGTTGTAATTTAAAAAACACCCTGAATCAATTATCAATTACCTTTTCAATTACCATAAAGGAATCAGCTTTTTAAATGTCTCTTTATGTGACTGTTCCATCCTCCCCAAACCTGCCACAGTTCTGCAACAAATTTGGGGACAGACAACTGCAGCTCACTGTGCTCTGACATCTTCCCAGCTGGATCATCACTTGTCACCTTCCTCATGCATGGAAAAATTATGTTTTTTTATTTCAGCTGCACATGAAATACCCCACAGTGACACCTCAGTGTCAGACCTGGACAGATATTTAAATCTCTATATAGTGCTTTGTGTAATTTAAGTTTTTCCTCTGGTATGTACTAGATGTACTAGCAACAGCTGCATTTAGCAAAATCCATCACTTTTCACTTGTTTCACAAGTCCCCTTGAGTGAAACCCTCAATTCAAATTAGGTCTCAAAAAATTAATGAGCTGCATTTGCAAGAATTGTTGTATTTTAAAAATAACATAAAACTTGTAAAGAATAATGACTGCAGAAACAAATAGCTAAAATAAGGTATTTAGGAAATGTATTTGCAAAGTTCTATGAGCTTTTCTGTAGCATATGCTAGTAGTAAGAATTATAAAAACTAAGATGAAATAGGAAAAATATTTCCTTTCTTCTGGCAATGCATAAATTGCCTTTATTTAGAATTACTGCCATAAATTTTCAGCACTGTCAAACAAGCCTGTGTTGTTAACAGCATTCAGTGATTACTGTGAAGAGTAAGACTCATTTATAACATACCATAAATACATAAGGAAAATGAATTTTTAAACGTCATTAAGCAGTATTGCGCAGCTCTCTAAAAAAAAAAAAAAAAAAAAATTTTCCTTGAAAGATATTTGTAACATTAGATCTGAGCTAGCAAAATACAAAAGACCCAGCTCTGAAGTCAGCAAGATGACTGAAAAGGGCTTCACACCAGGCTCCATCATTCCAAATCCTGGATTCAGATATCTCTGAACTATCAATGCCCGAGTTCAAGGGACATACAATCACAAATGCACATTTTTCACAGAAACACAGAACCAGCCAGGCTGGAAAAGACCTCTGAGATCAAGTCCAACCTGTAACCAAACCCAACCTTGTCAACTAAACCTCCTTCTGCCTTTGTTGTAAAGGTAATTTCTCTTTTTCAAATGAGCAGTGACAGGACAAAGTTAACTGCAAATTCAACACAATATATTGCCAGGTATTTTATGGTGTGCAACTCTTCCTGGACCCTCCTGCTTCAGAGGGAGCTCATTTCTCTGCAAAACTTTGTTTTACCTTTCTGTCAAAGAGGAAAAATTCAGGAACACCCTTCTATAATCCAAGCAGTAGGGGTTTACAGACATTATGTACACAAATATAAGTAATTAACATACACAGATAGTAATTAACCTTCAGCATTTAACTCAGCCAGTGTGCTGGATTGGGCAGACAGCTGCAACTGCAAATTGCCTCAACAATTGTACAGAAAGATAATTTTATGTGAAAAGTTGCTTAATTTATTTTTTTAAGCAGAACACAATAATAATTTATGCACGTCCACATTCCATATTTACATGGGTTCCCATGTCAGTTTTAGGAGCTCCATCAGAGCAGGAAGGCCAGTGTAGGTGCACAGACACCTGTGGGGCAGTGCCCAGCTTATCCCTTGGCTACAGGAAATGGGGAAATTTCCCCTTAAACAGGGAAATGGGGAAATTCTCCCTGAAACAGGGAAATGGGGAAAATCCACAAGCCTGGCCTGAATTTGCAGGGCTGGCATAGACCTGCCTTGGATTTCTGCCTCACCTTTCCTGCTAGCTCTAGCTCCCTAAATGCCAACCATAAATTTCCTAAACAGGTTGCAAATGCCATGCTCATATTTGCTCAGTCTTCCAGAAGTTCCTGGGAATGCAGACAGCATCATTTTTATTGCTGCAACAAATAACAGTGAATTTCCATTGTCCCAAGGTTCTGCCTACGAGTGCTGCAGGCAGGCAGGCAGGTGTGTGTTCCACAGGCAGCCATCCTACAGCTCCCAGCTCTTCCCAGCTGCTGACAGCCCAGCCAGTGATTTCCAAAAGGTATTAGAATATTCATAGCCACTTCCAAGCAGATTAGGCATAGGCAGTAAATCATATGAGATTAATTTGGCAAAACATTTTTATCCTTTCATGCGCAGCTGTTCAAATGTCTGTAGCAAAAGAGATTGTTTCATTCAGCTCTAATATTTGGATTTACCTTTGCAACACAGAGGTGTGGAAGGAATGAAGAGAGATCAAGAAACTCAAGTTTTACCCAGTATGCAAAACAGTGAGTTTGTTTTAAATCTCTAAAGCACACAGACACACCCACATTATAGACATCCTCCCTGAAAAAGCAGTGGGAAACTCCAGGATAAGAACAGATGAATAAACACAAGGTTAACAGCAAGAAGCAATTAAAAAAAAAAAAAAAAAAAAAAAAAAAAAAAAAAGTAGGGTTTTTTTAATTTTAAAACCTAAACAGTAAAAAATGAAAAGGCATATGATAAGCAGGAATGGATTCCACCTGCCACATAAACACCAAACAGCAAATAGCAAGCACACTTAAAACTTGGATTCTTCAGTTATTTGCTCACCTGAGTTGAGCTGAAGTAAATTCAATTCAGATTCAAATTCCAATTTTTGTGAGACTATTTTTTCTTAATTGAATTAGGTTTTCACTCTTCTAGCTGTTTTTAAAATTTAAATATAATCTTCTGTGGACATGGGATGCCAGCTCTGCAGCTAGACTGACTTGCACTTGTGTGCTCTCATACAATACAAGCCAATAAATATCTTCTTAGACATCAAAAGGAAGAGAATTCTTGCTCATTGACCATCCTGTGCTTCCCATTGCACCCCACATAAAATGGACATGAATCTCTGATAACACATCTCACGACAGATTAACCAAATTAAATTAACTCTGCTCTGACAATGAGCTTTGATCAGGCTCCCTGCTGGTCCACAGCATTTACAGGTGCTGGCAAAAGGTTCCTGCCAAGCTTCTGAATTGTGAAAATACCTGCACAAACCTCAACCCAACCTTCATGAGAGTTTGCAAGGGTAATTCCTGCCCTTCTCACCTTTTATGTGAAAGGAGTAATGAGGGACATTAAGGCAACCCAAGAGCAGATATCATTTTAATTGGAAAGAATAAAAGATACTTTCAGGTTGCACAGTGCCAGGCAATACTTTCAGCTCAGCCACCTCAGTTGTCCCCAAACTTCCTGTCTCCATGCATTCAGCAGTCTCTGTTTGAAGAGTGTCACACATTCCATAGTTTATTTCAGGGTACTCAGATACATTATATTAGAGCAGACTGACTACACTCCTGAAGAACCTAGCTGTTTCATGGTAACATATGAAATCATCATCCTAAAGGCCATGAACACTTCAGCAAGAGCTTTTTTCCATCAAACATACTTTGGGTCAGGCCCAATAGGGGGATAGTAATTACCAAGATTTCACTAAAATAAAGTCATTTCTTACCCTACCATCTCCCTGCAAATTCTCTTCCTTCTACTCCCTGCTGTCCTGCAGCTATCAGAATTGAAATGTGGCAGCAAACTCTTCCTCCTTGACAGAGCCAAACCCATAAAACAAGTACTTAAATGGAGAACAAAGTTGTATTGTGATAATTTTTAGCAGCAAGATACCATATTTCAAATGCAAAAGTGTGCAGAAAGGTTAGAAAGCTGCTGGCTTTTCTCTAGAGAAAAAACAAGACCATTTGCTCAGGCAATTTTTAAGGCAAAGAAACCAATACTCTTGAGCTTCTGGTTCACTTCCTCAAATATAATTACCCAGCTTTGTGAGCACAAACAAGATTTGTGCCTGTGAGCAGAAGAGCTCTCGAAGCCTCTCTGGTTCAGGAGCCAAAGACTAACAGGGTTAATGAACTTTGAGTCCTGCCAACATAAAATACAGCAGAAAAGCAACCTGTCTTGTAATGTTCCTGTCCAAACAAATCAATATTGTCCCTGTCACACTCTACATCAGTCCAAGGCCTCTTGTTTGGCTCCCCTGGGAAAGGCTGAGCAGGTTTGGGCTCACCCGGCTGCCTGGGCAGGGAGAGCCTGCACACAAGTTCTGTGCTCAATCTTTGTGAGCCTGGCTATTGAATTTATTCAAGGAAAAGGAGCTGCTTCCACTCTGTTTCCATGACAACAACCCTGAGAATTTTTGTCTTCATATAAGTGAGTTATTGCTTTTTGTGCTTCCATAGTCTAGGCAGAAAAATTAACATAATATGGTCTCATGGAAAACAATCAAATCTTCCTATCCTCCCAACACTCCTACAGGCAGCAAATTCTTAGATTTCATTACTAGAGGTATAAATGGGTTGAAAAACAATCCTCGTTGTTTATTATTGAGAGATTTAATTTCAACTAAAAACTTCAAATAAAGAAGACTCTTTTGCTGACCATGTTTGTGTACACATTAACAGAAGAGAACAGCCTAGTGTATTATTGCCTATCTGCAGTCTTTTAAAAGCAGCTTTGGGATGTTTATCCATAAATTTTTTGTCTCTATTCCTCTCCACATAATGATTTTAACTTTTATTTATTGGTGATGCAGTCAAAATATTTTCAGTGCTACAAAGCAAGTAAATTTTTCCAGAACACAAAGATCAAAATCTATACAAGACAGACATTTAAAACATAAAGTCACTTGTATATATCTTTGAATTACTCAGGCTAAAACTGTAGTGTATGCACCAAAACCCCACAGAATAAGTACAAGGCTACAGGTTTCATTTCCATTGAACCAACAGTGAAACTGCTCTCCTGTGAAAACTGAGGATTTGAGAGATCCTCATCACAAAAGGAGGACACTTCAGAAGAGTCTTGAACTGAACAGCTTGGTGACTGACTTGGTTGAGAAAATATTTCAGGATATCTGTGAGAAATTCTAAGCAGTCCCACCAGAGAGAAATCAAATGTATTCACTTTGTTTCACATCATTCAGTCCACAGTTAAATACTTAAGAGATGTGAAATGAACATAGAAAACAGCTTTTCAGGGGGGGAAATAAAAAGGGCATTCTCTTTCCATCTCATTCAGTCTTGTCCCCTGAGTTACAAGAACCACCAGATCCTCGCATCAGAGTGCTCCTAGCAAAGGACATAGATCATGAATAAAAGTAACACTACAGGAATTTCACAGCACAGCACAGCTGGGACACTTTTCTCAAAAACAAGTGACAAGGTGAGACAGATCTCATTGTGTGCTACAAATTGTTGCAATTCCACTGCCTTCACTGAAAGGCTTATTACACCAGCTGAAAATTTGGAGCCAGCTCCAGACATTTTTATGATTGTGGCTATCCTGGAGTTGAGTCACAAGGAGCAGCTTTGATGGATCTTGGGCTCCTTTCAGGACTTGAAGGGTTCACAAGCATGGCATTTATGCTGTTATCAGGCATCTAAGTGAGCATGCTAAATCACCACAGAAAAAGGAATGCTTTAAG
This sequence comes from Agelaius tricolor, assembly GCF_023055355.1. NCBI lineage: Eukaryota > Metazoa > Chordata > Aves > Passeriformes > Icteridae > Agelaius > Agelaius tricolor. Next base: position 8,680,246 of record NW_027269279.1, read on the forward strand.
GTCAGCTGAGCAGGGGAATCCAACTCTGGAAACAGTAAGGACATAGAGGTTTGTCTGCAATGAGAAAAGAGGGGAGGGGAGGAAAAAAAAAAGCAAAGCACCTGTTGACTAAAATATGGTCAAAATATTGAAGAGCCAGGAGAAGATAAATGGAGGGAAGCTCCACCAGGTGCAGTGCTGGCAGTCAGTGCCCATAAAGCACACAGCTGCTTGCACAGCTGGGCTGGCAGCCAGGAGCTGCTCTGGGGCTAACCCCAAACCTGGCTGATCCACCAGGCTACCAGGATTATCAGAGCAAGGACACCAGCTCTGAGGAACCACCAAGGCTGACCCTGATTCCTACAAGAGAGGGGCATAAGGGTCACTGATGCAGTTGAGCAAATCAGACCCACTTTATAAAGCTACACTTTCAAACCCAATGGCTGAATATTCCTGGTTAGCATGGGGCAAAAAGATTGTTTCCATTTAACCCTCAAAATGTAGTTCAGCCCTGTAGTTCAGCCCAATCTGAAATCTTCAAACACTGATAAATTCTGAATTATACCAGTAAATTTAAAATGCAGTGTGTTTTTAAAAGGAATAGGGGAATAGGAGGATTTGGCTGGCAATTTATACAGGAATAATAAATGCAAAAGTCAAAGCAGATTTTCATTAGGAATCACTCTAGTCAGAAATGCAAGTGAGCAAAGCCATGCAAACCATCACTCTGAAGAGCAAGAGCTGATGTCTGTGGGGATATAAAAGATTAGGAAACCATGAAGTGGCAGGAACAGATGGGGTTTTTTGAACTGAACTTCACTTAGTTCTAATCTCTCTAATTCCCATTATTATTTTTAGGCAGAAAAAGGTTTCATCTTCCAAACATAATTGCCTTGCTATTTTCTGTGGTATTGCAAGTCTCACATTGTATCCTCCATATATTATTTTTGCTCCTACATTATTTTCTTTTTTATATAATTTACCAAGGCTGATTCTTCTTTCTAATCTCTCTGCAATCTCCTCTTTCATTGCTAAAATGTTGCCTTGAGATGACTGATGACATGTTTGACATTTACATTTTATTGGAAAGAATATAGATTGCATCTTTCTTATCTGTTCCTAAAATATTTCCTCCATTCTCTCACAACACATTTTTGGGGACAATAGTTGCATCCCGATCAATTTTCTCCAGTTCATTACAAACTTCTTTGAATACTGACTTTTCAAAGTTTAATATTTGTGTGCCATTACTCTTTGTACATATTGTATCCTCATGAATATTTCAAATCCAATAGCAGTATGATCACTCAACCTTATAAAAGCTCACCACCATCTTATTTATCATACAGGTCCTGCTTCAATTCCTGGGATTATGTCCAAAATATCCTCTGAGATTGTTTTCTCTTATAATTTGGATAAGCAAGTGAAAAACCCTTACACTAACACATGTATCATTTCCCAAGCATTAAGCAATTATTATTCCAGTCAAACTTGAAGTAATTGAAATTCTCTGTGATCAGTGCACCATCCCTTTAATGAGTCTCCACAAGTATTTCTTGATTTTCCTGCTTAGGATCACACCTTTAACCACTTCTGGAATCTATTTTAACTCCAGCATCTCAAGTTTTTTCTTACCAACTGAAGTCCAAACATGCTACACCCCACTACCTGTTCTTCCATTTTCCTGTGTACCCCACTGCTGAGCTCCAGCTGTAAAATTCTACAATATTTCTTTGGCTGGTATTCCTTAAAAACACCTCAGACTCCTAATTTACTCAGCATTTTACTTCCAGCGACTCTCAAACAAGACTGAAGGTTTGGAGGATTCTCTTTTTATTGAAGAAAGTGATTTAAGGTCCCACTCTGAATTTTTTTTTTTTAAATCATCAAAGGGCAGCACAGGTCTTACAGAGCAGGCTGAGGTGGGTGCTGTTTGCCCCAGTGATTTCACTCACTGGGTGACCTGTGGAGCATGAGCTGCTTGGTCAGGCCACAGAACTGTCCCTGCCACAGTCCTGGGTGCTGTGGATGCTGGAACAAGCCAAGGGCCTTGTATCCTGGCCTTCAACTCTCTCCTCCCCTCCAGCTGCTGCTGAGAACCCCACCACAGCTCCTGGGGCTCTGCAGCAGGACCCAGCTGCTCCACACATGAGGTGAAAGTGCCCAAACCCCACCCTGCAGGCTGAGAACCCCACCACAGCCATGGAGCTTCTGCAGGAATAAACTTGCTGCAGCAAGATCAAGCAGTACATGAGTCATTTCCAAATGATGACATTATTGTATCCATCTGCCAAAATCTATGTCTGCTCACCAGAGAGTGCTGGCAAGAACAGATGAAGAAGTGGCCAATTAATGAACTCTGCACACATCTGTTGGAAAAATACTGAATATTTTACCACCTGCATAGCAGAGAAGCTGCTCCTCTGAGGAGCCAAATTCAGCCATGTGAGCAGCAGCTCCCAAGAGACAAATCAATGGATGGGTGCAAAGCCCCTCCTGCCTTGAAAATATTTTTCACAAATTTATTTCTTAAAAAAACTCAGTCTTTTTATAAGATCCACAAGCTGCCATAGGTTTAAATGTAATTGTACCATAATAGATTAAAAAAACAATTTCCCAGACAAGTAACAGGTGCCCAGGTCTATACTTGCTTCAAAAAGCTGCTCTGAAGCCAAGAGAGACAAAAAAGCAATACAAAATTTCAGAATATGTTGCTTTTCTATGCCTGCCTGAAAAAAACAGCTCAATGGACTATGACAGAAAAGAGTTTTCACCTTCCAGATGAACAAGGCCATGAAAAGTCTGAAACTTCCCATTGCATGGTGTGGCATGCAGGAAGCTAATGAAACAAGGCAAGAAACCTTTTCTCCCTACACACTTTCTTTCAGATAAAGAAGATGCTTTACCTTGCACAGACACACAGTAAAACCTCCAAAACAACTGTGATCCTAGTAAAAAAAGTCAGCTGCCAAATAGTACAAACTGAGGGCAAATAAAAACTCTTTGGTTAGAGAATTCCACAGCTTCCAATAGCTTTATTTAGAATTTTAATCCCTCTAGGCTTGTCTAATTAAAACCAGATGAATTTCCAAGTGATGCCAACATCCCCACCAGCTCATATTCCCTGGGATCTCCATCATTTCCCTGATCTGCCAGTCACCTCTTGGTACCAATGATAAAAACCCTTCATCAAGATCCATCTCTCCAGGTTCACCTCCAAAAATTAAGGTCATTTACTCTCAAAGCTCTTGGCTGCTATCCAATATTATCCAAAGTTCCTCTTCCTATTTCTCTGCTCTGGGACTGAAGAAAATAGGAACAGGGAGTAATAGGGAATTACATGCAAGTTCTTCATTTTTACACCACAGCCTTTTCAAAGCCAGGGTGATTCCTTTCCTGCAGCACCTGGAAATGCTCAAATACACAGAATGCACAAGGAAACAGTCACCCAGATGTCCATTTCCAGTTCAAAAACTTCTCTTTAAGACTCTCAGCAGATTAAACTGTCTTTCATTTGGTTTATTCTCTTAAACACAAGGAAACACCAGACTGCCTGATGCACTTTTGTTTCTCCTTAAGAAGGCAGTTCCATTTCAGCAGCATGAAAATCTTCACTGCACATTGTTAGTGAGCTGTTTTCTGATCCTCCAGCATGAAAGTCACTACATGGTAAGCTATTAATAATAACATTGGGGTTGCCATTTTAATTGTGTTTAAGTATCCCTCCCTTACTCTGCTCTTCTTTAAAAAACTATGACCTATGACTCAATCATTTCAGTTATTAAGGCAAGATAAAAAATCAAAATAATATTTGGGAAAAGTCAAACCTAGGTACAACAGTCTCACAGACAAAGGTGGGCATTTTCTGGGCTTTAGAGAAAAAGCAAAGCCCATTCCAGCTCTAGAAACTCACATTTTACTGGATCTCAGGGTGGAGCAGCCACAAAGCTTTGAGCACCCTTTGGCCTGCAGCCTCTGAAGAGCAGCACAAGAGCACCCAGCCTGGAGTCCCTGTATCACACTGTGTCCTACCAGGTAAAACTGATGGTGGTGCAGCAGAGGCAGTACCACAATGGTGCCCTCTAATATAATTTTTATTAATAGGATTTCAATGACTGGGGTTTTGGGCTTGCTCTGTGGACAGAAGTTAATTTCTCCATAAGAAAACAAGTAGTATTAAAAAAAAAAAAAAAAAGGCAGCAAGACTGCAAAAAGGTATTTGTGGCTTGCACCCAGCTGAAACCAACAACATTCACCTTCTGCAAGCTACTCAAATAAACAATTACCTTACTCATCCATTCCAGTTCAGGTGTCTTTTCTGTGTATGTTTGGTCTGGAGGCTCCATGAAGAATGTTATTGATCCTTTTAATGGGTAAGGACCTCACTAAGTGATGAACTGTCCACCCACTTTCCCTAATTAAGAAAAATCCAATTACCACACACAAGTGTAGACTGTGAGACTGCAAATACCACCCATCAGTCTTCAGGAGCTGGTACAACTGGCAATGTGTTCCCAAACCATCTGCACAGCAAAGGACTCATTACAAATTCCAAATGACTTGACAACTTCTGTACTGGATTGCAGGACAGCAACTTGACTGAAAAGCATCAGCCCTTGGAAATGGTTACAAAGCACCTCCAAATTACCACAATCTCATCAGGAGAGTGATGAGCTCAGAGAGGGTTTCCAGAGCCTGAAGCAGAGAGTTCTGCTCTAAGTTCTGTGGAGCAGCCATACAGATTGATCTGAAATGCAGAACAGCTCTGCAGAACACACAGAGCCCATGGAGCTGCCAGAGGGGAACAGAGCAAACAAGGGCTCATCCTGGAGGTGATGTGATGCCACACCTTGGAAACCAGGCTTCCAAAATGACACTTAGAGGGGCAGAAGCCATGGGAAGGAACAGATCTGCAACATAAAATTTGGGTGAAAAGGCAGGGATTGCCAGTGCAATGAATAATATACAAAGAATCTTGAAAAGAAAAAAATACCAGTGGAAGAAAAGATCCTCTTGAATAATTAAAGCAACCCTCAACTCCTTGCTACAACGCAAATCAAATTCAGGGCTCAGACAGAACAGGGCTTTATTTCCTCCCTTACTTCCATTCCTGAAGTTTAAGAACATTGCAATATGGTGGTAAAATTATTCTGCATTGATGAAAAGAATCTTTGGAAGGAGGACTACAGAAATTTAGATCATCCTCCCCTAGGATACAGTGAATATGTGCTGCCATGCCTGTCATAGATTAATCTAGGAAAAATAAGAAAATAATTCAAGTCCACTTTATTAAATAGGCACACTTAAAATTTCTTTTTTTAATTTTTCTTTAACCATTAAAACCAGCATAAAGGAGCAAAATTACACTGAAAGGTAAAACATCCAGTAAGGCAGACAGAAACAGTAATAGCAAGACTGACAAGCAAATTGATAAATGTGAAAGATGATACCAAAGAGACTATAGGAGTCTTAAGTAGTCAAAAAGATTCAGAAGACTGGATAGTAACAGAAAAAAAAGGGGTAAGTGGCCATATGAAAGAAAAAATGAAGATAATAGGAAAATAACTGTAAATGCCAGGGCTAAAAGCAAAGGGTAGGAAAAAGGATACATCACAAGGGAATTACAGGCAGAGCTGGGATATGGCCTAGAGAACTGCATAGTACTTGTACCAAAGTTGGAAACCAGAGTGCCAGGAGGGAGATCAGCCCTCAGGGAGGGGGAACTCCACCAGACAGTGACAGTGTAAGGCTGGTACTCAAACCAAGGCTACCCCAACTGCTGTTACAGTCACACTGTGTGCATTCATACAGAGCAGGGAAGGTCTGGGCAAAGGAATGCAAAATAGAGAAAAAATTCATCACCTTGTTCTCGCCAGCTGAAGTAATCAATGAAAGTTAGAGAAGAACCCTAACAACTTCCATGGAAATTTTACATTATAACCTTTTTTTGAACATGAATAAGTGTTATCTATAATAACAATCTATACCCCAAACTGTTTTCCAGTGATGTGTGAACACACCATAGGGGTGGGTCAGACCTTGTGGAAGCTCGTGGTACACAGAGAGAGGATCCTGTTGACACACACCTGTGACCACTGTGTGACCCTCCTAAAAACCATTCACTTCATGTCAAATACAATTGTGTTCTGCCTGGTGTTCCTAGACCAGGAATAAGATATGCTCTGCAAACCATGGGAATTGTATACTGAGACACCAGCAAGGGAAAACACAAAGCTAAGAAGAAGCAAGAGAAATATGCTTCAAACTCCAAATTTTCATGTCTTTATTTATTGATTTATGTGGTGAACAAAAAGTCATTCATCAATATCCTCTATTCCTTTGTCTGCATAACTCAGTACTAGCAAATAATACCAATCAAGGTGATTTAAGTTAATCTATATTTTGCAATATTCATGGTGGATGCCATGCTTGTCTTACATGCTTCATTTCCTTTAGAACACAATTCACTTCCTTTGAATACCACAAGTGTATTTCATTGGAGGGATGAATTCTAACCAACTGAAAAAATACCTATTTAAAAATTACTTGTCCTGTCATGTCTTGGGTTTTAGTTTTCATATTTTTGGATTCTGCACTGCCTTGGTGTGTAGCTCTGAGCTTCATGCTAGGTGTCAGTAAGTTCTATTCCCAGGGCAGGTAGACAAAACAATCCTTTTCCAGTTTAAGACTGAGGACAACCATTAAAAGTTTCAGGCTCAAAAGGTAAAAAACAACAGAGAACTGAAGAGAGCAACAAGGAGGATGGAACTGCATAACCTGAAGCTGTAGTTGGACAATTATTAATTAATTCCAATATGCAAATGGAGCAGAACTCATGAAAGTGAGAGACCCCGTGATCAGCTGTGCATTTTGTGACCGTTTTGGGTTTACCTTGGGTGTAGCCCTGGCTGGGCTCTTGCACTGCCCAAGCTGGATCCATTGAGGCCTTTTAATAAATCCCTACTTTATTCCTTAGCTCTGTCCAGCCTCTGTCCCAGGTCAGCCTCTCAAGGCACCACCTGCACACAGCACTCAGCACCCCACACCTCACCAGGACAGGGGCGAGTGAGGGCCACAGACACAGAGAGGGTCTGGCAGGGTGCAAGCAGTGGATCAGCCCCTGTGTGTTCCATCCCCAAACCCCTGCACTCCTCAGGGCACTCAGCATAATAAATAAAGCTGATAATAATTAATCAGCTTGCCCTGCCTGTGTGTGCCTGCCAGGGATGAGCTCGGGAGCGTGGCTGGAGGTCAGTGAGACAGGACTGGGAATTGATGGCTGCACCAGGCAGCCTGGAGAGAATTTATTTCCTCTGCTGGCAAGCACTGACTGTTCCTTCTGCTGAAGAAAATAGTCAGTAATGGAAATCCTGCCACCACCTTAATTATAACATCTCCAGCTCGGTGCCAGATTAATGAGTAGCTGTGGAATAACATTTTTAAGGTTTGACTAATGGTGATATAGGTAATGGCTGAAGCATGAAGGCATCTGCACCCAGGAATGCTCTAGGTTTGGGCAAAATTGTCCTATTACACCTGAAAATATGACAAAAAACAAAACAAAATTGTGACTTGGGAATTGGGAAAATGATTTAAGGCATTTCTTTATGATGATCAGATATGGGAAACTACCAACCACTTAAAAGAGAATATTTTTAACTTGAAAATGCTAAATATCACATCTTTCCAAGAAAATGCAAATGGACAATTTAGGGCACCAATAACCATGCATAAATGTTCTCTATTTCTGTGCAGACAGTGAAATAAGGAGGAAGCTTTTGACACAACATTATAATTCCATTTCACTTTTTTTTTTTCAGCAACACCAGCTTCCACCAAAAAATGAAAACTGAACAGGAAAAAAGACTTCTGCATAAAATGAAGATAACACACAAGTCTCTGAAGTAAAAACCAGAGAAAAATGACATTAAAAAGCTTTCCTGTGTTCAAGGGACAAGTCCAGCAAAACTAAGGAAGATTAACTGCTCCAAATATATCTGTGGTCAAGAACCAGGAAAGGAAATAAACAAATACTTCCAGCTCATCTCTATGCATCATAAAACAAATTAAATTAGGTTTTTGTTCACTGTGTTGTGCAAAAAAGTAATTTCATCAAGAGTCAGTGTGATAAAGTCAGGCTGCTTTTCAATCACTGCACAAACAACTTTTTCCTCAACGGTTACCTTCCAAGGACATTTTAAATACAAATATATGTACAGGAAGTTTATGCCTTTCATACCTAGCATGTTTACTTTAAGTGTGTGCTGGGTTTAGTATCCAAACCAATATTGTTGATATTGTTCTATAGTTTATACATTTTATTAAAACTAAAGCTGCAGGAATTCTCACTGGAATAAGGGAAAATGCACCTTTTATGACTACCCACTGGTAGGATTAAAAGATATCTTGAAAAACAACCAATAAAGCTACAAATAGGAATTTTGTGTATGAGCCCACAGTTTCATAAATATGATAGAAGAGTGGATATTAAGCTGATATTTACAGCCCTTCAATAAAGCCAGAATAGCAGAAGTAGAGGTGCTCTGACAGTGCTTAAAAAACTTAATTACAAGTTTTGCCAGTGACAGACTCCTTATAAACTCATTCCACATTCTCATAATGAAGATGTAAAGTTTTGCCTTTTCTCCAGAGAGTACAATTTTCAAATGTTTGCTTCATTCTCTATGTAGATATATTTCATATTTATAAAGTCCACACCTTACCCTGACAAGCTTTAAGTGCTTTTTTAGGTGTAGTAAGCAGGTTAAATAGTTGCCACATTTTCAAAAGAATGCAACAGTAGATGCAGAAATACAAGAGCAATTTTCAAGATGAAAGTTGTGCAGCTAGAAATGAGTTGGCATACATAGATATAGAATATATAGAGATATATATATATATATATGACTGTAGACAAGTAAGATTGATAGATCTATATTAAACTTTTGCATTTGACAGTAGGATAGAAATATGCCAAATGATTTAGGGATCATAGCAAAAATGTATTTGCAAGAGAAGCTTGCAATAAAAACTTCCCTCCAAGAGAAAATCCTACCAAGCAAGGATGTCTGGGAAAATTTTCAGTTACAAAGTTGAGGAGGGGGAAAAGAAATTTAAAAGCATAGAAGTGATTACTGACTTCAGCACAGGCAATTAATTAACAGAAAGCAAGCTTTCCACCTCCTTCAAGCTTCACTTTCAAAAGGACATTTAGTCCTATGGCAAATACTTCTTCTGATCCTGTCACCTTGCAAAGCTGGGCCCAGGTGCACACACCCCCATTGGAAAACTCCTTCAGAACCATTAAATTGTTCTTATAGTTTGTTTCAATTATTAAACTGTTCTTAAATCCACCCATGAGTTTTACTTCTTCCACACCCAGTTCTCCTCCCTAGTGGGTGACAAGAAGGACAAGAGGAGTGAGTGGCTGCATGGTATTTTTCATCTGGGGTTAATCCACAATGAGATTGATTCCTGAAATTTTTTTAAGTAAGAGATGCACTTTTTGTATTATTTTTCTGGGTGGATAGATGGCACAGACCTAGCCAAACAGAACAAAGAGATAATAAATATATAAGATTAGATTATAAATATAATAATATATATTTGTATAAAATTATTATTTTATATATTTACATATTAATTATATAGTTATATATTATTATTTAATATCTTTTATATATTATTATATAATATATAAGTATAATAATAAATATTGTAAAGCTAATAAACATTATAAGATTATATTAAAACAAACACTCCTAACTATAATACTGAAATTATCAATGGGATACTATGGAGGTGTTTGAAAACACATGTTTACCCTAACGAGACAAAAATATACCTACACACATTTATGCCAGCTAGAGACAGAGCTGCCTTTGGTTCAGCTTGTGTGAATCAGCCCAGCTCAAGCTCTCATCCATGCTGTGCACACCCTGGCTGCAGCTCCCTCCTGTTAGATGGGCACTGGGAGTGAAGACAAAGCTGCTCCCACTTCCAGAGAATTTCCAACATATTACAGGTTCCCATTTCCAAGGTCTGCACACACCTTACACTTCTGCTTTCCCCTTCTACATCCTATTATGGTGCAAACATATCTCTTCCCTCAAACCCAAGTTTACTGGGAGAGGTTTAACTTCCATGAAAACGCTCCACATACAGTATCACACTAACTGCATGTATGGATTTCATCGCCACTAATTGCTGGTCCTGCTACAGAACAGACAAAGCAGTAAGTTAAAAATTGCTCAGTTTTAAAACAACAACAACAAATATCCCCACAACCTTAAAAATCCAAAAATTCATCACTAAAAAGTGAGACTATCCAAGCACAGGCAGCAATCACAGTGTGTCTCAGGGAAATGTGATATACCTGCTTTCTCCCATGCACACAAAGTGAGAGCTCTGCCTCCACTGCCAAAGCATTTTGGTGACAGCTGAAGCTCGTGAATCCTTGGGGTAACACCCAGCCTGAGTGAAATTGAGTCACAGGCTCTGACCTCCAGTAATGTCTCTAATTAAGAAAGCCTGATACTGGGAAGTGGAAATAACTGTTTTGTTTGCAAGAAAAAGACAATTCTGGCTGTCTCTCCTGAAAGAGTATTTCTGCACATCTCTACATCTGGCAGAATAAGCTGAACAAAGACAGTGTTTGTAAGATAATTGAAATTTGGTTACAGGCAGAGACAGACAAAGGTTAAAGACATAATTTTAACAATATGTTGTACTTCACATACAAAACCAAGTGTGACACCCTGTCATCTGCTCACAGCAATCTCTGTCTCCTCCCAGACTGAGCAAACAACCAAAGCCTGTAAATGTATTGCTGCTAAAAGCACAGGAGAGAACTACAGCAAAACAGTATTTCCATCAGTTAATCATACATTTGCTCTGTGGTGACCCACTTTCAAATCATATTGGGATATGCAGGAAATTATTTTAGTTATAGACCGCTATCAAATGAAAAAAAGAAAGGTAAAATGAAAATTTGAGCCCTCTTTTTGCTTGTGCAAAATAGTCATTACCCAGCTGAAGAGACAAAATTATCAAGCACCAGTTACAAGTTCACTTATAACTAATGGAAAAGGTTGGAGGCTTTAGTGTTGATTCCCCTTAAAACTTGAGGGCAATGGCTTTTAAAATGTTGCAGAATTCCTATGATTCTGTATTCAGCCAAGGCTGGAATTCACCTCGGAAATTGGGGAAAAAATGAGGGGAAAAATGCGGAAAAATAAGGGGAAAATGGAGAAAAATATGGAAAAATTGGGGAAAAAATGGGAAAATATTGGAAAAAAATAGGGGGAAATTGGGGAAAAATGGGGGAAAATTGGGGAAAAATGGGGAAAATTGGGGGAAAAGCTGGGGAAAAAGGGGAAAAATTGGGGGAAATTGAGGAGAATATGGGGGGAAATTGGGAAACAATCGGGGAAAAAAAATCTGGAAAAATTTGGGAAAAAATTTGGAGAAAAATTGGTAAAAAAAGAAAAAAATCTGTAATTTTTTGGGGGGAAAATTGGGAAAGAAATGGAGTAAAAATCAGGAAAAAAGTACGAAAAATGGGAGGAAAAATCAAGAAAATAATTTGGAAAAGTTGTGGGTAAAATTAGAATAGAGAAAAAAGGAAAAAAAAAACCAGGAAAATGTTGGGGGGAAATGAGGAAAAATCAGGAAAAATTTAGGAAAAATGGGGGGGAAAAAAATTTGATTTTTTTCCTTTTTTGATGAAAATTCCCAAATTTTTTGCAGCTTTTTTGGGAGAAGAGGCTGCAAGGTCTGAGCACTTCTGATGTAAGTGAGCAAATCATCAAATCCATGGAGCTGCCCAAGGCACTGCAAGGTGAAAAATGGGGAAAAAATTAGGGGAAAATAAGGGAAAAATTTGGAGGAAAATTGGGAAAAATAGGGGGAAATTGGGAGAAAAATGGGGAAAACATTAGGGGAAATAGGAAAAAATTGGGGAGAAAATGTGGGAAAAATTGGGGGAAAATTGGGGAAAAAAGAGATTTAAATGGAGAAAAAGTGGTGGAAATTTGGGGAAAATGGGAATAAAATGGTGAAAAAATGGGGAAAGTTGGGGGGGAAATGCAGAAAAAATTTGGAATAAAATTGAAATAAAATTGGAATAAAATTGGGGAAAATTGGGGAAAAAATGGGGGGAAATCAGATTTAAATGGAGAAAAAGCAGGAAAATATTGGAATAAAATGGGGAAAAATTCAGAGATAAAAGAGGGAAACTTGGGAGAAAATTGGGAAAAAAAATTGGAATAAAATGGGGGAAAATGGAGAAAAAAATGCGGAAAAGTTTGGGATAATTTCGGGAAAATTGGGGAAAAAATGAGGACGAAATTGGGGAAAATTGGAATAAAATGGGGAAAAATTAAGAAAATATGGGGGAAAATTTGTGAAAAAATGTCAATGAAATGGTGAAAAAATGGGGAAAAAATTAAATAAAAATGGGGGAAATTTTGGAGAAAAAATGGGGGGAAATTGGAGGAAAATTGAATTTAAATGTAAAGCGCGACTGTGGCAAACCTGCCGTAAAGCGCGACTGTCGTAAAAGGTGCCGTAAAGCAACGCCGTCGTAAAAGGTGCCGTAAAGCGCGACTGTCGTAAAAGGTGCCGTAAAGCGCGACTGTCGTAAAAGGTGCCGTAAAGCGCGACTGTCGTGAAAGGTGCCGTAAAGCGCGACTGTCGCAAACCTGCCGTAAAGCAACACTGTCGTAAAAAGTGCCGTAAAGCGCGACTGTCGTAAATCTGCCGTAAAGCGCGACTGTCGTAAAAGGTGCCGTAAAGCGGGACTGTCGCAAACCTGCCGTAAAGCGCGACTGTCGTAAAACGGCCGTAAAGCGCGACTGTCGTAAAAGGTGCCGTAAAGCGCGACTGTCGTAAAAGGTGCCGTAAAGCGCGACTGTCGTAAAACGGCCGTAAAGCGCGACTGTCGTAAAAGGTGCCGTAAAGCGCGACTGTCGCAAACCTGCCGTAAAGCGCGACTGTCGTAAAATGTGCCGTAAAGCGCGACTGTCGTAAAAGGTGCCGTAAAGCGCGACTGTCGTAAAAGGTGCCGTAAAGCACGACTGTCGCAAACCTGCCGTAAAGCACGACTGTCGTAAAAGGTGCCGTAAAGCGCGACTGTCGTAAAAGGTGCCGTAAAGCGCGACTGTCGTAAAAGGTGCCGTAAAGCGCGACTGTCGTAAAAGGTGCCGTAAAGCGCGACTGTCGTAAAAGGTGCCGTAAAGCGCGACTGTCGCAAACCTGCCGTAAAGCAACACTGTCGTAAAAGGTGCCGTAAAGCAACACTGTCGTAAAAGGTGCCGTAAAGCGCGACTGTCGCAAACCTGCCGTAAAGCGCGACTGTCGTAAAAAGTGTCGTAAAGCGCGACTGTCGTGAAATGTGCCGTAAAGCGCGACTGTCGTAAAAGGTGCCGTAAAGCGCGACTGTCGCAAACCTGCCGTAAAGCGCGACTGTCGTAAAAAGTGCCGTAAAGCGCGACTGTCGCAAACCTGCCGTAAAGCGCGACTGTCGTGAAATGTGCCGTAAAGTGCGACTGTCGCAAACCTGCCGTAAAGCGCGACTGTCGTAAAGGGTGCCGTAAAGCAACACCGTCGTAAAACGTGTCGTAAAGCGCGACTGTCGCAAAACGGCCGTAAACCGCGACTGTCTCAAAATGCCATAAAGCGCCCTAAAGTGCGACTGTCGAAAAAGGGGGTGTCATTTAGCCGTGTTTTGCAGTGATTTCGGTACACAGGGGGTATAAAGCACTTTAATAGTATCTCCCGCCGGTTCATGGCTGCCGCGAAGCTGGGCTCAGCTTGCTCGTTGCTGCTTGAGCTGTTTCCTGCATGGGGGATTCCCGCAACAGTTGCCCCGCCGAGCTCCGATCGTGCTGGGAGCCCGCCCCTTGCCGTCGCGAGTCTCCAACAGGACACGCCCCCTACCCCCCGTCGGACTCCACAGCTCCGGTACCCGCAGTCCTGCCCACCTCTGCCGCCCCGCCCCCCACCCTCACGGTCCCGCCCCCCCGTCCCCCCCGCCCCCAGCCAAGCCCCAGCCCCTCCCACCGCTACCACCATCCCCGTATTTGCCATCCCGTTGGTCCCTGCTGTCTCGGCTACCACGGTTCCCGCCCCCGGTTTCGCCATTTTCGCGGCCCCGCCCCTCAATTCCGCCTCTCCGAGCCCGCCCACCGGCCCCACGCGCCCCCCCCCCCCGATGACTCTGCCGCTTTTCCCCCGCTACCCGCGGGTGCGGCCGCTCCTCCCCCCCACAAGTCCCCCTCGCCGCCTTTGCCAACACAGCGCCGGTGGTCGCCCAAGTCCCGTTGCTGCTGCGTGTTTGCAGTCCCCTGCGGCTCCCGGATTTGCGGTGCCGAGCACTCCTGGCGCGGCCGTGCTGCGTCCACAGCGCCCGTTGTGCACGTTGCGGCGGGAAACCCTGCCCCCCCCCCCCCCCCCCCCGCCCCCCCCGCAGCGGCGTTCAAGGGCGTGCAGCACACCCCGAGCCGCCCATGGGCCCCACGACAGGGCCGCCGCCGCCGCCGCCCGCCCGCCGCCGCCGCGGCCGCCCGCCGCCGCCGCCGCCGCCGCCGCCGCCCGCCGCCGCCGCCGCCGCGGCCGCCCGCCGCCGCCGCCGCCGCCCGCCGCCGCCGCCCGCCGCCGCCGCCGCCGCGGCCGCCGCCGCCGCCGCCGCGGCCGCCGCCGCCGCCGCCCGCCGCCGCCGCCGCCGCGGCCGCCCGCCGCCGCCGCGGCCGCCCGCCGCCGCGGCCGCCCGCCGCCGCCGCCGCCGCCGCCGCGGCCGCCCGCCGCCGCTGACCCACGCGGCCGCCCGCCCGCCGCTGACCCACGCATGCGCAGTGTCTACAACCCCGCGCCAGCAATATCACTCCGCGCTGACTCATCCAATCACAGCGCTGCTCCCCGGACCGGCCGCACACGTCCCACGTCCCGGCCGCACACGTCCCACGTCCCGGCCGCACACGTCCCACGTCCCCGCCGCCCCCCCACTGCTTCCCGCAGTTTTGGCACAGCCTCCCGGTTCCGAGCCGCTGTGTGCCGCTGTCCAGCCACAGCCGGCATCCCTGTGCCCTGTCACGGCACTTCCGCCGCCACCAGGTCCATACACGGCACCCACAGCATGCGAATACTGCAGCACCATGCATGTATCCTTCCGTGTCTCTCCCTCTGCCGGAACTTGAGGAGCCGGGCACGGCTGCATCACCGAGAGATCCGTCCGCAGCGCGCGCGCGTGACGCTGCACAACCGATGCCTAATGTGCCTCCGCTGGCACGTCCTTTACGCCCCCCCCCCCCCCCCGTCCCCGTCCCCGTCCCGCTTCCCCCTCCGCCGCTGCATCCCGCAGCCGACCCAAGCAGCCCCGGATCGCGTCCGCACCTCCTCCAACACCCAACCGCGTTTTCGCATTCCACGCTCCTAGCAGTGAGTGGGACTACTTTGTGTCACGCTGGGTCCGCACAGCCACATCCACGCACGCAAAGCGTGCAGCGAGGAGGGGGAGGCTGGAATGTGACAGCCGCTCTAAGAAATACAGGACAGACCCAGAATTATTTCCCCCCTGCAAATGCCAACCCTTTGATCCCAGCACAAAAGAATTTCGAAAAAGAACTGTTCCCAAATAGCTCCAGAGTCCCCCCCCCCCAGTGTTTGGGACAGATTTCTGAACCATTTACCACATTTGTGGACCGGGTGTGTGTGGATGATCAAAATTTGGGGGGTTTGAGGCAAAAATTTGATTTTTTAAAATTCAAATTGAGGTGGTATTGAGGTGAAATTTTGATTTTTTTTTTTATTATTCAAATTTTGAGGATTGTAAACCAAAATTTCACAGGTTTGGGGGCGAAATTTGGGGGTTTTAATAAGAAATTTTGATTATTTTTTTTAAATTCAAATTTAGGGGGGTTTAGGGGCAAAATCTGGGGATTTAAGGGTAAAATTTGGGAATTTCAGGTACAAAATTTGAGGATTTTGACCCACAAATCCCGAAATTTCCCCCCCAAAATTTGGGATTTTTTTAGCTCCAAATCCTGAATCTCTACCCCAAAAATTGGGAATTTTCCACCACAAAATTTGGGATTTTTTTTAATCTCAAGTGCCGAATTTTTTACATGTATCTCCAACTCCCAGACAGAAACACCAAACTTATATTGATAATTCTAAAGCTTGGTGTAATCAAACTAAGCTTCTTACATATGACCAACCTCACGCAGAAATTTTAGGAAAAAAAATCCAGAAAATTTATGAAAATTTCCTCAGAAATTTCTTTGAAAATGCCTGGGGAAATTCCCAGAAAATTCCGGAAGATTTCCGAGAAAATTTCAGAAAATTCCACTAAAAAATTGAGAAGGTTCCAGAAGACTCTGGTTGTTCTGGGTTTGGGGCAAATTCTGACAATTTTGGGTCACTTCACCTGGAAGGGGGAAAAAGGGTTAAAAATGAGAAATTCTGGGATAAAATTTTTGAATTTTGGGAGGAAATTTTTGACATTTTGGGCAAAAATCCCAAATTTGAAATTGGGGAAAAACACCACCTCTACTGCAATCAGTGATTTGTTGCCAGATGAAGAATGTTGAAGATGAACAGCCCCAAAAATTTCAAACTTCACCCAAAATTGACCCAAAATTCGATTTTCTCCTTTTTCCCTCCCCCATTCAAAACTTCCCCTTTTTTCAACCCAAAAAATCAAATTTTTGGTCCATTTCAGTTTCATTTCCCTTTTTCTGATGTTTTTAACCCAAATTTTGCTCAAACCGAGATGGGAGAGCTGTCCAGGCTTTCCAAGCACAAGAGACAGCTAAAAGGCATCCTCACAGATAACAAATTATTTCAACAGTCAGAGTATATAAATGAGTAACCACTGTAAAAAGCCCAGCAATCAGGTGCCAAGACTGGCAACTCCTCCTTGCAATCTTTTTTCTTCCCTTTCTTCTCCCTTGTCTCCCAGGATCACAATAAACAGAGAGAATGTGCCCTTCACCTGAATTAAGAGTAACTCATTTAACATCAGAGGCAGAACAGGATACAGGTTTAGATAAGATACAAAACTACCTAAAGGTACAGGCCAAGCTGGGGCAAAAATCAGTAACCCTGTGAACAAAATGTTCAATTAACACTAAAAAAAATGCACATGTTAAGAGTTTGAGCTAAATTAATCAGTCACTTTTTCCATTTCAAATCTGTATTTGCATATGTAAACAGTGCAGCACTCACAGATTTATCTGAAATAAAATGAGAAAATGGGCAATCTCCCTCTAGAGGGGCAGATGTTGAAGTTGTTCTTGTGATTTTTCACAGATGTTCCCCTCCTAGTATATTTTAAATGGGATTTCTGTCTCAGCTCTGAAAATCCACATTCTCATGCCAAAATGCAGGCAGCTGCAATAGGCTGTGTGCACATTTTGTGATACCTGCACAAGCAGCCAGAGCCAGGAGGAAAGGAATTCTGCACCCACATGTACCCACAGCAGGTGGCCATGCCCCACCTGGGCTGCTGCAGCTTTCCTGTGGCAACTGAGGACACCACTGATGGATCTTCTCCATAGAGAGTGAAAATTGTGGGATTTATTCAAACATTACAAAATACCACGAGACCCCAGAGCAGGGGCTCTCCTTGTCCTGAGCATTGCACAGCCCTCAGCAAGGAGCTTGCACCTGCCCCAGAGCTTCCAGGACAAAAAGGTAAGGCTGAAAGCTGCCAGTGTCCCTGCTGGTGTTCCCACACTGGCTCAGGGGGAAAAGGACACGTTCTTGGAGGCTCCAGACTGCTAACAAACTTAATGCTTATTATGCTTAATGCCAAGATCAGAGCCACTGCTAATTAGCACCACACAGCCCTCCCCTACTGCTCTTGCACCCTAAAGAAGAAAATAAAATGACATTTGGAAACATGATAGAACAGAAGGGGTAGAGCAGCCTTCTTCCTGAAAGTCCAAAATCAAGGACAGGAAATAAACCTTCCCCTAAAAATATTAAATTAAATAAATAAATGAATGAAAAATATCAAAGGGCAGCCAGCCTTGTATGTTTTCCTTAAATCAGCTTCTTCACAGGCTGGGGCAAGGTCATTGGGGATCACACTCTTCCAGTGTCCAGTTTATCCTGCAGGGCACCTGTCACCCTAACAGTGTCCCTGAAGCCCCAGCCCTTGTCCCTGGCAGGCATTCCTTGGGGACAGTCCTTCAGCACAGCTGCAGAGCCTGGCACCAGCACCTGGAGTGCTCATCAGCAAACACAGGGCTTGGTGAGGAGCAACTCCCCTCCTTCAGTGCCTCCTCCCCTCCAGTCAGAGATGGAGAATGAGATGATTGGCTCTCACAATTAAGGGATGACTGTTGTGTGAATATTAATAAAAGCTCTAGTGATGTATAGTTAGGTTATTGTGGTTTAGATGTCCTCTGTTCTCCCCACAGTTCCCTTTCCCCCTGTATTGGTACCATCAGACAGCCTGGGCTGCCCAGGACAGGTACAAAGAAGCTGCACAGGTGTCCCTGGCATGGGGCAGTTGGGAATGGAAAAGCTTGGAGGTGCTCAGGGGGTGCAGCATGGCAACACCTGAGCTCCAATGCAATTACAAGAAAGCAATCTCCACCAAAAAATGGCAAAGAAGAGCTTTGGGAGGGGCCAGGGCTGGCTGATGCAGCCCCCAGGGGTATAAAAAACTGAGCATCCATCTTGAAGATGAACCAGCAATGGGGTATCCACGAGGGGCAGTTCCCAGCACTGTGAATTTTTCCTCATGTAGTCCTTTGTTGTATTTTTATCAAGGTTTAATAAACCTTTTAAATTTTCAATGTGAGCAGTTGTTTCTCACACCTCCCCAGCCTTATCAGTGGATCCAGCCCCAGCTCAGGGTGTGAGTGACAATAATTCATGGATCTGGTGTGAGTGACAATAATTCATGGATCTGACACAGGCTCCCTCTGGGAGCTCTCCAGGACACCTTGGACACATTGAGAGGTGCTGTGGCTGCCTGGCATGACCATCCTGGGGCAAAGGCTGTTTAAAACACCCACCCTGCTGGAAACAAGCATTGCCACCCTGCTCTTGCCAGGCTCAGGCACTCAGGAGGAGGACAAGCAGGGGTGGGAGGTGTTCAGGGCAGGAGACAAGGGCTCTTAGGCAGCCCTGGACCAGGGCTCTCATAAGCAGTCAAAGCAAACACATAAATACATGAGAACCAGGACTGCAGGATTTTCTTCTCTGGAGTTTTACAAAAATAATTCAGTTGTAATTGGAGAAGCTGGGATTCATGGAACATTTTCCTTTCCAACAGGCAGATGAATCTATGATTTGTATTCTGATTTTAAATGAGATTCTCACCCATCTTCAGTGGATTTGATTGATGCAGCACATGAGGCCACTCAGTAAAATGATACAGTGTAGATCAAAGCATGAAAGATAATTTTCCCTGAAATGTATGTAGCTAAGGGTAAGTTATGACTCTTTGTTTCACAGTTTATGGAACACAATTTCATTTAAAGCCTAAATCTGTCATTTCAGCATTGTTTATCAAAATGCATCCTATATCCTCTCCCCTAGAAGAATGGGACCAAGTCAAAGGCAGAAAATCAAACCCACACAAAGACATTATTTCCAATATTTAACCAGCTTGTGATTTGCATAAATATTATCCACATATGATGCATTTGATGCAAGCAAAAGTAATTCATCTGCAAGTTAAATATCCAGAGTGGCAAAAGGTGCTGTAAAATTTATGACAGAAAGAATGCCTGATGTATACCTAAAGATGCTATGAACTGCCTTCAGCTGCTTGGATATCTATATTTCATCACTTTCGTTTTTGTCATGCAGGAGCTGAAGAATATTCCCAACAATGTTCATTTTTAATCTTCTTTCCTCATTACCTGTTTTTTTGGCTCACTGGCACTCTGGGAGTAGATTTTTCCTCAAAATTATTTCCCCGCCAAATTACTATGTGCAACATAATTAAAACCACTCAATTTTGGATTTTATTTTTGTTTGGTTGGGTTTTATCCCATTACAGAAACACGGGGCTGGTTGGTTCAAAAACTACCTTACAAACAACCCTGGCACTTCCCTTCCTCCCAGTAAAGCTGCATCAGCCCTATGAGGAAATGGTTACAAACTTAATAGGCTAAAGTGAATTTGGGAGAAATTCCAGGAAGAATAGCCATAAGAAAGCACATGGAAAGAGGAAGAAGAGAGATGACAAAGATAAAACAAAATTCAAACTATTCTATGTTTATACTTTTTTGTTTTCTTCTGTAAAATTTTCAGTGTAAATTTAATTAAGACACCTTTCTGGAGAGCAATAAGTTTATGTCAATCACTGCAGCCCTGGTATCACTGAAAGGGAAATCACATGCCAAGTCTGTCTTCTGTTATCCCTGTGGATCCTTGGATCCTTCAGAATCACTTTTGTGCTCAGCCTGGAGCTGTTCCACTAAACCATACACAGATTAAGGATGATTAAATCACTCTTGCTTTGATCCTTCCTAAAGAGCAGCCCCAGGGGATGCCTTGGCTGTGCTCAGGATGTTTCCATGGCTCCTGGATTTGTTGTGCCCTCACACCTGCAGGGCTGGGAGAATATCTGATGTTGCTACAGGTGCATACAACAACACAATGATGAGGTATTATCAGAGATGTGCTGTTGTTATTAGATTATGATCAGATCTGATCCTGCCCTGCCGACCATTAAAAAGGAAATGTCTCACTGGATCAATCCCTCCACTGGACAGCAGCAAAGGGAGCAGGACCCAGCAGCCTTTCCCTCCATGGGAAATCCGTGCTTGCACAACCCAGCTACACTCACAAATGTAACATTTTCAGTTAAAGCATATTCAAACATACTCATCTTAAAACATATTCACTTAAAACACTCACTCCTTGAGAGGCAAACCTCGAGGATGACATTAAGCAATTAAGTTCCCCTGCAGGAGCAGCATTCAGGATCTAATGGGACAAGGACAGATGCTGTGAAAAGTGCAAGGCACAGCTCAGTGCACTCACATTGTCAAGGCTCTCAGACATGCAAGGAGTGTACAGAACATTCTTGAAACACATGGTTTAGCTGCCAGCCTCGGGGGAGGTGGAAGGCAGAGGCTCTCAGGGCTCTGAACCAGGGCATTCATTCCCTCTCCTCAAGCAGAGGCTGCCCAGCCCTGGAGCTGGAGGAGGGAGAGCAGGGATGCACACGTGTCCAGGTGAGAGCATCTCCCACACCTTCACTTCCACCACTGCCTCCATCCCCCTGAGGGCTTCCATGGGGCCTCCATGAGGGGGGAGGCATTTCAGAGAGTTTAGGCTGAGGTCCCTGAGGAGATGCAGTGCAGAGAGAAGCTCAGCCTGCTCTCTACCCATTCCCAGCAATGGGCAGTGCTCTGGAAGAGCAGAGCAGGGCGAGGGATGCACTGAGGTTCTCTGTGCAGCAGCTGCCAAGGAGCTCTGACCCTGCACAGTGAAATTCTCTGCAGCTAACAGCAGGATGTGGGCAGGAGCAGGGTGTGCTGCTCTCAGGAGGAAGCACAGACACACACAGCAGGGTTTATGTGTCAGTCAGGCAGGTAACACTGCCCTTAGCTAGGACACATGCTGTCCAATTTAATTAAGCTTAGGAAGGGTAGAGATAAGAGAGGAACTCAGTCACCAGCCCGTGTCATTTCCCTCTGCTTCAGCACCAGGGCTCTTTCTCCTTTCTATATAAAAAAAAAATGCAATTCCCTGGCTGAAGCATGAGAAGGCTGAACAAACGCTGCAGAGAGCCACAAGAAATACACTGACTGCCTTTTCAAGAAACTTTTGAGAGGGGAAAAAAAAGGAAAAGAAATAATTTTAAATTCACTAAAATACTGTGATTAGTCTATTTACAGACTCTCTTGCTCTACAAGGCAGCCTGCAGGGCAGTCAGCCAGCCAAGGTATTTAGGCAAGATATACCAGAAAACAGGATTTTTCTTCTGACATAATTCATCAATGGAAACAAATTCATGTTATTACCAAGCATAAAACCCTGCACGAAGCTATAAAAGCAGAGCTTTTGTTGTGCTGCACAGGAGGAGAATCTGGGTTGCTTATTACCCTGTGAGAAATGTCTACAGGAATCCTGCAGGAGGTTTTGTTAACAATATTTTAACTATCATCAGAGGGACTTCATTTTAAATTTCCTCTTAATAGGTTTGTCAGATTTTATAATCAGCCAGAAAAAAAAAAAGTCATAAATGGCCATAGCTCATTCAGCTACTTAAACTAGACAGAAAATTTTCCCTTATCATAGTTTAATAGCAATGCATAAGTAATTGAATCCAAGTCAAACCAAAATTAAAGCAAGGTAAGAGATGCACAGATTTTCACCCTTCTGCCTGATGTCTATTGATGGAAACATCACAAGGATGATTCTGTGGACAGAAAAGGCAGCCATACTTCCAGACATCACTTTATTTCCATTGTGGAGCCACATCAGTTGGGAGGCTGAAGTGGTGGATAACATTTGACAGTCCCTCCCCCATCATTTCAGCTGAATTTTAGTCCTCACCTGCAGCCCTGAACCCACAGCAGGGACCAGTGAGCTGCCCAGGAGCACAAAACCCCTGCAAAGCCCTGGAGGAAATGCCTGGGGGGATGAGCTCCTCAAGGCAACCCAGTCCTGCAATGGAACCACAATCCCCTCACAGCTCTATTCCTGCACCATTAATGCATCTCCAGTCCTCTCTATTATCTACATCCTAATTTAATTTTGTTATTTTAACCTCAAAACATTTCTCCATTCCTCCTTCCTTCAAATATGTCAAAAAAAAAAAAAAGGTAGAAGCTTTTTAGGGTCTATATAAAGACTTTGAGAAAGTCCTTTTTTTTACAGCTGGAAAAGTGTTATGAATGCTTTTGGTTCCTGACAATTTTAAATATGAGATTATTCCTATCTACTGAAATGATCATTGTAGTGCTAAAAAGTAAAAAAAAAAAAAAAGGCAAACCAAACAACAACAAAAAAAAAAACCAAAAAACCCCAAAAAATGCCAAAAAACGAAACAAAACCCACAAAAAGAAAAAAAACAACCAAAACCCCCCCAAATAGCAAAAAACCCACAAAAAACCAAAAACAACAAAGAACAAACAAACAAACAAACCCCAAAACAAAACAAAACCAAAAAAAACAACTCTGATTTTATTCATCTTCAACACTACCAGAGGCTCAGGTCCAAGCTGCCTTGCCCAAAGGGTAACACTGTCCACCTGGACATTCCTCACATATTTGGTCCAAAATCTCTGCTCTATTTCACATCCTACGCCACACAAATGTACATCTCATGGCAAGTATCAACCCACAAAACCTTTATTCCCTGTCCCAGGTTGTCCTTTGATGCTCAGGCAAAGCCATTCACCTTTTCCTCTCCCACCAGCAGCCTGTGCCTGCCCGCATGAGCACCTGCATCACACCTGGCAATGAATGGGAGCCACCCTGGGACAGGCAGTGATGGAATTGAAACAAGCAGGCTGTCTGGAAAAGCATTCATTATTCATTGTGGCTGCATTAATAGTGTATGGCACAGAATGATCACGCTGAAAAGGTGACTGCCAGAGGAGTAGGGAATCTCTTTGTCACTACAGGAAGGTCAACATCTCAGACTAGGGCTGAGCAGGCATTTATACACAGCATGGTGAAAAATGACAGAGCTGGAGACAGACCCACCACCAGAGCTTCACTTTGAATTATTCAGCAATCCTTTTGTTCTTCTCCACGGAACCTGACAATAGTTTGCATATTTTTAAATTGCCCTGATAAGGCCATGAGAAATGTTCTACTGATAGAAGTGCAGAATGCAAATTGGTGCTGGATTTCCTTAACTGCCCACAATAGATCATCTTGGCATGCTTTTCCCCTTAAGCAACCAAATGGAGGGGAAAAAAGCAAGCAATGTTTCACTTCCAAGTGTGTATCAGACAAATGTTTTGTTTCAAGATAAAACATGAGACATAAAAGAATAAGGACAGCCCTAGCAGGAAACCTTTTTCATATGTGCAAATGCATCAATTTAAAATCAAAGGAATTTCATCTCTTACATTAATTCTTACAATAATTAAGAGATGACAACACACCCTAACAAACAGCGGATGAAACTGTTCAAGAAGGGGAGATAAGAATCTGGAAGGAGGGTAACTATACCTTCCTTCATCAAACTCCATCTGGACCCAAACACATTTTGAGGTCTCTACATAAAATGCTTCCTTCCAGACAGGCATGACACAGGATGTGAAGGACCCATTCCAGCTCACACTCCTTTCCAGCAGCCAGGATCACTGCAGGAGGAAGCCCACATGGCTTGAAGGGGTGGGTTTACAGCATGGTGATGTTCCCTCTGTCTCTGGCCTCTGCCCCACGTTCCAGTTTCCCAAAGCTGCCCTCAGGTGAGCAGGCACCACCTGCACAAACTGCACAAGGCAGATCCAAGCTGGGAATTCACTGCTTTCACCCTCACCTAATGTGTGAAAATGTTCTCAGTGGTGCTGAGAATTCACTGTAATTCCCAGGAAAGATCAATTTCCCCAGATTAACCTGTGAAATCAGGGAGTAGAGGGATGAGAACCTAACATCCTTGCAAGGGATAACCCCTAATTGAGTGACTTTCTGATAATTAAAACATTACCAGTTCTCTAATTGAAAAATGTTGAATGTATTCCCTAGAACCTTCCATTATTTTTTTTTTCCATTACATCAATCATTAAAGGATACCTGTTCCAGATTACCCCTCTCAAACACAATCTTCCTGACAGAGAAAGCCAGGAATGCTGGCAAGGTCAAATGCCCAGCTGTGCCCCAGTGAGAGCAGGCTACCAGTGATTAGAGTGCTTGGTAAGAGTCAGAAAATGTCAAACTGATAAATGATGGCTTTCCAGAGCACAGGCAGTGGAGTGCACAAGTCAATACCTCCCCATGAATAATGTATTTGCCTCCTTGTGAGGTGGTCCACATGCAGCCTGTTCTCTCCCACCTCACAGGAATTAACTTAGGCAAACAAGCTTTAGGTAGGATCTACTTCTACAAAATACAGAAGGAAGGAGGTTTATCTTCTTCAGGTGATAGATGTCCCACAACACCTCAATCCCCTCCTTTTTTTTTGTGAGTTACAAAGATTTTATTGCTTGTTATTAATAGTGGCTTTATAATATCAGTGTACTTCAACTCCTTCTCAGATGCATAGAATCCATCACAACATGAATTCATAATCACCAGAACAGTGAGTAAATATTTCTCACAATGTATGTGGAAGTTATATATGCATAAGTTATTGCTGTAGATGGTGCAGTACAGGAGCTGCCTGTGATTTGTCTCTTAATTGATGCCTTTGGAGACCAGGGAGAGGGGAAGAGCTCTGAGGTGTGTTCCATCACACCCAGGAGACAGCTGGCATCTCTGAGATCTCTTTCTTTCCTTCTTCCTCCCTGCTTCATCATTTTGTCTGATCAATGTGAGTGCTCACACACAGGCAGCACTGTGGGCACGAGGTTTCACTGGCACAGAGACAGAGCAGCTCTGCAGCCACAGCTCAGGGCATGCAGCACATGGGAGGGGTGCTCATGATGGAGCATGGAAAACAAGATCTAAGGGAGGAGGACTGGAGCCCTGGAGGAGCCAGAGATTGATGTCACTCTTACCTCCTTATAAAGAAAATTAGGCAGACTGGCAATGAGATTTTTTGCCTGCTGCAAAATAACATTTAACACTAACCAATATTTTCCTGAGGCAGAGCTTGGTGGGGAAAGCAATAATTAATATTATCCAATGCACAGAGGCAAAGGAAGAGCACAGGGCTGAGAGCCTGATGGCAAACAGAGGCTGTCCAGGGCAGAGCTGGGCTGGGAGCTCACCTGAGAGCTCTTATGTGGCCAAGCTAATCATGAACTTCAGCCTCTTGTTACAGCAGAGCCTTATTATTCTTTATCTGGCATTCCCTGCTTGGATGAACATAACTAGGCTGTGTCTTCCAAGCACATTTTTGCCCACCTTCATTGTTTTAAAATAATCCTTACCCACAGAGAGATTATTTCAATGAGTCAGAAATTAATAAACAGAAAGAAGTGACAAGCAGTGTTTGCTAATGGCACATCTCCAGTCACAATAGGGTTCAACCCTTGCTGGCACCTGCAGCTGTGAAACCACATCCATTAAAGAAAAACAACTAAAAATCAGGAAAACAGATGAAGATTCATACTGACTAAACAAGTCACCCTACCTATAAATTTTCTCAGAAATAGGTAATACTTCTGCTACAAGGTGCACAGGAATGGGAAATATTTCCTCAACCAACATTCCATTTTGAAGTCATAACAAAACAGAATGTAGATACACATCTTGACATCACCAGGTTCCCCCACTGACAGCCTGCCTGCCTGGGTGTTGGGCATCTACTCTGGTTTAGCAGTTTGCCCCCCTCTAATCCCAATGAACATTTCCCCCTGAACAGGAGTCTGGAAACAGCAGCTCATGGACCCAGCCTGAGTGGTGCTCAAGGAGGGGAAAGCACCAGCAACTTGATTGCCATGAGCAGTTCCAAAGGAGCTCAGGTCTTCAGTTCACTGCCATTCCAAATTAAAACATCAAATGTGCTATTTTCAAGGAACTGTGGATGCAGCTTCACAGGACCAATATTAATTCAATGAAGAAAAACAAACAAACAAATATCCCACAGTTGTTTCCTTTTCTAAACTTTAAGGAAATAGATTATCCAGCTGTGCTCTGTGTACTGAATATGCTTGCTCAGCAATGGTTTAATGGGCAAACCTGTACAAACTTTTGAACTGTGATTATGGTGGTACATTAAGGTTTTCAGTCACTGGTGGAGTTTATGGTCCCTGCACATGTGACATAATCTATGGCTTGTCTTACACACACAGAGCACACACCAGAACTGCAAACACTTGCCCGTGGGACCGGCTGCTTTATGGCTTAATGTGCTTATGGTTGTAATAAAATTTATTTTAGGAGAAAGCAGTAAAACAAAATTTAGAGAGTAGAATAATGGGATAATTATGCTCTAAAACCAAATGGGCTTTCTTTATGTCACCATTTCATAAAGTCAAAACAATTTATTATAGCAGTACCTCAATAAACTCACTACCTATTGGTCAGTTGCCACTTCCATTATAAATTCTGCTTTTCAAGACCTTCATAGAGCACAGCAATTCCATCTTGTATTGAACTAAAACTTGCCATATCGACAAGTTATCAGTACAAATGCAGTTCTCCACACCTCAAATGGCTAAAACCTATTTTTAGGATCAGGATATATTTGGGGAGAGGGAGTTTGGGGTAGAAGGTTTGCTTCCAGGAACACAGGTGAACAATAAGATAATATTAGCTATAGGAATATCACAGCCTTTCCAGGTTCTCAGTGTGTCTGGCACTGCAGGGATAAGGAATGGAACAGATCCTTAGGCTGGTTAAAGTAAAGCCCATGGAGCCAAATGTAGAGGCAGTGGGGAAGAAAGAGGAAGCCCAGTTATTTATGTACTTGGAATAATTCTCTAACATCTATTTTATAGCTTAGACAGGGAGGCCATGCCCTGAATCTCCCATATGTGCAGAATTTTAATTCACTAGAAGTTGAGGAATTGAGAGCAGTTTCTTAAGCAAAAGAGGAGACAAATGAAGCAGAAAAAAGAATACTTAAAAGGGCCAATAGGCTCTCAGCTCTATATCAGAATCCTCATATAAACAGTAATCTCATAAAAATTAATAACAGACATTTTTTTCAAGAGAAAGTTATGAGCATTCTGTAACACTTAGCATGCAAATGAGGCAGTAGTAACACATGCATTCAGGCTGAACACTTGATAAGTTCCAAGTTTTGAAATGAGTCCTACAGAAACAGATGCTGTCATTTCTCATTCCTCCAATTGTTCCTTGCTCCTGCTTCCTTCAGAAGCAGCTGGAGGTTCAGAGTCAGCTCTGGGATGTCTCCCTCAGCACAATCTTTCCCTTTGCTCCCCTCCTTTGGGCAGAAGCAGCCCAGGCCCAGACCATCAGCCTTGGAATGGCAAAACCCAAAGTTTTTCCCAGCTGCTGGGAAGCCCCATGGGCCCCACGCTGGCCCAGCTGCAGGGGAAGGGGCTCTGGGGACCTCAGCAGGGCCCAGCCACCACCTGAGCTGCACATCTGAGAGCCAGGAGCATCCTACAGCTGATGCCTTGAGGAGGCTGACCTAGAACAGAGACTGGACAGGGCTAAAGAATAAAGCTGGGATTTATTAAGATGCCTCAAATAGATCCACCTTGGGCACCACACCCCAAAATGGACAACAGGTCATGGGGTCTCACACTTTTGTAAGTTCTGGTCCATTTGCATATTGGAGCTAATTGTCCAATTGCAGCTTTAGCCTATGCAGTCCCATCCTTCTTGTTTTCTCTCTTCAGCCCACATTGTTTCTGCTCTTGGGCTGAGATTTGGATCATTTGTCCTTGGTCCCCAGCTAGAGAAGGAATTGTTTTGTCTCCCACTCTATGAAGAAAGTTTACTATCTCCTAATATGAAGCCTGGACTTACACACGAAAGCAGAATAGAATCTGAAAAATATAAAAGCTAAAACCTGAGGCATGACAGTGAGGGGAAGAGCCCCTTCCCAGGATCCAGCAACAAAGCAAATCTTTCAGGCAAGAGTCTTCATGATTCCATTTTAGCAAAACTATTTGCAAGTCTATTCCCCACATTATCTGTAACCTTGTGCATGCTTCTTTTGTGTCTGGCTATTAAAGCTGAGTTGGCACTCAGCACCTCCAGTATTAATTAGAAATCTGTAATATTATCCTGCTGGAGACATTCTACAGAGAATAATGGCACTACAGGGTCATCTAGAAAATCACTACTTCCTTCCCCATACTGTGGCAAGGCTGCAGGGAAGTCCACACAGCCTAAACTTCCATATTAATTCTGAAGCTTTCCAGTTTACCACTTCTTCACGTCAAATATAGATTAGTTTCTTTAATTGCCCTGTATAAATTCATAGCTGAAATGTTTGACTTGCCCAGAACAAATTGTCTGTCAGGGTGATGTTTTGCAGCCAAGCAGATAGCTTAATTGGATATTTAACTTAACTGCAGGCTTTGTTTCTTCATATTTCAAGTCTTATTCCTTAGTGTTTGCTGAATTATGCATTCTGAGCACATCTCTAGATTGTCTGACTTTGAGTGTTCTGTTATTCTTTGAAAATAAACATGTTTCACCATTAGCTTCTAGCTCCCTGCCATTCCTACATGATTTTCCCATATTCCAAAAACCCATGGCAGGCAGGTCCCTCCAGGACATGAAACACAAAGCAGCTCTGCTGTACCCAGTTAGCATTTGGAGAATTACAATCTAGAAATATTTATTTGCAGATAGAAACCTCCCTGGCAGCACAGCAGGGCACATCTGGATGGAGCACAGATTGCAGGCTAACTCAGCTGGCAGAACAGGATACTCCAAAACTCCTACTATTTCTGTGATTCCAGACTTCCTATGTCAGGAATGTTTATTTATGGCCACAAACTTCCCCCCAGAGGAACATCAGTGGGTGCATCAGCTCTGCCACCTCCCCAGCCCAGCCCCACAGAGCCAGAACAGGCAAGCCAGGGGAAAGCAGTGGCAGCCAATATTTCTGACTGCCCCAAAGAGCTTTCTCCAGGAAAAGCAAATCCTCACTTCAGATCCCAGCCTCCTTTCCCTTTGATAAGTTGTGGCTCTCAGGGCCACAAGAGTGCAGTTTTCTGGCAAATTACTGAGCACTCACAGTCCAGAGAGCACACACCACCCAGCCCAGCTGCCCAACTCACACTCAGTGGCCCATCTTACAAACAAAGGAGGAACCTCTGCAATGTCCTTGCTCCCACCAGATCCTCAACATTCTCCTGGTGAAGTTTTTCATATTTTTGTGTAATGATAAGCAGATAAGAGAAAACAGAACATATACTCAAAATTTATATCCCATAGCATATGGCAAATTGGATCAAGAGCTTAGTAAAGTGAATAAATTATATAGATTGGGATGCTTCTGATTTTATTATCAACTTTGTCTTTGGGCATCTGTTCTCTTTGAAAGCTGCACAACTTTTGCTGATAATGGCCTCCCCTCCTCCTGCTTAGCACAGTGCATGATTCCATTGTCTCACTGATTGGAGGTTTGATCATTTTTCAACATCACTTATTCAGATATTATTGATTTTCAATTGAATCTAATTGCATGACACTCAGAACCCACAGGTAAGAGGCTTTATATTCTGTGAGATGAGGTCAAAATCATAATGTTGGAAGTCCAGCAAAAGTCAGAAAACCCACTTCCATAAGTCCTATATCCACTTGTAAGTACATAGTACTTTTAGTGCCCCAAGCAAAGCCAACCAGCTGACAAAGGTCCTCAGAATGACATCCCAGCATTAGATCTCACACCTGGATTTACAGTCAAAGCAACACTGGTTCTGCCTAGGACAGTCTCCTGAAACCCATCCAGGAGTTGAAAGCCATTTGCTGTGCTGATTTTTTTCCTTTTTCTACCTTATTATTAGTAATGACAGGATAACCTTCACAACTCTTTCATAATTTGCTTTTAAACAAGCTCTACTTCATATTTTTCTTTTACTTCGTTAAATGACAGAATTTGGCCTTTTTGAAGAAGTTCATTGCAATGCAATTTCTAATCTCTTCTTCAGGGTTGGAATACAGATTTCTGAGAATATAAATCAATGTGGAATGAAACAAATCTGCTCTACAGAACAGGGTGCACAAGATGAGCTGAATGTTCAGTTTATGTCTGAAGGAAACTTAAATTTAGCTGTAAAGCTGTGTTGCATCCTGCTTTGATAAAAAGCTTGCACTGCACACATCACTCAAAATGCCCATGTGGTTAGAACAGGAGCAGCAATGGTCTTATCAGCTCAAAAGCATCTGATGAAGAGAACCAGAGTCTTTTGGCTATGTTATGATAAAAATTAATATTGAACACCTACTGAAACCAAGACAGAGAACATTATATAGAGTAGATGGTGAATGACACTATATATATATACACAAACAGAGCTGAGATGTTGCTTTTCAAATAATTAATGAATAATTAATGGTTCACTTGATGAAATGAATTTGCTTATTTTCATAATTTCCATACTGTCAAACCCTTTGCACCTACATGAAAAAAAAGGGACAGGAGAAGGAGAAGAAAATGGCAATTTGTTTGAAAGCCTGCTTCATTAATATTCAAGATCATCCATTTTAAAGCAGCCATTTACAAATCAAACATTCAGTGTGTGCCATTTTGCATACCAACGACATTATAATATGAACAACATCAAATTTCAATTACAAGCACATGAAGCCAAAATGAGCTCTCAAGCAAAAGTAGGATAGATGAACAAGAATGCTCTAAATTCTTGGTGTAGGACTTGATAGAACTATAGAGCTTTCTCTCTACTTGAAGAAAATGATTCCTTTGTCTCACAGGCCAGCATGAAGAATATATTTGGTTTCCATAAATGGATGTGATTCTTTTCCACTGGACACCACTTTCATATCAAATTAAAGGAAACAAACTAACAGAAAAGTTCAGCAGCCTGGCAAATGCTTTTGCTCATGTTCTCCCACATACCCTTCACAGATTTAACCCTACCTACTTTAGCAATAAAATAAGACTTCTTAAAAATATTTATAACCCCTATTTCTATAAAATCCTAACATTCAATATGGGACACAAATGCCAACCTGTAGAAAAGCTGATAAATGCTATTATTACATCATTTCAGCAGACAGGCTCCTGAGCATATCCTGTCTCTCAATATGGCCACAGAAATACCCATCACAAGTGTTTTGTAGAAATATTGCAATTAGTAAACAAAGAATCACCATAATAGGCTAAGCCCAAGTACTGGTAGCTCTTCATTTAGTTTAACCTATTTTCCAGCACTGACAGGATTTGTTAGTGAACCAGAAAAGACAGAGAAGCATTCTTAGATAGGGGAGTAAGATGAAAGATCTCTTTTTAAATTCAGGTAAGAAAACACAGAGCTTTGCACATTGTAAATAGAAATGAGCTTTCCCTCCCAGCAAGGTTCTGCCAGAGTTTGGTAGGAGTTCCAAGTCAGTTATAGCCTTCTCTGAACTAGAAAAAACTTATTTGAAACAATTGCAAGCTATCAGAAAGTAATCTAGATTTCAATTGCATAACAAAAAAATCCCTGGGGCTCAAGCATGTTTACTGAAGACATTAAGTCAAAGTTTCCTCATTCAGAACTCCTGGATTCAGCCTGACTGCCAATGTTGAAAGTGTTGCCAAAGCACCACAGACAGGATCCAAAAAGGAAAAAAACCAACCAAACAAAAAAACACACAAAAACCAAAACAAAAACCCCATAACAAACAAACAAACAAACACCAAGTTATCCAATCTACCTGGTGACACAGGGGACCTTCTTTCCATGTGGGTTTTGCCCAAAATGCACATGGCAGCAGCAATATTACAATTACAAATAATTAAAGTGCTGCAGTGATCAGTAAACTGGCTAATTATTGATTTTTCCATCCAGTCTCTGCCATTAGTGAAGTAAATTGAAACCAGAATGAGCAAAGGAACTTGCTAATTCTAGTAGCAAACCAGTCACAGCTGGGAAGAAGTTTGGTGCCTCAGTTTGCAGCTTTGCCCATGTGTCCCTCCTCAGGACTGCTTTAATACTTGCATACAAAATTACACAGAGCAATCCATTACTACAGAGTAAAACACAGCAGTTTCTGAATTGGGGCTTCAGAAACGGACTCAGTTCATCCACTGAGGATCCACATTCACACCCACAATCAGGAATTACAAGGCTGCAGCCAAATGAACCTGAAGAATTGGGAGCTCTGGATACAGCAATAAGTTTAGTGCCTAAAATGTTTACAGAAGAGGATGGATTAAAAGATGCACCCTGTTAGTAAAGGGCAATAGGAATCTCAGTGGCCTTTGTGGCACAAAGGTGCAGCTGGGATTTGTGTTTATGTGGGTACCAGCAGCTCCTGAGAGGTTTGGTGTGGACAAGAGGCTTTGTAATACTGATGATGCACAAAAGAATTGACTCACACAGCATTTACAGGCCAGGAGCAGCAGGACAGAAAGGCTAGCAGGTAAATCAGAGGGTTATTAGGAGGAAAAAAAACCCTAAAACATTATTATAAAATACCTTCTAACCCAAACACTTGATTGCTGGCAGGAGGGAGATGCCTGGATATCACAACAAAGGCTTTTGCTGTAGATGCTCAGCAAAGCCACCCACAGAGGCCACTGAACAGGAGCAAGCTGATGAGCTGGAAGAGCAAAAGGGCAAAGCAGAGCAGATCTGAGCCACAGAGAGCAGGCCCCCAGCTGGGAAGGCTGAGGGATCAAAGGTGCAATTAAAAGTCTGCAGACAGGAATAGAAAATATTGACCAGCAAAGTTGCACAGCTCCAAATGTAGAACAGCAGGTAACTCCACAGAGGGTGGGAGATGCATTAAAGTCAGGATTTCAATCAAGAGGAGCAAGGTAACACCTGGTCAGAGGCTGAGAGGGCATGGAAATTAATCTCTGGATGCTGCAGAGGATCTAAGCTGCTGGAAGAGGAAAATTCTGGTCCAAACTGGACAAATCGAGCAGACTAGCAGGTACTGCAGACATTCTGCCTCAACAGACTTGGCTAACCCTGGCTAAATGTTTTTATTAGATCAACACCTGATTGCTATTTACTGCTTCAGCTGAGGACCAGAACATTATGAGAAGGGTAAAGAGAGTTTTATTCACTCCACAAGCCCTGCTGACCCGGAGAGCACACGGCCATCATTTGTGTACCTGACCCTGCTGTGGGTTTTGCTTACAACTGCTCCTTTCCTAGAAACAAAAATTGTTGCTTGTACCACCCACCACTGAAGGATTCTCCTCTTTTGCTTCCATTTTCCCTTCCACATTGTCCCTTAAATATTTTAACAGTTTTTTCAACCTTTAATTTACATTTATCAACTTGAATCTGCTGTACCTAAGAACATTCAGGTCTTATCTGTAGTTTCAATAACAAAATTTGAGAGTGGACCTACAAAGGCAGATTTTTCTGGAAGAACAGGAATTTCCTTTTTCAACAAAGTTCGCTTACAACAGTTTCTTCTTTGGTCATGCAAGGCCTTCCTAGGGTACCATTCTGCACAGGCTGAAACATGAGGAGCTTTTCTTGCTGCATGAGTCACTTCCCTACACCAGCATAAAACCTCTGATGTTACTCAGGATGTTCCTTAGAATTATCTGGAGATGCAGATCTGCATGAATAATGTATGTATTGGGTTGAACCAAAATGTGTATTAGAAGTTCATTTGACTCATGCAAAAAGTAAAATGTTAAAGCTTTTTAAAGGAATACAAATGTAAATTCCCTTTTCAGATCAACCTCTGAAGGATTTTTGAGGACCAGAAGTTTAAGAACAGCCTAATTGCAAATACCCATTTCAAAAGTTTAACAATCAACATTCCTGAAAAGTTTTCTGCCACTTATGGAATACTGGATTATGTCTGAAAAAGATGCAACCCAAGTTTAAGAGATCTGTCTCCTCAAAATTTCAGCAAATTCCTTCTCCTGAAAAAAATCCCCCAGTCTTAATTGCACATAGATCTGCTTGAGTCCCTGCTTTTAAATGTCAGGGCAGAGCTAAAAGGTGAAGTAGCTTTGTCAATAATAAAAGGTGTGGGCTCCCAGGAGCTGTGGGCTCTGACCTTGGGCAGGTGCCCTGTGGGGATGGATGGGAAGAAGAGACCCAGCCCAGGATCCAGCCCTTCTCCAGGCCTGCAAGTTCTCAGTGCTCATGGACTTTGATGAAACAAGATAAAGCTGAATCAATGCCAGACCAGACTGTTTACACAGGACATTAAAACCATTTTACACGGGACATTAAAACCATTTCCAGCACGGGGACACCCAGTAAAACTCTCCCTGTGCACCCACATTACAAAGCTCCCCCCTGTTGACAGCACCATCCAATCCCACACAAATCTGGTTATCAGCAGCACCTTCACTACTACCCTGCTTCAGTTCATGCAATTTTCATTTGGGATATTTGGATTTTCTAAGGTGTCTGTTAAGAAAAATGCTTAGGACAACTGTTAGCTTTCAAAGCTATTTAACCAGACAGGGCAGCTGCATTTCCATCCTGTAAAGAATTAAGTACCCAGTGGTACTAAAACCCAGTTCAAATTTCATAAACAGAGAAATAATTTTTTTACAAATGGTAGGGAACTATGAAAATGCACTGCTTTAGGTCACCAGGTGTATTTCAGGGATGAGACCTGAAACTCTGCCTCCTTCTGCAGCTTCAGCATTAATGCACCAAACTGCCAATGAACAGTCTTGATACTCTCTTTAAATCTCAAGTGTATTTTTATTTATAAATAAAATAAATTATAACACATAAAATTTAAGAGATGTGGTTCATTACACAGGAGAATAGTTAAATCTGACTGAGTTCCTATGAGCTTCATAGAAGCCAGGATAAAATCTCCTTGGAATAAAAACAAATAACTGAGCAAATTAGATTTCCTGGTGTTTTATCCAATTAATCCACCTCTCAACTCAAATTTGTTAGCTTTTTAATTACCAGTTAATCTTATCCATACAATTAGGGGCTTTTCTGCTCATACTTTTTCTTTAAAGTTTACCATGAATTCAGTGGTCTTTGAGTGTGTGGTGTTCTGGGTTATTGTTTGGCTTCTTTTTAAAAAAGAGTCTGGCTTATTTACCTGCATGGGCATAATATTGGAACCAATAACAATACACCTTCCCTGCTTAAAGGTATTACTGTCTAAAACAGCTAGATCAGACTGTATTTCTAATGCTTTGTCCTGGTATAAAAGAACAGCATAGAAATCTTCCAGGTTATCTCTTGACCAACTTGGCTGTGATGTAGAAGATTCTTCAGAAAGCTTTCACTGGGATGAATTACAGAACATCACTGTTGGATATTATGTAAGGAATTGTAAAAGCAAACACAACAGTTTTCACTTACTTCCAATATTTAAGCCAGAGATTTGAAAGAGTATATTTAAAGTGACCAAAATTTAATTTTAAAAAGAAAAAAAAAGCCACAAAGCTGTTTGCATATGATCTATACCATCTACCTCTAAACACTCAAATTCCAAAACACTGCTCTGTTGAACAGATGTCTTGCCAATACAAATCACAATACTATTTTTGGTTATTTATGAACAAAGGAGGACTGCAAAGCTAGTACTCTTAGCAGCCTTCATTCATTTTTAAGCATCTCACTCTTGCACGGAAATTGCAGTTTGCCAACAGAAACATAACTCACAACGTTGTCCTCCAAATCCACTGCCACCTCGATTGGTTTACAATGCTTCAACCAAAAGCTAAAAAAATACAACTTCAAAATTGAAATTTAATAGTATAGGGAGTTTTCTTGGTCAGCCAAGAATGTTTCCCAGCATGAATTCCCCAGTATTTACACATCCATATTTCTGCAAGTACGGTCTATACCTCCCTTTCACTGTACAGCCATATTTGTCAAAGTCAGTCAAACACAGAATCATACTTCTTTCCTAGCAACACATAAATCACAAATTCTGCAGACAAATTTAATTTATTAAGCAGTTTATGCTGCTCTCAAGGAGCTCCCTGTACAACCTCCTCTGTCCTACTTGGCTGCAGGTAGAGAAGCAAAGCAAATTAACTGCTGTGGGTAGAGTACATTTATTGGGTAACCCAGACATTACACAAAGATCTCACGTGGTTTTTCATTTAGAAAAAAGACTATTAAACTGATTTTCCACAAAAGAAAAAAGAATCATAAATAAATGGGACAACAAGGTAATTGCTTGAGGCATTTAGGTGCCATTGAATTGTGTCATTTGATGGCTGAACAGCCTCTGAGGTGCCACTGCACAGCCAGCACAGCTCTCTCCTGGCCACACTGCACACCCTGCTCCTCCAAGGCAGCTGCCAGGTGCCACAGGAATCCTGAGCATCTGACATTTCCTGACTGCTTGTCTCAATCCAGACTGCATCCAGAGCAAGTCTGGGATTTTACACTCAGGGAGGGGCAGCAGGGCATGGTGCAAGGGGAGTATTCAGGTTCTTTAATCTCCATCCAGGACAGTCATGAGGCAGTGCTAGAAGGCTAAGCATTATTTATTCTAAACATCTCCTGGCAAGAGACACAGCCTTTGAAGTGTAATTAATTTTTTTTTAAAAAGAGGCACAATTTAATATAACCTCAAGATTTCTTCTAGCATCAAAAATTTAGAAGGAGGCATCATTTATCACAGTCTGGAGGCTGGGAAACTTCACTGCAGGTGCATTTATCCTGGCAGTATCTCTGATACCTTACAATTCACCTCTTGAAGGGCTAGAGTTATTCTATACACATAAGCACTTGCCAGTAAGATCTGACATCAAAATTAAAATGCAGTTGTGTAAGTGTGAACAACATCTCAGAGTCAAAAACCAGATGGGGTAGATGTTAGCTCAAGAGCTATACAAAAAGGCAAGGAGAGCTTAAATAAGGAGAGATTGACATCAAAAAAATCACTTTAACTACATTCCTGCTTTACCTTAGGAGGCATTTTGACAGGATTATGTAAAATAATCAAGTTTTCCTGGGAAACCATCCCAGCAGATTACAGCAATATGCTCCATCTGATCTCCCCATCTTTTCTGGGCATTTATGTCAATCTCCAGAGAGCCATGAGGTGGCAGCAAAATAGATGCAGACATTTCATATATTTTCATGAATTTATTGTAGGCAAAGATTAATCCCATCAGTACAGTCACCAAAGTCTGACACTGTGGAGTCTGCATCAGAGTCTGCAATTTAGATGCACAGTGTTTCCATTTAAGTAAAACCTTCACAAGACCTTAGGTGTCCCTGCCCATGACAGGGCTTTGGAACAAAATGTTCTCTGAGCATCACCTTCCAATCCAGATCTTTCTAGAACTCTTCAGCTGTCTCACACTTCAAGCCAAATCATTTAGATGGGTTTTACATATTCCCTCCCAATTCCCTTCCTCATCTCAAACCTCTGACATCTGCATTCAGTATGATGTTTGCATTCAGCAGATTCACCCAGGCTTAGATTGCTCAAACAGAAATATCTTCACTCTGAAACTCTCATATATGAGATTTACCATCAGGCCCCTCCACATTTAAAAGACTCCACCAGTCCCTTTGTAGCAGTTGTCTCACTAGAATTACACAGAAATTCTGCTGAACAGGAATAACATTTGTGCTCATACTCTGCAATATTTCATTTGTCATAAAAATCAATAGAAATTTTCAGAAAGGGCATTTTGTGCTCTGAATGTGCTAATATGACATTCACCAGGCCAAATTAATTCTCCAAGCAACAACTGGCATCCTGAAGTTCTGATTGAAAACAAGAGCCCAGTCTAGTCCTCTCCTCCCCCAGCATCTGCATTAAGGAGATCCCACCCTTGCTGAGGGGCAGCAGACAGCAAAGAAGTCGTGAGAGCTGCACTGGTGGCAGAGATTTGCCATCTCTGCCTCAGTTAATCACTCTCAGTGATCACTCTCTCACTCCTGAGTGACACAGAGTTTCTCTCCTGTGATTCACTCCCCACCCTCCTCTCCTTGCTCTGCCCCTCCCAGCTCCTGGTGGAGTTTCACACCCTTGGGCTGTTGTGTCCACAATCCCCAGCAATTCCATGCTGGAAACTCCATCCTGGACAGAACCTCAGCCCCCCAGCAGGGGTTCCAGGAGTCCCATCCATTGATGGGATCAAAGAGCAGAAAAAAGACTTTGATTTTGTGAATGCAAACAATTAAGACAATGGGTTTATCTCAAACCCAATGGCCTCAGATCTCCAGGAGAAACATCTTGGCTTCAGAGCCCTGGCCTTCTGCCAGTGGGCTTTGGCAAGTGAAAACCTGAACTCAGAAGATCTTTAGGTTTCCACTCTGTCAGATCTGAAAACAAATATCTTTCAAAAGGCTCAAAGGATACATTGGCAAGTTAGTGATCCCTTCCAGGGCTCTGCTAAGGATTTTTCAATAAAAACACAATAAAGAGCACAAGTGACCCCTGAACCAACACCTATAAAAGCCTTTTAGATCTCCTTTCCAAAGCATTCTGCCCCTTTCATGGGCCATGTCCTGTCCCATTCCGAGCCCTCAGAGGGTCTCTGGCTGGTCACCAAGCTGTGCCCAGGCTCCAGGCAGGACCAGCTGGCAGCTCCTGCAGCCCAGCACAGCCCAGCAGTTGGGTTTTCTCCAAAAGCACAAGCAGAGGGGCAGCTCTCCCCCAGCCAGCCCTGGGCTGGTCTCTGCAGCCACCATCAGGTCCAGAACCAGGAGCTGGCAGGGACCACAGCAATCCCCTTCACTCCAGTGTCCCACAGAGCAGCTCCAGGGAAAATATATCCAAAAAAGCAGCAAACATCCCCTAGCAGAAATATTTGTTGCAAATCATCCCTGCTCTGCTTCCCATCTCCAAATGGACCTGGCCTGGTCTAGGTATTCTCCTTCCTACACACCAAAATCACGAGCACTGCCTTGGAGGATCAATTACCTGAGGTACAGACAGACCTGAATTGAGGATCAGAGATCACCCTCTGCCAGGGAACAGGGCAAAGGCTCAGCTAGGTGTCCCCAGAGCAGGTTCCTTGGGTGGCCAGAGAGAATAAACATCCTCCATGCTGTCTGTCCTCAGCCACCAGCACAGGAAAGCACGGTGACCCCTGTGGCGGGGAGAAATGCTTAGGAGGACTCCATCAATATCAGAAGGCTAATTAATTACTTTATTATACTATATTATTCTATACTATATTACATTACCTCTAAACTGAATCTGCACAAGCACTCAACTCAACTGAACAAAACCTTGTGACTGCTGACCCACAGTCTGCACACACACCTGGCCCTGATGGGCCAAGGAACAAAACACCATCACTCTGGGTGAACAATCTCCATACTGCACTCTACTTTTGTACAGACACACCCACAGCAAATGAGGTAAGAATTGGTTTTTTTTTTCTTTCTCTGAGGTTCCTCACTGTGATTCCCAGAAAATATCCTTGGGAAGTTGTGCCTTGCTTTTCTCTGTAAAGAGAAATGTGGCCACACACCAGTGCAATGCTGGGACACCAGTGCCTGCCAGCCAGGCAGCAAGGGAGAGGCAACAGCCCTGAAACCAGAGCTCAAGGAACAAGAACAACTCATTCTATCCCTCCAAAAGGCACAAAACCTCTGTATAATCCTGGTGCCTTCCTGTTGACCATGGCTTACTGAAAAAGCACAAGGATTTTGATCTCAAGCTACATCATTGTTAGAAAAAGTGAAAGGCTTTGGTTTAGTGTTGAAAAGCTCTTAGAGATTAAATACACAATTCATCTAAACAGTATCTGCTCCATCAGGCACAGTTCTGGACAGGTTAATGCTAGCCTGTCACACTTTTCAATGAGCAGCATCCTTATCTTGCCCATATAATTCAACTATTGTACATAAAAAGCAGCGAGGAAAAACCCTGGAAGACAGAAGAGTGTTAAAATAAAAGAATTAAAATGCATTCCAATCAAGAATGCAAGTGCTCCAAAAATGGCACACCACAGCAAAGCTGTACAAGCAAATTGATTATTTTAGTTCACTGACAGAACAAAAAAACCCAGCTTTTACTAACAGCAGAGGGTTACTTGACCCTTCTTTAAATAAAGGTAGACCCAAACAATTATTAATTAATTTCAGCATCAGTTTAGAGGTTTTCTCTTCCATAACTTTGGAAGTGTATGGCAGAGCAAGTATTTCACATAGAACCCACCCTGCATCTTTCCAAAGATACTATAAATAAAACACTCCAAAACATCTCTACTCCAGTGATTTTCTGTTTTCCATCACAATTTGCCTGCGGTGTTATTAAAAAAAAAGTAATCTATCACACAACAAAACCTAAGTGGAGCTCATGTGTTCTATCAGCACTCCCACCTCACAGGAACAAATTCTATTTTCAATAACGTTAATTATTTTCTTAACAGTCCTCCTCTTCTGCATTCACAACTCCCATTTTAAGCCATTGTATAAACTTCTGCCAGGGTAACCCCTGTTTGAGACAGATTAACACAATAAAAGTATTTTAAATTGATTGGTTTATGATTTATGAAGGATCAGAGCGTTGCTGGCAGTCAATAAGTGGAAGAAATCTAATTATTTGGTATGCTTCCAGTTAAAACTGAATAGTCTGTGTTCATACAATGGATTGGGACTCTCCATCCTCAGTAAAACGCTCAGGTTTTTTGGTGGGGGTGTTGTTACCCTGCATCTGACCTCCTGCAGCAGCTCCTCTCACCCTGGCACGGAGATGGCACCTGGCACCTGCCCCCACTGCTGCTCATCCCAGGGCAGCCTGGGGTCTGTGCATCCTCTGCTGTCAGGGGAACCTTGCATGTGAATTTCTGGAATACAGCTGCTTTCAGAGCTCCAGCCCTGCTCTTCAGCACACAGGCTCAGTATTGAACCCCCTCCCAAAATGGGAGGGCTGAGACTGCTGTGACAGGGACCCAGGATTTGGGGGAGCAGCCAGATTACAGCTCAGGTCTGTCCCCGACTGCCACAGTGCTCTGGGCTGCCAAACAGAGGAAAAACCACATGGGTAAACAAAAAAACCAAAAAATATGAAAAGCCATGATCTAAGAATCGTAGATATTTTTCCCACTAAAATATACAAATTGTTCTTTCCTTCACCCCAGTTTCACACAAATCCCGTGCAATCAGGAATTTCAGGATGCAGAAGAACTGAATCTTCCCCCCACAATGGTGAGTGGGTGGCCAGAATGGGGTGAGATGACCCTGCCTACATTGTCCAGTAAACACCAGGAGCCTTTTGAGGACCAGGAGGGGTTTTTATTCTCAACTCTACCAGTGAGTACCCTAAAAAGAAATCATGGCCCTTTGTTACTTGATAATCCCATGTGTTGAGAGTGACACTACAATGATCAATTAATTAGGAAGATCTTATCTCTCTCTGGCTTTACACACTGAATAGTTACTGATGACTTCTTTTAATTCCCATAACAGATTTAACTGGGAACAGTGAATAGTTAATCCATACCTTTTAGAGTCCCCCATAAAAACTACAATGCAATCCATAGGGACTATTTATATGCTAAGAGAAGAGTTTGACATCTAAATGCGCTAAAGATGAGAAAAGAGGATATTAATGCTTATTTTACAAGTGTCAAGTTATTTTTCTAGCTTTTAGAACAAAGGAAAAATTCGTAGATCTGAAGACTGAGCCAACCTGGTCTATTTATTTAGTAGGAAGAATATCCATTCTTTATCAAACTTGTGCACAGAAAACAATGGGGTTTTTTTTTGCAAAATTAGCCAACTATCTCCAGAAAACTACCCAGGTGAAACATCCTCCCCATCATGGCAAGCAGCTAAATGGGTAACTAAGCAGAATTACAAGCCATCAGCAAAGCTTTCCTGTCACACAATCCCATGTCCAGAGACACTGAACACATTTTGTTGAGTTCCCTTTCACACCATCCCATAGGCAGCAGCAGGCAGTGGATTTATGGCTGCACTTCAAGGAAAGGCTGTCTTATGCC
Organism: Agelaius tricolor; assembly: GCF_023055355.1. Classification (NCBI taxonomy): domain Eukaryota; kingdom Metazoa; phylum Chordata; class Aves; order Passeriformes; family Icteridae; genus Agelaius; species Agelaius tricolor. Next base: position 8,722,796 of record NW_027269279.1, read on the forward strand.
CCTCATCATTATATCTCATTATATCCTATCTTTTGCTTTTATTGACAGACTTAGGTGCCTTACTCCATTTTGTGGTCAATATCATTTGCAGCTGAAGACAGCAAAAGGCTGCAGTTTTTAATAAAAAACCTCCAGATATGAGGTATTGATGTACACTTCTAACTCTAATTCAGTAGATTAGCAAGGGTGTAATTCTCATTTCCATATGCATTCTTTGTAATGTGTTCCAAGTACAGTTATACAAACTGCTTAATATTTCTGAATTAAGTACAATGAGCCTCTTGTGGCTAGAAATATTTGTTATTCTAGCTATTTTAGGTTGTTAAGCTAATTTCATTTAGATTACTATCCACTGCTTTACACCCTTAATATTCTTCATTGAGAAGCCACCCTTGGTGTATCAGCCAAGGAGTTCCTCCCATCAGAGTTTTGCCAGGAGCCCCCTGCACTACAGAAATCAATTCCTTTAACTCTTGTGCTGCATGCTCTACAGAACTTGTGCTAATAAACATCTGTCACTAAAAAGGTGACTGGGGAAATCACACCTTATTAGCAAAGCAAGCTTCTTGCTCTGCACTCAAAAAAGCATCCTGTCTAATTATGAATTTTACAGGAACTGTGTGATACAGTAATTGGGATGAATTAGAAGTGCCTTCAGCAAGCTCCATTTAAAGAAAATTAAGACAGTCAAAAGTAATATTCATTATATTTAGCCATTAGTAAATATTTTCAACTAACACAGAAATGGGAAAAAAAACAATTCCTAGAAGAAACATTTCTGTGTTTTCTGTAATTATTGAAAATCAAAATATATTTGGTAGGAAGCAAAGTAATTATTTGCTTGCACTGGCAAACTTTGCAGCTATGCAGGGTTAGGTTTTCCCCCAGTTTATGAAATATTGCTTCAGGAAACAAACTCATTGCTCATTTCTTTTCTCCACTCCTATTCACTCCATAGATTAACAAGCCATTATTCTAGAACCAAAACATTATTCTATCAGTGTGCAGCTCTTACACTTGCTGAAATGATAAACAGGCATTTGTAGAGCTGCACACTTTCAAAGGCATTTATTGCTAATAACTGCTTGAAATTCTCTGCTCCTGCATCAACAACCAAGAAGGACAAAAAAAACCACCAGGAAGGCACCAGCTGCCAAAGGCTACAGAGTGTTCACTACTCTGATTTAGCCCTTACTGTTTTCATTCAAGAAAAGAAGAAAGCCCACAGCAAAATTAATTCCCACAAGCTCCCTTGACTTGGAATTTTTTTTAATTGTCACATCTAGTCTGTATATTAGATGCAAGATAAAGTAGCTACAGCATCTTGTCATAACATCACATACAACAAACAGCATCATCATAAACCTGAGCATTTCTTTATCTCTGGTGTGATTTGTACATTTTGTCCTTGCAAGTGTAAATTACCTTCTTTGCCCCTTGGTTTTTTTCTTTGCAATTCTTATCACTGGAAGGTCATCACATCGTTATCATCCACCATTCAGAGCGTGCCAGGCTGCTGATAACAGCCTCAGTGAAGCTTCCATCTCAGGACTGGGGGGTGGAGAGGGGCTGGAAAAGGAATTGTGCCATTTGAAAACATAATTCAATGGTAGCCTGGCTTGTAGGCCACAGCATCTCAGACCTGTAGCTCAGGTATTTACTGTACCACCACTGCAGCCCTGAGACAATCACAGCTTTCATCAGGCCCTGAGAATCCTTTCATTCCATCACACAAATTTTAATCAAGTGTGTTGCTGGGAACACCAAATCTGGCTATAAACAACCCGAGGCAGATTTCCCAGATGGGATTGTCAAGGGTTCCAAGCAGTCAGGCACACACCTTCAAGGAGGATTTGGTTTTATTAGAAAGCACTGGCCTCCCTCCCCAGCTCCAAATCCATACCTGCACTCTAAAGTTCCCCAGGCATGGTTTTTATGCTGCCATCCCTTCACAGCAGCTCCTTCTGAGTGGAGTGCTTGCAGGCTGAGCTGCAGGCTGGAAAACTGGAGCTCAGCTTTGTTCCTGAGGTTTAGCTTATCTCTGTTGTGAAGGAAATGATGGAGCCTGAGAGTGCTAAATGTGCTAGGAAAACATGTACCCAAATAATTATAATAAGTCATTAATAAGGATTAAACATTAATAAAATTACTTGCAGAGGGTTCAGTCAATTGCTGGTATCTTTCATGTTAATTAATACTTGGCACTGTATAAATACTCAGAACATACTTTATTACATTTGCACAAGACAGCTTCCAGAGCAATTTTAGGTACGTGCTAATGAGAAATAATGGTTGCCTGAGCAAGGCATTGGACTGAGCTGAAATCCAAAGCTTTGTTCCAGATTTCAAGAGCTGCCCATGATTCCCAAGAGTGTCTTTCACTCTGATCCATGCCTGGTGCAGATTGTCAAGGTTCTTGAGATACAAGAGCTCTGCCATACACATGGGGGTTTTTTAGGACAATATTCTGTCTTGGGATTAGCCCCACATCAGTGCTCTGTGTATGGATATATCAACCTCTATGGTCCACCTTTTCCACTCACCAGAAAAAGACAGGCTTCATTCATTTTTCAATACAAATTTGTGCCTTCTCTCCAGACTAAATGCTGAAATGAGTTTGTCTGGCATCCTCATCTCTCCATGACCACCACAGCAGCCCTCATTTCAGCACAAATCCTTTCCAGAAGGGACAACTGGGACCTATTTAGCTCCAGTCTGGCTGTGTGGAATAATTCATTTGGACAGTTGGTAATGCTACTCTCTAAAATGCCAGCCAAACACTCTCAGAGACAGGAGGAAAGGCCTTCAGCCCAGACTGAAACACTCATTTCTTCACTGCTGGGCACTTCAGGTGCTCCTTTAGACAGCAATTGGGCACCTGCAGTGGGCTCATGGGGAAATGCTGTCCCTGCTGTGTCTTCAGAGCTCCAGATCTCCCTATCACTGGGGAGCACTGTCTGCCTCTGGAAATCATGGAAAATCATCCACTGACATTTGGCATTTCATCTATTCTTCTCCCAGTTACACTGCAGATCCCCTACCCACTTTACCAGGCTGAAACAAACTGCTGAAGTCACTCAATAAATGGGAGAAGGGCAACAGCCACTCCATCCCCTTCGAGGGAAAAGGTGTTTGCTGCAGCAGTCAGGAAAGAAACTTGATGCTCAAACTCATTTTTATTTTCCCAGTAAAAATGGAACTGTAAAACTTAGGTCAGGTGGGCCTTAGAGGCTGGTTAAGATGCTCCTGCTTTATTTCTGCAAATGCTAAAACAATCCTTCATGCTGTAAAAAAACAACCATTCCTTGATAAAATAGAAAAAACTCACAGCTTTTCCATATCCCCCCTAGACCATCAGGACTTTTTCTGGTCCTGCTGAGCTCAAATGATGACAGTACTAGACAGGTTATCATCACACTGTCAGGGATTCTTCAAGCTGCCAGCTGCTGCTACTTCAGCCTATTTTTCAACAACCACAGCTCACCCTGCTGCCTGCCAAAGCCTCCCATTGCTGGAGCAGCCCCTGCCAGCTGGCAGGGCTCCTTCAGGGAGGAGAAAGGCTTTGCTGATGTCTGCCTCTCCCCTCCCCAAGAGGAAGTGTCACTCAGTGACAGGGCCCTGGCAGCCTGGCAGGTTACTTGCATTCCTCTTGAGAGCACATTTTGTTAATATGTGCTTAAAACTTCTAAAAGCCCACGGGTCAAAAAAGCTGAACAGCTGCTCTTTCCAAATAGAAGGACAACTTAAGGTTAACTGCTTCCTTAATGTGCAATAGTAAAATAGATTTACATAGATGAAGTCCTTGGATTTTAAGCAGCATTTCCTTCTAGGAGAGCTCTACCACGAAGGAGAGATGACCTTGTTCCAAGCACCCTTTGAACTAACAGCACAGGAACCTTTCAGGGACAAGTTTCCCAGGTTCAGCTCACTGAAGGAGCTTTCTCCCTGCAGCAGGGAGGAAAATCAAACATTTTGTTACAGGGTTTTGCTCAATAATGAATAGGTTTGGTGGGCAAGCACAGAAAACCTGGCTGGGACCAGATTGTACTGGTACAGCCCACAAGGGAAGGAATGGAAGGAAAAACACCACAAACTTGCAGCAAGCAGGACAGCCCATCCTAAGCAAAAATCCATGGGATAGAAACACTTGCAAGGATGTGGGTTACCCAAGAGCACCAATACACTCCAGGCAAAGCAATACCTGAGGTAAATGTTTGCAGATTGGCAGGATGCACTGGATGCTGCAGAATAAATGTCAGGATAAAACAGGAATTCCCCAACCAATTTAAATATTCTTAGCAATAAAAGCATAGTTTTGGGAATAGGTTAAGGAAAATATCACACAAATATATAACTAGCTCTATTTGCAAAGACTGAAGGGTCACCAAATATGTACACTGTACAGGGGGGTGGCAGCCACACCTCCCCAAGGACAACAGGACACATCCCAGGCATCTCCTGGCAAGCAGCAGCCCCCACACCAGGGGAAGGTGTAAACCTGAGGAAAATGTGCTTGGGGCTGTCCTGTGGAGGGCTGAGAGCTCTGTGTTCCCTGTGGGTCCCCTCCAGCTCAGAATGCTCTGTGTTTCCATGAGGGAAAAGCTCACACACCCTGCAGCCTACTGCCTCTCCCAGTTTCACCTGTTGGTCCAGGGAGAGGTTTCAGCTCTGCCTGCAAACCTCAGATGGAGCCAGACCAGGCTGTCATTCTGCTCTGTGGGGCCCCACAGACCCCAGCCCTGCAGCACCCTCTGAGCTGGAGCCCACACCCAGTGTGTGACACTGGGACATTCACAGAGCACCCTCCAAGGGCTTTAGATTAAACCATTAATTATTACAGTCATTAAGATCCCACTTCAAGATTTATCTTCTTCCCATGTTCCCATTAAACAAATTGGATGTTAGTTTCCAGTTATTCATTCTGCAGAGGCAAATCCATCAGCGAACTAATACAGGAATTTTGCACATTAACTCCACTCCTGCAAGGCAGATTTATATTTTTTCCCCAGTTTTCACAGAGAGGGGCTGCTCAGCCATGCAGAGGCACTGCTGCCCAGCCCTGCCATGGAAAGCAGACCCACCAGCAGAGTGGTTTGTGAGAGCAGATCCTCACCAGCCACTGAAAATAAAAGTGACCTAGAGCCAAAAGGTCAAAAGCAGGGACCTCTGAAGGAGTTCTCACACTCTGAGCCAGAGGGGAATGTCTTAGTAAAACCTGATCCACACAGCAGGTGGAAGTTCCACCCCATGCTCAAAATGGTTCAGACATTATTTCCAGCTGATTATGAAGGTCATGATGATTGGGGGAGTAGACTGGACATCCAAATTTCCAGGTTCCTCATAAATTTTCCATACAATTAATATTTTATTTTTTGAAAACTGAAGACATTTTTGTTTATGCTTTTGATGGAAGACTGCAATATTCAAGTGCCTCAGAGCAGTAAAAAAAAAAAAAAATAAAGCTAAAGGAACATTATCCAACATAGTGACACAAAACTCAGAGAAGGTAAAGGAGAGGAAGGGAAAACAGCAGAGAGAAGTGAAGGTGCCAATTCAGTTCTATGGGAGAGCAGAAATATAAGCAAAGATCTTTTCAAAAATCTGTGTCCCTATTCTGAACTCTTAATGAACCTGCCTCCCTTTTTTCAAGCCAACTCCTTCCTCTACTTCTAGGAGAGGAGGAAAACACCACCAGCTGGCAGTTCTGAACTCTTTTTCCTGTTTGTTTCCATTATTTAAAAGGAGGCATTCCAGTAATTCTGCATTATTTCTGGTTGCACAATTTGCCTCTGTTGAAAAGTGCATGAGTAAGAGAAATTCTAACAGCTCTGAAAAAAATAAAAAGCCACATTTATCATCCTGTAAAGGTTCAGAGCTTTCAGTCAACATCCAGAGTAATGAGGTCTTGGGACCTCAGTCCTTCAGAAGTTCTGCAGCAGAATCAGAGAGGGGAGAGCCAGGGGCCTCCCATGTCAATGCTCCTCCTGAGCTGATGCTGTACCCAAGGGACTCCACTCTTCAACAGAAAGAGAATTGTACCTCCATTAGGATGAATTTCCAGACTAAAGGATGTGTCTAATTTTAATTTGCTATGCATAGATAATTGAGTTTATTCTGAAATTGCTGTCATTTTATGTTTATCATATTCAGATCTGATGAGCCACTTGAGGAGTAGGAATTACTCCTCTCAGGTTTGATTTATTTATGGTATCTTTTCTCCTTACTACAAAGGGAAGAGAAAAATCTTTGGCCCATGCCCAGGACACACACTGAGTCTGTTTTATGTGTGACATACCAGGAAGTCACATTTGTACATCTCATTTCCAGTGCTATCTGCAGAGATGTTACTGCTGCAATGGATGCCTTAAACAGGAATTCAGTGATGCACCTTTGGTTTGCCTCCAAATTAATCCATTCTCTGGCTCTTCACTGTAGCTCATTATGTGATCTACTGCTCTTCATCTTTCTGCTCTACACATCAACACCCTCCAAAGTCTGCACAGCACCCATGTGTGCTCCAGCACAGTCCCACTCCAATATCCCACAGCTCCTCCTCTTGCTTCAGGAAGGATCAGATGTGTTCTAATACTTCAGTTCCCAAGGCTTTACTCTTCTTCCTTGCAAGCATCCAACCCCAAATATCCTGCTTGGCTCACACCTTCTCAGACTGCAGTCCTGAGAGGGAACATGGGCACACTAAGGATCATCTAAAGCAACAGCAGAGACAAAAGTTGCTCCAGATCACACATGACACACAGGAGATGATTTTCCTTTAGATCACAGCAGGTCAAGATGAAATACTAACTTTTATTTCAAAGTTACATTTCAATTCTTGTGTGGTGGCTGGGATCCATCCATAATTTTATTCTGCTAAGAGTCCTCTAAACTGCCAAGTAGACCTAGTTTTGTTTTCTGTTTTGGGGTGCCTATTAAAACACCCCTTCTGCTTTGAGACCAAGAGAAGAGGGAAGAGGAGGAAGGCAGAACACCTGAGAGATGTCACTAAAAATCCTCAAGTTACTTCATAGCAATATTTACAAAGGTCTAGGGAGCACCAGGTTATGCATACTGCAGAAAACATACTGAGTTTTGGGAATGGCAGTATGGCTCAATGCAAATTAAGAGCCACTTGTTAGTACTTCCTGCTGGAGGGCATATGTCATCACCACATGGCAACTCATGGAAGTGTGAAATAGGATCATTATCCACTCCTGCCCCCCATTCTGAAATAATGATAATGAAAACAATCTATTCCTCAGTCCTCCCAGGAGCAGAAAGACTTGGAGAGGAACAAGAATATTAAAATTAAAAAAATATCAGGGGAGAAAAGTGATTTTTCAAACTCCAAAGCAGTCTACAAGCTCAAACACTTCCCTCGCAAGTGCATTTTCAGTTTAGCAATAATTAGATCCCCAGTCAGAAGCAGCAGTGGTCAGAGCAGCACTCATTTACAGCACCTGCAGTAAACAGCACCAGAAGAGCCCAGGCTGAGCAGAGGAGCCCTCAGAACACACCAGGGCAAGCACTGAGCAAGCTTCCCCAGGGTCACAAAGCCCAGGAGGTTGCTGCAGGCTCTTCCTTGCTTCCCAAAGAACCTCCAGGCAGACACAGCAGGCTCCTGGAACAGGGCAAGACATCCAAGACTGCAAGTCTGTAATTCTCTGTCCACAGCAGGCAGCACCAACACCAGTGAACACCATCCCAGCAGCTGGAAGCCACACAGGAGCTCTGAGGCCCAGCGCTGTCCTAAAAATGAGCAAGCTCCTCATGGGAGAACGTACCTGGTTGTGCAGGAGAAAGGCTTGTAGGTTGTCTCCTCACTGCAAACTGAGTTTGCACTGCAGCCTTCCAGGGTGAAGCCTTTCTTAGGAGACACAAATGGAAAACATCTCATCTTACCTCACAACATTTAGCAGCTGGGTTGTAAGGGGATTTTTTGCTCATAACTTTATGTTCCTGAGGGTTTAAGCACAGTCTCCAGCCATAACAGAGGAACTTCTCAGCACCTCTTTCTGCAGGGATTTTGGTCATAGCTGGGTCCCTCCACTGCTGTAAACCTCAAATACTTCCCATCAGCCCTTCCCCTGCAGGCTCCTGGCACCAGCTGACCCTTTTATCCCAGCACTCCCATCCCACTGAGGAGCCAGGCCTGGGAGCCTCCTGCTCAAACCTCAGCAGTCCAGCAAAGCTGCTGCCAGCCTCAGTTTGAGCTGTAAAGCCATGTAAAACAGCTTATTGTAAGAGTGAGGAAGAGGAGGGTACAGGTGGTGGCTCTCTGAGATATTCATCAATAATCAGGGAATCTTTCCTGCAGCAGGGAAGGTGCATTGTCCTTGCAGTGCCTGTCACAGTTTCTCAGGAGCCACCCACACACTCAGGAACAGCCTGGCAGGTACTTACATGTTCTGAAATGCAATAAATCTGTCTGGCCACTGATCTCTTTCCCTGGTTAAGACATCCTTGCAGCCCCAGCTAGTTGGGCTGTTCAGAGATTTGGGGTTTGCTGGTCCCACCCCCAGCTGCAAATAGTGCCTGGGATTGTCGTCACCTGCAGAAGATGTTATTGTTGTCAGCTGAGGGGAGGTCACAGCCACCTGAGCTCCCTAAAACTGCTTCCTTTCAGTGCTTTTTATCAGGGTGTTTTGAAGTTGCCATCCTCAGTTTCTTTATTTAGGTTTCTCTGTGCTGAGTGATTCACAGCCCAGATCTCCTATCTCTCTGTTTAAAACACCTTCTTGAGATGCTGAGATCCCTTCACCCAGTCTAGCAGGGAGGAGTGACTGGAATCTGAATGATGTCCTACTCTCCAAATGAGGGCTTCAAGTGACAAAGGTGACACTGAGTGTAAAGGAGTGGAAAAAATTTCAGGAAAAACTGAGAAAGGTCTCATTTATGTCCTAACCTAAAAAGGGAAGAAAAAAAATCTAAACTTCAAACCACTGTAGAGATGTAGAAAGTTCCAGGGATGGGGCAGCCACAGCTTCTCTGAGCAACCTGTGCCAGGGCTTCCCCAAGGTCACAGAGAAGAAATTTTTTCCTAATATTTAATCTAAATCTCCCCTTTGTCTGTTTAAAGTCATTCCTTGGCCTATCACTAGATGCCCCTGCCAAAAGTCCCTCTCCAGGGTCCTTGTGGCCACTTTAGGCACTGGAAGATGCTACAAGCTCAGCCCAGAGCCTTCTCTTCTCCAGGCTGAACCGCCCCAGCTCTCCCAGGCTGTCCTCAAAAGGGAGGTGCTCCAGCCCTGGCATCAGCCCACTGGTTTCCTCTGACTCCTTTCAACAGATCCCTGTCTTTCTTGTTTATTTTAGATTTTTCAATGTTACCAAAAGAAATTAAATAACCATAAAAATAAATTAAAAAATTTAGATCAGCAATTTACAGATTTTTTTAAATTAAATTGAAACTTCTTGTTCCTTTTTAACATTATAGTACTAAATTCACTTATTTAATAATGTTTAATTTATATTAATATATTAATGTATATTAATTTATACATATAATTCTATATAAATATAAATAACATGTATAAATGAACAAAATTATAAATATAATTAATAAATATAAATTAATTTCTACTAATATCTAAATTAAATTATTAAATTAATAAAGATATAATCAAAAGAAAAATTATATATAAGAAAAAATTCTATCAATGTGTCTATTTCAAATATTTTTAATGTGTTTTTATTGAAATCAACACTTCTTTATTAATTTAATTCATCACCATTTTTGGGGTTATTATTCCCAGTGCTAACCACAGTACTCAGCTTCTGTAGGAAAAATTTGATTACATGCAATAAAGTCACCAAGTATTTTCATCTGGAATATAAATGGAAGTAACCTTTCCAATGGAATATATTAACATATGCCAGAGAATCCATTGGTTATTCTGAGACTTCTTTCTCTCAGTCTTTAATCACTAATGCTATCATTTTAAAGTCAGTTTTACAAATGACAAAAGGGCCAATAGCTCTCCTGAGAATGTGGGATTTTTCTCAATCCCAACAAGGTCTCACAACTGAGTTATGTCCTAGTAATTAATTTTTAAGCAGAACTGTTGTCCCATTCCCTAAAATGATAAACAAAGCTGACTCTTCAGAATTCTATTAAGCTCCTTGCAAATGAAATAATCCTCATCTGAGAAGTACAAATATGCAGATGGCCTATTATGTCTTATTCTTTCAAGCAGAAGGAAATTAGAAGGAACCAGAAAGTAACAAATATCTCCAGGCAAGGTTTGCAAGACCCTGAAGAAAATGGAGAGGCACATCTGTTGCTCTTCATCTGGAAGAGGTACTGGAATGGCCTGCCTGGGGAGGTGTTGGAGTCACCATCCATGGATGTGTTTAGAAAAAGCCTGGACGTGGCACTCGGTGCCAGGGTTTAGTTGAGGTGTCAGGGAACAGGTTGGACTCAATGATCCTGAAGGTCTCTTCCAACCTTGTGCTTCTGTGATTCAGTGATCTCTTGTGGTGTGAACAAAACTGATCCAATACACCTAAAAAGGGTCATGAGAGGGAAGAGGAAACTGTGAAAGCTGTCAGGTGCTCAGGAGCTGCATTGCCACAGTGTCTCAAACACCAAATCTCTCTGATCTATCTTCAGTCAATAAAGCTCATGCTCTTGGCTTTAGAAGATCCAGAACTGAGGATTTCAGTGCTGGAAATGCTTTCTGTCAGTCTCTTTTTCCAAGGAGCCCCAGGCTGTCTCCTTGAAGGAACATGCAGAGCCTTTGTCCAGGAGCATCCCTGGCCGGGGGCTCTGTACAAATCACGAACAGGAGGGGACTGCTGGGAACGTGCCCTGAGCTGGTTTATTTTCCAGCATCACTCTCATTCCATGGTTATGACAATGGGAAGGCTTGGGGTGGGAATTGTTGTGTTTTACCACAACCCTATCCTCGAAAAAAGTAGTTGGACTTGCTGTGGTGGGAGAGCTGTGAATAAACTGGTCTTACTGATGGGGATTTAATTATTCTGGTATTGACAAAGATGAGAATTAAAGGAGGAATCAACCTGGCAACTTCCACAGGCAGTAAAAAACAAGTTTATCTTTCACTGTGTATTGAGCTGGTAGCTATGATAAATTCAATAATGGTCTGTGGGTGTTTAGTGCTTTATGATAACATATCATTTGGCTTCAAGCCACCAGAGTCTTAGGCTATGCAGCTAACAAATAAGACTTCAGACAGCATTATGTTGCTAAGCTCAAATATTCCCAGAAAGATGGTGGGAGAGGAGGGGGGAGAACAAGGAAGAAGTGATATTTAAAGCAAACAGAGTAAATAATGCAATCAGGTTGATCCCAGCAACAGCAAAGCTGAAAGTGATAATGGAAGTTACTGGAGTAAAGCAACAACATATCAAATATAGACAGAAAGCAATTACAAAAGGTATAATAGAAAATTGAAAGGACAAGCTAACTGATGTAAAAAGCTCACAAAAGCTCTGTAAACATTCAAGGGGGAAAAGTTGTTAATAATAATCCATGAAGGCTCAGGGAATACTAATCATCCTTGAGCTGTTCTTCATTTGTACAAGGACATATGGGCCCATTCCAGGTTTAAATAAATGACTGAATGACAGAGATTAAACTCATTGAGGTTCTTTTCAAAGAAGACAAAAAAAAAAAAAAAAAAAAAAAAGAGAATTCTGGCATCAGTCAATAATGCACCAGAAATAGATTTACTGGAGTTTTAGAGATTTTCTAAAGCCACTAATCTATCTGCAAGGAAAACATAACTTAGCACACATAAAGTGAACCCACCACTGGGTGTGATGTGGGCCAGTGCTGTTGTGCTCAGCTCAGAAAATTTGCTGCTTTTCAGGCCTTTTCTACACCACTCATTTTACTGCATTTACCTTTGCAAGAAGCCCAATTTAAATTACTTTCAGAATGGACAAAAATAGAACTACAGATGCTGTACAGAGCAAGGAATACTGAACAGCAGGAAAATTAGACACTCATCTCAGGGTTCAATTCCACACTCAGCCTCAGCCTTCCTGGACAAGTCAGTTACTCAGATTCTGGCAGAATTTCTAAGGCCACCTCACTTTCAAAGCCTCACTGCTTAGTGCACATTTCCTCAGCACAGGGGTACTCATTATTTAATAGAATTGTTAATTCTACAATTGCACTCCAAGTGTCTTTGTCTGAGGAACAAAATTCACATGAAGATGAACAGCAGCAGGAACCAAAGTGCTGTCTCAGATGGGCAATGTTGAAGGCTGACAGATTTGCCTATTTATTTTCCCAGTATGGACATTTTCTAATGCAAAGGAAAATACAAAAGGGTAACACCACAGCACTGAAGTGCCATGTCAGAGGATGGCCTGTTTGCTGAAATTTCATCTCTTTTTCTCCTTGATGGGTTAGGGAGGATGGCAATGTTCACATTCTGCTGAATAAAAAGTAACCTGGTAGGAAGGGGGGAGCCTTGACACTTCATCAGCACACAAAGAAGCAGCACAGATTTGAGAGATTCCCTCCTGAAATTCTGCCCTCAGCGGGAAGGGAAGCACTGAGCTCTCTATTTTAAGTATTTGTTTTCTTGCTTTTAAAGCACATTTGGCTTTATTTTTAATTGCTGTATCTTTGACACTGGTGGTACTCATGCTAATCAAAAACACTTGTTCTTGGAGTGTGACAAACATCTAATAAAGAAATATAGAAATTAAGCTGAACCATCTATAAAGAAATTCTAAAATTCAGTATTAATGATCCATTTCAATCTTAAATAATAGAGTTTTGTGCATCACTGATGAATCAGCCAAATATATGTAATATTCATTGTTACTTTTGACAGAAAAAATAAGTAACATGCAATCTCTCTATCCAGAAGGCCTTTCTCTCATTTCCCACAGAATTCAGCCATTTGACTATATTTAGCTCACCAAGCAAATAAATTAATCATTTTTTCACTACTGTTCCTGCAAAGAAGGATAATAAACACTGAGTCTTGAAAGATTTCCAGTAAGTCCAAACACTGTGTTAGTCCCAGCCTGCATTTATTCTTTGCATTCCCATAAATGAATGAAAGATGCAACAAGCAGCTTTAACTGATGTTTTCAATAATTTCAACAGGGCCAGTCCAACCAAGTACTGGAGTCTTAAGAGCACAAAGTGGAACCTTGATAAGCAGAGTGAGTCCAAGCTGGGCACTGCAGCCAGCAGAGCACAGAAGGCAGTGCTGACCCCACTCCCCCGTTTCTGCTCTGAGTGCTGCTGCCCACAGCAGGTCCTGTCTGTGCCCCAGAGCTCTCCCCAGGCTGTGCTGAGGGGCTGGGGGCTCTGCAGAGGTGCCAGTACAGCCCCTGCACCCCCAGTGCCTGTACAAACCCTCTGGCACTGCCCACGGACACAGACCTGTCTGTCTGTCCTGCTTCATGCTCCTGGCTCTGGGCATTGCAGAGACCACACTCATCTTTCTGCTTGGGCCTGTGTGTCTGATTATTGGTTTCTACAAATAATTGAAGATACTGATTCCTTAGCATTTAGTTTTGTTTTAGAAAATTATCTCATGCTTTAGTTTTCCCTGTTTTCTCAGAGCACAACTTCTCTGCCAACTGAGGAACTTCAAGATATAGTTTTTGTAGGAATTAACACTTCAACAGCAGAATAAACCTTAAAACATGGGACTCATAGTCAGCCACAAGTGTGATGCAGAAGGCAAAGAAAAGACAATTTTGAGAAGAGACACACTGGGCAAATTCTACATTTAGAAGCAAACATTAAATTAGCAAGAACTGTCACTTTTCTTATTTTCTTTTTATTAACAGCAGTTCCAATGTTTAATTTCAATCATCAGTCAGTCTCACAGTTCAGACATCAGAATACCTGGAACTCCTTTGAGGCACATGGATATGTGCATTTCTTCCTCATACATTCCCCAAAGTAGCAATAACTTTCTTAACATTCACCAGCTCAAAATAGAAATGTACTGAAAATGTACAATTTATCATAAGTCTTAGAACATCTTGTCTTTTCCCCATATATTTCATCACAGCAATATGAAATTCAAAGTCTTTAAGTAGAGCATGATAATTTATTAGAGCTTCATCTCAAGCTCTCTACATAATGCTTTTTCAACATTCTACATTCTTGTTATGGTCCTGACAAATTTCCCTCTGAGAGACAGAATCATCACCAAATGAAGTTTTAATTATTTAGGCCCAAACTCTCACAAAGTGCAAAAAAAATCAGGGTAAAACCTTCAGCATCCAAATTTCTAAGACTGGTGGGGGCTTGTAAGCTTAAACATTTAAATGTAAGGGGACTTTTATTTCAAGTACTGCAAAAGAGAAACATTGCCACTTACTGGCAGTACCAATGTCTTTGCAATATTTGCAGGCATTTATGTGCATCTTCAAATGCTCTGTTAACCTTTATAGTATTTGTCAATAAAAAGCCCCATTAACATTTAAACTGTGTATGTCCAACTATCTACTTCAAGCAGGAATCAAAAGAGAACCTGTAAGAAACAGCTTATTTATTACAGACTACATTATTGGGACTGTACACATTGGAGATTTCAAAGAAAGTCACATTCCTTACAGTTAAAAAATCCAAAAGGTAAAAAAAGGTTAAAAAAATATCAATCATTAATTGAGAAAAGGCTGAGCATGGCCTGAGCAGGAGATGTGACCACACTGGGTGAATGGCAACACAGAGAACACAGTACAGCTTTGGCAAGAGTAGTGCAGCCAACTGGAGCCACCTCAGGAACACTGGAGGTCTAAAGAGATCACACTGGACAGGAAACTAAAACTGAAACACTGCTTTTGCAGTAGGAACATCAGAACTTACCTGATATTAACAACTAACCTTACCTGGCATGGAGAATTTGTCTTCATTGGGCAAAAACTTAATCAAAGATAACATAGTCACTGGACAAGAACTGAAATCAGACAGACTCTTCAATCAAGCTGCTGAACTGGAAGTGACAATGACATAAGTCACCAATCTACCTATTTCCCCTAGAATTCTGTTTCAATCAACGCTGATTTAGCAGAATCCCTGTGTGCTGCTTCTGTAAAGTCAGTATTTCAAAAGGTAAGGAAAAATCATTCCAAATTCTAGAGACTGAAACTGAAATCAAGTATTATCTATTACCACTGCTTTTATAAATCATTAATAAGGACAGCATGACTTGTTTCAATGAAAAGGAAAAAAAAAGCATTAATTGTCTTCAAGTATGAGAGATGCACTCACAGTGACATCAGAGGCATTCATTTAATCACTTTACAACAGGGAAATCTATAGACTCCATAGAAAACTTACAACCAAAATGGAGCTAATGTGACAAATGGTGCTCATGTAGCAAAACCAAAAAAAGTCAAGTCTGCAAATTCAACCAAGATGTGTTTTAGTGGCTTTGCCTCCTCGGGCTCCAGTCTGACAGAGCACCATGCACCAGTCCCTCCTTTCAGCTCACGTCCGTCTCGTCTTCTGTTTCTTGGTTTGTCTCTTTGCGTCCTCGGAGCCGCCGGCGTCTGAGCCTGCCTGCCCCAGGGCACGCACCCCCTGCAGCCTGGCTGTCAGCTGCAGCAGCAAGGGAATGAGCTGGGGGACAAAAAAAGGCAAGCAAGTTGTGGTTATAATGGTATGTAAGGGCTGAATGGTATGGTTCTCTATAGACTTGTAGCCCCTACCAGACTCTATTGCATCAATGGCACATCTATGGAAGCAAATCCTGGGGAGGAATCAAACCAGACTTCTGGTTTGATTATCAGAATTTCTGATAATCAAAACCTAAACTGATTGTTT
The DNA here is from genome assembly GCF_023055355.1 of Agelaius tricolor. NCBI lineage: Eukaryota > Metazoa > Chordata > Aves > Passeriformes > Icteridae > Agelaius > Agelaius tricolor. The sequence goes on from NW_027269279.1 coordinate 8,738,565, forward strand.
GAGAGGAAATCAACCTGTACAGACAAATATAATTTCTCTTTTTGGTAAAACAGAAATCCAGTCATATCAGAAAAGACTAGAAGAGCACAGCTTGATAACAAAGACAAGAGGGGGTTGTATAGCAGGTATTTGTATTCCTCTTGAGAGCTTTTGAACTAGGGAGGGTATAAAGCTAATGAGACCAGACCTGAAGACTTGAAAGATCTTTTCCAGTCTGATTGTCCCTGAAGCCAAGAAAACAATTATTTTCATTCCTATTATCACTGAGTCTGGTTATCTGAATTTTAATGGTGCTGTATTGTTTTTTTCTCAGAGCTATCAAATGGGAAACCAAAATTCAGCCACAGCACAGGAACTCATCTTCACACTAAGCTTTTTTAAAGGAAGGTAATTGTCCAAAAAGATGGCTACAATTGTCCACAATGGCTACACTGTGGCTTTTCTTAGAATCACATAAGGGGACTGTGGCTGCACCTCTGTCTGGATAACAAACCCTCCCTGGGCACAGTGCAATGTATCCAGGGACAGGACAGTAATATTTGGGCAGGAGCAGGAGCAGCCCTAACCCACCTTATCGTGGTTGTACCCAGCCAGCAGCAGCAACAGCGTCAGCGGTAACGCGATGTAAGACCCTTGGGCAATGTCTTGTTCAGGCAGCTTTCTCTGCAAACAGTGCAGATCATGGATTTTATTTTATATATATCAGCAATAGGATCATGAGGCACATCCAGCCCTTCTTATCTCACTTCCTTCCAAGTGCTGTTCTAGGATTTGCTTTACTTCCCACTTCAAAGCCACCCTCTGGATCAGGCACTCATGTATTACCCTTTCCTGAGGTGTCTCAGGCTTTGTAAAGCCAATTCACTGATGGTCAGTCTCCACTGACAGTCAGCCTGGTGTGCTTTGGTTTACCTGTCCCATGCTGCCCACACCTCTGTGACCCCACGACAGCAGCCATGCTAGCACAGAACCTTTCAGGCACATCTGCACCCTTCATTTCCTACTGCTGTTTCATGGCCCACTCCCATTCCACTGGCAACTGAACACACAGCAAATGTAAATTAATGCCACTCATAAACCTCTTCATAGTTACACTAACAGAAAGCTTGGCCAAGAGCACAAAATATATGCAGGTTATAACACCAAATACTGCTCCCAAGGTGAACACTGGAACATGAAAATATGTAGTACTTACAGTGGGACTGAAGACCAGTGTAATGTGTTTATGATATCCAATGGCAGTGAAAGAAACCTGAGGTAGGGTGTAGTCATACTGTGATTTAGACAATGTAGAATCCAGGAGCACCACGTAATTCTGTGGGTAAAAAACAGACTCAGGCTACAGCATCAGGAGCAGTCCAAGATAAAAACCACATTTAAAGGCAAAGGACAGTTAAACAGGCTTCAAATCTTCCAAGACACTGATTAGTGCAGCATGAATACACCTCTGCAGGCACAAATTACACTTCAGTGTCCTTAGGGAAAAGAATAAAGTGATCTAAGCTAATTTTCCAGCACTATTCTTACCTCCCCATCTCGGAGTAGTGGTGGGAAATGAAAAAACAGGGATAGGCCTAAGTTGACTGTATGAATTGGGTTGTCAAGATTTTCACTTTTGTAGAGCTTCACCTGTAAGTGAAGGAAGAAGCACAAACAAAGCATTTCCAAGCCTGCACCACAATAGATATTTCAGACATCCCACACTTTCAGGGATAAAAGCATTTCCAAATTCATCATGTGTTTTTATAAACAGAAAGTTGTGAAGTAGGAACACCTGGAAATGTTCTAATCTGGGATGTGAAAAGTTACAAAAGAGTCTTTTTATAGAACTTGAAATAATTTCGGAACAGCTGCTGTCTGACATTTTCACATAGCCAGTGTATGAGAAGCAGTCTGTGCTGTGGAGCACAAAACTGCTCTCTCTTGTGTCTGGACCCAGTGTTAGCAAAACTTTCAGAGACAAGAATGCCTGAACTGGAGGCCAGGGTGATGACATGCACCCTTCAACAGCTCACATGCAACACAAGACCCCACCTAATATGAAGAAGGCACAGGCTTGGATAACTTCCATATAATCAAATTTTAACATCAATTCCTATTGGCTTAGGTTGAACTGCAAGGGTTTAAACTTCCCCAGGAAGATGGGACACAAGCTCAGGGGCTCTTCAGTAGGGTGACACATTTTCCCTTCACACCTGCTCTGAGTGTTGGATCCTTTGCATGTCTCCCAAAAAACCCAACAGCTTAGCAATGAGATCTTGGCAGGTGAGATGCATAACAAACTAGTGTGAAAGAAATCCAAGCACTGCATTTATATTGGTAGGTAACATTTTATGGAGCTTTTAAACCTGGGAAATTATACTGTAACTCCTACCCCACTAACACCTCTTGCAGACACTTCCAGCATTTGTGCCCTAAGCCAAAAGGATCAGAGGTGTTAGCAAGCTTTTTCAGACCACAGTACAGTGTTCTGAATTTTGAAAATTTCAGTTTTCCTATCTGTCTATTATAATGTAGTTTTAAATTCACATGTCCCATGGTATTACTGAATTCACATGGTATCTTCAGGTTTTGACATACAGGTCAAAAATTTCAGGTGTTTCAGGAATTATTGCAGTTCTCTGATACAAAGGACTCATTTAACCCTTGTTGTTTTGATGCCCCTACAGACAGAGCATCCCTAATCAGGGAAATATATCCCAAAATGTACAGGCCAACCAGAGAAGGTATTTCTTAAACATATTCCTAGGAAAAATGGAAACATTAGAGGAAACATCAGGAATACTACAATCTTCATTCAATCTGGGATTCAAATTCACCTTCATTAAACTATTAGTTCTAATTTGAATTAAATGTGTGCTCTGGCTACTGAACCATTTCCAGTGACCCTGCAGAAAAAAAAAAATGATTGTGAAAGCAGTCACAAATACACTTGACAAAGATGAAAGGCTTGAACTTACACATAAAGTGGAGAGATATTCAGAGGCTGTAATTACATTTCCACTTAAATCAAACTGATTAATTTGCCGGAACGCTATAATATTAACGTCATCAATGTCACTGTTCCCAACCTGCAACACAAAACACACTCAGGTTTTCACCAACAGAAGGACATTAACAAAGGACAGCAACACAACTGTTAACACAGCACAAACACTGCTGATCATTTTAAATAAAAAGTGGATTTTGTTCTATACTAACCACAGGGAAGCTCAAAGCTTTCAAGTCCCTGCTCTCCAGAGTGCACAGCTTGCAATTGCAGACTTGGGCATTAGCAGCATGAGGCTCATGACATTAAGCTAAACTAAAAATGGAAGTCTCAAAAGCACAAACTATTCTGGAAAAGGCTGAGGTACATCCACAGGACTGCCTGATCTCAGAACATTGGTCTCAATATTTTGCACCTGTGCTGAGAAATGCACAGAGATGTTTATATAGTTGATTAATGTGGAATATTTAACAAGATTCCACAGTTTTCAATGTGAAGTTAATACTAGATTTTATAAAGATAAAAGTGATAGTCCAAATTACAATTTCACCTACATCAAGACTGCATGATTTAGAGCCAATAAAACATAACAATATCTCTCTGCCCATAACTAAATACAACTGTAGGACAATATGACAATTTATGACATCCTCAAGCTACCACTGCTTTGTTCCACATCACAAAGAAATGTTGAAAGGTATTCCATACATTTATTCTCTTGTTTCTGGATGCACAGTTTTCATGACTGTGAAAGAATCCTTTTCACTTGTTTACTGTTTGGGCTTTATCTCACTTCAGTTTTGAGCTATGGTGCTGACACACAATATGGGGTCTGTTTTTAGGGAGCTAACTTGCTGAAAAGCACTTGTCTAAACAGAATGCCTTCACTACACTGCTGCTGACAGAACAGACAGGATGCCTAGACAGACCCATTTCATATTTAAGTGATGCTACAAAAAAAGAGAAAAAATTACCTCAATTGCTCGATGCTGTGGTAAAGCTCTTTCAATGTGATCATTGCCTTCAGCTTTGAGTTGGACATGATACACACAGCCAGGCTGAAAGCAAAATTCAGATGATAAATCCCAACACTGAATAATACATACTTTAATTTTAGAGAGCAGTAAAGAGGATTTTCTGACACTCCATTTAAGATACACCACCCAAACAGATTTAACTCTATGCAGTTAAAGTTTTCCTTATCTCAAATAGAAAATTCAGCTCAATAACACTATTAGGAGTGTTTGCTGTCAGAAAATAAGAAAAGGCTATATAGAACTTTCATTACTTTGTTGCATCACAGTGTTAAATCATCTACCGTGATGAAGGAAAACACAGGATTAAAATCTGATCAAACATTGCCTTTTACTTTAGGAAATTGTTGATTCCTTCCATAATGGTGCCATAAATTCAGCTTCCCCATTCCCTGAAGAACAGCTTACTTCACATGCATGCTGTGTAACCACATCACACACACACACAAGGCCCTGCTAAAAATAGGCTGTTGGTATCTTCACAGGAGAAACTAAACGCTTCCCCAAATACTTTTGCCTATGAAAATTCCCTGCTGGTCACCCAAGCACTGACCAGGGGATTGTGTCCTGTCACACCAACTGCTCAGTATTTGTGGAGGACAGCACAGTATGCTGCCAGCAAGGTCACACACTTACACCACCAGCTTTTCTCTTCCCCTTTTCTCAGGCTCAATGTTCACTACTTGACAGTGTTTCTTCACACAGAGAGACTCAGGGCAGTCTGAGTTAGCAAACATGATGGGAAAACAGAACCCAGTGGCTACTGAACAGAACCCATTTCACTGCTCCATTGTCACAGTGACAAAGAAATGACAGAGCCTCCTCCTCCTCCTCCTCCTTACCCGAAGGCCACGGAGCCTGAATTTGCCCTCCTCATCAGTTATTGTGTCCTCTCCATAGATGCTGCAATCCTTCTGTCCCACAGCTTCCACTGACACTCCCTGCTCAGGCTCTCCATTTAAAGAGGAAACTGTGCCATAACAGCTGGAGGTATAAAGAGAACAGTTGCCACAGATATGCACATGCTGTTTTAATATGTATTTTAAAGACATTTTATTGTTATAATTGGTGGCAAAAGTACTTAATGTATTTACCATAGCATGCAGAAGAAAAGGGGTATTTATAATGTATTTGTAAAACAGTTTAAATCATCAGAATCTGCTGCAGTTCAGAATACAACTTTAAGAATCCAAGTTTCCTAGACTCCATCAGCAGGAGTTCTTTCTTAACCCTGAGGGTAAGGAAAGCAAGGATCCTGAAGTCAGATCTCTGAATTGGTCTACCATACCCAGAATAGTCCTCTCTTCTCTGGAGGAAGCACAAACCACTTCCAGTGCCACTGAGACAATGCTTTCATAGTCATGGTTCCTCCTATAGCTCTGCTATCTGGTCTTAGCTACATATCCACAACCACGAAAAAAGGCAAAAAAAAGTACTTATACACAGCATAATTAAGATAAATTGAGACTTGGAAAGTCTCCTCCAAACCTGCAAGAACAGAGCTGTGCTGGAGGAAACACATTTGGCACAACACATCCCAATACAGCCCATAGGATTTTCCATGGATTCCAGCTCCACTGACCTGTAAGCTGTTCTGTAACCAGTTATCTGGATTTTGAGATTTTGTCCTTCCTGCACTTCAATCATTTGTGATGATGGCTCAAATCGAAATTCTTTCATCATGGGTTTAAAGTAATATTGCCCTGGGCTCTGCAAAGAGGCACAAAGCAATCTGTTTAGTCACAGTGATGCAAGAACTCACCAACTCCAAACAAATATGCTTTGCAAGAGCTCTCTGAAGAGCTGAAGTGCTCTGTTCCAACCACAGGTTAAACTTGTCACAAAATGTGAGCAGTGAAAAACAGGGAGAACACAGGACAATGAACTGATGGAATTCCACCTGGTGACAAAGTGTTAAGAGAGAAACTACAGCCCTAAAACATTACCACAAGACCTCAAGGACAGGAGACTGACCACCAAAGAAGGATGTCTGCAAAGAAACTATTCAAGCATGTCTACACACATAAAGATCAATAATGTAATTAGATTTCCTTCCCCCTAAAGACTCTCCAATGATTATCAACAAATTGGCTTGTTTCATGTTTACAGACTGCAAATTAGTAACTGAGATCAATCAACATCATCCACGACCTGTTGGGGAGAAACCTCCTGCCATGTTAGATTTCACATCTTTCACTTGCTAAGATTTTAAGTGCTGTTTATTCTCAGGGATCTGCATTTCTCATGGTGGGTTAGGCTTCAAAGGACATCTGGCACTCAGGAGAGCCCTGCTGGGGAGGGCAGAGTGACAGAGCCCCACACACAGCCACGGTCAGAAGAATCATTTCAACTCACCAGATTGGAAAATGTCAGCATGCCATCGTCCTGTGTGAGGAGGTTGGAGCGAAACACCCCTCCACTGAGGGACAAGAGAACTCCAGCAAGAGCCTGGTCATCCTCTGACTTGATCTGGTTTTGAAAAATCAGTGATTTTAAGTGTAAGTGAGGGTTTCTTTATGGAGAAGGGCTCAGTTGAAAAGCCCCTTGCAGAGTGCACAGGTGGGCTGGCTCTGAGCACAACTCACCACATCTGTGCTGCCCCTCCTGCCAGACCACAGGGCTGCAGAGCCCCTGCTCCCAAGGCCTGGGCAGTCACAGCCCATGGCACACCATGTGCCACCACAGCAGCCATTCTGTACCACTCCACAGAACACACTGGGAGGCCAGAACAAAGCACCCCAAACACTGGAACCAAGCACTAGCTGGACCAGACTACACCCTGAGGGACAAAACTCATTAAAACAGGGTGGTCCAAGTCTAAAAAAGCAAATAAAGCCAGTTTTTTGGACTCTATAAACCTTGCAAAGTATGTTCTGCATGGCAAGTCATGGTCTCAACTGAGCTCATCCACTGAGATTTGTTTCCTTATGACAAAAATTATTATCCAAATAATAATAAATTACCCCAAAATCCCCTACCCATTTGTTTTTGGAAGATATGGATTAACTTTTTGCCTGTCCAGCTCCAACTGCACACACTATTCATTTAGAACCCAAAATGTTCAGAACATTACCTCAAATGTCACCCCAGCAAGAGCAAAAGCTTTGAAGTCTCCAACTGTTCCCTCTACTGCAGTCAAAACAAAACCTTCCTTCTGAGCAGTGATTGTGTATTCCAGGTCACTGTGGAGTGGGCCAACACTTCAAAGAAAAGGAGAACAGAACTTGTTTCAGAAAGAACACTTGGATACCACATACACATTGTCAAGTAACCACTGCCTTTTAACTAAAGAATCCAAAGGTTCAGAACCAATCTGTTCATTACCTGTAAGTGCCTTTGTCATCAGTGAAAACTGTGATAAGTGCAGAAGTTGCTCCCTTCTCACTAATGACAATCTCAACACCTTCCAATTCAGGATGAATTCGCCCTTCCAGAAATAAGCCTGCTTTTCCATGAATCTCTATCAGCTTCCCAGGACAACTCTCTTGGTCATTGTGAAGGGGATTTAAGAAAAAAAAAAGGTCAGAAATACACTTGACACTCTGGCTTACAACAGGAGTTTAACTACTTCCAAAGTGATCAGCTGGTAGCATTTTATCTTAGAACAAGAGATCAATCTACACAATTTCACTGCCCCTCAACACATCTTACAAAATCTGAACAATACCAAAATGAGTAACTACATTTCAAAGCTATAAGCACATCCCCAAAAAAACTTTATGCATTTCTGAAGTGGTTGGAGGTCTCAGTGAGTTCCACACACTGCAGCCACACAGAGACAATGGCAATGAAACTTCCTTCTAGGCAGATTACACTGAGCTTTGACCACATTTTTTGAGTTCAAATTCAGGTCAGCTTAATGTCATGTTCAATGTCATTAAGCAAAATTTTATTTCCCTCCCTCAAATGAATTTAGAATGTGCAAACAGAGTCACATGAAAAGAGGCACTTAACATTTCCTTGTGATTTCAAACAAAATATGTTCACTTAAGAACCTGAGGACAAAATGGACACTGACCTAACAAGCAGCATCAAAAACTGATGATAACCCTGACAATTTTGAAGCTTTTTTTGTGAATATTTTTATTACTGTAATCTAGTGGAGAAGAAAAAAAAACTTTGATAGAAACTTGAATTTGGTAACAAATTCAAAATAGGAAGCTTGTTTTTGCACAACTCTTTTTCTAGGTGACAGTACTATGAACAATTCTGAGAATCTGGTGTAATACCCAGCATCCTGGCCTTCCTCTTGTGCTAGGTGCTTTTTCAGCACTTGGAAGAATATTCTGCTGATAAAAACTGTGCTTGCATCCTCTATTAAATAACTTCCAAATTCCAGAATTAAACTGGCCCAAAGAAATAGCAGCAACTGAAACTAACATTCCTAGCTTCCTAACTAGGAAGCTAACTTCCTTAACATTACTTTTCGAGTTATTCATATGTTTATCTACATAGATACATTTCAATCATAAAAATTCAATCCTTTCAAACAATAAATTATTCATATTTACCTCCACTTACAACTGCTTCCACATAAGGTGGGTAGAAGAGCAGCTCTTTTGATGATGGTGTTACAGTAATTTTCTCTCCAGACCTGTAAAACACAAATAAGATATAATTGGAGGAAAATTGAATTAGCAGCTCTCATGTAGAGCAGAGTGCAAGAATGCATCTAAATACTCCAAGAAAAAAGTATTAACAACAACCTAAGCAAAATTCTTACTGTGGTACTAAGATTCCTTGTAGCTCAGAGTCACCAAAGGCACCCAGCCAGCAGCTCTGTCCTACCTGGAATCCTGTCACTATCCTGTTTGACAGAAACACCACACACAAGTACAAAGAACACACCTTGTCCATTACTGGAGTTTGCTTTTACCTTGCCCAGTATGAAAACTCATATAAGAATGGTCCTTGGAGCTCCTCCACCATCTCTTGCACTGGTGGCTTCGTTCCTTCCTCCTCCTGCCCCTTCTTCTCCCTCTCCTGCCGGCGGCTCTCGATTTCCGCCAGCTGCTGCTCCCGCCGGAGCTCCTGAACAGACCTCAGGGGCCCCAGGACCAAGGCAGGCTCACTGTCAATGGATGACCTGAAAACATGGAGAGAAACAAAATCATCTCCTGCCCTACAGGAGAAAAGAGCTTGTTGTATCTGTTAATTACTGCCTTCACACCATCACCATCACAGACAAGTCCCAGGGTATTTTTTTAACCCATCCCATTTTAACTGCCCTGTTTATTCTGGTAAGAGCACAGGAGTGGTAAATTTTTAGGCAAAAGGATCAGTTTGCAAAAGTACCTTTAACAAAGAACAAAATTAAAGAGAAAGGCTGGAATGTCAAACCTGAGAACAAGCTTAATACAAAGAGAAAGTACAAAATAAATAAAAAGACTGCTAAGCTTGCTTTTTTTTTTCAGAACTAGGGACTTTTGTCTCAGAACTTACCTCTCAGGAGCATAGAATACAAGGAGAAAGTAACTTCTATCACACATAAATACTTCCAAGAGCCAGAAATTCCCAGGAAAATCTCTGAGTTCTCACCTATCTGCCCTATTCATTTGAACTACCCAGCTATCTTGTCACTGTCCAGTGAACAGATTACTAGATAAATTCAACTAAGTTCTTAGAATCAGCTCAGAACAATGCATTTTATTTCACTCTCTCTGATCTTGCATCCTCTCTTTTCTAGCACTTTCTTCTAGACTCCAATCATACTTTGTATCTTATCAACACTCCTCTCCAACAGTCTGAATTTTCAGTGAGGACTGAACCTAAATGAGCACAATCACTTTTCCTACAGCCACTTTAGATTACCAGGATAGTTCTGTCTCCTGCTTCAGCCTTCACCCATATTCCAGTTTGTCTTTTTAAGAGACATAGTTACTATTGCTCTATCACACTAAGTTTCATCAAGGCTTTATATTCTTTCTCTGCAGTCCAAACACAATACAGAAACATGTAATTTTTTTTTTTTGTCTGAAAGCCTATTAAAAATTTGTACAGGCACACACAATCTCAAGATACTCATAATACATTACTACAGTCTTATTTTTAAAACATACCAAGCCATTATCAAGAACTGATGAGAATCAGCTTTGCTTTTGATTGAGGTTGTTCAGGGTTTTTTGTTAACTCAAAGTTAAAGGGTCACAGCCATGGATCTGGTACACAGACTTTTAAAAACACATGGCTTGCTTTTAAACTCAGAGCTGTTCCCTTTATGTTGGTGGCACTTCAACAAACTGGAATTCAGCTGAAAAGCTTGAGGCAGGATTGATCAGAGATATCTGTGGCAACTAAGCTGCCTTCAAAGCACTGGCCAATAGTCTCCAAAAAGCCAACAAGCTGAGAAGGTTGGTACTATATTCACCTCCTCACTAAGTTGTTTTTAAAATCCTAATGGCTCTCTGCTGTCTCAGTGTCTCCTCTGCAGCTGCTGGAGTTGCCCAGCAGTTACAGTGATGGGGTCATTAATGTTGGAGAACTTGAGGCAATGCTCTGCAGGTAACGTTCTCTGAAAAGATGTTTTCTGCATTCAAAAAAGTTTGAGAACCCATAGCCTAGAACAAGTAGACACCAGCAGAGTATCAATAAAACACTCATCATTACCAGACACTTTCAGGCAGATTTGGCACCTCGTACAATTAAAGCTGTTCACAAATCAGTGCTCCCTAGTGAGCTGTCTGTTCAGCTAAACATAAATTGGTGCATTAGTGTGCAATCACTCTGCATGTTTTTCCTTTTATAACCCTCCTCACACCAGTTACAATGCTGTAAAGCAGCAGATTCTCATTCTGAGGAAAGGAAAAAGGGAAAAAATATATGCTAGTGCCTTAAAGAGCTCAGACCTAAGCTAAAACAATACCCCTGAAACATCAGTTAATTAAAGTATATAAAAACTCAGAAAATCATTCCTTGTTACCAAGACACAAAAGTAGGGAGAGGCAAGGTTGAAATGATGAGAAAATGCTCAAAATGAGGCTGCATTTATCTCTCTCCAAAGAACTCAAAGCACATCTTAGCACTAAAAACCTCTTGCAGCCTAGGCTAGGATGCCATCCCCTTAGAAAGCAGCCACTGCAGCACTAAAACTGGAGTAAAGCTTTATGGGAGAAATGTCTTTTTCTTCCACTTTTTACAGGCCCATCATTTCTTTGTCCTTACTTAATGGTGACAGTCACATCCATCAGTTTATCAGTTACAATCGTGCCAAGGACGTGGTGGCGAACTGCAGTGAGCGTCAGGATACTGGGAGAGGACCTGCACATCAAAGGAACAGAGACATGAATTCCAAATCCCCTTCCCAAATGAGCAAATCTTATTTAGCAGAGTCTGTGCTCTCACCCCTGAGATTGAAATGCTTTATAAAAGATGATGCAGAAATTACACAGCAAAGCTGTAGTGCTGGGATGGTCATCTCTTGGAAAGGGAGCATTTCCTAACTCGAGCCCCAAAGCAATCCCTTCCTTTGAGCCTTCTGCTTCCTCTCAAGCTAAATCTGATTTGTTTGATTTCATATGTCCAAGTGTCATTAAACACATCACCAGACCATAATCTATAAATAACTAATAAACTTGCCTGACCAAGGAAGATCAGCACTGCTTACTTGTGATGAGGGTGAACATTTATTCAAAAAATGGGGTGAGCAGAATCCCACCACCAGAGGGTCATGGCACCAGTGACAGGCAATAGTGCAAGAGCCTCTTAGCAATCTTACTGCCTTATCTTTTGCCTTTCAGCTCTCAGATGAGCAACAGTTTTCACTGAAATAACTCTTCTCTGTTACAAAGCAAACCCAACACTAAACAGACAGAAAGCTGACAAAAACACCCATCTAAAATAACTAAAGCATCTTTAAACTCTCTCATTAGTTGATTTTTATTACTTCTAAGATAGGAAGGGCAAGAGAACACGTGTGATACACCTTGCCTGAGCTTCCCTCTACACATCCTGTCCTGCTGAAAGCAAGCAGGAGAAGGGAGCTCTATGGAGAATCATGCTGGTAGGTGAAGGTGAGGAACAGTCACACTCACGTGTCATAGGTGTAATACTCATGCTCAAACTGGTGGCAGGAGCGTGGGGTCACCTCATACACACCTACAAACAGCAAGGCAAAGAATGACCCACTGAAAAAGTCAATTTTTAGAGCAGAGGTATAGAAACAACTACAAAATTTGACTGTGTATCTGCTGCCTTTCACACAGAAACCTTCTAATGAGTCTGACACACAGAACTTATATGAATGAGATTATTTCAACATGACCTTCATTCATCAAAGATGAAATACTTCCATCACCAAGAAAAAAAAATAGTAACATTTTATTTCTGAAATCTAGATTTGGTGAAGGACTAAATAGCAGAAGAAATGGAGAATTCTAAAAACTCAAAACAGATCATTTATATACAGATTAAATTAAAACAATGTCTTTCAGAAATCACAAGACATTTTATTTTTAGTTCCCAGCAGTATTAGCTAACTGGTTATTTTTCATTTTTAAACTAATATTTTTAAGCTTTTACCTGGCTTTGAAAGACAGAATCTATTAACTCCTTTGGACAGGTTATAAACACCAACATTCTCTGGTCCATTTCCATCCTGATAAAATTCCTGTAAAGCCACAGCACAGTTCACTATTAACAACTACTAAACAACAAAATGAAAATCGTATTTGCCTAAAGATCCATCAATGCCATCTCTTTTGTAACACCTAACATCACAAGACCATTTCACCAAACTTAAAAGACAAATCTTGAAGCACTCTAAACATCAATGTTCCATGCTCTGTGACCCTCCAGAGACAGGAGAAGGCTTTGATTCCAAACATAATCCAACCTGCCTTCAGGTCATTAAAAACTTAAAAGAACATTTGTTTCCTACGTACCAGTGTGATTGCATGAGAAAGAGAACACCTCAGCATATATCCAGTCTGCCTGAATTCTACTCCAGACACATCTTCCTCCAAGACTTCCAATTCCAAAGATTTATTCTTCCAGCACCAGTCTTCATGTGCAATGCTTACTAGAATATACACCACACAAAGCATTTCAGTAATGTAAAACTGAGTAAATAAGGGCAGGTTTTGTGATATGAGAAGTTTGTGTCTCTCTAGTTTCCCTGACAATAATCTGCAAAGATAAACATGACAATGCCTGTAGTAACAGACCTGGCTCTCAGCACTGCAGCACCACCAGGAACCCAATACACCTATCAGGAGAGCTGTGCTATGAAAAGGAATAATGAAACCTGGCCACCCTGGAAGCTTCCTCAATGGGCACTACCATTGTGACAGGCAAAGCAGCCTAGAGGACATTACAACCCAGCCAAATTTAACCTTGTGTTCCCACTCCAGTACAAAGAGTGCAATCTATATACCTCTTCTATACCTTTCCCTGGAAAACAATTTATTTTCACAGGCCAAGGCAGGCTGGCCAAAATACAGATTGTTTGTAGGAGCAGCACTCTGGAAGCAGAACTAGAGTCTGTCCCTGGTCTTAGGCTTGGGACAAACTAGTTAATGACAAAGCCCAGTTCCCCCACACCAGCCATGCAGACCCTAAAACTCAAGGGAGCAGTAACCTTTGGGCTAACACAGGGTTAAACATCCAACATTAAGAAAACCTGATGCACTGCTGTAAGGTATTTTTCCAGATTCTCTCAAGTTTCACAACTGTGCTGGGCATGCTGCAAAAGGCATCCATGATAACAGAAGTGCTCACGTTATGTCACAAACTGAGCTACCAAGGTGCCCCCCAAGCAGTTCCCCTGCTCCTACCTTTGTACTTGCCCGGGAGCACCCCCTCGAAGGTGAAGGGCACCGAGTCCTTGCTCCCTTGCAGCTGCAGGCTGCGCTTCTCCCCCTGGCGGCTCACGGCCTGCAGTGTCACCGTCAGGTCACCGCACGCGTCTGCCAGGGAACACGGCACGTCAGGTGCACCCCAAACACTGCCAGCCTCACCTCGGGTGCTAAATGAAATGGTAACCCCTCCCAGCACAGGATTCTTCCAGTTAAAACTTGTTTCTTAGGCATATATCATGGGTTTTTGCATTCTGCAGATGTTGAGAGTGTTAATCAAATTCTTTTATCTAATAGCAAGAAAAAACTTGAGATCAACATTAAAGCCCTGGATTCACCTCAGTCTGCGGAGACTTAAGAAATGAGTAAACACCTGAGAGGCAGAACACAAAGTGCAGGAGGATTCAGAGAGGAAAAAGAAAGGGTAAAAATGACAAAAACCAGGCTCCAATCATCATCTGCTAAAATCAGTGGGTAATCAAGGAAAATAGCAGGAGAGAAGAACCTTAGACTGAAATAAAGACAAAAAGCTTATGAAAGAAACAGAGGTTGAAAGCTTCTGCCAACAGCTTCAGCATCTATCCTACAGTTTTTACATGCACTGCTTTTTTCCCTTTTTGTTGTAAACTTCTTTTTCACCTCCAGTACTTCTCTGATCAGTATCCTAAGCAGCAGTCAGGACCATTTCCTTCCAGAACCCACCCATCTTCTGAGGAAGGAAGACTTGCTTATCCCTAGCAAGTATCAAAAGGAGGTACATGACTTTACTCCAAACTTACTAGGCCACAACATCTCCCAAGGAGAGTTGTTTTTTCCATGTGCTGCAAGTTACATTTACTCATCTGCTGATGGGACCAACCACAGGGTCTTGATGTCAACAACACTCACTCATACATGCAGTGCTGAAATTCTCCATTCCATTGCCATTTCACTTTCACAATGGACTTACCTAAACAAGAGATCTTCCCTGAGACAGATGCCAAAAACTGAGAGAAGGTCACATCCATCACTGGTCTGTCAGTAACAGTGACAGGGAACATTTTGGGTTTCAAAGCCAATCCTGCTCTGGTCTCAGCCTCTGGAATAATTACCTATGGAGTACATGACATCAAGGCATCACCACCTTTCAGACACCAGTCCAAAACCATCCACTCTGCTGTCTTCAATGCATTTATCAGAAATTTAAAAAATAGAAATCTACTGTAAATCCCAGGCAAAGCAAAACCTGCCTCTCCAACATGCTTTCCAAAATTTCAAAATCTTCTAAAACACCATGACAGTCCTACAATGAAGAAATGAAAGCTCATTCTTACCTGAATATTGTATGCACCTGATTTTGCCTTGAAACAAAATGCTCCATGAGAGTCAGTTTCTGTTGTGACCAGTGATGCTTTGTCTTTGTCTTCAGGTATCATGGTTACCTTGTATTTACTGATCTGTTTGACTGTGTCAGGGAATCGAGTGACTGAGATGCGGCCACACACGCTGAACCTGTTAAATAAAAGCCAGTCATCAGAACAAGTACCTTGATTTGACAAAGATCATAAAGAACCCTTGTTTTAGAACTTCCTCAAGAAGCAAACCTCACTAGGTTGAGGTAATAACACCTGAATTGGAAAGGATTTCTCCTGAAAGAGAGATTTGCAAGCAACTTGCTTCACTCTTCCCTGCCACCAAGCCCTTTTTCTTTTTTTTTTTTTTGTGCTAAGCAGGCAACAGATTTAAGGTTTTGTGTTAGGCAGGCAATGGATTTCTCCCCTCAGGTTTTAAATAGTTTCAATGTTTTGTGACAAAAACCTTAAATATGATAGGTAATCCACTGGAACACAACCTTGCTACACCTACACTTGTGAAAGCACAAGACAAGATGACAAATTAGAAGCTGGTAAGTTTTGTTCATTGCCTTCAACAGCACAATATATTTAGTTACTGAATAAATTGTACCCCATCATTGAGCAGCACACTGGGTTTTTTCTAATGGCTGACTATGTCTGTATGAGCTGATAGCTATTCAGTAAATTCCAAGTTTTCCCTTCTCCAAAACACTGCCACTATTTTCTCCTCTGAAGTCCTGGACACAGAACCACAGCCCTTTCATCTTCCTCAGCTCATGCTGTATCTCCCACCACTGCACAGCCTTAGACTCACAGTCAAGGCATCAAACAAAGACAATTCAGGTAAGGCAACAATGACCTAGAGAGTGAGCAGTAAAATGCAGAGGGTTGGTACAGCACTGCACCAGACAGCTGTGTGACTCCAGATACCCTCCTTCTGTGCAAGAGTGAAGTGGCAGAAAGCTTCTCTGTTGCTTTCCTGGTTCACATAACATTCTAAAATTTTTAATTTACCCATGCCTTAGTGTCTTCACTTGCAAGGAAGAGCTTATTAAGAGGATGCTCTAAACCTGAATTATTATTGGGCAAAATACTGTGCATGAAACAAGCCCTCATGCTGCCCTATTTACCTTTAATTTCTTCAGCAACATTTAGCTCCTGACAACACAATTCTGGGCACGGCATGGAAATGATCACCCATTTTCACAGCCTCATCCACATATCAAACTGCATTTTCATCCTGACACCAGTCCTTACCCTGTTGCAATGATGTTTGCCAGCTGAGGTGTATTTGGTGCAATCTTCACAGTAATAGTATCAAAAAACAGGTGTTCTTTCCTGGCATGAATTGTGTATGTACCTGTTGTGATGTTCTCAAGGCGGAAAGAGCCATCAGCTTTTGTCTTCACTGTAACAAATAACAAGAGTTAAAAACCAGAGCATATGTTAACCTTATGTATTAACAGATCCAGAGGACATGCACAGCTTTAGGCTATTTTTAATTCATATTACACAACAAATAGTTTTATGCTTTTTTACTAGATGAACCTTCATTTCTGTATTTCAAAGTACAATCTAGCATATGGTTGAAAGCAATTAAGAAATTTTCAACTGCCAAACAAATGAATATTTAATGCTCTCATGTAAACCAGAAACCGCAAAATTTATCAACTGCATGAAATCCACTTTAACATTTCAAATAAATTGCAACAAAAGCAGTGTATTGTCTTGAAGGGTTAATTCCACATCATACACTAGTCCTGTACTTGAGTTTCATAAAGGCTTCCCTGTAGCAACAAAGATCAAGGGCACTGCATACCTTTAATCTGATTGTTCAGAGTGACAGTGGCATCAGCAACTCCTTCTCCTTCAGGACCATTCAACACCCTGCCTGTGACAGAGAAACCCATCACATGGAAAACAGGCTGAAATGGGAAAAAATTAACATCATTCCTTACTCAGGAAATGCAAACACACACCTACAGCCATCAACACCGTGTTCTCCCTACGCACATATAAAGGAAACTTCTTTACAGTTCTAGGAAAAAAATGTACCAGGATAATCACTGTGAAAGTACAAACTGATCTCCAGGCAAACTGCTCCCCTAAGTACAAAACACACATTCTCAATTTATCTGCACTGGTACAGCCCAGAGGGCCAGAGTCACAGGTCATAATGAAATTACACAATGCACTCTGCAAACCAGGAAAACCTACAGGCCCTTCTCCAGAGATGTGACAATCTCAACAAGGAAATACAGGCAACCTGAAGATTACTGCCTTTTTGCAACACTGACATGAGAGTGAACACAGCAGACAGCTCTGCCCTATTTTGTTTCTTCCTACTAAAAGGGATCAAAGTACAGAAACACAGCACAGTACTAGAAACTGTCTTCTACCTGCTGTGCATAAACAAGGACCTTCAACTTCTTACAAAGAAGTTTTTCCACAATTCAGCTGCTTTCTGCTAAAATCAGTTAGGCTTTTACAGGAATGAGTGGCACAAAAGGACTATTCCCTCTGCAGGCCTTACCTCAATCTGTAAACTGTCATGCTCTACAAGGAAGTCCAATCTAGATGGAGCAACATCAAAGGTGATTCTCTCTCCCCTGTAGAATGGGATCTGAAAGAAGACACATGGCTTTGACTCCTAAGTTGTGATGACAGAATAGTTTTCCTCTATAATTTTTCATGTTCTTACTGACATCAGACACCTCTACCAAGGGTCAAATGAGCTGCAAACCTCCTGGAAAAAACTACTCAGAGGCATGGAGACACAAATATGAGCAATATTTCAAGACTGATGGAAACCATGAAATCATCAGAAAATATGGAAAAGTAACCCTCTAGTCAGAATACAGCATACTTGTATGTGCAAGAGCTTACAGATAGGAGACTCTATGATTGCTAGAAGGACTAAAGGAATGAGAGAAGCCTGAATCCCAATTGTAGAGCACAGACTGAGAGTGCAGGACCATCACTCCAGGCAGTGCACAGAGAACATGCTCCCACGACATCCAGATGTAAGAAAGAGAATGGGAACAAAAGGAAACAGCTTAAAGGAGAGGAGGTGGCAATAGCACACTCTGGTTTAGAAAATGAAAGTTAACAACCCTCTCAATAGAAAAGCAATGAATTTCTAGTCACTTACCACAGTGTATTTCCCACTTGGCAGAGAAAGAAAGCTGAAAGATCCATCTTCTTTTGATACAACATTGCACAAATAGGATAAAGACTCATCTCTTGATTGGAACCCATCCACAGGAGAAATACTGCAGCCCACAACATCCTGTAGTAATAAATGCAATACAACTTTCTGTCTCAAAGAAGAACAGAGAAAGTAATTGGGGGGGAAGAGGGATACAGCAGGGTTCAAAATACTCAACTGTGAAAGACTGATGGGAAGTATAAAACCATTTTAGAGGCAAAGTTTGATGAGATGGCTTAAAATTCATGTATAGGTAAAACAGGAAAAACCAGCAAATAATCAACTTTATGGAAAATTCAACAACCCCAAAACTGAACTATGTGTATTAAGTGACTTCAGTTCTGTGGACAGGGTTAACACTGCAGAATAGAGATCAGCTCTACATGACCAAATGTTTCACACTCATTTCTTAATACATTTGTGTAGAAGCTGTGGAACTTTGTCTTCCCATCAAAAGGGCAAAGAGTAATAAAGATGTCATGCTGAAGACAAATTACAGCTACTGTTCAATGAATTATGAAATAATTCCATGGAGGTCACGTTGGATTACAAGGGCCTTGTTAGGGAAAAAAAAAATCACACAAAAGAACCAAATGCAAAAATACAGTTTAAGGGATTGTACAAACCAGTGAAGGACAGATGAGTATCAGGGAAATATGAATCTAGAAGCTATTTGGTTCTTCTTATTTATAGCCATACTCATATTCAAGAAGTACTGATCAACCATTACCTCTTTGGAGACTGAAGTAGAGAAAAGGAGAAACATGACCCCTTTCATGGGTTCTCCATCACTTCTCACAGACCCAGAGACGTTGTAGCCTGCAACAATCAGGGGGCTGGCAGCATAAGCATTGGAACTTGTCACCCGCACCACTGTCTTGGCCTGAAATACAGAAACAAACATTTTCATCAAAAACAGGCATCAGGCCTCATTTACAGCACCTAAAAACAATCAGAGACTGCACATTCAACAACAGGAACAGAAGCCAGAGCAGCAGAACTCAAAGAGGGTCTCCAGGCTACTCAAGACACTAAGACACTAAAGCAAAGATACTTTCTAAAACATTATTTTTCCTGCTTCACTCATTTAGGAAATGGTCAGGATATCAGAGCTCCTCAAAAAACAAGAAGTCTGGGAGGGAAGGATTTGAGCTACAACATTCTTGCAAAATGTACAGGATAGAAGATGCAAAGCAAAAGCTCATTTTGTCCTTCCCTGGCTGGCTTCACTATCTCCAAACTGGGTCTGTACCAGGCAGTTTCTTGACTACCTGAATTAGATGTAGAAAAACTCCAGTAACCCTGTCCACCCACAAAGCCCCTTCCTCACACTATCTGATCCAGACAAGGTCTAGCAGATCCATCCTCTCTAACCAGGCAAACCAGAACTTGTGTAGGTTCTAACCTCTTTCAACATCCAGGTAGGATGCGATGCAAAGATTTCATATTCGCCAGGAAGCACTTTAAAGAAAGCAAACCTGCAAGGCAAGAAAGGGTTTATGTCTCTTCAGAAACAGCCACAAACATCTGTTCACAGAAAAACAACTCAGACTCTATTCACATGTTAGAAAAAATACTTCAGAACTCTTAGAGTCCCAGTCAGTATGACAGAATTGAAAGGATCTTTTGCAAATGAACAGATGCACCACCCACACTCACTTTCCTCCAGGTTGTGTAATAGTTGTTTGTATGTTTATGTCACTGCCAGCATTTCTCAGTACAACCTGAACTCCAGCAGGACCTAATGTCTGACCTTTGCTGAGAACCTGTCAAAATAAAAAGAAACAGAAGTATAAATGAATGAAAATAGCATGAAGAGCTGAATTTGAATGTGTTTATGAAGGTTGAATTAGCATAAGGTGGAATAAATGAAGATAAAGGAGTCTAACCTTTCCATTCACAGAAAATCCTGTGAACACAAAGTTAATATCACCTCCCTTTGTGCAAATGTCATTAATGCCATCCACATGGATGTCTACACTGGTAGGTTCTGGAACAGAAGAATGATGAAACAGCACAAGAGTTAGTGAGAGAGCAACCACAGAGAAACTCTGTTTCAGCTTTACACAACTGCCACAGAAATGTATTCATTCAAGCATGGCAAGTGTTGCTCTGGAAGCCTTTCTTCAGCAAAGGTAAAGCACCCCCAAATCTCGACTCTGAAAATCCTCTTTCCCTCCTCCCACTGCAGCCTTTTTTGTCAAAAGCCCACATTCCTTCAAATCAGTTCAAGGGTTACTTTGTCAGTGTCTACCACCCAGCTTTACTTTCCCCAGGTACAGTAAGCACATGTCAGTTATTAAACCATATAGATTGGAAAAGTGCTCCATTTTCCCTGCCAGCTGCAAGTTAGAGATAAGTCCCACACTACAGATACAGTGTCCTATTGTAAGAAGACATACAACCACTTACCAAAACTCCACCCTAGGGGAGGCTCAATTTTAAGAATGAAATCCCCCTAAAAAAAGAAAAAGCAATAACTGTCTTTATTGATCGAAATTTAATTTAGCTAACAAATGAGAAAGAAAGTCAGAACACAGGCATCATGCTGCAGAGAGGAACACAAGACTCGAGTGCACCAATATCCACCATTCTCCTTTCCTCCTGCTTATGCTCAAAGCAGCTGCCATATCTACCCAGACAGGCTGGGATGCTGGGCTCACATCCAGCCAAGAGCAGAAATTAAGTATCACCGTGTTTATCCTGCTTCCAGCACCAACCTGGCTCACAGTCAAGCAGCTCAGTGCTAGAAAGCGTTCAATCTACCTCCACCTGCCCCAACAGATGGGCTCTAAATCAGCCTTTGATATTTCCACTGGGTAATACTCAGCCATTCTGCCCAAACATGGGATAACAAAATTCCAATTCTTTTAAAAGCTCTGATCCAAAAGGGTATTAATCAATACAGGGATCCTCTTTGTATCACAGAGCACCACATGTGTTCTGCCACACATATCCTGAAGCTCATCCCTGGAAAGGCTCAAAGGCCCAAGAATGAAATCACCAGGATCAGAAAGCATGTTACATTCTTAGATTGGGAAGGAAAGGAATTATTTGGTGCTGGACTACATGACCTTCAAAGGTGCCTTCCAACCCAAACCATTTGTGTTTCTACCTCTGAAGCCTAAGTTAACCATCTCCTTAAAAGAGCAAAACACTTTGGCTTGTATTTAATTTAATTTGAATGTAAACACCTTTTCAATCTAAGCAGACATCAAATTACTGACACATTCTGAGTCTCCTGGATCATTATTTCCATTAAACATTTTTAATATCTGCAATTAACCATTCAGGTTATTTTCAATTCAGTCATACCAAAACACCTTCTCGTATACATTTACTTCCATTTCTATAGGTAAAAAATCTGAAAGCTTTATCTGTACTCTGTAGGAGCCTGTACTTTTTGTGCAGTGTTTGTACAGCTACTGGCAGGAATTCAGGCTCCCAATGCTGCAGTCATTCCAATAAACAGCACAAACCCAATACTGCAGCCACAGTCGGCTGGCTTTTCTCTTCATATTTAGCACTGGGAAATTAAGTCGTTGCTTTATAAAAAGAAACAGCTGAAACTTTGATCCAAACCAAACTAAGTGATGTCCTGATTCAAATGTTTCATGGTGGGTGTTGCTCTGAGATTTAATCTGCCGGCAGACAGAGGCAGAGGCAGCAGCTGCCTCCAGCACAGAGGGGACAGTGCAATATTTGTGGGGTATTTGTGTCTTACCTTGTCATAGAGGGGAATCATGAAATACCCATTGTTCGGAGCACAGTCTGTCTGGTATTTCAGAGTACCGTGTTTTGTATATAACTTAATCTAAAAGAAACAAACAAAGCAGACACAAAGATATTTTTTTTAAAAGGCGAGGAGCGCTGGAACCAGGCACTTTCTAACCCAGTGCTGTAACACAGCAGCAGCAGCAGCAGCCGCCGTGCCAGGGGGCAGCAGGACACGGTTTATGCCATGCAGGCTGCAGAGTGCCAGCCTGAAGAAGAGCCGCAGCTCCACCGCCACCTGTGACCGCGGCCCGGGCGGCAGCGCCCGGCACGCGCGGCAGGCAGCCGGGGCCGGCGGGGCAGCGGTGCCCACCTCGATCAGGGAGTAGTTGATCTCCACGTCGGACTTGACGAAGCCGCCGCAACCCACGACGATGTCCTCGGAGCCCCGCACTAAGGCGCAGCACAGCGCGCACAGCAGCGCGACCGCCGCCCGGGGCCGCATCCCCTCACCGCCGCCACCGCCCGCAGCCAGCGCTGCCGGAAGAGCCGGGCTCGGCCGCCACAGCGCCTCCTGCCGGCCCGGAGGGCTCCGGGCGCTGCCCGGGGACGCCCCGCTGGACCCGCCCCCATCCCGGTCCCGTCCCGGTGATGCCTCCAACCGGGATTATCCGTCCCCAGCTGCCTCTTCGCACCCTTTGTAGGCGTAGCTGGTGCCAGGTCACTTCGACAGAATGAATTCTTTTCAATAAAGAAAATAATTTTGTGTTTCAAGCACTGCGTAAAATTATATGTCATTTATATAAATATGCATCAGGTAGGCGGAGAATTTATCTTAGGTGGGCGTGTTCATGTAAATTTTACCGTGTGAAAAAAATATTGGTGTTACCCTCTCGGCGTGCTGAATTTGTGGAAAGAATAAACAAAATCCTTTCTAAAATACACGCAGTGTCTGTGCTTAGAGAGCTCCTATAAGCGGCGATCCCGGCGGCTCCGGGAGCGCGATGCTGCTGCTGGTGCTGCTGCCGCGGCCGGACTTTGGCCGCAGCGGGACGAGGCCGAGCTCGGCGGGACGGGGCTCTGAGCAGCCGCTCCCACGCCCGGAGTGACCGGAGCTCTCCCTCAGCCAGGGAACGCCGTCGGGCACCGGCCGAGGGTCCCGGGCCGAGGGTCCCGGGCGGAGCGCCCATGGATGCGGGCACGAAGCTGTGCGGGCCCGGGGACGGCCCCGCCGCGCCCCGGGTGAGTGAGAGGATGAGGGGATGAAGGGACGAAGGGATGAGGGGATGAGGCCGCGGCACCGAGCAGCCCCGCGGGGCCGGAGCGGGGTGCGGCACTGAGGGAACGCGGCCCGCGCTCCGCCATGAGGGCAGCGCTGTCTCCGCCAGGGGCGGCCGCGGAGCGAACTTTGCCTCCCCGGGACGGTGCTCGCCCCAACAGACCGCTCAGACCGCTCGGCTGCAGTAAATGTGCTGAGCTGCGAGTGAGCACCAGCCCGAACACACTACAGATTTACCTTTAAAAGGGCTCTAGTGAGTCCATCAGTCCGGACTCGCATAGATTTCCATCCCCGAGGCTGATAAACTCCCCTAATAGTTTGCGAGTCATTATCTGCTTCCTCTTTCCGACATGGAATTCCCGTCCCCAGCCTTGCTCTGCACCATGTCCTTCACTTCTGCATTGTTTCTGTTTCAGGACTGGAACCAGACATGGCCTACAAACATCCCAGGAGTGAGCTGGTGCTTCGAGAGCTCCATCATTGCCTGGATCCCTTGTGCCTATCTTTGGATCTGTTTTCCTTTCTACTACTGGTACCTTCGGCACAGAAACAAAGGCTACATCAGGATGTCCCACATCTTCAAAGCTAAAATGGTAAGGGTAAAGCACAGGGTTTGGTCCTAAATTATCTCAACTTTGATGCAGAGCTTAAATTTCTTAAATTATTAATTCTTTCCTGATGATCCATCTCTCCTGGGGTTTTTGACATTTACCAGCTCAGGTCAGTATAAACCAAGTTTTAGGAAGATATGTCATAAGATCTTCTTTCCTGTATTTCCATTTGATTCCCTGACACTTCCATAACATTCTCCATCCCAGACTTGATCTTCCACCCCTCCAGTCTTACTTCCCAGGCAGCTTGGATCAGTTTGGTAGATTGTCCCAGCATTTTAGTTCATTCCAGTGTGTGTTTTCTGTCTCTGCCCCAGGTCCTTGGATTCATCCTGGTAATACTGTGTTTTTCTAATGTCTTCTTCATGGTGTGGGAGAAAAGCCAAGGAATCCCACGGACCCCAGCACTCTTCATTAGCCCTGCTGTGGTGGGAATCACAACGGTAATTCCTCCCTTGTTTGTCTGCAGATGGCCAAGCTTAGCCCTCCTGGGACAGAGCTTGTATTTCCCATGGTTGTTGCTTTCTCTGAGCACAAACTTGGCTGGTGGGGAGTAGAAGGCTGGGGATGCACTTTGTGCCTCTCTGCTGTGTGACACATCAGGGGGTTGGAGTTGGGGCAGAGCACACCTGGCAGGAGCTGAGGTTTCAGTAAGGTTTAGAAAGAGGTCTCACAACAATGAGACAAGATTTCATTTCTCATAGCCACAGGATGTGATTTAATATGGTTTAGAATGAAATGTGATTTCTGTTCAATAAACCAGTGCCTGTTTTCCCCTTCTGTCATTGCATCCTCATAGCCTCAGTCCTTCCAGCCTGTTGGCCCAATTGTAATTTTATTATTTGCCTTCTCTGTAGACATTCTTGAGTGCAAAATTGCACACAAAACTTTTCAGTGTTAGCCTCTTAGGAACAATACTATAGCTCTGAACATCTTGAAATGTTTGGGCAAGATGTGAGTTTTCTCTATTGCATTCATTAATTTGATAACAATGTTTGGCATTCCATTACCAGGTATTTATTTAGACAAATCTGTACTTCCTCACAGGTCCTTGCCTTGTTCCTTACCCAAGCAGAAAGAATGATGGGCATCCAGTCTTCAGGGGTCCTATTGATTTACTGGCTGCTCTCATTTGTGGCTGCACTTGTGATGTTTAGTTCCAAAATTCAGCATGCCCTGGAAAGAGTAAGTGAGATCACATACCTTTAATGAGCAGACTACAAAGTCTCTTAACAACAGGGCTGGGTTTGTCTCATTGACTGCAAGGGGGAGAATCAAATTCCTCTTTTAAAATATGTGCTGAGAAAAATGTTCTGTTTATTTGCATAGGTAGAACATGAGAAGCTCTTTCTCTGCTGGTTAAACATGAAGGTTCTTACCTCATTTTCACCAGTGTTATGTTCCTTAGGGCTTCCTGGAAGACCATTTCCACCATGTTACAACTTACCTTTATGCTGGCCTGGTGCTAGGAGAACTTGTGTTATTCTGCTTAGTTGATCACCCTCCCTTCTTCTCTAAAGCTGACAACCATCCTGTAAGTATAAGGTAGCTTTTCCTAATGCTTTGCTTCATGGCTGAAGCAGGGTTTTGAATACATGGGGATACACAGGCACATGGGTGTCTGGGTGATGTAGGATGCATCATTCTGTAAAAAAGCTGACAGTTTTAAAAGGCAACTGGCAGAATTTGGGATAACAGTGCTCTGTCTCTCTGTGTAAGCTTTTCAAAACTAAAAGCCTATCCATACTCATGTTTCTTGTCACTGAAACCAGTGGATAGGGCTTCTATTGCTTCCCCCGGTGCTGCTCTCCTGTGCTGCAGTACTCTGTCGGTGATATTGAGTGTGAAAAACTCTGTGCTTATGAAAATAAATGTCTTTGGGTATGAGGAATTATATTCTTTGTTCTTCCATCTGAGATATTATGCAAAGTCAAATTCCTAAAAATCTTCCAATCCCATTGAGCCTCCACAATACACTTAACTCTGGTTCAGTGGATGGGGAGGGGGATAACTCTGATTGCTTTTCCTGGGGAAGCACAGAAGGGAACTACATTCAGCTGACACATGCCCTTTTCTATAAATAAATATCACACGTGTTTTCTCTCCCATCAGAATCAGTGCCCAGAAGCCAGCAGCTCTTTTCTTTCCAAAATCACATACTGGTGGTTCTCTGGGTAAGAAAACAGAAGATGGGGTTTTGCTACAATATCAGAAAAAAGCAGCAGCATCAGAGATTAGAGAGGGTGTAGATGGCAGCCAGTAGGAAATAGCTCAGCCCCTGAGTTAGCTTATGGCATGAGGATTTAAATTATTTCTTTAAATTATTTCTCTTGTGAGGTATTCCCACAAGATCAAATTAGAAAAATTCAATTTACTTTTCTCAAAATAGTTCAAAATGCAAATTTGTGATTCTAGATAATTATCTTCTGCCTCCCAGCTACCCCTCCAGTGCCCTCCCAGTCTTGAAATAGATCTCATCAATCTCAAAAGATCACTGTACACCAATCACAGCCCTCTCTGCCTACCAGCCCTTGGTCCATCTGCCTTTCATGGAGCCCTGAGAAAGTTAAATGAACTTTCTACTCCACTACCCAAGACTCTCAGTATGGATTAGAAATTACTGCTGATTTGCAAATCCCCATTGTGCTGACAGAAAATAGCCTAGGGATTAAAGCAAAGCTGCTGTTCCTGGCCATCCATGTTCATTGTGGGACAGGACAGTCCTGAGTGGTGGTGTGATGTCAGTGCTCTGTGGTGCACTGCCTTGCTGCTCCTGTGTTCTGAAAGTGTCACACACAGCACAGATCCTGCTGTGCTCCCCTGACTGCAGTCTGTGTCCTCCAGGCTCCTCTGGAAGGGCTCTCAGCAGGCCTTGGGGGTGGATGACTTGTGGCCAGTGAGGAAACAGGACTGCTCTGAAGAAATTGTTGCCTGGGCAGAAAGAGAGTGGAAGAAGTGTCACAGCAGAAGGCAGCAGTGAGTATTTGATCTGGAGAGCACATCATGGGCTCAGCTGGGCAGTTCTAGATGATCTAAGCAAATACACTCACAGGTACTGCTGTGTCAGTCCCTTTGTGCAAAATCTGATTTTAAGTGTTAAAATCTGCTGGAGAACATCCTTCCACTCCTGGAAGCACAGAACTAACTTTCTGTGAGAGGGGTCAGTTTTTGATGAGCTTTTATACTGGACATGGTATGAGATCCAGTGTGAGATATTTAGTGATTTTTTTGAAGATACAAAATTCCCAAGCTTTCTCCAGTTGTAGGTAACTTTCTCATTGTTTCTTCCTTCAGGAAGATGGAGTCTGCCACATTTAAAAAGGGTCAGAAAACTGAAACTGGTATAGCAGAAGCTGAAGAGACAGAGGCTCTCCTACAATCCAAGCACAATCAGAGCGGGCCCTTGCTGAGAATGTTTTGGAGCATGTTTGGAACTTATTTCCTTCTCAGCACTGTCTGCTTAGTTATCTGTGATGTCTTCTTGTTCTCCACCCCGAAGGTGCTGAGGTATGTGCACATAGAAGATGTATTTCTGTCACATGAACAAGATTGCTGTGTGCATGAGCTCAGAGATGTGTATGTCAGCACCCACAGACATACAAACAATGACCTTTTGAAATTCTCTTGCTGATGAAGGGAGCTCAGGTGTCATTTGTGCTAAACCCACTGTCAAGTCAGGAGGAAAAGACACAAAACCACTGTGTGAAGCTGTGCACACCTGTCTGCACTGCTGTGCTCCAGCAGTGCGAAGGACAGGATGCACCAAGCCCTTTGAGAACATCACTAGAACAGGAATTATTTGATGGTTCTGTATATCACATCACTTGCCACTTGCTGTAGTCTTAAGGCTCCATGTTCCCTGGCTAATAAAGAGAACACCTGTGCATCCCACACATCTTAAAAAACTTTGTTAGTTGATGAAATGCTTTGTAGGTTCTGTTGGTACAACACCAACCTGCATTATGATATATTTTCATGGGCAAAACCCTTTCTTAGTCCAGATTAGAAGTTCTGGAAATGCCAACAACAACTGTAGGTTACAGCTACCACTTTGCATATTTGTGACAAATTCATGAAAATCAGGAGCCATCCTTAACACTGAAAATGAGGTCTACCCAGAGAGGATGTTGAGATCAGAGATTGCCTCAAAACCATGAGTGGCTAGATTTCAAAAAACAAGATGTTATATATTCCAATTCTTCTGCTATTCATTGATAAACCTCAGCCAGAAAGAATACAGAAAAATCACCGCTGTTTCTGCCAGTTTATTTTTGTCTGTCTGATATTTCATCAGTACTGTGTGGATTCAGCAACATTTGCCTCCTGTCCTGCAGCCTTTTCCTGAAGTTCATTGAAGATGAGGCAGCCCCAAGCTGGCTTGGCTACCTCTATGCCTTCAGCATGTTCCTGCTGGGCTGCCTGCAGACTCTGTTTGAGCAGCGCTACATGTACATGTGCCTTGTGCTGGGGCTGAGGCTGAGAACTGCACTGACAGGCCTTGTGTACAGGAAGGTGAGCCTGCAGCTCCTTCTTCAGCCTTGCTTTTTGCTAGCCCTACCTTAGTAGTAATGATGTACATTGTCCATAGCAGTGTCAGGGGAGATGTCATTAGAAACTAGTTTTAGGATGTATCTGTGCTATATTCATCTCTGAGCAGTACATGGCAGGTACATTGTTTAGAGGTTCCCTACATTGTTTAGAGCTTCCCTTTTCTTGGCTTTAGAAGGAAAAGCCAAGAAAAGGAAAGAGCAAAAATCAACATGAACTTCCTTATGCTGTAGATGACGGCTGGGGAAAAGGAGTAAATGCTTCATCTTAAGTGAAGTCACCTGGCCCCGGTAGCAGCATGGTTTCAATATCTGGGATTTGACATTTTTCTCACTCTCTTTGTTCTCTGTGAGGAAAAGAATGTTGTTTGACTTTTGGACCAAAGCTGTTGTTTGATTATGTCTTTTCTTTCTTCTCTACCCTGGTCTAGATCCTGGTTATGTCAAATGCTTCAAGGAAAGCAGCAACTACAGGTGAAATTGTTAATCTGGTATCTGTTGATGTGCAAAAGCTAATGGATCTGATTATCTATTTTAATGGGACCTGGCTGGCTCCTATTCGGATTATCATCTGCTTTGTCTTCTTGTGGCAGGTAAAATATGACTGTATTTATCAATCCCTTTCTATTCTAAATATCAAAGGAAAAATGAGGTTTCAAAATTATACTTACTAGTTTGAATTACATGAAATTGCCGTATTTTTCTTAGCTCTGTAGCCTGTTGGATTCACTTTTCTTTCTGAAAGATATTTTCATTGATACAGAATCCTTGTCTGATCCTTCAGTTCATCTTCTCACCTGTATATTCAGCATTCAGTCCCTTTTAGGAGTCTGTGAGTATGGTTATTGTGAGCTGACTGATAAACTTCTGCTTCAGATTTTCGTGTCACTTCTCTTTACAACCAAAAGGTGGTGGCCCAGTGTAGGCTGAAAGCCCAGTTCCAGCTCCTTGGCACAGTCCAGAACATAATGGGGAATGGTCTGAAATAGCAACTTGACATACTTCATCCTGAAGCCTGGTTACCACCAGACCAGTGAAAGAGCTTGAAGCAAAGTTACATGCCATTCAGAAAGAGTATTGGATACTTTGAATTTCATAGGTATCAAGGAGTTCAGCAAGGACAGAGCAAAACCTGAATTAGAAATAATGGATGGTAATCTTTTCTCAGCAGTACAGAGCCCAATTGTTTAGTCCCTGTTCTTGGCCAATGGAAGCATGAGCAGTACAGAGACAGGTGATTCACAGGAGCTTTCCAGAGGCCTTTGAGGCCTTCCCTAACTACCCAGGATGGATTGTGCCTGGTGCCTGGCAGGATGCTGTGACTGAAAATCAGTAGCCCTGGTACAGACTGTGGTGAAGTCATCATCCCTTTTCTAATGACCTTGACAAGTTCAATGTGGTTGGAGCATAATTACACTTTCTTTTCTGGTGTTCACAGACCATTGGTGCAGACAATACCTGTAACTCTGTGTGTTACTCCCCTCTCCAGCCATCCCTAGGGAGATGTAACTAACCCATAAAAAACAAGTGTTGATACATAATTGTTATGATCCCTGGGATCCAAGAGCTGTCCCAAGATAATGGCACAGGATAATGCCACCATTTCATCTCATGCAGACAAGCTGGGCTATTTATGCTGCAGGAATACTTGCCTGAGGGTTTGGGTTTGTTTTTAAGGAAAACCTGGTGTTGTCTGGGGTCGCTTACTCAGGGCAGCCACAAGATGTCCTTCTGAACGCATCCAGGGATGGATGAGGAGAGCCGGGAATGGCTTGAATTGCCAGCGTGCCTCTGGGGCGCCTTCAGCACCAATCCAGCTCCTAACAAGGGAGCGAATAAATTCAGCACAGCCTGATGACAGGAGTTATCCGGCTTGGAGAGTTAACAATCCACAGTGCTTAGGAGCACAGCTCCCTGGAAAGGCAAAGGCAAGGTTGCAGTAAAGGCTTAGCCAGAGGGATGTTATGCACAAGTTCAAATAAGAGGGAAGGTAAGCAAGGGAACAAAAGGCAGTCTTGCCTAGCCATCACCAGAAGTTTCTTCTCTTTTCTTTTCTCTCCTGGCAGCTTCTAGGGCCATCTGCCTTGACTGCAATTGCTGTATTTCTCTTTCTTTTGCCTCTGAATTTCGTGATCACCAAGAAGAGGAGTCAGTTTCAGGTATATTTTGCTTCATTAAAATGAAGTGGTTTACTGAGTTATGAGATTATTTATATTTATTCATGCTTATCATGACTGTCTGAAGTAACACAGGAGGATTGGAAGCCTGCAAAAATTCTTGAAATTTAGAATTAGCTCTTCCATGTTCAGCCTTTTTACTATGTTTGCCCTACTTTTCTGTTGTTTTTATGTACTGCCAGTAAAAACAAAGCTCTGAAGATGATAAGTAAAATATTTCCCAGCCTAGAAGAGTCATAAGCAAAACAGCATACACAGCTCAACTGCAGGGAAATTTATTCAGGACTTGGAGGCAGAAATAAGGTATTTTTCTTCAGAATAATTGCACCATTAAACATTTAACCTATTAAATGATAAAACTCAAACATTTATTACAGGAAATCCAGATGAAACATAAGGATGAGAGGGCCAAGCTCACCAATGAAATTCTCAGTAACATTAAAGTAATCAAACTGTATGGCTGGGAGAAAACCTTCATGGAGAAATTATTAGGAATCCGAAAACAAGAACTTCAGGCCTTAAAAAGATCTCAGATTCTCTTCTCAGCATCCCTAGTTTCTTTCCATTCATCAACTTTCCTGGTGAGTGGATCACCTTCCTACATAAAACAAATGCTGTTACTTCCCTTTTCCTTTGCACTCCTGCCTGGACAGACTTTTCCTATGGACAGCTAAAGATTATATCTGCCTGGAGGTCACAGGAGTTGCTGTGGCTGCTGCACCAAAACCTCCTTAAAGCAGAACAAACATCCAGTGATCAAATTTGGTTCTGTCACCAACATACCAGACCTTTGCCTGTGGTACCTGCAGGACAGGCACCTAGAGGGGATAGCCTGGATTTAACCAGATGGGTCCCAGAGTCTTGAAGGGCCTGTCACCCTTGAACCATTCTGAAACAAGTGCTTTGCTTGTCCTTTTCTCCCTTTCAGATCACATTTGTCATGTTTGCTGTCTACACCCTGGTGGACAACACACACGTGCTGGATGCTGAGAAGGCCTTTGTGTCCTTGACACTGATCAACATCCTCAACACTGCCCACTCCTTCCTGCCCTTCTCCATCAATGCTGCTGTCCAGGTTAACTGCAGGCCCTGTTCCTCTTCCTTTGGCCATAAGGGGTTTTTACATAACCCCATTAACAGGGGGTTATGGTAAAGGTAGGGATTTCTTAGGGCTCTGCACATCAGCTGTTTAATAGCCACTGTGAATTGGTGATGTGCAAGGGCTTGCAGCTAAAGGTACACTGTGGCATTGCTTTTCAGAAAGGCTCCTTTATATTGACAAAATAGTCAACAAGAATTACTCCTAACTCTTTTGTAGCTCAGCACAAGCACCATTAGATCTCAGAGGGGCTTCCAGTTCTGTTTTTAATCACGGAAATCAGAACAGGTGGAACAAAATTTCCATAGGGGAGACCCTGCTAGTCCAGGCCAGAGAGAAAAGCAATTCACTGTTCAGTAAGAAATTAGGAAATTAATTTCCCTCTTACACTCTAAGACTGTCACAGATTTTCATGTACCAAAGCAATCACTGGAAAGATTGCAGGAAGAATTGGATGAAAAAGTGCCAATTTCAGAACCAGAAGCACAGGGAAGGATATGGAGGTTTTGCTGAGCTAAGTGGAAATAAAGGCAGGTAACATAAGGAAGAGCTGCCTTTGGCCATCTAAGCCTACAGCATCTGCAGCATAGCACTAGTCAGTATTCTAAGTGGACCTTCAAAGTGAGTCTTCACTTTGGGTTTTTGCTCCCTTTCTACTCTAAATCTTATTTTCTTCTGTGTGCTGCTTCATTTCAGGCCAAAGTTTCCTTAAACCGTTTAGCAGCTTTTCTGAATCTGGAAGAACTGAATCCTGAGAGCTCAAGCAGAAACACTTCTGGCTGTGGTGAGCTTTTATGTTAGCATTTTTGTCTTATAAGAGAAGTAATTTCCATTATTCAGCTTCTACTCAGGGTGTCTACCATAGTCAAGAGAAAAATATTTGCCCTTTACTGTCACTTTATCTCTCTGGCCTCATTATTTCTAACAATGAAATCTAATCTGGTGATTAACCCTTCTTTTCATAATAAAAGTTGATTTTAGGTAACATAAATATACACTGAAACATAAAATCACATAAATTGGGACATTTCTGTAGCTATCTCTGCATTTACAAGTGGTCTGTCTCTCTTCATGTTTTAGTACAGGCAAGTATCACCATAAGAAATGGGACTTTTTGCTGGAGCAAAGAAACTTCTCCTTGTCTTAGAAGGTACAGACTTACCCTTAGTCATCTCTCAGTACTGTAGGTCAGGGTGGATGCTGGATGAGCTAATTCCTCAGGGCCTAAGTGAAACCACGGTGGAATATCCAGAGGCTTCTGAGTTTGCTTCATATTCAGTGTTGAATTCTGAAAATTTTAAAATCAGATAAAACATCATTTTGCTTTTATGTTGAGGAGCACATAAATGGGAAGGTACCTGTATCTGGATGTTGCCTTATTATATGGAGACTGTTTTCTTTATACAGTTTTCTAGCCCAAATATGAAATTACAGTGATTTAAGGCAAAAAAGTAGAACAGATGGAATGCAAACATTATATATGACATCACTACATGCTTACTTCAAAAGGCATTGACATTTTGGAAAAGAAAAACTTTGAATAGTTCTGATGTTCAGGAGTGTTCTACATCCAGGGGTTTGGGCTAGCCTGTCTCCAGAGTGAGGATCTGGGTATGAAACTCAGATGGGGATGTGGGTGAAGACTTTCTGGTTGGAGGTGTCTGAAGGGATGAAATAAGGGGATTTACTCAATACAATACATGCCTGACAATAGCAAGAATTTTGATAGTAAGTACAATTACTTGCTTTCAGAAGGTGTATCTAAATGTGGTAAGAGATGATCTTTTTCCCCCAGCATAGAGCTGAGTGTGCCCCAGGGCTCTCTGCTGGCTGTGGTTGGCCAGGTGGGTGCTGGCAAGTCCTCCCTGCTGGCAGCGGTGCTGGGCGAGCTGGAGGCCACCGAGGGCTGCGTGACCATGAAGGTGAATTTTCCCCTCAGCATTTGCTTCTAATTAGGCTGTTCTCAGGAGCTGTAAGGTATGAACCACAGCACCACTTACCTCAGGAAAACCATTTACTGCTGAATTTTAACACAGGCTGTATCAGTCCACATTTAGTTATCTGAAGGTGCTGCAGACTTCTCAGATGAGCCTGAACTTTGTGAATAGGAGTGGAACAACACTTGAAAGATCCAGTTCTATTTCTCCCTCTGACAGTGACCTGAAGTGTCATCCTGGTAAATTGCATCCTGTACTTGCACCTCTGTTCACTCCCCTGTAAGGCAGTAACAGTGCAGACTCATATTTTGCAAAGCCTTCTGAGAGTTTTCAGTGCTGATGATCATTCCAGATTTCCACAACTGAGAGAGCTTTTCTTCAAAGATGGGTTCTCACAGTGTCAAGTTGAGCTTATGGAAAAGTTTGCTAACATTCTTCCACTTTTATAGGACACTGCAGCTTATGTCCCCCAGCAAGCTTGGGTTCTAAATGCTTCAGTGGAAGATAACATTCTGTTTGGGAAAGAGATGGATGAAACCTGGTTCAATAGAGTGACAGAGGCTTGTGCACTGCACCCTGATTTGGAGACCTTCCCTGCAGGGCAGAAGAGTGAAATAGGAGAAAAGGTACTGCCTTGGCTTTATGTTTTGGCCAACTTTTCCCTGAGTAGCTACAACTTCAGGTGTCCTGCTTAAAACATCTACCCCTGAGTAACTACAGCTTTGGGAGCTGTGATGAAAACACAAAAAAAGCCTAAACTCACCAGAGGCAGGTGCCCAGGAATTTCTGGAAAATTAGGCCATGATTTAATTTAAGCCCACCTTCTGACAGCCTAATGAGAGAAATAAGAGCTGTTTAAGAGAAAAATCAATATATCCAGGTTATTCTTGGGTGCTCTTTTGCAGGAAAGAGTTGTTCAAGAGACTTCCTCTGCAAGAGCCCTGTTTGGAGGGACGGAGGGAGGGAGGGAGGTGCACTGATTTGAAAATAAGGAAGTCACAAAACATCAGTGTAAAAGGAAGTCAGCAGTTGGGAAATATGCTGTAGCTTTGAAATAAGCAGAGTCAATATCTTTTCCAGGGAATCAATCTGTCTGGGGGGCAGAAGCAGAGAGTGAGCCTTGCTCGGGCCGTGTACCAGCAGGCTGCGATTTACCTGCTCGACGATCCCCTGGCTGCTGTGGATGCCCATGTTGGGCAGCACATTTTTGAACATGTTCTTGGGCCCAATGGTTTACTGAAGGACAAGGTGTGTATGAACCTGAGCTGTAAACACTTGCACAATGCCTCTAATTAAGCAGAGCCCCCAGAATGTTTCCAGCAGGGTGGGTTGCTCAGTTTA
The DNA here is from genome assembly GCF_023055355.1 of Agelaius tricolor. Classification (NCBI taxonomy): domain Eukaryota; kingdom Metazoa; phylum Chordata; class Aves; order Passeriformes; family Icteridae; genus Agelaius; species Agelaius tricolor. The sequence continues at coordinate 8,773,626 of NW_027269279.1, forward strand.
TCAAAGGCTCACAAATGCTTTTTTGCAGTGGCAGCAGGGGACTGGGGAACCTCTGCAGGCCACACAGCACCTGCCAGTCCTGCAGGGAATCTCATTTAGGAGGAGGGAGGCTGTCTTTATCCTCATGCAAACCACATGCCTAGTGCCAGCCCTACTTTCACTGCAGGTTTACAGTTCTTTGGTCTTCTGTCCACATCCTTCCCTCCTTTTGAGATTTACTTCTAGCACAGTTCAGAGGAGCTGCCTGATCTCTTCCAAATTCTATATCCATGATGTCTAATCCCCTTACTTTTGGATAGTTCAGTGGCACCTTTACTGTTCTCATCATCACCCAAAGGTGCATCACTTAAACACTTCTCCTCCATTCTTTTTGCACTGATTGTGTTTTGTTTTTCCTTGGTATTCCTCTGCTGTCAAGCTTCTGGAAAACAAAACATGGTTGCATGAGAAGGAATGCTAGGGCAGCTCTTTTGGATTCATATTGTAAATTGCCTAGAAACACTTGATTCAGTTTCACATTATAGAAGGAAAACAGGAAGAAGGCCATTTCTGGCATTACAAAGTCCAATTAAAACAAACATATAATTATAAATACCTTTCTCTCCATGAGATTAGTTGCAAGTATCAGAAAATCATTATTGTATTGAAACAGAATGACTTTCTAAGAACAATGTACCAGACATAAGGTATACTCAAAGGACTTGACTGTATATTAGAAATGCAAAATATGCCAATTTATCTAGGGAAAAATTACTTTTCTTACATCCTTTCCTCCAATTATTTGTGCAAATATGCTCAGAATTATAAATAAAAGGAAATACCCTTTAATTCCATTCAGGCTGATGAATTTTTGAGGCCTAAATTTGATCCTGAACTACTGATACCAGTACTGACAGCAGAACAATTGTAACTGCTCGCTCTTTATCCAAGCAGACTCGTGTGCTGGTGACTCACACAATTAACATTTTGCCTCAAGTGGACAACATTGTTTTTCTGGTGGATGGAATGATCTCAGAAACTGGTTCCTACCAAGAACTTCTACAGAGAAATGGAGCCTTTGCAGATTTTCTTCGTTCACATGTTACTGCAGAAGAGAAGGCACCTGCTGGTTTTCCAGGTAACCCAGATGGGTTGGAATCATTCTTCCTAGGTCTATCAGTCAATTGTTCCCTTCATATCACATCTGTTTTATTAGGGACATTTAATGCAGAGATCCAATCACAGTAAGGTGTTGCTTTGTGTGGGGAAAAATATGGCTGTCAAATCAGCTGACTCATCACCTCAAAATTGATTCTTGAATCCATATTAGTAGACAAATAATCAAGCAGTAAACTATTACCCACTGTATGTGCTATTCTTCAAGCCTCACCTTGAGATTTCTACCTCTAGAAACAATTTTTAAATGAATCTTTCCTCCATATATTACTAGTCTTTCAAAGGCTGTATAGGACAAAACAGGATTATAAAGCATTTCGAAAATGCTTTATAAAATCGTGAATTATTATTATCATAATACATTTATTTCACAGCTTTGGGAGACATCAAAGACACTATAACCACTGGGAATGGTCCATCTCAGCAGAAACCCCTCAGGTAAGCTTAAAGCAATCTCAGATGCTGAAGAATTTACTCCAAAAGCCCATATAAGCCTACATAGAGGCTCTTACTGAGTATGATAGAGGTTTAGGATTGATCTGTAAATAAATAACAAGAACAAATAACCAAAACTCAAGAATAGGTAAAAACCTGCTCTTGAATGTAAAAGTTGACTGACATTTCTTCTGTATTTCACAAGGAGGCACAACAGAGCTCAAGTACAGGCTCCTTGATACATTTGGGTGCTGATCACTTCCCTGTGGGGCTGTAAGATCAGACTGATCCCAAACCAGCCTCAGAGTGAATGCTTTTTCCTGCTCCTCAGTTGCTTGACAGAGCCCAGTCCTTGTGACAAACGTGGACGGTGGCTGGGGACACTCTTGAGGAGCCTGAAAACTGCAGCCCTTAAAATAGGCATGGATTTAAAGGTGGATGGGTGGCTAAAAATTGAAAGGATTTTTGTTTTCTTCATGAAGTGGTGATTCAGTAAAATCTGCTGTGGGAAGAGAGACCATTCCTGTGAGCCCAGACTGCACCAGTGCTGCAGCCACCAGTGGAGGATTAACCAAGGCAGAGAGAACTCAGCATGGCAGGGTAAGCACAGAGCCTTCCTGCAGGGGCAAGGACACATTCCATGGGGATAACACACCCATGGCAGACAGGCCAGCTCCCTGCCTCAGCTAAACCACAGCCAGGGCAGCCAGCTGAGCTGTACCAGTGTGCCCTGTGACTGAGAAGAAATGAGAGCAAGAAGTCAGAAACCCCAAAAGAGGCAGCTTTTTCTGTAGGGAGCCAGCACTAGCCAGACTGGGATCTCCTCTCCCCACACGAGCACCCAGTGTGAACATGGCAGTTCTCTCTCACACCAGCACACAGGAAAACCACTGCCTGACATAAAGAAAGCCTTCCATGTATTGCAGAAGTAACATGAGCCTATTGCATAACATTGATCAGTTGATAATAATCATTCATCAGTGATTTCTTTAACTATGCCTTCATTACTCATCCATGAGGAAAACAAAACAAGAATCAACACGGTTGCTGTGACTGTGACTTATCACTGAGAAATCCCATTATAAATCACTCCTTGCTTCAGAGCTGCTTTTTTTAGCTAACAGCCTCTTCTCCTGCTCTTTCTGCCCACATGCAGGTCAGAGCTGGGGTGTATGGAGCCTACCTGCAGGCAGCAGGCCAGGTGCTGTGTGTGTATGTGCTGCTGTCCTTCACCTGCCAGCAGGCTGTGGCCTTCTCCAGGGGCTACTGGCTCAGCCTCTGGGCAGATGACCCCGTGCACAATGGGACACAGCAGCTCACAGAGCTCAGACTTGGAGTCTTTGGTGCTTTAGGAGTGGTTCAAGGTGTGTTGAAGTTGCTCGCCTAATTCTCTGTATTCCCAGCTCCCTGTCCCATATCCACGATGTGTTCTCAGAATATAAACAAGTGCATACCCTTGGGCTTTCAGCTTCCTGGGCTTTTAGCTCCAACCCTAAAGGTTTTTCTTTTTTATCTCTTTTCATCCTTCCAGCATAAATTAATCATATCAAAGTTCAAGTGGGGCTCTTCTCCATGCTGAATTGTTGCCCCTCACACTGCTATGCTGAATGAAATCTTGGCTTAAGTCACATAAAAGAGAGAGAAGAGAAACTTCTGGACTTCTACATTTATCTTTTTCTTTTTAAATAGCCACCATTCTTTTGGTCACTCTATTTAAAAAGAAAAAATATCTCTGAGCAATTTAAAGTAATCCCAGTCAAGCTTATTTTGTGATGAATGAATAATTTGTCCTGCATGTTTTAAGTTCCTGAATCCATGCCCCCCATCAAGCTGGCTTAGAAGGTCTTTGGCCACTCTAACTACCCTGCAGAAAGGGCAGCTTACCCTGCAACTCTGAGGCTTGGTTTAATTCCTGCTAAAGAGGGGTTTAATGCCTGTTGCACCTTCCTGAATGCACACTGGTGCAGCATTCACAGGAGTAACTGGAAACCACCATCTTGCTAAGGAGAACTCCAAGGTGGGTTTGTTCAGACCTAGCAATAATAAACTCTTTTCTCTTACAGCCCTTGGCAGGTTTGCCTGCACAGCAGCAGTGCTGCTGGGGGGTGTGTTAGCCTCACACCAGCTCTTCCTGCAGCTGCTGAGCAATGTCATGAGATGTCCAATGCTCTTCTTTGAGCAAACACCCACCGGACACCTGCTGAACCGCTTCTCCAGAGACATGGATGCTGTTGATTCTGTCATCCCTGACAAGCTCAAGTCTGTGCTGGGATTCTTGTTCAGCTTACTGGAGATCTACCTGGTGGTTGTGGTGGCTACACCATGGGCAGCAATGGCCATAGTAGCCTTGACTGTTCTTTATGCAGCATTCCAGGTAGGAGCTCACAGGTGCACACACAGGAGTGGCTGAAGCAGCACAGCCCTGCAGAAAGCCTCCTTCCATTTCTTAGGAGGGAAGGCATGCAGAAATCAGTTTCATAATCTCAAGTCACATCTGAACAAGATTAATGTCAGTCCCTTTCCCACATCACCTCGCCCTTCCAAAGCACCCCAGAGCCCTCACAAACAGGCTTGTGCTTTTCTGATGTCTAAAACAAATCCTACCGAGGCTATATCCCTCATCTCCATTAGTGTGAATCACATGAAGACAAAAAGCATTTTTCCTTTCCTGCAGAATTCCTATACTACTTTTTAATATATCCACATTTGCCAGCCAAGACTGAGCATTAGGGAGGGGCAAGTACATCTCTGTTCTCCATTGAGCAAAGGGCTCAGCTGCAGGAGAAACTGAGAGTAGAGGTTTTGTGGGTTCACAGCACCCTGGCTCCTTTGCCCCAGCTGAATTAGGAATATTAGGAATTAGAAACAGTTAGGATTATTCCTAATAAAGGCAGGACATAACAGAGGTAGGAACACTGCCTCATCTTTTAGGGGCATGTCCTGCATGCATGAAAGGTTTTGTAACACAAGGACAGTACTGTTGCACTTGTTGAGGCCTTCCCAAATTTCCTCTGGAGTACCTCCACAGAGGCACAAGCCTTTTAATGACTCTCCCTTCCTTTCCCCTTGTCCCAGCACTTCTATGTCAGCACCTCCTGCCAGCTGAGGCGCTTGGAGGCTGCCAGCAGGTCACCCATCTACTCCCACATCTCAGAAACCTTCCAAGGCAGCAGTGTGATCCGTGCTCACAAAGACCAGCAGAGGTTTATTTCAAAGAGCAATTTCCTAGTGGATGAGAACCAGCGAATTTGCTTCCCTGGAGCTGTTGCTGACAGGTACAAATCTGCCCAGCAGCTCCATGAGTGTTCTGTAAAGAAATCGTGTTTTGGGAGAAAGGGAGAGGGCACCCAGCAACAGCTCTGTGCTCCCTCCTCCTGCAGGTGGCTTGCTACAAACCTGGAGTTCCTGGGCAATGGCCTCGTGCTTTTTGCAGCCCTGTTTGCAGCCATGGGCAGGACACGGCTCAGCCCAGGAACTGCTGGCTTCTCCCTGTCCTATGCTCTCCAGGTAACCCAGTGGGGAAATAATACCATGCTTGCCTTTATCAAAAGCAACTGCATTTTAATTTCTGTTATGAACTATTTCTGTGCCTTTTTAGATGCCTTTTCCTACCAAATCCTGCTGTCATTGCTGAAATCCAGAGCATCTGGAGCACATGGCCCCTTAGGGAAAGAACCTCATAAACACATGTATGGGCCATCTTCTTCCTCCTACACCTGAACTCACAATATAAGTCAAAGCAAGCCCTGGGCAGCTGAAGCAAGGTCTTCAGAACCTGTCTTACCTGCTTGTAGACTAGTTGCACAAGAGCCTAAGAAATAGCTACACCATCTTTGAGCATCCAAGTCAGTAGCATTTCATTCTCTATAAACATGCTGAAAGGGCTATGGCAGGACCTGGCTTTCACTTTAGCATTTTAAGGTTTTCTGATGTAATCTAATTTCTGATATAATTAGCTGATGAGGAGATCTTTAGAAATAAACACTAAGACAAAGTACCAGGTAGCTCCTGAGCACAGGTCAGGCCTCATGTTGTCTCCCTAATGCTTCTGTTCCACTGTGGCAGATAACTGGTGTTCTGAACTGGATGGTTCGCTCCTGGACAGAGCTAGAGAACAACACTGTTGCTGTGGAGAGAGTGAGGGAATACCTGAGGACTCCTAAGGAGGTAGCTAATCCACTGTTGACCTTACTAGAAGCAGCTGAACATCTCTGCAAACTCAATGAGTAACTTTTCTGTTCCACCTGAAAAACCTCTAGTTTTCCCCTTCTGAAAGGCCAGTCATGTTTCCTTTAGAGAACTGCAGCATTTGGGGTTTATCCAACTGACTAGACTTGTTTTATAACCTCAGATCATTATTTCCTTAGGACAGTTATGCACTGGATTGCCATTAAAATAGCTTCACTTGTTAACACTCATGGAATGAGACATTTCCTGCCCATATTTGGAGTATTTATTATGTGACTTCAGATGCAACTCACTGATAAGTAATGGCTCCTAGATAGCCTTTTAACTGCTAAAAGTTTCCAGCGCAGTAATTTTTGTTCTGTAATCATTAAAATTATATCTCCATATGCTGCCCTGAGAGAGAAGGCTTTCACAGCCCTGTTTATAGGGTCATATAAATTTTTTTTATTGAACCACTCAGTTTCAGAACTCTGACATGCAAGCAAACGTTCATCCCCATTTTCAGTAAAGAAAATCCAACCAGCAACTCTGGATAAAGTAAAAACAACATGAAGCAGCAACAACAACATCTGTAGTATGAAAGTTAGAGGCCTGTTTTTGGTTTGGAAGCTGCAAAGACATTGGGGGACAGTTGGCACAGGTGTCTTCCATGAACTTCCCTTTCCAGTATTGCCACTTGATTGGCAATACTGGAATGGGAAGCTTATGAAGACACCTGTGGGTAATTTAAGTTCATGAGGACACCTTGATTGGGTAATTTAAATCAGCCTTCAACACTGGTGTTTTTTTCCATCTCTTCAGGCACCTTGGACTCTGAATAGCAAACTTCAAGGGCAAGTTTGGCCCACTGAGGGAAGGATTGAATTTAGAAACTACAGCCTGTGCTACAGGCCAGGTTTGGAGTTAGCACTGAGGCGTGTCAGTGTGACCATCAACGGGCACGAGAAGGTAAAAACCACTCCTTGAGCAGTGTGAGCAGGGCTGGGCACTGACCAGATCCAGGGCATCCAGCCCCTGCCTGTACCCAGCTGCAGCAGCCTTGCAGCTGCAGGAAAGCAGGAGCCCATCTCCCACACTGCACACCTCGTCCAGCTTATTACAGCAAAGGAATTCCACTTTTTCAGTCTAGCTCCACATCAAGGCCCTGTTCAAACTAAGTCTTGTAATTATTCTTCCCTTCAAAGCCTTTTGTGATTCCTTTTCTTACAAAACAATTGTGACCTATAAATGCTTCCATTTAAAGAAAGTATTGCCAGACAGTGTGAATCACAAACAACCCTAAAGATCTGATCTGTGCAAAACTGTCTCCCATCAAAAGGCCAAGAGGAGCTACACAACATGTTTGCCCACCTGTGAGAAAACAATCAACATCCAAACCAAAGTCCTCCCATTGCATTTTCAGATTGGCATAACTGGCAGAACAGGAGCTGGGAAGTCCAGCCTTGCTGTGGGCTTGCTGAGATTGGTGGAAGCTGCAGAAGGAGCCATCCTCATTGATGGACAGGACATTGCCCAACTAGGTCTGCATGACCTCAGAACCAAGATCACTCTCATTCCCCAGGTATGAAACTCATTTCCAAAATATTTGAGCAGTGTCTTGAATACCTGGAAAGGGTTTATAAAGATTCTGTGAGAGGAGGGACATTGAGCAATTTCCAAGTGGGAAATAACCTCTATGCCATGTTCATCTGCCATTCAATATAACATCAGCCACAGATTCCCACCCAGCAGGCAGGACCCAAGAGCTCATTTTTATAATTCATTTCAGGAGTTGTTTGTACTGTCTCTGTGCTCAGGATCCAGTTTTGTTTTCTGGCTCCCTAAGAATGAATCTCGACCCATTAAACCAATACACTGATGCAGACATCTGGACAGCTTTGGAACTGACTCAGCTCAAGAACTTTGTTGCAGATTTGCCAGAGCAGCTGGAATATAAGTGCACTGACCAAGGGGAAAACCTAAGGTACCTTTTATCTGCAGTGGCAAGGCAGTGCCAGCCCCTGGGCTAGGAGAACAGAGCTGGTTGGATAAGGAGACTAATTCCTTTATTAAAAAAAAAATCATTAATGATGTCCAGACTGCAAATTGCTGCATTCCTGTCCTGTTTAGCAGCATGAAATCAAATCCTAAGACACTAAGGAAGACCTTTTGGACTCAATCATTGTGGTGATTTGCATTTGTGCAGTACTTAAAACCCTGCAATATGTTCCAAGTGCAGCTCTTCTGGGTGCCATAGCAATACCTTCCCCTCCCTCCCTTAGGCTGCTTCATGCTGTTACCTACCTGCAGTGCCACCAGCCTCAATCACTCTTTCAGAGAAAGGGAACAATCACCTTTTCATTACTGATTTCAAATGAATCATCTGTTCTGACCCCAAGAAAAAGTGACTACTGCCTTCAGTTTACCATCTCTCTTCCTACTTGCAGCACTGGTCAGAAACAGCTGCTTTGCCTGGCCAGAGCACTCCTGCAGAAAGCCAAAATCCTCGTTCTGGATGAGGCCACAGCAGCAGTGGATGTAGAGACTGATGCCCAGATTCAGTCCATGCTGAGGACTCAGTTCAGGGACAGCACGGTGCTGACAGTGGCTCACCGGGTGAACACTGTGCTGGACTGTGACAGGTCAGGACCCCTCTGAGCAGGGGAGCACTCACTCAGGCAGCTGCTGTGACTGACACCCCACTGTGCTGCTGAACAGCAACTCATTTCTGTCCTCTTGGTGTTTAAACCTCCAAACTTTGCTTCGGAGTTTGGAGGATCTCTGTTAAACCAGCAGGGCACCAGCAGTTTAATCAGAGATCCTTCACTCCCACACAGAGCCCTTCCTGCTGTGTCACAGCCCTCCACCCCCACTGACAGCAAACCATGACTACAGCTCCTTGGTCACCTGAGAGCTGTGACACTAAAACACCCAATACCCCTTCACAAATCTCACCCCAATCTCAGCTGCAAAAACCCCTCCTCCCAAACTCAGCACTTGAACAGTCACTCATCAGAAACCCTTTCTATCCCAGCACTGTTTCCCAGCTGAAAAGCTGTTGGAAAGCTTGGCTGAATAACCAGCAAGTACTGAAACTTAATTTAAAACTAACTAGAAATTAGTAAGTTTATTATAGGTGCTGTTGTAATCCCAAACTTACATTTCTTTTATTGTTCACAGGATTTTAGTCTTGGAAAATGGCCGGATAGCAGAATTTGATACTCCAGAACACTTAATAGCTCAGAAGGGACTATTCTACAGACTGATGGAAGAATCAGGCCTTGCATGACTCACCCATAGCACCACCACCATCAGGAATAATTGACCTCATAATTGAGTTATTTTGGTTTCTCTCAAAAATGCCTGACACTCAAGCAAAGCTTGTTCGAGCCAGAGCTGCAGTGAGTAGATGGAAAGGGGTAACTTGGGATACATGTTATTTCCATAGGAAACTCAGCAATTCCACTTCCATTATGTTTCCAGATACCAAAACCTCACTTGATTGCTGAAAACAAGCCAGTCAGGACTTAAATACTTTTCTGGTATAAAAGCAAACAAGTCAAAAGAGAAAGACCACAGCATTCCTAATTTATACTGTAAATGGAGCCCAAATATCTATCATACTTCAAGATTACACAGATTATTTTTAAAAGCCAAAAAGATTTTATGGACAGCAAGGAAGAATTTAACTGGTAGCAAGGAAACTTAACTGTTTGCAGTTGATGCTAAGCTCCAGGCAGAACAAATGTTGTATTTTGTCAATGTTTTAAGGACTGCTCACCCAGGCACTGTTCCTACACAGCTGTGGACTCCAAGGCAGCTGGAGCTCATCATCCAAAGTGCACAAACACTGGGGCAGGAGGGAAGAGGAGGCAGGAGAGCACAGGCTGCCTTTGTCACCCTGGGGATCAGATCCACCCCCTCCCTCTGCAGAGCAGAGCCAGCTCCAGCAGGGGCTCAGCGGTGCAGGACAGGACCATGGCTGGGAATGGCAGCAGAGCATCCATCACCCCTTCTGCCCAGGCCTTGGAGCATCCCCACTGCAGCTGCTCACAGCAGGGCATGCCCAAACATTGACACCAACATTTCCAAACTGAATTTGGCCATGAGGAGTTTGCATGGTTGGAAGCGCCCTCCTCTCTGATCCCTGCAGCACATGAGGAAAGCAGCAGGATCTCACCTGTTGACCTGATGGTTCATTCCTGGTTTTCCTCTTGAGTGCAAGTTGTCTCCTGCATGTGCCACCCTGGTGCTGCAGAGCCTCTGGCATGGTCACCTGTCAGGTGTTGCTTTAACAAACCAAAACAGAAGCAAAAGCTTCCTGGGCTTCCCAGTGTCTGTGGCCAGAGCTGTGCCCAGGTCTCTCCTCAGGAATCCCAGCATGACAGTGTGACAGTCCAATACACACAGAGATACTGCTCTTTACTGTGACTTTTGTTAAAGCACCCATTTTCTAGAGAGCTGAAATAAAAACAGAATCAAGTATTTAAATGGGTCTCTTCAGTAAACTGGAACAAATACAACACAGAAAGGGGCAGTGGGGAGGGGATGGGAGAGTTCCAGCTGCAAGAATCAGCCCAGACTGGCAAAACCCAGCAGTTCCTTCTCCAACAGCTGCTCAGTGCCTTCTGCACCCAAGTCAAGAACAGTTCAGAGTTTCTGCTGGACAAGTGCCCAAGATATGGAGGTCCAGTGCCTGCTGCTGCTCAGGTACCAGGAGAGAATTATTTTCCCTCTACTTTCTCCAGCTCTCATACTTGAGGACACAGACAAAACAATTCCAAACCCAGATACAAGTTAAGAGTACTCCAAAAGTTTATCAATGAATCTTCAAAACCAGGAGCATTTAGAAATACTGAGATAAAAGTTAGGTATTTTTCCTTTTAAACTAAGGCAAAGAGGAACAGAATTGCCCATGTTGCTGGGTAATTCTGAGACAGATATCTTTTAACATTCCATAATCTCCAATATAAACATCTTTAAATGCACATTTTCTATTCCTAAGGTAAAGAGGGATGGCAACAGGAGACAATAATTAAAACATCCTTTCACACTGGTAACCTTTGAAAGGGCACAGTTTTGCTGTCAGCTAACCCAAAGTAAGAGCAAGCAAAAATATCATCAGCTTTCACACATCAAATTGTGCTGAAAAGGCAGAAGAAAGGCAATTCCCCAAATTACATGTTTCAGATGGATATGTCCCCAGGGATATGTCCAAGTACTGTGATGAATCTGGAGCTCAAGTCTCACAGAAGTTATCTGGAGTTGGTTAAAGCAAACTATGTAAAGGAGTTAACACTTGGAGATACCATGTAGGAGAGAAATGCTACCTTAAAAAATCCTTATCCCATGATTCCAGGTTTAAGGCAATACTGAAGCTGCTAAAGCCAGAAAATAATCAAAATGTCATGCATTGATTTACACCAGTTCAGGCCATACATGTACTGTGCAAGTCACAGTCCCAGTGCCCCAGATGGCCACAAGACACACAGGAATGCCAAAATGTTCAAGGTGTCAGTGACCCCAAGCACAGTTGCTGCTGTGCCACATCACTGTCACACTGCAAAAGGATCTGCGTGGGGGTCAGGACTGGGAACACTTACAGAAGTAGCTCTGTTCACACACATGAATTAGGGTGGTTTCTGCAAGTCTTCTGAAAATTCTGAGCTGTTTTTTTGGCAGAATCAGCTTTTCCAGATGTGAGAAATCTTCCATGTTGCAGTAAATATCAGCCCAGAGACATCAATGTGCACTGAAATCAGATGCAGTAAATTCAACTGTACAGCAGCTCCCCTCCCTCTTCCCTGCCAGGAATGGGGTGGAAGGGGAGGCTCACAAAGTGCTCCTGGAGGATGACTGTTCCCAAGCAGGGAAGGTGTCTCAGTGGCACTGACAGTTCCTCCCCTGCGTCTCTGCAGGGAGCTCCATCTCCACCTGCATGTACAACACCAGCCCAGAGCCCCTCTCAGCACAGAGCCCTGTGCTCTGCTCCTACAAACCATGTGCTCCAAGCATCATCCCACCCTTCTGTCCACCACTGTGCTGCACCAGTGTCTGGGGATTTGAAAAGCTGTAACTCACAGCTCATCCCCAAAGTCCCCAGCCAGCCCCTGCTCGTCCCCTTTCCACAGAGAAAATTCACACCAAGCTCAGGAGCCCCATGGACACCATGGGGGTGACAAAGGTCCTCAGCACTGGGGCTCCTGCTCTGCTGAGCCTTCATCATCACCTGATCAGTGGAAGCAGGAGCACTAATTTCTACTTTCAAGGCAAAAAGCTGAACTGACAAAGCAAACCCTTTGTCAAACACAAGGCAAGAAATAACACGTTTTCTTTCAAACAATTTTTTACTGCAAGTTCTTTGCAAATATTTGCATTGTCATTACAAAAAATACCAAAGAAATTTTCAATCTATTCAATTTCAGAGTGTCATAATTTACAAAAAAATAAATAGCTTTACTCTAAGGACAACAATTGTCTAGTATTAAGGTCAGCAATATCAATCACAGAAGTCCACATTCTCAGTGCTGAGTATCTGGATCCATCTGACTTAGTTTGCTTTCTTCCAGCATTTTCCTTTAACATAAGACTAATCAGAACATTAGAAAAGTAACTTTTTTCTTACCACAACAAGCTGAAAATTCAACATAGATCTTGAAAACCAGACTCCCTTGCCATTTTAATTGTTAGACCCTTCCGACACAAAACCTTAAAAACGCCTTTTTTTTTTTCTTTAACAACTGCAACAGAACATTTTCCCACAAAAATTTAAGAGTCAACAGCAGCAGCATGAAGGGCATGTTTCTTTGATATAAGGCTAATGGTCCTTGATGTGGCAGAGCTGCTATGAAAGCACAGAACTACCAAAGCCAAGGGTGTTACAATCAAGGTCACCCTGAGCCTGCAGCCTCTGCTCAGGCACATCCTCCCTGCTCAGCCCTGTCCCCACAGGTGTCACCAGCACTGGGCACCCCAGTGGGAATTCCTGAGTGAGCTGGGGGTGACATCAGCACACAGCAACACACCAGCTGCTGCACAGTTTGGTTCTGGAGATGTGCTGGAACACTGCTCTGAAGTTGACTGTGCTTTTTCACATCAGCACTGCTGACATGACAGTGAACTTGCTGCTCTATGCTGTAAACACATGAAACCTTTAGGACAATGCATAAAGCATTAACCATGTACAGTAAATGCCATAAGGAGAAAGTCTGGCACACCTTTTATTTCACAAGAAGAAAAATCTTTGGACTATAGTACTTTATGCCACAAAATGTTCCAAGTGCATCCCACAATAGATGGCTCATGAAATGAGGAATCCACAAACAAGCAAATAACTAGCATTTGCAAAAATATTTTCAACAAAAAAAAAAAAAGGAGGGAACTTCAGAACATAAAAGAGATGAGAAGAAAAAGCTTTTCTGAATTTCTCTGATGAATCACTCGGCCATACATCTGAGTGTATAATGACAGATTTCAGGCAAAAAATAGGAGTCTCTGAAGTGTCTTCCACAGTGTAGGAGCTTCTCCTGAAGGTGGCTAAAATCAATACTAAGGAGAAGTAAAAAATAAGGAAAAATTGCATCTTTATGTTGCTTCCACTGCCACGCTCTGGCTAACTTCACTGTGCCTGAAACTCAGCTGTGTGGTTCAGTCCAGCTCAGGGGAAGTTACAGCTCTCCAAATGTATCTCCTCCCTCTTCCCCACAGCAAATAGTCAAGTTCAAGTGCTACACCAAGCCCGAATCTTTGGCCATACTATAGAAAATGCCTTTTTCCTGAAGTAGTTGGTCTGGGGTACCACACTCCACCACTTCTCCTCTCTCCAGGACTAAAACTCTGTAAAACAAGGAGAGGGGAAAAAAAACAGGAAAATAGTCACAAGAAGATCCAGAAAGTCAGTGAACATATGTGTACAGACAGAGACTGCAGCATAGCCATTATTTGCAAGTGCTGACAGTGTGATCAGGCTGAGGTGCTCACTGTCCCTCCCAGCTCTCTGCAGATGGTCTGTGTGCTGCATTGTTTATACAGCACATGGCCACCCAGCCATCTGCAGACACAGCACATGGTCACCACCCATCTCCTCCTGCACAGGAGGCTCTGGAGGGCACTCTGAGCCAGCCAGAAGCGAGCTGGCAGCACTTCTTGTCAAGGTGTGAGAGGGCCTGTAAGACCCTGCAAGACCTGGGGTAACCTTCCCTTAACACCCCTGCACACCAACTGCTGCTCCACAGCCTCTGTGACAAACAACAACATCCAGCTGGCACAAGGAAGTGCACCAGGTCAGCCTGAGTGCTCCAGCTCCCCCATGCATGGAAGCACTGCAGAGATGGTCACCAAGCCCTGGCAGGGGCTGCAGCCTGGAGTCACCACTGCCACTGCTGAGCTGGATGTTCCCTGCAGGCAGTGCTCCTCTCATCAGTCACCACTGACAGCACAGAGGGCTACAAAGGCACGCTGAAATCCTAGCAGTGCTCACTTTGCCATTCTGTGATAAAAGGGACAAGAGCCTAAAACTGAAATATGAGACAACAACTTGGCCCTCAAGCCCACCTCAGCAAGGCAGCCAGCACAAGAGAGGCTCTATGAACTATAACCAGAAGTGATGGAAAGTTGAACACCAAATGAACTTCAGAGGGCAGGATCTACCCCTTGGGATTCCTTATGCTGTCTGTGCCTGAATTAGGGCAAGGACCCAGGAACAGACTCCTGTCCTTGCCTCTCTCCCCTTCCCAGTTTGCAGGAACAGCACATTAGCAGAGAGACAGAGGGACCAGAGGAGCTCCCCAGGGCAAGCACAGCCACCACAAGCCACACAAACACCCCAGCCCTCAAAACAGGCATTCCAGCAGCTCTGTAGCTGCAGAGGCAGCTAAAAAGGAACCAGTAAACACCCACCTAACACAAAGATTGCCATTTAAGTGGAGCACAGTGCAGGTGACACAGTCTGCAAGCTAAGAGCAGCACCACCTCACCTGGTGTAGTCCATGATTGTGTTCAGACGATGTGCTATAGTTAACACAGTACATTCTTCAAACTGAGACTTTATAGTGGACTGTATGAGCTTATCTGTTTCAAGATCAACAGCAGCTGTGGCTTCATCCAGAACCAGGATTTTGGACTTCCTGAGCAGAGCTCGTGCCAGGCACACCAGCTGGCGCTGCCCCACGCTGCACAGAGGGGATGGAGCAGGGGAGAAAAGTCAGAACAAGTTTAGAGCACTCATTGGTACTCATTTTGAAACCTGGCAATTCCTTGTTCTAAAGATAACTTGAGTCTTACTATTTTCCTGCAGAATATCTAATAGCATCTGAAACTACACCCCCTCAAAAATGAGGTCCTGGCAATGCAGTAGGAGCATACAAGTGGTTTCAGCATAAGTGCATCAGGCTGGTTCACTGCATCAGTAAAGTGGTGAGGACTGCACTTTAAATGGTTTCTACAAACTCAATGATAAAACCCTGATAAGGTGCAAATAGCAAGTGAACAGCTTCCTTAGAACAATGCTGCTGCTTAAAGCCAAGCTGCCCAAGCTGCCTTGCACTCAAACTATTTCTTAAAATTATTTGAAATGCCCAAAGTGAAGAGCTGAAAACACGTTGAATAAAACCTAGTAGTCTGTTTGCCTGGTCACACGTTAAGAATTCTCCAGCTGCCTCCCCAGATTGTGACACAGGGCTGGGGCATTAGAACTTGCCCAAGCACACCCATGATTCAGTTCAAGCACACACTTTCTTTGACCTACCTGAGGTTCTCACCACCCTCAGCACACTCATGATTCAGTTTATCAGGAAGGGATGATACAAAGTTCTTCAGGTGAGCCAATTCCAAAGACCTCCAAATGTCTTCATCAGAGTATTGGTCAAAAGGATCGAGATTCATACGCAGAGAGCCAGAAAACAATATTGGATCCTGCTCATGGGGAGAGAAAACTGACAATGGACACAGAACATGGCAAGGGCTCCACAAATATTTCTTAGATTACAAAAGGAAACAACATGTGCAGGTGCAGTTGCAAGCAAGCTAATACACTGAATTTAGGAGTGAGAGCTCATTTTTTTCCAATAAAAAGTTATTCTCACTCACTCTTCTTGGGGGCCTGACCTCTTCCCTTTGCAGATTCTTGCAGTCCAGACCTTTCCATTAGTCAGTAACTCATGAATTCAGAAAAAACCCCAACAAAACAAACAAGCCAAAACACCCAAACCCTGGCCAACTTTGTTTTTACTGGACCTCTAGGCTAAAATAGAGGCCCTCCCTGCTTAACCATCTGTCAGCAGGGACTACCAGGTCAACTTCTCACTTCTTGGGGAATTAACCATCTGTAAATATTTCAAAACTCCTCAGCCGCAGTATGAATGAAATTACTCCTTTTTTTTCTCAGACAGGAAAAAATACTACTTTAGAAATATTGATGCAAAACAATCAAAAGGAGAGAGCAAAGTCCACCCCCAGATTTCCAAAAGAGGTGGTACAGAAAACCTTTCACAGTGAGCTCATTTGTTTTTGCCAGTGTGCTGCAATGATAATTGAAAACATCACATTTCATGGTCTTACTCTGAATCAGAACAGGCAATAAAGGCTACACAGTAAGAACAAAAACACTTGAGACTGAATCCAATGCTCATAAAGATGTATTTCCAAATGTTTAGGACTATCAAACCCACAGCTGGCTGGACTAGCCTGGGATGGTTTCTGTGCAAGAACAGCACTGATGGCACACACTCTGCCCAGTTCACAAGGGGATCCCAAGCAGGTGCTCAGCTGGGATCAGCCCTTCCCACTCAGGCTGAGCTGTCTGTAGTCTGTAAGTGATCAACTCCTGAATCCAGAGGCCAAGGTTTTGCTTCCACAACATGGCTCAGCCAAGTTCCTACTTGTTACCTGGCACAGGCAAACTGAAACCAGCCTAGGGAAAAAAGCCTGGTTTCAAGTCCATGAAAGGGCAAGCTGAAGTGACTGAATTTCATAGCACAGATCAGAGGAGGAATAACAATTTTCCCCTCAGTACTTTATGGAAGGAGCACTGCAAAGAGCAAAGAAGTTCAGGTAGTGCCAGGATTTTGCACCTACCTGAGGGATGATGGTGATCTTGAACCTCAAGTCATGGAGTCCTATCTTGGCAATATTAATCCCATCAATGATAATTTCACCTTCAGCTGCTTCATTAATCCGAAACAAACCCAAAGTAAGTGAGGATTTTCCGGCTCCTGTTCTTCCAACTATTCCAATCTGTTGGGAAGAAATACAAGAACAACTTACTCTAGGAAAGAGTTCAAGTATTTCCAAGCATTTCCACCTGAAACCAACACATTGTCATACTTCTGGGGTTATCCACACACCAAAGGCATTCAGATTCACACTGTATGTTTTACTTCCCAGTTAGACTGAAGTCTTGATCAATTCTTTTCAAATATAAAAGATGGCTACTTTGGTTGGCTGATACACCTCTGGCCATCTGTCCATTCTAACCACTTGAGGTAGCATTCTGCCCATATTTGTAGGTACAAAGTGTGCACTCAGGAGAAAACAAATGCCCAGTTGGCTACCACTAATAAGGAAGCTGGATAGTAGATCTCTCATAGCTACCTTTTATGCTGCTGTGCAAGACCACACTATTAATAGACATCAGAGAATCCACACAGGACTGGGCAAGGAAGCAGGAGGAGAAACACACAGATCAGCTTGGCCAGATCCAGAGAATCTGCTCTGAAGTCCCATTTTTTCCTGCAGTCTCACCTTGCAACTTCTGCCTCACTAGATCAGGCTTCCCCCCTTAACTGTGGGCTATTTTCCTGAGATTATAATTAACTTTATCTCTCTGCAACCTACTCCTCTTTGCTTATGGCAAACAAATTAGCAAAATTCCCTGGGAAGGGGAGACAAGACAGGATAAACCTCACCTCCCAATGAAACCAGGCCAAATGATACTTGGCAGCCCCACATAACTGTGTCTCCTTATCCCTGATGCAGAACACACCTTGCAAAGGCTCAGAACGCACAACATCTGCAGGGCTGATTCCACAGAAGCTTTTCTAGTTCTTAAGAGCCCCAGACACAGAACAGCACAGGGTTAAGCCTCTCCCATGCAGACCTGTGAACTCAGCACCCTGCCACGGATTCAGGCATTACCTTTTCCCCCCCATTGATGGTAACATTGATGTTTTTCAGGACCAGGTCCAAGTCCTCGCGGTAGCGCAATCCATAGCCCCGGAACTCCACCTTCCCCTCCTGGGGCCAGCTGCTGCCTGGGGCTGTCTGCTCAATGCTCCACTCAGCCTGCAAGAGCCACACAGACACCTCTGATCAGCTGCTGCAACCAAACACAGCCTCAGAGTACCCAGATTGCAATTAACAAAAATCCTTCTGAGGGGATTTGCAAAAGGAACTGTGATGAGGAGAGGAGTCTCAGGACAGATGAAGGGCTTGGCTGTCTCAAATCCCACTTGCTGGATAAACTTCCCTCTTGCCAATGGCAGAATCATGCGGGCAGCACACATTCAGACAACCTGTCTGTACACCCCACCATGGCAAGGAAACCTCTGGGGCAGCCACAGGTGCAACTAGAAGCAGCTAGGCTAAGCCTGTGCACTAAAATATCCATAAGCTGGCAAAAAGCTGCCGCCTCAGCCTCCCACAGAGGTGAGAAAGCAAAGAATACACTGCATTCACTGCCACTGCCAAATAAAAAGGCTTTTGCGTGTATAAACACTGGTCTGCTACCAGAACTTATAAAAAAAAAATCTAGGAAGGGTCTTCATAATGTTTGGCTGCAAAAATAGTGACCCAGGTCAGGTTCAAGTGCAGGCAAGGCAAAGAGAAGACCCAGGGAACTCCACAATCATAAAGGGAACAATTATACATTAAATGAATGATGTGATTTGAATCAAAACAAAAAAAAAGTAAAACCTTTTTATTCCCCATACTGAGTGCAAAAAGAGAAACACATAAAAACATTATGTTTGAAGTTTTAGGAAACCAAAATATTTGTGCTACCCTACTGCTTAGCCTTGAACATCAGAGCACATTTCCTAAATAGCACTGTGTAAATACCAGTGGGAACACCACAAAAGCACCAACAGGAGCTTCCCAGTGGGACCCAGCCCATCCCTGGCAGGCACCCACAGCCCTGAGCTCTGTCCCACCTCAGCTCAGAGCACAGCCCACCCTCCAACCACTCAGTGGGCAGCTGAGACCTCAGAGCAGGGCACTGGATTCCACAAGGGGAGTGGAGAGCTCACTGTACCTCTTTCTCCATTTCAGAGTACTCTTTGACTCTTTCCACAGCAACAATGTTGGTTTCCAGCTCGGATGACATGCGAACCAGCCAGTTCAGGTAGGCTGTGATCTGCAAGGAGGAAAGCAGTCAGAGAGCAGGGTACACTGAACAAGTTACCTGCAATTAATGGAAAATGTGGAACAACCAAAGCACTGCAATTTCAGGCAAGATCTTGGCTAATCAGTGCTGGACAGGAGGAAAGCCTAAATGCCTTTAAGATGCACAGGATGAGACACCCTGGCCACATCCCCTCACACAGGGAAAGCAAAGAAGAAACTTCCCAGCATCTCCTCAGATACTATTTGTAATTATTATATTCTATGTTCTTTATATTAGTTTTCCATCCAAAGCCCTATCAGGGCTCTGATTTCCCAATGCAGTCTAACAATTCAGAGGTTTTGCTCTTTTTGGAAAAGGCAAAATTACCTGCAGTGAGTAGGACACTGAGAGGCCAACCAGGCCTGCACTGAGTTTGTTGCGTGCAATCACTGCAAACAGTGCTGCAAACAGGACAATGCAGTTCCCCACGTACTCCAGACGGACTGCCAGCCACCTGCAAGGCACAAACACATCCTTCCAGTGCTTCATCACAGAGATCAGAGATATGGACAACAAATCCTCTGTTACACATCTGTTTTTGTAAGATTAGTAATATGGCAAGTGTGTCCGGCTAGTGACACAAGCATTGCGAGATGTCTCAGGTTCTGCTTCAGCAGTGTGTGAATCTAGAGGCATCCAAAATTAACGAGTCTTCCAGGTCATAAATTCCTGTCTTAACTACAACTACTTTCTGAACATAGGGATCAATGAAACAAAACTTTTAAAAGTTTTGTTATAAAACTTATAAAAGTTTTGTTAATAATATACTCCAGAAGCAAGGCGGGAACTGTCAGAAAGGTGAGAGATTCAACAGTAATTCTAATTGTTACACATCTTTATTTTGTAAGATTAATCATAAGGCACGTGTGTCCTGCTAGTGACACTGCAAGATATTTGAGGTTCTGCTTCAGCAGTGTGTGAATCTAGAGGCATCCAAAATTAATGAGTCTTTCGGGTGCAGAAATTCCTCTCTTAACTACAACTACTTTCTGAACATAGGGATCAATAAAACAAAACTTTAAAAATAATACAACCCAGAAGCAAGGCAGGAACACTTGGAAAGGTGAGAGATTCCGAAGTAATTTTAATTTCATCACAGAAGTTTGAACAAAACATCTCTGGAACGGATGAACCCACAGAGCCAAGCATGCCGAGAGCTGTGACAGATAAGGAGCACAGATCCACGTCCTCCCCAGGTAAGCCTGCAGCCCCAGTGGTACCTGTTGGCAACAATGCTGGGGTAATAAGCCTTCTGGTTCTCGTCCACCTTGATGTCGTTCTGGCGGATGAAGCGTTTCTGCTCCTGGAAGGCGCGGATGACGCTCACGCCCAGCAGGGTCTCGTTGAAGTGCGAGTACACGGGCGAGCGGCTCACCGACTCCAGGCGCTTCAGCTGCCGCGACGTGGCCACATAAAACCTCTGCCAGTGAGAGACAGCACCAGAGCCACGGTCACTGCAGGAATGTGCCCCCTCTTGAGGGAGTGACAAAACTATCCTTTGTCCCCTTAGAAAGGAAATAAGGCCAGAAGTTCCTCTCCTGGATTAGGTGAAAAAGGCATCTCATAGGACCCAGGGGACTTCACCTCAAACTTAAGGATAGCTAACTGGACAGGAGCCAAAAAGTCCTGCCTGGGCAATTTACTAGAAAAAGAAGAGAACAAAGAAACTAAAGGCTTTTACCAGGGGCAGGAGGGCCTCTTGCACCTGGATCGGTTTTTCTCTGTAAAGGGTTTTGTTATTTTGCCTTTTATTAAACCTTTTTGTTTCCAACACTGCCACAGAAGCCATCCTGCTGCTTTTATGCCTTCTAAGGTAGCTGAGCTATCTTGGGTGTGAAATACATCCCCAAGAGCTTGAGACCTGCCTCAGGGAAACTATTTCAGGTTACATCCAGATTGTGTCTGGAAAGACAAGGGGAATCATAAACAGTTCCCTGCCATCTGGGCTGTAAGTGACAGAGATTCAACTCACAGGTGGGAATACACACCTTCTCCAGCACTTTCAGGCCTGAAGGACCATGACATACACTCTGCTACCTTTAAACAACTGCCAATCAACCCATCTCATGCCAGAGCCATTTTCTCCTCTTTCTTTTATCAGCAAATTTAATTCAACAGCATAAAACACACATATCACCACTTTAAGGTTTACTAATGGAGCCAGAAGGATTTACAAATTCAAGAGCCAAAGTCATACCCCAGCTGCTTCTCTTTATTCTGTGCTGGCTCTTCCAGTTTTTAGAGTGAAGTCAGAGTGAAGCAAGCACACCCTGCCCACACAGGGTAAGAGTGAATGAAAGCCTGCCACCCACTCTATTGCTCTGTAGACAATATTCTGATGAAACAGGCACATGAGCAATACACACACATACCCCTCTAAAGGCGACTCTCATGTTTGGAAAGCAGTCTTGGAAAAGCCCATGTTTTCCATATTTGGGCCCTGAGCAACAAGCTGTGCAAAATTTTCCACAAAATCTAATGGCATTTTTATCAAGTAGGTATTAAAGGATTACCCTCTGCACAGAAGTCATTTTACACTTGACAAAGGAAGGAAATGCTGTGCTAACATCAGATTATCAGTAAACCATGCAAAGCACAGTCAGTCAAGCATGACTCAAACCCAGCACATTTAAATCCTTCCTCGTGCAGGGTAAGAACAGCCTCAAATAAGAGAGGATGTGCCTGCTGGTCCTGGTCCCCCCAGGTAACCCCCTTTACCTGCACGAACAAGTAGACAAGTCCCAGGGGTGGAATGATGACAGCAGCTATAGGTGTGGCCAGCAGGATGATGATACAAGCCCCAATGACA
Organism: Agelaius tricolor; assembly: GCF_023055355.1. Taxonomy (NCBI): domain Eukaryota; kingdom Metazoa; phylum Chordata; class Aves; order Passeriformes; family Icteridae; genus Agelaius; species Agelaius tricolor. The sequence continues at coordinate 8,795,570 of NW_027269279.1, forward strand.
TTAAAAGTGGAGCCCATGAACATCTTGATGATGGGTGGGATGGTGGAGTCGATGGTGTCGATCTCCTTGGAGAATCGGTTCACCAGGTTCCCGCTGGGCGTGCGCTCAAAGAAGCTCATGGGGGACCTGAGCACGTTGTGCAGCAGGTTGAGGTGCAGGTGCCGTGATGCAAAGATTCCTCCTATTGACACAACCATTGAGTAGCCAAACACAGCAATACCTAGGAGAGGAGACTCATTATTAACTGCTGCCACCTCTCACACAAAGCATCTTCCTCATTTTGTCATCATTTAGCATTAGGATGTTGTCACTATAGGACACAAAACAACACACAGCTGCTCTCAAGGTGAAAAAAGGGAAGTTTGTTTTCTGACTCTAACATTTATAGATTTCTGAAAGTGACACTGGATTGGAGGGTGAAAGTGCCACCTCTCCAATGACACTGGACAAACCAACAGTCCATTAAATTTCTCTTCTTCTCTAAATGAATGCAAGACAGTAAGTTATTTACAGAAAGTGTGTGAGAAAGTTCGTTACAAGAATGTAAACATCAGAAGGCTTAGAAAATCTTAAAAAATCAGGATGACAGTATGTCTCCAGTGCAAAAATCCTGAGAACTTGGGCTCACTTCAGGTAGACTCAGCAAATATGTCAAGTATTTAAAAAAAATAAAACCAGTGAAAACTCCTTTTATTGCTTCTCCATTACAAAAAATTGTTTAATATTTGAACACTTTCCCTGAGCAAAAAATCACTGAATTTGCTCTTGGCATTTGTTTTTTATTGTGGGATTTTCATGGCACTTCTCAAGTGGGGTACTTGGGGTGTTGGGTTTCATGACAAACAAACTCTAAACCACAAAGAGGACACAAAACAAAACATCCCTGAAGCAGCCCCTTAGGGCAGCTGAGCCAGGCTGGGGCTGCAGGGAGGCAGCACAGCCACAGCCTCCTGTGACAAACTGCCCTGCAGCCCAGGCCAGCACAGGCTGCTGACAGGCCAGGGAGACTCTTGTCAGATCAGACATTCTGTCAACAGTTCTGACTCATCAGCCAGCAAAACACTTCTCACTTTGAGATATTTCATTTACAAATGAAAGGAAAAACACATTTTGTAACTGAATAATTGCATAGGTTGGTTTGCTCACTTTTTTTTTAAATTCAAGTTTTTCATTTTTCTATGAAAACACACACTCAAATCCTTAGCAAAATGCTGCTGCAGGCACCAAGAGCATTAGAAACACTGAACCAGCAAATCTTAAAATACAGAAAACCAGGCAAACCTTGAGAAATTCCCAGTGCTCCATATACTCCCAGTCTGAGAGTTGTGTTCTGCTGTGTCCCATTGATAACAGGATCATCTGTCCATAAACTCAGCCAGTAGTTGGAAGACAAGGAGGCTATATGATTACACATAAAGAGGAAAATGGCCAAGAAAGACATACAGAGTCCAATTGCTTTCATGTAGTCCCAGTACACTGATGCCTTTACCTGAAGAAAGAAGACAGAAAGAAATGCTCATTTTGCAGCTAGGTTTCAAAAGCAGCAACTCCCCCTTGTCCAACACCTATTTAAAGTCAGTGTCCCTCCATGAGGCCATGAAAGCACAGCAGCTGCACTGCAGAGAGCCACAGCCTGGGAACACAGGCTGCAAAGCATTCAGTGGAGACATGCCAAACCCAACACTGCCCCAGGGCAGGCACACATCATCCCTGCCCTGTCATCCAAGGGAAGGGAGGAGTAGGGAGGGACCTGCCTGAAGTACCACAGAGCATCAGTAGCAGAGCCAAAAACTTCACTGAGCAGTTCCAGTTTCTGGCTCTTTGTACCACAAGATTATAAAGCCTTTAAACCAACCCTTGCTCCACATGGCTTGTATCCTGTGATCTATCTTTAACCAACAGCAAGCAATCCAAGCTTGGATTCAAGCAACATTGCTAGGAGCTGTAGCTGCCACTTTCCCAGGGACCTCAGTCTCAGGTTTCTCAAAAAGCCCTGGGTATCCTGGGATTAGACACTTATGTCTACAGTGGAAACTTGGCTTAAATTCATCTGAGTCAACTGCAGCTCCTTACTGAAGAGCAGTTTTCATTAGGTCACCTAATTTGTCACAACCTCTCTCCAAGAAATAGCTGCAAGGTTTTCATTCCTCCTCCTACACTTTGATGTGGTCAGGGCCATCATCTCACACAAGTTTTGTGTTGGCACTCTTCCTGCAGCAAACGTGGGGCTCAGGTTTGGGAGCAGAGGGCACAGCAACACTTCCATCAAGTAATAAACAACAAGCAGCAAGCTCAAGAACTCGCTCAGCCCGTTCTCACAACAGTTACATGGTCTTCAGAAGTTATTTTCTTCTGAAATAGATTTTTCCAAAACTGAAGAAGGGCACAGGAAGTGGGAACTGGAGCCTTACCCTGCCAGTCTTTGCAGTGTCAGCCTCTGTCAGTTTCCAGGAATTCTTCTCAGCAAGTGGCTTCTGCAGCTCTGCTGTGCTGCTCTGCTGCTGTGGCTTCCCAGTGTCTCTGCTGTATGTTGAAGAGTTGCTGAGCTGCCTGCTTGAAGACATTTCATTTTTAATCTTAGCTTGGCACAGGACAGGTGCTACCTCACAGCTAGGCTTTGGCAGTTCACAGCTCCAAGCCAGTGGTTTACACTCCTATGGAGATGTCCTAACCCCACCACAGGCCAGAGGTTCCTGGAGCCCCCCTTGTCCCCTCAGGGCACTCTCCCAGCCCTCCCTGCCAGCACTCACTTCCCAAGTACCCATGTCCAGGTGCAAGTAACAGTCACCAGATAAACAAGCCTTGGTTGCACAATCACTCCAGAAAGAAAAATGCTTGTGACCATCAAGATCAGCCTTTCCAAACCCCATCATCAGCTCAACAGCTGCTGGAGTGTGAAAAGGGTACCTGCCCTCCCCTCAAAACAGGCCATTTAACTCCCAGGCACTCATCAGCCTCCAGAAATAGAGTCTCTAGGGCACCATAAGAACAGAGGCACTATTAGAGCACTGTAAGAATGAGGCACAGACCAGGAGATGGTTTTGGAAAGGTGTAATCAGAGGGATTGCAAGCAGAATAGCAGCTGCATTAGGTCAGACTAAAGGTCCCCTTGGCACTTCACCCCATCTGACAGCAGTAAAATGCAGAAGCCTTAGGAACACACACAAAAGCTGCACTAACCAATAAAACACTCCCTTTTATGCAAGCCAAACCCACAATATCTACAACACAAGAGTTTCTTCATGGAAAGAACATCACGAGAGCTGTGTGTGCACATGAGTGTGCATCAGTGTGTGCAGCTGCACTGGGGCTGCAGCCCCAGGGTGTGTGTGTGTGTGTGTGTGTGTGTGTACATGAGTGTGCATCAGTGTGTGCAGCTGCAGGGGGCTGCAGCCCCAGGCTGTGTGTGTGTGTGTGTGTGTGTGTGTGTGTGTGTGTGCACACGAGTGTGCATCAGTGTGTGCAGCTGCAGGGGGCTGCAGGCCCAGGGTGTGTGTGTGTGTGTGTGTGTGTGTGTGTGTGTGTGTGCACACGAGTGTGCATCAGTGTGTGCAGCTGCAGGGGGGCCCAAATGCCAGGGGCTCCAATACCAGGAGCCAGCAGCTGGAGCCAGGGGCAGCTCCCAGGCACAGCAGGGACTGAGCCCAGCCCCTGCAGGGCTGCACCTTGCATGGACACACAGAATGGATCCCAGAGCAGACTGGTCCTGCCCAGGCAGAGAGGGGCTGAGGAGGTGCTGCTGGGTTTGTGGGGTGTCAGGTGCCTGCTGGACCTGGAACCACAGAGCAGCACAGCTTTGCCCTCCTCAGGCTGCTGGATCCAGCAGGATATACCTTCCCTCTAACAAATACCATAACCATCAAATTACTGTTTATCTCCACCTGAGTGACTGGATTGAATGGATGGGGGGCAAGAGGAAAAGAAAAAATAAAACCACACACCTATGCATCAGCTTTCCAGGGGCTTCATTCACAAGGCCTCCATTTTCTATAGGCTTGCCTTCCTTTGCAGATGGACTGTTTGTATCTGAGAGGGTGAAAAAGTAAAGATGAAAATGGTTAGGCAAAGAGACACAAGCATTTCATTTCAATACTAACTGCCTGTGGCAGTCTTTACGTGCAAACAAAGCAGGAAGCACAAGTATTTACAGATAATAACAGAAAATTGACCAGGTGAACAAATCAGTTTAGTTCAACCACCAACAGGGTTAATTGCCAAGACAGGGAACATTTATTTTTCTAGCAAATGTAGGTCAGTAATAATGTAACATAATTATGAGGACATATTTTATGTTCAAACATGCAATACCAAGTCACATGTGACCCACTCCATGGAAACAAACCAACACTCCAGCCACTCCTTTTCAAACCACAGCTTCTGCATAGTTAGTTATAAATTATTTTTTATTTTAAAATGCAATGAGAAGGCATTCTATAAATGATGGAGTGAAGCTGTAAGAACAGCAGACATATGCTGGTAACTTTGAGTCTTCCTGCAAAGTTGAGCAAGAAGAAATGTGCAAAATCCTGGTGTTTTAGGCCACTGCAATAATCAGATGACTTTGAGCAACAGATCTTTCCATGAGTTGTTATCCCACAACATCCTGCTTGTACCAAGATGCAGCACACTCGAGACAAGTGTCTGAAACACTCCAGAAAACCTGTCAGCTTGAAACAGTAACCTTTTCTGAGCAACTTAATTCAGTGTAGTCAAGTGCCAAGAGTAAAACTAGGTTCAGCTGATGTCAATTTTCCTTATAAAAACCAATTGTCAGATTCCTATAAAGTTAGCTGTCAGAAAATGTCACTAAACTCCATTTTCATGTATGGAAATTAATTTGGAATTTGCAACAAAGAGTTCTGTGTTTTTGAAGGATCTGTGCATGGTTTATGCAAAGGTATCAACCTGAATATACTCAAAAGATATTCAGGAAAATTTATGTAAATCTAGAGTCTGACATTTTCATCTTTTTATACAAAAGCAAAATATATGCATAAAACAGATCATCCACACATTAAGTGTGGACTGTTTTCCTTTCTGTGTCTGGAAACTGATTATTGGTTCATTACTCTAAAAGCCCAAAATAAATTGTTCAGCGTGGTCTTAAAAAGACAAAAACCAAAAAACATGAAAAAGTTAAATTATTTAGTCCTTATTTATGTGAGTAAGATCAAACCTAGATGGTACTGCTGGTTATTTTAAGCCCTTGACAGCACTTGTTTTGAAAGGTTCCCATATGAAAACCAGCAAGCATTCCAGCAACATACTGCCTTAGAACATTGCTGAAGAAAACGAAACCACAAATAAACCATCCTCCCCCTAAAAGCTCAAATTTGATTTCATGTTGTAGGCTATGAAGATTTCTTGCTTATTTAGCTGTATTTAGCTCTGAGAACAAAAAAATGCTCAAGACTGCCACAGTAAATCTGACAAATGCACTTGGGGTATAAGCCCAGTAGTGAGGGTCCTGCTGAAAAAAAGTACCCAGAAATTATGAAAGGGAACAGCTGTGAGCAGTGAATACACATTTGAGAACAAAAAGGACCCTCAGGGCTCAGTCCTGACTGATTGGTACACAATCCTTCTCTTGGTACACTCACGACATTTCTAAGTGCAGGGTGTACCTATAAAGTTTATTTAAAGTTTCCTCATGGAAGCCTCAGACACAGGATTGCTGCTGCTGAGTTACCTAAAGCTGCCACACAGCAACTGCTGCAGCTCACACAACCAAGGACAGGCAAACCATGCAGATACCTCCTCTGCACTGATAAAATTCTTCTAATAATGACTCAGTCTCTTGTAAATAAACTGCAGCTACTCATGTTACTCCAAGGCAAGCACTAATAGAAAGCCCACATGGCAAACAGTTACCTGTTTCCAGAGGTTGAATCGTTCCTTCTAACGAATGATCTGACTCTAAAAGCACATAAAATTCACTTTTTTTCCAGAACACGCTCTACCATTTTCAATCTTTACAACCTCACATCCAAGTAGAACAACCTAAACCACAGAACCCAAGGCAGAACCAAATTTGCTGAAATGGACCTACTTTTAATCCCAAGCCACAAGCAGAGTTTTCACACACAGAGGAGAAACCCCATGAAGCTGAGGATGGCCAGGCAGCACAGAGGCAGGGGGAACCCTCAGGAAGCCCAAAGGGAGAGGGAGGCTGGGAGGGACCAGAGCTGCAGCCAAACTCGGGGGCTGGCTGGGAGGAGAGGCTTTCCCAGCCCTGGAGCAGCAGATGTGCTCCAGCCAGAAAGCACCAACCCACTGTGCTCCCAGGCTGCCAGCACAGAGCTGCAGACACCAGGGAGCCTCCCTTGCAGAGTGGGAGAGCAGGTACCCTCCAGGCAGCTCCATCTCACACTGCTGGGCTCCTCCAAGGGCCTGGGACTCCCAACAGCAGTGACCTCTTCCACATCCAGTAAACATGAATGTTATCCCTATGAATCAGACAAACAATGCCTCTACTTTTCACTATTTACCACTGGCAGAAGATCACTTGACTAGAACTGATGAACAAATTCACTGCAAATAGGCCAAGCCTGTGATAATCCCCTCCAGATCACCAGGGTGGCACTGAAGGTAGAAGTGCCTCTTATGAGAAAACTGCGGAGAACCATGGCAAAAGTTAAAGCACTGGCTCACTTTCCAAAAGAAGGTTCAGTAATTAAATGGAAAAATGAAGTAATTTAGTTTAATGAAAAAGATTTCAAAACCTACTTTTCCACATTTGAAAATGGGAGGAGACAAAGACTAAAAGAACAAGGCTATTAAATGAGGCAAATCTTCACATTAAAGTTAACTTGTTAACTGCCTAGGGAAGCACAGAGAAAGTTAATTTGCCTATGAATTTCACATAGGCTGAAGACTGCAACAAGTCTGACTGTGCCCCAGGTAGCTACAGAAGCACCTACAGAAAACACCCAGAAGTTCACCTGCTCCCCAACTCGTGCCACCACTTCACCCCAGCCAGCAGAGTGCAGGCACCCCTGGCACATCTCAGTGTCAGGAAATCAGCACAGGCAAGCCATGAAGAAAACAGGCTGGAGAAAAAGACTAAGCTCCCCTATTAAAATCCAATACTGTAACTGTCTGTAGATAAAAGAAAAATAAATCTGAAGTGTATTCCTGTACCAGGGCAGCTCTACAGCTGTTCTGTAAAGCAGAAGCAGGAGTCAAGGACAGCAGCTAAATCACTGAGCTGCTTCCTCCTCCTCCCCATCCCCAAAGGAATCAGTTGCATACAGAAGACACAAGTTATCAGAGAGGAAGGGTGTATAAACCCCAGCTGGCCTTTATGCAGCCTCACTACCATCTGAATTTTGCACTGAGAGGAAATTTTACTACAGATCTGTTACACATTTTCCTGATTTTAAGAAAGAATGTGTGTTTAACCTCATAACCTTCAACACCCTCAAGAAATAAGCACCTCTACCTACACAGGCAATCACAAGAAACAGTAATTTAACTTTCCTATCAGTACTACTGTTTTTCCTGTAACAGGACTCCCTTATTAACATGACAGACAGCAAGAGAGTTTATTAGTGAGCTTACCACTGTTCTCCATGGTTTGTTCAGCATTAGCATATGTACGAAGAAACTCTGCAAAGGCCCCATCTTGCTCCAGCAGCTCCTGGTAAGAGCCCATCTCAGAGATTTCTCCATCAGTCATTACCAGAATTGTATCCATCTGAGGCAGGTAGTTGATTGCATGCGTTACCAAAACCCGGGTCTAAAGGGCAAAAGAAAAATAAAGGGTTTCTGTAATCTCAAATTAGTGAATGCCATGGTTGGACTCCAGCTCTTTACTGCTTGAATTCTGTGTATAATAGAACAGTAATGAGGCACAGGCATGCAGGATTTTAAGAGAACATTATCTTGATTTTTTCCATCAAATATTTTTGAATTACAGAAACCAAAGTAACTTTCACTACAAAAATGTCAGTGTTTTATAAAAGTCCTCTAAAAATTGCAGAAGGATCCTTTCATTTTTCAGCTGTTAGAAACTGAAATCTAAATATGCAACTTGACAAACTTGGAATCATTTGAACTCAGCCAAGAAAAAGCATTCTCTGGAGACATTATAACATACTTTATTTTTCAGGATTCCTTTTGGTCCAATAACTTTTTCAAAAATATGTTTCCCAACATGAGCATCAACAGCTGATAAAGGATCATCAAGTAAATAGACATCTGCATTGCAGTAAACTGCCCGAGCAAGGCTGACTCGCTGCTTCTGTCCTCCAGACAAATTCACCCCCTGAGGAAACAAGGAAACAGGAGCCTTTATTTACAGATGAAAGAACATGTCTTGCTACAGTTTATGAAAGACACAAGTCACAGGTGGTTTATTTAAATCAGAGGAAATTCAACATTGCATGAAACAGATCTCCACAACTAATTTCACTACCACAATAGCATAGGCAATCAGTCACAATCCTCCTGCAGAGGAGCACATCTCTTCTGTTCTCACTGTCAGGGAAGGGCTAGCCAAACCAAAAAATAATGTTTGCTAGTCCTGAAAAGCAATTAACCCTGACTGGCCTGCCTAGCTCTGTACATTCAGAGGCTGCTTTTCTTCTCAGCTGCATTTCTGCAGTGCTGCCTCTGATGTGAGAACAAACTCTGCTCCCACTGCACACTGAGACTGGCCTGCTGACACCAGGATAAAGCTGCAGCTTTGCTGCACGTGGGGCTGTGAGCTCTGTGCCCAGCTGGGAGCACAGGCAGGAGAGCAGCAGCTCAGGGAGCCCCAGCAGCCACAGCCCCTGGCACAGGACAGCAGCTCCTGCTCCACAGCTCTGCCCCATCCATGGATGCTCCCAAAGCCCACACCAGGCTTGCCTTGGTAACCAAGGGCCAGATTTGGGCTGATGGCTGTTTTTGTACATCGTGATTCGGATTTTTTGGAAGGGCTGGGTTGAAGACCTGTTTGCTTGTTTTGAACAAAACTGAAGTGTTCAGAAGATTTTTCTCTTCCTGTTTCTGTATACTTTTCTGTTCTATATAGAATAGAACGTGGCAACTTAGAAACAATTACAAACTGTCACTACAAGATGGTTTTATATTTGTAACTGAGCACAGGTTTCCTCCCCTTTCAGGCTTAAGGAGAAGGAAAACACACTGTTCAAATCTGCCTCTTATTCTAGAGGATTCCTGCTCTCAAAGTTTTAAAATTCAATACAACTTCGAGATAAAGTAAAATAAGAGTCACACAGCCTTAACTACAAGCAATAGCACTGTTATGGTGGAGTGGGCACTGAAATACCTTTTCTCCAATTTCTGTTTTGTCTCCTGAAGGAAGAATCTCTATATCAGGCAGCAGGGCACAGGCCTCAATCACACGCTTGTACCTGCTCTCACTCAGCTCCCTCCCGAAGATAATGTTATCTTCCAGAGTTGCATTTTGGACCCAGGCTTGCTGAGGAACGTAGGCTACAGAGCCCTGCAAGAAAAATCAAGTTCAGTACTTTAGACTAAGAGTCTGCACAGAGAGTCAAGGCACAGCAGGGCTTTGTGAGGCAGGCAGTGCTAATCGCCTCACAAACTGCCCACGGTCATTTCCAAACAAAGCCTTTCTTGGGCTCCAGCCTCCTCCAAAATGTTATTTTTATAATCCTCTCTACAAGTGAATGTAACAAAGTGCACCGGTGGAAAATAAAGGGCTTCAAACAAAATATGATTAACATAAACCTGGAGGAAACATTTGTTTAGAGGACGTTTGCACAATCACTGCATGTCAAAAGTCATTACTTCTTTCATATAATTATAAATTATGTTCTGCACAAAAGAGTTTAATCTGGAATGCAAGTGTTTAACAAATGCACCCCTGCCAAGAGATTTCTGTAGAAAGCAGAGGAAGTGCTTCTCATATAAAAGTCACTTCAAAGGAGGAGACTGAGATAATGCAGAGTATTTTGCTTTGAGTATCAGCTCTGTCTTCTCTTTCTACACTCATAATTAGTGACTCAGATCTCAATTAGTTTATTTTTCCACAACAATTCTGAAGGTGGCCAAACCTACAGACTTTTAAATACAACAGATTTGTTTTGCTCTTAAAGTAATTTTATTTCCAGGTCATTTTTTCTCTGTTAGCTCTGTGCAGCTCTGATGTCTAAGAAAGAACAAACTGCAACACAGCTTTTCCCACGTTCAGGTGTCTGGGTGCAGCCTCTCCTTGTAATTCTCTGATGTCTGAGAAGGCAGAACCCAACACTGCTCTTCCTCAGAGAATATGTAACAGGGTCTCCCCATTTCATACCCAGCTACTAACAGGACTCCCCAGAACACTCATCTTTGAGTGCTCCACTGTTTTATTTGGCTAAATCTGACACCAAGAGATTTGGATGCTGTTGGGTGAAGGCTTAACAAGCAATGACACAGAGTGCAGGCTAAGGCATATACATGGTACATGTACATGTACATAGCCAGGAAAGCAGGCTAAAAAGTGCATTCATTTGAAAGGCTGTCTCTTCCCTCTTCACACCACTTGGAAATCTAGAATCCCACTGGCAATAGCCACAAACAGCTGAACAACTCTGCAGATGTGTCACACCTTGACAACCACGTAGCCTTCCTTTTTGTCCATCTCCCCCAGCAATGCAGACAGCAGTGAGGACTTTCCACAGCCAACTTGACCAACAACAGCCACCAAGGAGCCTTCAGGAACAGTGAAATTAATGCTGAAATAAAGTGCACACAATTCAGCCGTGCTTGCTGGCACACCCCAGTAGTTAAACAGTCAATTGAACTGCCCATCTAAAGCACAAACCATCAGGTGCCAGGTGCTCTGCAAACACTGACTCAGCACTGAAACTGGAACTGCTTGGAAACCCAAACCTCTCACTCAGAAAGCACCTAGCTCTCCTCAAACTTAGAATACAGAACATAATCTTAATATGTCATTAGTCTAGAGGGGAAGGAAATAGAAAGAAATAAAGCACTGTGACCCAATCTCGCCAGGATTTCTCTCAAGTGTTCTATGAACACAAATGTAAATACAGCAAATTTTTGTCCCAAAGAATTTGCCATTTAAGGCCTAAGTAAAAGCAGCCAAAGTTAAGGAAGGGAGCAGGGCACAGGGCAGACACAGCCTGTGGCTGCATCACTGTTTGCTTTCTGCAGCCTGGGATCAGGGACAGCAGAGTGCAGCGAGAATCAGCAGTGAAATGGAGCCCGAGGACACTCAAACAGGAGGGAGCAGAGCTGGCTGAGAGGGGCTGAGCTGGCTGCACCCTCTAGATGGAGCTCAGCCCATCTGCAGCAATCCCCTGCAGCTCTCTCTTCCCTGATCCCCACCTCTCCTGCTACCTCCCTTTATGCATTCCATAAATGCAATAAACTGAAAATCCCTCCAGTTCATAAAGCTCTAATTTAAATATATATATAGAGAGAGAGAGAACTGTTGTTATTTATTCTCTTTCTTCATGGCAACAAACTCTTCTCCATATGTACTTTATAATTCAAATATAGATCATTTATGGTGCAACAAGATTATGGAATGGAATAAAGAGCACCAATCTTTACCTGTTCAGCAAAGGAGGATCAGTTTTGGCCCAGCTAAACGTTGCATTCTTCACAACAATGCATCCTTCAGCTGCAAAGAGAAAACTCATACTTATAAAAGTACCAATGCAAGCAGCTACACTGTGTGCTCACAATCCAAAGTCAATCACACACACATGGGCAGAGGTATAAAGTTCCTTTTTCAGAAGAACAACAACTCACTGCTTGCCAAAAACTTGTGTTCTGCTTTTACTGAATTTGGCAAGACAGCAGAGAATCCAAGGTTACCCTTACAGGAATCAGGAGGTACATGAACATCAGCTACCCAGAGATACCAACTAATTCAGCTGCATCTCCAGCACTGCCAGACCAGTTGTGGAGAGGAAAGAAACTATCTGAGAAGGAAGAAGAACCTGTACATAATTTCCATTTTACAAATTCTCTTCTCTGTTTTCTGTCTCAAATTTATCAGCAAAACCCACCAAAAATGCAGTAAATTTGTTTTAGCAAGCAAAAGAAACCACCCAAAAGCTGCACCCACTGATTTACAACAGGCAAAGAAACTCACCCTCTTTGATGGGACCCCTGACTATGCTGTCTGGATCCAACTCCTCATGGGACAGGAACACCCTGAGGCGCTTCAGGGAGACACTGGCCTGCATGGAAAAGGATGCAAAACTCTTCATACTCTGCTCATTACCTTTATGTGCTCACTGTCTTGTGCCACATACACATTATATCATTATTATGCACTCCCAATCCCTCCTTAAATCCACTGCACAGCTGCTTGGATAGCCAAACTTTCACTTCCCACCCCACAAGAAATGGGGGTGATGGAAGAAACACCTTTCCACCACAACTGGGATTATTTCACCAGCACAGCACTTAACACACAGGAACTGCAAGGTCCCTTCCAGAGGTGGCCATATTTCCCCTCTGGTCATTCTCCAAGCAGGGGGATGCAATCTTTCCACCCAGGGCCTCCTCCTGCACACAAAGCACCTGTTAATGACTGAAATCTTACTTCTACTATGTTGCTGATGACCATAGGGAGCATGTTCAGTGGGAACCTGAGGATGTTGAATAATGCCAGAGAAACAAAGGCCTTCTGAGCATCCAAGATGTTGTTCTTGTCTATGGTGACATACACAGCAAACGTGGACAGGGCCACCTGAAACCAAGGGCAAAGGCTACAGTGAGGGTCGTTCTTAAAGCCACCAGGTCAGGAGCACAGTGTGACAACTGCAATCAGACTATAAATCAAAGGAAGAGCAATGTTCTGATAACTTTTTGTTCCTGACAACACTTTTTGCAAAACAAACACATGATTAAAATCTGCTGTTGTAAAAAGAAGTTGATGGCTCCTCTTTAAAAAGAGCCAAGTGTTCACTTTCCTCACATAGCAGAAGTGAAACCACAAAGATCCCAGGCTATTTGAGGTCACACAGCAGGAGAAGGGAAGTAGAGAAATTATCATTTTTCCTGATCTCTTTCAGTTTTAAGACACTCCTCAAAGTATCAGATATTGGATCAGTAACATATATTGACAGGAAAGTTAGAAGCACCCTAATACTAAACCTGGTTTATAGTTTGGAGAGACTACCACAACCCTAGATTTCCAAATACAGCCCACTTTATCATGGACAAGAAACTTGAAATGTTATTGCATTACAAAGATGAAGCCTTTTCTGTTGTGAACTGTTTGAGTTTCTTACTGAACAAGGAAATTACACTGAACCACTGTTATCATGAATCATAAGCTATAAAAATAACTCAAAAAATCCATACACTCATTTTTTAAATGTATTGAATATATTACAGTAAAATAAAGCAAACTAAGTAAAACCTCATGTTTGCTTTCACAACTATTCCCTTCATGGTGTTATCTTCCATGATAATACCCTCACACCTCAGTATATCACAAGATCCAGCTGCTTTTTTCCCACAGACTGCCAATTAAAACAAGAAATCAAAGTAGATAAACTTCTGGCACCCTCCCTCCTGAAAGACTTGAAATAATGAGCTCCCCATCTAAGTCTCATCTAAGCACAGCATCCACTGAAGACATCAGTGTTTCTGTTAACAAATCTGACTGCTGTGAAGACATGTATTGTTCTGGGTGCAGCAGCTGACTCAGCTGTGCCTTGTACAGTAGCTTGTTTGTACAGCCCTTAGTTTGGACAACCCTGTCCCAGGGAGAAAGCCCTCCCATGGAGATCAAAAACAAGACAGGGTCCAAAGAATAACCTCCCAAGCAGCATGTCTGCACTCTTGTGTTAGCAGCAATCAGTCTGAAATTCACCCTCAGCAGCACACAGGGCAGCGCTGCAAAGCCAGCAGGTCCTGGCTGTTACTAAACAATGCCTCTAAAAACCCTGGCCTTGGAAATGGGAGGGAGTAGAGGAAATAAAAGTTTTCAAGGTCAAAAGTGCTTCCAAACAGGCAATAATTTTTTTATCACAACATACACAAAAAAAACCCCAGAAATCCAAGCAACAAGATGCTGAAGAGCAGCCTTGCCCTCCGGGTTGTGCCCCCGCAGAGCCAGTGCCACACACGCCCGTGTGTGCTGGGACATCACACCAGTCTGCCCTCCCAGGCTCCACACAACAGCACTGGGGAGCCCACCTGCAGGGTTTTATTTAGAAATTTCATTTAATAATGTATTTATATTCAGATAATCCCAGACTTCTTTTAGAAAAGCATTCACTTAAGAATGCGGCTGATGCTTCTCTGCCTTTCATCATGCCCCGAGCATAATGTAAACACTAAAAATGTTTGCAGGGAAGGAATCTGAGACTGGACAGTACACTTAAACACCTTCAACTGGAACAGCACATATTTTATCCTAATGTAGTCATGGCTTTTAATTGTTTCTGCAGACAAGAGCAATGGCCCCTCATTCTAATAGGGCCTGAAGCAATTTTGATGTGATCTCACTCTTCTCTCCCTTGTATTAGTTGAAATGTAAGCTAACCACAAACACAGGAGGGATGTTTGGCATATCATGGATTTTTATTTTTTTTTAAGTAAGAATCTGAAGCCATCTCAGGCCACACAATGGTTTTGCCTTTTGCACGTGGTTCTTACACAGATGCTGGGAGAATCCCAGCCAGAGGCACTCCTGGAGCCCAACACCCCATTCAGTCAGGAGCTCTTATGGAAGGTCCTGCTGCTGCTCAGAAACACACTGAAATAAGGGATTTTTTTATTCTCCTAAATCTGACCATGCATTTCATCCGAGATTCCTCAAGTACTCTACTTCTAAAAATAGGAGGGGATGCAGAGGGGGTTTTTATTTTTCAATACTTGGACATTAACTTCTAGAATACATCCAAGCTGGCTGTTACTGAGTTTGAAAGAAAACAGCAGTGCCTTTCCACAGAGAAGTGGACCCCTAAGTGTTCAAGGACCCACCATTCTGCAGGGCATTTTGGCTCAACTCATTAAAACACAAAACCAAAAGTAGCCCTCAAGTGCTGCCTTGGAAAGCACAATCCCAAAAAGGAGAGAAGACTTCCAGATTTGTTTCACTTACCAAAAACGGAGCACAAACCCAAGTGAAGGTTGCCATTGCAGCAAGGTAAGCAGATTTTTTTAGGACTTTGAGTTCTTTCTGTCTGATCTCTAATACCTTCTCTCTAAAGGCTAATTCCCAAGCATAAAGTTTCAGAACTTTAATCCCATTGAGAATTTCATTCATCAGCTTAATTCTGTTGTCTTTGCTCTTCATTTGAGCCACCTAAAAACAACATTGCAAAAAATAATTAACAGAGCACAATACTTGGCAGAACCTCAAAGTTCTGAGCTTTCTATTTTGCAATGGCAAATTTACCTCATTATCATCAAAAGCTTACTTGCTTCCCAAGCAGGAAGTCTGAGATACTATCTGAACAAACAAATATGCAGAATTAACAAGATGTTTTAAACCAATTAAAAGAATGCTTCATGTAACTACAAATCCAAAGCAAGATCAAAACAAGTGTGGCACTGGTTTAAATGTGATTAACCCTGCAACAGGGAGCCCTGGGACTCAGGTACAATATGCAGTTAAAAACTAAACTAGTGCAAGATGTGCAGCTTGCTTCTAACCTTAGACCAAACTTAATTTTGCTTTATTTTCAGCACTATCAATGGCTTTTTTCTCTTCATCTCTCCAGGAAACAAACAAAAAATGGAACAAGCCACACATCCTGGAAACATGAATATTTCATCCATGGACATTAGTTTCATTAGGCAGACAGTAGTTTACTTTTGCACTTTAGTTTTTAGGCAAGTTAAAAACTGAACTAATTCCTAATAATTCAATCACTGCACATCTCATGAAGCTGTCTGAAGTGCTACCTTGGTCTTCACTACTGCAGGTTTTTAGACCATTACATACAGATAAGCTGTAAGGCTGAAAAATACATAAGTTTGTTTATTCTGAATACACAACACCTCTGACCTTTCTTTCCCTTCCCTTTTTTTAAAGGGATAGTTAGAAGAATGGGAAAAAAATAAGGAAAGCCCTCCAGGAATAAGTCAAAGAATAGATGTTTCTTAAAAGTACTATATAGAGATGCTAACCTGATATGTTTTTGTCTTCATTGCCATCACAGCATTTATTGGAACCAGAAGGATCATGACAGCCACACCTGCCAGCACTGAAGGACCTAAATTCTGCAAAGTACATCATTGTAAGCATTTATTCAAACTAATTTTTTTTAATTCACACAGATATGTTTTAACACTTTGCAAGAGTCAGCCCAGGGCTGTGTGAACCAGAAACAGCAACATCTCATATGTTACTCTGAGCACCCAGAGCACCAAGAGCACTTTTGTTTAAATCAAGGGACACATGAGATCCTCTAGGTGCTGCAGTCCCTCAAAAGGTAACAGTTCCCCACTGCATCCTCCCCATATGAGCTCAGATGTGCAAATTCAGAACCTCCTGCCAGCAGCGACAAAAGCAGCTCTGAATGGTTTTTAATAAACAGCACTTTCTCCTCACTGCTGAACAACAGGTGTGTGTAGGCACAGAATCAGGGAAGCAGCACACTGCCAAAGCCAAAACAAGAAACAACACACAGTGCTCACCCTCCACAGCAGGTACAGGGCCAGTATCACCTGCAGAGGGGCAGACCAAATCATGTTTATGTAGGTAGCCAAGTCCATGAACCTCTGAGCATCCACAGACATCAGATTCACAATCTCACCCACAGTAGAAGTCTTCCTAGCAGAATTTGTGATAACAAGTGCCTACATGCAGGTAAAAAACCAAAAAGCAATTAGAACAACATGAGGACACACTTAGTCATTTGTATTTTCTCCACAGAAGTCAAGTGCTTTACACAACTGCATCTTTTAAATCACAGGTAATCACTGTCCTTCATATTCTGTTTACCCTGTACATCCTGCAAAGTGCAAGTTGTACAGTTTGAATCAATCAGCTGGGTTTAAGCTAATCTAGAATTAAAGTTAATAAGCAAACTTTGGGGTATGGGATGGTGGTTTTATTGCTTGGAGGTATTGTTAACTTGGTTTGTTACTTGTTTTTGTTTTAGTCTAAGTGGAACCTTCACTTCTTGTGACACATTTTCCTCACACAGAGCTATCAGTTCACAGCTTTCTAAAATGTTCCAGCTTATTCTAAGATAGCACTGCTGGGAAATCCCAAAGGAAGCTGTAAATGTAGATGCATCTTTAATTTCTGCACCAACTGAAGCACTGCACACCCCAAGTCTAAATGAGGAAAGTTTTCTTACTTGGCAGTGAGAAGAAGCATGTTAAGTAGCAAATTAGAAAACTGCCCTGGCTTAAAGGCTGTTATTTATAAATTAGACATGCTCTTATTTCTCTTAAGAGTTAGGAATCAGCATACCAGAGTCTCCTACCTTATTACTCAGACTTGAATGATGCATTCTCACAGTCACAGATACTGCATATTTGTAGTCACAGTACAGTTACATATTTAAAGAAACACCTACCTTTCTATAAATTACACCAACAATGGCTGTTTTGAGCCTCATTCCAGTTACAAAGCAAATATGAAAATACTGGTGAAGGATCAGTGTCTGAAGACAGGCACAGACAAACAGCAGTACTGTATAAAAGTAGCCCTGCCAGTTTGGGGCAGCTTTGTTATTCACAAAGTTGAGCAGCAATCTGTGGAGAGAGAAATGAGTTCTCTTGATAGATAGAAAACAAAACCAAATGTCATGGTTGCAGCCTTGGGTTATCCCAAACATTGCACAGGTCATGCAAGCACCTGAAGTACCAAACTTAGATAAAACACTTCAGCAAACTTTTTAGAAACTGGAGATCACTTGGTATGAGCATACATCACTCCCTCCTCAAGGTACCAGTCTGAAACATGAAGTATCACATAGCCCACATGTACAGCATTCTCTTGGGGCTACAGAGAAGCCTCACAGCCCCTGCAGCTGAAATGCAACCACCTGCAGCTCCTTCACTTCTCAGCTCAAAGCAATACAACCCTCCCAGCTCCTCAGCTCTCTGTGGCATCACATACTCTGATGTGTAGGCACAGAATAATTACAGGTTAGCACTGAGCAAACTCTCATGGTTATGTTCCTGCCCTGCCTTCCTGGTGCTGAAAAGGAAAAGAAGTTAAACATTTATTGCATGATGTTGTAATCTGAAAACCAATGGACTGAAATCATGTTTGCTCCCTTTTATGACATCTCTTCCTCACTGTATCAGCTGAAGGCAAAGCAGCTTGGGGAGTGAAATACCAGCATGTTTTAAATACTGTTCACATACTTTTAATATAATAATAAAGTATATAGATCTTACTTCAGAATTTCCGGGCCTGCAAACATCAAGAGATCATGTGCAGCTTTAAAAAGGAAGCTCATGAGAAAATATGGTCCAAAGGTTTTATATAACACCTTGAATAAAGATGCTTCAGGGCTCTTCTGAGATGGTTTTATAATCAAAGCTTCAACCTCTTCTGTCACATCACCATTTGAGTCCCCTGATTTTTGCTGCTTTTTGGGCACATATAACATGTTTGGTGGTTGCCTGAAAAAAGATCAGGTAGAGAATGTAGCCTTTATTCAAGCATAAAGCCAACTGGAAAAATGTTCCCTGTACAAATGAGATGTAAATGAGCTGCTCATTGTGATTCTTAACAGTTTAACTGAGTTTTACTGTCAAATGTATTTAATCTTACAACAACTAAATGAACTGGCTGCTCAGAAATGGCTTTCTTTGCTTGGAAAGGTAACATTCCTGGAAATCTCTCCCTTAAGTCTGCCCTGGGGAATGAGGAATAGAGCTGTAACTCATAAGCTTAAAGAGCAGAGGACATTATTATCCTAGGACCCAGTATGCTGAACTTTCATCAAAACCAATGCCCCACTGTACCACCAGAGTTAACAGACTGAAGCCAGGTTAATGCCAAGACATCCCCAATGGACTGAACACATTCTTTTCTTACATCTGGCTTATGCTGAACTGCATGCTCTGAACTTCTGAGGACAAGCTGGATGTAAAACACACTGTGTGAGCAAGCACACCAATTCCCTTCAATGAAAAGGTGCTCCTATTTGCTGCAGCCAAGGATGATGAAAGTAGGATGGGGACCAGAGGCATGCAGGCTTTCTAATTTTAGTCATCTGGCTTAGATGCTCAGACTCCCTATATAGTCAAAAGAAGGGAATAAGCTGCTCACTTTGACACCCTGAACTACCCTCCTGAGACTTTGCCAACTACAGAGGGAGCCCAAGCTCCTAAATTACACAGCACAAGTTTGTGTGCAAACACTCCCTGCCCAGGGGAAAACCACACTTCAAAAGTCACAGTAATAAGTTTTGGATCATGAAAGATGAAGCGAAAGTCGATGCAGCTCTTCATAAAGAAGAAATAAATGCCCCACTTGGTTCCAGCTCTCTGAGCACCCAAGGACAAACAGGGGCAGCCTTACAAAAGCAGGTTTGGTAACAAACAACAAACACCTCTAAGCAGAGGCTGAGTCACTTGAGCTCTTAAACCTCTGTGTGTTGGCAGAACTGAAAGCCAGGATAACTGAACTTACCTCTTGGTCTTTGACCACTCTTTTGCCCAATTTCTAGCCAAACCTGGCACTATTTCCTCTGATTTGTCCTCTTTATTTAATGACCACAAATCCTTGGCTTCCAAAGGGTTCCGATAACCCTGAATCATCAACCTGCATTAGAAGGAATCAGCAATATAAATTAAAGAGCACCAGAAGTATTTGTGGATATATAGAGACAGATATATAGATAGCCCTAGAACAGAGCCAGCTCTCCACAAAGATGCAAGCAAGCATTAGTGCCTGCAGGTCCAGATGCTAAAACATACATCCTCCTGTCTTTACTGGGAGAACAGACACCAAAACAGCTAAGGAGCCAGGATATGCCACTGAATTCAAATTCCAGGGAAAATAAAAGAAAGTATGAAGTGATCTCATCTGAAAATCAGCCAGGCAATTAATATTCCCATGCCTAGCAAGTTTCAAAATCTGTATTAGCCTTTAATTTCACAAAGCAACTCCTTTCATCTAGTTCTCTGTTGGAACTCTGGCCAAGTACCAGCCACAACTATACACCAATATTATTTTACATGCTTCTGTGATTTAACTCACAAATCATACAGCATAAGTAAAATTAAGTTAATGGGGAAAAAAAGAGCCTACTGGACCAAAAGATGTAATATTTTCCAATGTCTTAGTTTCTAAATACAGCTGACAATTTCTCCTTTCTTATATTTCCCAAAGAAGTTTTTTTTATGATATTCCTTCAAACATATTAAATACAGACTGGCAAGATTTAAAATCACAAAGACCCTACAAAGGAAGTTAAAAAAATATTAATCAAACTTTTTAAAAAATTAAGCTATCTACAAAACAACCAACCACAATTATTGTTGCATGATTATTGCTAATTTATCTCTGAAAGCAGGATCCCAAAGTGCCATCTGTCTTGTACTGATGATTTATGCAACAGCTTGATCTTACCCAGTGATCCACCAGAATGTGATTCTGGAGAGGAAAGAAGCACTGAACTCTGGACATGGATTCTAAAGGAGAGAAAAAGAAATCAATCCACATTCAAAATGACTGTAGGGCCAAAAGAAATAAGCAAAGCAGAAAAGATGTTTTTGAAATTCCTGTTGTTTACAGTATTTTTTTCACATTACTAAAACTTGCCATTCCTGCTGCTGAGAGCAAACACAAGCCCAACCTCAGGGCTGTCAGCAGGCTCCACATCAACAACACAACAAACAGCTGGAGGAATTTCTGGTTTGGAAATATTTGGTAAAAGGGCATAAAGCAGAATTTAAGGCTGACTAACATGACTTCTTTGCTTTTTTTCCCAACAAAATGAAAGGTTAAAATTTGAAGTCTGCCCTGTTTCCTGAAGACATTCTAAATTCCTAGAAATACTCAGGACAGAAAAACAAATCACTGTGGTCTCAAAGCACCTTGTAATTATTCCAACCATGATCAAAGAAAAGGTTTCCTTACACCCACAGTATCCTGTCACGCATATTTAACCCCTGAATGAGATGAAAAGAACCAAAAGATGAAGAGGATCCAAAGACTCAGCAATCTGTTCCCCCTCCCAGGCACACACACACACAGCCTGCCATGGCCAGGCAGAGCACCCAGGACACCTGGGGAAGGAAACTGTGGCACCCAGGAAGTGCCCATGGACCCTTTCCAAAGTTACAAAGGCAGTATTTATTTGCCCCTCAGACATTTCACACCTTCCTTCATCAGTCAGTGTCACTGAACTGTCATCATACCAGAATCAGACCTTGTATAAAACTGAAATTCCATGCCATTAAGCTGGTACATATCATTAGGAACACAAGCCAAACAGATCATGTCTAGGTAAAATTAAATATCTACATCCAAACCACCCTCTAGCATTAGCTGCTCTTGTGTCTGAGCTGGTTAAATCTTCACTTGACACAAGAGTGATAAAAACAGAAATCAAACACATCTGCCCAAGCTGAAAATCTTTCCAGGTCTAAATTCTTCCCTGTGTTCAAATGAAAGTGAATCCACATGCTCCTGCCTGCTGAGCATATCAGATAACCAGGAGCACAACATTTCAAATCACTATTTTCCACTGACTGCCAGTAGCACCACTGAATATAAATACATAGAACTTACCCTTCAGGAATGCTATTCAGCAACGAGGGCAACTGTATTTTTGTGCTTTTTCTTACACACAGCCCCTCCCTTACCCCAGTTTTGCATGTTATGGGCTTCTTTTGCATCACCAAATAAAAACCAGAATTTTAATTATTTATCATCTTGGAGACTATGGCCCTGTAGCTCATTACACAGAATATTGCACATATGATACTTGGCACTCTGTACAGACTCACTCACAGGATCATTTACTGTTTCAGAAAACAAAGGTGGTTGCTCTGGAAAACAACACAGGATGAGCTCTACTAATACCAGGACAAAGTAGATACAGAAGGTGGCATAACGAAATGCATACTCATCAGCACCCTGCAAAGGAAGGACATATTCCAGTTAGAAGGCTTGAGGAATTGATTTTAAATAACATGTTATGATTAAACAGAAAACAGCTCCTTACTGTAAGTTCTGCAAACTAAGTGCTACACTACTCACCCCCATGCAAATGAAAGTCAGTGTCTATTTTGGTAAAGGGAAGGTAATGAGAGGGGAGAGGATGTGAAAGACACATTTATTTTTATTCAGTCATTACCATTAAAATACAAGCATGAATTTCTTACATAAAAAGTTCTCTTTAACACACGGTTTGTGCCAACACAGCCCCAGTTTGAAGTCAGTGTATTCCTTACAGGGGCAACTCATTTATGCACTGGGTAGCAAGAAGTATTAAATGCAAAATTTTTAATTCGCAGAATTAAAAAATTATAGAGAGCAGAATTTGCATTACACTTTGTTCCACTGAGTGCAAAATTCAGAGGTTCTTTCAGTTTTTAAGACTGGGACTGATGCATAACACAAGCCACAGAAATCAAAGCACAGATATAGATGGGGACACACCCCCAGTAAAATCCCATTCCCAACAGCTGAAGACAAGCTGGGTGAAAGTTCTCAAAATTGCCAATGCAGCTTAAAGGTTTCAAGAAATAAAAATGCCATTTTCAGGCAGCTCCACGATTAGTCTGATACTTGAGGTGGTCTTACTACAGGGGCAAACTGTCATAAAAATATTTCACTTTGATTTAGTCCAAGCAGGTGAGACCACAGCAGCACTGAACAGTGTTTCAGGAAATCCACTGCACAGTCAACAGGAAGGTGACAAACACCCAGCCAGAGCAGCTTGATAGCAAAGATTACAGAGAATTTGAGAGCACTTGAGCAGACACATCCGCTTTCCCCAACAGCCAGCCCAATTCTCTTGGCAACTGCTGCTGCAGTTAAAATCACTCTGAATTTCACCATCATTTCAAAACAGAAGACATTGATTCCTGCTTCCCTTGCTGTTACAACCCAAGGAAGGCAGGTACACCACATGAATCATTAACTGATTTGACTGGTGTAATTGCCAAGCAACTATTCTATCACTGCAGCATTGGGGATCATTTTCAACTGAATGAGGCTAAAAGTCACTTACCAAATTTAAGGCATGTTTTATTTTGGATATAAAAATCATTGTGGCACATAACAATGAGATGAACCAGAAAATTGTCATTACACCAGAAGACTGGACTCCTTTTATTCTTTCATATTGTATTAAAAATGTGGCCAGCAACTGTAGATAAATAAAATGAAAATATATTAACAAATTAAGTTTTACAATATGTTATGCACATGTAAAAGGTACTGTGCTAAAGTCTGCTGATTTAACATTTCTAACCCAGTATCTCCCAGACCTTCTAAACCCCTGAAATTTTAAGTGTAATTCAAAAATACATTTAAATAGGAAATTCTCTGTATCAGTAAAGATAAGGAGTAGACAAAAAAAGAAAAAGGAATATGCATTAAATAGAAATAGACAATCCCATACACGAAAGTTCTGTCAAAAGCTGCCAACCTTAACTACTTTACTTTTCGTAGTGGTTCTGTATCACAAATCAAGATGAAATTATGGCATTTCCTGACTAGCTCTTTTAAAATAAACAGATTTCTTTCCATGCAAGCCATAACACCACACAACACCAACCAAGTATTAGTCTATTTCTGTATTTTGTGTGTTTTCAGAGTCCTTTAGGAAGCTCTACATCTCACTTATCTACTGCAACAAGCATTTTCAGTCAGCCTGACAAAAGCTTGACAGTTGTATTATTAAATGACCACAAACTACTTAACAGCTCTTGCATTTGTCAGTATGTTTGAGAGCTGTTTGGGGTTTTTATTTGTTGTTGTTCTTGGGGTTGTGGTGTCCCCTTGAGCATCATGTTTAATCATTCCAACTCTGTAATAAACCTAAGGCAACAGACAGCAAATGAAGAGCAAGGCACCTGCCTTGAAAGGCAGAGATATTGGTGTGAAAGCAGAAAACCCCAGCACACCCAGGTCAAAGGAGGCAGCTGGGGACACCTGTGTGACTTGTGGCTTTCAAGGCTTTCCACTGTGCCCTCAAGAGTAACAAAGACAACACACACTCAAGAATGTTATATGGCAGTTTGTAATGAGATACTTCCACAATCTCCCCCAGGCTCAGGGGTTTGTATTATCTAGGTTGAATCGGCTCTCTTGAGCTGATTCCTCTACCCAATGCCTGAGCCAAACTATCAAATGGATGCTAGCTCAGGCCTACCAAAACAAGACAACTGAAACTGCCTTGTGTGCTGCTGTGCAACACACTAAGCACAGGTAGGTGAGAGTCTGATTTTTCTCTTTTTTTATTAAAAGAAAGCAGGTATTTCAGAGTCAATATTTCACAGCTCAGCTACAGAGTAAGTCTGTATGTAAAGGCTGCAGCTCAAAGAGTTCCAGCACTGTGAATAACACAGAGATGGTGCTATTGCTTACAGCTTTGCAGGGACAGTGGCTGTGCAGGAGAACTTACCATTGTTATACCCAATACTGTAGGGCTAACGAGAAAAAATGGAGCTCGAAAAATATTTTGACTTCTTTCCCAGAAAGAGTAGAAAAGGTCTGCCCAGCAGACTATCCACAGTATTAAGCCCAAAGCCTGCAATAAAAAAATGTCTTTAATACATCAATTCACAAAGATAATGCAGCACAATATATAGATAAACACTAGATGTTATGTGTTAGTAGGAGTCATAATCAGATCATATCAATTGGGCAATTCTACCACATGCACAAAAGAAAAGCAATTTGGCTTTAATTATTGAATTTCTACTAGAAGAAAAAAGTTTACTGGTTTTTAATTCCATGTAATTCAGTCATTATGAAGCAGAAAGCTGGTCTCCTGAGTAACAGATTGCAGAGAAAAAAACCTCTCCAATATACCATGTTATTACAGCCCTTCTTAAAACTTTGCACTTATTCTACAGGGAAGAAAAAACCAAAAACATTAAGTACCTATTTCACAATAGAAGTGGAATGGAACACCTGCAGCAGCTCTAGAAATGTATGGTGTTTAACTTAAGAAGCTGACAGGATAATAAATTCTTTCTATGATAGAAATAGGGGCCTTGAGATTGAGTTGCCTTAAAACAGTCTTCTCCAACCGCTCTTTAAAAGGATTGCATGTTTGTTGCTATGCCAGGGTAAATTTCAGAAAGTCTGATAAAAGGGCAAAGGAAACAGGAAAGGCTGGGAAATCAAACACAAGCAGAACAAATGAGTTACCCCTGAAGTATGCACCCAGGTCAAGACTGATGCTAGACCAGAGCTGAAGAGAGACTGCCCTTTGCAGAGCAGGCTGCTGGGCTGTGCTCTCAGAGGCACTCACCGTTTTGGCTTTGTTCAGGTTGGACACCTGGATGTAGCCCCTGTCATGCCAGCGAAGGTACAGGGAGTACACTGGGAAGCAGAGCCACAGGTAAATGCAAGGGATCCACACCAGGACTGTGTTCTGAAAGCACAGGGTGAAGTCTGGATCTTCTGTGTGCCATGTCAGATTCCAATCCTGGGGCAAGAAAACGGGCTAAGTTACAGAAAAAGCCAACACTGAACTTCAGTATCTGACAATCAGAAACAGGGACTCAGAATAAAAAATCCACAACAACAAGGCATAGACTCAAGTAAAAGGCTCAGCCTTGCAATTCGTTTCCTACTCAACAAGAAGAGGATGGAAATTGACATAATTCAATGTTTTCTTACTTCTCTCAACATCATTTTCAAGCCCAAGGTAAATCACCATACAATCAAACCAAAACTGATGCTAGCAATAATAAAACCATGACCATTTTAATTACTGGCACAAGTAACAGATTATTTAGTAGTAACATGAGCTTTCATGATTGTTCTGAGTTAGGAAAATCTCTTGCAGCAAGTTTTACCTAAAAGTCATTGACCTTGCTGAAAACTTACCACATGCAACACTTTCTCTCAAGTGCTGTAGATTTTTGACTCTCCGACAGAATAATGCAATACACAACATTGCAGCTGTGGATGGACTGCAGTATTCAACAGCCAAAGCATTGCTCCCAGGCTTCTGTTTAAAAGTCACTGAGCCAGGAGCAGCAGTCCCATGCCCAAAGGCTTGTTGACTATGGTGTTAACTTTCCAGTGGCAAAGCATTTTTTCAGGCAGTCGCACAGCTTACACTACACGCAAAACACCAGTACCACTACTGGGACATAATGTCATCAATCCTATTCCATTATAAAAGCCTGAGCTGGTACTGAAACAGGTGCCATTATCCACATTTTATAGATGAGGAAACAGACCCAAAAGGAGCTGTAGTGCCTGTCCCCTCTATTCCAACATCAAAGCTGAAAGCAGATCCCACTGCCCAGAATCACCACACTTTGATCCTTGTTTGTCCCTGCATTCCACTGAATAAACAGCTTCAAACACAATTACAAAGAGAACATTGATCTAAAGAGGGATGGAAGATACATTTTTCCTCCCCATTTCCCTCAATTTCTATCAGAATGTAGGACCTGATACAACAGACAGCATACACAGAACATTCTGTGTTATTTTTCTCCTCTAATTCCACTGCGTTCTAAACATTCTGTGCACTTTGGATCACTTTTAATTTTTCATTTTTAGAAAATCTCTGAGCCAATTCCAGGGCATTAACACTGGTAGAACACAAGAATGCCCAGTTATGTTTGACTGTGCCTGTGGAGGGGTCACAAGGTATTCGTGACAAGGCAGTGGCTGTGAGATGCTGTGGCCAGCCACATGCTTATTGAGTTTCCTGACTGCTTAACTCATCAGAAATTTCAGCTGAGTCATCCTTACATTCAGCCATCACACAAATGGTTTTGGCTTTCTAGGTCTCAGCTGCACTACTCCAGCACAAGAGCCAAGAAAAAGTCTAATGACTCTGCAGAACAGTTTACAATTCACAAATTAAGATAGTTATAAGATTATACAAGTAAACCAAACAGATGCAATCAGCTTTATAAGAAACAAACAAAAGCACTGACATCTTTTTATTAAATAAACTTTAGGAGATCTACATACCCTTTAGAAACTTATTAACTTCTTTTTCCCTGTTTTTAAATGCTTTCTATAAAATGAATGTGGCAAATACCAGCAAGGTCAAGGCAGGTAACACATGTCACTGCCACGTGGCAAAATAAGAGCAAGAAGTGCTGTATGCATACTGCTATGCACACTGGCTGGAGGATATTCTAAAAACATGCAACCTTCCATTTGACTTGCATTTTACAAGTTATCTGGAGGTGTTTGTTTCTGCATAAAAGGCAAGAGTGTACAATGCAATGGTACTTCGGGGTTGAGAACAGAAAGATGGGACAAACGGGCAATTTTGGGCAAGACTACTGCTAGAATTGAACAGCAACATCAGGTCTCTCTTTCATATGTTTCCAGGATTTCATCCAGAGGCTGTTGCTATCAAGTAGAAACATGCTCAGCTTTAAAAACACTTCTCTGTACAAAAGAAATGGCAACACACAGGTGAGATGCAGAAGCCACTTCCATTTTACATTCACTTCAGGTGGCAAAAGGCAAGGAACATGTGAAGAGACACAGCAGCATTTTCCTGCTGATTCCCTCAGCTGCGTAGCACAGACAGGAGCAGAGGTGCAGAGCCCACCCTTGCTCTGAGCACCCCATGGCCTCACAGGGCCACCCGTGCTGGGCCACAGCTCCCCACAGTGACAGCAGCCACCGGAGGGTCCCGATTAACCCCAGCCCAAAGGCACTGGGGCCACTGCAGGGACACACTGAACAGGGACACGCCGAGCAGGGACACACCGAGCAGGGACACACCGAGCAGGGACACACCGAGCGGGGACACGCCGAGCGGGGACACGCCGAGCGGGGACACGCCGAGCAGGGACACACGGCAGGGACACACCGAGCAGGGACACACCGAGCGGGGACACGCCGAGCGGGGACACGCCGAGCGGGGACACGCCGGGCAGGGACACAGAGCGGGGACACGCCGGGCAGGCAGATGTGTGCAGGACACAGCAGCAGCAGGCTCTCAGCCTGAACCCAGCTGGGATCACCATCAAGAGGAACCCAACCCATTACAAAAGGATGGGTTCTGCATGGAGGACACCACAGCTTCAGCAGATTGCACTGCAGCTGGAAAACGTGTCGCTCTCATCATGAAACCAGCATGCATTCACATTCAAATGATAGGTTCAGTTACACAAGTCTAGACTAGTCCTGCCAGTGGAAAGTACATGCTTCTCCTTTGCTTTATACAAACCCTGATTCAGTTCTGATTTTTTCCATCATAACCAAAATGCAAAAACAATCACTGAAACAGACCTTAGTATTTACCAGACGTTAATAAGCAAATTAATGACATTTTTTTCAGACTCAAGTTTTGGAAACACTGTTTTACCATGTTGTACAGAAACATGAAATTACTCCATTTTTCTCAGCTCAAAGATTAACCCTTTTCATTCTCACTGATCAGTTAACTCTTCTGCTTTGCAAAGTCACATCAAATGACAGAGATACAACCACTGAAAGCCTACACAAACTAGCAGCCTCCTGCCATAAAAAAGAGGAGGAAAAAACAGGGTCAAGTCTATAGTTATTAGACTGTATAATCTGGAAGCAGCCTTCACTTTAAGCTGTGACTGCAGGAACCCACTGGAGAAGAATCAGTCTGATCCTTGTTCCTTTCTTGGTAGATGTTGGGAGAGATACACTGTTGGCTTAGTGTAATCCAGAAGAACCATAACTCAGATGGTAAATAGTTTCGGGTTGGTTTTTCTTTTCTTTTCAAAAATTCCTTAACAATTTCAAAGTTTCCCAGAATAGCAGATGGGTATTTTTAATTTTACCTGACCTACTTCTCAGTTTTCATTTCTATCATCAGCACTATGGTTCAAAAACACCAGTCCACAGTTCTAGTGCCCTGTAGCATGTTTTCTTCCATGGCACAAAAAAGCTTCCTATCACATCTGAAATGAAACCCTCTGTCCACAAGAGGGGCACAAAAATGCTTGGCATTCCCCAGAATCAAGTGGATCCATTCACAGGTAAACACTTACTTAACAGTGCATAAAACCTAGGAAAATTAAGAACTATACTAACTCCTGTCTAAAATTTCAGGAACAGGCAAGATAAAAGCACTGGCAGTAGAACTGTGAGACAAAGTTGCAACACAAAAGGCCACTTATTCAGCCTTTGCTGGGGGAAGACAGACCAAGGACAGTTGCATGCCTCCTGTATGGCTAATCTGAGGAACAACAGCATTTGATGCTGGCTGCCTCTCCTGGCAGCAGGAAAGGCTGGCAAGGGAGCAGCCAGGGGTTGCTTGTTCTCACACCAATAACCCCACTTGACCCACAGCACATTTTAGAATTCTCACTGGCAGAAATGGAGATACCCAAATTGCTTGGTTTCATGCCTGCTGTGTGCAAGTGTGCTAGAGATGCAGGCTGCCAGCCACAGTGTTAAACCCACCTGCATGGACCAAATTGTGACTGAAAAGTGACTTAAAACATTAGCACACAGCTATGTAAAAAACTGAAATTACAAAACCACACTGGAATGTTAACATCATGGTAAACACTTATTCCTTCAACAGGAGCTTGACACTGACACTGTGTACCCACAACTTCAATATCACCCACAGAAGAACCACTTCCCCTGTAATACCAAGATAAAGTTTCTCAATCTTATCTCCCCAACAATAAAAAAGACTTTCTGTTTAATGCAATGTTTACATTTAGCTGACTGAAAGTAATTAGTTCTCTCACGTCCTAACACTGTAACTGCAGCTGACAACTTTCATTATAATATTATCATCACTTTCCCACTGAAATAGGAAGTCTTACAATCTGCCAGCTCTAGATACAGGATTGAAAAATGTCCCAGTGTGGCACCTATAAAACCATGAGCTGACTGAACCACTCTCTCTCTCAGTGTAGGGTAAAAGCCAATGGCCTCATGGCATCTATCTAGGACAGCAAATTTCCTGCCTCTCCCCAGACAGGAGATTTGGCAGATCTGGCTCAGCCTACATCTTCAGAGGAGCTGCATCAAGAGGGAGGGGGTAAGGGAAGTGCAGAACAGGACCTCTCTCTTTAAGGCTGCTTTAAAGGAGCTCTGACCTTGCTTTAAAAAAGTCCCTGACACCTGATATGCCATCTTTGTTCTGCCATTCATGTTTTGGAGTCAGATCTGAAACCTGTGCTGAGGCTCACCATTTGTCTAAGAGCATGTTTAGAATGGAGCCTAAACAAGCACAATGATCATGGACAATCCCCACCAACATCAGATCTGCTCTGCTGAGCTCAGCCCACATCTCAGGGAGTGACAAGCTGGTAAGACAAGCAGCAGGTATTTGTACAGGAAAAGTACTCCAGAATCCCTACCGGTTTTCTAGCCCAAAATACCACGTGCAGACTGAGGCCTCAGAAAAGGGAAGACACCATGCCTCTCCTTCACTTCAAATTCTGAAACCTAAGCTTTATTCTTGAAGTATCTTAATGTTGTCAAAGACAAGACTGTTAGAGCAAGAGGTGGAAAAGTTACAGAATATAATAATCACAATAATAAACAAGGGTCCTAAATTTTTTATCATGTATATAAAGAGTATTTTGGGGGGCGGAAACACCAGTGTTTCTAGTGACGAAAAAAATGCCCTTAATTTCTCATAATGTTTTCTATTGGTTTTAACAAGTTATAAATGGTTTTAATGGTTTAAGTTCTCAATGGTAATTACTTACATAATGCAGATTTGACTTGCTAACACAGACAAGGAAAAGCCTCTACCTTCCAATAACTGGTCCTGAACTTAAATCATGTGTCTATACCTCTTTGTCCCAAACCTGCACATGAGTATTTCCTAATATTTACAAGAAGTTGAGATCCTTTGTTATAGAAAACACTGCATCAGCTCAAACTGTGTGTTAAATTCCAAGAAAAAAAGCCATATTTTGCTTTTTTATACCCTTTAGCCTAAAATAAGAAGCAGGTGCTAACAAATTGCCAGAGAAAGGAGCACCTGCAGCTGTGGCATTTACAAGAGCTGAGCTTTGTAACCTAAGAAGCTAAAAGACACCATTTGTGTCAGAGAAACATAGATTAGAACTTTCAAAATTAAAATTTAGCCTCTCTCTGCAGACGCTGCATTTCCATACCCTGCCATATCTGCAAGTACCACAACAAAACATTTGGCCACTTGACAACAAAATATTTACTTCTGGTTTCAGAACCCAAGGATGGTTTTTACCTTTCTGCAAGGTTTTTCACTGAAATCACTGTTACCTAAAAGGATACAAGAAAAAGTTTCTGCTTTCATCTCCTCCTTGCACCAAACACAGCTGCTTCTGCTTAATAATGCAACAGCCTGTACCTGGAGTTCAGATCACTGAGAAGTTTGAACACACCTGGGTAATAATCTTACCAAGGAAGTAAGGTTCAGCAGCTTATGTTGGGATAAACTGTATCTGAAGGTAGCACAGGTGCAAAGAGTGAGAAAACAGTAATGCACGGAATTCTGACTCTATTAAAAGTAAAGGTCAGTACCCGGCAGGAGGCTTTTTAGAGATGTGACCCAGAGTGACTTCAGCCAACCCCAGCTGACCTTCACTCGCTCCCAGTATAGCAGCACAGTGTTTCAATGTAAACTGCATTGTGATTGCACGAAATGGCACAAGTTACTCAAGCATTTTGCCACCTTTTTTCCCCTCTTTTAACTTTCCTGAGCAATTCCGAATTGCTAACTGTAGAATGGCAGGTGATCTGTTCAGAAAATCCCCATCAACAACACATTATCAGGCTTAATTTCCCTGGTTTTCCCTTAAATTGATCTATTCTGGATCAAGGGACATCAGTTTCATTTCTAACCTAATTTTTCTATGTACCCTTATTCATAAATGGAAGAAAGCTGACAAATAAGCCTCTGGCTTTCATTGCTAAAAAACACAACAGCCAAGGCATGAGAATCATGCAATCTGCTGTTAATCACAATAAAGCACCATTTTGTGCAAAGGCTTCCTTGTTTATCACTCTGCTGCTCCTCTGTTCCAAATGCTGTGCCCATATGACCCTCCCGTGTCAGTGACCAGGAGCAGTTTGGTGACCTGCACGCTCTTCAGCAGAGACTAAACTTGGAGCTTTTATCAGGCTCACCCAGGATCCTCCCACAGCACCTCCAAGTCCCTCCCCAGCTTGCCAGAAACACACTGAAAAGCACTGAAGACATATCTTGCAGTGCAAAGAGCTGCAGGGCTCCAGGGACGTGCCAATTCACTGCCTATCTGATGCGTGACAGCACAAGCCACAGATCTTCAGAACTTCATGAAACTGCTCCTTACATAACAAGACTGGTTTTCCTTCAGAAGTCTATTTTGGTAAAACTACCAGTGTCTTCACAAATAACATAAGCACAGCAGCTGTTTGTGTCACACAGTATCGCTTCACAAATGTCAGTTAATAATTGCAATGCATTCAAGAATATTAATACCTTTTTCTTAATAAAATTCTATCGAGCTGCGTTACGGATCTCTCCTACTACGACAATGTCAAGCAAATACAAAACATAACTCTTTGACAAATACTAAGAAAATGCATTCATTTAGGCATTTATAAACATGCCCAAAAGCCTCAGCCAGAACTCTGCACAATGGCAAAGGAAGCAAAGCCCAGTCCCTCCGGGCTGGTCCCTAGATTTCGTGCATGAGGCTCTGCCTCACCTTTACTCACCCAGTCTGTTCTTCTGTAGTTTGTTTGCACTCAAAAAGAGCTAAACCTGGCACAGTGTGTGGATACCACTTCTTTATTAACAGTGAAGGAGCTTCACAAAAGCTTCTGAACAAACAGGGAAGAAATAGGCCAGGCTTTACAGCTTGAATCATTACAGGATTTTCAAAACAAAACAGAGAATCTCAAAACTTGCTTTTCTCCTAGGAGTGAATGCAATTACTCACTTTCAATCATTTCTCAACAACAAAAAGCCCAACTAAAAACCGTGGGAAAAAAATTCTGCTAAATTTCCACTGAAATAAAGAATTTCTATTGAAATTAACTTTAAAAAACAAAGTGTCTGCCCGTGAACAACACGATAGGAACTTATATTTATACAAACCCTTTATGTCACATTCCCTTACTCATTAGCAAGAAACTCAAAAGTTTCAGATGTATATTTCACACTTCTTTTTCATAAAACCCTACAGTGAGCTTTGAAATCCCAAAGTGTCACAAAAACCTGTTAACCTCTTCCTTTAGCAATTTCAAACATGAAAAGACTTCTCTAAGCACGATACCACAGAGTTTACAAGCTCTGAAAAAAACTGCAACCAAGATTTTATTCAAAGAAAAAACAGCAGATTATTTCAAAATGCACATGCACTGAGACTATGCATGTGCTGCTATCTCCAGACAGGCAGGTCAGGAGGCCAAAGTGTACAGTGAGTTCTACATCTGCTGGGACATTTATCCTGCTTACCTGGAGCCAGTGTTCCTCACCCTGCTTCACCTCTGCCTTCCTGTGTGCTGCTATTGAAACAAGGTAGGCTGTGCTCAGACAGCACTGATATTCTAGCCAAAGCTATCTCAGTGTGACAGGTCACAAAGTTTTACAGCTTGGACAGGCCCTTAAACTCAGTGAACTGCAATGCAAGTAGTGCACTACTTTTTTCAAGCTTTCATTGTCATCAATGACTATCAGTAAACACTAACTTCATCTTGCACAGCTGTACCTTTCTTTATATTATGGATGGAATATTCATTCCAAGACACTCAGTGATTCTAGAGCAAGCAAGGATTAACTGTACTTGTCCAAAAAGGGAGTCTAAAGGAAGCAAGATGCAGTAAAGTTCTGTAAAAGAACCACATACAGTAAAATCTGATTGCACAGTTAACACACTGAGTAGTGTGGGAATCCTTAAATTCAGAAGACTTTGGGAAAGTTGTAAAAGGTAGGTCTTAGAAACAGTACAATTGCAATTAGAGTTAAGCAGTAGCTACAGGATTTGTTAGTACCCACCCTTCCCAACAGGATTCCCAGGACAACTTGTTGCTGTGTTGCAATAAGTAGGGCCACAGAGGTTAGACAGTGAGAAAGGAAAGGGAAAAAAATCATGAAGATGACAGTCTTCCTTGGGTTCCTGACCTTTCAGAGTAAGTATTAAATAAAACCAATCTGTTTAATTCTCAGACAAGAACTTTCAACAATAACATTCCTTGGGCATGCAAACAAGAAAAATCCTGGCCAGCAAAGCCTAAGAAGATTAGGATACAGTTCTAAGGGTCCATTAGGTCCTTCCAGCCACAGTCTCCCCCACAATTTAAAACTGACCTGCCCACAATTCAGGATCACCTTTGACAGAAAACACAACATCTCCTTGGAGCAGAGTTTGCCAGAAATCCCTCAGCTCCACTAGCAAGGCTTCAGGACCAAAACAGCTGATGCAGCCACCACAAGAATGCAATAACACGTGCCACTGTGTATCCAGCTATCACCCAGCTCTGAGAAGCACAAGAGTGCAGCCCAGAAGCCAGGAAGAACAGCACCCCAACCACAGGACATACCTAAAAGCCCAGTAAACTCTGCGTATACATAGAAAATTTCTGAAAATCCACTACAACTTCAGCTATAAAGAGCAGCAATAATGGAAATGTCCAAAAAAGCAGCAGCCAGAGTACCCAAAGGCACCCAAACTGGCATTTCTACTCTCCCCTACTGGGAATGATGCAACAAAGAGGAAACAGAGTGTTACTTGTGAAGACAAGGTCAGCATGGAGGAAGTTTTTTCCAGGCACATCTAACCCTCACTCAAATGCACAATTATTCTTCTGTAGGATCAGAAGAGCCCAGAAACCAAACAACCACACCCACAGGATCTTTAGCTGGAAGAAATGAAAGGCAGACTCCATGTGATTTGGAGAAGGACGACAAATCCCAAAACACTGGGAATCAATGCAACTAGTGGAAAAAATATATGGAGTAGTTTTTACAAAAATACCAGAAATGGCTACAATACACATGAGAACAGTTTTCCTAATAAAAGAATCTGCTGCCAAAAATCCCATATAAACTGGTTGCTTCCAACTTCCCATGTGTGGCACAACTTCTCTTGTGCCTACCTGATGTTACAATTCCACAGCTCAAAGAATGAGCTGGCAGCTCTTTTTCACAATCCTACTCTCTCAAGTCAGTTTCTCCATAAACTCATTCTGAAACATGCATTCTCCTAAGCCTTTCAAATGAAAAGTCTCATTCTAGGGAAGTGAAAAAAAATATGTATAATGACAACTCATAATTAAGCCAGTTCTGAAAAACCTGAGAAATAGCAGGAAAGAGATATTAGTATAGGCAATATAAAAGCAAGTTAGCAGAATCAGTTTTGATCAGCTGGAAAAAACTAATTGTCTTAGTCTTGATGATATTAAAAATATCTACTCAGTAATATCCTAATTGTTCTTGAGATAAATAGTACAATGGTATTTATTGAGACATCTGATTCTGTTTTATTTTTTCACTAGTAAGGCAGCTCATTAGCTCAAAACTATTTGGCAAACGTCTGATGAATACACAAGTAGTTCTCTTCTTATGTTGACTTCAGTAGCTCTCACTCCAGATTTATTTTCCAGCTCTTCCCTTCCTCCACGCAACCTCCTTCTACACACAACCAGTTTGCTCCTGAGATGAATTTTCCCTCCGGTGCTGCTCTCCCAGGTGCCTCGCTGCTCCAGGACCGGCGTGTCCCCGTACAGGAACCCGAGTCTCAGCTGAGCGAGAGCCACCACAACGTGCGCACACCGCTCACCTGTGCCCAGGTCACGCACAGCACAGCACAGCACCTGCGCTCACCACTCTCCGCTAAGGAAGTGCCAAAATACCTTATACCTATCGCTGTACAAAGGTGCGATAAAGCTACAGAAAGCGCTGCTCCGTGGCCTCCTCTGGCCGCTCTCGTGTGCGGGCGGCCGTCAGACACCGTTATTGTTGTTACCCGCACGGCCCCGAGGAACGCAGCGAGCGGCCAAACGCGTGGGCAGAGCCCTGCCCCGGCCACGCGGAGCTCGTTCCCAGCGCCGGGCAGGGACGCCCTGGCCCGTTCCAAGCATCTCCCTGCCGGAAGCCCCGCACACGAGGCGCGCCCGCTCCGCGACCCGGCCGTGGGGACACCGCGCCCAGGCGGAGACCACGAGCGGCCGGCACGGCCCGGCCCAGCCCCGCCGGCCCGCGGCCGCTCCGCGCCGGTGCTCACACCCCGCACGGCCGGGGCGCACCGCAGCCCCCGCGCTCTGCACCGCAGGCTGCCGCTCCCCCGCTGCCGGGCGCAGCCCCTCGGGCTCCGTCACCACCCAAGCCCCACCCGGCTCCCAGCCATCCCTCCGTGCCGACACCGGCAGCCGCCGCCGAGCCCAGCCGCACCCGGCCCCATCCCGCCGCTCACCCAGAAGGGCTCGGAAGCGTCCGCGCTGCAGAAGCTCTCGATCCCCATGGAGCGCGGCGAGGCGACCGCGGGCTCCCGCGGCAGAGCTTTCCCGTCCTCAGCTCTCCGGCCCAGCAGCGGCGGGCGGGGCCGGGCTGGCAGCGGCAGCTCGGAGCCCTGATTGGCTCCGCGTCACGGGGATGCCGAGCCCGGGCCGCCGCCGCCGCCGCCCGCGCTGCGCGGCCCCGCCTGGGCGGGCAGGGCCGGCCGATCAGCGCCGCGTGCGGCACCGCGGGTGCGCCCGCAACGCCGGCCTGGGGCCACCAACGCCTCCGCATCAGGGCGGGCGACGGGCCCAGGAGCCCCGGCCAGAGCC
This sequence comes from Agelaius tricolor, assembly GCF_023055355.1. NCBI lineage: Eukaryota > Metazoa > Chordata > Aves > Passeriformes > Icteridae > Agelaius > Agelaius tricolor. Next base: position 8,832,348 of record NW_027269279.1, read on the forward strand.
CGACGCGTGCCTTTGTCCAGCGCAGAAATGCCCCGCGCCCCCGGCAGCGTAGCCGGGGCGGAATCGCTGCCCGTGGAGCACCGCGGGCGCGCCCGCCTGCCCGGGTCAGCCTCCGGGGCCCTGCGCCTCGCACCCGCACCGCACCTGCCCGCCGAGCTGGGCCGGAGCCAGCGGTGGGCATGACGGTATCGCCCTCTCCGAGGCACTGCTCCGGCCCCTGGGAACAGCGTCCCCACGTGTCCCCCGGGGAGAGGCACCGCAGTGCCCCGCTGGCACCCGGGCCCCGCAGGGTCCTAGGGGAAGGCCCCAGGGAAAGCCTAATCTCACCTTCAAATAGCTCACTTTGCAGCGTGAACCAGCTGTACTGGTTTCAATGCCCTTAACTAGTTCAAGTTGACTAGCACGAACAGAACCAAAGCAACTTCATCCACAACCAGGTTTGTATCAAAATACGCAGTAGTTGAGCTGACTGCACAGCCCTGTGGTTGCATTGGGTTGTGTCTCACGGTGTCTTCCCATCCTATTTAAAATGCACCAGTTAAATCCGCAGTCAGCTCGCCTGTACCAGAATAGACCAGCTAGAGTATGGTGGTACATATGTAGGAATGGCATCACATGCTGCAGGAAATAGCAGGGTGGTTACATAGTACTCCACAGTCCACAGTAACATCTGAAATCTTTAATCACACAAACCTCAGTTTAAAGTGTTCTTGTCCATCCAGAGCAATCATGGTAACAGACAAAATAGTTAAAAAGAGACAGGTCTTGATTCTTTAATGTGTATCTTAAAAGCAGGCATCGCACACACAAAAAATATATCACAGACTGCTTCTTTATTCACCTGCCCTTCCAAGGCTGCAGTTTCAGAGCTGCACTAGTGGTGGCCAGACTGTCCATCTGACTGCAATATTTCTGGTCTGTCCCCCTGGATCCCACATTCTCAGGGTGTCAGGTCGAAGAGCAGCAGCAGCTGAGTCCAGCCTGCCCAGCTCCCGTCTGCACTGATGAACGGAGCAGAATCATCACAGAAAGATCAAACCACACATGTTGGGTGTCAGAAGTCCTACGAGTTTGTCAGTTTAACCCATACCTGAATTCATATCATATTAAAATCTTTATAGTATTGCAAGAGAACAGCTAAACATTCAAGTATGATTCCTTTTATTTTTATATGTAAAAGACAATAAATAAGCATGAAGAGTGTCTACAAAGATACATTTTTTTACCCACATATGTTTACTGTAAGCTAAAAGACTAACAAAATTTAAGTTTCACATTCCAAATACTTTTCTTTCAGCCCCAGACTGTCTCAATGTCACCAGTCATCATGCTCCGTGTCAATGATGTTTCTCCTCAAAAAATTATTCTTGGATTTCCACCTCAAACTAGTTCTCTTCCAATTAATTCTATTTCCTTGTAAACCAAAACACAGTCAAAATACAGATTAAATAATTAATGTGAGAGGAAGCCAAAGAGTTCAGAAGAAAAATCTAATAGATTCAAAATATTTTTTGTGGAGGAGAAAAACTAGAGCTGACATGAGGCCAAACTTGCAGAAATACAGAATCAAATCTCAGAGTACCTGAAAGTCACTGAATGTGGATTTCACAAACCACTGTTGTAACAGCATCTTTTAAAACACAGATTAATACAACAAATAGAAACTGAAATCTTGTCTGAAAGGGAGATTCCCTTGCAAGCAGAAAAAAGAACCACACAAAATTCTATATGATTTTTTTTTGTAGAATACAAATTGAAGCAGGACACAAAACTGAAGCCGTGTGGAAAACTGCAACACTCACTTTATTAAGGGGAAATCAGGTGTGATGGAAGAGTGACTCACAAGATAATGGAGAAGTTTGGAAGGATGCAGAGAAACATGTTTAGACTGTGAAAATGCCGTGACATTAAACATAAGCAGCTGTTTGTCCCTGGAGTCGCCCTGGGGATCCGGAAAGCGGGCTCAGGGTGGCCAGGGGGCAAGCACTGCTCTGACTCGCTGTCAGCGACTGCTGGCCTAAGAAAACACATTGACTTCACCACCACTTCTGATTTTCCTAAATTTTATTTATTGACCTCTACCAGAGAGGCTTTGGAAGACTGTCATATAAATATTTGCTTTGAGAGGAAATGTAAAAACAAACATAACAAAACAATCCTAACGAACTCCCCAACCCCCACACGTAAGCCTTGTCTTAGCCATTACTGCCTAAGACAACTCACATTTTCCTTCAAGCCCCAGCAGACAACAGCAAATCCAGTTTGTTCACCCACACCGGCTGCATTTCCTTTGGGAAATACTTCATACATTGATAGAATAAACATTCTTGACTCATCCCAGCAACACGGAGCACACACACAAGCCTGCAGACACGCCAGGGATCCTCAGGCTTGCAAAACACCCCGTATACAGTTACATTTTGGCAAGTCCTTTTCATTAGAAGCTCAGCTTCGGCGAGTCCTTTTAATCAACAGTACATCTGTCAGGGACTCGGTGCAAAACTCCCCCGCTGCACACATGGAAGAAATTCTCGCTCATTTTCCATGCTTCCTTCACCGATTTATGCCAACCTCTGAAATTACAGAAGGAGAAAGCGTGGCACCCCTGACACCCCGCCCAGCTGACGGGGCTGGACACCAGGACACCGAGCTGTAGCTCCACGGGCAGCACGGAGGCGCTGCTGATGCTGGTTATTCTATCCCGGCACGACCCGGCCCGCGGGCCGCCGGCAGCAGAGGGATCCCCCGGGAGGCCGGGCGGGAGCCGCGCTGTCCCCTCGGGGAGCTCCCGGCCCCGCGCTGTCCCCTCAGGGAGCTCCCGGCCCCGCGTTGTCCCCTCAGGGATCTCTCGGCCCCGCTCTGTTCTCTCACGGAGCTCCCGCCGCCCGGCCCCGCGCCTGCGCACTGCGTGCGGCGCCATTCGGGGCCTGGCGCGGCCATGGCGACGGTGGCGGAGCTCAAAGCAGGTCGGGGCCGGGACTGCGGCCGGGTCGGGGATGTCTCGGGCCGCCGGGAGGGCAGGAGCGCGGATCGGCCTTTCGTTGTCACCGGGAGGGGTCTCAGAGCTGCCGCGGGCGCTACTGGGGGCCCCCGTCCCCTGGCGCTGGCCCCCGTCATGTACCGCGGGCTGTATACTTCAGTATATTTCAGTATTGGTGCAGTAACATCCTATTTCTTAAATTGCCAGAATGTATGCTTGCGACTAAAAAAAAAAATTGTATTTGTGACTTTTCTGAAGGCTGAGTTTTATCTGGGACGTGCCTGGCCTGGTGGGTCCTGGCACGTGCACAGGTGTCGATACCTTATCGCTGTGGCACTGGCACACGCCAGAGCGCTGTTTGTATCGGGCCTAATTAATGCTGCTGCTGCTTGAATGCATTTGGCTTAAAATTAACGCGCCTTTTTATGCTGGTAGTTCTAAAGGACACACTGGAAAAAAGAGGAGCTCTTGCCCAAATCAAAGCGAGGATCAGAGCTGAGGTGTTCAATGCCCTGGACGACCAGAGCGAGCCGCGGCCCACGCTGTCCCGGGAGAACCTCCTGATCAATGAGCTCATTCGGGAATACCTGGAGTACAACAAGTATAAATACTCAGCATCTGTGCTGACCGCAGGTATTGGCCATGAATTTGTGTCATTGCTGCAATAGTAATCAGTGATTGGTTGGTTGAATAATTCCATTGATATTATGGAATCAGTAAGTGTGACAAGCTGCATAATCTTGTCTTTAACAGGGTACAGACAACCTCTCCACAGCTCTACTTGCAGCATTAAGCCAATTCACTCCATTAGTTTTCAAGAAAACTTACTCTCTTCTCTTTTACCCTTGAGGTAAATTGTTTGACACAGTAGTTGATGCAAGGGCAAGAAAACTTGATAACAGCCTGCAAACTCAAATTTCTTGACATGTCTGAGAGTAGTAGTTTAGAGGAAGAGTTGTTTGCCTGATTAATTAATCTTTGTACTGTAAAACTTCTTTAATATTTTTCTTAGATTCTTTAAAAGTGAAGATAAAAAACTGTAATATGCTATTATAAATTATACCTTGGTATAATTTGTTATATTCATACCTTGGTCTGAATCACTAATGCTTAAGTGAGTTCCCTGAATTACAATACACTATTAGTTATAATAGTATTAGTTATAATAGCCTAAAAGGAAGGTGTGTGCTCTCATGATCTTTTGAAGTCTTCCATTAATTGGTGACATTTTTCTTACTGGTCTTAAGATTCAGGGATTTTGTTTTCCAGAATCCGGCCAGCCTGAAGTGCCCTTGGATAGACAATTTCTTGCCAAAGAGCTGAATATAGTTGAAGATGCAAGTGGAAAATCAGTGTAAGGAAGAATTATGGAATGCACTGTGTATTCTGTATGCCCCTATATTTTTCTCTTTAGTTAATTATAAATCACATATAGATGTTCTCACCAGTTAAAATGTGGCTGATCCCACGCATGTTCTCAAATGCTGGATTCAGCTTCAGGATGCCAAACGTGGGGCCGTGTTCAGACATACTCCAAACTGACACTGCATTCTGCCAACACTGTGGCATTCTCCAGAGAGCGCCCTTGTGCACCAAAACACAACTCTCTTACCAGTACAGTCTACAGAAAGCAGATCTGCTCTTTGCATATCTGTGAGTTGCTGTGTGAAGCAACAGAAAGACTAATGTGCTGCAATAAAACTGCATTAATGACCTGAGGCTGAAGCAGGTTCAGACACGTTCAGCATTCTCTGTGCTTGTGCTGCCTGAACCCATCAGTGCTTAGGAAGAGCCAAGTTTGAGATGTGCCATGGTGGACTGGCCCTCCAAAGTCTGATCTGTTGTGAGTGTGTGGATCCTTCTGATGCATGGGTGAGAATGTGGATCTGTCCTCCTGTGCTGAACACACTTCAGTTCTTCACCTGCCAGTGGAGCTGAAGTTCAGTGGGGAGTGTCTCTTAGTCTGAGCTTTTTAGGGCAGTGTTGATGCTCAGGGGGAGCTTAGGTCTGTGCTTATTTATGTAATGGTACTTGGATATGTTTTAAGTCATTAAAGACATATGTACATATTTTAGAAGTAAATATTAAGATCTAAGAAGTCCTGGGGGAAGGGTGTATTTTTAATGCTCAGTATTTCATAGACTTTACAGACTACTCTTGAATTTCTCCCTTAAGCAGACCTCTCCTGTATGGAATTCTCTCTCATTTCTTACATGGTGGTAAAGAAGAAAGTACCCAGAATATCCTTCCAAAAGTGTCCTTGCTGAACTATCCAAAGCAGAACCTTGGCAAACCACTTGCTGAGAGAAATCAAAAAGGTGTGTGCAATGTTACTTTTGCAGAACTTTTATCTGTGACCAGATTTCCTAGACCTGGATATGTTTATAATAGCATAACCATGCAGCTGGACACTGTGTACCTCCTCCTCTGTGCAAGGAGTGCTTTCATCTGTCACCAAATGCCTTTTCCCTAAAAGTTCAGCTGGCCAAATTGTACTCCCTTATATTATTACAAACCTGAAAAGGGTCAGCTAGAGACAGTCTCACTATACTGGGAATTCAATACAATATTTTAACCTAAATTCTCAATAAAATATATTAAATAGCAGGCATATGTCTGTTTCTTATCTGGTCTAACCTAATTTCTCTATAGAAAGTTCTTAACTCTTCAGCTGTCAGTTCTTTCCACGGGCATAAACCTTTTCTGAGAACATAATTCAGATCCTATTTGCCACAAAAGCTTAAGCCCAAAGTTCATTGCTCTACAGTAAACACTGCTAAGTCTCACTTGCCTTTTCTGGTCTGCTTTTGGACTGGTTACAATTAATACCACCTAAGCTAGAGAATGAAAAGCTTCATTGGCCCAGCTTTTTCCTTCAAAGAGACTGCTTGGCATATTGCTTCATTTTTTACTGTGCAAATTTATTACTCTCCTGTTAATACTGTGAACTGTTTGGTTTGTATCCAAAAATTTCAAAAGTTTGAAGCCTACTGACATCTAAAAAGGGTGAGAAGTACTAACAGATTTTTAACAGTTAATTCATTGAGACAATGATGTTTTTCTTCTGCCAGAAGAGGGGGCTGAAGAAACAAAATTTCCATACCAAAACTACTATAAAGTACATCTTTGTTAGAAAACAATTATTCCTATCAGAAATTCTTATTTTTAAAACAAACTGAGTGTATAGGAGAATTGTTTTTAAAGTAACTTTTGTTTCTGCTGACTCTGCAGGGTCACCCTGCCATGTTGACTCCCAATATAACTTCACATGGAGATTTAATTGGTTACTGTTAGGTACAGAACTCAGGATCAATCATAAGACACAACAGCACATTGCTATTTTAGAACTAAACAAAAACATAAAAGTTTTAAGGCTTTGACCCTTTAAGTAAATATATTCTGAAATTACTTTCTGCATGTATTTGAGGAGTATGTTAGTAGAGACCTAAAGGTAGTGGGTTTAAAATACTAATTATCCTGCTCTTTTCATTAGGCTGCATATTCAGGTGACCAAGTCCATTCATAAACTCAACCTGCCAAGTCTCTTATTTAACATCCAGCTTGCTTTTCACTTAAGAAGTTAACTTGTTTATTTAGATGTATGAGTATCCCAGAAGACTGGGAATCCTGAGAAAAGGTGTGAAATGTGGTGTTTCTTTACCTCATTTGTACAGCTGAGTTGGAAGTTGTCTGAAATCTACTCTCAGTAATATAAAGCTTTTATCTCCTACAGCTGCATGGAAACATTTATCTATAAAATTTCCTAAATTCCCTATGATGATATTGTGCATCAAAGTTGGTAATAGTAGAAGATAACAGACCTTGGAGCTCCAGATACATGAGAATATTTTTGTCTGTGTTTCATTTTCAGACAGAATTCCAGAACCAGGAAGGATGGCTGGCACGAGCATCGAAGAGCCTCTTATTTTACAAAGTACAAAGAGATGATATCTTTCATTTTCTAATTTCTCATTTCAAGGTCTGTCAGATTTAATTTAGGACATTCTTCATTTCATACATTTCTCCAATAAATCCAGTGGGACCATTTTAGCTTGTAAGATATACTCATGAGACAGGATGACAAGGTCATGCTTACTGTCAATTTAAAAATGGTAGCAAAGCTCTTTCCCCAGTGCTGATAGAAGGAAGACTGTATAGGGACTCACATTAGTGAATCCTGTGTCTAGAATTGCACCTGAATATACTGAGTTTATCCAAGAAATTTTTATATAATAACTTATAATTTTTACATTTATATCTTGGTGTGTTTTTTCCTGTGTTTCTGAATAAAATTTTTCAATTTTATTCTGTGTGGTATTTTGAGAGTGTTCAAACTAAACATTTTAATCATTCTTTTTAAAAAGAAGCTGCAACTTTCAGATAAGTAAGGGAAAAGAAATCCTAATAGAAAAATTGAAGTGATTTAGAGGGGTAGTTGTTTTTAATTCTCCAGAAATGGGGACTATATTTATCTTCATTCCAGCAAACAAACAAGGGTAAGTTTTTTCCATCTGGAGTCGCTATAAATTGTGCAGTGTAACACTGGGTATATGGGAGGCAAAGGAACTTCTGGGGTTTTTTCCCAAACAGCATGAAACTCTAAGTCAGGCAAAGCTAAAAATAAAGTTGATAGTAGATTACTGATTCCCAGAACTCTTTTTTAGCTGAGGTATTTACATGTTTTGAAATGGTAATTTATTTTAAAAGCCAAACTTGCAGGGATACATAAAAAATAACATCTATTTTTTTCTCTTCTCATTTTAACAAAATGCATAAATTTGAAATATATCCAGTGGTACTGAAAGGAGTTTTGTATAAATAAATCTCTAGAGTCAGGTCCTTAAAAACCTTTATTGTTAGATAAATGGCACCCTGGAGGGGGGGAAGAGAGGAGGAGAACCTGCAGTTTGTGAAGGACCCCAAGTTGTGAATTTCACACTGTGAAATTTTGCCTTTATCTTGATTTGACCCAGTTAGCACTGCAGGGATACTTTTTATTTCTCTAGCAGCCTGTACTGTGATGTGGGATTGCAGAGAGGCTGCAGTTCCATCTGAGCCTCAGCAGTGAGCTCATCTCCTCCGTGTGACTGGCAGTGCTGGCAGCTCCTCCTTGGCTGATTTGTGAGTGCCTCAGGAGTGCTGCCAGGAGGGGAGGACGTGTGTTTGCAAATAAACCTCAATCAAATCCATCTCTAAGTCCCCTGCAGCAGTGGCAGCTGACCACTGGATCAGGCAAGGCAATCTCTGTGTGCTCTGTGCTCACACCTCTGTCACTTGCAGCTGCTGGGCTGAAGAGCCATCCCTGAATTTTTCATTTGATTTTCTGGAAGTTCAGTGCTAGACCTGTGTTTTTCCATGAAGCAGTGGATCAAATTTTTATGTGTATTTGGATTCTGAATTGTCTTTCTAAGGGCAAAGAAAAAGGCTCTGAAAACACAAAAGCTCAAACCTTCTCTGCTATGTAAATGTTTCAGTGTAAGCAAAGCCTCTGCTTCTGCTTTCTGTCTTCCCACCATAGATCATTCAGATGCTGCCCAGGTGCCATGGAGCTCCCTGGGAAATTTTTGGTGGTAGAAATTTAAAAAAAATTTGCCCAGGCTGAAGAAGACAAAGGGATGTTTGGTACCTGTCCTTTCCCAAGCACACAGCTCAGCAGGCTCCTCTCTCTCCACAGTCAGGAAAGCAGAGGCTGCTACAAGGGCATCCTTCACTGAGCTTTGAGGTAAAGATCACAGAATCACAGAATTTCTAGGTTGGAAGAGACCTTTAAGATCATTGAGTCCAACCCATGTTCTAACACCTCAGCTAGACCATGGCACCAAGTGCCACATCCAGTCTTTTTTTAGACACATCGAGGGATGGTGGCTCCACCACCTCCCTGGGTAGATGATTCCAGTATTGACCACTCCTTCTGTGAAAAACTTCCTCCTTAATTCTAGCCTGTATCTCCCTTGGCACAGCTTGAGACTGTGTCCTCTTGTTCTGTCTGTAGTTGCCCAGAGAAACAAGATATATGTCTGAAATCAGAGGCAAAATACATTTGAAACAAAGGGAATCTTTGGACTCTTCTCTCTGGGGATTCACCCATTGTGCAGACAATGTGTTGGACAGTGGGTGAATTTGGTCTGTTTGCTCTGGGTGTAACTTGAATTTCATCTAATCCTCCAATACCCTCACAGCCCACATCTGGGGGTTAGAAACAATCTCTTGTTTCAAAGTATAATCATTGTACAAGCAAACTAAAGGCAAATTAAAATGTATTTCCAGTGATGTTTATTTACAACAAAGCTTTGAAATATGTCTATGAAAACATACTGGTCTAATAATATTATTAATCATCTAGCATTTATCTTGTCAGTCCATGAAATATGAGAGGATCTTTCAAGATGCTGACATACAGCAAGTCCTCTGCCTGCCTGCCTTGTTACTGGGTGAAAAGGAATTGCAAAATCTTTCCCACACGGATGCACTTACTATTCCATAAAATTTTAAGGTGAGATCAATATTTAGATCAAAATATTTCACAGTCCTAGAGTCACAGGTTCAGGTTTTAGAAGAAATTGCCACCTAGGTGAGCATACACAAAAATTATTTTCTTAACTTCAGAAGTTGCATAATTACAGCCTGGGATGTCTTGTATTAACTGCCCTTGTTCTTTCTACTGACAACAGAAAATGAAAAAAAAAAAGATACAAGCATAAAGAAGTTTAGGGTCTTTAAATAGCAAAATGCATTTGTGAGTTTTGTTGGAGATTGAACATTAACCAAGAGCGTTATGGAGAGAATGCCATTAAAAGAGGCTGTTTGTTGTCTAAGCACATTATCACAAGTGAAGGTGACAAGGAGCCAGTGAAGTCTGGTGTGGATATCAGATCTGGAAAGCACTTTGGAAGAACTTAACCCACAAGATTTAAAAATAAAAAATTCTTCAAGACCAAATTTTTGCTCTCCCCTCGAAGGAGAGCAAACTGTGTCTCTTGACTGCAGGGCAGCCATGCTGTTTCAGAGGGTTTAGTTTCTGTCCTGCAGAGGAGATTTTTTTGAAGCTTTATCAGCTCCCCCTGAGGGGTCAGTTACATTTTCCTTCCTGAGCACCCTCATGTCAGGCTCCCGATCTCGGTGTCACTGGATCGGTTTTCCGGAGGACTGATTAGCCTTGGGTAATCACCTTTAGGAAAAGAAACCCCAAAAGGTTCGTTCACACTTGCAAACACACCCTTTCAGCAGCAGCTGATTCTGACCTGCTCTGTGCACTTCACACACTTCACCTGACACCTGCAGCAGCGAGAAGCACAAACACCAAGCAGTTGGTGAGTGTGTTCCCTCATCAGGCTGTTCTCAAGACTGATTGTCCTGGCTTGGGCACAAACTGTCCCTCCTGTTGCAAGGGCACAGCTTGACACAGGGGGTAATCCACCAGTACAATTACCTGTTCTAATTACATTTGTCATCTTAGAGAAACATGGTTGGTAAAACTTGAGTAAAAACATTTTTAAACAAAACAAAAATTGCTTACCTGATGCTTTATTTAACAAACTAACATCACCATCTGTGCTTTTCTTTTTTCCCCTCTCTTGTGTTCAGGTTACATCATGGTAAGGCAGCTAAAAGTTTCTTTCTTTCCTTCTTGGGTCCTCTTTCCTTTCCCCCGAGTATAATATTTACAGTGCAAATTCAGTAAGGAGATATTTAAGGGTAGGCTGCTTAATACTTCATTTTTTTTTCTAGAAAAGTAATTAAAACAAATAAATCAACAAATCAAGGGGTTTAAACAAAGCTTATTTTCTTGTCACAAACTCATCATCGTCTGGAAATCCACAGCTTGAATTTTGAGGCAATTTTGGTTTAAAGCAACCACCACAACTTTCAGGAACCCCCAGGCAGGCTGTCAGATTAGTATATTCTTACATTAGCTTTTAAGTGAAGGGTGGAAGCCATGCTTATACTCATCAATTCCTACCCCACATGGTTTGAGAGTGAAACTCTTTCAGTCCCAGCAGTAAGCAGTAATATTTTTTTGGACTTTCCAGCTCCGTTTAATGTCACATCATATATCACCCTCCAGCACTGCTGCTGTTCAACTCCCTCCTCGGGCAGCAAGCCTGCGTGTGCAGGGGTTTGCAGACCAGCCAGAATAATTTCCACTCCTTTTTAAGCTACTATTATAATGTGTCTGCTTTTGTGAAACAGCTGCATGTGTTTAAAAGGAACTTCTTAGAATAACTTTGATGAATGTTAAAATGATCATACTTTTCAGAGGATTCCCTTGCATTTCATTGTGTTTCTAATGAAAAGCTAAGTTTGCAATCAAGAAACTGCAGGGGAAAAAAGTAAGATAGGAAGAACTACCCTGCCCTGTGAGGAACATTCGGCTAACAAGGACAAGTTTCTTGGATTTATGTGATGGTGATCATTTCCCTGGCTTTGCTCCAGCAAAGTCACACATGCACAGGTCTGATATGGCGCTGCTGGGTCCTGGAAGGCTCTGCATGGTCTGTGGCAGCCCCACACCTCTGCAGACACCAGCCCTTCCTCTGGCAGGACAGTCTGTGACCTCCGGGACTGTGTCACTGCCCTGGCAAATCTGGTCTTCTCCAGCTGAGGCCCAAACTTGGCCCTGCCTCTGAAATGTTGCAGAGCAGAAACCCCAGGGCTCTTTCCCTCTCTCCTCTTTGTCCAAATTTTTTCACCACTGGCCAGAACTAGAAGAAGGGGCGACAGGTCTATCACACCTGCAAGTTCCTGACCCAGTGACAGCAGAGGTTTTCAGCCCAGCCTCCCCTCATAGGTATTTTTTTAAGATGATGAGACCAATATGAGTGCTATCCATCTTCCCCAGGAGGGTTTATTTTCCAGAGAAGACAGAGCTGTTGATGTTAAGAGAAATAATTTCACTCAGGCCTGTGCTCTGATCCTTTGGGTATACACCATATTTAGTCTGTTGCTGAGAGGGGGTTGTTTCGGTATTTTGTATTTGGCACGTTGATGGGAATTCCTAGAGGATCCTAGCTTTCCCTTTTTGGGATATCTCCATCCACAGGTCCTACTGCACAAGGCTGTTGGCTACTAGGGGAGGAAGGAGGGGGGACAGCTGGGACTGAAGGTTTGGGGGGTGTGAGGAAGGTTTGATGAGGACCAGAGCAGTCCCTAACCCCTGCAGGTCTGGCTCCCAGCAGCCTGTCCTGCTCTCGCTGCCAGCACACGGTGCCTGCTCCCTGTTCTGTGTGTGCCCCCCCAGCTCTTCACCACTTCTCTTTTACATTTACGGGCACAGGGAGGTATTTCTACGTATTTCTTAAATATGAACAAGTATTTACAGTCCTTTCTCAGGAACTGAGCTGCACACAGCTGCACACTGAATTGCAAATCCACCGGGAAGGTGGCAAACAACCCTCTCATTTCCCAGGGGCAAAGGAGGCTTAAACCAGCCCCAGGCTCCAAATGTCACATAAACACAGGGAGACCCAGAGCCACAGTCTTGCTGTGTTAGGAATAACCCTCTTTGCCCAAGCAACCCCTGAACTCAGAGACTTAGCTCCAACAAAATGCACTGACAGTGGGTAGGAAACATCCTGTGCCACATGGGCCATGACCTGTCCTTTGCCCTTCTAGGCACAGGGCCATGAGGGGCAGAGAGACTGCCAGGGCAGGAAGGAGTTAAAGGTCCATCTGCTTTGTCAAACAGCAGGGAAAAAGGATGAAACCCTGAAGCTGTGATTTAGGGGCACCCCTTTCATACATCTTTTTGAAAGGCAGAACCAGCTTGCTTCCCTAAAAAGTGGTTCAGGGCAGGGGCCACAGCCCAGGGTTAGGCCCTGCTGGGAGCGAGCTCCTTGGCTCAGGCTGTGCTTTTTAAGCCAGGTACCAAAAGGATTTTCCAGCAGGACGTGGTTTCCAGGGCCCCTCCCCACTGACAAGATTCTCCTCCTCTATATAGGGAGGCTGCAAAGGCAGCAAGGACTGGGCTGTCCCGGCTGCTGGCTGTATCTGCAACTCACTCTGCTCCCCCCATTGGACACCTGTGAGTACCAGGGGGGCCAGGTCCCTGCTGGGGACAGGGCTGGGGGCTCTGGGAGGGAGACTCTGCCAAGTTAACTCTGCTCTGCAAACACATCCAGAGCATTAACCTGGGGATGGGAACAGACCTCTCAGATGTGCTAGGGCGATTCGTCCTGGTTTGTGTTAATGCTTGGGTTCTGCTTAAAATGCATAGGGACTGTGCATGCTGACAGTGGGCACAGGTGTTCTAGCTTGCCTCAGGTCACTGCTCACACTGCTGTTGCTGGGTCGGGCCTGAAAGACACCAGAAAGACACCAGAAAGGGAAGGAGTCCACAAGGTGCAGGGCAGTGCAGGTGGTCCTGGCAGCTGCTGCAGGTAACCATCACTTGGGCATTTGGGAATGCAAAACCTGAGCTGCTGAGGTTCCTAACCTCTCATTCCTAATAAAGGACTGCTGAAAGAAAGTGCAACCAAATAAAATAATCAGTTCATCAGTAACTTGTTCTGTAAAGAGGATAAATGCTTAAAAATTAGAATTACTTTTACATAAATGCCTCAGCATTACATACATATGTTTTTAATATGCTGGGAACGAATTTGAAGCAAAAATAATCTGACAATTTACTGAACTACAGTAATTTCAAAGGTGACATGCCTTTTTTTTAAAATGGAAAATAAAGCAACAAACTTCTTCTAAGAAAATCCCGTTAGTAAATTAAAACGACAGTAGATGGCAGTGCAGAAAGCAGCTTCAGCACCATCCCACAAGCTCACGGGCTTCTCTTACCTATATGTGTGTGTGTCTGTGTCTGTGTGCATGCACACCTATAAAAATGCTGATATTTATGTGAAAGGCATATATGTTTGCATAATTAAAAAGCCTCATGAGATATTTTCAATATAAGAGAAATCAGAAGGCTTGTCATTATCTAATACATCCATATTAGTCAAACCTTTTCTAAACTACACTTGTTGAAAGACAAGCCCACCTTGTCCTTCACTCCCAGCTTTGCCCTGGCAGGTAGTTTGCAGCAGGATTGTCTGGATGGACTGAGTGGCTGAACTGCCCAAGTCCCCCCTTCCCTCCAGCCTCTCAGGCAGGGCTGAGCTGATGAACCCCCCAAGAGCAAAGCTCTGATTAAGTTGTCACTTCAGTTTAGTGCCCAGTTCTGCCCTGGCCGTGTTCGCTTGGATGTAAACAATGAATTTTATTATCTCATTTGCAATTGACACACTAGTCCCTAAAAGGTATTTGTTTTGAATTTGTTATCATTACATTTTTGTGGAACGGGGAGTATTGAGCAGAACATCTCCATAAAAGGCAGCGTGGGGATGTATGCAGAGATCCCAATGCTTTGGAAATCACAGAGACTTATTAGCTGCAGATCTGATGGCTTTTAAGTATGTTAATTTCAGGAGAAGCCAAGAGCTAGAGACAGCTTTCCAATTTGTACAAAATCCAGTTAAATTATGGATTATTTGTGAATTATAATCAATATACAGAATTTTATTTAGTTAATAGAATGACATTATCAGAATTTGAAATAGTTGGTATTTTCCAGATAAAGGGAATCTAGCCCTTTTTTTCCCTTCTTTTCTGATTTTTACAGTTTATAACACTGGCAATAACTAGGGCAAATTTCTTTTGAAAATTAGAAAATTAATCAAGTGTTTAGTCAGAGTTATGTAGTAAATCACATTAAAAAGGTGAGATGACTTTATTATAAAATGAGGCACTTACAGAGAATTTGATTGAAGCATATGGAGAATGCATTACCAAAAAAAGGTGAAAGGCCAGGAGAGATTGATAGCAGTGCTCGTGATAAAGCTGCCAATGCTGGGGAATTCCATTCCTAAATGAAGGTCACAAGGTTAGGATTCACCCCTAGATTATCTTTTGATTATCTTTTTTTCCAAGCAGTGCTCAGTTGGATGATTCAGTTACGTACTGGGAAAGTAAAAGATAAGGAAACTGGCAAGATCATAGACAAGAATTACTGTAGCCCAGAAATGCAGAGTCAAGAGCAGGTTACTGCTACACTTCTCCATCAGAAACTACTCCTGAGAGCAGGACTTGGTTTTTTAAAATAATTGTTTCTGTGTTCTTCTGTTGCAATAATTATTCCCTGTACAGATGTGATAAGGCTTTATATTGACATGCACATCCTGCAGAGGAAGAGAGAAGTGTCCTTTATCTTTTCCTTAGGGGAAAAGCAGTCCCTCCAAGCTCTGACTCAGGAGGCAATTCTGCTTGGCCAATAACCTTTTAATTAAAGTGAACTTCCTGGGAATATTTATATTTCATTCTTGAAATAATATACTCAGGATAAACTAGTTATAGAGACAGCATTCAGCTTCTGTCATTAACATGGAAAGAGAAAGGACAGTGAAGGTCAGGCAGATATCTCCATAGTGGGACAGCAGACAGAGGAACAGCTGTAGAAGTATCCATGTATGTTTGTGTGTTAGACAAGTACAACAAATGGATCAGTTTAGGTGTAATTTAGCACAATTCTAAGGCAAAACTTCACATCAATAGTATTTTTGTGATTGCTTTTCTTCCTCCCACCCTCAGGATAAATCACCTCTGGGTATAAAGTGTATGCTCTTGTACATGATTTGGGCTAAATGGCTGAGAACCTCCTGCCACCTCTTGCACATGGACTAGGGTCTCCATTTCTCTCAGCCAGGCCTGAGGGTGAAACCCAGGAACTGGCAATGGGGTGAATTGTGCCTTCCCAGGGAAGGTTAGCAGGCTGAAAGGAGCCTCTCCCCTTGGCCCATACTCCCAGGATCAATCAGTGCAGTCTTGATCAGAGATGGACCAGAAGATATAGTGCCAATTATTAATCAGAAAGCTTCAGCATCTCATTAGCAGCTCATTATCCTCACTAGGACAAATTTAGTTGAGTTTATGGAGCTTATATTCTACCCTTTTCATTCAGATGGAAGACCTTCCTTTATAATGAAAATGAATAGTGCACATTAATAAATAAATTCAATTATTAATAGCCATTAATCTACACTTCATAACTGCATTTCCTTTTTTTTTCTGCAGTGATAGTCAGAAGCTGCTAAAACTTTATCCTTAGATTCCAGAGGTTCAGTCATGAAAAGTTCTTTTCACATAAATCCATGTTTTCTTCTCATTGTGTTTCACAGTAGTTCTGGGATCAAGTTCAGACTGTCTATTCACCAGTTCTTGTAGGGGATCTATTCTTACCATATTCAAACTAGTCCTAGTGTTTGGATCTAGGGAACAAGAATCTGTATTTCCAAGTTCTGCAGTTCTTTCTTCTTATATACCTTCCAAATGGATCTTGCTTTGAAAAAGATTGAATTTAAAACTTTCTGCACCTGTACATACAGAAGAAGTAGGAGAACATAGTCAAATACAGACAGACCAGCTCTGAGTTTCATGCTAGAATCTGTGGAAGGTGTTATTGACTTAGCCTGTAACAAAGAAACAAACCTTTCCTTGGTCCTTGGGCCACAGAACAGACGAACCTCTGGCATGTCCCACTGTGACATGCTTTGTAACAGGCCAACAGTTTTAGCTATGGTTGGGTTTTTGAGGTGGATGGTCAGGATGATTTGGCAGTTTGATTTCCATCATCATTTTCTGTGAGCAGCCTCAGAACAGCAGGATTTTACCCCATGAAGCTCAGCTTTGGTTTTTCTGAGAGCAGTACCTAATTCCTATTGATATAAAAGTGCTGTCACCTGGCATTTAGCCTCAGGCAGCACTATCCAACCTTTCTGCTGCTTCAGCATGGCCATGGAGCTCTCTTCTGGCCATAGGATGGGCTGAAATCCCTGTCTCCACTGCTGCAGCAGCTCCTTCCATGCTGCTGGGGCAGTGGGGTGGAGAACAAGCCTTGCCTGTTGCCACAGCAGTGGGAGAGGCCAGGGCAGCCCCTGCTGCTCCCTGAGCCCTGTGAGCTGCAGCTCTGGGATGGGCAGAGCTTCCATGGCTCCCCTGTGAGCTGCAGCTCTGGGATGGGCAGAGCTTCCATGGCTCCCCTGTGAGCAGCTTCCCCCTGCAGCCGCCAGCTGGAGAGCTCAGCAGGAGAGAATACCATCTCCATTATTGGAACTGTGCAGCTCTACCAGCCCTCTTGGCAGCCAGGGAGCATTTTCTGCCTTAATCCACACAGAGGTCAAATAGTTTCCTCTTGCTCTCTCTTCCAAGAATCTCCTGGGAGCGAGCAGAGGGACACATCCTACAGATGCTCCCTGGCAGGGCCTCGACAGCGGGGAGCACTGCTCAGGGGCCAGGGCAGTGCACAGGCTCTCCCTCACACATTGCACCTTCATGGATTTTCTGGGCAAATTTTCCTCTTTGGGATTTCCAGGCAAGGCTCTAGAGCAAGCACATTTTGCTTTTTGCCTTTTTGGTTTTTGGGGTTTTTTGGGTTTTTTTTTAAGACAAGACAATTGTCGCAGGAGTTTAAAAGAGCTGGGGCATCTAATTTCCACTGGATTTCAGTGGGATATCACCTAACCTTCTTAGGCACCTCTAAGAATCCTAGTTTTGTCTTTAAGCTTTATGTCACCTTCCACATGATCCATGTTTCCTTCTCAGACCCCTCATACAGTGTGGCATTGCATAAAAACCTTAATCTGTGGGAAGGCTTCAGGGACAAATATTTGGAAAGCAAGCTCTGGTACTCCCAGAGCACAGTGTGTCCATTTGGCTACATACCACAGAGCTTGGTCCTTACAAATATTGTCCTGCTTATGGGTTGACTGCTGACATCTTTAGCAGCCAGTTCTCCAAGCTCCCTCCAGATTCATGTTTTTTTGAATGCTGTAAATATTAAACTCATTCTCAATAAGGAAATGAAACAGCCTCTATCTCCTAGAGATGTTTTTCTTGGGCACACACTATTTTAGCTCCTCCCCAGCTCTCCTCTCTGCTCCACTGCACAGCATGTTTCCCAACCAGCACACTCTTTCTGCCCTGGAGCAAACCACAAATCCTCTGTGTACTCCTTGCTGCATTTAGACCTGTGCCCCCACGGGATAGAGCAGAGCACTTACAAAGCTCCAGCACTATCAGCAGTGATCTTGCAGCCACATCCAAACTTCAGTGGCAGAGCAGGAGAGCAGCTCCCTGCTGTCTCAGCACCATGCAAAGCAGCCTAAACTCCCCCCTGGCTCTCACCTATGGGGCAGATACACCCAGCTACTTTATCCCTGTGCAACTGCATGGCAGAGCTGCATCATCCCTCCAGTCAGAGTCCAGAGTATCTTTTAGCTGAGGCAATTCCAGGCTTGTTTCATTTCTTCTCTCTCTCATGTCATAGACATTTACCCTTCAGAAATGATCAGCTCCTACTGTCTGGCCCATGGGGAGGGGCTAACTCTATATTACTTCTACTTCACCAGCATTTTGACAACAACATCATTTTTCTGCTTTTTCTGTTGACCTTGTCTTAATCTTACTCTTCTCCAAATTAAAAATTATTAAGTGATTGGAAATAGTCCTTTGCAAGAAAGGTTCATTTCTGTCCTTGCTGGAACACAGCCTGGGGATCATCCTTCTACTGTTTATTTCATTATTGCACTGATATTTCAGTATGCACCCAGCAGCATTTGGCTGATTGGAAATTTTGTGTTTGTCTGAATTTAATTAACTTGGTGATGGGCAAGAGCTGAGGCTGCAGGAAGGAGTTCATCTGGTGGCCCTGGTGCAGTTCTGACTGTCTCATTGCACAGGCACTAAGTATCCATGTGGAAATATGAGATATGACACAGGACCTATAGTGCTTTGGACCTACTGCATGGCAGATTTGACAAATGTGTTTTGTCTGGAACAGTTCCACATTTGCTTTCCTTTATCCCTTTAAAGCAGAATATTTTGCTTCCTCAACAGGTGTCTGCTGAGTCAAAATGGCTCAAAAACCTCTCAGCGATGATGAGAAATTCCTCTTTGTGGACAAAAACTTCATCAACAACCCACTTGCCCAGGCTGACTGGTCAGCAAAGAAACTGGTTTGGATTCCATCAGAGAAACATGGATTTGAAGCAGCAAGTATCAAGGAAGAGAAAGGGGATGAGGTGGTAGTTGAACTGGCAGAAAATGGAAAGAAAGTGACACTGAGCAAGGATGACATCCAGAAGATGAACCCTCCAAAGTTCTCCAAAGTGGAGGACATGGCAGAGCTGACTTGCCTCAATGAAGCTTCAGTGCTGCACAATCTAAGGGAGAGATACTTCTCAGGTCTAATTTATGTGAGTAGACCCAAACACACACAGAGCATTTCCCATTGCATGTGACCACATCCCATGGACAGCGAGGTGGATCCCAGCCCCTATCTGGGATAAAGGCCTTGTGTAACACTGCCATGCAACTACTAACCCCCAGCAATGGCATCCTAACCCAAAAATGTTCCAAATCCACTTTATTCCCCATGATTCTCCTGCTTCTTTGATAATTGCTACATTACTTAACTAAATTAAAACATATGAAGGTTTCTTCCACAAAATTTACAGATTCCAAAAGAATATAGTTGGCTTGGAAAGTACTCTCTGATAGGGGAGCAAAATCTGAGTCCTGGGGAAAAAAAATTGAGAGGGACTTTTAAATTAATTCAATGTAAACCTAAACAATTTTCCAGTAACTTGCAAAAAGAGCACACAGAAAAGGCAAATCATGCAGTTTTACTCACGCAAAACCCAGGTAAAACTGAAAGGCAGCTGAAGAGTTCTGGTTTGGTGGTGCTGGAGTTAAACCTTAGGTGTAGATAAAGGGATAAACCACTGGAATTCAGGCAAGAGTACTTGCATGTACCAGTGTGTCACTGAAGCAAAGTCAGGCATCCACTAAACCTTATTGTCCCTCATGTTGATCAAGTTACAGATCAGACAAGCCTGGACAAATTATAATTTGTCTATGTTCATGTGAGTTATGACAAATTATATTATATTATTCTGTCTTTCAGTTTTCACAAGTACATTAACACAACAATATTTTGATATTGATTACCCTGTAATCTATCTACATCAACAGCAAACAGCACAGTAAGAAAGCCTAAAACTTTTCCAAGGAATTTAGCTGTTATCTTTGATTTTACATGAAGGATCCCTCTGCTGTGCTGCAGAAGTTATCTACAGTTTCAGTCTATGAAAATTTTAGTTGCATGGCAGACTACCGATGAGTGAAAGAAAGTACAGAGCTTAAGTAGAAACAGTAGTCAAGGTCTTATTATGAGAAATGCTAAATTAGAAAGCAGGGAATTAAGCAAAAAGTAAGATAGTTATATGGACTCCAACAAAGAAACTGCTTACTTGTTATGTGTAACTTCAAAGAGCTAAGCTCAAGATCCTTCCTTCGGGAATGTACTCAAATGCACATTGTCAAGTTCCTGAAAGAAGCTAGAGTTCCCATCTTTTCATTATTTGAATTTGTTGGATTTTAGGTTTGCAGGTGAACACGTGGACCCACGTGCTATTATATCAGAACATGCAGCCTTAATGATTAAAATAGACTTTTTCTGAACGTGTTCTGCATTGTTGCAAGAATTAAAAGAATGAGAAGGTTAGTGGGATAAAATGGAGGATTGGGTATTTGTTGTTGTTTTCAGCAACACTCTGCATAGCTGTTCCAGGATTTCCATTATGTTTACTTTTTGGAATTTTCATTTTCTACAGAAAGAGGAAATTAATTTCCAATAATGGATAATGCAATTAGAAATCAAAGAGTTCTTCATGGAGGCAAAAATGGAAGTGTATCTGAAATTAAGTTTTCTTTCTCAAGAGACTAAATTTTAAGATGGTAAAAGTTTCAAAGACATTAATTTGACTTGTAGTGCAAGTTATTTGTATTTTCAGTATGTAAAACCTGCTTGAAACTGCCCAGCTTTATACAGTGCTGCCCTAGTAGATGCTGCCATACCTTTTTAAAAACAGAGGGGGCATCTAAACAGAATTTGAGTCTCACCCACTTGCAAAACTAACTGTAAACAACCATCTCCTGACTTTGCCATGTGTTGCCTAATTTGCATCCCTTGGAGTCTCACATATTCAAAGAAAACATGACCTCAGCATTTTTCTCTCCAGAGCATCACTGATGCAAATGGGGATTCCCAAATCTGCTAAATAAAAATAATAAATCCAGCTGGAAAAGAAATCATTCCCCCCTTGCATTTACATTAAATATTGTTAAATAAAAAGATTCAGTGCAGAAGTTCAGTGGGTAACTGCACACTAGAAAAACACCCTGGCCTTTTGCTTCATCACAGATAATTAAGATAGAAGGGCAAGAAGAAACATGAGCCACTAAGCCATGTTTCACATTGCTCAGAACAAAAAGAATCTGCTTTATCCACACACAAATTACACCAAAAATTATACTATAGGCATGAAAAACACAGCAATGCAACTTCAGTGGATTTGAGAGTAGAATCAAATTCCTTGCATTCATAGGCACTACTTGTTCAGTCTTCACTTAACAGTGAAATGTTAATGCTGTCTTTGGTACCTAAAGCTAAATAAGCATGTTGGAACTGAGTTGGACTCTTCTGCCCAAACCTAGATATTTACAATGCAGATGTGTGTTTGTGCCAGTCTCTTGTAAATACCCAGCAGCAGCAATCTGAGGGACACCCAAGCTCAGCACTCCCATGGAAGTATCCCTAAGATATTTCAGGTTATGTTCTTCCTCCAGACCCTCTGGGGAGAGATTCAGCCCCTCTCTAGACAGGCTGTGCCCAGAGAGAAGGATTTAAGGCATGGAAGCTTCAGTGTCCCCACTTTCCATCACACACTTGGCCATGTCAAAATATCATCTATATTAATCCAGCTCCCCCAAATCCTTGCAAAGCATATACCTAGAGCTACAATCAGCCAAAATAAGAGGGCTTCATTAAATTTCCTGAGGTGAAGAGGGCTTCATTTAATGAAGAGGGCTTCATTAAATCTCCTGAGGAGATCACAGTCCAGTTAGAAATGAGGATTCTTGAACTTCATCAGCTCCAGCTTTTGCTCTGCCTTAACAGCCTGCTTCTTGTGCCTCAAAATTAGCTCTTTAAAGCTGTGTTACTGTGTGCCTGGGTGTGCAAACAGCCCTGCATGTGGCAAGGCAGGAAATGCCTCAAAATCTCAGGGAAGGGAGGCCTAAATAATTTCCCTAATTTCCTCTCCTAATTTTTTACTTGGGTGGGGATGATTAGTTGAGTGTGTACAGTAAATCTATTTATACTACTAAAAATGCCTTGCTGTCCTTTTCGTTAGGGTCTTGCTGGCCATTCTAGGATAAACTGTCACTTTTTAGGTGTGTTACCCTGGCAACACTAAAACTCATTTTGACATGAGCAGCATGGTTTCATTCTGACATCCCAATGAAAATCCAGCCCAGCCATTCCCCACCGAGGGGCTCAGCCTGGGGATTCTGAGACCCAACAGGGATTTGAGCCGGGTTTTCCTGGGCCGGACTGGTGATACTGAGACCCAGAGAGGATTTGAGCTGGGTTTTCCTGGGCTGGGCTGGGGATGCTGAGACCCAGAGGGGATTTGAGCCGGGTTTTCCTGGGCTGGGCTGGGGATGCTGAGACCCAACAGGGATTTGAGCTGGGTTTTCCTGGGCTGGGCTGGTGATACTGAGACCCGGCAGGGATTTGAGCTGGGTTTTCTTGGGCCAGTCTGGTTATGCTGAGACCCAGAGGGGATCTGAGCTAGGTTTTCCTGGGCTCAGTCTGGCAATGCTGAGACCCTGAGCTGGGTTTTCCTGGGCCAGCCTGGTGATGCAGAGACCCGGCGTGGGGGATTTGAGCCAGGTTTTCTTGGGCCAGCCTGGTGATGCAGAGACCCGGCGTGGGGGATTTGAGCCGGGTTTTCCTGGGCCAGCCTGGTGATGCAGAGACCCGGCGTGGGGGATTTGAGCCGGGTTTTCCTGGGCCAGCCTGGTGATGCAGAGACCCGGTGTGGGGGATTTGAGCGGGGTTTTCCTGGGCGGGGCTCCCACAGGCCCAGGCCAAGCTGTCGCTGCCTGCAGCCGGGCCGTGCCGTGCCAGGCCCGGGCCCTGGTGCTGATACCATATAAAGTGCTGGCTGTGCCGGGCCGTGCCGGGCCGTGCCCTATTATGGTCAGGACAGGGAAATCCCTGCACCCGGGGAGCAGCGACAGCTCCGGCCATGCTGGGACACAGCCCCGGGCTCAGCGTGGCACTCCCAGCGCTCTGCTTCTCACACACGGCTACAAAATCAAATTAACAACAATAAATATTTTTTAAAAAAACCAAACAAACCACTTCTGACTATATCAGAAACAGCACAGTTTCATTATTTCTTTTTTCCATAGGCCAGTTTAAATATCGCAATACTCCTGCCTATGTGAGATACTCTCTCCTAATATGAGAATTATGTTCTCATGACTTGGGTGTTTGTTGGTTTTGGTTTTTTTGTTTTATTGTTTTATTTTGGGGGTTGAAATTTTATTAAATTAAATACCCTTATAAATTTCTTTTAGCAACTGTTTGTGAAATATGGCTCTTCATCTAGTATTGTATGGTATTACTTCTGGTCCAGGTCAAGAGCTGGAATATTTTGAAATAAAGGAAATTTTTAAATAAATAAATAAATAAATACCCAAGACAGAATGGATGAACACCTATCAGCTGGCAGCCACTATTCCTGTTTATGTATTTATTTTTATATTAATACCTCCATTAAATTTTAAACAAACCACATTTTTCCTGATGTTTCCTGCAGAAATAGTCATGCCGTGAAGGCATGGTTAGTCTCTCAAGGCATCTATTTGGAACTTGAGCAATTTTATTTAAGGACTCTCATCAATCACCAGTATTACGTGGTGTTCATGGAAGCTTTTTCTAAAAAAACCCTTCAAGCTTCTTACCTAGGATTTCAGTTTACAACATTTGGTGCCTACCTGAGCAGTTATTTATATCATTCTGGTAAAAAAATACACATATAAATATTAATTATTACAGTTATCACCATACTCTTATGTGTGATAAGGGTATGGATTATGTACTGAAAATAACTGAAGTTAAGGAGCTCTAACATCAGGTCACGGTGTTCCTACAGATGACTGAATTCACCTACTTTCCAGCAGCTCACTTTTTAGCAATAATGATTTGTGCACTTAGAAACCACCCATGCACATACATTCAGAAAATCTGCTTCCTTTGTTACCCTGGGCAGAACACAAAGGAGCACTGCTGCTGAAATCCCACTAATTCCCTGCAGCTCATGCCTGTGTTTCCCAGCCTGGACATGGCACATGGCGATGTTAAACCCAGCTTTTATCTGAATTCCCTTGCAGACTTACTCGGGTCTCTTCTGCGTTGTGATCAACCCCTACAAGCAGCTGCCCATCTACTCAGAGAAGATCATTGACATGTACAAGGGCAAGAAGAGGCACGAGATGCCCCCCCACATCTATGCCATCGCTGACACAGCCTACAGGAGCATGCTGCAAGGTAGGACAGCCCTGCCAGCCCTGCCTGGGTGCCACAAACACCTGGGAGCTCCACGTGGGCTCCTGCAAGCAGCCAGCCAGCAAAGAGCTCTCACAGAGAGCAGAGCTGCCTTTCTAGAAGTTTCAGAGGAATTTTTTGGCAGGAACAGCAGTCCACAAACGCTGTGTGACTCAAAAAGGAAAAACAATCCTTTCACCCATCTGTGTCGAGGCATGTGGGAAGGTTTCAAAGTCAAGCAAATAGTTTTGGCAAATACGGGCATGGAAAATGCTCCCTCTCCACTAGTGGAGACTATTCCAAAGTTAGCTGTGAGCGCTGCTGGATCTCTCGGCATTGCTGCAAAGCAGATACAAACAGGCTTTTGGGGCTACTTTCCCTACAGCCTGATGTCTTGGACCCTGAGTTGAGATGTGCTGTTTTCCAACAGGGATGGCAATGGGCAGTGGGAAAGCAGTCGTGCCCCAAAGGGTGCAAACAAACCCCCAAAATTCACAGAGCTCTCCTCGTCCTGCAGTCACTTCTGACAGACTGAGGGGATTTTGTCCTAAGGAAAAACTATCATTTAGGGATGAAAAAGCTAAAGTGATGGATATAGGAGGCTGCAACACCTCTAGAATATAGGGCATGACCAGGTGCCATCTCACATTGACCTTGGGTGCTACAGGAAACCAGGAGCTCTACAAAATATTTTGTAGTTTATATGCCCTCATAAGGACCCTGACCCTACAGAAATTCTGGCTGACAACTATGGCTCAGCAAGATTCACAGGCTTAGCCCTAAAATTTAGGGCTTCCCAGGATTAGGACTTATTCCCTTCCTATGGCTTATATGACATTTCTTTCCTGGAGCTACTTCAATCCTTTTATTTAAGTGGATCCCAGAAGGCAGAGCTACAGTGCAGCAGAGGAGGACCAATAAAGCAACAAAAATATCTTGAAAACAGACCTTCCTACACACTATATGATATAATCATAGTTATAAAAAACTTACTTGGCAGAAGGTCATCCCACTAAGCCACAGTCACATATCTGTGCTCCAGCTTCCCTCCTGAGCCCTGTGCTCTGCATCCAGCACTGTCCAGGGCTCCTGAAGCCATTCCTCCCTCTGATCCTTTATTTAAGCAGCAAGCCTTGAGGGGAGATCTGGAAGAAGCTCCTGGCTCCTGCAGACCATCAGCAGTTGTGCAAGGTACTTGTCTCTAGAAATGAGGTGGGGGAAAAATACAAAAGGGATATAAGCTATCTGTAGGAAAGGAAAAAAATAAACGTATGGCTGCAGCCTATGCTGAAACAGAATTGTCTTGTCCTGACAATACATGAGTTTTCTGCCTAAAGTGAAACTAATTCAGCCCAGATGAGCCTGATCCAAGCAGCACAGGGATGTCTCCCACTCCCCCTCTCTCTCTGACTGTCCTCTGTCCCTCCCAGCATGTTCTCCTGAGCAGTGGGAAGCCACTGGAGCTGCTTTGCCCTCACTGTGGCCATGAACTGCACTTAGAGCAGCCTGGGTTCAGCTGTGCCTCCCAGGATGGCTGCTGGAGGGAGGAGACAGCGAGAGTGCAGGTTCTTATCAATTCATGTTTTTTGGGGCTCAGAATGATTTCCTGGCCCTATGAGCTTTTGGGGAGTTACTCCTCATTATTCATGTGCCCCCACTGCAATTCTTCCTGGCAGCAGAGAGGAGGGGGAGAGCAAGTAGAAAGGAACAAGGAGGGAGTAGTGATCAGCTGAACCTTTAAGAGGATGTCTTTTCACTGCTTCCCACCCCAACCACGCACAGCTGGCACAGCAGAGCTCCCAGCACAAGCCCAGGACACCCACGTTTTACTTGCACATGTCATCTTGGAGTCTCTCCATCTCTGAAGAGGGCCCCAGTTGATTTTAAAGCTTTTGTTTGTAAAAACCTACTCGTGTTTTGTGCATGAAACTAAACCAACCCTCAAAATAACTCTGGTTATTCAGCCAAAATTCTCTTCACGTTGGGGTGGTGAAAGTGGGCGTCAGCACGGTTCTGAGCGAGCCTGCTGCACATATAGGCACAGAGAGCTTCAGGGGGTAGTGAGCATATTTCCTAAAGGAATATAAACAAAAGTTCTTACCCACAAACATGGATCAGAGCACTAAATGTTTTCCCTGTGAAAAGTCAGTACTGCTTCTTATCTGGAAACTTGCATAGTTTCTGCTTGCCAAAGTAAAATATGTCGTGGATTCATGAGACCGAGGAATTATATTCTGGTATTTCATGACCAGGGCCACTTGGCCCAGAGCAATCAGCTTGTTTAGATGTCTCAGGGATCCTTTATCTCTTGGTGAACCAAGCCTCTGTGTCTGCAGATCCCTGGTCCTACTGCAGGTTCATCAGCTGGGAATCACAGCCCTCTGCATTCTCACCCTCCCCTGTGTTGGCACAGCAGAACATCCAGCAGAACACATGAGCTGGGCACACTGCATTCCTGCTCTGCTTCAGAGACTTACTTGGTTAATGTATTCATTAGGGATGATGTTTAACTCCCATCAAAGCTCTTCTGATAAAAACACTTAGCCACAGCTATCAGCAATCAGATAATCAGACTTTCTTCCAAATATGCAGAAAAGCTGACATCTCACAGGACACAGGAATTATCAAAGATGTTGGCTGGGCAAAGATAAAATTTCCACTTGTTTCAAGTGGTTCTGAGCACCTAAAACCCTTTTGCAAATCACAGTCATGCTGTCTCATGCTCAGCCAGGAATGCTGGGTGTCTTGTTGAATCTGCTGATTTCCATGTCACTAATGCAGTTTGATCAATGCCCAGGCACAGCTGTGGATGCTCATTTCCAGCCAGAATGGGAATAAACTTGAATTTTCTTTAATCTCAAAGACTGAGAATTCTACAAGAGCATTTGTGTGTGTGTCCCCAGGAGTTACCACACTGAGCTGGGCCCTCCTGGCTGTGTTTACACACTGGCTATGGATGATTACTGCTACACTTGGAGACTGCAATCATAAAACATTTCCCCCTGCTCCTGCACCCTGTGCTCTCTCTGTGTTTGGGATGAAGTAGCTCCATACAGAGGGCTTGATCCCCATCCCAACTCTTGCACTGCCAGCAGGATTCTTCATGCAGCCATGATGCAAAACTGCTCCAGGTGAAAGGCACCCCTGGGTTTTGCTGTGCTGAAGTGGGTCCCCCCTCCTGGGGCACAGTGTGGTCTGTGAATGCTGGTCACAGCAGCAAGGAAGAGGCACTGCAGGCCAGGGAAGAGGAGCTGGAGGTGGCTGGATGACCCTTCCTGCAGCACTGCCAGCTTCCAGTGATGGTAAAGCTGAGACACTGCTCTGTAGGGAGGAGTAATTCTGCTGCCTTCTGTCATCTTCCCTGCAGAAACAAAAAATAAATGGTAGACAATACAAATGTGAAAAGTCATGTTATGTAGAAGTAGTAACAAAGTTTTTGTTTAGGTGGTTAGGCCTTTATTAAGTTTTCTGGCAGTAAATCATCATGGAGAAGATATATTACAGCTTTCTACAGATTCAAGGAGATTATTTTCTGTGGAGCCACTTTTATGCAAGCTTGAGTTAAAAATGGAAAAACAAACAACCTGGTAGTTACTCAGAGGTATGGGAGGGAAACACAGTTCCCAAGGTCTTAGAAAAGGAGGCTGCTGTGAGAAGCCATCTGTTTACTGTGTCCTCAGCAGGACTGTACAGAAATGTCCCCTTTAGGCAGTGCAGTTATTAACAAATGTAAAGAAGCAGTAAGTGAGTGGGGGAACATGGTTTCAGTCTGGCTTTTTTCCTTTTATGGTAAAGCTGCCAACTTGCTGCTTCATTGTGATAAACCATCTGATTTTGTTTGTGATTAAGCAGAGCTAACTGGTCTATCAAGAACAGAGGGGCAGGAAATCTTACAGGCAAACTGGAGGTGTTTGGTGAAAAAGTAAGCAGATTCTAGAATGAAAAAAAACAACTCTGCTGCATGTTTAGGAAAGCTGGTGAGGTTTATAATGTAAGTGTAGGTCTCTATTAAAAATGGAGGAGAAAATTAAAAATAAATGTTTAAACATGTAATATAGACATATAGGAGGTGGATGATACTCTTCCAGGTAGGGTCAAATTTTCTTAAAAGGAATTAACCAAAAAGATATTAGAATCTAGAAGACCTATTCTGTTGCTTTTAAAGCCCCAGGAATTATATTTAAGGAGTTTTATTTATACAACTCTTTCTCTTCTGATAGATAGACCACATAAAGTTGCAGACTCACAAATAGGTCACAGTCTTTTCTATATAGAATGAAACATTCCAGAACAGAAATAGAATTAATTGAATGGGAGAGCCTTTGAAAGTAAATGAGACCAGTATCTGCAGCTCAGGCCATAACAGAATAGGACTGGACTTGCTGATACCTTTCATCCTTAGAGGTGCAGTTAGAACTGATGCAGGAAACAGAATAACATCTGGAATTCCCCCTCTGTGAGTGTGCACAGCACAGTTTGCCAGCATGGGGTTTCTCCCATGATTAACCTATCGCTGAGGACATTTGGTGCCTTCTGACCTTCCTCATCCTTCCTCTGCTCTTACACATTCCCAGGCTGCCCCTGCACCGGCCCTTGCACAAACCCCTGTGTGGGCCAGTCTGTGAGACACCTTTGGGAGCCTTCCCCTACTGAGGAGCAAAAGAAGGGCAGCAATGGGCAGCAAAGAGTAGTGAGAAAATACTTGGCTTGGAGACCAGCTTTTTCTAATGTTCCCTGAGCTCAGAAATTCCACTGGCAACTCAGTATCAAGAGTCACTTTTATTTTCTTTATGATATTTATGGGTTAGTGATGCAATATCAATATATGCCCATGGTTTCTATTTACACAACAATGTATTTTTAGCAGAAGTTCTTCCATGCTTTCACTTTTTTAACTTAAAAGAAAGAAAGTTTAGCTGATACCCTGCAGTGAAAAACAAACATGGCTCACAGCTCCTCTCGTCCCAAATGTTTATGTGGAAGAGTCCTGCAGTGCTGATTGCTGACAAATACCTCCAATAAAAATGAGGAATGAGTAATTTTGTAGCAATTTACCAAACAAAGCAGTTAAGTGGCACCATTTGTTGTGTGGTGATCAATAAAGCAGTTAATGTTATAGCTATTGAGGAACTGGGAGTAAAACAGTTGTTTAATATCAATCCAAGCCATTGCAGAATCCTCTAATGCTTTTCCTAGACTGGCTGTGGGCCAGGCAGCAGTTACAACTTGAGAGCTTAATCAATTGGTTTAAATAGGTTTAAATAATCTCATGGTATTTATGACATACAGGGTCAGCAATAGGGGTGAGCAACCAGACAGGTATTCCTGCAAGTCACCCCACACACTGAGCAAAAGGAGCTCATGTCTTAACCTCTGAGCAAAGCTTGGTGCTGGCTCTGCTTTGGATAAATAATGCCAGACCATACAGAAGCACTGAATTCTGCCTAATTATCTGCCTCAAGTATCAGATGTGTAAACTGAGCACATTTTTCAAAAATGTATTTGACCTGCCTGGGAATTATTTTCCAAAGTCCAAAGATTTTTTTTACAGTCTGTAAAGGCAAACTGACAGTTTCAGTCAAAGAAGGGCAAACTTCAGGGCTGGGGCTGGTTGCTCAGGGCCTTGTTTAAGTCTGCTTCCAAGTAGTTCCAGGGCTGGAAATACCACATCTCTCTGGGAAACTTGCCCTGGTGTTTGACAAGTGAAGGAAACATTTGTACTTTAGAATGGATCTCAGCAAACATGCTCATCATGCCTTTTGGCAGAAAAATCTGTGTAAAAGTTCTGAAGGTAGAGAGAAACTCCAACTCCAAATGAATAAGCAGGGAGGATTGCTCCAAGAACAGGTCATGGAGGTGGGCTGCAATCCTGACCCTTCCTGCAGCATTACAGAACTCTGGACACTCATATGCTGAAACCTCTCACATGCCTCACCTAGCAGAAATGGAAGTTTTGCTCCTCCTTTTTATAAATCCTGATCTAAAATGTGTTTGATGGTCTGTTCTTAGTAAAAAAAACATGAAGAATACTTACATATTGTTGACATGATCTTGTATAATCTAAAGTATCTTGTTTTATCTTATTCTTTGGAAGATCTCCCAAAGAAATTACTTGTTGTCTTGATAAATGTTGTCTCTCAGTCTGAAATGAAATACAGGCTAAATTATTCAGGTATTTGAACTGCTTTGCTTTCAAAAGTCAAAGCTTTGCATGACCAGCTTAAAACATTTTAGTTGTTGATGCCTTATCTGTCCAGACTTTGCTTTGAGTGGGCTGCTGGCCATAGTTCATAAGCATAGTAAAAACTTGAGTTTCAGGTTTGAAATTTTGTTATAATCTTCTTACAGAGAGCCTGATCTTTTTGCTGTCCTCATTACAGTTCCTCTCTAATGGAATTTACAGAAAATATTTTTGACCTCTTAACCTTTTGTTCATTTTTTGTACAAAATATTTCCATTACAGATGGTTATTTAAATTCAAGGGCAAATTAAATAAGATGTGAACCCAGTACTTTTTACTAATCATGGTCAGCCAGATTTTAGAAGGTCTAGGCTGTTCAATGTAAATCCTTATAAATATAAGTGCTTCTGTCAGAAAAGCCATTCTCCCTAATTAATGGATTCTTTTTTCTTTATTCACAGATAGAGAAGACCAGTCTATCCTGTGCACGTAAGTAAACTCATCTACTTTTGTACATCTCAATGTCACAATATCTTTATTCAAAATTGATTCAAATTCTGATGGAATGGACACATTCTCCTCACCTTCAGTAAGCTTGAGCTGCAGTCCCAAACCTACTTCATTAGATAGACCTGTTCATAAGATAAAGAGCAGGTATCAGTGTCACACGAAATTTTTAATGCATAAAATTATTTATTTTAATTGACTTTCTAAACTTAGAGATTTAACAGTTCACAGTGAACTACTGGGGAGTGTGGTTAGTGCTCCACAAAATCCCACTGGTTTGTCATTCCTGCCTGTTTTGAAAAATCACTCAAAATGTTGAACTGGACAAGGATGTCCTGCCTGACCCTCAGTTTTAACTCTCTTTCCATCCTTCTGTTGCTTAGTTGGTTTTATTTGCTTGAATGTCATCAAGAATGCCTTTGACAAAATTTTGTCTTTGTTAAATTTGGCATTTTCCAGTTTTCTTGATAAAAGATTGGATTTGATTCTATGTAAATGCTAATACATTGGAAGAGCTGGCATGTGCATTATTTATAGCAGGTTCAGGTTTAGGTTATCTGAGAAAATGTGGCTACTGGCTGAATATATATTTACCCTCAAAAAAGCACTGCTGCTGATCACCAGCCATTACTTTTGACTGCCACTGCTGACTGGAAAAAAATTATCACCAAATAAAAATTGTACCCTGTATCTGGTACCATAAGGGCTACCATAGCTCTAACCTCTGTTCCAACAAGACTTCAATATTTGTAAATATACCAATCAAAAATCTGCCCCCAAATGCATTAATACAAAAAGAAATCTAAAATTCCTGCAATGATGAAGTAAAAATTGACCATCACATTCTTCCCAGGATGAAACATATCATGGTTATTAAGACTAATTTACAATATGCATTTCCTCCTTCTATTTTTATACTTTAGTTTATTTTTCCACTAGTAAATCTTCTTTTAACTTTGGAAAATTGGTACTTTCAAGAAAGGGACTTTCTTTTGCAAATCTATGCCTCTTTGTTCATGAAAATGCATTAAAGGATCCACTTCTTGCAGGTACCATTTCTTGAAATCCTGGCCATCTTGCTGGAAACCTAAAGTGTTTCACACCAGTAATACATAAAATGGAGAAAATGAAATGCTTTTCTCTCCAGTAATATATAAAGTAGAGAGAATGAAATGCCTTTCCCATTTTGAAAACAGCACAGCAAGTGATTCCTCAAGATGTTTGAAGTAATTGCTGTGTGTTGGATGTGCATCATAACCCATAGCTTATAGCAGTCCTCACAAGTCTTCTAAAGAAAAAGATTGGCCAAGCTAAAGCCAATGTACACAACTTTAACCACTACTGATTTAACATTCTTGTTTGCCTTATTTGTGCAGAAAGAAGAAAGTTCACTTGGCTTGCAGCTTGGCAACTGTCAAGTGGAAGCAATTTGCAGTATTTTATAGAATTGTTAGAAATTATAAGAAATTATCTTCTGGCCTAAAATATGTAAGAATAACTGAAGACTTCATGGCATTGATCAGCCAGGATTTTTTTCTTGAAATAGCTACAGGCGTGAACTTTCCAAGGCCTGGTACCTAAATTGTAAAAGAATAGCTGTAAGGATTCAGATGGATCCCCTGAAATGCTCCTGGGACACAGGCTGGGGAGCAGATCTGAGAACTGAGCCTGATTCTGTGTTTCTGACTATAAATATACCCATTCTCGGGACTTTACCCTCATTAAACCTATCCTCATGTGGTTAAGTACTGTTTGCATTCTTTTACAATCCCTACCATTTGTGTGATTAACCATGGTATGTTTAAAATCTCCATCTGTCTTCAATGCTCATGGGTTCCAGTGCTTCCTCAGAATTCCCTGTCTTTCCAGCTTTCATTATTTTCTCTCCATTTCATTAATAACCACACTCATACTGCCTTTGGCCTCCTCTTCTCTGTGCACACACATCCTTTTGCTGTTAGCTCTTTCCCATGGGTAGCATCACTGAACATCCTGTGGTGTCATTCCCTGCCAGTTGCTCTCTGGCCCTTTACAGCCAGCATCAAAAGACCTGGAAAGAGCAGGTAGAGTATTTCTAGAGCACAAATGTGGCTTAGAGAACTGTGCACAAATTTCAGTTTTAAAAAAAGCTACCTTAAATGAAAGAGAAAATCTGATCAAAGTTCTGCGTGTTTGGGGTATTGTGAAGCCCATGCAAACAAGTTGTGAAACGCCTGTACCTATAATCAAGTACTTTTTCATTATCTTTCTGGTTTTTAAAACATGCATGCAGTTTGAACAGCTTCTATAAAAACAGGAAAGTAGCAGGGTCATATTTCCACTTAATTTGATATGGGAAGAGACAAAACATTGAGTGGGGCAGTGCCCTGCCCTTTTCCCCTTCTTCCCCTCTCTCTCTCTCTGGACAAACCCTCCAGAGCCTCACCCAGCCATGGGACTCCAGCCCATTTCCTTCCCTGACGCACAAAAATCACCCAGAACATCTCCAAACTGCAAAGCCCCATTAATCAAGAGACTCCTCCACGAGAGAGCTGAACTCCTCTTTCCCAGCTCAGTAAATCTCCAAGGCTGGAGCTGGCAGTGGCTGCTGCTTGGCCCCTGTCCCACACAGATATCTGTGGAGCTCCAGCCCAGGCAGAGCTGGTGACCCCGCTCCGAGTCCTTGGGGAATTGTTTTGTAAGTAAACCCGTAGGATCAGTGGGCTGGCTTCTGAGACACGTCTCCAGTGGGGTACAGCTGGTCTGGGACAAAGCTTTTCATGATGTTTGCACATCTCATACTGCAGGACAAAGGCTGCCAAGCCCTAATGTGATTTAGAGCACCTCGTTGAGTGCCCTGAGCACAGGGGCTTCCCACAGTGCCAGCACATTGGGATTAAGGGATGTGTGAACGGGCAATTCTTGTGGTTCATTGCTTACTGAACAAATGCTGAAAATAAATTCTGCTGTTGCTTTTCAGAAGTTTCCAAAAGTGGAATTAAGCTAAGTCTCATATCATAATACTAACATGGAAAGCTTTCAAATTTTCAACAACAACAACAAAAGAAAATACACTTTTAAAACTCATTTTTCTCAGTTGTTCTCAAATGTACAAGAGTCCTAGCTACACTGCAGGCTCAACACCAACAGTGGGGCCAACCTGCTAGTGTCACCTTGTTCTTCTTTGGAAACCTATTCTAGCTGGGATAATTTTCATTTAAGGTGAAGGCAATGGAGTCATGGAGGATTTTGTAGCTCAAGAGGTACAAAAAATTTATTAGAGCTGAGCACTACATATGTGAGTTTATGTGCTTTAAATCCTATGTTGAGGTCCTAAAACAATGACTGGCAATGAAGGAAGGATAAGTTGAAGTTATACCCCACGTTGTGAGAATGGTATTTTTAACAGAGCAAGCCTGTTAGCGTAGTGGAGCCCTTTGGTCTGGGAAAGCCAAAGAGTTTCTTAGGAGGAAAACTTGCATAGGAAGTAGCTGAAGTGCTGCTGTTGGGCTGCTCAGAACTGTGCAACTTGCTTTTGATCTGGTTTTTTGCATTGGCTATCTGAGCCGGGTGCAAAGAGCTGCAGGAAAAAAGACCCATCTTTAGGAATTCAGTCACTGAGATCAAGAGAGAAAGCAGATTTTAAAACAGGTAGGATTTCTCATACCATCTCACAATGGAAGTTGTTTCTGCTCCCTCAGAAATTACAGTATTTCAAGGCAGATGCAGAGGAAAAACCTGTTCTGGATGACCAATTCTGTTACAACTCAATAGCTCTGGGAAGAATTTCATCCACCTGTGAACTAAGATACTCACATACTCTCCTCCTCCTGGGTCTCCCTGGGTAAACTTCTTGCTATTTAGAGGCATTGACCTGACCTAGCCATTCCTCTTCATTGGTACATTTACAAATGGCATTTCATCACTGAGGGGAAATCAGACATCATATGGCTGTGATACATCCTTCAGAGTACCAGGGCTACTAATGTTAAATGGACACTGCTAATGTTAAATGGACACTTGTTTGTCAGACATGCCTGTTGTCATGGACGTTTGTGACTGATCTGATATGTTGAAAATATCAGCTAGAGACATTATTCTTCATTACTTATTGACCTTGGAGACTTTCTTCCTATCTAACCTAAAGCAGTTGAGGTTCTGTGTGTTTTCTATTTCACGTTGAGGAACTTTTTTATTGTCTATTTCTAAAGCCTCAAAATCTGTCTGCGGAAAACAGGAAAGCCCTCAGCCTGTGCAGAAGCAAAGAGTTAAGGAGCATTACAGTTTGATGGGATAATTACAAGTAAAATGATGCCATATATGGTAATACTCACAGGGATTCAGGGAAAAGCCAAAAGATGGGCACTGTTGCCCTGGGAGAAAGGAAATGCAATGATGATGTGATGAACTACAAATAACCCTTAATAAAATGGAATAGTTCAAAGCCCAGGGTTTGTTTGAAGAAAGTTGTTTTGGTTGTTTTTTTTCCAAAGAAACAAAGATGTAAGGTAGATTTATTTGAAAAGTTTGTATGCATAGGTCTTCAAATTGGTGTGCTTGGTTTGGAATTGTTCCCAGGACACTTAATTTTTATCAATAAAACATAGAAATGTTTTAGCACTGAAGCCCAGACAGAGATGAATCCAATCTCTAAACTGTGCAAATTAACTCAGGTCTTGTGAAAAGGAATCTATTAATCTCACTTATTTGTGGTTCAAACACTAAAAGCCAGAAGAAACAGTTCTTATCATGTTGTACCTCAGGCAGGAATTGGGTCTGGTCTCCTAAGGTTTATATCAATGTAATTCTGTATTGAAAGTTCTGTCCAGCACTTCTCCATATTTTTATGTCCATTTATCACTGGTCCTTTGGTAGGGAAAATTAATTCCTGTATTTCCTAATTAGGAAAAGAAGCAGAACTGCAGTGAATTCAGCTAAACACTTTCAGACTCAAAAAAGCTGATAAATATCTCTGGGATTTTTGAATGTATTGTTCTTTTATTTTTCTAAAATCCATTTTATTAGACATCCAAAGAAAAAGAGGTCCAACTTAGATGGTTGCTCTCCTCACAGCACCAGCTCAGTTGAAAGACCTCATTTGTTACATCCACATCCACTTTGACTGCTAAGCAGGACAGTATAATAATATTTTTGTGCATATAATCATCAGAGCCAGAGGTATCTGAAAGGCATAAGATGATGCAATGTAACAATTAGAGAGGAAAATTGGCCGGAATTTGTATTGAGAAAAGACTCTGTCAACCTGTAGTTTGAAAACCACTCTTTTACTTTAAGAGAGGGTTTAAGAATTGTTAATAAACTTAATCTGGAAGTCTTCCAAGAGAGAAAAAGTTACCACTGCCTTCCTGCTTCCCAAGGGACACTGCATGGAGCAGAGCTGGGGTGCCAGTTCTGCTGGTCAGACAAATCCCCACCATGTCCCTTATTACCCAGGGAGCAGGGACACCTCAGGCAGTTCCATTCCTGGTCCCACTGAATTCAAGGAGCATCTGAATACAAAATTCAGATGAGGCAGGATCAAGTCAGAAACTTAATGCCAGAGGTTCAGAAGTGAAAACCATTGTATTACTGCTGATGTTTTCTTTTACTGCTGTATCACATCATAGTTAATGTTGTATTTTTTGATCTTAAAATATAAGCAGACTCCCTGCCAACTCCACTTCTCATAAGTGTTCAGATGCTGCCAAAGCAAGATGAACTGCTGTTCAAAAATGCATCATGTTTTAGAATTCCCTTAAATGGCCCAATGTGCACTCAAAATACTACCAGGACAGAGATATAACTCTGATAATGCATTCTTGGCAGGCTGAAGTCAGGTACATTTGGGAGGTGCTGCTCTGGGGTAAATGAGAACCAAGCTGGGCAGTTTCCAGCCCTGTTCTTATACACTATGTACATGGCAGAAGGACTGCACTGGTTACCTACCTTCTTTTGTGTTATTTTCTTTCCCCTCAGAGGTGAATCTGGTGCTGGCAAGACAGAGAACACCAAGAAGGTCATTCAGTACCTGGCTGTTGTCGCCTCATCACACAAGGGCAAGAAGGACACCAGTGTCACTGTAAGTGAGCTCCTCCATCCCCAGCTCTCCCCAGGCCTCTGGGGCTGTGCTGAGGTCACTCTGCAGCTCAGGGACTGGGGCTTGTCAAGCACTGGCAAATTAAGAGTACCCAATTACGTCACAGCCCTATGTTTATGGAAGAAAAAAATTTGTTTGACACCATCTTAGGCATCAAATCAGAATGTACTTAGGGAGAACAGAAATATTCATAGTTTTCCATAGGCATAGCACCTATTTATATCCCAGCATGAAGGCCTTGAAGTCTGCAAGGGCTCAGGTCCTTGTTTTACCCTTGACCTCTGCCAACTGAGAAGTTTGGGAAAGCCTGTAACTAACACATTGTCCAACTGCATCACAAAAATGTATGCCAGCATTTAAACTTCCAAAGTTTTGATTGGATTTGTTAGTAAGTTTTCTTAGCAACTAGCAAAGAGTCCCAGTAGAAAACTTGTCTTTTTTTTTACTGCTCTGTCAGAGGTAACAATTCTGAAAGGCACAATTTTTTCTAAGTGCTTTGTTCCTTCAAAATGTGTAATAGTCTTGCCTGAGAGACTAAAGTTAATTTTCTTACTTTGAATCATGTACCTGCCCAGTTCCTGGAGATCATTACCATGGCTGAGGCTTTCAGCTGTCTTTGCTCTTCTCAGTGATACAACTCCAGGTCCTACATCATTTCCAGCCTTTTGATTGTAACTCAAAACTTCTGCAAAAAAAATGAAGCAATTCACTTTCATCACAAAAAAGGCTTAATTCAGGAGAACATTTCATTGTGTCACAAATACAAGATTGGGTACAAGATAAGTAATTATTAGGGAAGTGGGAAATAATGTAAAATTCTCACAGCTGCCCCTGCCCATGTGTCAGCAGAGCACAAGGTGTGCAGCCCTCCCTCTTCCACCACAGATAACTGGGATTTTATGTACAGTGGATTCTAATTGGGAGTAGGGGAGGGAGTAGGTGTCCTTTTGAGTCATATTTTCTAGAAATCTGTTATTTAATTTAGTGGAAACAGTCCAAGACTAATGTTTAATATTTAATGTTTATGCAAAAAAAAGTAATTTCTTCCTATTGAGTCCCTGCTCAGTAGCTGGGGGAAATGAGCTTGGGGTGCCAAGGCCATCCCTAACTGCAGACTGCTCTGGGGAATTATCTAAGTCTCAGGACCAAATTTGCCCTGAGACAGACCTGAAGGCAAATATCCATCAGAGAGGAGCTGAGAAAAAGTCTAATTTGTTCTGTATCATGCTGACAAATAGTAATTCAATGATTGGGACTACTGCAATTTCAGTCATTAAAATATAATGAATAACAAAATGCACCAGAGAAGAACAAGAGATTTATCATAAAAATATTTGCCCTTGTCTGGTCCTTAGAGACTAACCTGGGACTGGGTCCAAATCCCATCTCTTTACTTCAGGATTTTTCTTTTCTTCAGTTAATATGGTCTAAGTATGTTAATGGTATTTGTACCCTTGATATGTCTGCAATAGATTGTTCATATCTGTATTCCTGGTTTGTTTGCATGGAAACTGTACTGGTTATTTTAATACAGGAAAAACAATAAAAATATCTGTCTAATGGAAATTATACTGACACTTGTTTTATACCATGTTATTCAACACAGCAAGGTCCATCTTTTGCCTACGTGAGTAACTTAGACTGTTTGATGTGTGTTTAAGGCACTGAGTGTAGATCTGCATGCTATTGTTGCACCCCAAAAATTTAAGAGAGATTTTGTTGAAATATGTTGTATGATATGATTAAAAGCAACAATAGCACCAAATGCTCTCACAAATCAACCCTAACTG
This sequence comes from Agelaius tricolor, assembly GCF_023055355.1. Lineage (NCBI taxonomy): Eukaryota > Metazoa > Chordata > Aves > Passeriformes > Icteridae > Agelaius > Agelaius tricolor. The sequence continues at coordinate 8,871,324 of NW_027269279.1, forward strand.
TGTCAGGCCCCATGGTAAAGAATGAGGTCTGACACAGGCAGGGTCATCTTTCAAATATCACTCTCTTCTATACCTCTGTGTGTGTTCAAATTGCCATAGTTTGAATTAAATTTCCCACAATCCTGGAAGAGCCACTCAGCCTGAAATTTAACAATGCAGTTTCTGAATGAAATACCCAAATGCTTTCTGTGCTTCAGGTTGAAGATTTTAGGACTGTTGTGAAATAATTCCTAAACCTCACGGTGTTTGATTTGTTTGGCTGCATGCTTTCCATTTGTTATTGCTTGGAATTTTCCATTTCCATGTAACTGTTGAGAACTGTTCACCACCACAAGAGTTAGCATGTTCTCAGCTTGCTGCTGTGGCGTGTACCAGAGCAATTCCCACTGCAGCACCTGTCTGCAGGTGTGTTACAGGCCCTCCTCTCTGTGTGCCATACACATAGCAATGCTTTGGGAATACAGGCAGGTTTGCTGGCACATTCTTGTGCCAGCAAATGAGATTTATTTTCTTTCATGCAGTCTTTTTTTGCCCCATTCTGACTGCTGCCTCTCAGACTTTAGCTGTGACAGTGTTGACTCTTAGTTAATTTAGTAGTTCCTTTGACAATTTCTCTGAAAATAAAAATTATTTCATGGTTGGCATGGGCAGCTCTGTGGAGTCTGGTGGAATTACAGCTGCACAAAGTGCTGGAGCCAAAGTTTTACCCCCAGCTCTATAGCATAGTTCAGTTCTCAGTAGAAGCAGGTGGTGTCTGTCTCATTTTAACAGACAAGGTTCTATTGTAGATGCCATAGATTCAAATGAAATATTGCCTTAATTTCTACTTAAAATTATTTAAATAATATCTTATTATCTATCAAGGACTTTTTCCTTTTCAGGGTGAGTTATTTGTGCATATTACTACAGAGTAGTACTCAAAGAATAGTGTGGCAAAGTAAATGTGAATCTAAGTGATCTCATAGGACAGAGTTGAATGAAAAGTTTTGACCAGCTGTATACATATGCAAAGTATTTTTTCAACTTCATTGGTTTGCTTAGAAATAGGATTAGGTAAATATATAGAACTAAATGCATGCTTGTTTCATTGCATGATTTGTTTCCTTAGCAATTACTAACCACAATTAACAATGTAATATGAAGACTGTGTGTTTGCATGAGAATTCATTATCCTAGTTTGAAATAAATCAATGCAATTCCATATTTAACCTACATAGCCTTGCATGGATCATTATTAATAGACCTGATAAAATCTGCTTTGTAGCTTTGTGCTGCATTACATTAAAATTATTCTCAGCAAGTTATTCTAATTACATTGTCATTTGCTAGCAAAGGGTCTCAATAAACTAACTTGGAAAAGACATGTTAGAGGTTCCTTTAAGAATATCCCTCTAAAAAATTATATTAAACTGGAAAAAATAATTGACACTGAATGGCCCTTTTTTAAAGAAGGCCAGTCGTGATGCTAAACAGATTAATAGAGTTTGATCTGTCACAGGCAACAAGGCTGGAAAAGGGTCATGTATACAGGGCAGCAGTTAATTGCACAAATACTTAAACACAAAGTTTAATAGAGAATGAAAACAAATCCACATGAAATGCAGTATTCAGCAAAAAAAAAAAATTAAGAGACTTAAATTAGATTTCACCTTTCTCTGCCTTTCTCTGAGTGTTAGTTTCAACTAAGTAATTACGAATTTTAGTGTTAACTGCTTCTGAATGAATTTTAGGGTGAGCTGGAAAAACAGCTTCTCCAGGCAAACCCTATTCTTGAAGCTTTTGGAAATGCCAAAACTGTGAAGAATGACAACTCCTCCAGATTTGTAAGTAGGAGAAATGCAGTTTGGTCTGTGGGTCCATGTGGGTCAACTTTAGCAAAGAGAGTTTCACAGATCCAACCCCATTCCCTCACTGACCTTGTGGAAATCAAAGTAGAACAAAGATATTATCCAACCCCTGCTTCCAAAGCCTAGTCCAGCAGGGAGAACCCCTTTCCCTCCAAGTGCCTGAACAAAATGTGGGGGAACCTGTACAGAGGGAATATCAGAGAAGGACACTTCCTTGCAGGCTGTTCCACAGGTCACCCCAGCAGGAGGGAGTCAAGCATGTTATTCCAGGGAGGGTGATGTACACATCTTATGGAACAGGCTAAATACTGGCTAATATTGGAAAACCTGGCACTTCCTGAAAGAACAGCACAATTTAGATCTTCTTTTCATTCACAGGGCAAATTCATCCGCATCAACTTCGACGTGACGGGCTACATTGTGGGAGCAAACATAGAGACTTGTATCCTTCACAGTGAGCTGCACCAGGCTGGGAGGAAAGCACATAAACAAGCTCACTGCATGTCTAAGAAAGGCAAACACTGCTGAGGCTGCTATAAACAAAGAGGGAGCAAAGTGGCCCCGTTTGGGCTGATATCGGCTTCTGTCCTGCTCTCAGTTTTGTTTCCAGGGCTGTTTTCTCAGCTATAGGAAAGGGAGCTATTCCCCAAATACAGCTTCAGGAACTGGACACCCCATACCTAAGGCAGTGACAAGGGACATCTTTGTGTCCAGAGGACTTGTCTTGCCAAGATGCTAAATACTAACTGCTGTGTCAAATGACACACCCAGAGCAGTGAGCTGTGTATCAATAACCTCGATGTATTTTTTCAGGGAAAGTGGACTGAGAAATTCAGCTCAGTCTGACCTTACTTGTCAGGTATGTTGCCTGTTCCCTTGGTATGTTTATCAGCTAGTATATTTTAATGAACATATTAATATGCAGGTGCTTTCCTCAGTGTTGCACTGCTCATCTTTGCATATAGAAAGAGCTTCTTGCTCCAATAAATGAGAAAAAATGATGCAGCTATAAAGAAGTACCTTATCCCCTGAGTGTAGCATCAAGCAACAAACAGTTTATCATTCTGCTCTTATTTTAACAACTGATCTTCAGAAAAAATCATTAACATTTTAACATTTTTGATCTTAACTGAAGTTTTCTCTACAGCACTTTAGCTTATAAAGAGTGAATCACTGACTGGTATCGAAATACTTACATTATTGATAACTTCATTTTTATTAGCTTATAGTCACAAAAATGGTCCATAAATATAACTTGATTTTATTGCTTTTATACCTACAGTACTCACCTCAAGAACTCTTTTTTTCTAGCAGCCCCACCATATGTTGAAAAAATTATATTGCTGCTTCATTTTCAAAGTGGTATGAGTTATATTGTGACTATTAGTTTCAGATCGTGGATTTTAGAATAATTCTGGTCTATTTTGCTTACTGCCATGATTACCAGCATTTACCCTGCAACAGCAAGTAGGAGATTGATCTGCTTATTGTGGTAAGCATTATACCAATACCAGAGCTCCTGCCACAGAATTAGACACATATTCATGTTAGACAAGTACATGGCAAATATTTCAACAATGCTATTGATGGTTCTGAGGCTGATGGCACAATTAAGAAAGGACTGAATCATGTTATTGATTTTTTAACACACTTTACAAACAGATTTGCTTGAAAAATCCCGTGCAATTCGTCAGGCTAAAGATGAAAGAACATTTCACATCTTTTACTATTTGATTGCTGGAGCTTCTGAACAGATGAGAAGTAAGTGCCTTACTAATGATTCTCTCATCTCATTGAATAGTCTAAGCAATGGCTTGCCTAAGTATTTATCTTAATTTCTGTAATTACATGTCATTCAATCCTTACTATAAATAAATGCAATAGAAATAGCTACGTATTTTAGCTAGAGAAAACAATTTTTTCAAGTGAATTAGAAGGAAGCATCGATTCATGTCCACCTGTTTGAGGCAGGTTGTTTGTAGTTTACAAGATATTTTAATTTACAGGAGATGTAGACCCATTCAGATCCCATCCTGAATAATATCAAGAAGATAAATTGGAAAGAGTTATTAATTGCTTTAGACAAAAGAGATTGGGGGTTCCAACAAGAATATCAGCTCATTGTTCTAAAATAAATTAAGAGAATGTCTTTGCCACAGTATGTTATTACACTGTGAAAGGCACAGCTCCAGATGTATGGGAACATCATGGTTCAAACATGACATATTTCCCTAAATAATTTGTTGCTAAACAATGTATAAAGCAATGGGTTATTCCATATTTCCCCTGGCTTTTATGTTCCTTACCTAAGAATCTGCTGTTGGTCATAGAATAGGGTTGAACAGTCTGTTAGTTTGGCCCACTTTGGTTGTTACCTTGTTCCATTCTTATTATTATGGGCTATGAATCCCCACAGGGAGAGGCACAATTCTGAGTAGGTTACATATGGCACTCAGTAAAAGGATTTGGGGAAGAATGGCTCAGATTTGAGTCCATAGGAAACAAAATTGTCCCAAAGTGCAGGGATGTTCTCCAGTCACTAATGAAAACTAGAAAATTAATACCATCAAAATAGTTGCTAAATAGTTATTTTGAAAATATTTGACAAAACACTAAACTCCTCATACAAGCAGATTTTTCCTTTGGTGATAATTTTGGGGTTTTTTTCTGTTGTTCCTTAGGAGAATTCATGAACCAAGAGCATTAAGTAAATGCTCTTAAATAAAGCTTTTCTTCTTCTTTTTAGATGATTTGTTGCTGGAAGGCTTCAACAATTACACCTTTCTATCCAGTGGCTATGTGCCTATTCCTTCTCAACAAGATGATGAAATGTTCCAGGAGACCTTGGAAGCCATGAAAATTATGGGCTTTACTGATGAGGAGCAGACATGTGAGAATTGTTGTCAACACTGTATTCAACCTTTACATCTGCAAGTGACACCACATAGAGATGCAAATGCAGAGGTTAATTCTGTCCAGAATAATCACTCTGCAAAGCTAATTTGTGTTTATGAAAGGGAATATTTCTCATTGGAACCCCCTACATATCCAAAAAGAGATTACTATCTAAGGCAGCTCTATCAACAGTAATGACCATTTAAAGCCATTGTTCAGAACTTTCCAACTAGCATGAAAAAGTTCCAAAATAATCTGATTTGTTTTTGAAGGAAACAGAACAGGCTCAAATAGCTCATATGTACTCACTGATTCAGAAAAAAAGAGAAATGAAACCAAAGGGGAAGAAACAACAGTTAAACTGTTTTGAAAATGTGGGCCTGCCAGAGAGATCCACCTGCACAGCTTTTACCTCTCAGTGCTGCTGGCAGTGTGCAGGGCTCTCAGATGCAAATTGCCATGTCCCAAGTGACACCTGGTGGCAAAAGCAGCAGCGTCCTCCCATTGCTGAAGCTTGCAGCAGCTGCAGCAGCAGAAGGGAAGGGCAGATCCCTCAGCTGCATCAGTGAGCGAGGGGTGCTGAGCAAATCCCCAGCCTTGCTCAGTCTGGATGATGGTGCTGGTGCACCCTGCTCTGCTCTCCTGGCAGTACTGCCATGGACAGCAGCATTCTCCACTGCAGCAACAGGAATCATTCTTTTGCTGTCTGAACCCCTCTGATTTCATGCTCTAAAAAAGAAGCCCATTAGGACAATATTCTTCTACTGTATAAATTAGATAAATTTACAGATAAACAAATAGAAGTCCTCAAATCAATACAACCTCATCTGTAACGTATCAGTAGATTTTACAACCTGAGATTAGGTGGCATCACATTTATGTATATTTTAGTTATCAAACATTAATAAATACCTTTTCTGGATTTTGACATTAATCCTTTTAAAGACATGCATACATTTGATTCTAGTTGCACAACTAAATATCCCCGTGTCCATGAATAACTGGACATTCAGAAGTGCCACACATTTTTGAAGCTGCTGGTAATTCAGATTTTATTTTTTATTTCAAAGACTCTTGAGTCACTGAGCAGGGAGGATGCTACAGGCACTGTGAGTGGGAGAGAAGTTCCTGAGATGTGGGGATCTGCCTGGGGAGCCAGCATAACTTAGCTTGAGGTGCTGGTGTTCCCAGACTGGCCCATTTGCTCCACTGCACAGATTGTGGAGATTTTTGCTCAATCACTTCTCAAACTCCTCCAGTTTTAAGGCACAGGCCTTTAAAACAAGCCTTACTCTTTCCAGAGAGGTACAGACTATCAGAGGCATTAGAATGTTATTGCAGAGGACAGAGTTTTCAAAACATGGCCAATCTGTTCCTCATTTATGTTCTCTGTTTCTCTTACAGCTATTCTGAGAGTTGTTTCATCTGTCCTACAACTGGGTAATATTGTCTTCAAGAAGGAGAGAAACACTGATCAAGCTTCTATGCCAGACGATACTGGTATGATTTTCCACTTCAAAATTTAGTTAACATTAAGAAATTAATAAAACAGCAACTTTTTATCAATATTTTTATATAATTGCTATTATCTGTGTAGCTCTCAGGCTTTAAAATATAAACCATGCTTAAAATCAGCTCAGTTATCATTACCTTTTCTAGTAATCTTGAATCCATAAATTGATGAATGGTGAATTTGTTGCTTGGATCACAAATCTTCCTTTTATGGTGTCATCTCTTGTATGTACAATAGAGGAAGATAACTCTGCATACCTGCTGAGCTACTCATATTCACACTTACTGACCAGCTAAGATGCAATTCAGTCTGAAATAAAATCTCACTTTTTTATTCTAGCTGCACAAAAAGTATGCCACCTGATGGGAATTAATGTGACAGATTTCACAAGATCTATTCTGACCCCAAGGATCAAGGTTGGACGAGATGTTGTCCAGAAAGCTCAGACCAAAGAGCAGGTACCACATGCTCTCTGCTCAGCCCTCCTGAAGCTCTTCTCCCTTTTCCCATTTCTATTTCTCCTTACATCTTGTCTAAAGGGAAACATTAATTTTCTGTCTCATTTCTACAGAAATTAACAGTAATGTGGGTTTCTTCTTTCACTTACAATCTCCTCTGACCTTTTCTAGGCAGACTTTGCCATAGAAGCTTTGGCCAAGGCAAAATTTGAGCGTCTGTTCCGTTGGATCCTGGCTCGCGTGAACAAAGCTCTCGATAAAACAAAAAGACAAGGAGCTTCTTTCTTGGGGATCCTCGACATTGCTGGATTTGAGATTTTTGAGGTATGTACTGTGGAACACAAGCTGACTAAACTCATATAGATCCTTAAATTTTAATTATTTTAATATGCAAAAAGAAACACAAAATAGCAAATACCATCTTGTCATTTAAGTTCAGTCTTGAAGGTCTCTTTCTAATGTTATGAATTCACTGCTTTCCTCTTCACAGATCAATTCATTTGAGCAGCTGTGCATCAACTACACTAATGAGAAACTTCAGCAGCTTTTCAACCACACAATGTTTATATTGGAGCAAGAGGAATACCAGCGAGAGGGCATTGAATGGAATTTCATTGACTTTGGCCTGGACCTGCAACCTTGCATTGAGCTGATCGAAAGACCAGTAAGATTCTCTCTCTGTGGGTGGGATACTCCAGAGGTATCAGTTATGTGTCAGTTCAACAAGAGATCCTTTATTTCCTGGAAGGATCTGTAACCTCAGGGGTGAGGAAGGTGGTGCTCTGTCTGTGCCTCTGCTTGTGATGATTCTGATCCCATACTGCTTCCATTGCAGACCAACCCTCCCGGTGTCCTGGCTCTGCTGGATGAAGAGTGCTGGTTCCCCAAGGCTACTGACACATCCTTTGTGGAGAAACTAATTCAAGAACAAGGCAACCATCCCAAATTCCAGAAGCCCAAGCAACTCAAGGACAAAACAGAATTCTGTATAATGCACTATGCAGGAAAGGTACTGGACAGATTGAGCTATTTTGACTTAGGGAACTTCGGTTCTTTGATACTCAAAGGATCAAAGAGAAACATTCTGGTACTTGCATTGATGAGACATGGCTTTAATTATGAAATGTGCTTATTAAGTGTTTTAATTACACAACGCATGAAAAAAGATTTGCAAATCATGGTTGTGCTAAGCTCACAAGAAAACAAAAATTACCATCACTGAGGTTATTGAAAATCCAAGTAATTTGTAACCTTTTCTAGCAAGCAGACTTTTTAAAGACATCAGTACATGTGAGAATAAATACTCAGCCCTCAACCCTAGAAACCTTTGCACATTATTTGTCTGATTTTGTGTTAATACAGTGCCCTGTGTTCTTGGACACTCCAGATTTCTTATCAAGAACAAATTTTTGATGTAGCACTCACTGTTCCCTGCAGGTTACCTACAATGCAACTGCCTGGCTGACAAAGAACATGGATCCACTAAACGACAACGTGACTTCTCTGCTGAACCAGTCTTCAGATAAATTTGTAGCAGACCTTTGGAAGGATGGTATGAATCACAAATCTAAATCACTGATGGGGTTTAAAGGGAGAAACTCCTACCACAACTTTTTGACAGCCATCCCTTGCTGGTAGCACACAAGTGTGAACGTGATAAGCATAGAAGAGACTGAGCTAAGGCATAAGAATAATGTGTTGTAAAGACATCATTAATGAAAAAATTCATTAGAGAGTTTTAAGCACTATCAAAAAATTTCCTTAATATTATTCAGCAACAAAATAAAAATTATTCATTACACTGTTAAAATGTTGCTGAACGTGTAAAATTGTAGACCTCACTTAGCAGAGGTTATTGTTAGGTTTTATGAAGGCTTTCATGTAAGTTCTGTGGAGTTGTATTTAATTCATGGAGATAATAAAATATATTCTAGGTATTCAGTTGCTCCATTCTGTCACTACTTAACAAAATCCACATTTTCATCTTTGACAGAAGTAGACTATTTACCCAGAAGGACTTCTAGTACATTTGTCAGAATGCTTCTATTGCATAAAAAATATACCTGTCCTCTTTGGCAATCTGCAGTGTAACCATGGCAGTGACGAGTGTGATGTGAGGCAAGGAGAGTTTATTTAAACTGTTCCATTCTTCTTTTTCTATTTCAGTGGACCGTATTGTTGGGCTGGACCAAATGGCCAAGATGAGTAGTGAAAGCTCACTCCCCAGTGCCTCAAAAACCAAGAAGGGCATGTTCCGTACTGTTGGACAGCTCTACAAGGAGCAGCTGACCAAACTGATGACCACCCTGAGGAACACCAACCCCAACTTTGTCCGCTGCATCATTCCAAATCATGAAAAAAGGGTAAGTTTCAGATGCTCGGTTTTCAGACTCCCGCCACGTTACTCCTGTCGAACTGCTCGCTGCACGTGGCACAGCTGAACAATGTCTTCAAACACAAACACGTGGATGGTAACATTTGTGTAAATCTGTATTAAAAATACCTTCTGTCCCCTTTTTAGTCTGGCAAGCTTGATGCCCATTTAGTGCTGGAGCAGCTGCGCTGCAATGGTGTCCTGGAAGGGATCCGCATCTGCCGCCAGGGATTCCCCAACAGGATCGTCTTCCAGGAGTTCCGCCAGCGGTACGAGCCCTCAGCCCCGGCTCTGCCCTTAGCAGGGCTGTACTCCTCTCTGTCTGTTTGTCTGTCTGTACCAAACCACCCAGTGTGTTTCAGCCTCCCTAACATAAGCATCTTTTGGCAGATATGAAATTCTTGCTGCAAATGCCATTCCTAAAGGATTCATGGATGGGAAGCAGGCTTGCATACTCATGGTGAGGAAAGCATTTTTGATCCTATTATAATCAGGCCTATGCTTTTTATATAAAAGTGTTGAGACTGAACAGAAATGAGAAGTGATTTTTAGTACCCTAAACCTCAGCACTGGAGTTTAAAAATATCCCTGTTTTCCTCCAGATAAAAGCACTAGAGCTTGATCCCAACTTGTACAGAATTGGACAGAGTAAAATCTTCTTCAGAACTGGTGTTCTGGCTCACCTGGAAGAAGAGAGAGACCTGAAGATCACAGATGTTATTATAACCTTCCAGGCTATGTCCCGAGGCTACCTAGCGAGAAAGTAAGAAAATGTGCTGACAAATAGAATGTTTTCTGCAGCAAAGTATCTGCAGGGGCCTTTAGTGTTCCATATAACAAACTGAAGATACTGAGACATTTCGTTATTAGTTATATTGCATTAGAACTTGTGGCCAATGAAGGTTTCACCTCCAGCCCAGAAAAGGCTGATCAGTGTAATTACAGGGAAGCAGTTACACTGTGAGGCTGCTCACACCCCTCTGTACAATAGGCTGAGACAATGACCATCATTTAAGCATCTCTGTGTTTATACCAGCAGGAAAGGAGCATTCCAAGCTGTTACTGGAGTCATATGCACTACAAGTAGCAGCACCCCTGGCATCTATAAAACATAAAATAATTTCTTCCACAGCTTCAGTGTGGAGCACTGATCATCTAGCATGATCTCAGTTAATGTACACCACAAAACTATCAACAATAATGCCTTTTTTTTTCTGCATACTATCAAGGCTTTCAAATTGCCAGACAAAGAAATATGTCTCAGGAATGATAATCAGTGCAAGATCTGCGTGCCTGTATACTCTGGAAAGGTGTTCACACCCAGAACTAGATCTATACATCTGTGCCTGCCCCTGGAATGCAAATAGCCAAAAACTAAAATTCAATAACAGACAGTTAACCACAGTTATCACCCTTCCTCAGGAAAGCACAGGCACTGTTAAAGCAACAAAAGAATTTGTGCCAGACTCCCCAAACCATGTGGCTCATCAGCAGACTCTCATGCCAGAGTTTCTTTGCTTAATGTGTGTACCTTGCAAACACCTTCTATTCTCAGACTGAACCAATTTGCTTTGCGTTTTTAATCACAGAGCCTTTGCCAAGAGACAGCAACAGTTGACTGCAATGAAGGTTATCCAAAGAAATTGTGCTGCCTACCTGAAGCTGAGGAACTGGCAGTGGTGGAGACTGTTTACTAAAGTGAGTGACTGCTATCAGTAAATCTCTCCTCAGTTTTCCAAAAGAAAAGAAATGCACATGATATCAAGGTACATCTTTTCAGGAACACTCCTTGTTCCAAAGCCCATTGCAGCTGGTGGCAAGAGCCTCATTAGTTTCACAAAATTTGGGGTTAGAGATACCCTGATAGTTCTATAACGCCACTAACATTAAAGTTGGTTCTAACTTGAGAAGAAAACAATCTAGTTAGGCAGAAATTCATAAAAAGACTTTTTTAATTGCCACAACATGAAATAATTTCACAGGGGTGGATAATGAGAACACTGAGTAAAATGGAATTTTCCAAACATCCAGAGTGATGTATCTATGGGGAACCAAATAGCTTGGGAATTCCTAACTGGGACACTGGACATCTTCCTGCTGGGAATCCATGCAAATTAAGTCTATTTTCCTATTAAAGAGGCTTGGGTGTTTCAAGAATGGCCTTCAGTTTGGATTCAGAAATCTTTTCCTACTTGGACTGATAACAATCTCCTCTGCAACCAGAAACAGGCAGTAACACACAGCTGTGTGTGCACATTGCCTTTCTATGCAGATGTAACTTTTGTACCTTATCAAGGGATGAAAATAAGCCTGGACACATTTCAAAAGTGACACTATCAGAGGCAGAGGTGCTCACAAGGCCCCTGGAATTAACACAGAGACAGCCAAGAGCAACACTGCTAAGGCTTGGGGATTTAAAGATGTTCCCATCAAGCTTGGCTGGACAGTATCTGTCCAGTCTTGAGCAATGACAGCACTACCATTAGTGCCAGTCAGCCCTTGAGTCCATGCTCAGCAACACAAGTACTGACAGGAAACATGCTTTAAAAACCTTTCCATTTCCAGGTGAAACCACTGCTGCAAGTCACCCGCCAAGAGGAAGAAATGCAGGCCAAGGATGAAGAGCTACAAAAAACTAAGGAAAGACAACAAAAAGCAGAGAGTGAATTGAAGGAGCTGGAACAGAAACATGCACAGGTGATTTACAGCCCTGAGCTGCTGGGAAACACTAGCTGTTCTTTTACCATGTCTAGAAACTGTTATAATAAAGGTGTCTCTCTCCTTTGCACTCATGATTGTCTTCATAGCAATGGTCCAGAGCAGAAGGTCAGTGCAGACAAGCTCCCAGTCCCTTCAGTAAAGGCCCAAATTCCACACAAGAATGTGTGGTGGAGCTGCCTGCCTGTACCCCAGGAGTGTCCAGGAAAACAACCAACTTGCACTCCAAGCTTAACTTCCTCTCCATTTTATTTGTTCAGCTTGTTGAAGAGAAGAACCTCCTGGCAGAGCAGCTTCAGGCAGAAACTGAGCTGTATGCTGAGGCTGAGGAGATGAGAGTCCGTTTAGCTGCTAAGAAACAAGAGCTGGAAGAGGTCCTGCATGAGATGGAAGCCAGAATTGAGGAGGAGGAGGAGCGCAGCCAGCAGCTGCAGGCAGAGAAGAAAAAGATGCAACAACAAATGCTGGTAAGGAGAGATAAGTGACAAATAACTTGGATCTCACTGGGACACAACAGAGACAGGAAAACCTCAGATCCTAGGACAGTGCTTGCTGTAGGATATATATCTGTGCTACTGAAGGACAATCAATTGATGCTCTTTCCTCCAGAGTTCTCTTCCTTATCTCAACCCCAATATTTTCTCTAAAACATTAAAAATCTTTCCTTCTATGTTGTCAAGTATTACAGATTGTCTAGTTCTTTATAAAAACAACAAGGTTTACAACATGCAGTAATAAGCATTAAGCATTTCTTAAGAACTGTAGAAGTAGTATTTTATTTCTAGAATTCATGTTTTGTGGGTTTCTCTTTCCCCCTTAAAGGACCTTGAGGAACAGCTGGAAGAAGAAGAAGCTGCAAGGCAGAAACTGCAACTTGAAAAAGTAGCAGCAGATAGCAAGATAAAGAAAATGGAAGATGATATTCTGGTAATGGAAGATCAGAATAACAAGCTAAGCAAGGTGAGTTCTAGGTCCACTTTCTTACTCTGAAAATAGTGAAAGTTGAGAGAAAACCTTCTCTTCCACTAGAACACTAGGAACACTCTTTACTATCTAATCTCATGGATGCACAGTTACACCAGACCTCAGTCCTGTCTGTATCAAATGCATTTCTGATAATTTTCCTGTGCTCATTTAAACAATCCAAAATTGTGTAAAACTACTCTGAGACCTGCTGTAGCAACAATATTTTCAAGCAAAATATTTACAGCAGTCATGCACAATCAGTGAAATACGTGTCTTCTTATCCAAAAGCAGACTAAATAATTCTCTTGGTTTGCAACTAATTTCAACAAAACTTCATGATTAAAACTGGAAGGTAAGAATGTCTTCCAGTACTTTTTAAAAGGGATTGCTCCTGTAAACTGGGCTCTGTACTTAGCAGCCATCAGAGAGAGCACAAGATTCTGAGAGCAGCAGCTTAGAGAACATAGAAGTCATAGAGAGCCCTCCACAGCTCCTCTGTAACTGAAAAATTGAAATGTATCACTACAATCTCAAGAAATACAGCATAACAAGACAGTCTCTTGGACATTTTTGGTTGGCAAAGAGTTGATTTTTGATCACCAATGACAGACATGTTTGTTAACAGAAATATTTTATTTTTCTTAAGGAAAGAAAACAACTTGAGGAAAGAATAAGTGATCTAACAACAAATCTTGCAGAAGAAGAAGAAAAAGCCAAAAATCTTACAAAGCTCAAGAACAAACATGAATCCATGATTTCTGAACTTGAAGGTAACATGAAAAATAGTCTGTTGGGGGTTTTGTAGAATTTCTTCTTTTTCCTTGGCACAGAACAAAAAACCTCAACAATCTGGAGACAACTTTTTAAAAATGTGTGGGGTATTTCCAAATGTTTTATGCTGAACCCAGTTTGGTGATAATCACCAAATCCCCACAGTGCCAAACAACAGAAATCTTTTATTCCTTCTATATAAAATAGTAGAGAGAAAAATGAGGGGGAAAAATGCTTATGTTGGAGAAAGATAAAGAAATGATTCTTCAGGATGGCTAGAAATAAGGCATTACATGTTGCTCCAAAAACACAGTGACCTGTAGTTAAATGCATGGCCACACTGGAGACCAGAACCATTTGTTGCCTGAGTTTGAGATCAGGACTGTGGTAGTGCCAAGGACTCCTGGCACTACCACAGTCTGGTGACCAAAATCCCTCCTTTTCCAGTGCGCCTGAAGAAGGAAGAGAAGAGCAGACAAGAACTGGACAAAGCTAAGAGGAAGCTGGAAGGGGAGGCAAATGATCTACATGAGCAGATTGCAGAGCTCCAGGCACAAATTGCTGACCTGAAGGCACAGCTGGCCAAGAAGGAGGAAGAGCTGCAGGCTGCTCTGGCCAGGTACTCACTCCTGGGTCTGCCCATGGTGGAAAGCCTTGGCTGGAACTTATCTTGCCCCTTCTCAGACACTGAGAAGCTCCAGCCATGAATCTCGTCTCTCAGTTCATCCCCTCCCTGTGCTTCCCCATTTTCCACATCTCCTTTTGTGAAAAGTAATTATGCTATTGCTTGTCCACAGACAAATAATCTATTTTATTAAATTACCCTCAGCTATCAATGAAAAGTCCTCTTCCTATAGGCAAGGGCAGTGCTGTCAAGTATGATGAAATGTAACAATCTACTTCATAGGCAATAGGCAAAAATTAATTAAGAGCCTGATCTTGAACCACTCCAGAATCTCAGTGGATTTTTTTTTATAAATTTAAGAGGGAAAACACTCCACCAAAACTTGCTGAACCAACTGATTAGCATCTCCAGACATTGCATCCAGCTAAAGTACAGCTGTCTGATCTTTTTTTGCATCAGTCTCCCTTTCTTTGGCACTTTCTTGCACAGAACTTATAAATCTTCAATGTATACTGACTTCCTCAGAGAGAAATACTTATTACTTTTTTAAATTTCTAAAATGAAATGTTCTTTTTTCAAAAAGGCTTGAAGATGAAACTACTCAGAAGAACAACGCCCTGAAGAAGATCCGTGAATTGGAATCTGTAATTTCTGATCTCCAGGAAGACTTGGAGTCTGAAAAAGCTGCAAGAAACAAAGCAGAAAAGCAAAAGAGAGACCTCGGTGAAGAGCTGGAGGCTCTTAAGACAGAGCTTGAGGATACTTTGGATACCACAGCCACGCAGCAGGAGCTCAGGTATGGATATGTAGCACAAGGGGCATAAAGGAATGTCCCCAAGCTCAGTACACTGGCATTGCAGTAGGGCTGGGATGCTCTTTGCTGCTGCTGCTCCACTGATGTGTGTCACCTTCCAGAGCAAAGCGGGAGCAGGAGGTCACAGTGCTGAAGAGAGCCCTGGAGGAGGAAACTCGAACCCATGAAGCCCAGGTCCAGGAGATGAGGCAAAAACACACTCAGGCTGTGGAAGAGCTCACAGAGCAGCTGGAACAATTTAAACGGGTAAACAGAAACCCATCTCATTGAAAACCCCCTCCTAGATAACACAATTTCCTCTTGTAAATCATCTTTATTCACTTCTTCACATGCTTGTAGGCTAAAGCAAACTTGGATAAGGCCAAACAGTCACTGGAGAAAGACAATGCTGATCTGGCGAATGAAGTCAGGAGCCTGAATCAGGCCAAACAAGATGTGGAGCACAAGAAGAAGAAGCTGGAAGTACAGCTGCAGGATTTACAGTCCAAATACACTGAGGGAGAGCGTGTTCGGACAGAACTCAATGAAAAAGTCCATAAATTACAGGTAGGAAGGAGTTTGATGTTTTGCTGTGACACCGTGGGACTGAGAAGCCCAGTTTATCTAGAAGAATTATGGCCCTGCAGCCGAAATGCTCATTTCTTGTCACCTTAAACTCCTACCTCAATTATCACACAATTAATCAACTACAACCACTCCATCTCATGGAACTGGGAGCTTTTAGTCTCACCACCCCTCTGTACGTGCTGCAGTCTGTAATGCCATCACTGTTCCAGTGACCATGATGCAGATCTGACAGTTTCTTTCTGCTTGTTCATTTCTGGGTGGTGGGGAAGATTGACAGGTGTGTGGCTTTTGGAAATGTGTTAGACAGCTTATTAAACACGTGTGCTCAGAAAAGATGACAACAAAAGGAGAATGCTCACTTAGCTACAGTTTAAGAAATAACTAAAGATCATTTTAAATGGTTCTCTGGTAGATGTTCAATGTCCAGATATAGTAATCAAGCTTATTGTTACATCTTGTTCATAGCTGCAGTAAGCTTTGCTTTATTTTAAGCTGGTGGATAAATAAGAAAATATAATCAAATGCATCAACTTCTGTCAAGCTTGGGAACGGGAAGGAAAATCCAACAAAAATCCCCATTCTCCTTTGCAATTCATTGCAAGGAACATACTTTTATTGCTTTATGAATATGACTAGATATAGAATAATAAATACTATGGTAAACTAGGCAAAAATGGCATTAGATAAGATTTCAGACAAACCCAAGGAAACTAAAGTTTAAGGAAGATTTTGAAGCTTTGCAAAATAACTGAGTTTATTCTCTGTGGCATCTCACAGGTGGAGGTTGAAAATGTCACCAGTTTGCTCAATGAAGCAGAAAGCAAAAATATCAAATTGACCAAAGATGTTGCTGCCTTAGGATCTCAGCTACAAGATACACAGGTAAACTTGCATCCAAGATCAGCTCACCTACAATATTCACAAATTGCACAATAAAAAGACCTAAACTAATGACTGCCTTGCCAATTGATGTGGTGACTGCAGGAGCTGCTTCAGGAGGAAACGCGGCAGAAGCTCAATGTGTCCACCAAGCTCCGCCAGTTGGAGGATGACAAGAACAGCTTGCAGGAGCAGTTGGATGAAGAAATAGAAGCAAAACAAAATGTGGAGAGACATATTTCAACACTGACAATACAGGTATCAGTGCCATAATGAAATCATTAGCTCCATCACTGAGAGCTGTGTTGGCAGTTGCAGAGGATCTGTAGAATTATCCTGGCACAGCACACAGACCTTCAGGGAATTTGTGCTGTTAGCCCAGATGGCACCAGTGGTGCTCCACAATGCAGGCAGCAGTCCCCCTGTCCTTTAAAATGTCATCCCTAGGACAGGTACAAATGGAAGGATCTCCCCACATAGTCTTGCACATAAGGCCTCTATGAGCATCCTAAGTCTGTGCTCTGCCTTATTTTATGAAGGCTGGGTGATAGGTAACTGTCACCAAGTTCACACAGGTCAGATTAGAAAAGCTTCAGGTCTTGGCTGTCTTCTGGCCAAGTTTTTGTCTCTCTGCCAAGTTTTGTTGTCACAGCTACAAAGATTTGTCTTCTGAATTCAAATTTCAGCTCTCTGACTCTAAGAAGAAGATACAGGAATTTACCACCACAGTAGAGTTCATGGAAGAAGGCAAAAAGAAACTTCAGAAAGAAATTGAAAGTCTCACACAACAGTTTGAGGAAAAGGCTGCTTCTTATGACAAACTGGAAAAAACCAAGAACAGACTCCAGCAGGAGCTGGATGACCTGGTGGTGGACTTGGACAACCAGCGTCAGCTGGTCTCTAACCTGGAGAAGAAACAGAAGAAGTTTGATCAGGTATGGACTTCAGATTCTCCCTTGCTGTGTGTCCCACTGGGACACAGGGACAAAAAAATTAACTAAAATTTAATTATACAAGAAATGGTTAATTTTGTATTTATGTACCTTTATCAAAAGCAGAGATTCTTCTCTGTCATTAACAACTGACAAAACAGCTGCAGTAGAAAAGCCTGTTACTAATGACCTCCTGTATTGACACTACCTTTTCACAGATGCTGGCTGAAGAGAAGAACATCTCCTCAAAATATGCAGATGAAAGGGACAGAGCAGAAGCTGAAGCTAGAGAAAAGGAAACAAAGGCTCTGTCCTTGGCTCGAGCACTTGAAGAGGCTTTGGAAGCCAAAGAAGAACTGGAGAGAACAAACAAAATGTTGAAAGCTGAAATGGAAGATCTTGTTAGCTCCAAAGATGATGTTGGCAAGAATGTAAGTTTTGGCCTTAGAACAATCTCCACAACAATAACTTAAAATAGCAGTGAAAAGAAGATATAATTGTTTCCAGTGTGGGAAATTCTCTGCAGCACACAAATCCATTCGGCAAGATCAGATATTTCATAAAAAATTCAAAGGTTTTTCCATTTGTGTCCAAACTTTCAAGGGACTTGGCAAAGTAACCGTAGGCTATGTTTATTTATAACATAACTTCAAGCATGAAGAAGATTCTAACTGATTTCTAAATAATGTATTAGTTTATTACACTTCTTTGAAATGGTAAACTCTGCAAATCTTATTTTATTAGTTATATTTGACTTTGCCACCTGGCTTATATTTACTTATATAACTACAGCAATTTCCACTTCTGCATTGTCAATCACTTCTTTTATTACAGATATATGATTATATTACTTCTAATACTAAAGAAATTAAATTATGATATTTGACTAGATGAAAAGCAGAAGATTGGAATAAAGAGAATCTTATCATTTTCAGACAGTTTTTCAAGTACAAAATAAAACTAATTTAGCATTTTCAGTGTAAATTAGATGATTCATTGTCCACACCTGATAGTTTCAAATGTGGCCTACACTGCAGGTATACTGTGAATAATTAGAATTATTCTTATTTGTCATAACAAGTCTATTAAATTCTCATTGCTTGAAAGGTCCATGAATTGGAGAAATCTAAACGGACCCTTGAACAGCAAGTAGAAGAGATGAAGACACAATTAGAAGAGCTAGAGGATGAGCTACAGGCTGCAGAAGATGCCAAACTCAGGTTGGAAGTTAATATGCAGGCTCTGAAAGGCCAGTTTGAAAGAGATTTACAAGCCAGAGATGAACAGAATGAGGAGAAGAAAAGACAGCTCCTCAGACAGGTACCATTCCCAACTACTGCCTTTGTAAATATCTAACAAGCCAGCTGAAAGGCCCCAACCTAGTGCCATTATTAAAGCACCTCACTAACTATAATGAAAAAAAAAGCATTACATTGTCTTGAACATGGTGATTAAAAAAAAAAAGAAGAAGAAAAATAAGGGTTATTGTACTAAAGAAGGCAGATGCACAGTTACCAACAAATGTAGCTATTTCACTCTACAATCAATATAGTATAAAACATATGAATTGCTGTTTCTGACAGTCAGAACCACCTTCCCTGTACTCTCAGTGCAAGTGAAAAAAGACAATTTCTAATAGATCTGCCTTCCCAAGGTACACTGAATGCATACAAAGCACTGGAGATGAAAACAGAATAAAACTTATTTGTATAAAAGCGTTTGTGACAGCAAGGACAACTGCTGTAGTCATCATCTTGTATAACACACACATTTCCATGAATACAGGACCCAAATTGCTGAGTCCTTTCAAAAACCTTTAATTTTGGGACAAAATGGAAATCTATTTTAACTGCCAGGGAAGTCACAGATAACAGAGATATGGGGTCTGTATACATTATTAGACATTAGTGTTTAGGAGTCCCCAAGGACTTTGCTAAACTGAGCTTGTTTTCCTTAATGTTTAGCTCCATGAATATGAAACTGAACTGGAAGATGAGCGGAAGCAACGTGCCCTGGCAGCTGCTGCCAAGAAGAAGCTGGAGATGGATGTTAAAGACCTGGAGAGCCAGGCTGACTCTGCCAACAAAGGCCGGGAAGAAGCCATCAAACAGCTTCGCAAATTACAGGTAAGTAACCCCAAAAAGACAGTTTTTCCCACTGATGTGTCTTATACAGCCACAATACAGAAGTTAGGTGACATCTGTGAGCTTGATGCCCATTACAGATGATTGGTCAGAAGGGGATTTTTCACTAGACTGCCACATTCAAATATCAGTATTTGAATGCTCAGTTTGAATGACAGTGGAAAAATTCACAGGGCAAATGATTAAAATCTTAAATTTCATGCTTCTAACTTACCCATATGGAGGAAAACAAAGATTCACATGAAGAGAAAGGACTATAAGATAAAATCTATTTCAGGGCTTCAATCTGGATTCTAACACTTGCCTCTTGAGCAAAAAAGACTGTTCAGAAATCAGGTTGTCTCTGAATTATCATGTTCCTGTTTATATTTTAAACCTCCATATCAACTGTTCTGTCACATGCTAACAACTAAACAACAAAAATTTTCTTAATCAGAAACATTAAGACTCTACATGTACTCAAATATTCAGAGGACAACAGGCATTACAAAAGATGCAGGGTTCAAGTGGAAGCATTGCCCACCTTGGATAGCATTTCAGATCTTTCCAACATGTGCTACCAGATCTCTGCAGAAAATATAACTTCAGCAGCATTATCACAATGTAACTGTGCATGTGTTCTGTTCCATCCACGTTTCTTCCGACTGAAATTGTAACAACTTTGTTATTCTTTTCAACAAGGCTCAGATGAAGGACTACCAACGAGAGCTGGATGATGCACGGGCTGCCAGAGAAGAAATATTTTCTACGGCCAGAGAAAATGAGAAGAAAGCAAAGAGTCTGGAAGCAGAACTCCTGCAGCTTCAGGAGGTAAAGTGGGAAACCTAGAGCAGAATGAAGGAGATTACACATGGCTTTCAGTAGCAAAACAGAACTGGCAGTGAAGTCTAACAGGTCTTAGGGACTGAACTTGTAACAAGTTCCATGTTTTCCACACACTCCACTAAAGCTGTTGGATTTACATCTGAGCACAGTCAGATTGAGCTGAAAAAAATCACCGTGGAAGAAGGTACAGATTGCCAGCCTTAAAGGGAAATGAACTGTATGATCCAACACAAATTGTTTTCAATAGCAATAAATTCTTGAGGGCTTAGTGCTATTATTCCTACCTGTATTAAATGGCCATCTTGTGACTAAAACAAATAAAATAGAAACCCGCTGACAGGCTGGATAAAGTGCATTTCATTGTACTTCCCTAGGATTTATGACATGACAAGAATTTATTCTGTTAACAAGACAACCCATCTCATACCAGCTTTAGAAAATTTACAGTCCTCTGAATCATGCTATAACTATTTGAACATTTACTCATTTCCTTACTATGCTGCTTTTTCCATTTCTCTAGGACCTGGCTGCTGCAGAAAGAGCTCGCAAACAAGCAGACCAGGAGAAAGATGAGATGGCAGAGGAACTTGCAAGCGCTGCCTCTGGAAGGTAGGAATACACCAAATTACACACAAGGCTCTGAATGTGCTGCTAATGCTGCCAAGAGAAGTTTTGCTCTGTTCCCAACAGCCATCTGCCCTTGACAAGACAACATGCACACATATGACTACTTCCATTGAAATATCTAGTTCTTTTCTGAATTATTGGCAGTTCACAATACAATCATAACATATGGTCAGAGCCAGAACTACTCACTTTTCAAATTTAAATTTCCAGGACAAGCCTTCAGGATGAGAAACGGCGCCTGGAGGCAAGAATTGCTCAACTGGAGGAAGAGCTGGAAGAGGAGCAAGGCAACATAGAGGCAATGGGTGACCGCATGAGGAAAGCAGTACAGCAGGTACAGCTCATTCCAGCACATGGCACTTTCTGTTCATATTCCAGCAAAAGCTACTTGTGGTTCTGAATATCTGGAGCATTGCCTTCCCAAATTGCCACCTGTCATTTGTCTGAAAGCATGCAACACTTGTGAGAGCATCCCTTCCCTCCTTGCAGGCAGAGCAGCTGAACAATGAGCTGGCAACAGAGCGCTCAACTGCACAGAAGAACGAAAACGCTCGGCAGCAACTGGAGAGGCAGAACAAAGAGCTAAAGAGCAAGCTGCAGGAGATGGAGGGAGCTGTGAAGAACAAATTCAAAGCCACAATTGCTGCTCTGGAGGCCAAAATTGCTTCTCTCGAAGAGCAATTGGAACAGGAAGCCAGGTACTGGTCTCCCAAGGGCACCGCTGTCCATTTATTGTTCCAGTTAATGAGACAGAAAATAAGCAAAGGCAAGCAGGATTTGTGTCAGCAGGCTCTCAGTGCACTAAACTTGGTAAAGTCTCTCACTTAACATTTCTGAGACATATGGCAAGTAACTGGAGTTGCTACAGTTTCTGATTAAGACCCATTTTTTATTGCTGAAAAGTTCTACTGGTACCATAGGCAAGGATCTGCTCCCCTACATTTTAGAGTAACTGCCCTATGACTCTGCTAGATTAGTTGCCATAACACATTGTGCCATTGTTGGATTATTCCTTCAGGAAATCACCTTGTGTTTCAGAACACATCTGGAGCACTTCTAGCATACAGCAAAGACAAATATTTGGTTCTGTTTTGCTCAGAAGAATATGCATTAAAGTTTTCCTTAGAATTCAAATTCACCTGTTAAATTCAGTAAGACCTTTAACATAGGGGTCCTTGGTGCTGATTTCATGAACCACAAGCCCAAGGCAGGTGGAGAGCACAAAGCTTCCACATCACCAAACACTGCCCTGTCATTGCAGAGACAAGCAGGCAGCGGCCAAGACGCTGCGCCAGAAGGACAAGAAGCTGAAGGATGCACTGCTGCAGGTGGAGGACGAGAGGAAGCAAGCAGAGCAGTACAAAGATCAGGTACAGACCATGTCACAAGGGTCTTAATTGAGGGCACAGGAGGTTTTAGGTTTTGTCCTAAGAAAGGAAGATTCCATGTTGTGCCTCAAGCAAATGCCCTTCTGGAAAGCAGACTGTATGCTCGGATTCTATGCTGGGAGAGCTAAAATCCATTACTAAAAGATGGGACAATATAATTCGTCCATGCTACATCAAGTGCCAAAGCACAAGTCCTTGTTAATCAGCCAGATACAATCTACAGTCTGACTGCACAGCAATATACAGAACTGTGCACAACACCCTTGGTGCAACATGAATAGAGATGCTGAACAGATTTTACATTAAAATTTTAACTTTATCTACTGCAAATCCATCTGCAAGCCAAAAGCAGAGAGAGGAATATGCAGAAAAAGAAACAAGAGTTTATGTCTGAATACAGTAGCTATCAGCAAAATGAATTCCCACAAAGCCAAGTTATTTTCAGGCTATAACCTTCCATCTTTGATTTGGGCCATGTTTCAGTACAACTCCCAATGGAAACATGAAATTAAAACAAGGAATATAAAGTATTACAAATTAAAGCATTACTCTGAAATCTCCCTTTAGGCCGAGAAGGGCAACGTACGGCTCAAGCAGCTGAAAAGGCAGCTGGAGGAGGCTGAGGAAGAGTCCCAGCGCATCAACGCCAACCGCAGGAAGCTGCAGAGGGAGCTGGATGAAGCCAATGAGAGCAATGAAGCCCTGGGCAGGGAGGTTGCAGCACTAAAGAGCAAGCTCAGGTAGAGTACCCTTGTTTGGGATAGCCCTTCCCGCTCACTGACAACCTTGAAATTTAGAGCTGAACAACAAAAGTGGAAAAAAATCTGTCAGGTGAGGAACAGGCACTGCTAATGCTGCGAGTTACTCACTCCTTGTGTTAGCTTGGCACTCAGAACAAAAGGCCCAAGTCAGGAGTGAAGTGCATTTCATAGACTGCAGCAGCCTCAGGATTTCAGCTGAGATGAATTGTGATAACATGGCATAGGCCTTACTCTTCTCTAATCAAAATCCTTCTGGCTTCAATTGGAACAGAATTAGGCTTGGCTGCTTTTGAAAACACCCCTTATATAATGGCTGTATCTATTTGTACAGAAGCAGTCACAAAAGTATAGAAATGCTTGTGCTTTTCACACTTTCACACATGCACAACTCACACGTAACGACTGTGAACAGTCTTGGACATCACAGGCAGTAAAAAGCAAAGCAAATTAAATTAATCTTATTCCAAAGTCTCTTTGGACTTCACCACTATGGGATTCAATGTCATCAG
This sequence comes from Agelaius tricolor, assembly GCF_023055355.1. Lineage (NCBI taxonomy): Eukaryota > Metazoa > Chordata > Aves > Passeriformes > Icteridae > Agelaius > Agelaius tricolor. Next base: position 8,894,937 of record NW_027269279.1, read on the forward strand.
ATCAAGGAAAAGATTAAAACATCCCTTTGCATTTTCTTGTTAAAACTGCATGGGAAAAAGATAAAGCTGTGATCAGTCAGCTACATCCCTGAGTTCTGCACTCACTGGGTTTGAAAACACGAGCTCTCTGAAATAAAGAGGCTGACTTGAGTTATAAAGAAATTGCTCTATCTGTATCACTACATGATAAAATTTTGCCTTCTACCTAAGACAACAGTAGATCAGATGATAAACAAGAACCTGTCTACCTGTGTTCTCAAAGTAGTTTGCCAGACTACTTACCAGTAACGTGCTTCAGCATTCCTGGACGTGGATTCCCTTCAAAGTGAAGGGTTATGGATGCAGCAGCCTTTGCCACTAGCACCACCTTGGGTAGTTACATGCTCCTGGCTGCTTTATGAAGCAGTGGCTCTGTCCAGCCCTTTTACACAGAACACTATATAGCTATTTTTCTTTTATCTAAATGTAATGTAATTGGCTGTAATGTACTTTGTTTAATTATTTAAAAGTAATTACCTACCTCTGATCATGACCATGTGCCTAGTTTAACTGCCCAGGACTCTTTATCTCTGTTTCAGAGGGACACAGGAACCTTCGCATGACTAAGCAGGTACCATGCCTTCAACTTTGCAGCTAGCTTGTATTGCACAAATTTCCATTTTCTTTGGCCCTGGTTAAAATTATGTGAGGTTTCTGCAAACTGTGAAGGCTTGGATATCTTGACATTAATCTGTTTTATCAAAAAAGACAAATATTACAATAATTTAGCTACCATCAGCTGTTCATCAGTGATACATCTGTCTTACAAGTAGGTTATGTACTGACATAGACTTACCAACGTTGCATTCTCACAAGCTCTACCACCAGAGTACCTAAGCAAGTACTCTGATTTTTTTTTGCATGAATTTTTTTGCACATCATCTTTGTGCACTGCTACAAAAATTAAATTTTTTTTCAAATAAAATACACCATTAATTAGTAAAATTGATTAAAAGGACTAATGAATATGGAGTGTCACAGCATGTCATTAGAATTTCACAGTATTTCTTGTGCCTACTGTAATGCTGACCTAAGGTAAGAGCCCATCTAATGCACCTGAGATTTGGGAAGACCTTACTTGCATGTGATTTATCACACACCACACAATCACAGACAAAAGAGAAAGTCTTGCCTTTCATTACATAGCACTCTGTGCCTGTATTGCTTACAGAGAGTTATTACTGAGGCTTTCAGAGCTATTTTACAGACATTGAATTGCTTGTTTACTGTATTACAACATAGAGCACGGACACAGACATTAAAGCTGACACTGTAACCTAGCACAGCATTATTTTATACTTATTAGCACATTCTCTGGACACAGGAATAATACCTGCACTGCAAAAAATTAAGAGCTATTGCCTTGTAATATTTGTATACTTTCTATTTTACATATGCTGGATTTTGCTGTGAATACACAAATATTTAAAGATGATGTCTTGTCCTTGCATGTGCCTTTTAGTCAGCCTAATATTTCCAGTCAGACTGTTACTCAAGCACACTCCAGTAGCACCAGTTCAAAGGCAGACTAAATACAGAGGTGCTGAGCAAACACTGGTGCTGAAGGCTCATCCCAGATACACACACTGTTCTAAAGGTACTAATACCAATGACCACCTGAATGTTATCAAACACATAAACTTCTTGAAGAGGAACAGATAGAAACAAAAGGGTTTATCCACAGGGCCAATACCAGTTTAAAGAACTGGTAAGTTTATGCATACTGCAACAGTTTAAAAAATAGTTAGTGTATGATAAGGAGTTCACTCTGTAGCCAAAACTGTAGGGCACAATTTGGTGAGAGTCTTGCTGTTATTCCCTCCAGTCCCATGTTCTCTCACAGCACTTCAGTGAATTACTGAAGCACAAATGACTTGTGGGTAACCAAGTCCACAGACAACACAAGTCCAAGGGGGTGGAGAGCTCTTCCTTTGTTAACAAGAATTAACAAATTTATTAACCTAATTAGAACTTATTTGCTAAATAATAACAAATCTCTGCTGCTGTAAAATAAGAGACCCTGCCAAGCACACACCAGGACAGAAATGACACACCCCTGTGTTCAACACATGCCATCAGCACCAGAACACAACCATGGTGAAATGCCAGCAGCTCTTACATGAAGCTTTATTAGCTAGCTAATTGCCTGCTCACACTGAAGTAAGTTTAAGGGCAGAATTATGGAAAACAGACTACATGTCACATTTCCATCTTGGAAATGCGGATTCGTGCCTCTGAACTAAGTTAGTCCAGCCAATGTTCCTCTCTCTTCTCTCATGGAAGACTGAACTTCTGCCTTGAATAGCTGCTTCAGAAAGGGCACTGGCTTAGTCTTTTGCAAGGACAAGACAAGCCTTTAAATATTTAGGCATGATTGCTGTACCCAAAAGTGCAGTCTCGGATCTATTTAACACCAAATTAGTATTTTTGGCACAATATCCAGTAATCATGAATTTATTTTATTGCTTATATCTGTGGTCTCAAGCCTTTACAAAGGTTTGCTTAATGAGGGGCAAGTGAGAGGCCATGTCACAGAACTGAAATGCTTTACAGCACATTAGCAATGGAGGCCATGGGACAAACCCCATTGTCTGTCTCACTTGCTCACACCTCCCCAAAAATTAACCTTGAGGACCAAAGTGTCCCTGCCTTGGGATGTGCCAGTGAAATATATGGGGATGGGAGGGAGATGGGAGAGGAAAAGGGGATAAAGTGGGAAAAGCATTTCCAGTAGGACACTTGCACTGCTAAACATCAGTCCCTGGGTTACAACAGTTCCAAAGCACAGTTCCAAAGAGAGTTCCTCTCTCTGCTGGGAAAGAGACTGGAGTGACTGAGAACCTGGGTGTCACACCTGTCACAGCACCCACCTGTGGTGCTCTGACCAGTGCAGCCTATGCACTGTGGGCTCAGAAATGTCTGCTGCCATCCACAGCACTGCCCCAGGCCTGCAGGAACTGGTGGGCAGAAATTCTGTACAAATTGCTCTGCTTGCTCCTCCAGAGGGACAGGAGGGACACTCCTCTGCTGTGGTGTGTGAGCAGTCCCTTTTTCACTCCTTTCAAGTACCTTCAGTTGCAGTTCCCTTAGGGGGAAAAAATGAAATGAGGGGAAGAGTGGGGATGATTTGGGGCTGATGTTTAGAGGAGGACAAAGACAGAAGCACAAGAACAGGAAACCAATCTAATTTCCAAGCAATTGGGAGTCTCAGCCTGTTCACAAATTACAAGTTACCGGACAGAAAGTGGAATTAGAGGCCCACAGCTCTTGGCTTTTCTGCATTTAGAACCATCAGCCCCACAGGTCCTGTTACAAAACTCTACTTATTTGTGAGGATTCCAAATGACCTAGCACCTGATTTTCTTTTTTCTATTTTTCTCCCCTCTCACTGCAGGAGGGGAAATGAGCCAACATCTTTTGCCCCACCCCGTAGATCTGGAGGCAGAAGAGTAATTGAGAATGCAACAGATGGAGGCGATGACGAAATGGATGCAAGAGATGGAGATTTCAATGGAACAAAAGCCAGTGAATAAACACGCTTCAAAAATTGCACTGCAGCAAGGGGAGGGAGGGAGGACGATATTTAGCACTGTATAAGTCTACTCTTAGTGTCAAGGTCACACACACCCACTCCTCTGACAGATAAAAGCACAACTGCCTTGTCTCCAATGTATAGATTGACACTAAAAGTACTCCAAAACTTTTCGTACCATGAAGCATATTTGAAAAGGTGGGGATTTTTAACAGTCTACAGAGGATTTGTGAGATTGTTGCAGGGGAAAAAAAGGCATTGGTCAGTTAATCTTTTCTTAAACTTTCATTTTGTTTTGAGTATTCAATTAATATAGGGTTTTCTCCTGGTTACTACACCCCTGATGCACAATTCACAAGGTGGAAGTGCCTTTTTAATCACTTACTGAAAAATATCATTTGTTCAAATTAAGTCAACTGTTACAGTTTTATATGCACCATGGATGTGCTTACACACTAATAAAAGGCTATAAAAATGACTCCACTATTCTGGTGTACAGGTGTCATTTGAAGGGAAGGGGGGATGCAGCAGAGCTTCTCTAAAACCAAAATACTTCTTACAAAAGTTCATCTAGTTAACCATTAGAACAAAACCCTGATTTTCTTCAAAGTAATGCTTTTGAAGAGATACAAAAAAGTCTGAGTCAGAAGTAAAATGGCATAACCACAGGGAACAGGTTTGATTCCCTCAGGAATACACAGTGCTGAGGGGCCTGGGATGCATCCAATGGTTGACAAGCACAGGACCTGCAGAGACTGACAGCATTCAGGGGCAGGAGCTGGAAAGCAGTGGGGGCCCTACCTGTCTGTCTGTGGGCAATGAACCCATCCTCTGACATGTGTTATATGCAGAAATATTTCCAGCCAAGCCTCCAGAGCAAGCTGAAACCATTAGAAACAGCAGCAGGGACAGTGATGCAGGGATCCAAGCCAAGATATTCTGTACTAAGAGATCAGCATGCAGTTACTTTTTATTTTTGGAGCACTCCAGCAAGACCACAACCTACTCTTGGGAGCTACCAGGACCTACCACAAACCCTTGTAGCTCAAGCACTTTCAGAGAGCAGCAGCTCTGTGGTCACACTGGGGCAGTAGGGAGCCATGCACAGCAAAGCAGGATGCAAAATCACTCTAGATCCAGTGCAGAGAGCTCACTTGATGCCTTTGATTGAACAGCAAGTGAACCTTAAGCAGTGTGACTACAGGGAGAGCAAATCATGCACAAACATCCACCTTGACAGCTAAAGCCATCATCTTCTAAATCTAGCATTGTTTCACAAGTGCAGAGATCATGAACTGGGGATTCAGACTTGGCACCATTCAGCCAGCAGAACCAGCGCCCAGAGAATTCTCTCTCCTCATGAAAAAGTAAAGGAAGAATCCATTTAGAGCAATAAAGATGACAAGCTGAGCAGAGAGGGTTAGGAGTTACTGGATAAGACTTGATCACTGCTTGATCAGGCACAGAGCTGTAAAGATGCTCAAGAGCTGGTTGTCAACACACTCTGTGAGCCTGCATGGGTGGGAACAAGAAGACAAGCAAGTCAGACTTCATATTAAATGGTCTTAAGCACCAATGCTTGGAGCAGAACCAGCAAATTGAACATGTATAAACCACAGCAATAACTTGCCAAAAAACTCAAAATGCATCAACAACTCAAATTCAAAATAAGCTTTATTCTACTCCCCAGTTTAACCAACTTCATAGGTGGACTGAGAAATGAAAATCATCTGTGTTTACATATTCTAGAGAAATAGATGCCTCAGTGACTCTTTTCACAGCATTTCCTTAAAAAAACAAACAAACAAAACAAAAAAAACCCAAAACATCAAACCCATTTATGTATTCTTTTGTCAAGTAAGCTCTCTCCATCCCCTGCCACAAAAAAATTCCATAAAAATTGTTTAGTCATGGTTACTTTTGCAAGTACAGGCTTCCATAAAATACATTAACACTGGGAATGAATCTACTCCATTTAAAAAATAAATGCAGTAATATTCTACAGGGGGTAAAATTATTTTAAAAACCCCATATACAGTTCTCTAGCATAAAGGGCTTTTCAGGTTAAAAAAGCATTTCTAAACTAGTAACAGCTGATATACTCATATAGAAAAATAAAAAATCACTAACACCCAAGGCACCTTAGTGAAGGGAGGTTTGTAAAGCAGTAAAACCCTCCTATCAAGATGTTAGAACTAGAAACTTGATCAGGTTTGGCCTCCTACAACCACCAGGCTTTATAAGCCACTATGGGGTTTAAAAAAAAATAATAAAAGTATGCATGCTATTAGCTCTGGGATCTCCTGAGCACTCTCAGCACTAGACATATCTCACTTTTAACCATGACCTGTTCTGAATGAGAAATCATTGCTTAAAGAAACATCTTGCCACTACAGAGGCAGGTTTTTGTGCAGCAACATTCTGGTCAGCAAACACCCCATGGGGAGCTGAGCAGCTTCCCTGCAGAAATACACCTTTCACCACATAAAAACAGCTCTTTAATTTGGGTGACTGCAGCACACAACACCCATGGTAGAAAGCAGAGTTCCAGCCAGAACTGGTAGTGTATTAACACCAAAAGCCAAAGCCTGAGGAGCTGCATAGTGAATATTGCTGTCTTGTAGGCAGGACAATTGCTTTGGTAGTGTCAAAAGAAGCAACCTTCAAGGAGCTATTTACAGTAGCTGATGCAGGAAGGAATTCCCAGTCCTGCACTCACACAGTCAGCATTGCTTTGTCACACCTTGTCACCCACAGAACTTGCCCAGAGGCCACGCTGGAAGCCACTGCCAATTGTGACTGCTTGTTCAGCTGTCACCTACCCTGACACTGCTGTCTTCTTGCTCATTGATACTCTCTTTAAAACTAAAGTTTGAAATACACATTTCTTCTCCTTTCCCAAAGCCAGCCAGGCTTTTCATAGCAGCATCTTGACAACACTTTGTGAGGGATGGCTCACGGGTCCTGGAACGTGTGACGGCCGCGTTCCAAACTCCAGGCGTTTCACCAACCTGCAAGTGCAAAACTGCAGTCAGGGCATTTCTCTCTCAGTGTAACCATGCTCAGAATAACTGCTCACCTCCAGAACAAACCACTCAGCTGAGATGAGAGAACAGCACTCTGAGCACTGCATCAACTCATTCCTTAACTGGGCTGAGCTTTCACTGTAACACAGGGCTCCATTTCCCTCTGAGGAATGAACACTATCTTTTACAGGTGCTAGAATTTCAGTTTAGCATTGCAGCAGCAGACAGATAATCAGCTCATGCATATGTAAATATATGAGGCTTTCTTGCAGAAGCTTTCATGAGGTTTTTCCCCAGGCTAGGAGAGCCAGTACAACATGGAACATTCCTTCTAAACAACACCACTGGGCACTGGGTACCAGGACAAACCAGCACAAGGGTCTGGCTAAATAATTAAGTCTGAAACCAAGTGTACTATAGAGACTTCACTTACCTAAACACAGAACCTAAAGAATGTGCAGTGCAGGATTGGCAGAGTTTAAGCAGACACTGAATGGCAATTTGCAATAACCTTGCCGATTTTTCTTCTTTTGATTAAAAAAAGACAACTGGTTCAAACATTCAGAGAAATGTGTACATTGAGTAAGGTAATTTCTTGTCAGCAGCTACTTAAAATTACATCTTAGCAACTCTAAAGCAGTCTCAGTTGACCCACTATTCGAGTTTTTTCCAGTTCTCCCACAAGTGAGAATCTTAATTATGATAAGGGAAGTCTCCCTACATGCCATAACACTCCTGAGACATCTCTTGTGCAAGAACATAAAGCATAAAATAAATTGAACCAATAAGCAAGAACTGTTGTACTTTGTCCTATTTAAACACTGATTTATAATAAAATACATCTTGCACTTGCTCCAGATTTGAAATATTCAAAACTTGATTGCAGCTAGTCCTTGAATTTCAGCAGCTAGTGACTCTGAATTTTAAACTGACCCGAAACATTCAATTCATAATCCTGAATAACTGAATTTCACATACTTTGAAAATGTCTCTACCAAAACAAATAAATATCAGTCCCTAAGTTCCAACATCAACAGCCTCACTAAGACACCAGCAGAGCCCAGCACTCACCCTGTGTCACACAGAGGCTGATGAGGACTCAGACGTGTTTCCAGGACATCTCTGTTCATGTACATGGACACTGAAGGTCTGTTTGGAGACTGGTCATACACAAAGTTTCGGCAGGATGCAAGCTTGGACTCCAAAGCCTGAAGTAAACAGACAAGGTGAGTGTCAGGCTGACCATTCTCTTTCAGAAGATGGCAGTGCCACACCAAAATGGCACTGAAGTGTGTGGGTTTGGGGTATTTTTCTTTCTTTAAGAGGGAGCTGTCCAGTAGAGGAACCTGCTAGACCCCAGAGCCACATGAGCTCTGAATTTGTGAAGAGATGAACAGTCATCTCTCTAAAGATGAATCTCTGTTTCTCTAGGGAGCTGATGCTCTTCACCAGCAGGAACACAAAATCTTCACTTTCCTCAGAGAGATTTTTACATCTTTCTTACAGGCATAAATTTTTAGATTACTAAACATTCATATGAGCTACATTCCTACCCATGTATTAGGTGGTACACCAGAGGGAATGAGCCACAGATATCTTATTCTCCATCACATGCTCCCATTCTAGATCATTCCACCTTTATTGAATTGCTTTCTGGCTGTATCAGTTCTGCAGCTCAGCCCATCAAAGCCCCATACAAATGTTTGCAACAACACAGCACCAAGGCACAAGGAGGGTAACACCAGTCATGGGATAACCTTCCCAACACCAGCATTACCTTAAATGTCAAACTACAGCTTAGCAGGACATTAGGCCTCACTCAAAAGACCACTGGACTCTTAAGGCAAACTTCACCAGAAGCCTTTTGGACAGCAGGTATCAGCCTGCTAACTTCTCTGCCTTTCACGGGAACAGATCCATTCTCAGATTACTCATGCTGACTTATTTTTTCTGTACCTGCACTTCCAGAAATTCACAGAGGGAGATCTTATCCCTATCTGGATTAGAACTTAGAAAAACAAGCATGGTCCACTTTTGTTTGGGGGTTGGTCAGAAACATTTGAAGTCCAGACCAAGACCAAGGCTACACTTGGCTAACCTGGGGGCAAGAGACTCTTTTCAGTCTCCCCTGAACAGTAGTGCTGGCTGCAGTTTCCAGGAGCTCCAGCTTTCCAAAAGCATTGCCTGGCAGGTAATCACTCACCCCCACTTTTCGCAGCAAGTCTCCCACAATATTAAGTGCAGATATTCTTGCAGCTGGTGTGAGAGGGGTTGCACCATAACTGTCCTCAAGACCTGCAGGGCAGGTTAAAGAAGGATATGTTACTCATGGAAAAAAAAATAAAAATAAAAAATTGACTCTACTGTCTTTAGAGAAGATGATTCAAGGAACACGATTAAAGATTACCCAGGTTTTTAAAGCCTTTCCCCTAATCAGACCAACATCTCTGGGACAGTTCTGAAATAATAAAAAGTCCCAAATGCTCATCTTATTCCTCATTATTTCCAGACAGTTCAAGTCAATTGGAAATGAACAGACTATTAATAAACTCCAAAAAAATCCCAGTCTGTGAATACTGAGACCATGGTGATTTGATTTAGGTGACCCTACACTACACACTGGATTCTGTGGCTAAAGCAGGAATGAAAAGAAGGGAGCAAACTATAGCATCAAATGGCATCAACTAAGAGCATTGAATGGTATTTGTGAGCTGGTTCCCTGCCAGTCACCTCTCCTAAAGGTCCCAGGGGTGGGGAGGCTGATGGGTGTGCGGCGCATTGCGGGTGTTGAGGGCACAGATAAGGAGGCCTGAACTGCAGTGTCTGTTCTTTCTGCTTCCAGGGGAGCTCTCATTGGTGTTTTGGGCTTCTCCTGTTTCTGCTGCACTGCAAGCTCTTGTCGTAGATCTGTGAAGTAAGCAACACAAAGCAAGTGCTGGAGTATGCAGTCACCAAGATAAAAACCAAAAAAGGTAATCTTTTGTCAAAAGATTTTTCTCTTCATGGAAGTGAGGTAAAGTCACTTATCCTTGTAAAACATTACTCCAGGCATATCTGAACTTGGCACACCTTGGTTACATTCTGGCTCCCTGCAAGGTTGAGATCCTATCTGTTGTACCCTTTTCTATCCTGGTTTCCACATGAAGGAAATTTGAGCTGAGGCCAGATTGAAGCCACATCATTATCTAGCCAAGGGACAGAGCACTTCTGTCCCACAGCCTGGCTGTAGTTTATGGATACCACTCAAGGGCACAGAATCCAAGATCTGAAAACAGATGTTCATCCAGCTCCAGGGTCTCTCTCTTCTCACCCAGCCTTGTTGACAGATAGCAAAAAGCCAGTGCATTCCAAGGCAACCAGAAGTCAGTCACAGCCCTCCTTTTTTACTTCCCCACTAGTGCTTCACTGGCTCCATTTCCCACAGCCCAGGAAACAATGAGGTTAATGTGTATTAAAGCTGACCTTCGTGGGAAGCCACACCAGCACATGCCCCAGCTGGACTGGCCCAACTCCCTGAAGCCCTGATTAGGAGAAGGCTGGAACAGACTTTTGTTTCTGTGAGTGCTCTGGAATCATGTCAGGAGTTCAAGGAGGGGGCAGAATGTTCTTCAGTTTCCTTACTTGTTTCTACATTTCAGATACCAAGTTTTAAAGAAGCAAAGTTAAAAGCCCAGCTCTAAGGCAGATGGAGAGGACTGAACAGCTACAAGGCAATGGAAGAGAAAGGAAAAGATCCAAATAACTTCTGTCTAACCTCTAGCTTCATCTTTCAGGCGCTGCACAGACTCCAGCAGGTTTTCCTTCTCATCCAGCTCACTCTCCAGAAAAGCATTTCTTTCAATAGCCTGGTTTAAACGCTGCTCAAAATCCTCCAGGGACATTATAGTGGCTCTGAAAAAGAGTGCATTAGGTGTCACCACCAGAGGACTCAAGGTAGAAGGACTCCCTCTCTCACAAGAAAATGGACACTTGCATTTTTGTTTGGTTTGCCTTGTTTCATTATTTTTTTTTGTTTGTAATATATGAAAGAGTGCAGACAGGGAGTAAAAGAGGTAAAAAAAAGTCATCACATTGCCCATCTGCAACAAATCTCTTCAACACAACCATTAGACAAGTGACAGACCAAAATGGCAATGCTAACAAGCAGTGCCACAAACAGCACAGTATCACCATGCTTGCAGGACAGAAGAGAGGTGGAAAAAAAAGCAGATCACCTTTTTGCTCTTTCCAAATCATCATTTTCTTGCTCAAGTTCTCGAATGTATTTCTGAAGCTGTTCTTTAATAGCTCTTGTCTGTGCCAAGTCATCTTCCAGTGCAGAGATTTGCCTGTATCCTTCTGAATGCTGCATTTCAATCTTTTCCTACTCAAAGGCAAATCAAACAGCACATCAGGTACTTAGCAACATGTTCTCTTTTTGCAGCATTGTCTGAGCTCCTTGAAAGGCAGAGACAGACACTCTGAAAATTTTTGAGAAACACCATTTTATGTATGGTAAAATGCCAAAAAATTCAATTGCCCACACATTTCTGGGCTGCCAGCAGCAAGAGCTCTTCCCACCACTCCTTATCAAACAAAAGTGCTGGGAAACAGCTCCCAACATTCACAGCACAAGGCCATTCCTTGCCTCTCCCAGACAGCCCAACTCAGCACAGTTTCTAAGCAATACACAAAGCACACAAGAGAAGCCACTTATTTTCAACCCTAATATGAAGTCAGGCAATATTTAAGAGCCAAAGTAAGAAGAATAAAAAAAAATTCCAAGTGTGACCCTGTTACATGCTGCTGTGGAATCAGCAAGATTCTGCACTGTCCATGTGGCTTTATTAGGCCAAAGCAGGTTCAGAATTCTAGAACATTTCAGGTACAAGTACACTTTTGGGAACCTAAACCAAATTCTGCCTCCCTCTACACCACACATACAAGGGTACATTTAAGACAGACATAGGCAGGGAGGAAATCTTAGCTGCCACATCAGATCTCTCTCCTGCACTGCCACTAAATGTGGAGTTAGTTCCACAGTATGTGACATGGGAAAGCTTTCCCATGTGACAAGGAAAGCTCCAGAGCACACTATTAAATTGCTTTATACTCAACCACCTTGCTATCAGACCACTTCAACATGCCAGAGGTTTTTTTGGAAATCCCAAGATTGCTGGGTAAGCAACATTCCTGAAGTGCTCTCCAGACAGAATTCAAGTACAAAACACTTGAAGTCACTGGAAACAAATCCATGCACTGGAATTTGAAAACCATGGCAAGTAGTCTAGTGTGAATGATAATGTGAAGACAGCTATTTTAGCACATGAAATGAATAGACAAGGAAGAGGGAAAGAGATATCCATCCTGAACTAAGAAATCCGTATTTGACTGCAGTGTGGTGACACTGCTGTAATTCCAAACCTCTGAAACACAGTTAAGAGCCTCTAAGCTCCAAAAGGCAGATGACTTTCAGTTAGTTTCTCAGGACTCTCTAAACTAACCCTGCAAAACACCATTCCCATCAGTTTTAGGATGTGTGAGCTCTGATTTCTGAGGGGGAGCAGGCACACACACTGGGCTGGTCAGCTCACAGCCACAAGCTGTGTGGGCCTGGCAAAGTTCACTGGTGCTGACCTAGATGCAGATCCCAAGCCTTGATGGGCTCAGTTAACACTGCTCCTCAATAGCTTCATGAGATTAATGCTTTGCTCTTGAATTGATTCAGATAAAAGACCAGAACTGCAAGGTCTGAGTCTTTGTTTTTAGCCAATTGTAATAAACTATCAGCTGATCTGGCCCTCAATGGTGGCTCTGTTCCTTCACTGCAGGCTGTTACTGCAGTTTTCAGGCTGCATGAATAGCCAATTGTTGAATGGTTTATTTCAAGCAGAATGTATTTTAAGAAAGTTATCTACTGTGAAGAATTATTTCAGATTTTCTAAAATATGGCTACCCTCCACTTTTTGAGGCTCTGTATTGCTTCCTACTATTTTCATTCCTCACTGTTTTGCCTGGTTCACTGGCCTTTCCTCTCATCCCAGCTACTCTAGAGAAAGAAAATCATCTACACACTCCTCTATTAAATGAACTATGGGGTTTATTTTTAAAATTTTTGTCTTCTCCCCAAGCCCATCAGCTTCCATGGGTTTATGTGGCCACCTGGAACAGCAGACCAATACTGCATACAACATGCACAACATCTAACATTTCTAAGGTGCTACAACAAGAACAAGGATTAAAGCAACATAAATACAATGAAACAAGTCTTGGAAGTCTTGCTATCAAAAAGCAGGGAGTGGAGGAAATGGCTAAGCTAGTGCTAGAGTGACAGGACTTCTGCCTGGAACAGAAGAGTACTTCCTTAAGACAGTAATTTGGACAACAGTTTAAACAAAAGGCATTGCAAATCTGGATTCATCCAGTGATTAATCACTTATACAAATACCTTCACTCCCATTAGCTTATTATTGCATCCAATTGAATAGAAGAAGTGTAATTACATTAATCTCTGCTTCCACAGAGACTGAGCTAGCCCTACAAAACACAGTGTAGTATTTCTTGGGTGACTGTAACTCATCTGTAAACAAAAGGTAAAATTCAAACTTTAAAAAGTCACACCAATTTCAGTGATTTTTTTCCAAGTTTAAGAGAACTTACCAGTATTTCCTGAACCTGTCAATCAGCACAGCACCATCTCATCACTCTTCATACTCTAGATAGCTTCATTGTTCCTTAGCCACTGTGTTTAGAAGCCCCATCTCAATAAGTTCATATTCTTTATGTTTTATAGTTCTGGAAGTTAATGCCTTTCTGCTGGTTCTTATTTTCACAGAATGCTAACCAAGTGCAAAAAGAAAAATTCATTTTTCCCTAAGGACAGAGAGATTCAATAACAAAACCAGGACTGAAACTGTTTTATGACTCTCAATTCTATGTGTTACCCACCAGCTGCTGCTTCCCAGCTTATCTGAAATGTCAGATAATAAATACACAACTATGTAAAAAGGGTTTTAAACTGAGTTTCCTTACGTAATGCAAAAACACAGCTGCAGTGTTTGTACTTTGATTGTTCTGCAATATTATCTGTGACTGCATGATGCAGACAGCAAGAAAGCTATGAACAAAAGCACTAAATAGATGGAAGAAGGAAAAGAACAGCAGCTCTCTTGTGTTCACACTCAGTCTCCACTCCACTGTGGACAATTCTCTCCCATCTGAAATCTATCCTGACACACAGCCACAACCTGTGAACAGGGCTCCAGGAACACTACCAAGGAACACAGAATCCTCAGAGTAGACAACAGGCTGACATTTCTTTACTTTTCAAGACTTTCCTTTCTGCAGTCTTCTGATCCATTTTTCTGCAATGCTGAGGTGACACCACGGGGCAGAGTCTGCAAACACCTGCCCTGCTCCCCCCTGCCCTGAGGATGTGCAGCCCACGTGCACCAGCAGCTCTGACCTTCACTGACTCCAGCTCCATCCTCAGGCGGTTGTTTTCTGACAGGAGGTCTCTGTTCCTGGACTCTGTTTGCTGCAGCTGAGCCTCCAGCTCAGCTTCGTACTCCCGGCTCCCCTCTTGGAACTCACGCAGCTCCTCCTGGGTATTCTCAGCACTGGAGAGAAATTCCAGCAGCAGAACTCATCATCATGAACAATGGAAACAACACCTCTTGTACACTGAAGGTAAAAACAACATTGCTCTTGAGCACAGAAGGCTATATGCCCTTCTCTGTATTCAACAGGAAGAGAGAAACATGCAAACGTTTCCCTGCCATGCATGGGAACCCCATAGCAAACTGGTAAAGAAATAAAAAAAGTCCAAATAAACAGAAAAACCCCAGAATCTGTTTTCACACTGTAGATGTTGAGGATATGTGGAATCTCTTTAGTTTGTCAATTGTCCACTGCCATCTCACATTTTATTTATTTATTATTTACTCCATTATTTAATTCTATTATTTATTTGGAAATATAAAGAAAGCTGTTATTGATTAATAACAAAAAGTGAAGGAGAGAGAGAAAGATGAAAGGAAGTGTTTTATTTTCTTGAACAATTCTATTGAAACAATCCTCCAACAAGCTAAACAAGCAGCAATGAAAGAGCTGTGTTTTTGCATGAAGTGTTGTGCACCTTATCCAACCACTTGGAGGAATGAAGCCACTGCCTTACCATTGCTTGTATTTCATAGCCAACTCCTTCCAGTATCTGGTTTCCTCTTCCACTGAGCTGAAGTGATGTCCTTCTGAGTCTTCCATAATGAGTCCTCAAAGTCTAAAACTCCTGTTTCATTTTCCCCCCTGAAATAGAACAGGGTCAAGTGTGAGAACTCAGGCAGTGAGCAGCCTCATCCTCCTTGCTGCAGAGCAGAACACTCCTCCTCCCACACAGTCACTGCTCTCCTAGAGACCAATCTAAAGCCCAGCCTCGATAGGACTCTGTCAGACAGACCATCAATGTGAAAGAATTCCTGCTAAATCTCCCCAGTTCTCCCAAAGCTGCTGCAGGCTTACACCACACTCCCAGCAGTGAGCACCTTTGGCACCTCTGGGTACACAAACCCCAAACCTGAGCTGCAACTGTGCCAGTGCACAGAGAACACAAGGGAAGGAAGACTCAGGCACAACTTCAGCACCAAACACACTGCAATTCAACAATCATGAAATTAAAGAGAAACTTCAAAGAGACAGAGATTAGGTACTCAAGACTCTGATTTCTTGAGTTAACATTTAAAGGAACACATAAGTTTTTTATGGACTTAACTGCTGGGCAGGTGAAAAATTTCTTCCTAGGTGAACACAGACAAAGCTACCCAACTTTAAACATGAACTGTCAAAATCCAAGTATAGCTACAAGATATCTGGATACCTCAGAGAGCCATGGGAGAAGGGAGGGTAAAAGCTACCCAGAGGTATTAGCAGGATACCACTGGCTGGGATAGGTATGCAGTTAAGATATCAGCAATCCAGACAATCCAGTTGTCCCTGTGCCAGCACAAACCCAGTCACAGGACACAGTCCCAAATGGGAATGACACACTAAAGAGCCACAGGGGAATCAAGTCCCTTAAGCTGGTCACTCCCACTTGAGGACTTAAGTATCTAAACCCTACAATTAAATAAAATAAATCCCCTGTGATGTGCATGACACTCTCTGTTAAACGGGTCAGCAACAAGTATCATTTCATACTAGTTAGTCTTGACAATGGAGAAACATCAAACCTAATGTTCTGCATAATCTGCCCATGTCCAGCCCTGGGTGAGGCAAAGATTCCACTCAGACATTATCAATTTAACCAAATTGATACCAAATAAGAAACCAAATAAGATCAAAGACAGCAAATAGAGGTGGAACTGAACAATTCAGGACAGTGACAGTTGTCACAAAACTGCATCATGGAAATCTTGGTGAAGAAACACCAAGTTCCAAAGTTCTACCAAATTTCAATTCCAGTTCTGCTGAGCAAAACATTTCCTAGAGGTAATTCTGATGGAACAAAGAAGAAGGGATGGCTGAAGACATCACTTAGATGTCAGCCCTGTCTTCTACTCTTATTTATGATACTCATAAAATGCTGGAGTAGACCCTCTGAGCAGCATGTCTTAGCTAAAGAAAATGTGCATACACTGCACATCTATTGAACTCCACAAAAGAAAATCTCTTTAACCTCTGTCAAGACTTTCCTCTCCAAAAATTATCTGGCATAAACAGGATTGAGTAACAGCCACCTACTTAGTAACTACTGAGACAAACCCAAGTAGCTCTTACCTCTACTATGGACAAAAGCACTCAAAGCAGTCTGGCAATCTAAAGCCCAATTCTTACATACCCAAGCAATGCCACAAAGCCCAGTTCCCCTTCACAGCCCAAGTAATTACCAGATTATTGAGCAAGGAGTAAGCAGCGTCACAGCTGAGTGGGGCTGTGCCTGCATACCTCAGTGCACAGTATCAGCAACACACTCACAGAAATTACTGTGTTCTTTAAAAGGGGAGTTGCCAGGTCAGGAGAAAAGTTACAGCCTTAACTTTTATAACTGAGTTTGACACAAAATGTTCCTTAGCCAAAGCTGTGTGTTCCTTCAAACAAACAAAAGCACTGTATAATGTGTTGATACATTTCCAGCATAAGGTCTCAAGGCTGAAGAATGCACTGAGCAAAAAAAGAGGAAAAGGAGTGTGAGTAAGGAGTGATTTTCCAAATAGTACTCTTGCCCATTAAAAAGAAACTCATGACCAAGCACAATTAACATTCTTGACCTAGGATAGTTTATGTCACATCTCCTCTGTTATTTTTAAGTGAACTAAAAGTGCCTTTGATGTTAATAAGCATGTCCTTCTGCTCAACGCACTGTGTACACTGTGAACACACATACTGATCCTTGCAGCATACTTGTGAAGAAAAAAAATCCAAAAAGGATTTTTTCTGACACAAGCATTATAATAAATCAAATATCTGTGTTTGGACAGATAATTGAAATTGAATTGAAAAAAAAAAAAAAACAAACAAACCAAAAATAATTCAGGAAAGATAAAGATGAACTACAAGACATCTTGCTCTGAAAAGCTTTCAAAAAACCCTTTGGAACCAAAAGACAGCTTCCATCACCTTCAAAATCTTCAATATGCTCAGATCTGGCTCCTGAGTTTTTGTATTACACTTTGGAAGAACTAAAAGACTGTAGTAATTGGCATTTTTTGAGATTGTAGGGCTGCAAGGAGAATAACTTTCCTTAACTGATCCACACAATCCAAGAGAACCCCGTGAACATTCACAGAGCACAAAGGGGCTGCACCCCTCAGTGCCAGGGATGTCTTTGTCACCATGAGATTATGGTGTGGGCCCAATGAGGATTCATCCATTAAGAGCTCGCTCTGCTTCGTGGTCAACATTACTAAATAGTACTTATAATTTAAAATTAATTGTTCAACTGCAAACACATGGAAGGATAGTGGACCTGTACTTATTCCACAGCCATTGCTATGTCCTGTGCCACAGGCACATGTTTTTTGCTGCAACATTCAAGGAAGACCTGTTACTTTCCTTCCCTGCACTACATCTTAGCTCAAACTAAGCTGGGATTTTCAAACTAACCAAACATGAAAAATACAAACTGAAACTGAAAAGAAAACTTCCAAGTTTGAGACAAAGTATTAAAGCTTTGTAAACTTTTTTTTTCCCTGAAATTTGTCTAAGAAGAGTGCAAATAAAAGCCATGTAAGTCTTGTTAAACTGCCCTAGAAAGGGTAGGGCTATGACTGGTTTTCCCCTGCTGCTTTCTCCCCTTGATTTTTAACAGCTTGGAGACAACATGCAAAATGCCTGAAGAGAAATTAATCAGGAACTCCTCGTTATCTGGGCTCACTACAAAAGCAGGGAGAGCAAAGGGGGGTAAAGGAAGTTTTAGAAATGCTTTTTTAAACACTGGAAAAGGTGAAAAAAAACGAGGAGAGAAAGTCAGAGTCTGTAAGAGGCACACACTGGCTGCACCTTGCTTATTTTCGCACACATGAAGCCAGAAAAGACATCTGGCCAGGCTTCCTGCCCGGTGCAGGCAGCACAAGCGCTGGTCACAGGCATTACAAAGCTCCACATCATGCAGGAAGTGGAAGCGATCATGGGTGGGGACTGGAATTTTGCAATAAAACACGGCAGCATAAACGTTGCGGAAAACAATTTCATACCAGCGAGAGCAGAATTGCAAAATTCCTCAGGAAAAAGCAAGCATCAAGAAAAACAACACACAAAATTATCGAAGGAACTTCAGTTTGGGAATCAGTCTGAATTCACCCAAACTCATGAGGGCCCCAACTTAGATTGTTTCAGTCCTAGAACAAAGAACTCAAAACGACCCCGATACTGAACTTTTTTCTTCACAAAACATTTAGTTCGGTGAACAATGCTGGCCTACTTTTGTAGCAATGCCTAATGGTCCAAGTCAAGGAAATTCATATTATAATAAAAAAGTGAAACCGTACCACAAATACTACTGAATTATCCATGACAGAGATGATGAACCTCCTATTAGACGTTATTTTCCTAAATGTAAACCAAAACAAACCAGCTCTTTGCTCCCGAAAAGTAGCTTTCCCATCCTTTGAAATTCAGATTTGCTTAAAATATTCCCCTTTAAAGGGTCCTCCTGTAACACATGGGCCTGTTTTCTTTTGTTTAAGCCATACAAAAGAAAATCACCACAAAAGAGAAAGAAAAGGGAGAGGTCACGGGAGCACCAGGATTACCACAGAATCCCACAGCCAGCACAGAACAGAGTTATCGGCTTCTCCGGGGCTTCTCTACCAAAAGGCTGAATTCAGCAAAGCCCTCCCCTCCTCAGTAACCAGCCCAGCTCCCAAACTTCCAACTTTCCAGTGGTTCCTGAGGAAACCGTACACTGTTCTGCGCTGGAACGCCTGACCTTGGTGGTTCCAGCTGCAAGCCAAGAGTTCAGCGGGGCAGCGCTCCCCGGTCCCATTCCCGGGTGGGGCTAAACCAGCGGGCACGGCTCCCACGCTCCGCTCCCCGCCCCACCTGCGCCCGCACGAGCAACTCCCGAAGCAGAAGGAGGTTCAGGTCCGCGCGGGGCTGCAGCCGGCCAGGGTCTCTTGTCCCGGGTCCCCTGTCTCCCCCGCTCCCGTCCCGGTCCCGCTGCCCTGGGCCGTGCCGGGCTCTCACCGCGCTCCCGCCGAGCCCGCACCGCCGCTCCCGGCCCGGCCGGCGCCGCAGCCCCATTGGCTGCCGGTCACGTGCGGCGGAGCGCTCGGCCAATCAGCGCCGCCGGAACGCGCTTCGGAAACTTTGGTGACTTTCAAAAGGCGCCGGGGGGCGGCGGCCGCGGCCGGTCCCGGTCTGGTTCTTATTGCCGTTCCTGATCTCATTCTTATTTCCTTTCCATTCCTGTTCCCGTTCCCATTCCTGTTCCCCATCTGCCTTGCTAAACACCCCCCGTCCATGTTCAGTGCCCTACAGTCACACGCACAAGGCTCCGCATCTTCTGAGATGTTAAGCGTGTAAACCAGCACGCCCCGTAATTTTAAAGGCGTGATTGACCTTAAAATTATCTAAAAGAGGAAAAGCTTTACATTAATCCTTTTTTTTTTTCTCAATTCAAAAGCCCTCTGCTGCAACAGCTAGCAGCGAGACAGCGCCGCTATCTATTTTTAACGCCAGTCCAACATCTTTAGCCCAAAGTGCCCTTTTCCCGACCAAGGACAGGTTTCTGTGTCGCAGTCTATGAAATATTAGACACGTCTCGCATCCCCATCCCGGCATGATGTCACCATTGCAGGAAACTGCGGCATGGGGCAGAGCTGGCTGCAGCC
The DNA here is from genome assembly GCF_023055355.1 of Agelaius tricolor. Lineage (NCBI taxonomy): Eukaryota > Metazoa > Chordata > Aves > Passeriformes > Icteridae > Agelaius > Agelaius tricolor. The sequence goes on from NW_027269279.1 coordinate 8,914,838, forward strand.
CGGGAATTCCTCGGCAGGATCGATAGGAAGGGACCCGGGACAAGGAGGGAGTTTCTCAAGCGCCCCAGGTGTGCTCCTACCGCCCGTGCACACAAACACTCGCTCATTTGTTTGCGGAGCCAAAACAAAACCACAAAAGATCGCACGTGTATCTCTGCGGCCCGCACAGGCAGGGCCACGTGTCACCGAGTGTCACCGGGTGTCACCGAGTGTCACCGGGTGCAGCTCAGCCCCAGAGAGCAGTGGGATGGGCACCCACGTGCGGGGGCCCGGCCCCAGCTTCGTTCACCTCTGATTTAACACCGGGCCTGGAGCACGGCCTGGCTCTGAAAAGACTTGTCTAAACTGGAAATACACCTCTCCCAAAGGCTCTGTAAGGCTGGGACTGTAACTGAGAGGATGGATGCTTTTCTATAAATATTGCACTAGAAGGAATCTGTCCATAACTCAGATAACTTTAATTGAGAAGGGTGGCAAAAACTATTCTACTTTCTTGTCAGGCATTCAGCAAAATAACTATATTTTCAGTTCAGATGTTCAGTAGAAGTAAATGGAGACAAACTATCATAAAACTATGAAGAGAAAACTAAATTAGGCATTTAAAAAATTGGGTTAATAGCATTTGCAGTTCTATCATTACCCAAGAATGTTTTCATTATCAGATAAGTCGCAGAAAATGAACCATAAGCTATTGTAGTATGTTGCCAGTAATTAAAACAAATTATACATTGTTCACAAGTTTGGGACAAAGGACATTTTACTTCAACACTTGAAGTAAATTTTTGAGGATAGTATGACTATACAGATTATGACAAAAGTACAACTGAGGTTTTTAATATTTCTCATCTAGAAATACTTGTAAAACACAGCAAAATTTCTCGGATTTCAGAGGAAGCTGAGAACCTCTCATCCAATTCTGAAACAGTGAAACAGCACCCTAACAAATGCCAGGGGCTCAGAGGCGCTACCAGAGGCACTACTGTACAAAAGCAATAAATATTCTTAAAAAAGGTGACTGTAATCACTGTGCCTTGTTTGCAAGAAGAACAAGAACACTTGTCTATTTCAAAATTAGCAGAGGAGGAGAAATTATTTTATGCATTTATTTTTAGTTTGCTGATTAATAATTAATAACTGGCAGATCTTTGTGGTGCTAGGATTCATGTGCTGGTTATTTTAATGAGAAGGCCACACTGATTCTTCCATAAAAACTAAGTGGACAAAAATTCATCCACTGTAAGTTCTGGTAAGGTTATAACACCTTGTCTTTTGGCAATTAACTTATCTTGGGAAAAATATTTGCTTTTCTTAGAGAATTAAATAACTCACCCCACCACCCACTCTATGGATGGAACAGAAACTGCTCACCAATTGTCATTACAAACTACTGAACCGCTTTTTTATTTTGTTCAAATGGATTACTGACACCCATAAAATGTGACAAACATTTTAGAATATCATATGGAAATATTGCTCTAACTGAAGAACAAATATTTAACAACAATAAAACCTTTTTCTCTGCCTATTTAAAGATGTTATATAATTCTCTGCAATCTGTATATGCAGAATCAGATTTTCACATACTTAAGCAAGAAACAGATTCTCAATACTTTAAAAACCTCCTGATATCTCAAACTGACACGTTTTTGATGCAACTGTCAAATGCTCATTAATAGCACTGGTTTATTAAGCAGAGCAGAACACAGCAGTTCTCTCAGCCTTGGCACACAGCAGTGACACTCCCAGTGACCCTGGCAAGCCTGGCTGTGGCTCTGAGCTTTGTCACAAGGGCTTCTCCTTGCTGCTGCCTGCAGTCTCTTAGGCCAAGGTGCAAGTAAATTCCAGCTTAGCCTGGATCACAATTATGATCAAAAGACACTGAGGCACCAAAAAGCAGATCCCACCCTGTGCTGTCACTAACCTCCCTCCTTGAGGAGCTCAGCCACCAGCTGAGGAGAAAGCCCAGCCTGGATGCCAGGATTGGCTGCATCACTTTGGCCCAGCCTTCGGAGGGAGCTGTTAAACCGTGAGACAGAGCCGCGTCTGTAGAAAGACAACAGGAAAATTAGAAATAGAGGTAGGGTTGTTGAGACAAGCACTATTAGCAACACAAGGATTCAAGAGGAAAAATACCACAGTGGAAAGTTACACAATCCTGAAATGAGCAAAGCCCAGTGACCTCTAGTGAGTTGCCAGTGCCACCACATCAACAGAGCAGTGACCCTGAGTGGATGCCCACAGCTTTCTTGATGCTTCTTTGGCCAGCAGACTTCAGGTGCTTTGTCAAGGGGTAGAGACACACTAATGCCTAATCCAGTGGGTTCTTAGAAGGTTAATCCAGTGGGTTCTTAAGAAGGTTGTTCTTTTTTTTGTTAGCCAGTTATTGCTTTGTATTTTCAAGCTGTGTACATCTGACTTGGGGAATAGCTAATGATGCCCAAGGCACCCAGAGAAAGCACAGAGAGGTCAGACACGTCTGTTAAAATAAGCAAACAGCAGATTTCTGGAATATCTTCAGGGAAGGAGACTCCACAGCCTGTCTGGACAATCAGTCCCAGGGCTCGGGCACTCTCAGGGAAGAAGTTCTTCCTCGTGCTCAGGTGGAACTTCCCGGGCATCAGTTCCTGCCCGTTCCTCCTGTGCCACTGCTGGGCCAGGGAGCAGAGCCCGGTCCCTGCTCTGAGCCCTCCCTGCTCAGACCTTCACACATTCACCTCACGACTCCAGCGTGGGGGAGTCTGTGCGTGTTCTACCCGAGTTTGTGTGCGTTTAACTCGGTTTTCTATGTGTTTTAGTCGAGTCTGTTTTACCCGGCTTCATGTATGTTTTACCCAGCTTCGTGTATGTTTTACCCGGGTTTGTGCGTGTCCTACCCGGATCTGTGCATGTTCTTTCTGGGTTTGTGCACGTTTAACCCGGCTTTGTGCGTGTTTTACCTGGGTTCCTGTGTGTTTTACCCCGATATGTGTGTGTTTTATCCGAGTTTCCGCGTGTTTTACCCCGGTTTGTGTGTACTTTACCCGACTTTATGCGTGTTTCACTCCCTCGCAGCGCTCCGGACCCGCCTCACGGCCGCTGCTTTAAAGGAGGCGGGCGCGGGGCGTTACGACGGCCGGCTTTGCGGCAGCGCGCTGCTTTGCGGCGCGCGGCGGTGCCTGACGGCAGAAGGAGCGGAGCGGGAGGAGGGAGGACAACAAAGGGCCGGAGGGGCCGCGGTGGCGGCGGGCGCGGGGCGGCGTGGCCGGCGCAGGTGAGGCGGCCTGGGGGGCACGGCCGGGCCCCCGGCAGCGCGGGGCTGCTGCGGCAGCCAAGGGCCGGCCCCGCGCGGCACGGCCCGTCCCGCGGCCGGAGCTGCGGCCGTCTCGGCCCGGGACGGCCGGAGCCCCGCACCGTTCTGGGGCCGGGGGGCGGCCTGGGGAGGGAAGGGTCGGGCTGGAAGCGCCCCGGGAGCCTCGGGACAGGGAGGGTAAAGTGCGGGCATGTGTAGATAATGTCACCCTTACTGTTTACAGTTATCGTTTCAGTTCCGAATAAACCGCTGCTATCAAACACATGCGAAAGTAACGTAGTTTGGAGTTGTAAAACTTGATGAACTTGGTATTGTGGGCAGCATAAATTTTGGATAGCTAGAATTCGCGTGAATAAATATTTCTGCTTAAAGGAAAAAGTAAAACTTCTTTCGAGGTTGATAACAATGCAGAGGTAAATGTAGTGCCATGTAATGTGTTCTGTGGTTATTGTGTTTAACATTAAATACAAAAGAACCTGGAGTGTACTCTAATGAATGCAGGACGGAGTTGGAGGGTAAAATCTTCATTGCTAACCATTGTTTTTCTGGTACTCAGCTTTAGATTGCTTTCTGGTTCTGTAAAGCTAAATTGATGTGCAGTAGGGCAGCTTGAGGATTAGCAGAAGTGCTTGTACGTTATTTTTATAATTTGAAGTTCTGTTTAAATGCTAAATACCGTGTGCTTAATACCGGGCAGTTGTGTATAGGTTTTGTTAACCAGTGGAAAATCAGTGAATATACAGCTCACTCGTCGTAGCCAAGTTCAGTTGCACCTGTTGTGTATTTACAGTTGAGCTGTTCTTGCCCCCTGGATCTGCTTTCTAGGAGAGTGCACTGAAAGTTTGGGGGTACTGTTTTATGTCAGCACATGTGTGACTCCTGCTAATGCCATAGACTTCAAGGTGTTTCTCAGACTGGTTCTTCTGTGCTGTGGGTCACGAGGAGCATTCCTGTATTAAAAAGGAGTTAAGGCCATGGCCATAGGCATAATTAAGTTTAACACAATTAATGCAATTTCACTGACAGAGCAGTAGTGGAATTCTCAAGACCACCCTGATTTTTCTCTATCTTGCTTTAAAGGTTATTTAAAGCATGCTTTTTGTTTTTTTCCTCTTAGCAGGTGGGAAGAATGAAAGGAAGGGGGGATGAAAGGATGTTGAACCTTTTTGTTTGGCTGTATGATGGAAGGAAACAGGACGGAGAACCTCTGCAATAGATCCTTGGGATGGCTTCAGAGACAAGAGAATGATGCTAAGCCATGGCTCTGGAAGCTTTCTGATTGCTTTTCTGCTGCTGAGAAGGCTTTGCCTTGTAGTGCAAAAACGGTAATTTCTGCCTGCCCTGAGGGGGTGCTGGGACTGCCAGTGCAGAGGGGCTGGGGGCTGACTCCAGGGGTGTTACTGACTGAGGGGGTGGGGAGGGGAGGAGGAGGAGGAGGCAGCAGCTGCCAAGGTGAGTACAAAACCTGCCCGGGGGTTTGGGGCCTTGGGTTGTGTTCACAGCTCTCACAGCAGTGGTGGTGAGAAGGAGCAAGCTGCTTTGCTTGTCAGGCTTTCCTCTCCACAGCTGTTGGGGATCATGCAGCTCGCTGCCCAGAAGGTGTGTGAGGATCTTCTGGGGAGCTCTGCCAAGTTGTTGCTGAAGTGGAGTGTGGAGGTCATGCTTCCAAATCATCTGTTTAGTTTGGAAGCAAATTAAGCTCTCTGAGTTATTATTATGTAGTAGCTACAGCAATTGTGGATACTGTTCTTTACAAGGTCTTACTTTTCTCTTGTTTCCATTTCTTTAAGTGTTCCTTTAATGTACATAATTCTATGCATTTAAGATGCAAAGGGCTGTGGATTAGAAGGAGTAGTACAACACAATTAGGTACTTGAGCAAGTGAGCTCCAACTGTTAAGGAACACTCTTCACATAAATTTAATTGAAGTAAAGACATAAGAGAAATGGATGGGCATGTTGCTGTTTTCATGTGTTGAGGGTTAGAAGGAAGCTGCCATAAAATCTGGAATTTAGGATATAAATCAGTTCCAGACAGATTTTTGGCAGAGTTTATCTTCATGAGATGTAGCATCAAGTAGAGAGGAATGAGTAATTAATTGTTCATTCTGTATAGAAGGAAATGCATTAAATTCAATTTGAAAAATAAAAGTCGTTCAGAAGTTTTGTAGCAATGTTCTGTCCAGGTTACCTCTGCTGACCTTGACTATTCTGTGCTTCTTTTAACCTTGCTTGGTTTTCACTGCTGGCATTTTAAAAAACTCTCTTTTTGTCTGTGCATCTTGATGTCTTAAATCAGAGTAGACAAAAACCACTTAGTTATTGTGAAACTTTAGCCTTCCTCTGCTCTATTACCTTCTTGATGTAATTTCTATTTTTTTTAAGTTGTATTCTTTTAATACATTACTTTCACAATTTTAATAAAATTTTTACATCTTTGTTCAAGCTAAAATACAATGACTTATGGATCTGCAAGTTGTGAAGCTGTTCTCTCAGCTTTAACCTAACAGTTTTCTGCTTTTCTGATTCTGTTTTGTGGACTCCTTGCTGTTTGGTTTGTAGCTCTCTAGGTTTGTTGCTTCCAAAGTCCGCTGATACCAGTATACCTAGGGCTGGCACATGTAACTGGCATGGTTCTCTTTAATATTTTACATGTTCAGTCAGTAAGGTAATAGTAGTCATAAAGATAGCACTTTAAAATCATAATAGTCTAAAAATACCTGCTTCTTACCCTATAAAATTGTTTTATTAATGTACCTGAATGTAATTGAGCTTTCATTTTCCAGAAAGATTACATGGAGAACAAGAAAGCTGCTGTGGAATTGAAGGATGCTCCATCTCCTCATGCCGGCTCTAAATTGTTTCCAGCAGTGCCGCTTCCCGATGTTCATCCTCTTCAGCAACAGCAACTACAGCTTTCTCCTGGCCCCAAAGTAAGCTGCTGTGCTCATGGCTCTGACTCTTCTTGCACTCCACAAATGCATTGTGGTGGTGGTGGAGGTGGGAACCTGATTCACCCTGGCACAATATTAGACTCAAAAAGCACTGGGACGATAACTTGTCAAGTAGGGTCGGGATTTGCTTATCAGTCTGCATCTTCACTGAAGAACCCTCCAGCTAGAAGCAATTTGGCAGGAATTTCCAGTGAGTTCTCTGGTATGTGTGTAGAAAACAGTGTATCTTCCTGTCAGCATCTGGCCTGTTGTGGAAAACTCCATTTCCAGCCGTGTCACGGTAACGTGCACAAGCTGCATCAGTTCCCAGCCCTGCCGAGCTGCCCATCCTCCTCTGGCTATTTCCCCTGTCCCGAGTTCACCGCGGGGGCTGCGGGGCACTTGGACGAGCACGGGTCACAGCCGGAGCTGCCGCCACGCGTGTGCGCCAACCCTCTGCACCTAAACGTGGTGCCCCCCGTGTGTCTGAAGGGCTCTCACTACTGCACTGACTGCTTGAGCAAGGTTTGTACACCACACCTTTCTCCTTCCTTACTCTGCTGCGTGGTTCGTGTCCAAATTGTAGCTTGAGCAAAACACCAACTGCTGTGGGTGCAGCTTGCATCCCCCTGGTTGGTGATGCACGGTCCAAATGTGCAGACAGCCTTTTTGGAGCTGAGCTCTTTCCTGAGGTAACATTCAGTGCAATGGGAAGACAAAAGAGCTATGACAATGTTCTTGTAATGTACTTGAGTGGAGTTTTAACTTCTTTCAAATCCAGTCATCTCTTCTTTACAGCTCCAATTAAACTGTTCCATGGTAGGGACTCTGGGAAAAGGCTAACAGCAGTTAAGATGTACCCTTGGGCAGCTGATCAATAAAGAGCCATTTGTAAGTCAGGCAATACATCTTATGCCTCAAGGATATTCTAGTCTTGGTTTGGTGTGATAGATCTTAGTTCAGTCTTCCCAAATTTGTAATTTATACTTCAGTACCAATTTAATAAAATTCAGACCTTGTTAGAAGTGTGCTTGAATATTACTAGGCATTTCTAGTGAAATCATATACTCAACTTTGCAATATCTGTTAATTAAACTTCTAAGTTTAAGTTTCCAATATAAAAGTGAGTTATGTTTAGTTCATTTTAATGAACTAAATGGTCAATTCAGCATTATCACATGGGATTATCACACTTTCTACTCTCCATGTGCAGGTTTTGTATACTAGGTCTTTGATTTTTGTTTTGGTTTTTTTTTTTTTAAGGATACATATTAGTAGTACTTAAAGGTGACATGTCTTGATATGTTGAGTTTAGTAAAATCTTTCCTTGCATTTGGAAATCTAAAGATGAATATGCTGGGATAGAAGCTTCCTTCATGCCATCATACTGTTGTTAATTAGCATTGCAAAGGAAATCTGAACTGGCATTTGTTGCAGAAAGGAAACCAAGTGTTTGTAGCGTGGAATAGCATGTGTAAACATTGTATACTAAATAAACATGTATTCTGAAAAATTGTCCCAACAGCCAACCAGGAACAGCCTAGCTGATGCTGCTAAAATCTGGCCAAATATTCCTCCTCCAAGTGCACAGACTGCACCTGTTCCTATCCCAATCTGTAATGGCTGTGGAACCAAAGGAGCAGGAAATGAGAAGAGTTTGATACTGGCAAGCAGCCTTGGCAAATCACCACAGAAATATGGTAAACCACATTTGTTTGAAACTTCCATTTAGTGGATGTTCTCCTTTTAGATGCTGTTACACAGCAAGAGTGCTCTTAAAGTGCACTATTATCTATAAAGTCATAGAAGACTAAACAGTAAAAAAATACCTTGTCTCTGTTTTGAAAATTCATTACTTGGTTTTACATGTTTTGACTATTTAGCCAATTTACTGTATTGTTTATATAGAGTTTTAATTTTACTATTATTGTTTTTACTGTTTTAAGAACTAGAAAAAGAAATTCTGCTAACTTGGAAGCTATTTTGTTCTGGTGATGTGTAAAGAAATGATCTTTAGCCATATTTGTAAAGCATTTTCATACTCTAGTGTCTGTTGTCACTCCATATGCAGTAAAGTTGTAACATTTATAATTCTCAAGTGTTCTTAAGAGAAAAATACTGTATGAAATAATTGCTTGGTCTTTCTGCAATGTTAGTACTGCTTCAACTACAAAATCGTATCTAGTATAAGAGTTATAAACTTTAAAGTCACAGAATATTAAGAAATTGAGAGTTGTACTGTTACTTTAAAACTGCATCCATTTTAAGGTGAGATACATCAATCAAGTGTCTTTTACCAAATGCCATTGCAGTGAATCTTTTGGGTAACCAACTAACATACTCACAAACAAATATGATTGTCAGGTGTGCCTTGTTTTAAATTCTCAGCTAACATTAATTTGTAGCTTGTTTTTGAACTATGAGGATTCTGTGTTGTTTCTCATGTTTCTTATCAAGTTGTTTTGTGGGGATGGAATGGTTATATAATGTTAGCTCAAATTTAAATATATTTTCAGAGTGCTGAAACACCAGCTTAGCCTGCAGTACCAAAAATTCTATAGCTCACTCTCCTGAGCTGTAGGATACTTCATTATTTCAATGTTGCCTTGATTTTCTCTAATCACCATCATGGTACTGGTCATCTCATCCAGTTTTGTTTAGATTTCTTATCTAATCCACAATGTAAATTTGAACAGCTTCCATGTTTTGCTTCTATTACTGATACAGCACCAAGTGTAAAACAACTTCAGACTTTTTTTGTGGCATTTGGTATTTTTTTTAAATACCTTACTTGATTGTTTTAGAGCTTAAAAGTAAAGTCAGAGTTGTCTTGCATCTTTATCCTAATCTGACAGTGACTAAATTTTTGTTTAAGACTGATTGTTTGTTGGATTCCTTAAGAAAGTTAAACTGAACTTGCATTCCTGGGAATGTTGTTCATAAAACTTCCCATGTGCAAAGATCATAAGTTTAATGTTTTCAGTATTTGGAGATAAAAATGAGCTGTGTTCTTATACCTACACAGGGTCCCCAGAAGTTGCAGTAACAGGCCAAGTTCTGGAAAATTTGCCCCCCATTGGAGTCTTCTGGGATATTGAGAACTGCTCAGTTCCCAGTGGCCGTTCAGCTGTGGCAGTTGTGCAGAGGATTCGGGAGAAGTTTTTTAAAGGTCACAGAGAGGCAGAATTCATCTGTGTGTGTGACATCAGTAAAGAAAATAAAGAAGTTATTGAGGAACTAAACAACTGCCAGGTATCCAACCAGCACCAGTTTGGTGTTCTTGCTTGAGAGTTTGTGTACTTTGAATGTGCCAAGATTGATTCACATTCATTAAAGCTTTATTTGCTCCTGTGGGTTTAGTGTATCTTCAGTTTATGGGTGGGGTCTCTAATACTCATTTCTTTTATTTTTGCTGCTGTGATAGTTTTTAAAAGTGAATCTGCAGTCTGTTATCTGTGGGTAACTGGTTTAGCTTTAGTTTTAGTTTTCACTAGAGTGTGTTTATCTTATCCAGTAAAATGTGGTGGTGGAGTTTTTCTTATCCTTCAAATCTGTGATCAAATGATTAACCTAAAAGAACTATGATTCTTTGAAATTAACTTTTTTTACTTTGTTGGTGAATACTGTGCTGATTGGTAAGGGTACCTGTAGATCAGTGCTATTGTTTGGAGTACCTTTAACACTACATATATTTTCCATTGATACCTTCTGTTTCTTGGTATTTTTAATAACTTTTTGTGCTGATTTCTATGTCAGAAATTTCCACCCTCTAAATTACAGATATGTTAACAGGTTGACAGTTTTTTGGAATGTTTTTGAGGTGTATGAGTCCTTAATGCAGAACAGCAGAAGTCACCCCAAAGACATTGCTGAACAAGGGTTGAAGTTTAGTGCTCACATCCCTATGTATTCTATTCTGTGCATGTGTGCATTAATTTACCTAAATTAACAGTGCATGCAAGAGCTTGTATTTTAATTTTTTTAAATTCCATTGAAGTTAAGCACAATTCACATTGAAGCTTTTCTTCAGAGTGTATTTATGTATTTCCACAGGTGACTGTTGCACACATCAATGCTACGGCCAAGAATGCTGCTGATGACAAACTCAGACAGAGTCTGAGGAGATTTGCTGATACACACACTGCACCTGCCACTGTGGTTCTTGTGTCAAGTAAGTGTTTGTGGTACTCAGCTACAGTGCTGGCTTCAGGTCCTCTCTTCCATAGTATTTTTACATATGGCACTATTTTGCTTTCCAAGGGTGGTGTTTCAGCTTTAACTGAACTATTGAAGAATTCCTAATGTCAGTGGCAGCAAAAGAAAAGCAGGGACAGTAAGATGAGAACTTGGCTCAGTTCAGTCACTGCTATGATTTGCTGCCTTTTTGAGTGTCAGTAGGTATGTGTGTGACTACTGTCTAAAGTTAGCTTCAGCAGGAAGCTCATAAATTAAAACTCATGGAGTTGTATATATGGTCTGAGCAAAATGTATGTTTTTAATTCTCATAGAAGCATATTCTATATTATATATCAGTTAAATCTGCAATCTGTTCAGCTGTTGAAGCTAAACAAATGTTTGCTATAGAAATACCCAGTACCAGTCCAGTGCCCTGCTGATGAATTGCTACAAGCTGCTGTTCAAGGGAAGCCCTTGTCTTGAGACTGAATGTGAACTGCTGATTTAAATAATGGCTGAGAAGCCTTGTAGCTGTTGGTGCTTTTTCATTGGAAATTTCCAATGAGAAATAGAACCTGTTGAGTGAGATTTATGGGTTTTTCCTTCAATCATATGTTTTAGATTTTTCAAGTGTTTCCTTGCCTGTTTAATTTTCCCCCCTCCAGCGGATGTGAACTTTGCTTTGGAGCTGAGTGACCTGAGACATCGCCATGGTTTCCGAATCATTTTGGTACATAAAAACCAAGCTTCAGAAGCACTCTTACATCATGCCCATGAACTTATTTGTTTTGAAGAATTTATTTCAGACTTGCCACCAAGGTTACCACTGAAAATGCCGGTAAAGATTTTAATTCTTGATGCAGCAGACGTTTTCAAGTGTCAAATTGCAGTTTTTGTTGTAATTTAGGAGGAGAGCAGGCTGAAATTACGTGTGTGTTAATTATGATGGGGAATGTCTCCTGTGGATTTGGCCACTGTCTGTATGTCAGTTGCTACCATGTGAATGTTTGCTTTCTGCTTTCAGGCAGGAAGAGTGAAATACTAAATGTTAAAGTAGCTAACCATAAAGTGAAATAGTAAAGGCACATTCTTACTAATAACTGTTTTATCAGATAATGTATCTTACTTGCTTTTCTTTACCTTGCAGAAAGTTTGGGTAAGAACTTAGTTGTGCATTAAGACATCTTAGTGATGCATTCTTAAGTTTTGAGTGATTGTGCCTGTTCTTGGATTTTTGCCTTCCTTGGTGATTCCCTCTGGATATGTTGTGGTGTCTTTGTACAGCACTCATGACTTTTTTTTTCTTGAAATAACTTCCTGACCTATGCTTTCACATGCATGTACAGAATATATAGGTTATTGGATAGTTAACAATGGTACTTTCTCATCTGGAGAGTTGATCAGGGACTCTGTAGTCTATTCTGACTTTAAATTATATTGGAGATGGAAGTTTGAGGATCTATTTTGGTATGAGAGTTTTTCAAACAAATTGAGTGCTGCAAAAGGAATGACTTGGTGATGGGATGGGGGTGGTGGGAGGAGAGCACAGTCACCAGAACCGGTGTTAGAACTATTGCTTTTGAACCAGAGGGTGTTCTGGCATCATGGAATTTCAACCTTCCTCCCTTTTGACAGGCCTGTCATACACTGTTATATGTCTATAATCTGCCAACAAACAGAGACAGCAAAAGTGTCAGCAATCGCCTGCGGCGTCTGTCAGACAACTGCGGGGGGAAGGTGCTGAGCATCTCTGGGAGCAGCGCAATTCTCCGCTTCCTGAACCAGGAGAGTGCGGAACGGGCGCGGAAGCGAATGGAAAATGAGGATGTTTTTGGAAACAGGATTGTAGTGTCTTTCACTCCCAAAAACAAAGAACTCAATGAAACAAAAAGCTCCAGCTTTGTGGGAACTGACAAGGTCAAGTCTCCCAAAAAAGTTAACAAGAGCACGAAGTTGTGCCTCCTCAACAAAGATTCAAATGATCAGTCTGCTGGTACCAAAGGCTCTGCTGGGAGGGGATTCCAGGTTCATGGATCTGTCATCAAACCCACAAATGTCAAAAGTTTACAGGTATTGTTGTTCTGCCTTGTTCCCTATTCTTGCTTTTCCTTGCGTTCTGAGGATTGCTTCTGTTACTGCTTGAAGTTGTCAGTCCTAATAAATGAACAACTGTAATGTGTGGTGACATTCCTGAATGAGAGCTGTGTTCATCTGCTTGGGAAACAGGCAGTTAATGTGAAGGTGGTTGTTGTCCCCCCTCCCTGCCACGTTTTTGTCAGTTTGGAAATACTGCTGGTACTTCCTCTCAAATTCTAGCCACTTTTGACATTTGCACTAGTGATGGGTAACATCTAGAGTGATCCATTTTGCTTATTTTAAGGAGAGGTAGGGTTAGACCTACAGTGTAGCAAAACATTTCAACTAATTAGCACTTTACTGTCTTCTGCCACAGAAAATCAAAAATTCCTTGTTATGAAATACCAATGAAAAGAAAGAAAAAATGGTCAGCTATCTAGCCTTCCATCAGAACGAAGGCCTCTGGCAAGGGATGAGTGGTGCTTTGATGCTGACCTTTTTTATGTGTTTCACATAGGAGCTGTGCCGCCTCGAATCAAAGAACGTCAGTAGAAATACTGAAAACCAGCAAGAACGTTTAAGAGAACAAATTCCTTCTCCTCAGAGTAACTCCAATCCAGCAGTTTCCGTGTCTCTGGCAACCAAAAAAATGGGAGCAGGAGAATCATCCTCCAAAAATAGTCAGAAGTATGTTTAAGAATAAAAAAGATGTAGACGTTAGTAACGTATTTTTTTAATGTAAATTCTGCAACTTGATGTTTTCTTCTTTTTCTTATATTTGTAAATAGAAAAGAGACCTCTGCTTCCAGGAGCATTACCAATTCCCCTGTAGATAAAAAAGATAAAGATGAAACTGTATTTCAGGTCAGCTATCCCTCTGCTTTCAGTAAGTTGACGGCTTCAAGACAGCTCAGTCCTTTACTCATGTCTCAGAGTTGCTGGTCATCTCGGTAAGTGTCTGTCTGTCTTGGGAGGGGAATGAGATGTCATCAGTATATACATTGATTATTTACAGCTCATTTGCTTGTGCTGGAATTTGTTTTTCCTGCACATGTGTACTGGGAAAATCCCTCTTAGGTCAAGTGCATAAATACAGCACTTGTGCCTATTACCTGATTTTGAGATGTATATATTGGAAGTGTGCAGTTCCTTCAGCTCATAAATATTTTTATTTTACCCAGGAGTATGTCTCCCAACCTTTCAAATAGATCATCTCCACTCACATTCAATGTAGTGAATCATACCAGTGGTACAGACTGCCCTGATCCCTTTGCAAATGGTGCAGACATTCAGATCAGCAACATAGATTACAGATTGTCCAGAAAAGAGTTGCAGCAAAATTTACAAGAAATCTTCTCAAGACATGGAAAGGTAAAGGCTCAAATTCTTTTATTAAGTCTGTTTTTATATAGTTCCTGTATATGTATTTAGGGGTGTGGTTTTAGGTTCAGGTGAGCAGAAAGAAAGGTTTTGGAGGAGGACTTTTAAACCTTGTTAAATGGATGGATTGTGGGGGTTTTTTCATTAATAAGACTAGATAACCACTTGTACTAGGATTTTAATTTGTGTGTGGTCTTCATAGATCTGGTATTCTGAAGTTTGTTATATAAAAGTCTTACTAAGTGGCTCATTAGTATGTAGGGATGAGACTTAAGTTTTAACAGGATAACCTTTTTAAGTTGTAGAGCTGAATTCCTAATGTCAGCTTAAAAATCATAGTAAAAACTGTTTTGAGTCAGAAACGATCAAAAGCAGGGGAAATGTGAATTGGTAAAAAGCAATTACGGAAGGTGAGGTCAGTGGTCCTATTTCTGTCTGATCTGTGGATGACATTTTTCTGGCATAATCCTTACATTGAAAGATGATTCTCGTGTTAATGAAATACCATGGGCTTGCCTTAGTCCAGGATCACTGTGCCTGGCTCTTGTTTGCATTGCCCTGATGGCTGTGGTTCATCACACTCCCTTCCATTTTCTTGTTGGTTCTTGGCCATAGCAAGACTCTGCTCTGGTGGTGACTTGCCTTGGGTTGATGTTTTGCTGTAAATGTATGAGGTGTTTTCTTCCTCTCAGGTAAAAAGTGTGGAGCTCAGTCCCCACACAGACTACCAGCTGAAGGCTATGGTTCAGATGGAGAATCTGCAAGAAGCCATCAGTGCTGTCAACAGTCTGCACAGATACAAAATTGGCAGTAAGAGGATCCAGGTCTCATTAGCAACGGGAGCTGCTAGTAAATCACTCTCTCTGCTTAGGTAATAAGCACTTTGGCATCTTCTTAATTGTCCTAGCATGTATTACTAGCTGAGAGAGGATTTAAAATACTGCTTAAAGGGATAATAGGAAAGTAAAGCAAAATCTGTTGTGTGACCTGATGAATGTGTTAAATACAACTAGGCTGGTTTTTAGTTTAGCATTTCTACGATGTTTGTATTTTAAGCTCCATCTGAAGACTCTAGATCTCTGTTTAAGAGGGTTTAATAGATGTGCTGCTATTCTTGCATAATACTGATACCTTTAACTTAATTTGTGCAGCTGAGTTAAGATTACACTGGGCATCTTTATTTCTTCTTTCTTCCAAAAAAGTGTGCATGAATTTAGTTTTTGAGGGTGGGTACACAGTTGGAAACACCAACAGCATTTCCTTTGCTACCTGGAACATGATACAATTTAAAAGTGCTGATGCTAGTGAGAATACAAGTATTTATTTTTTTCTTACTGAAAGAAAGCATTAGGAAAGAAGTTGTCATCATTTATTCACAGAATGAAACTATTCTACAATTATGTAGTACTTGTCATTGTATAATTTGCAGCTTTATTTAATTCTTGCCTGTTCAAAATTTGTAATGTAATAACCAGGCTGTTAACTGCTAATGCTGCAGCTTTGTTGCATTCTATAGATGCTCAGATTTTGGCACCACCTATGAAAGCTGCAACTCCTTCAGAGACATGACCTGATGAATTAGCAGAAATGTTCCTACTTGTGCTCCCTGATCTAAAATGACAACTTTTGTACTGCTGGAATGGAAGGGAACACACTTTGTCCTGTTATATGTATAGGTCATGAACTGCTTCTGTAAATATCTTGCTAATTTAAGCTAAGTCTAATAACAGCAGATTAATTTCATGCTAATGCTGCAAAACTTCTCTTACAGCTCAGAAGCAATGTCCATTCTGCAGGATGCACCTGCTTGTTGCTTGCCTGTGTTCAAATTCATAGAAATCTATGAAAAAAAGTAAGTTCCTGGTGGTTTGCTCTTCAGTGCTTCTAAAAAAGAATCTGATCATGTATGATTGTTTGCAGTGACTTAGATTAGCAGAGTGGAGAATTATGGATATTTGTTCTCAGTTGCTGCAGCATACTTTGTACCCAGAGGCAATTATGGCAAAACTGTATTGTCATCTTATTGCAGGGGTTCCATACTGTTGTCTCTTTATCACAAAAGTTCCAAACCTTCTTGGTGCTTCTCGTGGGCAGCTCCTCAGAGCACTGACTCTTTCTTCTTCACAAAGCAGCCACTGACTCCAGTTCCCTTCTCACCCACCCACCCCACTCTTTTATAGCATCTTCTTCTCATTGCCTGTGGCCTGTTAAAGCCAGGCCTGTTCCTAATCTTTGATAATTGGCCCAGCTGCCACTCCTTAGGGGTGAGATTACTTTCTACACTATCTCTATTTTCTTATATTCTATCCCCCTACAAATCTGGCCTTTTTTTAGGGGTGTTTACTTTCAGTATTTTACTCAATTCTTCTGCACTGATTGAACAGGTTAGTTACCTTAACATTCTGCATTTAATCGTTTCTAGCATATTCCGGTTTATTAAGAGGCAGATGACAGCACTGCCTTAGCTGCCTGTATAAATGCCTTTATTTCAATGCCTCCCTGTCAGGTTTGGCCGTAAGCTGATTGTGTCGGACCTGTACAGACTGACGGACACCGTGGCCATCCGTGACCAGGGCAGTGGCCGGCTCGTGTGCCTCCTGCCCAGCAGCCAGGCCAGGCAGAGCCCCCTGGGATCCTCCCAGTCACACGATGGCTCCTCAGCCAACTGTAGCCCAATAATATTTGAAGAGTTGGAATATCACGAGCCTGTTTGTAAGCAGCATTGCCTGAATAAAGACTTTATGTAAGCTGTGTATAAAATATTATAAATATTTCAAATATTTGAACAGTATTTCTAGTGAGCCAGTATATTAAAGTCGAGGTGTGTGTTCTCATAATGTGCTCTAATCACTCCTCAAATGTTTACAAGTATAAGGCAGAAATTAGTGAGATGGGCCAGGGGATTTTCTAGACAGTTCTCATGGGTTGGTGTGTCCAGGTAAGATGATGGTGTTCTAGCACAGCTGCCAGGATTGAACACCTCTTTAATGGAAGCTGGAAGGTTCCCTGCATTCCTCTGGTTTTGTAGGAAGGTTATACATACTAGAGACTTCTATTACCTGAATTTCATTATGTAATTGTTGCTGATTTTGTCCTCCAGCTATATTTAGTCAGTGATTCATAGGGAGTTGCAGGTTTCTTGAAGCCATGTATTAAGTTTTTTGTTTAATTCAACAGCTGCCAGGTTGTGCTAGTAGAGCAGTTATTAGGTGATTATTGTTAACTGCCTGGTATGTGCTGCTAAAATATAATTTAAAAGGTTTATTAGGTAATAAAAATATGATCTTCTAAATGTTACTTCTGGGAATTTGCTGTAGCTGTATTCTTTTTGGGAAAAAATTATGAAAGTTGTACTGTACTACAAGTGCTATTGTCACTAGTAGCAGTATATTATGGGCATATAGAATAATGCTTAATATCTACGTGAGCACAGATATTATGGTAAAGCATAAAAACCTGAACCTCTTATTTTTGCAGTGAACATGAGTTTGATCCAGATTCTTATAGAATTCCTTTCGTGGTTTTGTCTCTGAAGACATTTGCTCCCCAAGTTCACAGTCTTCTACAGACACATGAGGGTACTGTGCCTTTACTAAGGTAAAGTATTTTAATTTCTCTTTTTAGTAAGGTCTGATAGGTTGAAGATTTAAAACTTTTTGGGAATTACCTGTTGTATATAAACTCAGTTCTTACATAAAATGGTATCCTTTAGAGCAAATGAATACACTATGAAGTGATCACTTAAAAAAATCTTGTTTAGCAAAAACAGCACAGTTATTTAAAATACATATTTTATGAAGATTTCTGTAATGTGTCAGTAAGGTATTGAAATATTACTCATGAAATGTCTCAAAATACTGGTTTTAGGACAATTATTATAGTGATATTTTAGTGTATAATGGAAGCTTTTTTTTGCCTCCACAGTTTTCCTGATTGTTACATGTCAGAGTTCAATGATCTTGAAATGGTGCCAGAAGGCCAAGGTGGTGTTCCCTTAGAACATCTCATTACCTGTGTTCCTGGAGTTAACATTGCCACTGCCCAAAATGGCATTAAAGTTATCAAATGGATACATAACAAACCACCACCTCCTACTGCAGGTAAATATTTCTGCTTAAAACTTTCTCTTAACTAATTTTTTTAATGCTCAAAAATTAGGCTAATAAGTTCTGCTAATAAAATAAACATGTATAATTGTTTAAACTTTTTATGAGGAGAAACTTTCAGCTTGAATGTCCATACTTTTCTCCTATGCTGTAGCTTCAATCCATAAGTAAAGTGTTTAGTGGAAGAGTACTTGTGGAAGGTACCATAAGATGACTTTTTTTGTTTGTAGATCCTTGGCTCCTGCGTTCCAAGAGCCCTGTAGGTAATCCCCAGCTCATTCAGTTCAGTCGAGAAGTGATAGATCTGCTCAAAAGCCAACCATCCTGTGTCATCCCTGTCAGCAAATTCATCCCAACCTACCATCACCACTTTGCCAAGCAATGCAGAGTGTCTGACTATGGCTATTCCAAATTAATGGAGCTGCTGGAAGCAGTGCCTCATGTGCTGCAGGTGGGTGATGTGCTGCTGGCCACTCTGGCCTGGGGAATTGTGGCTGCAGCCATCTCAGTTCCTGGCTGCTGTTGTAGAAGAGGTGCTGGGCAATACCTAGTGCCCCTTGAAAGAGCTGGTTGACTCAGCTTTGGGTGTGTTCTTTCTTGAGATGCTGTTTCTGTGCCCACCCTTTCAAAACAACTTCTGGGGAAACCTCCGGAATAAAGTTTGAAGCTGCTTTTAGCCTATGGCTGGTGCTTGGGTAAAAGTTTTTAATTAAAAAATTGTGCTGTGTGCAGCATAAGAACACTTGCAAATGCTGAGTGCTCATGAGTTGGGCTGAGATGTGTTGCCTGTGGCTTGAAGGGATTTCTGTGAGAAATAAGTCATGTAACCTTATTACAAAACTCCTGTGGTCACATTCACTTACAACTTTGAGCAGCAGTTGGTTGTAGGATTTTTAAATAACCAATACAAATGTGCAGAAGTTGCAGTAGCACTCATGGATGAAGTCTTGCATTTCTCAAGGGCATAGTTCTTATTACAGAAAGTGAGTGGCCTCATGAGGCTCTATTCCAGATGCTGTCTTTATTACATTCTTTTTCTATCCTACCTATACTAATTCTGGCTTTTAAATGCTGCGGGTGCTGGATGTGAGTGACCAAATCTGGTTTTCTTTCAGATTCTGGGCATGGGTTCCAAACGCTTGCTAACGCTGACACACAGAGCTCAGGTGAAGCGCTTCACTCAAGATTTACTGAAGCTGCTCAAGTCCCAGGCCAGCAAGCAAGTTATTGTGAGGGAATTCTTGCAGGCTTATCACTGGTAAGTTACCCTAATGAAACTGTGCAGGGCCTGTCTATTAATGGTAATTTCAATACCTAGTGCAAGAGGAGTCAGCATGTAAAATCTCAAAACTGTGGCAATAACATTGCCTTTTCATTGCAATATGGAAGCTCACACTTCCAATGAAAACAAAAATTAAAAGCTCTCTGCCATATTTTATTCCTTCCCTTAGTACTTTAGGTTCATTTAACTTCATTGGGGTTGGAAATTGGTTATTGTATTTCGTTAGTTTTCTTTGAAGCCATTGGATTTAAGCAAGTAGGTCATGGCACATTAACATGGACAGTAAAGGGAAAGCTTAGCTTAGGCTTTCTTCAGAGGGAAATACAGAATGAATAGATTAACTGCCTGGAGTTACTTTTACTGCTTTAACTGGATCTAGCAGTGGCAAAAATTAGGAGTGATACCTGTCTGGAGCCCTCTGTGATAGCATCCTAAAAAGTAGGGTTTTATTTGGGTTTTTTAAACAACCAAGATTGATGTTTTCTTTAATAGGAAGATAGAACTTAATAGTTCTGTGCTTTAAACAAACCATGGCATCCTGGAGCTACCTGTGAATCTACCTTCACATGTGTGCTGTAAATCATGCACCATGGAAATTTTGCCATTTCCACTCTTGGCAAAAATACATTATTGGTTTATTATAAATCTACTTCATGTAGAGTCAGCACTGGCCACTTGTTGAATAAGAATGTTTGTGAAGTGTTCTGGCTCCTGAGAGGTTTTAGTTGGAAAAGTGGGAAGAGTAAAACACATATTTAAATACACAATTACAATACTGGGAAGCTGAATATGATGTTTTCCAGGAGATGGTCTCTGCCTTCTCTTGAGACCTATTCTTGTTTAAAAGAGATATGTTTTATGGCTGTAACTATTAAGCAAATATTGAGAATACTCTGTTGAAGTGTAGCCAGCTGGAGCTGTATGCACAGCACAATTACATGTTTCCTAAAGCACTTAAAACCACTGGTTGATATGTACAGCTCTTTGTTCCACTGATTGTTCACATGACAGTGAATCTTACTTCTCAGGCTAGAGTGGATTTCTAGTTTCCCTTTGTTTCCCAGGATGGTATTGCCAATATGGAAATTGTCCTTATGTTTTTTAGGATTTGAGGCTTACTTTCTCAGCTCACCAAAAAATTTATTTTTTGCCTCCACAGTATGCATTAATACTTATATTGCACACAATTTTTTGAAATTTTCAGGTGTTTCTCTAAGGATTGGGATGTTACTGAGTATGGAGTGTGTGAACTAGCTGATATTATATCAGAAATTCCAGATACAACCATCTGTTTGTCACAGCAAGACAATGAAATGGTGATTTGTATTCCTAAAAGAGGTATGTCCATGAAAGTTTCTGTGCTGTTTCTAAATAGATACAAGCTTTAGTAACTCAAACGTGTAGGAGTGACTTGGATTTTTTTATAATTGTGTTTCTACCTTTATAACTAAATTGCAAAGTTCTAGCAAATCAAGAATGTCATTCTCCGAACACTTAAAATAGAGCAGGAAAACAGGTGGCCGAAAACATAAAATAATGTTACTACTTCTGCATGTAATTGTGCTTTCTGGAATGATTAGACAGTGGATTGTTTTCATACAGGAAGAAGCACCAACATATTTGGCCATTTAAAAACCTTCTAAAGGCCTGATAACCTGACTATTTTGGACTTTTAAATATGTAAGCCCAGTAAAGGTCTCAGTGGTAGAAGAGGAGTGACTTGGTATAATACATGACCATGCTGAAAACCAGTCACTGTTTGTTGATTGTATTCTGCTGCATTTCATAAGCATGTTGGGATGTAGCTCTCGCTTTATTTTTTAATTTTAGAGCGTACTCAGGAGGAAATTGAAAGAACCAAGCAGTTTTCCAAGGAGGTGGTGGATCTGCTGCGGCACCAGCCCCATTTCCGAATGCCCTTCAATAAATTTATTCCATGTTACCACCACCACTTTGGGCGCCAGTGCAAGCTCGCTTACTATGGGTTTACAAAACTACTTGAACTCTTTGAAGCCATACCAGATGTCTTACTTGTAAGTTCCAAATCATAACATGGACTAAAGCATTTTTCTGGAATGCATACAACTGTTTCAGCAGGGATTATATTTCTCATAAACTTTAGTTGAGTTATAAACTCTGCATCTGTAATGTTTAGACAGCTGTATTTAAGAAAATCTTAATGCTATTTTGGTAAAATGCTCTGTGGTTTTGAGCACATTCAGGAGGCTGTCTGTTAAGAAATTCAAACAAAATTCGGTGTCTCAAAATTGGAGCTAAGTTTTATTATAATTGTGTTAAATTTGCTTTTAAAAAGTAAACAATTTCGCTGCTTGTTTTGTTATATTTCAGACAATAAACAGTTTTGCTTGCTGTACAAACAGCTTTTGAGGTGGCTGAGTCCTGATGCACAGCAAATCCTGCAGGCCCTGAGTTTGAACTGCAGCTTACACATTGCTGAGGTGATTGATGCAGTGTGGATGAACAAAGCGTCTCTTGTGTTCTGTAGGTGCTGGAGTGTGGGGAGGAGAAGATCCTGGCGCTGACAGAGGTGGAGCAGGTGAAGGCAGTGGCTGCCCAGCTGGTGAAGCTGCTGCGGGCACAGAAGGACAATTCCCTGCTGCTGGCAGAGCTGCTGCCCGAGTACAGCCGCACCTTCGGCTACGCCCTGCGCCTGCACGACTTCGACGTCAGCTCCGTGCCAGCCCTCGTGCAGAAACTCTGCCACGTTGTGAAGGTACCCCCTGGCCCTGGCTGCTGTCCCTCTGGAACCTGTGGGGGTTGTGTTGTCACTGTCATATTTTCTGAGAAATCCCTTCGCCAGGATTTCTTCTCCTGGGAAGATGAGAAGCCTCAGAGAAAAAACAATATTATCTCATTTGCTGCTTTGGAATGTGGTCTGGAGATTGTTTACCAACTGGTTATTGTTTGATTGGTTTCATGTGAATTGTTTTTACTTAATGACCAATCACCATCAGCTGTGTCAGACTCTGAGGAGTCAGTTACAAGTTTTTCATTATCATTCTCATTAAGCCTTCTGTCTGTATCCTTTCTCTATTTTCTAGTATAGTTTTAGTATACTATTCTTAAATACATATCATAAAATAATAAATTAGCCTTCTAAGAACATGGAGTCAGATTCACTCATCTCTCACCTCATCCTGGGGACCCCTACAAATACCACAGTTGTGTTAAGGAGTTCTCTGTCTCACAGGACGTGGCTCAGTACCTGTAATGAAATGTTTCTGGAGTACAGCATTAAGTCAGGAAGGGGAAATTACAAGAGGGTTTTAAGTGTAGTTTCTATATTCTTATGATGTTCTCTTTGCTCCTTTGTAACCTTGCAGCATTCTCTGGGAATATTCATGTTTATTTAACAAATGATAAGGGAAAGATTCTGTTCTAGTACTTATTTTAACAGTACATATTGTTTTTTCCCCCCACCTGATTTCTACCTGTGAAAAGGTTTTCTGATAATTGTAGTAGTTTTCAGTCTTCTAATTGCTTTCAATTCCTTTACTTTTTTCTTTTTTAGCTGTGCTTTGAGACTTTGACTCTGAATATAAATACATAGGTGGTCTTCTGTGCCAGTGGAAAAGAGAGGCTGCAGTTACATGGATGTGGGCACATTGCTTTAGTTGCTCCAGTTTTGTTGGCTTAGCAGCTGGTGTTAGGCTGGAGCTCAGGCAGGACCAGCTGGCTTGTAACAAAGAGTAAAGTCATACCTGCCAGTGGGCAGAAACTGCTGCACAGCTGTACAGGTTGTGTGTGTTTAAAATAAATATTTACATGGAATAGGGTGCTTGATTTTGTGTGTCTTTTGCTAGGGGAATATCAGATACAGCTATGCTCAAATAAACCCCAGCTATACATCTCATTTTTAATTCGGTCTCTTCTGTGTCCCTAACTTCTTTCCCAATGAATTCTTGCAGGTGGTTGACACAGAATCTGGCAAGCAAATTCAGCTGATAAATAGAAAATCTCTGCGGACTCTGACTGCCCAGCTGCTGGTCTTGCTGATGTCCTGGGATGGAACATCCTTGCTCTCTGTTGAGCAGCTTAAGCAACATTATGAAACAGTCCACAATACTTCACTTAATCCATGTGAATATGGATTTATGACCTTAACTGAACTCCTGAAGAGTCTGCCTTACTTGGTTGAGGTGTGTAAGCTCTTGCCTTTCTGCTATGTTTGAAAAGCCATTGTGCCTAGAGGCTCTGGAAGTGTGTGCTCTAATTCTTTCTCCTTTTTTTTTTGTTTCTTTTTCTGCTAGGTTTTTACCAATGGTGCAGCAGAAGAATATGTCAAGCTTACAAACCTGTATGTTTTTGCAAAGAATGTGAGGTCCTTACTTCACACCTACCATTATCAGCAAATTTTTCTTCATGAGTTCCCAGTAGCATACAGCAAATACACAGGAGAAGTGCTGCAGCCTAAAGCATATGGATGCAATAATTTAGAAGAGCTCTTGGGAGCAATTCCACAGGTGTGAAGAACTTGGTTTTGCACAATTACATTGAGATTTCTGTATGGATTAAAAGTAGTTACACAACCACAGTTTCTGTTGGTTGGAGTAATAATTGCCTTCTTCAGAGAAGCTTATACCAGTTGTACTATTAATACACTTCTGAGAAATCAGGAAAAGAAAATCAACCAGCACACATGTTTTAGTGAAATTTTGCTTAAGAACTGTTCCTAGTAAGGCTGTAAACATCCCTGGCATCTCTGAGTAAGAGAATTGATTTTCTGTCTGTGTGAGTGAATGGTTGTACAGTACTGAACCTTCATTTTGATTGGAGTGCATTATTGGGTTTGGTAGTGAATTCTGGGACCTTGTCACAAGTGCCATGTTCTTATCATCCACATATCCTGAGTGCTCTGGGATAATTCTGTGACAGTTTGTGGTTTGAGTATTTCCTTTAAGTAAGCCAATCTTTCTGAAAAGTGATAAAAAGGAGTTTTTCAGTTCTATGTTTAAACATTTAGTTTCATTCATGTTTATTTACTGTAATTTCTGGCACTAAAGTTTGCTGTTGGTATCACTTGCTTTGAGCCTTTACTTGAGTAGGGTAGTACCAATCAGCAATGTGCTTTAGGTTACTGTTGGAAATCATGTCAGTGCAAAGCTGGATGAAAGGCAGAGAGCAAATGCTTTGAGCTTAGCATGGGCTGATGTTCAACTCTGCTTCCTTCCTTAATAGGTGGTCTGGATTAAAGGACATGGCCATAAGAGAATTGTAGTCCTGAAGAATGATATGAAAAGTAAGCCATTTCAATTTTGAGTAGTATCTTAATCTTCTTTTATGTGTTTTAAGAGGCAGCTTGAGTTAACTAACCAAATGAACTTGCCTTTTTGTAGCTCGTTTTAGCTCACCTAGTTTTCCCCCTGCTGATCATGTAGATGATCATGGAAATCAACTTGCTGACAATAATGGACATATTATGGAGACCCAAGGATCCACTTCCTCAATGGAACTAAATCTAGGAGGGCCTAGCAATGGTAATGCAAAGTTGGTTTATATAAGGAGTTTCTTGTTTTAGGGGAAATAAGCAGAATAATTGAAGCAGCTTGTGGAAAGGTGAGTTAGTAAATCTGAACTTGTGTAAATATGCATTTTTGGCTTGAAAGCTTGTTGAAATTCTCTGAGTTTGTGGTTAGGCTTGTGTTTGAGCTGCTGGTCCATAAATGTGTGTGTGTGTAGGGAGAGAGCTTCTGGGTAGTGCTTCCCAGGGATTTGGTGGAAATTTAAGTCTATGGACATGAAGCTAATGAGGGATGGGGGTCAGCAGCAGCTTCTCTAGCAGTGTTTGATGTATTCTGATGAGAATTCACTTAGATGCTCTTGATGCAGCAAATGAATCTGAGATTAATTAGAGTTAATTAAATTAGATTGGTGTTAGCATAGTTCTGAAATTCTCAGGTTTGCATCTGGAGACTTGACCTGTGACACCAGTGACACCTTCACAGCTTACAGATGCTCTGAAAGATGTTCCCTTATTTTTGTAGTTTCTAATCAAACAGAGCAGGAACTTCTTTGCCTCACAAACACATCTCCTGTTGATCTCCTGTGTGAGCCAGTCCCTTCCTGCCTGCCATCTCCCCAGCTGAGACCTGACCCCGTGGTTCTTGAGTCTGCAGACCTCATTCAGTTTGAGGAACGCCCTGCACCCCTCCCAGGTAAGCTGATTTGAAGCTTCCCTTTGTTGCTTCAAATCAGGCTGATGAATTCTCTTTGAGTATTTTATTGCCTAATAGCAGAGAATTTTTTTTTTTAAAAAAACAACAGAGCATCAGTAAATTGATTTGTCTTGCTTCTTTTAGAGATAATGATTTTAACAGAAGAAGAAAAACAGACAATTGTTACCACTGCTCAAGAAAAGCTGATCTCTGGTTCTGTGGTGTCTGACACCACAGACAATGCTTCAGTGCCTCCCTGCCAGTCCTCTGAAACCCAAGTAAACAAAGAAGCAACGGACAGCCCAGCCAAAAAGCAACACAAAAACAAGGTCAAATTGGCAGCAAACTTCTCACTTGCACCTGTAACTAAGCTTTAACTCTTTCTTTTTAGTGTGAAGGACAAATACTTATGGACTGTGCACAAAGTAAAGCTGTTTGCTAGCCCATGTGTATTTTAATGGAAAACCTAGAGGAATTAATTTGTATTTAATGTATTCTGTGAAAATTTTGTTCCTTTTACACTGAACACAGCTGTTAGCAGAGCAGATTTTTTTCTATTATTTTGAAAAAAAATCTGGCATTTGTTAAATTATTCTTAAATTTTACAGTTTTTCATAAATGTGTTCAGTAAAAGCAAAATATTAATTCAATAAACACGGAACAGATTTTATTTTCTTTAAGCCTTGTTGGTGATGTAATCATACATGTAGCATATTGTATTCTATAGGCTGTTGCTTACTGGTATTGTTTCAGACAGTATTAATGAATTGCATGATTTGTCTTTCAAAAGCCTGTTGAGAAATTTTAACTCACTGACCTGGGATGACAAGAGTGAGGGGAGCTGATTGTCCTCCAGAGGGGAAATTTGTTCTCTGACCTTTCAGATGACTTGTAGCTGCATTGGATATGCTTGGCTAAAGATGTCTGTAGGAGGCTGTGGGTCTTGTGTAAAACTTGTTTTAAATGTGTTTTTGCTGTAGCTTTCAGTTCCATTTAGGAGCTTTCTAGGACACTGATGCTTTACCCTTCCCTCTTATTTAGTTTGTCTGGCATGGGTTTGGTTAAGGGAAAGAAATTCTGTCTTGATGTCATGAGTGTAAGATACAGACACACACATTTTCATTGTGTCTAGAAATGAAGTTAGGAAGATTCTGAAATATGCATCTAATGCATAAATTACAGATAATGGAGCAGGTCTTATTAAAATGGCTGGTGATGGAAGGCATTGATGCTATTTCCACCTGTAAGGAAAGTTCTAGCTACATGTGGAAATGCTAAGGTTGTTCTGCTTAACCTTGTTTTCTCTTTTTAAGCATGTTCAGTAAATGGGAAGCTCCTTTGATGTGCTGTCTTTTAGCTGTGTCTGTTTTTATTCTAAGACTTACTCCTAGTGTTGGCAGCTTTTTGAATTCGTGGTATCTTGTGTTGGCTTTTGCAAGGGCCAGCTTTGGGAGAGAGGCTGAGTCAGTGGATGACCTTAACTCTAGTTAGCAGAACTGTCCAGTGTGTGAGACTTTCTACCCTTTCTGGGTAACCATGGCATTTACAATGGGTTGTATTTGCCAGGCAGCAAATAAATGCTTGTAGTATTGAAAGAACCTATACTAGAAGTTTTCCACTGGCCAACTGAGTATTTTTTTTTTAGATGGATTCTATTGTAATATGTAAGAGATGGAACACAGGCTCTAATTTTTCAGCCAGCAGCAGGAAATGCCACTGAACAATGGCTATGGACAGAATTTTACTAGTCAGATTTTGTTACAAAATCTTTTATATTTAGGCAAGTATTACCAGTAGTGAGTTTATAGCCGTTGTAAGTGCAAAGAAACACTGGGAAGTTTTTCTGAGCATTATGGCACAGTATTTTGAGTCCACAGTAAACCTCTACAGGCATACTGCTACAGAAGAAGAAATTCAGAAGTAAGTTTTCTTGGAGTGTTTTCAGTGAGTTAAATGCAAGAAAATCTGCTTTCACCTTAACTTTGATAAGGTTGACAGTGGTCAGTCTAGATCTGTGTTTCAGGAGAGCATGCATTGGAGAAGAGACCAGCCTGGAATGGTATTTTCATGAGATGCAGCTACAAGTCATTTGGAGCACTAAAGAAAACCAGGTTTTTGCTTCAGAGGAAAATATGGTGTTTATCCAAGTAATGTGGTGGTTATACCACATATGGAGGTCAGCATATCTTATCTGGATTCATGTGTGATTCTGCTGAAATTGCTGTTTGAAAGTAATAGAATAATACTTTTGAGAAGTTGTGTTCATAGTGTAACAAAATAGCTAATTGAATTGCAATATATTTTTTTATCCAAAGGGTTAAATGAATGATGTGACTTACAGATTTAAAAGCATTGCAACCATGAAATTCTTTAATTTAGCAAATAAATGTACTACTTCAGATTCATGTTTGTTTAAAAGAAAAAATGTCACTGAAGCCCTCAATTTATGCACTATTTTTTCCTTGGAATGGGAGAGAGAAGAAAGACTTCTTTTCTTAGCTGTCTACTTTGTTTGGACACTTTCTTTTGTGGCTCAAGTGCTGTTTTGTGTGTTGGGACCAAACAGTTGTCAATAAAATTTTCAAGCAAGCATAACTCTTGTCCTTGTCTCAAGACATGTGGGGGGGGAAAAAAACCAAACAAAAAACAAACCAACCTCTAGAATACTTAACTTGCTGTGTCATGGTAAATTTAATTACTGAGACAGAACAGAGCTGGGGTTTAGTGAGGACTAAAGAAACATAAATTATGGAGGTTGAAGCTTTTCCCAGATTTTGCAACTGAGTTGTTTGCAGATGCAGTCAGTGTCTCTTACTGCTCTCCATGCAAGGTCATCTGTAGGCTTTCTTTTGAAAAGGAGCTGTGCTATTTATCATGCTAAAGAGGAAAAAATGGAGAAAGGGGTGTAAATCCTACAGGTGGATGTCAGGTGTTCCTCCTGTGTGTCTCCCTTTGAGATGTTAAAATTGTTGCAAATAAGGTCATGTGAACATTAATAAAGTTAATGAGTCACTTTTGAGTTGTAATGGCTTTTTCCAGCTTGAAGATGGTAATTGTTCAGGAACTACAAATATGGCAAATTTCTTTCACTGGAGTGTTTTGAAATTTAGAATCTTAACAAAACAAAAATTCAACTAAACTGAACTGTTTTCTCATCTCACAGCTTCATGGACAAAAGTAAAGACCTAGATGAGCTGTTCCTTTCTCTTTTTTGGGGGTTTTTGTTTTGTGACATATTCTCACTCAATAGAACTGTTAAGGGGAGTCTGCTGGAATAAATGTCAGGCCTGTTGCAGATAAGCAATCACTTGACCTTACAGAGTACTTGTTCACTAAACAATTTTAAAGAAACTAAAAAACTTACTGGGAAATTCTTCATAAACAATATAATAAATATTCCTCTTGGAAATAATGAATATTCCTCCCTGAAAGGAGGAACAGGTGGTTTATAAAACCTTCCTAGAGCAGCACCACAAACCCTATAATCACCGCTCTGTAATTTCATTTTTCAGTAGTTGTGAATGTTTTTAAGTAAATGAATGAGTAAAATCCCTCATAGCACCTGGTTTGTGATTACCTCCAAAAGCTGAGTTTGATTTTAAATGCTGCTTTGGTTCTGTGCTGCAAACATTCCCACTTCTTTTATTCTCACTCATTTTATGTTAAGCCATCTGTTTTAAGTTAGTAAAAAAGTGGTGATGGAAACAGGTTCCATTTTTTTTCTAAAATTAATATGGCTTATTTTGCTTGCCATAATGTAACAGGACAGACTAGTTGCATGGTGAGCTATGGTTTAACTCCTATTAATAGCATTTTCCCAGCAAGCATCACTTTAAATGCTGAATTCCTTCCTGTATGACTATTTTTGTTGAGTATTACTTAGGTGGATAAAGACAGAAACAAATCCTAATTCAAGTGATTATCAAAATGGCTTGTAGTGCTAGATGTGTGCTACAGAATGCAGATTGATCTAAATAGAGAATGCCATTTCACAAGAAATCCCTGAAATGCCACTTCAGGATGTTATGTGAGCGTGTTTTGGCATGGCAGTCAAAGCTCTATTGTATGTCATGCCATGGCTCAAGTTTCACATCAGTCTTTCAGTTACTGAATTCAAAAGTGAGGAATTGCATCCTGCCTGTGTCATGAAGGAGAAAAACAACACACTCTTATGCTGGGATGAGGTAATTGGCTGCAAGAAACTTGATAGTGGCTGCAGTCGTCTCCTCTGGTTTTGTGATCAAGCCTGTTAAAGTCCACTGCTCTCTGTAACTGATGACATTCACTGTTTAGGTATCAGTTTAAACATCTCTTGGTGTCTTACCACAATTCTTTCACTCTCCCATGAAGTGTTGATACAGAAAACTGCCTCTCATTAAGAAACAGGAAATCAAAATTCCATGTGAGGGGAGATCTCCTGTGAGACCCCTCCTTACTCATCCCTGAGCCAGGGTTGCTGCTGAGGCTGTTGGGATCCAGGCTCAGCTGCTGAGCTGTTCTCAGCATCCCGTGTCAAGTCTTGTGTGCACATGGGAGGGAGAGGGAGTTTTGGCCTTTAGGCAATGTTTTTGGTGTGATCCTGTTTGAAAGCAGCCTGCTTGCCTGGCTGTTTGTGGGCTGGAGGGGGTCATGTGAAACAAGGTGCACTTTGGTAACAATGGTAGCATTTGTGCTGGGGTCAGGGAGGATTTTTTGTTCATTTCAATAACACCAGGGCCCTCTTGGCACAGCAGTTCTGATACTCAGGTGAGTCAGGGCCCTTATTCTCAGTGCAGGGCTGGGAACTGTCTCTAATCTGAGCAGGCTGTGGTTCCAAAGTCATCTTAGAGCATTATGAGATTGGCTTTTTTGATGGGCTTTCTTTATTCAGTGAGAAAATCCTTTCTTTCAGTAGCAGCCCAAACTTACCCCTCAGCATTACTCCTTTTGTGCAGAATAGTAACCTTATTCTTTTTGAGAAGTGTAGCAGCACAGGAACTGCATCCCATTCCACTCCACCACCAACTTTTCCCTCAGTAACAGGAAGAAACAAAGGCTTAGTATAACACAGCAGCTTAGTTTATTCAGAAATATGTTTAACTTGGAAGAGATTCAGTAGGCCTAGGGGAAGGTACAAGAGAACCATTTGCTGGTGGAATTGGTGATTTGTACAAACAGCACTTCAGCACTTTTGTTTTTCTCAGTAGACTGAGATCCTTTCCTGAACATAGTCATGTTTACCAGAGTGTGAAATCCACCTTACACATTCTTCCACACACTCTTCCTTTTCCACTGCCTTGCCTTCTTTCTGAAGTGATAAATAGCCAGGATTTCCAGAAGAGATACTGGGTGCTTTCATCAATGTCCCTCTCTGCTGACAGTGACTGATAGCTGAAAATCAACTCTGAAATGATGCCAGTTACTCCTATAGTCACCCAAAGATACTTGTCTGATACTCTGCTGATTTGATATATGGGGATTGTATAATGTGTTGTGCTCACAGGATCAAGGAAGTTACAAAGCCCCTAGTTGTTCTTGGGATATTCAGTGATTTAGTCTGGTTTTTAAAAATAAGGGTCAAGAGTTTTACACTTAATTCCTTCCTAAGTTTAATTTGTTTCATTGCAGCCATTAGCTTTGACATCAGCCATAAGGGCTCTGCTGTGTTCTGGATAGGCAACACTAAACCAGTGTTGAACACAGTTGAGAATGGGACCTTACAGTCTTAAAAATCCAGGACTTTATTGCTAAGCAGCATCACTGATCCACTTCTGAAGGAACCACTTGTGCACTGCAGGCAAGCTCTTCAAACCCACCCAAATAAACAGAGAAATTTGCTAATTAAAAACAAAAACTGGCACACAGAAAACCTTCCAGCTGAGCCAAGCTAGAACTTCTGAAAATGAAGTTCACTCTCATTAACACTGCTGGAGTTCCAGTCCCTTTGGGGCACTGGCTGCCAGTGCTCAGCTGTAAGAATATTGCACATTCCTACTTGCTGTGTTTTTTCTTGGTTTTAATTAAAGGAGATTGCTCTGTAGCCTGGTCATGAGTGTTGCTTCCCAGGAATGTCTGTTTCTTGCTAATGAAATTTTTTCATAGAAACCAACATTGCACTCACTTCACTTCATTCCCAGGTGGATTCTGTGCAGCCTGTAGGGATCACCCCTCTCATCAGCACAGCCTGGCTTAAACACTCATGTGCAGGAGTCACCTCAGGCCTTAAAAACCATGTGCAAAGTCCTTCTGGAGCCTTTATTAGTGGCATTCACAGCTGATTCCCCTGAGGTTTAAAGTTGGTGCTTCACTAGAACTTTTTCCCTGATTCCCATTTGCCTTTATTAGTGACACTGAACATCTGCCTCTTGCCTTTAGATACTGACAATTCCTGATGTCTTAACTGGGTACCAGCAAGAGCCTGGGGAATTTTACAGAGGCCAATGGGTGTTTCTTTCCCTCCAGTGTGTATTTTCTCCCCTAAAAGCAGTTCTCCCCATAACTGTGTAAATGCACACAGGTGCCTGCAGAGTCCAGCCCACACCAGGTACAGACTGTGAAGCTACAGAGCTCAGTGTGGTGTTTTATGTCTCAACAAGGACACAATTATCATACATGAGAGTCAGCCTTTGTTCTCTTTCCTGCATCTTTGGTCAAAATAATTAAAGTGCTTCTATGTCTCAGTGGAAACCTTTTGGTTTTTTTCCTCTTTGATCCTTAAAACTGAAGGTACTTAGTGATGTTGGTTCTTTGTCTCAAGTGAGTCTGCAATACTGAAATTATTCTGGAAATGCAAGTGGTTTTCATCAAATCAGTCAGTGCTAGGGATTGGGTTTTATTTGTATAAGGATATTCTGAGTTACTTTAGATGGTGTCTATTGCCTTCAACCTTAATTAGATACTTTTTCTCCCTAAAAAAATAACTGTTTATCCTTTTGGGGTAACTGCTGTTAATTTTTTCTCCTTCCCTATACTGTAGTTCCTTGGTATATAAGCACACACTTCACTTAGCTGGCTTCACAAAATGGAAGTTCCTTTTGCAAAATGTTATTTTAGGAACTTGTTGCTATCTTTTGTTATTTCTAAGCCTGAGATTGTCACACTAGATCCATGTACGTTTATTTTACTATTTACACCTATCACAGTACATTTATATGGAATACCATCACACAGACAAACCAGCTACTGACAGCTAATATAAAGATATTAGATTCCACAAGCTTAATCTGCATAGAGACCAGAAACACACTTAATGGTGAAACACAGACAAGTATTTCTGTATTTCCCTTAATTTTAAACCCATTTTATATAGAATGTGATCTTCCTGCCACAAATACCCACTTCTGTATTTGTATATTTGTCTTGTGGCCAAATTGTCTTGGGTGTCTTGTGTCTTCCTATGCTTTTTTATGGATAGTTTCTATTTCTTGTGGTCACAAAATATACAATTAAAACTCGTTTTAAGCATGGTTTCAATATTAGTTAAATTTTGTCTTCAGTTCTTCTCCCAGCAATCTCTCAGTGATGTGTAATCTCCTGCTGCATGTAGCTTGTAAAAATGGACAAAATCCTGGGTGAATGTTTCTCTTACTTCATGGGAGTTGGAGATCTAAAACAGAAGTGACACAACCTTGGACTGCATCATCAACTTGCAGATTACTGTGGCTGTGCTTTGCTAAAGCTTTGCCAGGGATTTATTTCCCCTGGTGCAAGCAATATTAATTTGACTTGAGTAATTCAGATATCATATGGGATATAAAAATCTGTAGCTACCTGCAGCATCCTTGTCACTGATCTCATTCTTTAGAAAGAATTTGAAATGAAACTCCACGGCAAAGTACTTGAACATCACACAAGTTTGGTATTTTGTATGCAACATCAGTTATCCTACAGTTGCTTCCTCTATCACTTGTGCTATATATAGCATTGCTACTTGTGGCTTTTGTTCTGAAAAGTAGCCAAAATAGGAGAATTTGGCAATTTTTGAGTGCAGTTTGTCATGGGGGGGGAAAGTGTACAACATATTCTTCTAAAGTTATAGCCCATAAAAATTGCTGTTTTACACCATACTGGATTAAATACAGCCCCTTTTCATTCACCTGTATCACAGGGGTGGCTTTTGTTGACTCTCCTGCTGATCTCTTCTGGTCCCTGGACAGCCACTAAATAGATTTCTTTTGTTTTTAGGCATGCGTGTAGAGTGATCCATGCAACAGCGAGGAACCTGCCTGGTGCAGTCCATGGATGACACCTGTGCAGCTGCTCTGGCTCCCTCAGCAGGATGCTGCTGGTTCCCCTCACCATCCACTTCCACTCAATGGAAACACTGAAAAGACAAGCAGGCTGGGAAGCCCAGGGCTCTCTCTACATGATGTTGCACTGTGTGGCCCCACAACAATCTTTAATAATTGCCAGCCCAGCCTTGGCAATGGTGGGCTTGCTTGGAGGAGGTTCTGCCTTCTTTTCTGCTGGGCTGCCTGCAATGTTCAAAACAGGACACCATTAGAACCAAGAGCTGCTCAAACTCTTCCTTCCTACTTCTGCCCTAAAGGGTGCAAACCTTTCCTGCCCTCTCTCCACCCACCCTGAATTTTTTAGGTGCTGTTTGAACAATACACTTTGCTGGTTTGAAACTGCTCAGAAAGTCTCATCTCTTCAGGGAAGGGTGTTAAGAGGAGCTGAAGGATCCATACATCTCAAAGGGAGGGTAAAATTGTATCTGGTTCAAGGCAGGTGTCCCTTTTCATAGCCATGGGTCCTTTCACAAAGTCATTTCACTGTTCAATTCCCAGCAAGGAAAGGAGCTGAAGGACAAAAGTATTGCTAGAATTTATTCTCTCATTGGCTTGGATGTTGTAATTAAGGGAACAAGATAAAGGCAGGTTTTCATTTTTCAGGGTGAAAAGAATCTTTTAATCTTTAAAACTGCATTTAAAAGCAATGAGAATGTAAATAAACAAGGGAGATGAGTCATGCTCCCTGTGACTAAGGGGGTATAAATAATTAGTGATGCATCTTAAAATGTCTCTTCTCAACTTCAAGGTCATTCCAGTCCCTCTGGGAACTCTTGAGCAAGATCTTGATCTGTGCAAAATGGCAGAATGTTTGATACAAACCTCTTCAGCTGCTGGACCTCTCTAAGAAGGGCACTGCTCTCACTTGACTCTGCCTGAGAGCTCATCCTGAGACAGGGCAAAATCAACCTGTGAACTGCTACAGCTCCTGCTGTGGCTGTGACTGTTCTGTTTGAAAGTTGCAGCTAAAAGCTTCTGAGGCATCAGGAAATCCACTTTGTCTCTCAGAAACCAGAGTGTTTCCATTCTGCCTACAAGTGATTTGGGTTGGGGTGGTTCAAAAGCCTATTTCTGATGGTAATGTGTAAGAAATTTGGGTTAGCTGTGGAAGTTTGCAGTTTTTTCTCTAGTTTCCATCTTGACTGCAGTAAAACAAGTGAACTTTGTTTCAGAAATTCAGCATGGACCTGAAGAGGTGTTTTTTTTCATTATTTTTGCAGAAACAGATAGGAAAATTATTAATAAAAATCGAACTGCTTAGAAAAGCAGCTTGTGGCTCTGTGTATACAAATATACTTTGCATATTTAAAACATGCAGAGCAATTCTGAAGTGGCCATAGGTGACTGAAATTCAGTTTTAAGGGGTAATTTGGTATCTGAAGTCTAAGTGGCCAGCAGTTGCTGACACCCTGAGCTGTTTCTAGGTGATCTAGCTAGCTTCTCCTAGCTTTTGCCAGAGGCTGCCCTGTGAAAATGTTCTTATAATCAGTTGTCTTTGGAGTTTTTCCTTTTGCTCTTGTTTTTTCTTAATGATTAGGAACTCACTGGTAGGAGACTGTGTTGCTTTGT
Organism: Agelaius tricolor; assembly: GCF_023055355.1. Lineage (NCBI taxonomy): Eukaryota > Metazoa > Chordata > Aves > Passeriformes > Icteridae > Agelaius > Agelaius tricolor. The sequence continues at coordinate 8,950,094 of NW_027269279.1, forward strand.
CGATGGGTTTTAACTTGGTGCGAAGGAACTCAGCCATCTCTCTGTCTTCTTCTTTTTCCCTGGTGGAAGGAAGGAAAACAGAGGAAGGAGTTTTCTTTGTAAATGGGACAGAAAAAGCTAGAGCAGCTAGGATCAAGTCACTAGTAAACAATTAATTTCTTTGCTATTTTTAGAAACATTTAATTTTGCCGCTTATTAAAAAGCAAAATATTTGCCTAAATGAAAACTGCTGCTGAGGCTTTTGTGATTTGCACACAGGGTTCAGTGAGAGCTCTGGGTTCAGTTCTAGCTCAGGCTCCTGTCAGCTGCTGCCCCTGGCCAGCTCTCTTTGATCAGCTGCAGGACTGGCAGAAGCTTTGCCAAATCCTCTCCTTGCTGGCTTAGGATTTCAATGTGTTGGAGGAGATATTGTCCTTTTGGATAAATGGATGGAGTCTTTACTGCTGAATGAGGGGGAAGGAAGAGCAAAACTGACTCTGTAGAGTGCTGACCTCAAACCAAAGATTGGATTTGAGTGCTGGAAGTGAACTTTTGAGGAAGCCTACAACTTTCTTGGCAGCTTTGGGCTAAACTGTGGAGATGAAACCCTTCAGAACCTGCCCATGTCTTAGGTAGGGCTGTGCTGCTGAGGGCTTTTTAGTTGGTTTGGGGTTTTTTGTTGTTGTTTGAGTTGTTTTGCTATGACAAGATGAGAATAGTAGTAATCAACCTGACAACATGAATAATTAAAAAAGGAGGATTTTAGATGTCTACAAATATGTCCCTTATAAAATTCCATTTCATGTCTACCTCTTATCCCAAGAGAATTCCCTGGTAGCAGCATAAATCCTGTTCTTTTCAATGGTAAATGGCCAGACTGTTTCTGGTAGGAAAATAAGAGACCAAAGCTCACTGTTATTCATGAGATGTCTGGATCATTAATGGGATAAAGAGCCACAGAATTAGAGTAATCTAATTTTAATGGTTTTCCTATGGAATGGAGAGGAGGCTTTTAACTTGGTAAGTTGTTTTGAAGGACCAATTCTCTCCCATTAATGTTGATTTAAATTTTGTCACTTAATCTATTGTATTATTAGGTTTGTGGAATGCCACTAAATAAGTTCAGTTGCTCTTGGTTCTTACCTTAATCTCTCCACCTCTGCATCATCTACAAGAAAATCTCTTTTTTGTACCAATCGATGTATCTTCTGAATCAGTTCATCCTCTCTTTGCTTCTCCATCTTGGTTTTTTCTTTTTCTGGTCAAAAGGAGAGAAAAGAGTGTGTTACTTTGGACTCTGGGGAGTGTGAGGGGGTGGTGTAGGATGTTGCAGATGTCTGAGGATCAGCTGCTGATTGAAGTCAATGGTTTTCCAGACTGAGTCACCAAACCCCAGCAAGCTGGGTCACTGCCTCTGCTCTCCTCACTTGCTGCTCTTGGCTCTGATCAGCTTAATGGGCTGAAGGCTCTGTGGCGTTTGCTAAGCCTGGTTTTAATTTGCAATGACTCTTCAAGACATTGCTTGGAAAATTTTTAAGAGCTTTGGCAAGAAAATAGTTCCAGATGCTTTGTTAAAATCCAATGTACAAACTCCATTTGACCTCAGGGGAAAGGAGATCACACCAAAATGAACTATTTCTCTGTGTTTCAAGACAGCTTTGGCTGTTGAAAATAACACCTTTTTTTTCTATTCTGACAAGGCAGGTGAGCTGCAAATCCCCACCAACAGCATCAATTGTAAAATGTGGAAAAATAAATGCAAGTTTATTTTCCCTGTACTTCAAAAATCTGAGTAATTAATATATCTCCTTGTGAATTGGCCAGCCTGGAATGGCTGGGTTGTCTGTAAACAACAATTTTTGTGGCATGAAAGAGGTGCCTGTTGCAAACTAAAAGTCATAAATGTTAGGGATTACAGAGCTGTCGTTTCAGGCTATAAAGCAAACGTGTTTAAGACAGAACTCTTCAAACCTGGCAAGTGCAGCAGAGATGAGAAAGCCAGAGGCAAATCCAAGCTCATGTATTTCTCTGAGAAGCTGAACATTTTGAGCAGCTATGAAGACACCTTGTATTAAATCAAGATTTTGGGCTTTTGGCAGCAGAACTGCCCAGTTCGGAGCAGTGGGAGCTGGGGGAGGCAGAGTGAGCTCTGCAGTCTGATCATCTGACCTGTGTTGTGGCTGCTGATTTAAGTTATAAGACACTTTAAATGGCTCAACTAATCAGACACTTGAAAATAATTGTTTTTAGTACAGATTAAAAAAAAAAAAGAATGCTTAGAAGTGGCTGCTTTTTCCTGCTTTGTCTGTAATGGCTAAGGAGCAAGGACTCTCCTCACTTCTGAAGATAGAATCTACTTTCTACTTCCTTTCAATCCTTTTCCTGAATTGAGATGTGCTCTCCCATTATACCCTTCAGGAAACTGTCTACTGAGAATATTAATATATGTGGCAAAATATTGCATATTCTGTGTACTAAAGGACTGATTCCAGACTTACTGAAATTGGCTAAACTGTGTCCACTGAAACCAAAGAGCAGCTCTCCATACAAATCTGTATTCTTTCAGGAAAATTATGGTGGAGATCCTGTGAATGAATCCACTTCTGGAAAGTGTTTTTCTAGGTTAGGCACATGCTGTGTCAGCACAGAGTCAGTGCCAGCAGCTGCTCTGTCTTTGTTAGGACCAAGCTCTCTGTGACCCTGCCTGCAGATGCTGCTGCTGGAACTGCACCTCTTGGGTTCTTAAATTAGCTGAGATTTGTGAAGTGCTAAGGAGAAACTGCTGTCTGTGGGTCTCTGCTTGAGGCCTTGAGACTGGAAAATCACTTCTAAAAGATAAAAAAAACCCAAACAGCAGGAACACCACAAGAATGAAAGCTGATTAACCCTATCTGTTAGTTCAAAGTCTGGACAGCAAAGCTTGCAGATCAGGAAAGTGAGGCAAGGGGCAGCATTCACAGATACTTTCTAGGATTTGTAATCCTCTCCATTTGAATGAATAAAGAACCAACAGTGTTATTATTAAAAATTTGAAATGTGACCTCTATAAGAAGTATAAGGAAAGAAAAAGTAAGAAATATTATTAATCTGTTTCTGTTAGGTGCAAAATGTGGCAAAGTTTTTACACAGCTAAAAGTGAGTGGTTTCAGCATAGATCTCTTTCCTATGTCACAAATGCCCTGGTCTCTCCTTTCTGAGGACAAAGTTGTCCTTCCAAAGTTGCACAATAAAACGTGAGGAGGAAAAATGAGGATAACCAAAGAATAGACAAAACTTGGACTTAATAGTTAAGCAGGAGCAGTTAAGCAAATTATTTCTGCAGGGTGCTGGAGGCTGTGCAGTAATATGTGATGTAACTGGCCTGCTGCAGTTGCTGAGTGTTTTGCAGGATTTATTTTTTTCTTGAACAGAGTGGGGCTGTGGATCATCTAAAATGGCAAAGCTGTAGAGAAGTGGAATTCCTCACTGATGGCAGCTGGAGTTCTGAGCCAAGGACTGCAGAACTGCCCACAGCTCTGTCCCTCCTTCAAACACTGAATTTGCAGAGATTTATGGCAAAGTTTTGGGCCTTGCTTTTCATAGAAACCTGTTCTTCTTGATCCTAGAAGGTAGATTTAACTACAGGTGTGATAATGGATTGGTGTAGCAAGGAAAAAATCAATCACATTCACAGTGATGGTTATAAATCCTTCTCCTCTCCCTCTTTTATCTCTGGTATCTCAGCACTTGTCTTTTTTACCTGACAATCTCTGTGGCACTTGGTTCCCTTGAGATTGCCAAGGGAGTACAAGAAATAAGGAATTTGCTCCTTGTTTGAGTGATATTTGCAGGGTTGCTGCCATGGGAGCAGGGAAATACAGCATGAAAAGAAATTCAGAGACAGAGATTAGAGATGGGCAGGAAAATGGGAATTAAAGATGAGGACTTGAGGAGAGAGATATGAAACTGCACCTTGTGGGGAGGAGATTCTGGTTGTTGGGGCAGGGGTGGGGATGGTGCCAGGAGCACAGGTGTTACCCTAACACTGGGTGGAGACAGCCATTACCTGGGATTGCTACCAAAGTCTGCAGCTCCTGCTTAAGGTTCATAATGTCTTTGCACAGCTGGATGTCATCCATCCTGCAGAAACAGAAAAAGCATGGTCAGACATGCAAACCCCACTCTCTGCTGATGGGATTGGCCAGATCTGATCTGAGAACCTGGCCCTGGCCTTGCTGGGAGCTGCCAGCCTGAAAGGGATCCTGACACTCTTGGCTCACCAAGTTTCACAAAAAGCAAAGGGTATTTAATACTAAATGCCCATTGAGCTCACCAAGTTTCACAGAAAGCAAAGGGTATTTAATACTAAATGCCCATTGAGCTCACCAAGTTTCACAGAAAGCAAAGGGTATTTAATACTAAATGCCCATTGAGCTCACCAAGTTTCACAAAAAGCAAAGGGTATTTAATACTAAATGCCCATTGAGCTCACCAAGTTTCACAGAAAGCAAAGGGTATTTAATACTAAATGCCCATTGAGCCCTTGGTTACTTGTCTTGCTCACTGATTTGTGTGTAGGTTCATACCCGTCACTGAGGATAATTTCAGATTTTACTTTCTTGAACATCAGAGAACATTCTGGAGGGGGCACTTGTATCCAAAATGGTCCTGGGAAAAGACAGGGGAGCCTTTTTGCACTTACTGCAGCAAGAGTTTTCACCAGAGCAAGAACAGCAGAGCCTGGGAAGGGGCAGCAGAGGGTGACAGATTATTTGGCACAGCCAGGGCAAGGTTCATATTCTACCACCAGATTTCTTTGTGACCCTACTAATAATTCAGCTCTAACACCAGAGATCTGGAAACTGACATAATTTGGCATTTATCTGTTTCTGAGGTTTTGTGCCTTGGGTGAATGTCCTCCATGGTTGATGTTAAATGCTTCAAATCCTTGATATGTGCAGAAAGTCCATTAATGTTAAGACAAAGAAGACAGCTTAAGTAAAAAGAAAAGTAACATTAGCAGAAACTGCACCTTCAGCTCTCATTGAAACTGCTGCTTCTCCTGAGAGCTGCCATTGAATCTCTGCCCTGGAAGGCAGCAGCCTCCAGCATCAGCTCCCTGGCACAGGTTTTATCCAGGGCCACAGGGGCAGCCAGGGCTCAGGTGCTGGCTCCAAGAGCAGCATCTGGGGCTTTCATTTGGAGATCACCCCCTGAGGAGCACAAACCCAGCCTGTGTGATTAATTGTGCATTCTCAGCTTGGATCTCACCCACACTGTCTCTGCCCACGGATCTCTGGGCTCTGTTTTTCACAATCCTGTGCCTGAGGGGGGGATGTGCTGCTGCCTGAGCCCCTGGAGCAGCTGAGGTGCCATCAGAGCAGGGGCTGGCACTGTGTGTGTGTGTGAGAGGGAGCCCCCAAAGGACAATGCAGCCAAATCATTGAATTAAGTGAGGAGTGGGGAAAGTAGGTGTTTCTGGCACAAATAAGACTTTAATCACACCCCAAGAGCTTTTATTCTCCTTGCTGCCTCTGCCAGGATTGCAGGTCTCTGCAGGGAGCTGCCCTTCAGCTGCTTTGCTCTTGTTAGTAAAACATGTTGATCCCTCTGTTATTTGCTGCTTGGGTTAACTCCATCTCGCCTGTTCTGATACTTCCACTGTGCTATGACAGCTATTCCTGCTGCCTTTTCACCCCTCTCCTCCCAAAATACAGCTGTGAAATACCTCTCCTAATAATCTTTACTGCTGACCTCTTTTCCTTCCTTGTGTACCCCTGTCCCTTCCACTGGGATCTGCCCTTCCACTGCCCATCTGTCTTGTAAGGCTTGGTTTTGTTGGGAAGAGCAGCATGTTTGCCTCAGGACTGGAGCAAGGTCCTTTGCTCTGTGTGTTTAGGACACTTGGAGGCAGAGATGTTTTTACTGATGAATATTCTGACTTAGGCTCCCCATCACTCTCATCCCAAGCAAAGCCTGCTTTACTTTTGAGATCCATCACACTAAATGGTGCTGGAATTACTTTTATCAATTAATCTTAAACTGTCCTCCCAGGAGAGTGAGTATTCAAAATGTGCTGGGATATGAGCAAGGCTCACAGCTCCTTATCTATTCAGTGTTCATGCACTTTGGGTGGCATGTTGGTACATTTGACTAAGATGACCATGCCTAACAAAGATGACATTTTCTTGGCAAGAAATGTTCAATATTGAACTGCTGTATTCAAATTATATCAGGCCACACTCCAACTAGTAAAGAGAACAGTGAGTTTCTACAAAAGAGATCTCTGTGATAGACAGAGAGGATTTTTTTTTTCTGATTCAGAAGATTTGGCTTCATTCTGAGAAGCTCTGAAATACACTAATTAAATACTTTACTATATCACTTTGGCTCCCTGCCCTCACTAAGGAACTCCAAAAAGCTAATGGCATGCTCTTCTCTGAGGATTTTCAGGAATTTAAAGTACCACCAGCAGTATATTCCGAGTGAGAAAGATCATTCATGTTCAGCACTCCCTACAGTCCCTGTGCCTGACTTGTGGCTAAGGTGCTGGCCACATGCAGCAACTTTAGTTGCACTCTCCCCATTATTTTGGCTGGTTTTCAGTCTGAGTGCAGAGCATGTAGCTGGTACTCCATGTATATTCTCAGCATCTCTTTTTCCTGAGACCTAAACTTTGTTCCTGCCTTGTAACACACAGCAGAGAAGTAAATCTGTGGCCAAAGCACTTTAGGTCTGTAACAGCTCTGTGACCACATGAATTCCAAAAATCAGAAGTCAGATGACCTCTCCAGAGTCCCAGTTCTGCAGGCTGGTGCATTGTGCTGATGGGCAAAATCTGAACCTACCATCTGCACCAATCCCCTCAAGCACATGGAACAGCTTTCCTCCCATCTGTGTCAAACAGCCTTTGTGTTTCATCCACTCCACGGTGCTGATTAGGAAAAAAGTAATAAAAAAAGAGGTTAAATGATGAAAGGGAGGGCTGAAGGACATATGGGACCATGCCAAAGCTTCATCCATCTGATTTAATGAAAGCAGGATCTATGGTTCCTTGTAACTATAAGGCACATCCCACATCTGCCAGCCAATAATACTGAATGCAGGGCAAATAATACTGAATGCAGGGCAAATAATACTGAATGCAGGCAACAGGTGCTGCCCTGGGCAAGAGCTGCCTTGTTGCCCTTGAAGGAAAGGGAAGAAGAGGAACTCCTGGAAAGGAAATCTCTTGGAAGGCCATTCAATCTGTACTGGCACTATGAACCTTCCTTTTCCCCCTTATGCTCTGGATGTTGGATGTGAGTAGTTACAAGGGTCCCAGAGGAAGTTAATGCTGCTTCTGAAAAAAAAAATAAAAAATCCCAGTGTATTTCTCATTTGGAAGCTGGATGGTCAGCAGGGTTTGACTGAGAGCATCTTGATATTACTGTCAGACCTCTTTAGGAAGTAAAAAGTGCTTTTGGAAATCTTAAGGAAAGCAGCAATCTGCAGAGTAGAGGAGAAAAAATTCTTTGGGTCCCCTAACCTACAGAGGAAACTTCTCTCTGTCCTCTGGAAGAGGTGGTACATTCTCTTCAGTCCCCGTGAAGACACTTTTCTCATTGTAGAAAAAACACCAGTGAAGCAAACAGCAGTGACCATATGGCAGTTTTTCCTCCAGAGCTGAGCTTTAAATGTCTGCCCAGGAACCCTAAACACATGAGTTATGAGAATGATAAAACATTTCTCTGATTAGGAGCCCAACTCCATTCCTGGAGTAATTGCAACAGTATTGAAGTAGGGATGGATTCTCAGTGTGCTTTTGTGGATTCCTGACACGCTGCCTGCACTTCTGCTCCTCTCTTTCTTGATGGCTCATTGCAGAGCCCCCTCTGCATGCTTGGAGATAGCACACGAGCACACAAGTCTTTTCTCTCATGGTATTTCAAGCTACATCATCACGACTTACAAGCAGACTCTCTGTTTGCCAGAAAGAAACAACAAAAACCCAAACCTCATAATGAATAAACAGCGGGAGCAGAAGATTTTCTAAACATGGCACCAAATGACAGGAAAATGAGTGGGTTGGGGAGCCTGCAGAGCCCTGGCACAGTGACTCAGCCCCATGACATGTTTCTGTGTCCAGCCTGCAGGGGAGAGGGCCCTGAGCACTGTCATTGCCATGCTCCAGGGAGGTGACAGCATGAGTCACCTCTGCTGGCACCATCTGCACCAGGGCAGCAGGGCAAGCACAGCCCTCCCATCCAGCTGGGCCTGGCAAGCCCCTGAGGCTCTGCAAGGAAATGGGAGGCAGGACTTTTAAAAAAAACCATATTCTGTACCACACACAAAAGAATTGTTTTGTTTTGTTTCAGTAGAAATTATTCTTCAACAGCTGAATTTTTGTGTCTTCTTCTCAGCCAAGGAAGAAATCTGAATTCCCCAGTGTAAGGCCTAGGTGCCATCTAGAGACATGCACAGGGAAAAAGGAAAAATTATAGTGGAAGCTCAGAGAAAAATCACATAACACCCCCCTTAATGGTCAGCCAAAAAAAAAGACATGGCCAACAAAACTGACAAATACTTCATACTTGAGTGTAAGAACTATTAGTAACACCAACATAAGCATCAAATATCATTTTCATTGATTTCAGGATGAGCAGAGCAGTTCAGTGTGTCTAGAGACCTTCTGCCTTTGCTGAATGACTTTCAAAGCTAGAAATAGATCTGTGCCCCCTCCAGCATGTCTATAAGAGGAGGTCTGAGATTTCCTTTGTTTTCTGTTATTGGATTAAAGTGCTTGAAGTTAAAAATGGAATGTAGACCAGGTTTGCTGGTTTGCTTCCCTCTCTTCCAGGAGGGTTTGCAGGCACTTAGATTATTTTTAGTTCTGTTTTAATACATTCCTGCCCCAGGAGTAAAATGCTTGTAATTGTTGGAGTTTCTGAAGACTTTTGATAGTGCCAGTCCAGGAGCTGGCCAGAGAATCAGGTGTCATGCTAAGTCACAGCTGACATGATTATGTAACCAAAGGTCTCCATGTAGTGATAAAAAGATCATCTCCTTGGTGGTGTCTCCAGTGAGCAGGCTGAAACCAGCCAAGAGCAACCAGTAGTGATGGAGAAATGTGGGGGATTGAAGGAAAGAGATGTGTAGAAATAAAGAGAATTGCTCCAGAGATGGGGATGATGTCAAGCTGCAGACTGGAGGGACTTGAGTGGAGGCTGCCTTTGGGTACTGCAGGTGTTCATGGCTTTGCGAAAGCTGTGGGGAATCTGCAATGGTGAAAGTGTTCTTGGGACTACCAGAGCACTATAAATGTAAAGAATCACTGAACTGCTAAGGTTGGAAAATGCCTCTAAGACAATGGAGTTCAGCAGTTGCCTCAGCACAGCACCACGGCCCCAGGTGCCACATGCAGATGCCTTTTGAACACTTCCAGGGATGGTGACTCCACCACTGCCCTGGGCAGCCTGTTCCAATGCCTGATCACCCTTCCAGTCAAAACACTTCTCCTTATATCCAATCTAATCCTTCCCTGTGCAATTTGAGTCCATTTCCTCTTGCCTTGTTGCTTGTTACGTGGGAGGAGACAACCTCCACCTGATGCTCCTCTTCCACATTTGGCTCCTTTTTGTCCCTGTCAGCTTGGCTTAGTTACTTAAATCTGCTAATTATAAATCTGTGAGATCACAGGCAACATTTAATGAATCCTGAACAGGTTGTTTGAGTCATTTTGGTGTGTTTGTCACTGATGTTCAGCTCAGCACCTGGTGCTGCTGGGGCTGCAGGACACAGGGCTGGCAGTGAAGGGAGCAGATTTCTGGCCAGCCTTGGCAGGGCAGCTCCCAAGCCACAGCTCCTGGGGTTCACTTGCTCTACTAAAGGAAATGGGTCTGACTTCCCTTGTTGAAAGTGCTCTCTGCTGGAGGAACACTGCATAGAAACTGCAGAACCACAACTTGCACAGTAATATAATTCAGCTATTGTTTCAGAAAATTGAAGATGGCATTTGAAAGTCCCAGTCCCAGAAGGGTCACATTTAAGGTATATTTCACATAAATGCAGAACAGTGTCTAAAGAGGCTGTTTTTCATTTTCACTGACATTGCTCAGTTCTCTTGAGTTTGGCCATCTCCTCTGCCAGTTAAAATGTTCTGCTATGAATCAATAGTAACAAGAGGAGTTTTCCTGAAATTGCCCCACTGTGGAGGGGACTATTTCTCCATGTGGCTAAAATTGACTAAGTTAATTTGTCTAAAAAGATATAGACAGTAGAGAAGTCAGATTTAAATTCACAAGTATCAGCCCTTTGCAGCAGCATACAGAAGATTCTATTCAAAAGCAGAGAGCCTGGTTCATTTGTCCTGCTCTGGTAGTTCTATTTTTGGATATTAGGCAGTGGAAGGAGGAAACTCTAGGTCTGGCTGTGCACTGTCATTGTCTCCAGCAGAATCAATGATACATTTCCTTCTTCATTTGCCTTCATGTTTGACCTTTTCTTATTTTTAAAACCAGAAAAGCAACTATTTGTTATCCCAGCTGAAAAGAATATAAAGGTTTCTGGTATAAAATTAAACACTGACAGTTCCTTCCAGGGCTTTTCAATTCACTGGTTGCTCTCCTATTTATAGCAGAAGACAAGTGAGAAGGACCAGTGAAATACCACAGGGCAAGGGGACATTTTACTGCAGAACATCCTTGCCTGGAGGAAGCCCAGCTGCCCAAAAGGGGGGCCAGGGTCTGTGAGTGCCACTGGGCAAACCAGAGCACAGGTAGCCAAGAGCTGGGAAGTGAAGAACAGTTTGGGATAAAAGGTTCCATCTGGAAACACAGTGCTGAATTTCTGCATTAACAATGACAAGGTCAAAGATCAAAGCTGCTGCTGCTTCTTCTATTAACAGCATTTTGTGACAGCCACAACACTTATTCAATGCAGAAAATGCTGTTTAAAGAAAGTTCTCTATTAAAGAACTATTTTTCTAGCTATCCAACAGAGACAATAATGAAAATCTTTTCTAAGACAAAAAACATCTCAACTACCAAGTTTACAATTAATTAAATACTTTCCAAATGGTAAGTTTATCATTATACACCACTAAAAAATTGCTTTTCCTTTTAGAGTATTTTAATGCACCATTTTTACAACCATACATTGAAAGTATAATGTTGTGTTTTCCTCTGGGGTTGATGGTTTGGTGTCAAACAGGGCAAAGGAGATGGGTCTGTAGAGAGACCCAGCTGAACTAAGGCATTTTCCTTCCTCTGGCAGAGCTGCTCCCTGTACTTTTAGCTTCAACTGCACAGTGCAGAACTTTGCAATTCTGTCCTGAACTCTTTTTCTTGAGGCTTGCAGGCATGTGAGGAGCTGGGAGGCTTGGCAGAGCTGGACCTTAGCAGGCCCACTGACACCCTTGGGGCCCCCAGACCCTTGGCAGTCCCCTGGAAATGCTGCTCCTAATCTCAGAGACCTCGAGCTTTGCCCATCTGACATTACAAAACCATCTGACATTACATTTCATAGCTTGCAGTTCCCTGGTGATTTCCTCAAGGGCTCTGGTTATTGGCAATGTGCTTGGGAGGCAAAGCTCAGTGTGACACGGCCACAGCTTCACCCTGTCCTGCAGGAGAGCCTGGGCCACACCAGGCTGCACCAGTATCTTACAGCTGGGCTGGGTGTTTTTGCTCCTGGTGCCTTATCTTCTGAAGCTGACAACCTGACATTTCTATTTATTGAACAATATGTATCATCACACAGCTGCCTCCTCCTCTACAGCCTCTCCAAGTCCATCCAATGTTCTGAGAGCAAGATGCAATCAGGAAGAAAAAAAAAAGGTAGGAAATCACAATAAGTGATGCTGTATTGCTAAGATTTCAGAACTGTGAAGGAGAAAAGATTTATTGCTCCTTTCCATGAAAAGACAGATCTTATCAGAAAACACTGACAACAACAGCTCTATTCATGAGCAAAAACCTGGTTTTGCTGGTGTTACTTATTTACACTGCAGTAACAGCAAGGTGCAAAACTCAGGGAAAGTACCAGATGTGAACACAGAAGTAAACAATCCTAAGGGAATTCCTGCTTAGCCTGAGATGACAGAAAACAGATAACATCCAGTACAAAGGAAAAAAGGAGCAAGAAAAGAATCATAAGTACCCAAGAAAGCAAAAGTCAGAATGCCTACTTAGCAATAATATAACCAGTGAGTTACCACTGCTCCTCACACCTCTGACAGCCTGGTTCATCTCCTTCCTCTCACTATCCCTCCCTCCCACCTTCCCCAGGGTGATGCTCAGTGTGGGGCTCTGTTGCCACACAAGGCATGAAGCCACTGAGAAATCAGTTGATGTCACATTAGGGAGACACTTTTAGGAGTGTTAAAGTATTTGGTTCAAAAAAGAATTAAAATTTGAAATGAACCTTGTTCATACAGCAATTACTGCTGCCTTTTCTCACCTGAGAATGGAACCCCCAAGAACACATTTTTCTGTTCCTTTGCAGAATTACTGTCTGAGTTCAGCCAGTTATAAGACCTTGTTTCATATTACCACTTTGTGCCTACTAGATTTACTGCACTCATTTTAATTAAAACATGGGATTTCTCAGTTGGTTTATTCAAAGTTGTCATCACCAAGGGAATTAAGCCCTCACTTCAGCAGTTCTTGTGTTGTTTGGTGTTGTTTCCCTTTGCAGGGGTTGCATGAAGGCAGGCAATCAGCAGAGAGGCCTTTCTGTATTTAAAATACCTGTATATTTAAATAATATACCTGTATAAATAATATACCTGTATATACCACCTGCATATTTAAATAATATACATGTATAAAATAATTCTGTATTTAAAATAAAATGTGCTGTGCATACTGCAAGTGACACAAAGGTGTGACTCCTGTCTGACCTCTGTGGATGTCCTGTTGTTCTTAGAAGGAATATGGACTTTAATTTTCCCATGAATTTGCCCTAAGTTTGAGATTCTAAGATTCTACCCAATACCCTCCAGAATGCTCATCACTGACTGTCCCACCTCAGCTGCTCCCAGCAATGGATACATCAATACCACAGCAGGACTACTGAGATTCATGGGGTTTGCAACCTGGGAGAAGGATAAAGGTTAAAAAAGACAAGTAAAAAAAAAGTAAGCCTGATTTGAAGCAAGAAAAAAAAAAAAACCCAAACTAGGGAAAAATTATGTTCTCTGGACAGCTAATGAAGCTGTGGGACTGCAAAGTCAAGTTAAAGCAAACTTTTCTATATAAAAGGTCTGGGATTTCAAGTAAACAAACATAATAGTGTAAAATGGTCTAAAATCCTGAATAGAACTCTGCAGGATTTGGATGATGTAGATGTTATGAGTACTCTGGAGAGGAGGGAGTCATCTCCTAATGAGTAGTCAGAGTGTACAATGACCAACTTTAGTTCTGTGCCAGTGTGGAGGTGAATTTGGCCTCTTCACAGCATTAGTTTAGAGATGTAATAACCACACAGACATTAAGAAAATACACCACTGTATTTATAGCATTTTTACAGATTTTAAAGAAAAGTTTAATGAGTAAAATGTTTTCAGTAATTGCCTAAAGCAACCGAATAGGGCTTTATGTTTAATATCTTCTATTCCCTCCACATTAAAAAACTTCCATTCAGAACCACCTACATGGCAGAAATAACCATCCCAAGACAGCTATCACAGGTGGGAGCAACTTCCACAGTTTTAGTTCAAGGTCATCCAATAAAGCTGGCTTCAGGCTTTGCTTTCCATCTGGAAAGCCAGCAGTGGCAGGCACTGGCAGGTTTCCCACAGACTGTGTTTCATGATGACAGTGGATGCTGTTTTATAAGAATTCCATCCCTTTCCACAGGAACAGGCAGTACCTGTTGGTGAGATGATCTCACCTTTACTAATAATATTTACTGGGTCCCACATGTTAATGTGTTTTATAATGCATGAGCTTTGCACTACAAATGATTTTGAAGTTCAGTTTTGATCTGCTCTGTATCACATAGAGGTCTGGGGGTTTGCTGCCTGTCCCTGTCAGCCAAACTGAGCTAATACATGTATCATCCATTTTTACAACCATGTCTTTCAGCACAGCAGATTTCCATGCCCCCAGCAGTCCTAAACTGCCTCTGAAGCCAAGCACATCCACAGCAGCAACACATTAAATGTGTGACACACGGGATGCTGCCCCAGCAGCTCCCTCAGCTTCTGGGTCTGTCATCTCACCAGGAAAGAAGAAAATAAAGGAAGTGGGACAGGAGCATTGGAAAGGAAGAGAGAGTGTGCATGTTCTGACGTGGTGTGTTTGCTTTCCTCAACAGCACAGACAGATTGAACGTTCACAGCTTGACCCAAAACTCTTTTTATTCAGAATGTTTTCAGGAAGGAGCTGAGAGAAGCCTGAGAAGAGAAGGAGGGGGATGCTGGCAGGCTGTAAACTGATGCTTGTCTGTACATATTGTCTCCTTCAGATCTATATATGCTGAGCTCTCAGCTATTCCAAAAACAAACCAGGAAGAGCTGGAGATAGCATCTGATGGCTTCAAGGTATATTTTCATTTCCTGGGCTGGCTGGAGACAGTCACAACAGCTCCTGGCATAATTTTATGAAATTTCATAGGATCAGTATCATTGAAGGAGAGATGCTACAAACAGCCACAATACCTACATAACCTGGACATATCCTGAGGAGGTCCATGCTGGGCACCAAGCAAGGCAGGGTCCTGAGACAAAAATAGCATTTGAAAATGTAATTACAGAGCAAACCACAGTGCATCTGCTCTGCTGTGACTGAGGTTGCCTGAGCTAAAATATGATTGTACAATATAAATTGTGGCATCACCTAATTGAGGAAGGCTTGATTTCATAATCTGAAAATTGTCTCCTTATAAACTTCAGGTAATTCTTCATAGCAAGCAGGTATTCAGCTAGAAGTGATGTGGATTTCCTGGGTTTGAAGAGCACAGCTGCTTTCAGCTGCTCTCCTTTTTTTGTTTTCAAGGGGGAAACAAAAATAAGAAGCAAAGCAAAGGACACATTTACAAAGGTTAATACCTGACTTGCATTTGGCACAATGGTTTGGGAAACATCGTGACCTGTTAGTCCATTGCTTCAGCTCATTTTGCTTTCTTTGTTTCTTTGTATTGATAAAAAGAAAAACAAGAATTATTAGAAAACTGGCCTTTTATAAAGTATACACTACAGGATGAACTATTTCACTGTAGTATATAGCAAATAGATAAGAGTTCATCTGCTTTCCTTGCTTTTCAAATAAAAAAAATTCTGGGCTCAGGCTAAGAATAAGCTGTCACATATTTAATTTTATTGAGTTTCATGCAGCAGAATTTAAAAAGCTGTGTTTTGCAATAAAAATTATTACAAATTTGAAAATCAGAGATGTCAGTTAGAGTTTCTGTAGAGTATATTTTTGTTTCACTTCAGAGTTCCAGAAAGTCACACTGTTTAAATCTTGTATCTTTGTGTGGCAACACTTCATCTTTAAATGCTTTCATTTTTAATTACTGAAATGAGGGCTTACATTATGTTTAGTGCACCAATAAGGAACTTCCACTTCTCTCTGCAAGGCAGAGGAAAAAGAGTGTACAAAGACTGCCAAGTAGCACAAAAGAGTGAAAAATCACATGTATTGAAACTGTACAGATATTTATGGTCTTCACTTAAAATTGTTTGCTGTTTCATTTTTAAACAGGGTAAAACCTGTTTCCACTGCTCTCACAGATGGTTTTTTCCTCTGTTTTGGGGAAGTTTTTTTAATACAGTGATAGGCAGGCTACAGAAATATCTGCGTTTGTCTGAGAGTGAATCCTTGGTCTGTCACTAAAAACCAGTATGTGCTGCTCTGTGGGACTGGGGACATCATTTGTGGGCCTGGCATAGAGAGGCAGTGAAATTGCAGCAAGTTCATAAATGTATCTTCTGAATTTTAAAGTAATTTTGATGGGTACTAGTACATATCCAGTCTGTGGGTCCCCTCCAAGCCAAGCTGCTCTGTGATTCCATGTACAGCCAAGGACTCCCTCTTGCAGAGTCTGTGTTGTGTGAGGAGACATTTGCTGTACAAACCACAGCTGCCAGAAACAGCCTCACCTTCCTGATGACCTCACACAGGAACATTTTCCCTTGGTCACACACAGAAGTGTGAAACATGCAACCCAACTCCATGGCCATGAGCATCTAGACCTTGCTGGGTTCTTTCTCAGTTGGGTTTGTAGGGGGTTTTTAATGGCTGACAAGCTAGAGCAGTTCTCTGCCTAATGTCCTTATTTCATGGCCACATTTGCATCTTCTTCAAGGCAAATAGCAAATTCAATTAGCAGCCTTAGAGCATATTCCCTCCGTGGGTTAAACCTGACAGAGGAAGAGCTTGCTGTGGTTTCCACCAGCAGCAGGCCTAGCTTGCAGTGTGTTGTTTTCTTATTCTTGAGTGAGTATTTTTAAACACAGGGTGGGGTATTTTTTAGCAGTGTTTTGTTGTCTTATTCTTGAGTATTTTTAAATGCAGGGAAGAGCTGTGGCACCTGCTGGTGTGTGCAAGCAGAGCTGACAGGCTGTGTGTGCTGTGACCCTGAGGGCTGGGGACACTCTGAGCACAGCTCCAGAGCCCTGCTTTCTTTAAGCACAGCTACAGTCTACTTTTCCTGCTCTAGGATCTGGCTACATGTGAATAAAAAGATCAGACAGACAGTGAGAAGAAAGAACCATTACTTTAAAAAATGTAGCTGGAAATGTGAGCTGTGCCTGGATGTGCAAGTGCTACAGAATCCTTTCACTGTGTTCATGCTTTCATAAGAACTATTAAAAAAATACCAATTTAACCCAAGAGAATTTCTATTCTGTTGCTAACAGCATGAAAGGCAAAGAAGGGAATACAAACATACCACACAGTTTCTCTAATACTAAGTGTGTGTTTTATCCTTTTGTTCTAATTAAAGGAAAGGCTAAAGCAGATGCAAGAGCTAAAGAGCTGTGGCTCTCATTAAAGCTGCTCTGGCACTCTGTGCTCTGAGTGTAGGTGTAGAGCTGCTCATTAGCAGTGTTCAAAGCTGAGCCTGCTTGAACCTGGCTGAGGAGGCTCAGCTGCATGTGGTTGGTTGGACAGGTCATTCCTAGGGGAATCTAGTCCTGTCAGAAGAAATCAGTTACTAAAATTCATGACCTACATACAGACTTCTGGTCTTTGGATATTGGCAATTCATTGCTTCAGAAATCAAATGAAAAAAGAATATGGCTACATATAAAGTCTTCCACAATATGTCTATGAATTAGAGTTTATGTCATTTGCTTAGTGAAGCAGATACAAAACTTGGACCACTGAGGTAACCATGACATGTGCTGTTAATCTCAGCAACAGATAATTAAAATACATTTGTCATTAAAAGATGTTTGTCATTGAAGACAAATGTAGCCAAGCCCTTCTGTCAGTATAAACTCCCCAGCATGAGAGGCAGTAAAGAACAGGTGCTGCTGTATTACTTGGGTATCACTCTTTTCTCTGGCCATTTCATTCAGTGGCATTCACAAACTGAATTTAACTGCCTCAAGGATTAATGAGCAGAGTCAGAACACTCTGCCACACTGCAGGGAGCAGCTGGGCCAGAAGCTGTGTGAATATCCTGAGAAAAGTGGTCATTAGGTCTGCTGCAGCTGAAGGAATGAGAGGGTCTGTGGCTCTCCATGGCTTAGAAAAGACAGAAACTGGGGCCCCTCTGTCCCCTGCCTGCTCTGCCAAGACCTTGGGCCAACCTCCTGGAGGCTGAAGCTCAGAGGAGCTTTCCTGCCTGTGCCAGGGGGAGGCTGGAGTGCTCTGGGCAGCTCCAGGCACTGTGAGGATGAGACCTGGCCCAGGAGGAGAACAGCTGCACAGTGTGAACACCAGTTCTGTTCCCTTTTCAATAAGCAAGCTCTCCTGTGTTAAATCCCTTACTCAAACACCTGCCAGGCAATACAGAGCAAAGAGTGTGAGCATGGGGGAAATGAAAAGAACAGACTGGATACCAGAACAAACAGAACAATTGCTCTCATTCACTGGGGCAGTTTATTTCAGTGCTTTGTTTGATATAGAAAATGTCAAGAGAAGTGCAGGGTTCAATGATGAGGCTTCTTCCAGATTAAATTTATGTACAAACCAATAACCAAGTAGTGACTTGACTACCAGGAGCAGGAGTGACAAAACCTTTCCTGTTCACTTTATTTGTACCACAAAGGCATTACTAAAGGTCAGTGCCACTATAACCAGCCCTTACTCCAAAGGTGCCTAAGCAGTGATTCTGGCAGAAGTCTCTGGGATAATCCTCAAAGTCTGTGCTGTTTGCAGAGGGGTGAGGCTTCCAGCTTCTGGCAATGCAAGTCAGGGCACCAAAATTAACCTCCAGTGTAAGGGTCAAAGTACCAGCCCCCTGTACTTGAACATGAGCAGAAAGTCAGTGAGTTTTTTCAGAAGCTTCATTAATGCCAAGGGTCTGAGCTCAGCAGGTTTTAGAGCTCCTGAAGTTCTTGGCCAGTCAGCAAAGGCATTTGTTTCTGACCTCAGATACTCACAGACTGAGGACACTTCAAAATAATACACTTCTACATTTGATGATTTAGGAATATTAACCCTATTGCCTTCACCATCAGAAATTGATTAATATTCACGAACCTTCAGTGAGGCTCCTATGCCTGACCTTTTTGGCAATTTTAAAAATCCCTCTTGGAATATTTAATTTGATATATCAGAAAGTGCTTTGTGTTCATAACTTAATGGCTTCCATTTAATAAATGTCAAATCTTGGTTGCTATTAGTGCAGAGCACAATGTGCTCTCTTGTGACATGAGCTGTCTAAGACCACTAATGAAGCAGGAATAAAGCCTGAACTAGGTTAGACTGTGGAAGCTTCAAATCCCCTACCTGTTGATATTTTGTTCAGACAAATATCCTTGCCACAAAGGACTGAAATCAGGTAGGAAAAGATGCTGCATAGACAGGTACTTTGCTAAAGCTTCCTTTTGTAAGTAAGAGATCCATTTTATGTATTCTGCAAAGTGGGCTGAATTAAAAAAAGGTGCTGAATAAAAAAGCAGTAATTTCCTTTGCAACTACAAAAATCATTTCCCAACGGCATTTTGTAAGTGCTCACCTAACTGGGATGCTCTTTATCTTTCTCCCTTTTAAAATGTCAAGCAGATAAAAGTCTTCTAAATACCATTCTTTCCTATTTTGATTAATTTTGCATAGTGTTTTCCCAGAGGGATTGATACTTACATAAACCTGAGTTCTGATTCTCTTCTGACTAAGACTTCCCGAAGTCTCTGGATCTTTGCCATCTCAAGCTCAATTTCCTCAGGCATCATTGTTGTTTCAGCCATTGAAATGATGTCAAGTTGATCTGTGTGTGGAAGCAGGGAAAATGAATTAAGCCAGTCAGACTGTCTTAATGGTGTTTTTCAGGAATGTAAATTAAATCACAGAGCTACCTAACTATGGAGTAATTAATTCAAGTAGTAAAAACTACTCTAGCTGAATGCTGTGCTGACTGCTTTCTCTATTGTTTTTTCTTATTACCTGCAATGTAACAGTTTAGAAGTGAAATACTCCCTAAGCCAAAGTGACAATCATTTTGATAGTCAGGCTCAACCATCCCTCTGAGGAATCCCAACCCCATCCACAGCCAGAGCCACCATTCCTGAACTGACATCACCACAAACTGACTGCCACAAAACCCTCTCAGAGCAATTACCCGCAGCTCTGCAGAGTCCTCCCTTGGTGCAGGCAACATAAACCCATGAATGTTCCCCACCTTTAACCCCTCTAACTCTCCCTGCTGCTCCACCCTGGAGCTAAAGCCCAGCCCCACCAAGAGGAGCCAAGGATGGGCTCAGAAATGATGCAGGAGCTCATCCTGCAAGGGCATTAAAATGGGAAAAAGCACTTTGCAGTAATAACTTGGCAGCTGGTAAGGCCAGGGTGCTTCTGTGATTATTTCTCCATAATTGATGTGTTACCTCTGTAACCCAGAGAGAAACAGGGCTACGGATTGTGCTCCCTGGATGGAAAGCAACCAATTTATGTGAGATGGGTTTGGAAAAGAAACTGCTTGGCCTCTGGAAAACCCCATTCCAAGGGTTCATCATACTTGGCCTTCACATTAAACAAGAATTTAGACACTGAAAAATAGGTTGGCTGAATATCTTGGTACCCAAATGGAGAGATATTCCTGAAAAAAGGCCTGTTTCAGCTTATTGATTTGAAAAGGGGAAAATAGATATACTCAGCATAATTATGCAGAAAACAGCAGACAAAAAGCATCAGAAAATAAGCTGTTCAATTAATAAGGAGGAGACAAACTCTGAAGTCCCTCATGACAGACTAAGCACAGTTGAGAAGAATTTCTGACAAAAACTTGGAGTAGGAATAAAACTACAAAATCTCAGAAAACAGCCCCTGTATGAGCTTAGTTCATGGTTCTCCCAAAACGGAAGCAAAGGAAAAACATTCTATACTATATAAACAAAATATATTTCCCTTGTATTTAAAAATAGATTAAATATTTTTTAAAGTTATCCTGCTATTATTATCTGCAAGTTTTGACTTCCTTTCTTAATTAAGAAAGTGGGAAAACAAATATAAAACATCACTTTTTTTTCCAAGATAACAGAATCTTGAGAAAAAAAAAGTGAGACAGATTAAAAAAAGTGAGACAGATTTTGAAATGTCTGTCATGAGAGAACAGCCATGTTTCAGTAGTTGTTTTTAAACTCAAATTGCAAAACTGGTCTGGAAAGTAAGCTGTCTTGTGTGTCTGAACACACAAATGCTGCCTGTCCAAGATGGATTTCCCTATTAGAAATCATTGTGTTTGTTGGAGTATATTTAGTTGATGTGTAGCCTAAATATCATGAGGTTCTCACAGGCCCACCTCTCATTTTCACTGCTTGCCAGAAATATAAGCAGGAGATGGGAAGTTAATTAATGGAAGCTACCATTAATTAAAGCCAATAATACTGGAAAACAGGAATATAAACCATAAATAAATTACACATACATATTATAAAATTAGCTCTCAAGAGCTCAGAAAACAGAAAAAAAAGGTTACTAATTTACTTGCACTCTGCAGCTCTAGCTGTAAGTGCCCTGGTGTCACTCCTTGTGTGAGGTCAGCCTCCACCCACTGATTTCAACAATTCAGGAACAAACAAGCTTTATGCCCCAGTGATGTGCTTAAAGCAGCACAGGAATTAGTGTGACAGGCAAAGTCTGCTCTGACCCCTTGCAGAACAGAGATTCTCCTTCACATCCCACTCAACGTGTCCTTGAACCAGAGAAAATATTTTTGAACGTGACCCAAAATTATGCAGTGTTTTCCAAAAGACTCAAAAATGCAAGCAAGGCAGCAGAAGTTTGAAAGTGGGGAGAAATAAACACAGAAATCATCAGATATCAGTTCACAGCTTGTCTGCAAGCTGGGAGATGTGGCTGGAGCCCTGGAATAGAGCACAGCTGTGAGGACACCTGGAGAGGCCAGGGCAGGATTGTCCCCCCAGCACTCCCCACAGACACCAACCTCTGGCTCTCAGCTCCTCTTCTGACATCATGGATAACTGGCTCACCTGGGAGCAGCTGTGCTGAAGGATAATTAATTATTTTTCATAAAATGGTTTGAGCTCCTGGGATGTGAACCACTGGGGAAGATTATGTTAACATCATTGAGCCTTTAAGTAAAGCTCTAACTCTGTCCCAGTGAGCAATGACACCTCTGAGACATGATTCAGAACAGCTTCACACAGAAGTCTCTTACATTTTCAAAAAAGAAAGAATGAACATTTCATTTTATTTAAAGCAGGTATGCAGTAGTCAACTATTTTTTTAGCATATATTGAGTTTTTTCCTGGTAATGAGACAAAATTCATAAAGCAAAAGTGGAGACAACACTGAGATTAGTCACAGCCAGTGACAGGATTAAACTATTTTGTCTGTTCTGCAATCTCCAGGATAATTTTCAGTGACAAAGAAACAAGTAAAATGATATTACTGTATGCACAAAAAGATAGCATGAAAATAATTACTATAGGGAAATAAAATTATCAAGCAATTACACATAGGGAGAGGGACTGAAGAGGTAAGCCTGAAGTTATTAATGCATAACTTTGGTTCAATTTAGACACAGACTGGTATAGTTAAACTGGGTATTAACTTAATGATCACACTTCATCCTCAGTGTGGCAGCCAGAAATAGAACAGTAGCCAGCTGTGTTTAAAAGCAACAAAAAACCAAATTGCCTATTAAGTCAATAAGTGCAAAGAAAACGTTAAAAGAAGCCTGAATTGACACAATGAGAAATGGGAGAACACCTCACACCTGGTGTCAATAGTTTAGATCCATTGGGATGGGATGCTGTGATTAATTACCAGCCAAGATCCTGCTGCTGTCACTGGTGGTGGCCCCAAGGGACAGGCTCCCTGTGCTCTGCAGCTATTAGTGCTTTAATTGTCACTTGGGGCTGTCATTGTCACTGTACACCAGAGAGGGTGAGGTCTGGCAGTGACACAGAGGGCCCCAAATCTCTGCTGTGGAACCAAACAATGTCACTGTCACTGCTGGGCTCCAGAACAGCTCAGGCACTGGCAGGGGACACGCAGGGAGGAGCTGCAAGGGTGGGACCCACAGCAAGTGCAGGGTCTGCTCCAGCAGGGCCCTCTGGATCCCCTTCTTTATGGCCCTGCTGCTGCTGGAGCCCAGTCTCACCTTCCAGAGCCTCTTCTTCATGGCCCTGCTGCTGCTGGAACCCACTCACACCTTCCAGAGCCTCTCCTTCATGGCCCTGCTGCTGCTGGAGCCCAGCCACACCTTCCAGAGCCTCTTCTTCATGGCCCTGCTGCTGCTGGAACCCACTCACACCTTCCAGAGCCTCTCCTTCATGGCCCTGCTGCTGCTGGAGCCCAGCCACACCTTCCAGAGCCTCTTCTTTATGGCTCTGCTGCTGCTGGAACCCACTCACACCTTCCAGAGCCACCCCAGTCACTCAGCAGGAGGAGAGCTCCAGCACAGGGCAATGGCCCAGCCCTCTAGCACTGCTCTTCTCCATCCTTGCCATGGCTGAGCCATCCTAAATGAGACTGTCCAACCCATGGCTGCTGAAGCTCCTCAAAGGATGGTGGCACAGACCAGCTGTGAGACTTCTCTGATATGGAAACCACCCAGCAGCAAACCCAGCCCACCCAATGAAGGTGCTCCAGTTAAAAATTATTTTAAGTCATTTTTCTGGACTGGACTTATATTGAGCACTTTGAAGCCTACTTCTACTCCCTTAAATTGTCCAATAATAAGCTAATCCTTGGTAAGAAAATGTTAATAGATAAGTTTTGCTCCAAATCTGGGTCAGAACTTTTGGGGCTTTTTCAAAGAATTCAGTGAAATTCTCAAGTTAATCCTGTTTCACTGAAGTATATTAAGTGCTAATAGAGCAGAGTACAGCAAGTAAACTCTTAATGCTACTTCACATATCAAAATCAAGACTCTCAAGACCACTATTAGTTGATGAGACAAAGCAGAAGTAAGCAGGAGGCACAGGTCAGAAATGGATGAACAGAGAACCAGCTAGTGCAACTTAAAAACACGCTTTGTGGAAATTGAAATAGTTGCATAATGCAGAAAAATTAATTTCTTATAGTTCAAAATATTCCAGATAAAAATATGTTAATGTGAAAAGAATCAGATTATTCCTGTAGTTGGTCACTAACATGTCACCTGGAGGCATGAATGGAGGCCAGCCTTGCAGCCAGCCCTTTTACTGTACCTTCTGTTGTTGCCTCAGAATTGATTTTTTTTCTGTTTGATTTAATCCTTCTGGTGCAGGATGCAGTGGCCAATAACTAACCTGGACAGGAAAAACTACATTTAATTCCTTATTTCTAATCTAGCCTGCTGCAGCATTCTATTACTGTGAATCCTAACAATTACTGAATTTGGCATATGTGTGGCACATTGTATTTATTCAATGCTTTATGATGGAATTACCATATAAATACAATACAAACAGCTGCAATGTGTTTTGTTCCTGGATTGCCTGAGAGGCTGCAGCCTTGTGCAATTTCAAATGGGTAGCCTGGGGGAAAGGGAAAAAAGGGGCAGTGAGCTGGTTGCAGTGGCAGTGGGCACATCCCACAGCCCTTTCACTGCCTGCCTCTCTTGGTTTGGACACTGGCAGCAGCCTGGCTTTGGGACACATCCCAGAAATGTCCTCATCCTGCTGCAGAGTACAGCTCACAGGCCATTTCAGGGGTTCTTTCAGAAATGCTGCATCTCCTCTTTCCCCTCAAGGCAATCTCTTCCCTCTGCTTGTCAATTCATTCTCCTGTTTCTTCTCTAGCACTAAGAACAGGTTGGTGATGGCACAAATTCAGTAAATTTGGGATGGTGCTGCCGGTTCATCAGGCCTCAGTGAGCAGCACAAATACCTGGTGAGTTTTACCACTGTGGAAAAGCAGTCTCTAAAGGCAATAGGAGTGTGCAGAGGCTGTTACTGGAGGAGCAAAAAGCTGATGTGCTGCTCCAGTCACAGTCAGCTGGCAAAAGTTCTCAGAATCCCTTTGCTTGCACTGCTGTCATTGGCACTGAATGCTGGAGATAACACAGCTGGATTTTGCTTCTACCAGGAAGCTGATTTGTTTTTTCTTATTATTGTGCCTGTTATAATTTTTGAGTCCTTATTGATACTTCTCCATGAATGGAGAAACACATTTAAATTTTGGGTCTTTAGCATGTAGAGCCATGAACTGCATTTTGGGTTGACAAAGGAGCACAGTTCCTTCACAGCTGGCCAGATGTGCTTTGTCCCTGCAAGCAGTGGTAATGCAAACTTTCTGACAAAACTGTGTCTGCTGGTAAATGCCAGAGAAGTGGCATTCAGAGTATTTGGGGGATAACACGTTGGATTCAGTACATTTACTATAAAGTCAGGAAGAATTCTGTGCAAAGACCCTTGTTTCCTTTCAGTGCTTGAGGATCCAGAACAGCCTTGCACTTCTGGAAATGTTAAATTAAAAAAAAAAAAAATCAGAAGTTTCAACTGCAATGCAGCTCCCAGATGCACAGGGGGTAACCTTAGAGCTCTGAGATGTTGGCTTAAACCAGGCATCAAGGCTTCAAATACTTTTGCCAGACAGCAGGGCACCCAGAAATCCCAAAGGTGGTTTTTTCACATGCTCCATGTCTCAGCAGAAACCTCTGGGCTGGCTGAGTCCCCTTAGAGCTTGGCTTTGCCACAGGCAGCTGTGAAAGCTGGCAGCTCCAGGGATCCTCTTTGGCAGGAAGGGTCCAGAGATGCCTCCTGAAAGCTGATTAAACACCAGGATCTCTGGGAGTGTCATGGTCATCCAACATCCCTGCTTCACAGCTGTCATTTGGAGAAGGGGGAAAAGAAGTGGGAGATTTATCTGATTTGTGGGGAATTGTGGTGCATCTTTGCTTCCAGCAGACCTGAAGCACAAAGCACTGGCCAGCTCAGCCCTGTGCTGTGCTGTGTAAAGATCATTTATGTACTGGGACAAACTGCTGGACTCAGGCAGTTCTTTGCATCTGCAGCTCCTCAGGCAAGAGATCAGAATTTCATGTCTGTAGAGAGACACATATGATTATTTTTTTTCTCTATTCATCCATCTCTGCTCATTCAAAACCCAGCACAGATCATTCTGTTTGCCATATAATCTCCTCCCCAAGAACTATTAAATCATCTGCTGTAACTGGTGATGGCTCTGTCCATGGGCCAGCTGTGGTCTGGGCGTAATAGCAAAATTATAATATTGGGATTTATTTTGTCCAGATCATGAATACTTTTTTATTCTTTAATTATCACAGATTTACAGCCTAGACATCTTCAAACATAATTTTCTACTTCCAAAGCATTTCACTCACACTCTACCATATGACCCCATTTTAAAATTAGGTGAGCAGAGAATAGAAAAAGCACTGTGTGCAATTGCCCACTGCACTTCCAGAATCACTGCCCTGTCTGTTCCACATCTAAGAGCCTCTGGTTATAAAAAGATTCTTTTAGTTGCTTATCCTGTATGTTCTTGTTCTTATCTCCAAGCCTTGACCTTTTATTTTTTATTATTTACCTTTGCTAGAAAGCCTGTTGGCAGCAGTCTATTCTTTCCCATTTCAGCCTTTTGTATACTTGGTCTCACTGAGATTTCTCTTGAAATACAAATGCCAGATTCACAGTTTTGAATGTTAACTCCTTCCTCTAACTCTGAAAGCCCTTTTGGTTCCTTTCCTGTGGTATTATACTCAAAGACCTGCACACAATGTCTCCTGTCACATCTGATGGAAGTGCCTGCAGTTTCCCCCTGCCCAAATAAGATTCTCAGCTGCTTTCCATCTTTTAGGCTGTACTTCTGTAGAACAAGTTGCATTGCACTGAATACAGCTGGTTTAAAAACTGAACCTGAAAGAGATCCTGCTCTGAGTTTTCTCACTGAACTACAAATCCCCCAGCAGAAATAGACAGTCAGTGGTAAAAGTGATTGATAATTAAGGATGGTCTTCAGTACTTGCTAACTAGAAGTTTTACAGTTAAATGATGGTTCCAACTTTCTAATTCAGGGACAATTTTCTGCCCTTGCTCCCTATTAAAATATATATATCAGCCCAAATCCATAATGATAAGATCTATAAAGATCTTGCCTCTTAAAAAAAGCATCAATTAAAGTCTTGTTTGTTATCCTGTAAAATTTATAAGCAGTAATTATTCTTGGCTTTGTTTTTTGTCAGTTTATGACAGTTTCAGTTTCCTAAGTGGGTAATTATGCAACCCTTTAATCTTACACTTCCCCCAGGAAAAAGATATCTCTAGTCTTAAGGAACTGCTCTGTGCATAGAAAGCTTCATCTTGGTTGTAATGATATCCTGAAAAAACAGCTCATTGCAATAGTTGTTCATCCTGCCCTGACAATGGGATCCTGTGAATCATCACCAGGCTGGAGTTCTTGTAGAAATTTAATGGCAGGCATAGGTCTCAATGTGACATTCAGACTTAATGAACCTCAAAATCTGTGCTGCTGTCCTATGTTTGGACTATAAATTCCATTTGTTCTATCTTGCACTTCAGCTTTCAGATTTCAGCACTCTCTTGATTCTGATGCTGTCAGCCTTGTGGTGTCACCTGCTCGTGGTGATGGGGATGGGTCCTGTGGACAAGCTCAGGTACCTGCAGGCACAGCAGGGCAGGCTCAGGAATCAGAGAAGGTTAATTTGACTATTATCTGGGGCTTTACTCATTAAAGTAGGATTTAGCTGTCTGAGGTCCAGTGTCCACTGCAGTCAGACACTGCCCCTACAAAGACTGCAGACCCTCTCCATGCAGGAAGCCATAAGGATCCATCCTGTCAAATTAAACCCTCCCTTCACCAGAGTGCTCCATCTCTGCTTTTATGTTCCTCCCTCCTAAGGGTGCTTGTGTGTGCAAGGAACTGACTCAGTACAGTGGGACAATTTGCTCCTTAATTATCTGTAACTAGAGTCAGTTGTAGCTGTAAATCTATGCTTGATTTGGTGCTGGTTTGTAGCAATATCAGTATGATTTTCATGGCTGTGTTTTCTACCCCTGGGAGTTCTGCTAGCTTTCTCTATTTTTATAGTCTTTGATTTGTGACTCACAGTACTTTGGATACTCTGGGAGGACTTTTCCTCAGTAGTACCCTCTCTTCCAGTAGTTTAAGAGATCATACAAAACCACATTTACAGACCAGGAAACAGGATTTCAGTACTCACAGCAATAAATAACCAGGAAGTCAGAACTTAATATTGAACTAAAGTTTCTTTGAAAAGATAAGGAAAAAGCAGCTTCTCATTAAAATCTTTGCATAAACAATGAATAAAAGCCCCAGGCCTGATTTGATTATGCCATAATATTGTCATAAATACAGATTTTATTCGTGTGATAGAAATTTGCAGGATGTAAATAAATTCAGGATATGCAGAAGGATGTCCACTGAGATAAATTACCTAATGGCAGTTACAGGTTGGATCTTGAAAATCCTTAGGAGCCTTGACACTCCAATTACAGGGCTCAACTTTGCTCCTTTGAAGTCGATTCCAGGACTGTCTGGGTAATTTGCATGCCCCAGCCAATTTCCATTCACTCAGTGATAACAAGGGTGCACACACATCTCCAGCTGGTTAGAGGGCAAATGCATAGAAATGAGGAAAACATAACCATGCAAACAGCAAAGGGAGTTGGAACTAATATCTCTTTATAAAACCCTTTTTAAACTCAAGTCCTATCGAATTAACAATCCCCAGACACATTATTCATGGATTCACACACAATTCTCCACTCAGCTGAAACCAAATCCTCTGTATTAGTATCAGCTGCATCTCTGAGTTGAGGCAGTTTTCAAATATCCAGATTCTAAATTAGGCAGATTTAACTTTTTCTTCCTTCTGGTGGCTGTGATAAGGTCACAGCAGCTCATGCCTTCAGATGCAAGCTGGCCTGCAAATGTCTGCTCAGTAGCCAGCTCAGGATCATCTCAGCACAGTCCTTTCACACATTCAACATAAATACTGAGCAGCACAGTGAGTCTGTGCTGGAGCCTCAGAAATCCTGACAGAGTGCAAAAAGGATTTGCTCACACACAGAAATGTTTCAGAGCAATTCCAATTCCTTCCACACTGGAAGGGCATTGTCACCCTTGATTGATGCCACCATTGCAGAGCCCAGCTTTCAGTGCCTGAACTGAGCCACAAACTCTCTCCAAGACAACTTCAGTCCATTTGCAAAATAGCCTGTGGTATCTCATCCAACCATTTTTGTTGGGCATAAAGAAGGATTAAGTGGGTTTGAGTGGGATTTAAAGAAAAGCTGTCCACATAATTAGGTCTGCAGAGATTTATGACAGACTTCACAAAGTACTATAATTGAATTGTGCAAGGACATTTTCCAGACTTCCTACTGTTGTTCCCCATTCTAAATAAACTCTAGTTTGGGTACCAGTACCACATTCCTTGTTGCCAGATGCTCTGACAACAGGACTTTTTACACATTTGGCTGGTGAGTTCAGGTGAGGTGTGAAAGCAATTTCCCCCAGACCACATTAAATGTCAGTCTGGAACTAAGCAACCTAATTTGTCTTGCTGTAACTGAAATAACAGAGTGGCATTTTCCCACCTCCTTCTAGGAGATGTACCACTGTGTGTTTCATCAGGATTGTCCTACTGACCTAACCACAGGGAAGGGTGCCCTCATTATCCCAGCAGAACTAAACCCAGAAACTTCCCCTAATGTTCTGTTCTTCTGGTTCCTCACTCTTCTCTCTGCCCCTACACACAGATAAACAAATAAATAAATCTCTGCATGTGAGACAAACCAGCTGATTTCTCAAGATACTGTTTCATATACCACATATCACAGACTTAGAGATTTTCTTAATTACACACCCAGTCTGGAATGTGTTCCATTTAAAATGCTGCCCAGAGAAATTCTCAGTACCAAGGCAATATGTGACCTCATAACTCATGTATGAACTCACTCTGTTCTAAAAAAATCATTACAAACACAAATACTTGGTGCAAAGTT
Organism: Agelaius tricolor; assembly: GCF_023055355.1. NCBI lineage: Eukaryota > Metazoa > Chordata > Aves > Passeriformes > Icteridae > Agelaius > Agelaius tricolor. The sequence continues at coordinate 8,979,606 of NW_027269279.1, forward strand.
TGAGGTCTCCTCTATGAGAAGTCACCTTTCTAATGAGGCAGGTGTTAGAAAAAGGACTTTTTTTTCATCTGAGCCACAAATTTCATCTCAGTGCACCTCCACATTACATTAAAGGGTGAGATCAAGATTTTTGACATATGCTGAACATACACTTCACCAAGAATTAGCCACCACAAACCCAACAAATTACAATCCTGTGTTTCTTAAGTTGAAATCCTCTGTTTATGAATTAAATATAAGCCTAAGAAGAGCTAGAAACAAATTTGTCTTTCAGTGAAATATTGGGATGCCACCAGCATAAAATCTGTTGGTTTTTAAAATGAATTAAGCTAAATTGCTTCCTTTTTCCTTCTTCTTCCCCCCTCAGGTAACCTTTCCTATTTGATTTTCTGGCTTTACAATGAGATTTTCCTATTTCAATCGGCGTTTATCTCCCTGTTGCTATATGAAAACTTGCAACCAGCAAAGAAAATAATATTGGCTCTTTTCAGGAAGTGCTATCAGACAGGATGAATAGACAAAACACACTCACTATAACCTGCCTCAGACCACTGTTCATACAGTAAATTCCACAGGATTAAATCATGAATTCACCTTTTTCTTGCAGTTTTAAGCTCTGTGTACTAATTCTTACATTTAATGGGAAATTATTTATAAAAAGGAAAATATAAGCTCCATTTAATTATTTCCTCAGAACTCATTATTCAAAGTTAATGACCTTCTGGATTAAGTAAGCCTTTTGTGATGAATCTCATTTTTACAAACATTTATCTGAATTGATTATCTTTGACCTAATTTGTGTTGGTGCAGACTGGGGTATAAAACAATGCTCAAGTACTGCTATAAACAGTTCATGCTATTTTATTTGCAGCTGTTTGCACATTTTTCAGTTTGTTTGCAATATTGATTCATTTAGAAAGATACACATCTCAAAACAGCCATCTCCCATGCTGCCTGTTTCTTTATTTGACTCACCAGCAAACACCCATTTATCCTAACCAGCATCTGATAATGCCCTGGGTTAGCCCACAAAAATGTCATTGTTATCCATTCTTCTGGGACAGCACACAAAAACCTCTCCACTGTTATTAGGGGAGGACGTTCCACAGGACCTGGAAACTGATGAGAATCCTGATCATTTGTCCTAGCAGGCAGAAAATGGTTTCTAGCTTGGATATTTTGTCTTTCTACCACTGCAGAAAGAGGAAACCTGGGAAAATCATTAAAAGGATATTCCATGAGATGGGATCCTGTTTCCTGCTCCTTGTATATTTTACTCCACTGCAAAGGGCACTGGATGACCTCCTTATAAACACACACAGAAGTGTCTCTGCTCCCTTGTGCAGAGTGAATGCAAACACGCCACAAGGACAATATTTCCTTGCTGTAAATACCTACATATGTGGAGGATTCATAGGAGACAGTTTTTTCTTGCTTGTAACACCTTCCCAGCATGAGAACAGTTACATCAGATTTACTCTGTTGTGGCTAACCACATAATTTCAAAACAATAAAATTAAGTGCTGTGATTTTCTCCACTACAAGAATACTTTTACAAAGATATTTTATATCCAGACTATTCTACATAAAAAAGCTCACATCAGCTACTATGAAATGACTGCAACTAAATAAAACTAGAAAGACTGAATGCTTGAAAAAAATGCTTTGCCTGGGCAAGAGTGATGCTGGAAGAGTTCTTGTACGTGTTCTTTGTTTCTGATAGGGAATTACCCTGAAATTTCAGCTCCCTTGCAGGATATCTCTGCTGAACAGACACAACTTGGACCACACAAGCTCAGAATGTTTTTTGTGCATTAGGTGTGGTGTGTCCAGCCTCAGATCCTGCAGCTCTGCATGCACAGCCCTGGAGCAGGGTTTGAACCCTGTCCTTCTTTCTCTGAATAAACATGGGAGACGAGGCAGAAAGCTGCAGTAAAGCCAGGAGGAATCAAGGTGAGATGAATTAAGCTCAGTCATTCATTCCAGCACACTGTGCCTGTGTCAAAGACAAGACTGAACACAGTGGAAAATGCTGCTGGAGCCAGGGCAGGAACTGGCACCCATCCTGATCAGGGAGTATATGGAAACAGTTCCATAACATGTAAACCTTGAAATAGGCCTTAATATTCCCCTCTTCCCCAAGTGATTGTCCTAGTACCACTGTTACATCCCTCTTGAATACTTTTTTCAGTTTATCAGCAAATAAATAAAGGACCACACTGGTCACTGGCCACCTGCAGATACCTCAGTGTTTCCCACACACAAGCACCACTCACTTGTCCTCCCTCCAGTGACCTCCAGTGCCTCAGAGGCAGAGAAAGTAACAGCCAGAAATCAAACTGCATTAGTTACCTCTTTCTAGAGTTCTGATTTGTGAAAACAGGCACTAGCTTTCCTAGTAGCTCTCCAATTATTTAAAAAGAATACAAAAGAGTCAGGAGTTGCAAGTCCCAGAGTAGCCAGCTCTTGGTATCTGCTCACTAATACCTTCACACAGGTGGGGGGTGTGCAGGACAGAGGAACAGACCAAGGGCTCAAAAGAATATTTTATTTTTCAAAATAAACCTGTGTGGGACGAAAACTTGCTTGACATTTAAATAAACCATGATGCTGACAATGCAGCTGCTATTGGATTTCCATAGTCCTTTCACCTTTTCCCATGATGCTATGAATTGAAAATACAACCTTGTGCACTTTAAACAGCAGTTTGTCCTTCAGAGAATGAGGAGAACATACAGCTGTGTGCAGCCTGGTGGGGAGCTTTGCACAGTGGATGTGATCTGACAGCTCTTTCTATGAAAAAATGGATCCAAAGCAGGACACAAAAAATTAGGGAAAATTGCCTTTGAAGGTCGAGCCAGGAGCCCTCATTGTCAGTTTTATTCAGTGGCACTGGGTTAGAGCTGCATCTGTGAGGAGCTATTTCAGTGTGGCTCAGGAGAGCTGCCAGGAGCCAGGAAGGCTCTGGAAGGGGTTTCTGTGCCCAGCCCTGCAGGAGGCTGAGCACTACCAGGAGGCTGGAAATAGAAACTGGAACAGTTCCTTGCTGTGGCAGGTACCTTCCCTCGTGTGGATCTTCACTGAAATCATTGCACATTCCCATCTGCAGCAAGGCTGAGTTGAAGCCACACTCCAAGGAAAGCAATTCATGCTACATCACTTCATTTTATGTCATGGAGATTTAAAAAGCAGTATTAAGAAACACAGATTACTTGTTCATTTACTTCTGTCATTTTGCTCAGTGGTCAAAGGAAACAGCCTGTGGATTTCCATTTTATTCCTCACCAGAGTCAGATTCTGATCCTGTAATACTAACAAAAAGCTTCAGCACTTATGTTTCAAATGCTGTGACAGTGCCAGCTACAGCTAATGTTGAGGGATTCAAAACTTATTTAGTTTGGTACTTTTTAAAGACTTTTTTCTATCCTTATTAATTATTTTTAACTCCAAAACACAAAGTCAATAAAATGTTCACTCTCAAAGAGTCTTGTAAAACCTCTTTAGGAATAAATATATGAGCATCAGTCGATAAAGAGCAGCATATGTGCAAGTGAAATAATAGTAAAATGGCCACAGGCATTTTAAGATTTCACGCCTTCAGGACCTTATTTGACTGCATACCAGAGAGTTTGCTTTTCTGTCTCTCTCCCCACCCTGTGATGTGATTCTCTAACACAGTTTTCTAACAGTGATCTAAACATCTTAGCTGGTAGGTAATTTTGGGTAACTACAAAACCACTGGGTAATTATTATAGACATACAAGTCCAATCCAGTAAAGACCAAAACTGTTTCTGATGTAGAGAGCTGCTTCAGACAGCAAAGAAACTGGTTCACATAACAGATTCCCACTCCAGCAAGTAAATAAATATTGGGAAAATGCTGCTCAGGAGCCAAGGAAAAAAGGTGTTTCTCATTTGATGGGACAAGTAATTTCTCAGGGGAATGAATGTTGCTATTCTTAAGGCCATGGGCATACAATGTGTACAGTCTGACAGCAGAGTGGGAGGTCAGGCAGCAGAGAATCATACTGGGATCTTGTTCTTCAGTGTATGAGGCACACAATATCTGCAGGGAGCCACAGGCAAAAGCTGTGTCCTTTCTTAAAGATCAAATAGCCAGAGCCAGAAAAGACAAAACCATCTGGTTCTTTCTCACTGAATTCTGAGGTGAAACAGCACAGGGCTCTTCAACTCACACAAATGATGACAGCTGGCAAAAAAATGTTTTGTACTTGCCTTTCATCTGTGGATGTGGAGTCATTCTCTAGCAAGCTCTGTCTGCACCGAGTAAATTGCTTTTGCATACTGACTTTTGATTCACTTTTCTTATACACTAATACTTTCTTCCTCACAACTGGCACTGGGCAGCTATGAGTTTGAGCTGATTGAGGTCTCAGAGGCAAAGAAATGAAGGAATTCAAGCAGAGCTTATCTACACCTGAAACAAATCGATAGCTGGCCGTCACCTTCTTTTTGCATACCAGAAAGAAAGAAATTTCATAATCACAGGATGTTTCACCCCTTGCCAAGGCAGAGACAAATGGATCCTGATTTTACTGGCTTTCAAATCACCATGGCTTGCCCTTCACTATCACATCCCACACACTCTCTGTGCCACAGACAACATCAGCCTGAAGGAAAATGTGTGCTCAGAACCTGCCAAACTGCAGGAACTTCAATCCCCTCCCAGGCACCATGCCCAGAGGAAGCTGTTTGGGAATCCATGGTAGAGGATAAGGAGAGAAACTACAGATTGGATAAGGAAGGTGGGGACACAAATGCATAACTGAATTTCTGTGACTTTCTCTGGTGTGAAAAAGGATAATTTGAGGAGCAGCGCTCGCTGTAGGGGCTCCAATGTGTTTCCTAATGATTCACTGCTCAGGCAGGGAGATTGAAGTGCCACTACCCTGCCAGTGCAAATGGTTCTCCAGGGAGAAAATGCTCATCCCTGCTTGCCACAGGGACAAGTGAGGGCAGAGAGACCAACCCCATGGGGCAGCCTGACACAGATTCCCAGGAGAGCCCTCCTGGCAGCGACACAGCCCCAGATTCCCTCTCCAGTTTTCTGAAGAACATCAAGGTGAGCAGGGCTCTAGGAGATGAAGGCACAGAGCCTGGTCCAGTTTTGCTTTTACTGAAATCAGTGAGGAAATCTCCATTCCTGCCAATGGAGTCAGCACTGTGTTTTCTATTTTCAACCAAGAAAGTGTCAATGAGGCTCCTCCATCCTTTCCCAGGGAGGTCAGGTCACTGTCCTGCTCTTTTGGCTTCAACTCCATTATTCTAAAATTCACTTTGGCCTCCTGGACTGCAAGGACAGAAGTGGTAGAAATGACTGTTGATTCCTTTCTTGGTTTGAGTTGTTTTCTACAAAAGATTAAGTAATCTTTTAAATCACTTTATAGTGAGATCTTTTGTTCTAATTTCACCGGTATATGAGAAAACCAAAATGTGGGTGTAAAAAAACTCCTAAAAGCCCTAATCAATGAAGGTTTGGGTGGTGGAAGGATTCAGGGCAATAAAAAGATCCTTAAACACTGCTGATAGTCTTACAATGACAAATTCCCTCTTGCATTTTGGTAGGGTTTGCAGTCATTAGGTTTTTGCAATGAGCAGCTTGTGTCACTGGAAATCATTCATCCTCATTCAGTAACAAACTCTCTTAAAATTATTTTCTCAGATATTTTGCCCTTTTTGAGCTGACAGAATGTTGATAATTCATGTTTCATTTCTGGTCCTGAAGGGCAACTAACATAATTTATCCAAGGGTGCTCCTCCTGATTTCTCATAGTTTGCCCTCCAAGCATACATTTTTCATCTCTGAGTTTTGAATCCATTTATACTGTGCCTTTTAAGTAGGCAGACAGCAGAACATGTTTCATGGAAATAAATCAGCATTATTTATTGTCTCTGGGTCTATTTTATTAAGTAAGATTTTTATGAAAATGGAACATATTTGGCTACAGAAGAAAAGCCCTCTGGGAATAAGGATTAAAGAGTGCTGAGTTTCAAACTTTCTTGCACTCAGTAACTACAAGAAAATAAAGAGTGCTGAGTTACAAACTTTCTTGTGCTCAGTGACTACAAGAAAACTCAAGAAACCTCACCAGGATACACAGTACTTTGCAGTGCATGCCCAATCCCAAATGTAAGTTTTGATTCCTGTTTTATAACCACCCTTGAGGCAGACATACACACATTCTCACAAGTGGTTTCTCTGATGAAAACATGCCATGCAACTAAGACATCAGTTATCAAACACAGTAAAAAAAAAAAAAATTACACAGACTGAGTCCATAATCCCACAGGCTACCAACAGCAAGGATGATTTGTGTAGTTCAAAGTGTCCTACTTTCCAAACCGAACGCATTTTTTCTGTAAAATATGTTTAAAGGAAATGAGAAAATTCATGAGCAACAGTCTCAAATATGACACTTAATGTTCATCTATGACTTTTTCAGCAATTATTGTTGACACTGGTTTGCCTATAAACACTGCATTACATGTTAAGTGCTCATTTCCTGCTTGGCAGAGTTGGGCACAGAGTTTTGGAAGCCATTAACCCTCAGATTTACAAGTGTCTCAGGTGAGAGAAATGTCTTTGCTGAGACATGTGAGTGGATGTGCAGCAGTAAGATCTAGATCCATAATAACCACCATGTTTTTGTGAAGTAGCCCCTATCCAGAATTACACAGAACAGGTCAGGCTGGTAGGGAGCACAGTGCTCAGCTCTCCTTCCCTGCTCAGCAGGGTCATTCCAGAGCACACAGCACAGGATTGTGTCCAGATGGTTCTGGAATATCTCCAGAGAGGGAGACTCCACAGCCTGTCTGGACAATCAGTCCCAGGGCTCGGGCACTCTCAGGGAAGAAGTTCTTCCTCGTGCTCAGGTGGAACTTCCCGGGCATCAGTTCCTGCCCGTTCCTCCTGTGCCACTGCTGGGCCAGGGAGCAGAGCCCGGTCCCTGCTCTGAGCCCTCCCTGCTCACACTGACAGGCACTGCTGAGGGCTCCTCTCAGCCATCTCCTCTGGAGGCTCAACAGCCCCAGCTCCTTCAGCCCCTTCTTGCTCCTCTCAGCCCCTCTGGCTTTGATTAAATCAGGATGGATTTGGTTGTGCAGAACCTTGGGACAAGTTAGGCAGTAAATAAGCTGCATTTTTTGTTGAGATACCCTGGACACACATAGCCAGACAAAAAAAGTGAAGGAAGGGCAAAACTCATGAAATGTGTTAGGGAGACTATGGGAGCAAGGGTGGCCCATTAACTGATATATTTCAGTTCTGTGGCCCTGAGACACTCACATAAAGTATCACCTGGAAAAAGCTGCTTTAAGAGTCCCAGTTCCCCCTACTGTTGACCAATATTTTAGTAAGAATGCACTCTGAGGCACTGAAATAGTTCCAGTTCTCCCTTTTCCTTCCTTCTCTGTCTCAGTAGCTGCCTGGAGCAACCAGCTGTGGGAGGGGGAATTAGAAAAATGAGACAATGTGTATAATAGTATAAACTGGATTAGTCTCACTCTGTCAATCATTCTCTGGGCTCTTTGTGAAGTAAATGAAAATCCAAGTTACAGCTTTCTTTCATGAGCTACAGGGGATGCAGCAATGACCTGGTGGAGGTTATTAAATGGAACATTTTAGGTAGACACTGCTAGCCAAAATCACCACTGATTTAGAAAAACACTAAGCTGTGTAGGGGAGGTTTAGAGCCATCTGACTGCCATCAAAGCAGGTGAGTTTTACAGCTGTTCTATAGAAAACAGCCTCAATCCTTTCTAGAAAACCCTTTCTGATTTTCAGTGTGGGAGTTCTGTCTTGGTTCCACAGATCAGACACGGCTGCTTTTCCTCTTGAAGTACAATACAAATATGTTAACATTAAAAATAATGAATAAGGTAAAAATCTAGAACTGGCAGCATCCTTCCAATCAGTTGTCTTTGTTGATGACAATGTTTTGCCTGATATTTTCTAAAAAGGTCTAGGTTCACTATGAATATTTTATTGTCACTTTCCATTTTTTGGTCACTCTCTTAAAAAATTTTGCACAGTTGTGGGTTAAGGGTTTTTTTTAAATGGAGACATGGAAAGAATATTAATTACATTCTCTGTTGGAAGCCCATGTTCAGACCTTCACAAAGCCAGCATTCTTGCTGTTTCTATAAAAAGCAGCATAACTGTGTGTATCCTTCAGTTAGCCTCTTTCCCACCTATTTAATAGATGGCCTGAATAAGCCTAATTTGTTTTGTGTCTTTTATTGCCTGTAATAGATACAATTAACAATTATGGGGAATTTACAGTGACACAAGGGCATAACTGTGAAGGAACAGCAGCAATGGTTGGGTCATATAAATTCTTTTTGTGCCTCTGAAGCTTTATTTTTCTTTCTTTTTTTTTTTTTTTTCTATTTTAAATCAGAGTGGAAACATGATGAGCTTGGGGAGCAGTGCTATGAGAGTAATGATGGGCAGGGTCATACTGCATCCCTGACTGACTGGGGAGGGGGTGAAGTCACAGGAAGTTTTTATGCAAAGCACCAACATCGGTTTGTGGATGTCTGTGCAATATATGGGGTGTTATGAAAGAAAGCCCAAAGATATTTGTTTGAATATTTAACTATCAGATGACACAAACAAAATATTAAATAGCCAGTGTTTTCAGTGCTCAGCAGCAGAGCATGTAAATACAGACAAGAATCTTTCTGGCTAACAAGTTTAGAAAGATTTTGAAGACAAACTAAGTGAATATGGTGAAATAGGTTTTCACATATGTCAGCCCAGAATCTCAGTGAACCTGGAGCCTGTTCTGTCTTCCTGCTGTTGGAACAAATCCGAGTGATCTCAGAACTAGATTCACCCCACTGGTGCTGTTCTGGAGTGCTCTCACAGCTCCTTGCATGGACAGAACCTGTGCTACAACACTCACAGCAAGAAAGGAGAGCAAGAAAAGCCACCTGTGAAGGTTTCATGCTACTGCTGAATCTCATGATGGGAATCTCCAGCTCCTGTAGTACTGAGCTGTAACAGGGTCCCTTTCCCCTATTCTGCACATCATATCCCAGAACAGTCAAAAAGGTGGATGTCTGCAATACAGGAGCGTGGCAGCTCACCTCCAGTGCTGAGTTACCTTTCAAATGAAAACAATAAACAAGTTTCATGTTTAATAAACTGCATCCAAACATAACCTTTGCAGTTTTTTTGCATTTCTGCTTCCTTACGCTGATTCAGCTGGAGGATTCCTGGCGAATTTTGCATTTAGCTCCAGCCCTCATACAAACTGCAAAAGGACAGAAAAGCTCAGCAGAAATGTATCTGAGAAGTGCAGTGTCCAGAAGGATGGTGAAAAACTGCTTTGTTTCTCTGTGGCTCTTTGCCTGGTGTGCATGCAGTTATTTAATCAGGGCTTTATGAGCCTCTGCCAGCAGCAAGACAGATGATTCTAAATGAAGCTGTGCACTCAGTAATAAGGACTGACCAAAGTGCTCCAGTGCTCTGCCTCAGAGCAGGCTCCCCAAGACTATGTTGTAAAGATCATTTACTGGGAAGGCTGTAACCATGTTATTATTACACAAGACTGACAATTCCTAAGCTTGTCTTTTCTATGCATGCACTAGAAAACAGATGAGTTGCCCTGTACATAGTAAACCACCATTTTTAGTGTTCTCTAGTCCTTGGAAATTTCCTCTTGTATGCAAAGAGAAAGCTTCAGGGACTTGTTAAAGAGACACCTTTAAGCAATTTGCTTCATATTTGGCTTGCACAGATCCTGACACAGTCAGGTCACAGGGCATCACATCCTCAGCTACTCTGAACCAGCTTAACTCCACAGATGACCTGGCTGAAAGAGGCCACGGCAGGGTAGAAATATACATTATGTACGTTCCATTGCTGAGAAGAAACTCATCTTCCTTTATGACCAACCCCCAGCAGTGCTTTCAGTACCACGGACAGAGAAGCCAGCACAGAGCTTCCTTTCCATCTGACAAATTGAGGAGCAGCTGCCTGACTCCCATGACGTTCATTCTCCCTGCAATGGACATAACCAGGATGTGCATTCCCTTGTGATAAGACTGCCCTCCCATCACAGGCACTCACAGGGAGCAGCAGTCTGTTGTGCAGTGCTGTACAGATACACAAGTTCTGCCTCCAAAGACATCCTGATTTAATACCACAAATCCTCAGAGTAAAAAGGGCAAATTCATATGCTGTAATAAACTTCTGCTTTTGTTAATACTCTTAACGAGCATTTCATATTTCAAACAATATGCAAATGCCAAAGACTAATTGTTAACATCAGTAAAAAAGGGGATGACAGTTTTTCAGCTCCTTCACAGACAGTCTGGCGACTACTGTCATCATGCCATGCAATTTAGGATGACTGTAAGGAAGCATTACAGTAAATAGTAAGATCTATCTATTTTAAATCAATGCAAAAGTGTGACCAGAAGACAGTGTTAGTATTTAAATAGGAAAGATAGGCAGGAATCATCTAAACCAGTTACTATAAATAGCATTTTCCACAGGATTTTAAAAAAGCTGGAGCCTAAGAGCAAACAAAAGAAATCAATTATTCAAATATATAATATAATAATTTTCTGCTTTTCAAAGAACAGATCATGGTCTCTAGATTAATTCCTATTCCTATCTAAATTATTATACACAGAGAAATATTCTCATTAAACAGAAAGTAGTGTGCAGAATGGCAGCTTAGAGCAGAGCCAGGGTGCACACCTGGACACTGGGTCCTAGTCCTGCCAACAGCCCACTCTGGTGCTGGGTACCAAGCTGTGATTTGGGTGGCACCTCAATGCTGAGCACATATTTTTGAGCAGATCAGATCTCCCTCTCAGCCTGCACATTGCTCTCTTCCAAACATACCACCTTTTGTTCAAAACTTACAAGACATAACCTTTCCAGGCACCTCAGGATAGCAGTTTTTATTATTGTTATTACAAGTGCTGCAGTGCACTCAGATCCTGAGTGCTGGAACAAAACCAGACCCAGTTATGAGAACAAGAAAAGCACGTCTGTATCCTGCCAGGGAACCTGCAAAACTGTTGCATGTGTCTGACTCAACCAACTCAGTCAACAGAGATTTCAGTCTTTAGGTCCATTTTAGAAAGTGTGGAGTTTCTCACTGCTGAATCTGTGCCAGGCACTGCAACAAAACCAACACTGCAACTGAAGCATCAGTTGGAGAATTACACCCTGTCATCAGCATATGGTAGACAATAACATAGCCATGGAAAACTGAAGCTAGAGGTGAAGTATCATTCCAGAACACAGCACTCTCTCAAAAGTAAACATAGCAGATGCACTGGCTAAAATCTGCTACCAAGGTGTTGCAAAGCCATGCCATGTTTAAGAGCATCCAGGTGAGACTTCACAATTCACATCACAAGATGGGTGGGGAACCAAAGATAGCAGCAAACCCAGTACCAGCCACGTTGAAGGTGTCACGACAGACAGTACACAAAGCTAACATTCCTGTGGCCAAACCAAACACTTGATGAAACTTAGAAAATATTTTTCTTGATACTGTCTAGTACAGTTTTTGAGACTAGCTTTTCAAGATCTCTTGTCTCAGTGATTACCTGGAAAATTATACAGGGTTTGCAAGCTTATTAGGTTGTAAAGAAGACAGTTGTGCCAGTAGAAGAATAATAGCTGGTACCTTACAGACAACAAGGTCCCATGGAAAATGTGAATCGGCAGTGATGTATCTTTCAACTACTCTTTCCATCAGCACTTTGTACAGGTTATGTCAATTGCTGCTTCCTGGTAAATTACGATTTCAAGAAAGCTCTCCCAGCACAGAACATTTGTTGAGCTCATCAATACAGTGCAACCACTGAAGGTGTGAATTAAGTGCTGTATTGCTGCACCCTCTCCCTGAGATAACGAGGGAATAAAGTGATCGTCATCTGCGCTTTCCAGACGTGAAACACGTTAAAGACTACCAACATTTATGAAAATCTCTATGTTAAATCCCACCTGCTAAGCAAACGTCCCGGCGGTCCTGGCCCGGGCACCCGCTCCCCGCGGGGCTCTGCGCTGCCCGTGCCGCAGGGAGGGAAGGCTGGAGCGCCCGGCACAGCCGAGCTGAGCCCCCACACAGCCCCGGGCCAAGCCCCGGCTCAGAGGGCAAAGCGGTCACACGGACCGCGCTCCCCGAGCGGCCCGGGCTGGCCTCGCCCCGCCAACAGCCCCCGGGACCGCCCGGCCCCGCCGCACCCGGGGCTCCCCGGCTGGCCGGACCCGCACCCGCGGCCCCCACTCACTTCTGCCCAGCGCCTCCGCCTTCCACTCCGTCTCCTCCACCGCCCCGTAGCGCCGCGTGGGTCTCTCGGCCTCGGCGCTGGCCGAGATGGACCTGCGGAGCTCCATGGCCGGCACCCTCAGCCCATGCGGCGGCGCGGGCGCTGCTGCGCGGGGCTCGGCGCTCGGTGCGCGGCGCGGGGCCCGCGGGCGGGGGGCGGGCAGGGGCTCCGGCACATGCTCAGTGCGGGGCCGGGGCGGGGGAGCCGCCGCACAAAGCCGTGACACACCTCGCACATGCTGCACACACGCCCCGCCCGGCCGGCCCTGCCTCCGCTCGGTGGGCACGGCCCGCCCCGGGTGCTGCCCGGAGCCCCGCGCCTCGCTGCTGGTGCCCAGCCCTGCCCAGCTCTGCCCTGCCCAGCTCTGCCCAGCCCTGCCCAGCTCTGCCCACCTGAGCCCAGCCCTGCCCAGCCCTGCCCAGCTCTGCCCTGCCCAGCTCTGCCCAGCTCTGCACACCTGAGCCCAGCCCTGCTCAGCCCAGCTCTGCTCAGCCCAGCCCTGCCCTGCCCTGCTCCCCTTGCGCGGCCAAGTTCGCAAACCCGCTCGCTGCCAGGGCACGATGGAACTGTCCCACTGTCCATCTTGTGGCCGGTGCAGCGCTGAGCACATTTCTGACCTGAGCAGCTGGGGAATAATGGTGACATCCACAGCCACTCGTGGCTTTTGCAGTCTAACACATCTCACGCTCCTGTGCATGCAGCCTTTGGCTTTCCTAAAAGTCCTGCACTGTCTGGAATGACACTCATTCCAGCATCACGTTGCCAGAAGCCAGAGAACAGCGCTCAAACAAGTGATGCAATTTTGTGTCTCTCATTTTTCATCAGCATGCAGCTTTGCTGTTTATGCAGCCTGCTGGGAGTAAAGGAAATGACTTTGCAGGAAGCACAAGTGTGGTGATTATTACTAAGTTTTTTCTTTTGTTGTAGGGGAGGTTGTATGGATGAAATCCCTGAACAGCATTTTACAGTTGGAGCCTACCTTTCCTAGTGAGATCACATTGCACTTTACTGTGAGTGGCACAACTTCTCACATAAAGACAATGAAGCAGGATTTAGGCAGGCTGTCCAGTGCCCCACCGCAAATCAGGGGTTTAACACTTTTTGCCTCACCTATAAAGAATCATGGGGTAGTCTGGGTGAATACTGGGAAAGCTCACTTGTTTGTCACCTACTTTTGTCTGCAAAGTCTTGTCCTTAATCATCAATACTTCAGAAATACCTCTGGATTCAGTGATACACTTACTAATTGGACTGGCACACACTGATGCTATTGTGTGAGCAATTTTGTTTGAGGAGTGCTTCACATGCCAGAGGCAAGAACACCTCCACACTGCTTTTAAAATTGTAACTGAAAATTTCTCTACTTGTCTTCCCGAGAATTGGAATTAGCCAACAAGATGAGCTAGACAGTTTTAGGACATCTTCAGGGCACTCTGGTTTTTCTCTGTCAGCTGTGCTCCCCAGAGATGTGCTGTGAATTGAGCACCAGACGTGCTGGAACAGCTCTTGTTGGCTGTGCAGTGCCTCATCCTCACTGGTTTGGCCTTTAGAGACAGAGCCCAAACAGAGCTGTGAGTCAAGCAGAAAAGCTGGTGGCAGGACTCTGCACAGCTGATTCTGGGTGACAGTGCAGCTGCCTGCTGGGGTGGGCTGGACTGACTCACTGGTAGAAGTGAGGAACACAAGTGTGGGAGGAATAAGAGTCCATCTGGGATCTGGATGAGAGTGGGATTAAGGGAAACAGGCTGATCAAGGAGAAAGGCCAATTTTTGGACTATTTAATTTCAAACTATCTTTTCAAGGTTTTTAGGTAATTACAACCCAACTGCATTGTTTAGGAGATGGGGGAGTTATCCTAGAAATAGTTGAATATTTAAAGCTCTGCTTTTGTTAGTATGGCTGAAAAACACCCACTAGGCAGAAACTCGTGTGCAAAGAATTTACTTACATAAAGCAAAGAATATATAAGGTGATTTATTGTAATTAGGAAGTTTTCACCTGCCCATTTTGAGAAGTTCCAAAATCCAGTAACAGTCCAGTTCTACAGAGGTTCTGCACAAAGAATTTGCAAGAGTAGGGCCTAAGTATGTATCAATTATTTGCTAATGTAATATCAGCATTTTTGTTAGTGTGACTCTGGAGCATTGCTGCTGCTGCATTTGCCAGTGGAATTAAATTTCTCTCCTAAGATGATGTTTTTCAGTGGACCTAGCAATATAAATTATAAATGCATTTATTTACTCATGAAGGCTGGTTTTCTTCTGCTGAAAGCACTGTTAATGCAGAAAATACAAAAATTTATGTCTTTTCTCACTGCTTATAACATAATGTCTGGTAGAGAAACAGAGATGCACTTTGCTCTTGCAGTCATTTTCCCTGGCAGTTTCAGTTCCCATTTCTCACTAAATCCTGCCACCAGGAGCTAGAGCTGGGCAGGAACAGTTGGCAAATCCACTCTCCTATCTCTTGCTCTCTGGCCTCTCTCAGGCATCACAGATTCCCCATGGCAGACATGACTTACCTAGATTTATCTCAGCTATTTTTTTTTTGTATAGAAGGTCAGAATACACAGCACAAATTTGGGAGATGCAGCAGCAAAGAGTCAGGGCATAAATGTCTGGTAGAAAGAATGGAAACAATCTGTGCACTTCAAAAGCTGCAGTTCTGACCAAAACAGAGATTTCAGAAACATATGTCACTAAACTCTTTTCTTTCCCATTTTACTTTTGTCTTAGTGAATTCTTTCTACGTTCACTGTCTTATTAAGGTACAAATTTCACAGGAAAAGCTGCTATAGCATTTGTCAGATGCATTACTAATACCAAGGGTAGTGAAGCTGCCTATGTAAGAGTCTTATTTTTGGCATTTGGAGCCAAGTCCAGTGGTATGACTGAAGTGACTGCTGTGCAGGTGAGTCACTGTGCAGGTGGCTTTTGCATCAGTGCTGGGTGTCCATAGCTACAAAGGAAAAACAGATGTTTGAGTTCAGTAAATATAGATGTTGACATAAATTGGTCTGGGCTATTTTAGACTTGCAAACACAGCAGGCAACAAGTAATATTTCAGCCTGTATGTGGGCATGTCCATTTTGAAGTAATAAACATCCTGTGTAAATTTTGCAAACACAGCAGCACACAGCTCCAGGCACAGCTGGAGCCTAAACCTTTTCTCATTTCACATGGTCCAAAATGTAAAGGTGACTTTCTGTAAGCTCCCATTTTACCTACTCAAGTTGGTATCTTACAGAGAGAACTCAAACTGCCTGCAGGCTGTGAGGCACCCAAAGAGACTGTGCCATGTCCCTGTGCAGTGTCCATGCTCCATTCCCCCTAAAAGGCAAGTTCACTTCTGTGGGCCATTTCACTACTCCCCTCACTGGAGCTGGAAGCTATAAAGTCACTGCCCTGACTTCTGAAAGGGTTTCTTTACAATTTTAATTTCTCTCTATATTCGTACCTGTGTTCCATTGGATTTTTTTGCCAATTTCTGCCCTAAAACAGTAAGCAAAACACTGTATGGGTAATTGCTGTGATGTATCAGGTGTAGTTATGAACACATAATTCATTACTGTCTGATAACCATTCTGAACTAGATATAGAACTAATTCAAAATCCTTCA
This sequence comes from Agelaius tricolor, assembly GCF_023055355.1. NCBI lineage: Eukaryota > Metazoa > Chordata > Aves > Passeriformes > Icteridae > Agelaius > Agelaius tricolor. Next base: position 8,995,545 of record NW_027269279.1, read on the forward strand.
GTGTCATTGGCATGTCATGGCTAATCAGCTGCAGTTAACAGTCTTGTTAATTTTGGATGTAAAAGTATGTGATGCATGAAATTGAAGCAGCTGGACACCCTTAGTAGGTGAATAAAGGTGGGTTTTAATTCCCAGACAGGTGTAAGCAATGGCAAAACAAAAATACCACAGGGCACCAGTCTCTGAGGTAGATTTCTCCAGGCCATCACAGAACAGGAGAAAACAAACATCGAGAGGTGGAAAAAGGAATCATCAAAATTCATATTTTCTTTCCCAAATATTTCAGCAATGAGAGGAAAGCTGTTATCCTGGCAAATAAAAAAAAAGAATAATGAGAGTTTGTTCTTATGTATGCACACACTAAGTGCATGTTAGCTACAGCAAGATACTAATTCCAGGGAAGAGTTGTAACTTAAATTTCTCTGCCACCAAGTTACACCCTGTAAAAGGACACACAATTCAGAATGAAGCTGACACTTCCTCCACAGCAAAGGATCTCATGTGCTGCAGAACTTTGTGTGCATGGTTTGAGTCCATATGGGCCAAACCCTGTATTTATCACAGCCATCTGGGTGCTTGTGCATTTTGGTTCTGTAGATGTGGATAAAGCACAGTGACAGAAATGGGGAACAGTTCTCATTCCCAGCCAGTTCCCATTGTCCCAATATCTCTGGTGACTGAACTACCTGCCAGGCTACATACCCATGCTCCCTCTTGGTCCCTCTGATTCTGTCAGTCTTGAGGGTGTAAAATGGAAAGGGACTTATCAATATCCCATTTTTAAGGTCTTCTGGCAGAGGGGAGCATAGGCACAGGTGTGCCTGTTGCATCTCTTACACAACCCCCAAGTGTGTGCACACTCACCTGCTGTCATTTTTCCCTGTTGTTTTACAGCCCCACTTCAAGACTGGCTTTTCCTGAACACAGCAAACAAAACCACCCATTCTTCAGCTCCTGAAGCTCTCCTGTACCTGCTGCTACAGCACAGCTGTCCTTGAAAATGTCTTTTCTGACCTTACACACCTCATTAGACTTTTCCAGGCCCAAGATTTCTTTCAGCACAAAAAGGTGTAATTGCTACTGGTGTTGCATAGCAGGGAATGATATATTCTGCTCTATTCTTTGCACTAAACTGTTCTTCTACCTGGATACAAGGTGCAAGATTTTTAGGCATGACCACAAAAAATTAATAAACTGAAAAAAAAGGAAGACAGGGTGGATATTATTAGGGTGGATGATGTTGATAAGCATATGCAACACATCCAGACATGTAATCTGCAGTCTTTGTTCTTGTTTGACATGGATTACAGTAACCTCAAACATGGTGGGCTTAGCAAGTGCATGTGAGTTCTTAGTGCAACTTGGACACTAAGAGAGGACAGACAGTCCTTGGCTGGTTTAGAACAGGAATGTTAGGCAGAGATAGAAAAAATATTATCTGAGGCATATGTGAAAGTCACTGGGATGAATACAGCATTACTGTCTACATTTCAAATTAGAGGTTGCAAAAAAAGGGTCTGCAAATGAGATTCAAGAATGATATAGCAAAGGGCTAACAGAGCTAAAGCTATTCCAGTTTACCCAAGGAGCAAACAAAAACTCTGCTTACCACTACATGCACACAGAAGGCTTTGCCTGCTGTACCTAGTCTTTAAATCTTGTCAGAAAGGAAGTAACATTTCATTAGAATGTTAAGGCTAGATTGATGTGGGTAGGTAATAAAATTTCATAAGAACACATAAATAATTTCTTTGAGACACAGAATCCTCTGTCACTTGAAGTGTTTGGATTAGTTCCTAGATGATGGCATTGGAGTCAACATCACTGGTTTGATTCAGGAAGAACTCTTTGCTTTGCATTGCCCAAGGATTCAGACTGAGTGATGTTTTTTCTCCCTGTTGGCCTTGAAGTCTGTGAAACAGAATTTTTTCAACTTGAATTCTTTCCATAGAGCTTCCTCCTCATTCTAAATATACAAGAAGTTACAGCAGGGAATGGAGGTGGTGTCTCTCTTCCAGTTGTGGAATATATTGCTCCCTTCAGCCTCAAATCTTCTGAACCATTTCCTTCCCAAGAGTATCCCACACTAACCTGACTGAGTTAAGTCCTTCAGTAAGGACCCCATTTCTAACCTCTGTTCTTTAGAAAAGTTTTTTATATCTTTTTCCTACCTGAAATCTTCCATTCCTCCTGCAAATATATTAATTATCTAAAGAAATACTTGTATCAAAATTTTGCATCTTTTTAATAAAAGTCCACTGGCTTCAGCATAAGACTTTGAAGATGGGAGTTCTGTTCTGAATTTATTCAGAAATGGCAGATGACTTAATGTGTGTAACTAAACTCTAAAGGCAGTGAATAATACCTGCTTAGTTTTTACTCTGCTGCTGTGTTAAAGTCTGTGACATCAAATTGAGCTTTTTGCTGCATGTGGTCCATGAAGATCCCATAAGAACTTTACAAATTATCTGACTTTGTTTATACACATATGAGTTAAAGACAGACAGAGCCAAAGAACAGCATTTAATGTTTATTAAGCCATTGCAAAAACATAGACAATTTCAGTCAACTCGAAATTCATTATTTTAGTAAAATTCAAGTATTTCTTGCACATCTCACTGGATTGGCACTAGCAGTAGAGGCAGCAGCAAAGCAGGAAGCACTGGCACTTACAGCAGAGAATTGGAAGGCTGAAGCTGCATAGATTTCAAAGGTTGCTCTATAAAGAGAACTCAACACATCAGATATGGTAACAGACTAGAGGCAGTTTCACCTTTGCTGCAGCAGGAACTGGTTATTTTATGCTGTGTTACTGGGTGGGTGCTTCTGGTGTGAAAAGACAGAGGCCTTCTGGTGAATTTTCCAAGAAGGATGTATTTAGCATACTAGTAAGCACAGAAGGTTCATTTACATAAAAGATTTGCAGTAGAAAAATAAATTTTGAAATTCTTATTTTATCAAATTCAAATCTCCACAGCCATCCGGAATAACATGGAGCTGGAACTGATATAAATGTCTGCTCATCCCATTTGCTCTTAGAGAGGATCCATGACATAAAAATATCACCTGACTGCGGGCCTAATAGCTACTGGCAGTGTGTTGCTCCTTCCTGAGCACCTCTGTGATGTAAAATTCTGTTCATCCTGCTGGTTGTGGATGTTCAGCTGGCAGTAAGATCAGTGCAATTCCTGGAAATAGTCATAAAGCCCTCATGACTGTTTTTGAAAGGGTAGCAGAGAGATATTAGGATAAATCTTGCCCATCTTTTTCTTATTTCTTTTTTTATTCCCCCAGAAAATTACTGAGTTGTTAGAAGAAGCAAACAAAACTTTACATATGTGTCTAATAGGGTTGGACTAGATGACCTGGGATGGACATACAGATGTCCTTTCCAACCTCAGCCATTCTGTTATCCTGTGAAATTAATCTTCTAAGCCAAAAAGGTATCAAGGAGTAATGAAGGCTCTAACTACTAAGGGGTTAAGTCCTCAGACTAAACTGTCAGAGGAAGAAAATCTTTAGAAGGTCCATTAATTTATGCACACTGAGACATTGTCCCAATGCAGCTTCATTATTTTGCATTTTGTGGGTCTGAAATGTTTGTCAGACCAATCAGTGCTCACAATTAAAAGGGAAAAACCACAAATTTTTTTATGTGAAAAGGGATTTGTGTTACTTAGCTGTCAAATGCCTAAAGAGAAATGGAGAAAGTGAAAGGATTATGCAGGATCTTAAGTCTACTGAAATATAAGAGCCACAGGCTTCCATTACATGAAGGAACTGTACTTCAAGTAATAAAAGATGGAGAGAAATCCTGAACTGCCCAGCCACAGAAACTTGAAGACAAAACAGGATTTAGCTCAAATTCCCAAGCAAAATCTGGTAGCACAAAAGCAAGAGCAATAAAGCACAGCTTGTATGAGCTTCTAAGCCATTTAAAATAAAAGATAGATCTTTCATTTATTAGTTTTTCCTGATGAAGAAAGGCATCAGCATTATACAGATTATGAGTTATAAATTCTTGATTCATCTGGAAATTCAGTTTCACCTACCATACTCGTGAAGGAATATTTTTTGCTCTGAGTTACAGCAAAATATCACATACTGCTTACAACAAACCAACAGCATTTCACTCCTTGTAATGACATTATTTTCCAGTTCCCTTCTCCAAGTGAATGCTATTAATCATTAAACACTTAAGGCACAAGCAGAAATAAAATAAATAGCATCTGTAAAAAAAAAGTTAAATACTTAATTAGCACACCTTACCTGAAACTTTTAGCTCTTACTAAATAGAACAGACTTTAGAATACCAGTCTGATCCCAAAAATATCAACAGAAAAAAAAAAACCAAACCAAAAAAAACCAAAACACTACGGAAATTGCTTCTTTATCCTGAGGACTTTATACACACAAGAAGAGTTGAACAGCTATAGCTGTCTGAAACATCTGTTCAGTCATTTTTTAAACAGACAGACAAAATTCAGTTAGCTCCTCTGTGCATTCCTACTCCTGCTGGGATGTCCAGCATCAGGATGCTCAATTCACTCGTGGTGATTCATGCAGCAGGGGAATACAACTCACCAAATATCTACAAGGAAGCTACTGACACAGCAGCCACCCCTCTGAGCCTCCATGTCCCAGGGGGACAGAAATGGCCCTTCAGTGCACACTTAACATCCACAGTTAAACCAACCAGCCAAGCTGGACATGTCCATGCCAGAGCTGTCAAAAGTCAATTAAAATTAATTCCACCTCAAGGCTGTAGGCAGGTGTGCTCTTCCCCATCTGCCTGTGCAGCTGCAGATGGAATTGCAGTGACTTGTCCATGCTGAGAGGGAAGGCACCTCCTCCCCTGCCTGCCAGCAGAGCAGGTTGTGCAAGCAGCCCCCTGCCTTCTGCCCTCCTCTCACTGCTGCTCAAAGCCATGTGGGCACTTTGCATCACTCTTGAGCACTGGGTTAGTGCTAAAGAGTGCTAAACAATGCTAAACAAGTTGATTTTACCTGAAATAGATTGGGCAGTGCTTTCAGGATCCCTTTCCCTTTCTCAGCTAAGCAGCACTGGGCTCCTACAGTGACAAATAATTGTTAGCAATATATTAAGTAGTACAGCTGCAGGCCAAAAGAATGGATATTTATAGCCTAAGCAGGCTTTGGTACACTATTTAGACAAGGCTGAGGAATTCAGACATTCCTCAAAGGGGTTTATTATTGTTGTAACAGAGGGATGAGTCTTCTCTTTAGAATCAGACCCATTAAATCAGATACTTTTCAAGCTTACAATTTAGTAACTTCAAGGCATAAAATCCCATTCTAATATAGCAAGGGCTCCTTTACTGGTCTGATTTCAACTCACTGCAACCATAGAAATTTGCACAGTTCCTATTTTGAGGTACAAATGCCCATTTAAAAAAATACCCGTATCCAGACCTGATCCTCAGGCTGACAAAGCAAATCCATAATTAATTTTTCACCTTCTCCTAGTCTCCTATGTATAAGTACCCAGTGTCTTCTATGAATAGGAATGTTTAAAAGCCATTTGAGGAAAAAATGGAAGTTCCTGATATATATAGCTGGATTCTGCCATTCATGCTACCTTCCTTCCTATGTTCTTTTCCATCAAAATTTTGATTATATCTTTAGAATGATGAAACAGCTAAAAAGAGTAAGGAGTCAAGACTCCCATGGCCCTTGAGGAGCAGAGGAAGCAGTGGCTGCACACAGAACCAAAGCTCCCTGCAGTGCCTGGGGGGTTGCACCATGCAGGGGCTGCTTGACTGACCCCAAGGGTCAATGGGCAGCAGCCACCCCAAAGGGCTCTGACCAAAGTAATCTTTATGCTCCCAGTTAAGATAAAACATGTACAAATATAGTCCAGGTTTGTATATTCTATGAAATAATTAATTTCCTATATAAATTTTCATGTAGAATAAAACAAGTTGGCCCCATAGAAATGTGGGCTTTACAAACACAGCACTTTTGTTTCCTCTCAATGAAACAAATTCAATGCCATTTTTTAGATATGGAATCCATTAAATTTTGTTCTGCAAAGCAATCTTGCATTGATAACAATTGTCAAGTCTGACAACTGATGATTTAATGTTCTATGCTCCTTTTTCTAGCAATTACAAGTTGTTTGAAAATTAAATTACAGTTAATATTTCCCCCCAGTGAGGCAGTCTGACAGGATGTACAAATGCTTGCATTGCCCTGTAAGTCAGTTGTTTCCAGATGAGATGCGCTGACAGCATGAAAATAATTAAATGTCAATATACAACTGGCCTCTTTTATGAAAAATAAACAGGCACAAAGACAAACTGTTCCACTGCTTATACTAACCACCAAATGTTGAAATAACTGCTTATTTTAAACACAACATGAGGCTGCAGTGTAATTTACTGACTTTCACAAACCCAGTTTAGCAATTTAGAATGTGTTCAGAACTAAAGTTCTTATTTGTCTGATGATTCTTCATCTGCTTTGACCTTCTCTCCTTGGAGCCACATGAATGCTGACTTTGCTGTGCCATCTCCACTCTGCTGGGAAAAGCAAATGAAGGAAGCCCAGACAAAGCCACAGAGGCCAGTGTAAGCTGTTCTCAGGTGAACTGGGATCAGAATGAAGTTTGACAGCTGTGTGGGAAGGAGAGAGAGCTCAGTGAGTGCTCCAGGCACTGTGACCCACCCAACAGCCCCACTGCTCCTCCTGGGGCCAGACACAGCGGGGATGGGACAAGGATGAGGACAGGACAGGACAGGACAGGACAGGACAGGATAGGATAGGATAGGATAGGATCTCCAGGCACTGTGACCCACCCAACAACCCCACTGCTCCTCCTGGGGCCAGACACAGCGGGGATGGGAGAGGATCCCGCGTTCTAGGGCAGGGAAAGGCTCACAGAGCCACCCTAGGAACTCACCTGCACAAATGGCCAGTACATCAGTCCTGTCTGAAAGGAAAATGAATCATTTGTTATTCTTATGGATTTCAACTACCAAGATTCAGTGATGACTGAAATGTATTTGAGTAAAGTTAATAAAAGCTGTTCAATTATAAATGGAGTTGCTTAACCTAGAGGTCACCATATTAAACTTCTAATCATCTTCATGAGCCTCTATGCTCTGAGTTTTTCAAACACACCATTTTAACTCATTTTAAATACAAAACCCTAAGCACAGTTAATTCTTCACAGGCATCTGACACCAGACACAATAAATGCATTTACCAGATGGGTGAACAAATGTTTAAACATGTGAACATTTGTTTCAGCCATTAATGAAAAATACCACTGAACACTATTTATTTCACACTTGCAATGCTCCTTCTACTTACTCATACACGTAAGGCATATTTAGAAAAATCAATGGATAATTTACTCATCGAACATAAGGCTGATAGAAACCTTATGTTTTGATAGGCTATAGTGGGCACTGCTTTTAGAATCATCTTCCATAGGAATAAAAATAATCCTATTCCATCCTACCTATATAGTTCTACAATATGAAGAGAAATTCACATTGCAATCACATCTTCTCCTGTTACTTTTTTTTCCCTGCTAATCCATCCATCATTCTTCTTGCATCTGAGAAGCCTTTAACATTCTCAGCTTGCTCAGCTCTGAGGTAGCACAGATAATTTTGTCTTGTGTATGCAGAAATGCAAATCAAAGCCAGCTGCTTATAGCAAAGCCTTCTAAAACAAGGGGGCTTGTTTCTGAAAGTGAGAAGATTGTCACTGAAAAGTACAGGCTAAAAATGATTCTCAAAGAAAGTGTCTCTCTAATTAATTATTTTAATAGGTGTACAAGTGTTGTCAATAGCATCACTAACTAAACACTGGTGCGTGGGTATTTCTTAAGACAAAAGATAAGAAACCCTGAATCAATGTTGTATTGTAGGGCTGTCATTCAAACAGAGCTGGGTGCAAGCATTATGTATATAAACACTGTGCATTCCATTTTTTTAAATGGCATAATTGCACCCATTTTTTTAAAGGCATAATTTCACCCATCTGGCAGCACTGCCTGACCCAAACTGCCTTCACTTCACGTGACTGCTGGTACTTAAAGCTTCCTACACATAATCAAATAATGGAGTGAAAGAAAGAAAGAGTAAAAAAAGAGTCCTTTTTTGTTGTTGTTTACCTGTGAGATAAGCAAATTGCTTGCCTCACCTTATATGTATTCCAAAATTTCTTTTTACAGTCTGAAAAGACGTCCTCTTTCCTCTGAAGGATGCTCATACCTAGTGGTAAAATATTTGCAACAATCAGAAAAAATGCAAAAAATGAAATGTTCACATTTTCCAGTGATATCCCAGACCCTTTTCAAATAACATTATAATACCTTTGAAAGAAAAGCTGATATTGTTACACAAATACCTTTCTGACTACCTAATAGTGGTACATCAAATTTCCTCATCTATTGACACCAAATTTCCTCATCAGTGACTCCCAGCACTGACACCCGGGATCAACTGGGATTTATGGGGTGTGCAGCTGTTGTGGCATCTGTTTCTCTGCCATACCACACACCACTGGTGTAGTGGTGGAACAGAGAGGATAAAAGCACCTTTTGCACCCATGAGAGGAGAATAAGGCGTTTTGCACATAAGCAGAGGCTCCTTAGTCCAACTCTGCGATCTTTCTAGGTATTCCCATGCCTTGGGGTTATCAGTATCTCTCAATGGATACATTGTTTTATTGCTACCCCATTCAGGGACTTCTACTAGCCCTTTTCTGGTCCTTCAGATCATTCTGGTCCTTGGGTAATTCTCAGCCTCAGTTGTGACATAGTAAAGATCTTGAGCAGAAGTATCTGGTGTTTGACTTCTTTTTTTACTTCATTTCTCTTCAATCACAAATTGAATAATTTTTCTCTTGGAGTGATTGAATGCAGATCTCCCAACCCCAGACAAAAAAGGACCTGTCTTACTGGCTAACACATTAAGTTAAATGAGAGCATTTAATTACATTAGTTTCACCTATTAATTTTCTTGTTCCCTCATGTTTATTTCTGAAATAGATACCAGTCTTCTTTAGAGTATCTTGTTACTTGTTAGCTTTTGAGATTTGCCATTAGTAGCACGCTTTATTTCTATAGACTCTCACAGCAGAAGCTGGTTCGCTGAGCGATGGCATTTCCTGACATCTACACCTGTGTTTTGGAAAATGAGACAGCAGATGCTGAGAACTGAGCACAGCAATTCAAACAGACGTGGATGCTGCAATCCGTGCGAGGTGCTCTGCATTCTTTGCTGCTAATTAAAAGCTCCGCGCCCAACCGAGCTCAGGGCAGGCCTCCTTTGGTCCAGCACCTGTCCTGGAAAGCTCTGCAGTGCCACAGGCGGCTCAGCGCCCGCGGGCATCCTCGGGGGGAGCTGCCGGGCTCTGCAGAGCCCCCCGGCCGCGGCCCCGCTCCCCGAGCGGCGCTTTGGGGTGCGGGAGCGGCGCGGGGCGGGCAGGGGGTCCCCACCTCCCCCGGCCCCTTGGGGTGGATGCCGGTCCCGCGGTGCGCGGGTCGCGGTGCGGGGCCGCTGCCGGAGGATGCGGGGCCGCTGCCGGGGGATGCGGGGCCGCTGCCGGGGGATGCGGGGCCGGCGGACGCGCGGGGCTCTGCGGGGCGGCCCCCGGCACTCACCCGTGTAGAAGGCGAGGACGGCGACGGGCGCGCCCAGCAGCTGATCGCAGAGCACCTTGCCCAGCACGGCGGGCGGGCGGCGGCCGGGCAGCGCCCGCTCCAGCGCCCGCAGCCACACGTAGCTGAAGTTGCCGTGGAAGGCCAGGGCCACCAGCGCCACGCGGCGCGTCTGCGCCCAGTCGGGCGGCTGTCCCCGCAGCAGCTGCTGCGCCGCGTCCCCCGCCGCGAACAGCCCCCCGTAGAGCAGCACGTTGCACAGCCACGGGAAGCGCCGCACCCCGCGCAGCAGCGCCCCGGCCATCGCCCGCCGCCGCTTCCGCCTCTCCTTCCTCCTCCCTCTCCTCCTCCTCCTCCTCCTTCCCACGGGCCCGCCCGCCGCCGCCCCGGCCCCGCCATCCCCGCGGCCCCGGAGCGCTCCCTGTGCCGGGGAGGGCCGGCTCCGCACGCCGGGCCCCGGAGCGGGGTGGATGACCCGCGGGTGATGCAGGGCAGCCGGGTGTCGGCTCCTGGGCTCCCTTCCCAAGTGCCTGTGTACTCACCCCAGGATGTAGGTGACCGTGTCGCCTGGGTTCGGTCTAAGTAGCACTACGGGGTCACTGTGCATTAGTGCCGCAACTATTGAGTGACAAATGAACACTAGGCACTGTTTCCTTATGATCTTTTTTTTGTAATTATTTCCTCGTTATGTGCTTACATGAGTAGGTTAGGGCCTTTTCTTTTCAGTTTTGCCCTTGTTTTGCAGTCTGAGCAGGGCCGATGCACACCTGCTGAGCAGCAGCACCTCGTGGGGTTCCTTTGCTTTGCCCTCTGCTGCTGAGACAACTTGCGGAGAAAGGCAAATGGTGTGAGGTTATTGAAGAGACTCGTGTACACAGCTTTGTGCACACAGAACCAGTGCCACAAAGCGGATCTGAAGTCCACCTAGTGAGGTGACCCTGAGTAGTGACACCACGTAGTGAGGTGTCCTGCAAGACCTTGCCCACGGAAGGAAAGGAGCGCGTCCGGTAGAGCCGGGAGCTCCCCCTGCTCCTGGCAATGGGCTCAGGCTTGGCTGAGGGAACCATCTCCAGGCAGAAGGTGGTAGTTCGCTCTGTGACCTGGATTAGTCCCTTTGAAACTACCATGAATTCTTCCATGAACCACTAAAAATAGGCATGGATGGCTGGTAGATCTAAGTAAAATTTAATAAGCGTTAGAGCGCGCTGCCCAGCGCTCGGCGGACACGCTGTGTCAGGGCCTGGGGCGGCTCTTTCCAGCCCTCATCCCAACACATCCCTGCGCAAACAACTGCAAACAGTGCTATTGAATAACAGCAGTGGCACTAATAGGAGCGGGGATATGTATCGAAAAGTAACTCCAGCTTGGGAGAACAGAAATAAAGCTCAGGAAAAGTCCAGGGTTTGGGTCTCCAGGGGCTGCTTGTCGGACGGGGCAGGTGCGTGCTGTCTGCCGCGGTTGTGCAGCGCTCCGGCGCGGGATCCGTACATAGAGGAAAGGCTTTGGTGCACCCGTAGGCGATAGCGGTGTGGCAGCCGAGAGGTTCGTTCAGTCTGGAGCCATGCAGCGCCCTGCCGGGGTCCGGCCTGACACAACCCGCCGCGGCCGGGACTCGAACCCGGAGACTCGAACCCGGGTATTCGCAGCTCCTTTCCAGAACCGGCGTCCATCGCCCCTCGGACCGCGCTCCCTGCGCATGCGCCAAGATCTGTCACTGACCCTGGCTCTCTCCGGGACTGTTCCACCAGCTGGCGTGGGGGGAGAACGACCTCAGGCGCGAAGGACCGGCCCCGGCCCTACCGCGCCGTGCGCAGTGTGCCCGCCGCGCATCCCCCCGCCGCTGCGGCGCGGTGGTGCGTGCGGCGGGGGGCGGGCCCGTTGCCCAGGTGAGCGCGCGAGCGCGGCCCGCCCCGCGCGGCCCCGTCAGCGCTGCCAGCGTGGAGCGGCCGGGGCGGCAGCGCCGGGCCCGTGGCCATGGACGGCTCGCTCGAGAAGGTCTGCGGGGCAGCGCCGCCGGGCCCGGAACGGGGACGGGGACAGGGACAGGGACAGGGACGGGGACGGGGACGGGGACGGGGCCGCGCCGTGAGCAGCGGCCGCGGCGGGTGCGGTGGGGCCGGGGCCGCGGGGAGGGGCGCGGGCCGGCGGCGGCCGGGTCTCGGTGCGCGGCGCTGCCCCGGGCTGAGGCGGCTTTGCCTGCTGGAGCTTTGGGGCAGCAGAGGAGCCCCCGGGCGTGTCCCCCTCGGCCCCCACAGCCGCCGGTGTGACCGGCATCCGTGTCCCGGATCCGGACCTAGGCAGGATAACTACCAGGAAATGCTTCAGGAGCGGGTTTTCTGCTTTCTTAAAAAAAAAAAAAAAGATGGAGCTTATTTCCTGTCAGTGTTAGCCTTCAGCAGGATAGCAGAGGAAATATTAGTAAATAAATTATTATTTTACCCATTTTTTTGAATTGACATGGAGGCGTTCGCTGCCCTGTGTTTGCTCTTCTGCCCGTGCAGTGCACAAAGCAAATATTGGCTCTGCCGTGCCCGGACCGAGCCCGTTCGCTCGGCCCCTGCGCCCGCGGCTGCTCCGGAGGCACCTGCTGGGCCCGGGGTCCTCCTGCCCCTCCCGGAGCTGTCCCGGCCCTCGGTGGCCGTGGGGACACCGAGCCCCGGCAGTAACCCTGTGCTTGGTGTGCTTGAGGCTTTGGGTGCACACGCCCCTCCTGGCGTCATTACTCTATGCTGCATGCTCGGGCTTATGCCATCCTTGGGGTGGTCCGGAGAAATTTGAATGGGATGTGCTCCAGTGAAATGGTCGGGAGATTCAGCAATATCTTTCTGACGTGGCAAAAAAAGTTTGATATAATACAAGCTTTCTGAAGAATACAGTGTTACAGAGTATTTGTTAGTGTTTAAAAGCTTAGGTTCTTTACTAGTGCTGGCAGAAGCGACTCCTGCTTGTTCTGAAAAATTTTAATTAAGTTAAATTTCATTGGATTAGTTTGGAGTATGCCGTCTATCAACTGGACTCAAAGAGAACCCTGGTGTAATACAGGATTATTAAAAAAGGTGCAATAGTACAGGGCAAGTGTAGTACTGACCAAGCTCTTTGCTTGACCAGTTCATAATAAAAAGCAATAAACACACTGTAAGAATGAAACACCTAAAAGATGTCCATGTTTTGATTATTCTTGACATGAGGAATAGTCTGTAATAGTCTGTAAAAATTGCCTAATTTTTCCATATATGCAAATAGATATGTGTCAAGAGTTATCATTTGATTTACTTCCTCTCTTGTTTATCACAGCTTTTTTGCACATATGTGATAAAAGCTGTAGTTCTCTGTATAATAAAATGCCATAATACAATTATGGCCTTCTAGATATTTAGCAGTAAGTGCCCTCCTGGAATAGTCTTTGGTTAAGATTGTGGTAAATCTGTACAATTTGCAGTTTATCAAGTCTTGAGCATGACACGTCAGAATTCTTCTCCCCAAATATATTTAAAATTCCTCCAAGCTGGGATATATTTTTCTGCAGAGAATGTTTGCCCACTTATCTCATGGACATTATTTAAGCATTATCATAGTAGAATTGAGACTTTAATTTGAACCATTGTTTCTCTCCTTGCTGTGTATTTGTGCAGGCCCAGTGGTGTGATAAGTACTTTTTAACTTGTATTAACATTTGTTTGTTGCAACTTTGTATTTTTCATAATCATTTTGGTACAATCACCTAATGAGCTGTAATGCAGTGACGTTGGGTGACTGCAGTCTTTAGGGTCTTGCAAATGGAAAAAGATTTTTTTAGCAGATGAGAAACTTCCTGAGAATTGAAAACATTGCACAGTAGGACTGCAGTGAAAATCATTGCAGAATCTGACTCACAGGTGTGCACACCACACATCTCTTGGTTTGATTTTGCAAATTAACTTTGTTTCAGCAGCTTTTTTTTTTTCATTATTTTTTAAGGTATTGTGTATCATAAGTGATATGATTAATTTTATCTGAAATTTAGTAATCCTTTGTTGGGCTGAACTTGTTAAAATAATTCTGGAAGCCTGTGTTAGATTTCAGAAGTTTGCCTTAACAGAACTATTCTATTTTTTTCCCCATTTGGATTTTGATAGAAGTGACCAATCTTCTGAAGGATTTTAAATTTCAAGTTAGGTGACTTTGTCAATGGTAAAACAGTGCAAATTCTTTCCTTGTAACTTCTTGCTATCTCTACAGCAGTATTTTCCCTAAACATGAAAAAACCAGTTTTGGTTTCTTGCTCAGCCTGTGGCTCCTGCCTTTTGTTACTGTGCTATTTACCACAACATCCTGGTAAGTTTACAGAAAACTCAGGCAGCTGAGCTGCATTAAGGTCCTGGCACATGTCAGGGGAATAAATCAAGATTAAAAGAGTGAATATCTGTAAGCAGAAGCCTTGTGATGACACAGTGCCATTTTCATTCAAGCCAAACAGTCATGAAGTGTCTGCTTTTTTTTGTTATCTTAAACTTTTCTTACCCTGGAGAATAAAAACAATATTCTTTTGGCTGAAGAATACTGACATTGTTTGAGATTAATTTACCATTGAGAAGAGGTTTTATTTATTTATGGTAAAACCTTCTTTTAAGGTGTTACAGTAATGTAGTGGGAAAATGAGCTCCCATGAAACAGGGAATGAGCTACACCTGTGAGTTGCTTCTCACAACATGAGTTTATGTAAACTGCTTAAAATTCATCCCTTTATTTCATTAGGAGTACAGCCTCCAGAAATGCAAAACCAAGACTGGAAAACATTGGTATAGAAGCAGCATTCTCCCTTTTGAATTTGCAATTAATTTTCAGTCTTATCACAGTTGGAGAATGGCCCCTTATCCTCTCTCCCCAGTTGCCAAGTGACTCCAAGGTGTGACATTCTGCCTGTAAAATCATAAACAGTTCACAGTTCAAAGTACTTAATAAAATAGTAACAGATTAGTTACAGAATAGGGAAGTGGCTAAAATCAAAGCTGTTGCAGGATAACCTGAGGGAGTTGGATGAACACATTGGAAGGCTGTGAATGATAAAAGGTGAAGCAGGCAGAGTGAGGTGTGTCAGGGGCTGAAGGAGGCAGGAGGTGCTGGGGTGTGAATGGACCCCGGCAGGAAAAAGTCATGGCTGGTGCCTCTTGGAGCTTGGAGGGATTTGTGTGTCTTGTAACTGCCCTGGCCAAAGGCTGCCTGTGATCCAGGGGAAGGACTGGGTGCAGAAACTGCCTGCAGCTCCTTTAACCCCTCAACACCTCTGCTGTCCTGTGCTTCAGGAGGGAGTGTTCAAGAACTCCTCCCTCAGTCGTTTTCAAAACCTGTTCAAGACCATGAAAAAAATACTGTTTATTACTGCTCTTGTTATTCAAGTGTGTTCAGAAACCTTTCTTAACTTAATGATTTGTTGCTGCAACTTTGCCACACCTATTTTTCTTGCTGCCTAAAAGAAGCAGAAAGTCTCCTGCTTCCCAGCTCCATGGCCTTGCTAATGTGAGCAGAGGAGGAACATCCAGAACGTTCAGCAGGTGAAGGTGGGCTTCTTCTCCTTCCAGAATTCAGAGGAGAAAATAAGCTGCTGCATATCCACTTAGCAACTGGAAAAAATCAGAAGGGATTAATTTTCAAATTCAGCCCATATCAGAATTCAAAGACTTTGTGGATTTCATAGCAATTTTTAGAGCTTAGTGTACCTTAGGAGTTTTAAAGGTGTATTTTCTGTCATTATTCTGGCAGCTTATTGGCAGAAGGGTTTCATGTGTGTGTAATTAGTGAGTGAGACAGGATGAGTCACAAGGGTAGGGATGTGCAGTTTTAAACATCTGATGTCATTTCAGCTAGTGAATTTTGTTACCTGCAAACAAAAGCAGCTCAGAGCCCTTTTTATGATGTCTCTACATCTCGAGTCCTCATTTACAACAGATATGAATGTTTGCATGTGATGCTAAGGAAGGCTCAAACAAGTAACTGCCTTCCAGCCATTGATGATGTTTTATGGCAGCCTGAATTAAATTATGTGAGATAATCACAATCAGTAGATTGTGATAATTTACTCTTTTAATGGCTTGCAAGAACCAAACTGTTTTTGTTTCTTTTCCTGAACTTCTTTCCAGAGTTTCTTTGACATGGTGCAACTCTGGAAATCACTCAAAATGTACGAACATATTGCCAAAGATCAAATTTATATATTTTCTTTGATTATGTCTGTTTTCTTCTGAGTATTGAATGGTTGCAGTGTGTGTTGGGTTTTTTAAATCTGTGATGAGGTCTGGAACTTTTTGTATTTGTACTGCTTTGTCACTCAGTGCTTAATTAGGTTGTGGTCCTCATACCCAGTGGTTGTTGTGCAAGTCAGTGTAGAGGTGTAAAATCCTATTTATTGCTGAATGCTGGGATTTCTGATGGTAAAATATTACTCAGTTCTTGCTCTATTATTTTGTTCTTCCCCCAAACATTTGTAACTGGCTGCTTCCAAAGCCACAGAATAGAGAATTGTCAGTCTTGGTCTGATCACTGTGCCCATGCCCAGCTACTGATTCTTTCAGCCACCTACCACTTACTGTAATGTGAGTTAAATCTCAAAATATTGGGTTAAAAATAGTCTTTGAACATATGGTAACTCTCAACTTAATGTTTTTTTCCTTTCTTGATCAATCCTCTGGATGAAAATAGTGTAAAATCCTCATGTAAATGAATCCCACTACCTTCTGTGATTAAATTTGCTTTTGTGTGTGCATCTGCCTGAGTGAATGCATTTGCCTGTGGGATTTTTTTCTTTAAGCCCCTGTCCCTTCCCCTGTCCCCCCAGCCTTAGCAGCAGCCTGCAGGGGTAACCACCAGAGTCTTTGGTATGTGGCTGCTGGCTTGGTGTTGAATTTATGGAGGTTATGGGAGGCAGGGACTCTGTATTGGGGTCACCTGAGTATGTCAAGGGATTTTGCCATCTAAATTTTGTGCTGGGGCTTAGCAGTGGTGTTTCCTTCTCCCCTCACACTGGGGTATATTTATTTTTCAAATATAGGTAAATCAGGCTCTGCCAGATGACACCTTCCACATTCTCTGGAAGCTTCAAATGGCATCAAATCCTTCAATGGATAAATGCTTCTGTCCAGGTGTCTGGTGTCAGTGTCACAAGCTTCTGTCAGGCCTCTTGGGTTAAAGTTTATGAAAGAGACTTCATCACAGCCAGAGCAGTTCTTTGGAAAATACTTTGAGCTTGTCATTGGTTCAGGGCAAATAAATTCCATGATTTTTAAACTCTTCCATCCTGGCAATACCTGGGGTTACCTGATTTCAGCAGTGAGATGAGGATTTTTGGCCTGTTCTGTGCAGCTGGAGGATAATTGCTGCATGTCAGCCTGTCTTAGCTGCCTGCTGCAGGTTAGTTTCACTCTTCTGTCTACATGAAGGGAATTTCTCCAATTAGTTAAGATTAAAAACTGGTTTAAAGGTACAAGAAATAGGAAAAAATAGATTGCCAAGGGTATCTGGGTTGGGTGTTTTCTCATCTGTTTTGAAAACTACCGTTGTAAAAGTCTGCTAGGGAACAATGCTATTTTATTTCTCATCTAGGGCAGTCTCAAAGGATACTTTCTTGTCTTTGTAGATCCAAATGTTGAAGTTTTAACCCCTCCTGGGATTTATTAGATTGTAGAGACTGTAGTAAGACAAATGGGTTTTGATCTTTTCTTGAAAGTTGCTTTCTTTTTCCTAAAAGATGGTGGACCCTACTCTAGCAGAAATGGGGAAGAATCTGAACGAAGCAATGAAGATGCTGGAGGACAATCAGAGGTACAGTAAGAAACAACAACTCCCCTTTGTGCTAAGGGGAGGATTATTTGTGTCACTGGCATTAAGCAGAGAAACCCCTCATTTTCCTATAGTTTAAGGTCACATTGTCATTCTGAAGCCTACACCTATACAAATCATCTTTGTTTCTCAAATGCTGGGATTTTTAAAGCAAATGTATACATATGCATGTTCTCTAATACCCAAAACAAGTCTGTTTTTCAAAGTTAGGATTTATTTTTTTATTATTGCAGTGCCAGCAACTTTTGATTCCTGCATCTATGAGATTCTTCTCTAAGCTTTCTGTTAAAGAGCTGGAAACCCCAACAACTTGGGAACTCTTTAATTCAGTCTGAATGAAACTTTTGTGTCAATCTCTTCTGGCTTATTTCTGAACTATTGTCAGTGAAATAGATATGTGTCAGTTTGCATTTCTACAAGTCAAAGTCAATTACATATTTGATATTGTCAAACACAAGCTAAATACAGAGTTTATTCTGTGTCTTTAACTTAGGAAAGTGGAGGAGGAAAATGAAAAGAAGTATGCACGGAAGGATATTCCTGGGCCACTCCAAGGCAGGTAAGCAGCAGCAATTTTTAGAATATACTCTTTTCAAAATCTTAAACTGCACATAGCATGTTTGTCTTCCAAGCAACTTGCATTAATGGAAAACTTAACATTTTTCAGCATCATCATAAACCTTTTCCCATACTCCCATGGGGAAAAAAAGGAATACTATAATCAACTATTTTCATTCTCATGTAGAAAAGAGAAAAAAAGATTACTTGTCCTCAGTTACTGAAATTTTGAACTCTTGGAATCTGATGAAGCAGTGGTGCCTACAGCTGTGATTGAGACTCAAAGTAAACATAAACTTCTATTGAATTAAAGCACCCAGATTAAAAAAATAACTGAGACTGATAAGGTAGAAAACAGTAAAAAAACCCTAAAACCAAAACCAACAAAAAACTCAAAACAAAAGAAAAAAAGAACCAAACCCGAGGAACCTCCCACCTTTTCAGCACAGCTGTCTTTAGAAATTAAACAGAGCTCTTGTCCATAAGGCAGGTAAGACCAATTCACCTGAAAATAAAGATTTGAATTGGTTGTGTCCTCTGTGGGAGATGATCCTGCAGGAGCTCAGGCTAGCACTTCAGAAAATATTGCAAGAGCTATTTAAGAATCTGCTGTGCAGGAACTAACCCTGGTTTTGAGTGGAGACACTGAGTTATCTTTTCTATGAATAAAAAGCAATTTCAGCTATCAGTGTAAGTTCTTACAGTACTGTTAATTTTAGTTGGAGTTAGAAAAGTTGGGGTGGATCTTTTCCAGTTTTACCATGTCATGTAAGAAGTCTAAGATAGCCTGTGTCTGCCACAACCTGAGATTTGTAGGGAATTGTTTAAGAGATGTGCTGAGTTATGAGATGAGGCTGGTTCAGGTGAAGTGAAATGTGGATCCTTAGCTACTGCCTTGCTTGGCTGTGTCGTAGTAAGAATTCAATGTTGGCAAGTCAGGTTTCTCAGACCAAATTTTCAGGTATCAGTAGATTGTTTTTCTGAGTCTCCTACTATAAGCAAGTAGGGTTTTGAATTGATTCAGCATCCTCATCTTTGTGATCAGTTTTCCTGAGACCAATGAACCATTTCTGTTGCTGTACTCAGCATTCAGTAAAAGTGGAGTGTCCCAGATGGCCTCTTTTACATGCTGGGATTTTCCTGTCTGTGTTTCTTTAACGTGGTTTTGTTTCCCCTCCCAGTGGCCAGGATATGGTGAGCATACTCCAGTTAGTTCAGAACCTAATGCATGGAGAGGAGGAAGAGGAAACTTCACAGTCCTACAGGTGAGGCCAATATCAGTTACTGGATGTAGAAGACACCTGATTTTTTAATATTCTGATCACTATAGAACTTATCCACTTAAGTTCTATATGTGTTTCAGTATATATAATTTCTCTATATATTTTAGTATATATATTTATATGCATAAGTATATATATTATGTATTTTAAAGTGTAAAATATTGTGCAACCAGGTAACTTTTTAAAGGCACCTTACATCGTATAGTGAAGCAGAATAATGCATGAAGCTTGGCTTTCTTAAAATTACAAAGCTTCCATTACTAATTGCTAAATGGAGCTATACAAGGGAAATGTTTCTCATGTGACAGCTCATTTCTTCCACTTCCTGAAAGTTGTTTGAAGTCTTAAAGATTTGAATACCAATAGATTTTTATCATGTATCTCTGTAGATTTTAAAATGAAAGGAAATAAAATTTTTTTCCATTTTTCAGTAAAATGGAAATAGTACTAACTGATCTGCAGAGGATTATTGAAAACTAACATTCAAA
This sequence comes from Agelaius tricolor, assembly GCF_023055355.1. Lineage (NCBI taxonomy): Eukaryota > Metazoa > Chordata > Aves > Passeriformes > Icteridae > Agelaius > Agelaius tricolor. The sequence continues at coordinate 9,015,322 of NW_027269279.1, forward strand.
AAATATGTTCAAGATTTAAAAAAAAAAACCCAAAACCAATTAAAAAAACCCACCAAACAAAAAAAAACCCTAATAAAGAAAAGCTGTGCCTCTAAAAATAGTAATGTCAGCATCCTGAGTTTTCTGTGCATAGGAGAGAAGGGTATGAATGCACTCTCCAGTCCCAGTGCAGATGAGGTGCTTAGTTCCAGCTCATGTTGGCTGTTTCACCCAGCAGCTGGGCCAGGTGAGGTGCTCTGTGTGCACTGGCAGCTTAGTGTGTCGTACAGGAGGGTGGCTGTGATTTACTGCACTCTCTCTGCTAAATATTTAAATTGCAAGTCAACCAATTCTGCCAGGCTGCATTAGAAATCCCTAAAGCCCATATTGCTGTAATGCCCATGACTTGGGTTTGATTGGCAGTTCCTCTGTTCTGGCTTGCAGACTTCAGAACGTTGGTGAGCAGGGTCACATGGCTCTACTGGGACATAGTTTGGCTGCTTATATATCTGTGCTGGACAGGGAAAGGCTGAGAAAACTCACAACCAGGATCCTTTCTGACACTACCCTCTGGCTCTGCAGGCTTTTCAGGTGAGTCCCTGGGAATCACTGCTGTGACAAGCTAGTGATAGTGTTTAAAAATGGATGTGACTTGACTGAGGATGTCAACTAAAGAAACCACTGTGTCACATACTTAGAAATCCTTGGAAGGTCTCAACACAACCTTCACCTAGCCTAAAGAATATAGGTTGCATTATCTTTAAAATTAGCAGTCCATAATTTAAATCTATATTAAAACCAAAATTAAGCCTTTTGTGTGTTTCCTCCCACACTCCACTTTTAGTAAGCAAGGTTTTGAACTCTCTAAAGGCAATCTTAAAGGAACACAGATGTTTCTTTCTTTCTTACTCTGAGTCTAAATGAAAATATATACTAGGCTTCTCTCATTGTTAATCTCAGCCTGTCTTGTAAAAGTTTTCTTTTAATCTACTTTAACCTGGGAAAATAGAAGGTTTTTTATTATCTTCTCTATCCTGTGGCAAGCTTTTTTGTTGATCAGTGTTATTTTAGTCCTTAAACTGACTGTTGGTTATGTCTCTCATATTTACTTGGCTTTTTTGGCAGGTATGAAAATGGATCAGCTTATTATCATGAAGATGATCGTGAAGGTCTCCTAAAAATCTGTCGACTGGTAATTCACACCCGCTATGAAGATTACACACTGGAGGGCTTTAACGTGCTCTACACTAAGCAGCCTGTCATATACATCAGTTCTGCAGCCAGAGCAGGCCTGGGCCAAGCTCTCTGCAACCAGGTAAACTCAGTCAGGGGGGTTTAGCTGCAATTTCAACCTACCTGCCTTCATATTGCCTGAAGAGCTTTGGGTATTTTGGCAACTTATTTTTCCTTATGGTGGAAAGAACAGCAAAAGAAGCAGAGTCCATAACTGGGCATAACCTCAGCTCTAGTAGACCATGCATTTAAAATAAAACCATTTGTCTGGGAAAAACACTTTGAGTTTTTATTTACAGCCTGTGTTTTGCAGCAGTGATGCAGTGGGAGGAAGAAAACTTTTCTGAATACTTCCACTGAAAGCACCCTGCCTGCTAACTTTGTAAAAAATGAGTGATTGTTTCTAGGTTGCATTGTGATTTACATAAGCTGTTGGTCATATGAGATAGACCTGAGCTCAAACATACATAATTTGTTCTGTGCTTTTCCTTATTAATTTTGTTATAAGTTTTAGCAGAAAACTTACTTGATAATGTAATATTAAGGTTTCTATTGTCACACTGTTTTTTGTGTCACTCTGTATTAGTGAGCACATGAAAAGAGTATTTATTTCTCAGCTGAAATTCCATCGTTTCTGTTGCAGTTAGGGCTGCCCCTTTCCTGCATGTGCCGTGTGCCTTGTAACACTATGTTTGGATCTCAGCACCAAATGGTAAGTTTGTCTTCCCTAAGAACTCTTTCTGTGCTTTAGTTGGTTTTTAAGCCTCACTAAATGAATATCAAGTATGCTGTTAGGAAAAGCTGTTAAGACATTTACTTTTTCAACTTCTAAGTCTTCTGTGTTAAAGCTGTGCGAATCATAGATGGAAATTTTCTAAAAGGAGTTTGTATCTTGGTCTTGTCATTTGCAAAATATTTTAATGTCTTTTAAGTTAAGTGCTTTTTAATACAAGATTTCTAGAATAGGAGTAGATGGAGTACTTTCACAAGTACACACTACACGATGTATTTGTGTTTTATTTTTCACAAATGCTTTATTCAGATTATTTTGCCTTTGAGAGGAAGAAAGTGCAAGCCAAAACCAAAGACATTGAGAATGTTTCCTTTCAGAACTTCAGATTGCTGTTCATTTTCAATCTTAATGCATTTTCCCAGTTCAGCAGAAACAATTCAGTGTTTGACAAACATTGTTTTCTTACTGATACCAGGATGTTGCTTTGTTGGACAGACTGATTAAAGATGATGTTGAGTTTGGAAAACTGCCTTTGTTGCTTGTGGCCAATGCTGGTAAGTGCTGTGGACAATCACAAAACACCCATGGCTACCTCATGAATACATATACAATAAAAAAACATATAAAATAAAAAAACCCAAAAATTTTCCTTAACAGCTCAGTGGTTGCATATCAAGAAATATCTTAATGACCACACAATAATTATCTGTCCAAAGGGGATTTTATTTAACTAATTCAAATTTGGATTGTGCCGTTACAGTTCTGCATATGCCAGCTGATGTATTAATATGACTGTAACTTCCTTTAGTGAGTGCAGATCTCTTGTTAAAAATCAGTTTTACATTAACACTTCAGATTTTTTTGATGGATGTGCTATCAACTTTAGCTTGAAAAATGTATTTTTCTTCTAGTTAATTAAACACATGTACAAAATTTGCTTTAAGTATGAATGAGGGAGGTGACTGTTACTTGCCTGGGAGCTGGAAGGTGATCTGAGATGAGTCCTGATTTGGTAGAGCCTCAGTGCAGGCTGATCCTCTGTCACTGCCTTCTCCCTGTTCAACCAGGGACTCCAGGAGCTGGACACACGGACAAGCTGGGCCGGCTGAAGGAGCTCTGTGAGCAGCACAAGATGTGGCTCCATGTGGAAGGGTATGGAACTGCAGACTTACTGCTCTGGAACTGTGTTCAATGGAAAGTCTGACTCATAGACACCATCTAATTTAACAGCTCACACAGAGCCATAGGGCCAACTTGAGTTGGTCATAGTAAGCATTTTATATGGTTATAATTTGTTATTGTGAGATAGAAATTGATTTACATACACAGGAGGAATTAATTGGAGAGGTAATTTCAGCACAGATTAGTGATCACTTTTATTCAGATGGTAATCTTATCTGCCCTTGCTTTGAAGAGCTTGAAATATTAATACAAAGATCTTCTAGGCCAGGGAGGCCTAAAAAGACCTTATAAGTCAGGGAGGACATTACACAATGGTTTTTGAGAATGAAACAGGACTTCAGTGAAGGTGGTCAAGAAGGCTTCAGCAAGAGCCAGGAGAACTGGGAGGGGGATTAAACCAAAAGAAAAATAAATTCCAAGAACATGGACAATGTCAATGAAGACTCCAGTGCTCTAAGATTATATTTTTTGAAGCTGAAATAAGGACAGTTTCTCCTGGTATTTTTTAGAATAGCTGTATTTGCAAACTATTTATTTCTGATACCAAATTGATGCTAAATTATGGATATGACCTTGGGTGATGATTTCACCAAATGTTGGACTGAAAATTTTTAGAATGAAGTAGGTTTTTACTTTTGAGTTTTCAATCTTGGAATACCAAGCAGCAACATCTCCTGCATTGTTAATGAAATATATATGAACAAAAATTACCTCCCTTTACACATCAATATGAAATATTTAAACTGCAGATTAAAATGCTGTCTCTTAATACATATTTAATATATGCTAAACCCACTTTTTTTTCCAGCGTGAATCTGGCAACTTTGGCCTTGGGTTATGTCTCCTCTTCTGTACTGGTATGTTTCACTGTGTCTAGAAGCTTTAAAATGTGCTTATATAAGGTTAATCAAAATATATATGGCTTATATTGTGTTTATTGTAATAAACTTCAGGCTGCTACAAAATGTGACAGCATGACTCTGACTCTGGGTTCCTGGCTGGGGCTCCCTGCAGTGCCTGCAGTGACCCTCTACAGACACGAGGATCCATCCTTGGTATGTTCAGATTCTCACTCGCCATCCTCCAGATCCTGGGATTCTGATTCTGAGCAGTGTGCTGCCATGTTCTTCATAGGCATCTAAATGATAATTTCCAAAGCTGGCAAAGTGGCAGCATGGAGGAGAGGTTAACAGTGCTTTGTTTGTTTTCCTCCTCAGTCCTTGGCAGCGGGGCTGACATCGAGCCAGCCCGTGGAGAAGCTCCGTGCCCTGCCCCTGTGGCTCTCCTTGCAGTACCTGGGCCATGATGGCATTGTGGAGAGGATAAAACATGCCTCACAACTGGTGAGCAACAGCCCAGCAGGGATTTATGGCAGCTCTTGACAGATCCTTCTGGTTCTTGTGATGTGTTGTAGAAGACTCAACTAAAATACTGCAGTTGTTGGTAGTGTAACATTGAGTTTCACCCATGATGAAAGCACAGGATAATGCTTGAGGCAGGTTTTGTGTTTTTACTATTAGATTGTATGTATATTTTTATAAATGACAAAAAAAGTCTTTGTTCTTCCTAGACAGTGGAGTAACATAATAATTTCCTTTTTTGTCACTTCTCTTAACTAATTTTGCTTGAAAGCTCTTCAGAGAGACTTTATTTACCTACTTGGCATTTTGTTGATTTAAATACTGGTAAATTACTTTTAGTAAAAACAACTTCAAAACATTTCTTGAGGTACAAGTGCACTATGTTTGGAGTCCTTACTTTAGTAAAAGTTAAGGTCCAATATAACATGTCAGGTACAAAATGCAGTGCTTATATGCAAAATATTATTTCTTAAAGGTCACATTGTAGTCAGTGTTTAACTAAACCCAGAAAATACTTTTCTGTTGCATTCCAAATTGACAAATGAAAACTGGTTGAGTCTGACATGTTAGGAGGGGTTTGCTCAAAAATTGCAACTGTTTAATGTTTTTCAGAATAACTTTTAACTTCTAAAACTCTATTTCTCTCCTCCATTTGTTCTCCTTCTGCTCTGGTCTTCTAGAGTCAAAGGCTGCTGGAAAACTTGAAAAATCTGGATTTCATTAAAACTTCGGTACAGTCTGTTTTTAATACTTTGGTTGTATATCTTAGTTTCTGCCTGTTATGATAAGAATAACTTTGACTAGAATAAATTATTAAAAAATATTATGTTAATCATAACCATTGTTTTGAAGATGCTTGGGATCTTTCTGATTAAGTTCTGGTGTTCAGTGAAAGCTCATGGCTTGGCTGTGCATGACCTCTGGATCGTGTTGCTCTGTACTGGTGCACCCATGGGAGTGCAGAAGAGCATCCAGAGGTGTTCAAAGCTTGATTTAATTCCACTTAGAACATGGCTTTGCTCAGTAATACATCTATGAAAGCAGTTTCCCTAAGTGTCTCTAATCTATTCTGGCTGCATCTTACCCTGCTGTTGAAATCACATTGTGAACCCTCTGATACTGTACACAAAAATTATCCCAGTTGAGGTTTCTACACCAGGAACAGGTTTAGAGATCACAGCTAATGTATTCATTCCAAATTCAGTTTCTGTGAGATGTCCTGTCCAACAGGGTTTGGTTATTTTACTCTGACCCTCACCCCTGAATTTTAGTTGATATTTGATGGATAGAAAATTTAGTCAGCTTATTGAGTAAGCTGTAGAGCTTACTGGCCCTGGGAGTTCAAGTTACTGTATCACTTACCCTCCTACTCAAATAAATCTTGGCATTTTTAGGAGTATGAAATAGCCTCAGACTGTCTCCAGAAGTGGCACAGTCCATCTCTCCAAAGCAGGAGCAATTACAATCTTACTTTTCCTGCTGGAACTTTCTGAATGTTTCCCAGTGATTCTGGGGTGATTTTCAAGAGAGCTCAAGCTTTGCTCAGCAGTGTAAGGAATTGTACATGGTGTTAAATCTTCAAAAAAGCAGGGGAAAATATTTTTTTTCTTTTAAGGTTGAAGATGAACTGAGTTCACCTGTGGTGGTTTTCAAGTTTTTCCAGGAATATTCAAATAGAGGTAGGTGATTTATTTAAAACCAAACAACAACTAAAAAACACCCCTCTCTCTACAGTACTTTAAACTACAAGTTCACCAAATGAATTTGAGATAAATATGATGTAGTGCAGTTCTCTCATGCAGCTTGCTTTTAAAGAGGTTGTGAATGCTGGTCATAATCTGTGACAAATCATACACATGATAGCTTCTTTTTTTAGACAAGCTGCAGTGTTTTAAATTTTCATAACAAGTAATTTTCTGCCTTCTTGAGTAAGAAGATTTGCATATGATTTTGATCTTGGGAGCAGATGATGGAAGTCTCTTACAAGTTGCAGGCTGAGTATGAGTATACTGGTGGGGAGAGATTTTGGTTTGTTCAGGTCTTTTGTTCCTTTCAAACATTTCAGAGCTTGTGGCAAGCACTACATTGCTGTGGTTTACTGATTACAGTTCCTGTTGCAATTTTAAAAGCAGCAGAACACATTGGGAACAGCTCTGGAAATGCTGTCACAGGTATTAAATATTTGCGTGACAGGACTTGGCTTTGTGAAAACACTGGTTGTATTTCCATTGGGGCATTTTAACCTCAAAACTCAGAAGTATTTTACTGCTTTGGTTTTTTTTTTTTTTTTTTAACTATTACATTCAACTCTGGTTTACTTCCAGTATTTATTGTGTTCAACATATTTTTACAAAAACATCCATGTTCATCTGCTCTAGGCCCAGTACATGGTGTAGATGTGTTACATTAGCTAGGAAATGTAATTGTCTTTTATCTAAATTTTAGGTTGTCTTTTATTTAATTAAGTAAATAAAAATCCACTTCTGTGATTCTTGTGTCTTTGGATTCAGATCAGACCTCACAAGCTGCACAAGCCTCAACTATTCAACACCCCATAATAAGCAATGAAGGGCACATTTATGACACCTTCAATCAGTGGGTAAGAATGGAGGGGAGTGGCAGGGGAGTAGTTCAGGGGGTCATCAGGAGCCATAAACCCATTGTTAGAATGGTTTGAAAGATGCTCTTGATCCGATTTCCTTTGCAAAACTTGTGGCTGTTTAAAAGATTAATTTGCTCTGAAGCAATGTTGCTTTCACATTTCTGATCATTTTTCACATAATTAGTAGTGAAATCATTCCTGAATCTTAAGCTCTTGGTTGTTCCCTTGATCTTGTGGAATATGTGTAAACTTCAGAATTCTTTTAAATTAACCAAATTCTGTATTGCCAGTGTCTGTGTATTGTTGAACAGACAGCTGCCTTTTCCAGCTCTGTAGTTAATTCTAGAAGCCTGTGCTGGCAGAGCTGAGCATGTGGCTGGTTTGGATCCCTTGTGCAGTAATCATGGCACACCTAATGGCCATGGCAATTTTGCAGAAAATTCTGACTTGTAACACTTGCAGCTTATCCCAAATTTCCATGATTTTAAGGATCTGTTGAACTCAGTTATCTCACCGCAGGGTGAAGTATTTTGGTGCAAGAACTGATTTTGAGAGCAAACTGTGTCCATGTTGTTCCTGAGCTGAGGCAGGGCCTGCAGGAGCCATCCCTGCCCCGTTCCCTGACTGTGCCTTGTCCCTGCAGCTGGGAGAGCAGCTGGCACAGCTGGTTCCTGCCAGCGGGGTGGATGTGGTGGAACTGGAGGATGAGGGCACGTGTGTGCGCTTCAGCCCGCTCATGACCTCTGCAGGTAATGTTCACTCCAGCCAGCCCCTTGTAAATGCTGCCCTTTGCTGTGCAATGGTACAACAATCTCCTGAGGTAAAAGCAGATGTGCTCAAAAGCTTCTCAGGATATTCTCCTGTGGGGAGGATTTTCTTACAAACAAACCAAACCACCTCAGCTTTATCATTTTGCTGCACCCCAGCACTGGGTGCATTAATGGAAGCCCAGCTGTTGTGGGCCACATTTCCTCACTATCTCTGCACAGAAACACTTCCTGGTTACTTTTTAAACTCATTAGGAAAAGCAGTTAAATTCCTTCTCTCAGCTGCTTAACACCAGATGCCTGACCTTTCTACACAGGTGTTTCAACACCGCAATGGTGCTTGTGTTCAAAACACAGCTCCTTAGCTGGAATAATTATTTACTAAGCCTCCAGGGTTTTCTATAACTACTGATGGAGGGGGGATATTAAAAAACAAAAAAAAAATCTGTGTTTTGGAAAGCAGAAGCACAGAGCAGTGTGCAGGGCTCAGGGGATGCACAGTATCTCCTGTTGGCTTGTGTGAGGTGAGGGGCTTAGGCTGTAGAACAGCTGACACTCGTGAGAGAAGGCCCTGGTGTACACAGAACAGCAGATTGTAGAGTAAAATTACTTGGTGATGCTGTGATGTTTTGTTTTAACCACCATGGAAGCTAATTCGTGTCCAGCTGGGCTACAGGAAGAGGATGTTTGAGGGGTTTTTTTAATGCTAGCTACTGATGTAATGTAAAAGGGTATTGTAACATATCCTTATCAGTTTGTAACATGAAAAAATCCTTTTTATTAGTTTTTATGAAATCCTTACTTCCTTTCATTTTGATGTCTCAGTGCATAGATAACTGAACCAAAAACCCACTTACATAGACCCAGATATTCAATACTATCTGTAAATTATATTTGTGATTAACTTGCAGAGCAGCTCCTTTACAAATCCTTAATTCAGACATCTGTGTCACGTCCCTCACACGTACCAGACACTAACACTTCTGCTCTGCAGTTTTAGGAACTGAAATACAAGACATTGATCACTTGGTAGACTGCTTGAAAATGAAGATTCCGGTGTTGACAAGCACACTGCAGCTGAGAGAGGAGTTTGAGCAAGAAGTGAGAAGAACAGTTAGCCTGTTGTATATTGAAGATCTTGGCTGGCCAGGGTTAGGTGTTGTGAGGTAAATTATTTTCTTCATGCTGTATTTGCAAAGTCTGCTTGAGCAGGCAGGACCACGTGGTCTCCTCAGTGGTCATTTGGATGTTTTGTTTGCTGATTGTTATCTGGCTTTGCACCCAGTTGAAGCTTTCGAGTGCTTTTTAGGAAATTGCCTTTATAAAGTAATTTTCTTTGATTATTTCTTAAAGAAAAGCTGAAGAGCTGCTTTGAGCACCAGTAGTAACACTGGAAGCTGTGTGTGTGTGTGTGTGGGATATGGAATGAGCAAGTGCATTCCACTGTCTTTAGCCAAGCATAACTTCTATTTTTATCTATAATGGCACTCATTGATATGCTGAATAGACTTAAAAAACCCTCCAGGTGTCTGTTCTGATCATTTGATGCAGCCCTCTGGGAAGGATTCTGTGTAGTCAAATCAGTTCAGGTGTAATCAATACAGCAACCAGAAATCTGTTGTGTTGGGTTTGCAGCAGCAAGCTCAGCCCACCCCCAGTCCCTGATGACAAATGCCACTAAACTTGCTGGTAGGAGATGTAATGTTCTGAGGTTTTTGTCTGTAAAATACAGGAATTTGTGGAAATGTACTAAATGTGTAGGTCCTTCTGTATGTGCTGTAAAGTGAAATTGCTGTCTCTTGGCTTGGTTTGAAGGTACAACTATCACAGTGATGAGAAGAATGATGACAAACAAGAAAAAGAACTAGAAAAAATCAATGCAGAACTTCTGAAAAAGTTAAATGAGCTGGAGTCAGATCTCACCTTTTCTTTGGGTAACTGCACTATTTAAAGAACTTCTTTTCAAGATCGTAGTCATTCTCTCCTAGCTGTGCTAGAATGATTCGCTAGGTCATTGTAATGCAGAATGAGCTGCTACCCATGTGATTATTGCAGAAGGAACAGCTGGAACTGTTCCCTCCTCCCCCGTGTTTCAGTTCAGGAATGCTCACCAGGTGAGCTGCTCTCAGAAATCCTTGTGAAAACTGATGTGTGGGCAACTAGACCAAGAAGGGTTCCTTGCCAGAAACAACAAAAGCTGCAGCATTCCTGGGTGGAGATGGAGCCTTCTCAAATCTGCTGATCTAGTGGAAAGCAGATCTCATTCCAAACTGGCACTGATGGCTTCACTGCTCTCTGTGGCTCAATTAAAAGCTTTAGATGACTTTTGTGATAATTAGCAACACTTTCACATTTACACAGTGCCACATGACAGCTGAAAGTATTAATTTGCTTATTCAGAACTCTGATCTTTTTCTAATCAGCTGTCAAAAATTATGTGCCCTACGGTTGTGGAACCAAGTAATCTGTAAATGGCTGAAAGTTAAGGAGCCTAAAGCATATTCAACACTGGTATTTGCCACACAACTCTTTGACTGTATAAAATATCCACTGCTTTTCTAGCTCAGGTGATGTTTTCTGTCTTTGAAAACGCCCAGGGCTGAACTTTCTTGCCCTGCTTAGTTTGTACCCACACAGATGCTGCCCTTAGGTACTGGAGGGGGGTGTGTACTGGCATTTCCAGATTTACAAGCATGGGTGCTGCAGCCCTTGCAGGATTGCAGATGTGTTCAGCACAAAGCCCTGACTCTCCCTGTGCCCCCAGGTCCGGAATTCGGAGGGCAGAAGAATTGTGTTTACATTGGCATGGTCACAGAGGATCTGGATGTGTCAGAGCTGGTTGAAACTATCGCAGCAACAGGCAGAGAAATTGAAGAAAATTCAAGAGTATGTATTAATAACTCAAAACATTTTGAAACACCTTTTTTCCTCCCCTTTCATATTGGCTTCAGGACATGGTTTTGTTCATTGTGAAAGTAAAGGTTGTGCTTGCCCACAAGAGTTTTTTAATGACTGTGGAAGGAATAATCAGTGTCTATGTAGAGAGAGTTATGGATTATGATATTGTGAGGATGTCTGGATTTGTGTTCATGGTCCTGTGTGCAGTAGTTCTAATGAAAACCTTCATTCAGTAGTACTGAAGTAGCCTCATTTTATCATTCAGATTTTAAGCTGTCAAAAAACAAAAGTGAAGGTGTAAGTTGATTGTGAGCTGGTGTTTCTCTTCACTGCTGGATGTGGTGGGATTGCAATTCTACTGGCTTTAAGATAAGACTATGCTCTAAAATATGTGAAAAACTTTAAATTGGTGTCTTAAACCCAGAAATTACAAGTTACCTATTGAAGTAATAAAGCTGATGATGCAATTTCTATTTGTCAAAGCATTTACCTGAATGGAGTTCTCCAAATGTTCTCTAAAATAGAATTCCTAAGTGAGCATTAATCTGTCTCTTCATTCTGCTAGTGTTGGACATTTAATTTTCTCACCTCAAAAATAAATAGAACTTCAGAAATCCTTTGCCTATTTCTGCTCATGGGAATGTGTTGATTATAGCAATGACTTTTTTTCTAGCAGTGATTTCCTGCCCACTCTTGACTCCCTGTGCTGCTTGGAGGGTGACATGAGGAAAGTTCTGTCTGTAGAGTACCTTCAGTTTTTTAACTGTTGTAGTGGAGAGGTTGGAACTGAAGGGGCCTCTCGGATTCTGAAGGTTCCAGAGAGGAATAAAGTGTAGTGGAAGTCAGAAGGGTGCAGTCCTTGGGCCCAGCTGCAGTAAATCTGTGGATCTTCACCATTTGATCCAAAGCTGGGAAGCAGAACCCATTTGTGAATGCCCTTGCCCTGCTCAGATGAGGAGGGTTGGTACAAGAAGGGGGATTTTACAAAAAGCCCACCTCAGTCCAGCTGCCCTGGGACATGCAGCAAAGGCACTGAAAGGCAGGACCAAAGCTGAGGATGAGTGGGCCAGAAACTCAGAGGTTCTTCCTGGTACTCTGAACTCCACCCCACTGCCCTCCCTGCTGTAGCCAGGGATTACCAGGGGTCCTGAGCTGCCATGGGGGGTCAGTTCCTGGCTGGCCTCTCTCTGAGGGAAAAGGAGCAGCTTCCTCTTTTTCCTTTTATTAGCTGACAGGGACACACATTTTTGGCATGTTGGAGGAAGTGCCTGTCCTTGTGCAATGTTAAAACCAACATCAATATATGGAAATTGGCATTTGTCTCACACAAACAAAGATGGAGCTTCTTGGCTTTGTTCATTCCTTGTCCCTGCAGCTGTCCCAGTAAGCTGCCTGCCCTTGGCAGTATAAAACCCTGCTGCTGCTGGCCTGGGCTGCCACAGGGATCAGTGGCAGCTCTTCATGAGAGCAGGAAAACAACATGAACCTCTAGGCTGACACATAGCTTGTTACTGTGAGGCTGATTAAAGTCCTGGGTGTTTCTAGGAACCAAAATGTACTCTATAAACATAAACATTCTTCCCAGACATTCATCTGAGGAACATTTGTATGCTAAGCAGGTTTTCAAAGAATTTGGGTCATAGGCTCATTTCTAAGTGGAAAAAAAAAGTATCATTCCTGTTTAAAATTACATTTTTTTCTCTGGGTTTATGTGTTAAAAAATCCTGCAGTCAGCATGTACATTCTTTAATTTATAGTCATAATGAAATAGAGATTGTCACATACTGTCTTAAATTAGAAAAATATCTGACTACCCCGTCTTCATCCTGAAAACCTGAACTAAAAAGACAGTTTCGAATCTAAATAATACATATCCTTATTTCTGGGTTTTATTAGCTCTTGGAAAACATGACTGAAGTTGTTAGAAAAGGGATACAGGAAGCACAGCTTCAGCTTCAGAAAGCAAATGAAGAACGACTGCTGGAAGAGGTGAGGCCCCCCAGCAGCCCTGTGGGACCCTGGGGTAACTCATCCCCGGGGGCTCTTTCACCATCTTGGGTTGTGCTTTGCAGGGGCTGCTGCGACAGATCCCTGTGGTGGGCTCTGTGCTCAACTGGTTCTCTCCCTTCCAAGCCTCACCCAAGGGAAGGACGTTCAATTTGACAGCAGGTAGGGCTCGGGGCACCTGCAGCTGTGTCGTGCTGGCTCTGGGGCTGTTCAGTTCTGTGCTGAGCCTGCAGCACAGTTCCTGTGCTGTTTGATCATGAGGGACATCATCCACCCTCAGGATGTACAAGAACATGCTTTGCACTATTTCTGTAACACCCAGTAAGTCTTCTGCTCTCTTGTACAGTTCACATTTTGTTGTTGCATGTTGAATCATGTTAAAAAAGCCATGATAGACACTGGCAGTTATGAAAGGAATCATTCCTGTGACCTCTGCTTCATATCCTGGGGGAATTTGGGGGGATCAATACATGAGCTGGGGGTAGCTCAGCCTTAGCACCTTGCTCCTCACATGAGTGCACGTGCAGCCTCTCCCATTCCACTGTGCCCCTGAACAGGGTCTCTGCCTGAGTCCTGCTCTGGGATGGCCCCTGGCTGCTGCCATCCTGCTCTGTGCTGCTCTGTGTGCTAAACTGCATGTGCAGCAATTGGAGAACAGGTTAAAGCCAGCTGGGGCCTGGCATCAGCTGGGCTGTGTGGGAAACTGTAGCAAAAGGAATGGTGTGATGTGGAAGGCTCTGATTTACTCTGATTTGTAATTTGTGTCTGGGGATGTAGAAAGAGCTGCCTATAAGCTTTTACATCAGTGAGACTGATGTACCAACATAATACTTCCTGCAATTATAAATTTTCACTGTAGTAGTACTGTGGCAGTCACAGAAATGAATATTGCTGGGCTCAGCAGAGTATCTGGCACACCCAGAACTGTCCGTGTGTCTGTACCCTGCAGGGAAAGCTTCCTCCTGTGCTCAGGGCCTCTGTGACTCTGGATGCAGCAAGTGACAGGTTCTTAGAGCAGAGAACAGCCCCTTCCCTGGGAATGCTGACCCTGCATGGCTGGATACCCTTCCTGGCAGCTGGGCAGATGTCACAGAGTGTAGCAGTGCTGTGCAATGAGGGTGGGGGAAACAATTCACTTCTGAAGGGTCAGCACTCACAGCCCTGGGTTCTCAGAAATGCATCACCCTCATGTGACAGTCTGAACTCAAATACTGCCATTTCAGAAGTTTTAGTCAACTTACTGTTTTTAACCTGCAGGCTCTCTAGAATCCACAGAATCCATGTATGTATCAAAGGCCCAAGGAACAGGCAGCACTCCACCACCAACTCCCACTTCCAGCCTTGCAAAACAAAGACTTCCTGGTAAGTTTCTGTGTCTAATTTCTAAAACTTCCCTGACACAGAAGACCCACATGACTTTCCATCTTTTGTAACATCTGGAACTAGAGCTCATCTTCTACCACCTTAAAAACCTTAATGTACCATGGCACAGAACATTGCTCCAAGCTCTCTTCACATATTCTTCCTGGGACTATAGGAAGTTGTCCAATTAACTGACAACTGCCCAGGAAGTCTAGAATCTTCCTGTAGAATATTATGAGGTTATTGAGCTTTAAAAATGAACAGGTAAACCAGCCAAAAGTTTATTTGGAATAAAAGCATAATAACATGTAGTCATGTACTTCAGCAGCTGCATTTCTGTCGCTACCAAACATTTTGTGGCCTAAAGCATTCTGAGGTGATCTGTTCAATCTGTGGCACCCTCTGCATAGTTGTATTAGTAATTAATGCTGATTTGCCTGGCTGGAAACCCAGTTTTAACTCACCTTCTGGGCTGGTTGCTTCCCGCCTATGACTTTGAGTTCAGTTGTTTAACCTGGAATGATTTCAGTTTGTAAGCAGGCAGCTTGGCTTGAGCTGTTTTCTCTGTCTCTGCATACACAGGATACAGTAACAGGGGCTCTTACTTTGCAGACCTGTCTGGGTCTGTGTTCAGGGTCCAAAGTAGCAGGCAAACAAAACCTACTTCTCTGCTGTTACAAAATTCCAATACTTCCTTTGGAAACTGAACTTGTGCACACCACTGTTTGTATTTGCTGCCTCCATGGGTACTGAATGCTTCAAACACTTCACAGGTCAGAAAGCTTTCAAAAGGTCTCTGAGAAGCTCTGATGGGTTCAGTGAGACGAGTTCCCTCAGCCACTGTGATGACCTGGACAAGCTGGACCAGAGATCCCCAAATCTCTCCCCCGGCCAAGAGCAAGGACCTTTGGAGATGGAAAGAGCAGAGGAGCAGAAGGAGGTGGTGCAGGCAAAGACAGACACTGAGGACATTCACAGTGACCAATCACCACCAGACTGCATCAAGGCAGAGGAGCAAGCAAGTCAAAGATAAAATCCAGAGTGTGGATTTCAGACTGTGCTGAGGAGGCCCCTGCCCAGGGAGCAGCCAGTACCGGTGCATTGAAGATGTGAGCAGTGCCACACACAGTACAGTAATAACTACTGTAACTTAGTCACTGGGATTTTGCACAAATATACATTCCCTCCCCCGGGACAGAGATTTGTCTTATTGTACACTTGTTACAGTTGCTTTAATCCTCTCCATGTTGGTGTCACCAAAGCTGTAGTGACATTTATTGAGTGCTCATGAACGTTTGTAAAAACACTTGGCAGTTATCCTTCCTGCAGGAGTCCAGGCATGACAAATTGCTAACTAACCACTCAGCCATGCACATGATGAAAAATACAGTTGCACCCAATAATTATAAAATTATCTTATGTTACTCTACTTTATAAAAAACAATTGCCAGTTGTTCACCTTTTTACTATTTAAAATTCAGTTTAGGCTTTCCTGCAAAACTTCTCCTGAAGTCACCCAGGTTCTGTGTTGCTTCTCGTCTGTTCCCTTACCCACAGCCTGCCCCAGAGCTGTGGGGTGGGTGGGGGGCCCTGGGGAGGGACAGGTGCCCTGAGGATGGAGTCACTGAGGAGCACTGGGCCCTCACCCTTTGTTCCTGCTCCTGTCCCACTGCACCCCCAGCCACAGCCCTGATCACATGGGACTGAGTGAGTGAATTTTCAGCCTTCTAGAAAGCAATAGTGCCTCTGCATGCCTGGCCAGCTTCCTACCCCTGCCCTGGGAAGGAGCACAAGGCACTGTTACTTTCCTTTGCACGCCATTTACACACCAAATACTGAACATGTTCATGCAGTGTAACTGGAGTTCTTTCTGTTGTGTATTTTTAAAGATAGCTGTAGTAAAGCTTGGAAAACCAATACATTTGTGATGGTTTTGACACTTATTTTTTGAATAACAGTAACTTACTTATAGTAGGAATTGTACAGAGTCAAAAGAAATTATTTAGGTTATTTACATACAGCACAACTTCAGAGTGTTTGGGACTACTTAATGCACAAGCAAAGCTTTGAATAAATCAAAATCCAAAGTGTAAAACTCTTCCCCCAAATCATCTTAATCACTTCACTGCAAATTTTCAGAGTCTCTTGTGGAAAAGCCATCTTTGGCAATACTTGCTTTCCCCAAGTAACCTGATGGTGATACAAACCCTCCCCTCCCTCTAGAACTGGATGGATACAAGTACTGCAGTTTGCTCCATTTGGGATTTTTCCTCCCTCCCTTTTCCCCCCCCACAGGTATCCCTTAATACCATAATGACAATAGTGGTAGTGGGACTTACTTTGATAATCTGCAAATCTGAGGCTTTTGAATTGTACTGGCACCTGATTTGACTCTCAGCTTCTGAAGCCTGCAGTGCTGGGATGCCATGAACAAGGTTAACTTTGCTTGGGTAATTTTGGGGTAATTTATGTAAATCAGTGCAATTTTTTCTAAAGTGCAAAAGCAATTAAATTGACTAGTCTTCCTCCATGGTTTCTTTAGTGCAATGAAGTATGTTAATAACAGTAATTTGTTTGGGATAAAAGTTATCCCCACAGAGATTAATTTTTAATGTTTTTATACTTGGAAATGTTAAATCGGTAGTTTTGTTGGAATGAGCTTCATTCTTTAAATAATTACCTGAATGTTTCAATAAAGATACTTCAAATTATTACTCTGGAATTAAGTTATTGTTGAAGGACACTTGCTAGATTCCAGCAAACTCTTTCTTTCCTTGTGTGTGCCAGATTATTTAACGAAGTGCATAGCAGTGCAGTGACTCACCTTGTCAGTCTCCAGCATTGCCACCTCTACCTGCCCATCAAATTACTACTCTGGAGCAACAGAACCTAAACAAAGCCAAATTCTTACTTCAAAGAAACCCAGATTTCTACATAAGTAATGCAGAAAAAGCAAGTTACTTCTATCAAAATATTTTATTTTGAAAAGCACAGGAACATTGGTATTTGTGACCAGCAATATGCTATTTGCAACAAATTGCTCTTCCTGCAAGTTGTATTTCCTTAAAGCAATTGTGGGAGTGAGTTCCAGGTTAGATTTTGTCAGAACAAACCTGTTCCCACAACCCTTCTTCATTTTTTTTGTAGATTCGAGGCTTCCTGTCAGGAAACAGGGACCGGGATGGAAATGGATGTTCTTTTAGAAATGTTAATGTAGATCTAATGTGGGAAACAAAGTGGGGGGGCTCAGCCAGGGGTGACGTGGAAAGGTTCTGAAAAAGAAGATGGGAGCAAGAGCTGCTTGACATTCAGGATACAATGTTCTCATTATCCTCCCCTCTAGAAGGATACTCCCCACCCTCCCAGGTACAGCAGTGCACTGGGAAAAGTTTTGATTAAGTGTAACACCCCTCTCTCTACTCAGCTAGAAGACAAAAAAGCCCCAACCAGTTCATTTCATGTACCTGTAAAATCTGTGCATCATCTTGTTCCAGCCAGAAATCCACGTGTGGGAAAGGCCCCCAGAAATAAGGCCCAATCCGGAGCTGTTCTGTCTTGGCATCGTAGATGTTGGTCAGCTG
This sequence comes from Agelaius tricolor, assembly GCF_023055355.1. Classification (NCBI taxonomy): domain Eukaryota; kingdom Metazoa; phylum Chordata; class Aves; order Passeriformes; family Icteridae; genus Agelaius; species Agelaius tricolor. The sequence continues at coordinate 9,033,027 of NW_027269279.1, forward strand.
CAAGAACAGAGGAGGCTGCAGAGGCAGCCAGGGCTGCCCCACACAGGGAGAGCTCCCCTCAGCCTGGCCCAGCTCAGCCCTGACACTGCTACTCCAACACACACAGAGTGAAATGGTGACCACGAACCCAGAGCCACCCAAGGATCTTCTCCTCAGACTTTGGATGTCTCATTGCCCCTGCCTGGACTCCCCATTTTCACCACCCTTTTTACTCACTGGTGCTCCTGTTAAAGTGTGGGCTGAACGCAGATCCTCATCCGGCCCTTTTACTGGGAAGGTTGCAGGGAAGATCTCTGCTGTTTTAACATTCACAGCTGGCAGGAAATAGAGATTAAATATAGTAAGAAATAATTGTTTTGAGGCACTTCTTTACAATGACCATGTACCTAACAAAACTGTTGCAGAACTGCAGAACCCATCACACATTTTTATTTCTCAGACCCCAAGCCTGTGACAGTACATTTCTACTTAATTTCCTTTGGCAGCATTACAATATTCCAGAGATGAGTGAACTAATTAGAAAAAAACACTGAGTAATCAAAGAGAAGAAGATTAAATTCTAAGCATAAATTTACTCCAGTAGCTCAATGCTGATAAGCTTTTAAGAGCAGTAAAAGGAAAAAATCTGTTTGCATTTGTACACAGCCTCTTCATGTGTGCATCTCCCAGCTGTGGCACCACAAGAAAAGCATTTTTGCCTATGCCTCTGACAGCAGTGTGCAACTTTTAGGGTGGACTTTTCTCACCCATTAAAAGCAGTCCATTTACTATTGGAATCTGAAAAGTAATCCAGGGACCAAAAGAAAATTCAATTCTAATTTAACTGACTCACCTATTCCATAAATTATTGGAAAGTGAATATCTTGTTCTTCTCTGTCATTTAGTTCTGTAATCAAGAAAAAGAAGTCAAACTTGTAGGGCTTTGGATTTTAGCCTGAGCAGCATTTATTTAATTGTATGTTATTGGATAGCAAGAGATCTGATGTTGCATAAGATAGAAAAAGCCAAGGAAAATGAAATGAAATATGGAAAAGAAGGCAGAGGTCAGTAACAACACACGTGGGACTTGGAGCTGTCTTCTAACAGAACAGCAGCTCCAGCCAGCTGCTTCTGCCAGGACAATTTACAGGGAAAAACCCCTGTTTCTTGGGATATATGTGCCAAAATAACCTGGCCATGATTATGAGCTGGTTGCAGTGCAGCAGCAAAACTGAAAATTACACATCAGTATGGAGGATTTGTGCTGTTCTTTGTGACAGGACAGAGAAAAAGCCATGTCTGAGAAGTTCCCTACCCTTTTATTTCAGGAAAGGTACTTCCAAACCCAAGGGAACATTTTCTTACCTGTTACACAGAAAGTTACTAAATGAACATCCTCTGGCTGGAGGTCAAACGCTCCTGTGATGACAAGGAGAGCAAAAATGTCAGTGAGGGGGGGCAGGGCACTGCTGTCTGGGGCTGAGGGGCACACACTGAACCCCTGCCCCAGAACACTGCAAACAGGCTTCTGCACATTTGCTTCAAACTATCAGGAATTTACAGAGACAGGCCGTTTGTAACAGCAAAAATCTGCTAAGAAAGTGCTCTGCCACTTACTCCTTCTACTGACACTGGTTTAGCTTTGGCATCACATCAGCTCTGCTCTGGTCTGCTCTACATTTAGCAGGTTATATTTAAATGTTTTTTTCCTAAAATGTTAAATAGATAGTGAACAAACCCAGTCTTTCATCAACTGTAAATTAGTTCTGCATTTCACCATCCCAAACACCAGAAAAAAACCCCCTCTTTTAAGTTCTGATAGCAATACAGCATTACTGATTCAAATTGTACCTTGATGCATGAAAATCAGAAGGTTAAAGTCAGTTAACCAAAATACTTTGTTCTGCACAGAACTCTCACATTACACAAAACACCCATCAGGTGTCATAGCCACAAGGCTGCATGCCAGGGTCTTTGGTTTTCCTTTTTTGTTTACCCCCTCAAACGCCTCCCTCCAATCCTGACACCTGCCCCATCCCTGCCCCCTCCCCATTCCAGTGGGGCAGAGGCCTCTCCAGAAGTGACAAAGTGACAAAAGCACAACCCAGAGCACTCCCAGGCAAGCAGGTACTTTACACTTCTAATTGTGCGTGAAGCACTGCCATCACTCCTCTGGAATATGGATTTTATAAAAGACCTGACATTTTTCATCAGACAATTCCAAACAATAATTAAATTTTACCTCATCACGTTAAGGTATGAACTAAATGGTAACTGATGAATCATCCACATGTACAGACTGGGAGAGTGACAACACCTGCCCATGATCCCAAGAAGATGAGCAGGAATCAAAGCCCAGCTGAACTGCACCCAACTCTCCAGAGCCAAGTGTGAGCCAGGGAGCAGTGACAGGATCAGACCTGTGGCCCAGGCACTGAGCACGGGCAAGCCCCAGCAGTCCAGCCCCTCTCCACACCAATTCTCAGGCACAGAAAAAGACCCTTCATGTGAATCCACACTTCTTTCCAGTAAATGACTGTGGACTCGGACTACAAACAAACTCCACCCAAAACTTTTTTTTTTTGGACATGAGAGTGCAAAAAACGTGAACTTACTAAGAAGCTGATTAGTAAGTTTTTGTGATAACTGCCTATCATCATTGAAACCTCCAACTAGGTGCACTTCCAGCCTAACAGAGATGGAATAACAGGAAACAGCAATTAAAAAGACATCTCAAAATGAGTATCTTTACAAAATAATCCCCAGCCCAAACTGCAAAGCAATCATTACAGAAGCCTCACTTATTGCAATCACATGCACCAAGCTGGTTTGCATTACACAGCAAGTTACAATAATTCCATTTTGAAAACTTCAAGGATCATCACCCAGGAAGTGGCACAGGAACAAGCTTGAAGAGGCATTAAAAACATGCAATGCTATCCCAAGGGTATCTCTGGCACCTCTGGTTTGGACTGAACTTTGTAACCACCTTTCAGTTAATTAAACTTGAAGATTTTTGTTCCCATGAACTCCTCATGACTATTCTGGACCATGCAGCAGGGTTCTTCTCTAAGCAGTGTCTATGTAAAGTCCTTACAAATCACAAATATAAGTTCACGAGTTAGTTTTTGTTCTTACCAAACCACAGGGGCAAAACCCTCCACATCCAGAAATAAACTTGTCTACTAAATTCTGTTTCAGAGCTTTTCACCCACTGTCCTATCCTTCACACCATTTTTTTTAATGTGGACTTACAAAATTCCCTGATACAGATGCTGAAAAGAATTTACAAATACTCTGAAGGGAAAAATATAATATGAACCAAAAGCCAGTTATATGGAAAATTTTGCAAATCTGGAACAAAGTTAAATAGGAAACAGTAAACACAACCCTCATGGTGGCATTTTACAGAGACACTCTTCAGAACAGAACCGTGCTTTGAACGACTGCTAAAAACACCCCCAAAATCATCACCAAGGAAGTGATTTTCACTTTGCATGCGGCTGCTGACCAAGAGGTGCTTCCTGCACAGTTCCCTCGTCTGAACCCAGCACAAACCCCTCCCAACTCCCCTCCACAGCAGCTGCAGGAACCTTGGAGAGAAGCAGAAGAGGAAGGGAGCAGAGCTGACCTGCCGCAGCCCGTGGAGCTGGAGAAGGACTTCACTGAGCTCATGATGAGCGACACCTCGGCCTCGGTGTCCGAGCCGTCGCAGTGGGTCAGGCACGTGGCTCCGCTGCCTGGGAGGGCACACGACAGGGACTGGGTGACAGTGCCACCGAGCGGGGCAGTCCCACTGTGCAGGGAGAGCTGCCCCACACGGCCTCGCCCCCCTCCGCAGGGGATGTGACTGGGGCGAGGCACCACCGTCTGCACGGGCCAGTATAAACCAGCACAGCTCCTGTGAGGGTACAAGTGCCCTCTTAACAGGAGGGAACATCTTAGCAGGCAACATCTCTAATGTCACAAATCCACACACACACAAATTCTACCCCTGAAACATCCAAACCCTGCTCTGCCACACTGCTGGACACAGCCCAGGGCTGCAGTGCCCCTGGCCACAGGAGCAGAGCAAGTTAAAATCTGCTCACAGAGTGAGAAGAGCACGGAATCTCTCACACTGAACACACAACTCTGAGCGAGTCTTTAGTTAACACATTACGTGACTTTTGGGGAATCAGGTTTGTATTGATGTAACTGTAGTTTATTTTATTAATGCCACATAAACCAGCACTAATTCCTTATTTCAGGGGTACAGCTTTGCTCTGGAGGTCCTCTAGAGATACCTGTGTGTCGGAGCACAACTATGTGGCAGGTAGTGGCGTCATCTGATCCAAGAATGGAAACAGAACCTATTTTAAAGGAGGAAAACACTGTAAGAACTCAGCTCTCACAACCACTGCTTCAGTACAAGAAGAAATGTGTCTGTTCCTACACACCATCTTTAGGGGTAGTCACTGCAAACTCTCTCTGCTGGACATAGAGAAGGCCTTTGGGTTCCACGATCTGAGCTGGCTGACTTCTCAGAAGTTTTGCCTTTTCCTAAAGATAAATGGTAACAAATACTACAAATTATAACAGATATTACAGTGGCTGAATTCTCAGGTGTATCCATTACTTCACAGAAACATCACCTCTGAAAAGCAAAGGGACCCAGCTCAGAGAGAAATACTTGTGTTTTGTATTATTACAGAGTAGTCTGAATTTTCTGTGTTTTGTATTACAGAGTATTCTGAATTTTGAAAGTTTTATGCTTTCCTAACAGTGACCAAGTTAATAGTTAAATCTCATAATTCCAGAGAGTTACAAAACACCTTTACCCTGTTATATGGACCATAAAATGGAGGCACAATAAACAGCTTTTGAACTGGGAAAACATAACATTAGATAATACCAGAACTGATCTTGGAAGTTTAATCAGAACAGGAAACTTGAAATACAGAAGTTTCAGTCCTCTGCTGCCACATTTCAGAACATTTATTTTACACTTATCAAAATACTGTTGTTTATTAGCTCGATTGGTGTGTGGAAAACCCGGATTCCTGGGCTATGACTACTGCAGTGCTTCCTCACAGACCTGCTGGGGACAAAGTCAATTCCCATTCTGGGCTCAAAAAACACTTCACAGCTTTATCAAATTTGCCCTGGTTTTCTGCATAATCTCAGGGTCTGTAAAGAAACACCTTCTGATGGGGAAACAGCTCTGCTCACAGTCCTGGCTCGCACTCACCGCTAGGATTATAACATTTACACCCTGGCAGCAAGGTCAGCACCTTCCTCAGAGTGCCCACCTTCCTTTTTATCGCCAGTTTTTATCATTTTGTCACACAGAAAGCGCCCGCCCAGCCCGCGGGGCACCCGCACCGGTACAGCTGAGCCCCTCCGCCGACACCGATTTATTTATTTTTCATCGCTCCGCGGCTCTCCGCTGCCAGAGCGCTGGGAACGCGCGGGGTCGGGGTCGGGACCACCCCTACCCCGGGCCGCTTCACTCCGAGGCCGCCCCGCTCCACCACCCGCCCCGCCGGCCGCGACCGCGGCTCCCCACGGGGGCCCCTTCCCGCTTCCCTCACCTCGAGGTGCGGGTGGGCGCGGATCATGTCCCCCGTGGGCCGGGCCAAGTCCACCCGCGCTCCGTTAACCAGCAGCGGCATCTCGGCGAGCGGCGGGCCCGGGCCCGGAGGCGGCTCCGCGCTCCCTCCGCAGGCCGCGCCGGGCCGGGCCGGGCGGCGCCGCGCAGGGCGCTGGGAAAGCGCGGCCGCCGCTCCGCCCGCGGCACCGCGGAACCGCCCCGGGGCTGGGCTGGGCCCGCCCGGGCACCGCGGAACCGCCCCGGGGCTGAGGGAAACGCGCCCGGCCTCGGCGGCGCCGCCTGACGACTTTAACTCGGTAACCTTGCAGAGATTCCCCGGCCGCTGCGGGGCATCCTTAAGTTGTGGTATGAAATAGTAACAGTTATAAAGCCACAAATTTACAAATCACTGAATTATTGAGGTTAGAAAACACCTCTGAGATCATGGAATCCAACCTCTATCTGAACACCAGTGTCACTGGGCCATGGCACTGAGGACCACAACCAGCCTGGAATTAAATTCCTCCAGGGACGGTGACTCCACCATCCAATGGAAGAATGAAGAAATCATTCCCAACGTCCAACACAAACCTCCCCCGGCACAGTTTAAGGTTATATACCCTCGTTCTACCACTGGGTGCTTGGGAGAAGAGGCTGATCCCCACACCACCATCCTCTGCCCCAGCAACCACAAGTTGGATTTTCAGACAATCCCAAAGAAAACCGTTTTTCCTCAAAGATCAGGGTTTTTTTTCCTCCAGTTATCTGTGGAATATACTACGGGGAATAACGATGGTAGCAGCAGTTAATTCACCCTGCAGGGAATGTGGACAGCCAGGCACCCAGCCTGCCCACAGCCCAGAGACAGCAACTGCCCAGGACCCCAGCTCAGCCTTTCCATCCAATTTCACAGAAATAAACTGTCCCTGGAAGTGTTCCAGGCCCAGCTGCATTGGGCTGAGCAAACTGGCCTGGTAGAAGGTGATCCTGCCAGTGACAGGCTGGTTGGAACTAGGTGATCTTTAAGGTCCCTACCAACCCAGGCCATTCTATGACTTTATGATTCTATAGTAGAATAAATGCTTTCTTCAAAAGATACATTGCATTTCTCATGTGAGACAAAATTGCACCTCAGGAGGAACACTCTTCTCACAGCTGTTGGTATTTACAAAGTCTCTTTAGCAAAGCACCAGCACCTGCCAGCACACCTGCCTGCCATTACATGGAGAAAACCAGAGCTGTCAGAGCAAAGGTTCCAGAAACATTTAAACAAAACTGTGTAACTTCAGTACAGACAGTTCAATGTCTGCACATTACACTTACGGGGTTTTTTTTTGTTTTTCATGATACGTGGAAGCTCCTGAATCACATACCTAGTACTACAACTGGGCAAGTTTTACACACCCTCATTTTGAAAGTAGTGTCTGAAGGGCATCTTTTAAAGGATATGTTCCCTGCTGTTGACGTGAGGGTTCTTTTGTGCCAGGAGAAAATGCAATTGTTTTAGAAGGAAATCTATTGTTTATTACTCAGGACTGACAATAAAGAGGACTACAATTAAAACCAAAACTTCTCAGTTTATACGATTTTGCAGTGTCATTCCCAAACTCATTTCTGCAATCTGTCAGAATGAACACCCCAACTTTGAGAAGTCAGGCTCCAGAGAGGGCACCTCAGTTACATACAGACATGTGGTTTTCTCAAGGATGTTAAGAATTGCACTCTTTGCATCAAACTTTATTGGCTCCAAATAAAAATGCTGTCTTAAAAGCCTCCAAGTTCTAAAGAAGGGCAACTGGAGTTTAGTCTTAAATACATAAAATTTTCAACTAAATGTTACACGAATAACAGGTTTTTTTCCCATTGTTTATATTCTTACTCAAATCTAAAAGCCAGCAACCATGGAAAGAAGACAAGAAACCTCTGTAGAGAAACTCTACACTGACTGACAGACACACGGACAACACAAGGACACCACTGACACCATCACGTCCTTACCACAAGGGAAGACTTTTTTTTTTCTATTTTAAGCATTCACATATAAACTTCAAATCTGGCAAATAAATATCTGTCTTGGAGTGCTTCACAAGCATCCCAAGAAAACTATCTACAAATAATACATTCAGCTACTCCCTCATTTTCAACACTTCCAACAACCATCACTTTCACATGTCTGAACTTTCCTAGCTGGGAAAGGTGTGTGTCAGCTACAGATTTCAGGATAATGCTTTCTATCTGAGCACACTTCCCACTAGCAAGTGGCTTCACCAAGCATGGCCCTACAGACAGGAAAAGCTGAAGAGATGTGTGTGGAAGAACCACTGCCAGACTGGATTCATGCCCTGCCTATTGAGAGATCTCCTGCTTTAGGGCAAATTTAGGAGGAAACTTCCAAAGGGGTCCCTCTAGAAAGCAGCTTCAAGCAACGTGGCTACTGACTGCTTTGTCCCAGTACAGAGCAAGTGAAATCCAAATGCAATCAGTACAGATTGTTTCCGATTTCTCAAGCCTCACATTGGGTGCCAAAAAATGGCAACCTAGGACAAGAGATTACACCATTACTGTGAAACCAGCTCAAGAAGAGTCATCAGAGTTGGAACACTGACAGTGGAATTCTGGTCCCCACACAAATCTGCAGGAAGAAACACCAGAATTTCACCCCTGATATATAAAACCTTGTAGAGAAACATTAGTAAATTAAGTTTTGAAGAGCTGGAAAAAACTATTAAAAAATCCTTCTAAGTCATAAAAACCATTTCAATGTGAAATTTGTAAAATATCACCCTATTTATTCTCTAAGCTTTTCTAGCAACATATAACTTTAACATATCTGTAGAAATCTGATGACTAAGAAACAGTAATTTTTCTTAAATGTAGTTACTTAAAACATTTGCCAGTTTGGAAAGTTGAGCTCAAGTCTCTTTCCAGAGCAAAACATTGCACACAATTTTCAACCTATTCCACACTTTCCCTTCTGGTTGCCCATGTCACAGTGGGTATGGCACGTAACAGTCTGCAGGGGAGCCAATGCTGCTCACAGGGCTCCGCGTGTTGGACTCGTAAGAATTTGGTGCAATTTCAACCACACCATCATTTTGAGGAGTTTCTCCTTTTAAAAAGTCATCGTCTTCATCTTCAGAAGTACCCTGCAAAAATTTAAAAGGATCAGTGAGAATGGGAAGATACTGTCAAATCTTAATAGAGACCTGGATTTCCACTGTGATTGCTACAACCACCTGGAATGGTAAGAGAATTTGATGTACTCTGATTATGAAATATGGGAACTGAATGACATCTACAGGGTGGATTTCCCAGTAACATCATCATGTCCATTTTCTGAGCACATTCAAAAAGCTTTCAGATGACTCCTGTGCTGCAGGAGAGGGAAAAGTGCTCCCAAGGCAAGAATGGATCAATTCCTAAAGCTTCCAAATTTCAGTCTCAGTTTCCCCTAAATGTATAGTGTACTCTTATCTACTTAAAAAAATATTCTGCAATAAAAGCAGCTGATAGCTGAACTGTTTGGATCAGGGAAGATTACCTTTTTAATGGGTTTCTTCAGATCCTCAAGATCTTCAGCACTCAGCTCTTCCCAGAACTGATACATAGGATCAATGGTCTTCTTTGATCTGAGAGAGGAAGCAAAGCACAGAATGAGTTATTGTATTCACAGTAGGGGTACATTTTAATTTAAATCTTTGACAATCTGGTTAAAATGCAGAATATGAAAGGTACAAATGATCAGGGAGGAAAGTGAACAGCAGAAAGACTGACAGTTTGCTACAGGTTGTATTCATTATTTTCTAGAAGGCACAAAGAAGTTGTTCACTTTTCAAGTCTACCTTTTGAGTATGTAGGGGTCAAAGGGGAAGAAGCTGTCGAGGGGGTTGGTGCAGGTCTGCACAAGGTCGCCCCCGGTGCCGCTCCGCACAACGGGGATGAACTGCCTGTTGTTCCTCTCTATAATTGTGTAGCAGAACACCAACTGGTATTTCCTTCAAAAAAGGGAATAAAGAAAAGATAAGCGCTTCCAGCACACCCAAAGCAAGATTTTCAGATGGATGGTATGAAAACACAAAGTTATTTTTGAACAACTATCACTTCTATCTTCCATTTTCCAGCTGTTATTAAGAGTTTGCAGGATAGTCACAAGGTAAGGAGTCTGTTTTCTTCCTCTAAGCCCCTATAAACTTTATTCCAAGTACAAACACACTGGCTCCAACACAGAGCAATCCATTTCATAGGACTGCAGGATTCCATTGAAATTCACCTATCAATAAACTTATCCCTAATCAATATGGGCAGTATTATGTCTCAGGTAATATTCAAGACTCTGCCTAACAAAACCCTGTGCTGGTTTTAGATACACACAACACCTGTACCAAGCTTTACTGAAGTAAATGAGCAGGTACCTGGTAATGGCAGCAAACAAGTTGACAACAGAAGGGATACAAATCTTCAGGGGGTTTAGCTGACACATGACAATGCGCTCAAAATTTAAACTCTGCAGATACGACAGACCTTCAAAATAAGAACAATTAGCAAATATAAATTAGGTATCATATAAACTGAAGTCAGTTGCTAAGAATTTCCCGTGTGACATGCCTCACTCTGCAACACCACCAGAGAAGCACATCCTGGGGCACTCTCACAGTGGAGGTCTGGCCCCAACATGTGTACAAGCCACCACGTTCTATTTAGAGCACAACAAGATAAATTTGCCATCAGATACTTGACTGAATTGACCACTATAAAACACAGTAACAGTAAAACTTCTAATGAATCCTTTCAAACCTAAGATGCTCACCTTTCCTTAAATTTCCATCCAGAAGTTGTTTATGACGGAAAATAAGTGTATAGAACACTGCCTGACACGTGGAATAGAACGGCCCATGGAGAGCTACATCACAGTAGGCATTAGCTCCTTTATCCTGATTATCAATGTATTTATGCAGCCAGTTCACCAGAAGATCCAGACATGCTTTTACTGTACTGTAGTGCAGGGAGAAAAAAGAAGTGTAAAAAATAACACCTGAAATGGTGTAGAAAAGATGTTCAACAAATATTCAAGAATCTCAGTGATTATAAGAACATCAGTAAGAAAATCTCTTTGTAAAGGAATGATTCTGTTACAAGCTTTCTCCTTTATCTCAGCATAAAATGAATCAATCAGCACTGAAACCCCCCAACAGTGAAAGGACAGGATGCCAGAAGAGATGAATCCATGAACACACAGTAATCAACCAGAATTTTTGGTTACAGGTAATACAGAGCAATGCCTCCCATGTCCAGCAGGTAATTCCAATATCCAACTAACTCCAATGTTGAAGTCACCAGACCCTCCCTGAACAGCACAAAAATATAGAATGTGTACATAAAAAGGAAGACATTTAAACCATTCTCTATCAAAATAGTAGAACAAATGATCTCCCTGTTCCAGAGCCTGCAGAAAGTGCCTAACACTGGGTACTGAAAACATCACATACACTGGGAATCTATGACTGCCTGAAGTCAGCACAACCTACCCCTGGCTCAGCACTTCTTGGTTAGTGAAGCCCAAAACAGCAAGTCATGAACCTCAGAAATCATCAGCCTGCATGCTGTATGTGTTTTCAAGCTTCAAGACAATACTGAACCAATATTGTTGAAAGGACAAACAAGACCCTTGATTCAGGATTACTGACAAAGCAGTGGGAATAGAAGACCAATTCTCTACTTGAGCTCCACAATAGCATGAATCGTTTGGTTCTGTTCATGTGTGAAAACAACTTACACAATGGGAATAAATTTAGCTCTTGCCAAGAAGCTGCCAATATAACTCCCAGCAGTCTGCCTGATTACTGAAGGATTGTTTGGATCCTGCAGTTTCTTCCAAAGATGGTCTAAAAACGCTTCAGCCAACCCCTGGAAAAAAAGATACACAGACATTGTGAGATGACACTGTTTAAGCAAGACATTCCCATTATTTCTCAATTCCCATTATTTCCATAACTAAACCATTACAAAAATCTACCCATAACTGCAGTAAATAACCACACCTACACATGATGGAAGAGCACTCATTTCTGTGTCTTTTTCTATACTCAGTTATAAAAGAAAGAACAGTTTGTTGAGAGAGATGGGACAATGAAGGTTGGGGGAACAACTAACAGCAGACACGATTTTCAAATCAAAGACCTAAGAGACAGCATCTCTGCAATAGTTTTGGGATGCTGAAGAAATTTGCATCCCATGTCCTGGGTGCAAGAGTCCAACTGATTCTTGTCAAAGAGATCAGTTTTAACCATGTTTGTTCCTTCACACATGCTAAGATTCCATCTGTAAGTGGTTTATGAACAACATGGGAAGAGCCATAAAGCTCTTAAAGGAAAAGTCAAGCTAAATTTATCTTTCAGCAATATGCTAAAGTTTCATCTTTTTTTTTTTTTTTAAGAAGCAGTATCTCATAAAGAAAAAGAAAGGAGTAACAGAGAAGAAAAAGAAAGTGAAGATATTAATGAATCCTGAATGTACTTGCTATCTTCAGAGTAGAATTACAGCAGAGAAAACTGGTTTGTAAAAAAAAACCAAAACAAAGATGCAGAAATGACAGAGGACACTGCATTTTAAAACCAGTTTTTACTCACCAATTTAAAGCTACAGATGTAAAACATGAAATACTGTACATGACACGAAGCATGGGTTGGTAAAATGAGCTTGTCAAAAACAGAAACCAGATCCCGATACAAATCCTTCGTGTTGCTGATGTCAAGCTTGCCTACACAACAAAGCAACAGAACAAAATGAAACATTTCAGGGGTTTTTTCCTGCCCTCATGCTGCAGAAATGGTATTTATATCTTTCTACACCAGTAAGAATATGTAAAGAAAAACTGTCAACCTGACTTCTCAGTTTATCCAAAAATCCAGGTGTACAATTCTACTGCTTTCTAAGGTGGTGTAAATGAAGAACCTCTCTGTGTGAGTGTGCACATATATAAAGCTGCTAGACATGCAAACTTTGCAATAATGTGTTAGCTTAAAAGAGCAAGAAAAAAACACAAATAAATCACCTGACTTATGTGGAGAAGATACAGCATAATGGTTTCTAAATATTGTTTTAAATATATAAATCTGAAGAATTCAAACCCTTAGGGCATAACAGTGAAAGATATTTCTTTATTCTTTTTTCTCCTGTAACAAAGGCAATTGATTGATGTGTCTGGTTGTTTTGATCTACTTCCAGTCTTCATGATGTTGAAAGGATCCATAATTCTAACACTCAAGTAGAGCAAATGATAAAAACATTTATACCCTACTACAGTAGGTACCTCTCCCAGCACCTGGGCAGTGGCAGGAATGTGAACTATAGCCTGCTAATGGCAGAATTCTGCTTTATCGCACAATACAGAGAGAGAGAGCTCCTCTTAAGTGTTTCTTACTTGTTAGCAAAACAACAAATTTGTTTATAGAGCAAGAGTTCTCACCATCCACATGGCAAACATCTCTAATGTATGAGAACAGGATGGTCATCAGGATGTCCAGGCGCTCTGCAAGAGGATGGGCCATTCTCTCAATATTGGGAGAGACAACTTTGCTGCCTTTTCTCTCTTCATCTTCCTCCTGGTAGATAAAATGGCACATGCAGCTTTTAAATACACAAATCCCAGAGACAGCAATTACAGGAAAAGTCAAGCTAAATTTATCTTTCAGCAATATGCTAAAGTTTCATTTTTTTTTTTTTTTTTAACAAGCAGTATCTCATTATACAGTATAAGGAAATTTTTGCACACTAAGCCAAGTATCATGAATTCTTTAACTAGCTTTATTGCACAGCTGCTTGTGTTTTTACATAATGAAATTGATTTGCTGAATGTAGCACTGGGTGTTTACATGAATAAAGTCAATACATGGGAACACATTAATCATTTGTCAGCTGTTCAGGTTTCAAGAGCAGCGTGCAGTGCAGTAACAACAAACTAATAATGAATTTCCACACTTAGTTCATTGCCACTTCAGAAGTGATAATTTTACTAAAAAAATTTAATAGAACAAGATAACCAACCATGTCAAAAAGTCCCTCCTCTGTAGATTTTTCCTCGCTAGCACAGTTATTGGCAGTTTCTTCAGCATCTTCAATATCTTGCTGTGGAGTGCTAACCTACAGTTGCAAACAAGAAATTAATGTCTATAAAACCATGACAATAATATAAAATCGGGTATTTTATTATTTATATAAAAGGCATGACCACATGATTAAGTTCTTCACTAGATTCTGTCCTGAACTAAATAAACATTTTAAAAAGGAATGATGTGCCATACACGAATGAACATTCCAAACTTTCTGAAACTTTTACCTCCCCAGCATCTGCTCTGCCCAGACTATTACACAGTGAGGCAAAAAGCCACCATCATTTACAGTGCTAGCTCTCCTGCCTTTTTTTAGGATTTTACTTCAAAGAGATGACACAACCAATCAAGCACACAAAGAAAAGCCCATTCACATTAGTGCTGATCACCACAAGACAGTTATTTGGACTCTGGCAGAGACTCCAGGCAGGGTGTAACAGCACACACCATACAGTTACCCTCAGGTGTGGGAACATCTTTATCCTGGGAATGAAGTATAAATTTGGCTGAGTTTATACCCACAATCAGAAGGGCATTTTTTGTAGAGTCTAAAAATGAAGCATATTTCATTTCCTACTCTGTGTATCTTAATGCCAACCTTCCATAAAAGATAACACACAATAAACTTACATCCAACTTCAGCAGCTTTTCAATAATAAGCTCCAGAATCTGAAGCCTCAAAGTTGGGAGATACACAGTAACTCGCAGCAGGTTATGGACATAACATTCCTATAACACAAAATTAATTGGTATCAATAACAACGTTAACAGAAAGTCAAATTTCTGCAAAGGACTTCTAGAAAACAAGTTTCTTAATTTGTTACCTAAAGACACAGAAATAGGTTTAAACAGATTGTGTTCAATGAGGAGTAAGTAAATGTATAAACTAACAAACAAGACAACCTGAGACTCCTCATCAAGGAGGTCCATGGTGTGCACTGATTAAGAAAGCAATCCAGTGGAAAAAATATGTGGTGATGTTATTAAAGATGAACACAATGCTTGTGCATAAGTAACTCAGAATGCTTGGACAGCCTTACACTAAACAGACATGACCCTGTACACGGTTATTATATATGTAATTATCATATATATATAACAAATTCTTCCAAAAATCTGCATGGACTGCCATCAAATCAGTTGTATTACTATACAGAACATTTATACATTTAGATAAACAGATGAACAAATCAACAAAAATAATCACAGCTCTTACCAGAGTTCTTTCTGATTTATTAATGAAAGGAAAGAATTCCACAAGTATCGGCATGAGAAACTGTGGTGTCCTATAATTAATTAAAAACCAAAAATCAGACCTAAAAGTGATAGGTTTGCAAATATTGAACTCCAGCACTCTAAAGATGTACTGGAACAAGTACATCTTATTTCACAGGAATTTTATTTTAAGGTAAGCAATTGTATAAAATGTGGTTTGGCAAGGATCACTGGACAGACAATAAATGGCAAACTTTCAAAATGCACTTGTTAGAAGCCACTTCAAATATCACTATGGAATATAGAATACAGAAGCCACTACCAACACTTTTCCTACTTCCCATTTCTGTTAACAGGATTTTCAGCTGTTGATGCCTGACAGAAACTTCATGATATTTGTGTAAAGCATTCTACCAGTTACTGAATACTGGGAAAAATCATGCAATGAAATGAAGCGTTATACTTCCAATTAAGAGGAAAAAACCCATCAGTTCCCAAGCTTGAAATCTGCAAGGAAAGGGCACACAAGCCCAAGGGATTCTGTACTTACGAAGGAACGTATCTTGCAACAGTTTGCAATGCTCTGTGGCAAGTGTCAAAGTTTGCAGAAATGTCTAGAGAAAGAAAAAGAATTCTTACGCACTTGGTTACAGAAAACTAAATCAGGAACCAGTAAAAACAGTTCATATCAACTACACAATGGAAAGATTCCCAAGGAAACTGCATTTGCCAAAATGTTCTTTTGCAGGGGTGTACCTTGAGGTAAATAAAATAGAAACCAAACAACTCCTAACTTTTCCGTGGCTTTGAAACAATCTAGGGCTAGGAATGTTTCCCTATGTGTCTTATTCCTACAGATACTGCACCAACAGGAATCATTTCAAAGCAATAAGGAGTGGGTCAGCACACCATTGATTTGAGTACAAGATAGTCTTTAATTCCTTGGGAATTTAAGGATGGTTCTTGATGTTTTCCTTGAACTCAGCTCAATTAATTTTGTAAAAAAGGAGCAACATGCACTGGATTCTTTTTTAGTAAAGGCACTACAGCAGCATATATATCTATATCCTTTATACTCACTTTCATCATCATCATCAGAATCTGAAATATCCACATCATCTTCTCTGATGGTTATTCGAGCTAGCAAAAAAATGAGATTATTATATCAAAATTGTATAAATCTTACAGGTGACAAATTCAATAGCAAACACACTGAACAACAGTCTCCACAGGGACTAAAACATCGAAATTAGCCACAAGACTTTCTTAAAGACTGTTTTATTTACAGAACCAGGAAGTTCTTGAGAACATCTGACATGATCCTCATACTTCAGCTTTTGGTTTTTTAGCAGTAAAAATATTATACAGTTCATTCATTTCCAAGACATCTCCAGAACAGGATCTGTATTAGCACCTAGAATATGTCTTCTAAAATCTAGCTACAGAAAACTGTCTGTATGACAATCAACATGAAAAAACTCAATAACCCAATAACTAATTGTGTTATGGACTGTATTTATACAGAAGTTCTCTATCTAGGGACTTTGATGAGCAAACAAGACGAGTAAGAGAGCAGTAACTTACGGGGCACAAACTGCGCCACGATCATCCGGAGGCAGGGCCTGAGATGGACAGTTTGTGCTGACACAAGATTGCCAAGAAAACCCAGATATTCTTCCACTACCTCTCGGCTCCTCCTCAACCATGGCAGCTTCTAGAAGTAAACAAAGATCAAGATGTCAGAGAAGGACGTTTTGAGTACTAAACTCTTAATCTTCCCATATAGCAAACCAACAGGTACTTACCAGCAAAATGTTGACCAGTTGTCCAAGCTCTTTGGTCAAATATGCAACAGAAGCTCGAAATTCATGCAGCCAATTAATGATCTGGGCATCCTTAAAATAAGCAGAAAAAATAGGTAACTATTTCAATAAACAGTACTACCTATTAGCAGAAAATAGCAAAATCCCTCGAAGTCAAAGATTAAGACTGTAAATAGAAATTGTTTTCATACTAACATGAAAGGAATTTCAGTTTGTGCCCTCACCAATGGAAGTTCTTGAATGCAGAATACATTCATGCCAAGTCCTAAGCCAACAGCCTGCCATGAAGACTTCAATCAGACTGAGCAAGGCATGAAACCTCCCTCACACAGAACTTAAAAGAAATGGTATTCCATCATCATTTTCTTTTCTCTTTTGTTGTAGTTTAAGCAGAAGGGACATTCAAGTCTTGAAACAGCAAATGTGGCAGGTACTTGTAGCTACACAGAAGAGCTGTGAAACAATACTTCTGGGTATAACTACTAAATGCATATGTATGTTACTGCCTAATGAAACCGGATTTAGTGAGAACAGAAGGTAAAATTCAATGCAACTTTAATGCTGTGAAAGTCAGAAACCACAGATCTACAGAAGTGTCTCTATAATCAAGCATCAGTGACCTAAAAAGATGGTATCTGGAACAAAGACAGACTCAAAGGGTAGAGCAGAGTCAGTAAGCATGAGATACCATTTATAAAGATCCTGCATATATATATGTATAAACAGACTTTTTTTTCCCATTTAGGGTTTTAATTCTGATGGTTTCTGCAAAGAAAAAAAGCTCTTAAATACAATTTAAAGCAAAGGATTAGTGTAAGCACCAGAATGACTTGTCTGGTGATTACACTCAGACAGACGAACTTTAAATCATCAGACCCCTGACTATCAAAGTCTTACCTTTATGTCTGGATCTGACAGCTGATGTTTTAACAACTCAAAATCTGTGGTGTCACCCTAGCAGGGGAAACAAAAAATAAATAAATTACTTTCTTTTTTTTCTTTTCTTCAGTAAAAACTACCAATTTCCAAACTACCAAATCAATGTATCTGAACAACCAACTATTGTATTGAGCAGGTACATCAAGAATACAAGACAGCCAGCTCAGCAAAGCTGAAGCAGCAGTAACAGGGTGTTGTCCAGAAGACAACCGAGGCTGCTGGCTCATTTTCAGCTGCTCTCCCTGCAGACACAGCTGGATTCCCGTGCACACTTTAGCATAAGCCAGGCTTTACATTCACCCGGCCACTCAGGTTGACTCACAGGGGAAATCTTTTCGCTCGCACAGCAATACCGCCTGGCACAAGCCTACAACGCTCAGCACCTTCAATTTTTTCCCCTAAGCCTTCAGGCACGGTCTTGCGTAAGGCAAAACGAGGCTTCTCACGGAATGACCCCAGGAACAGCAGCCCGGACGCGGCGCAGGCCCCCGACAAGCCGCAGTCACCTTTTCGTACTTAAGCAGGATCTCGGTCAGGGTCCCCCCGAACCGCACCGTCTTCCTGGGCGGGGAGCTGATGAACTCGTCCGCTCCCAGCATGGTCACGGCGCCTGCGGGGAAGGGAAGCCGCGTGAGCACCGCTCGGAGGCCCGGGGCACCTCTCGGGCCCTTCCTCGGCAGGGAGAGCCGCGAGAGCCGCGGCTCCTCTCCCGAGGGTTCCCCCCGCTGCCCCCTTGCCTTGCGGTGGCGGCCGCGCCCCCGCTACCGGGGCCAGCGGCGCCTCGCCCCGCGCCCGGCGCGTCCCGGCTGCCCGCGCCGCCACATGTCGCTCCGGCGGAAACTGCGCGGCCGGGCGGAAACCGCACCGGGCGGCACCGCCCCTCGCACGGCCGGGCCGCACCGCCGGGCGGCTCCACTGAGCGGGCACAGAGCCGGGCGACTCCACTGAGCGGGCTCGGAGCGGCTCCACTGAGCGGGCACGGAGCGGGCACAGAGCCGGGCAGCTCCACTGAGCAGGCTCGGAGCGGCACCGCCGGGCGGCAGCACTGAGCGGGCACGGAGCGGCTCCACTGAGCAGGCACGGGGCAGCACCGCCGGGCGGCTCCTCTGAACGGGCAGGGAGTGCCAGGAGGGAGCAGCCGCAGCGCTGCCCCCGCCCGCCGTGGTGCGGGCGGACCGAAGGAGCCGGGCAGGGGCACGGAGAGGGCGTTTCTCTCCCCGTACGCGGGGATGAAGCCGGGCAAGAGAAGCGCTCTACTCGTCACCGTTCTGGTTTTAACACTGACTCCCGGTAGCGCTCCCAGCGTGCCGGGGTGCGTGAGCAGAAGTCCAGATTTATCCCCAGGCCATGGTGGAGGGATCCCATCCCGGGATGGTTCACAAGCGAGCGCTCCCCGACCCCTTGGGCAGTTCGCCGTGAGCGGTGGGAGTCGCCCGCAGCCCCTCACAGCACAGATGACGCCAAGGGCACGGCTAGCCTACGTTATCAACTAAAAATTGCAATCCGAAGGGGTAAACTAAATGGTCCGAACAACTTAATAGAGATTAAAGAGGGCCAAGAACCTGCTCTAAACAAAGCGGAGTTTGACCTTGGGAAGTAATAATGGATTTGCTAGAACAGAGGCACAGGAACTTCAAGTGAGATTTCTGGATGTCTTCATCATCCCTATGGAGGCTAGGTCTATCTTGAAGCACCAGTCATTAAACAAAATGTGTTACAGACTTTTCTGTCTCGAGCTAGTAACTGGTTTTGCTCCCAAAGATTGGGGGCAAATTCTACTGCTAGAGCAACCCAGGTAAGTATGACCAGAGACTTGCATTTCCTGTGTAGTTCTTCAGTAACATCCATTCTGCTCAAAGCTTACTTTGGCTGAATATGTAAAATTTACTTCACCCACTCACACAAACTAGCTACAGCAACACGTGCCAGGATTTGACCTTAGCCCTCTCAACTTGGTATACACTTATGCTTCTTTTCTACACAAACTCCTACTGTAACAATTACGTTGCTCCCAGCGACTCTCACAAGTCACACCAAACAGATTTTTGTAGGCGTTACTAATAATTTAATCCCTAATGATGTTCCCATTTAAGCAGACACTATATACCACAAGAAAACTTCCATCAGATGCAGTCCATGTTTTAAGTCTAACAATTTAATCCATCAACATAGTTGGAAGCTGGGGGTTGGCATTTTTCCATTAGTGGAATGTAGGATGACATTTTGAGCTAGTTTTAAGACTTAACTAGATGGAAAAGACTCCTGTAGCCCCACTTCTGGAACTAGTTTGGTTCTTTGTGATTTTGGCTAAGATTTTAAACAGCATGCATGGCACTTTCCTCAATGGTTAGAAGAATTCTTTTAGCTGTACAACTCTGTTCACATAACAACAAGCAGTCCTAAACATGTCCAAGGGCTTCCTTCCAATCAACAATGTAAAGTTCTTTGAATGGACTTTGTGCTGCATTGAGCAGAGCTGATAAGGATATCATGAAACTAAAATAGTGTTAAATATTTGTTAATGTGTAACTGCAGATGATGCTCAGTTTGTGTTTAGTATTAGCCTTCCTGGTTTAGAAGGCAAACTGATTGCATGAAACAGTAACTGGATGCATTTTCAAAAAGACAATAGTTACAATACTTACAACAGATATCACTGCTCCACAGCAAGTACTGTCTGACTCATTGCTTGGGCTCACCATCTCAGCAACCTTCTACTGCTTTAGTGCTTTTGTGTGCTTAACATCCTCCTTAACTGATGGATCAGCTCCTAGATTTCATTTTTAAAACTTATACTATTCATACTAGTAAACTAGCTGGAATTCTACATAACTTTTGAGTGAAGTTACACTCTAGCTACCATCTTATGCAACAATCATTAAGTATTGATATTGGATTTAAGATTAATTACATGGTAATATCCAAGGAATGCAAAGGCCTGCTCAGTTCAGTCTAGTAATTATTATTGTAACACTTGAATAGAAATTTTTGATTTTCACAGACTAAGTATGTGAAGTACATATATGAGTATTGGCTTAATGTATAGCTACTGGTAATCATTCCTCTTATTAAACACCATATTTCATAATTCACTTTATAAGTGAAACTATGGGGAATCAGCAAAAGCTTTTCTTTCTGTTCAGAAAAAATGAAATGAAACAATTATTGCAAATGAAAACTGATCTACAGGTTTTAAGGGAGGAGCCTGTTTGGTTTTCTTAATCAGGCCATTGTAACACGGCAGTGGTGTCACGTTGCAGTTCCATTAAAAGGAGGAAACAAATTGCATACATCTCCTAAAAACTGCAGATAGTAAAGGAGAAATCACACTGCAGACCTTAAAGTTTAGTGTTCTTCTGAATTTGTTAAAAGGTAGCATTTGGAAAACATTTAAAAATGAGAATATGCAAAAAAAAATGAAGTTACTCCAGTAATTTTACAAGAAAACACTGAAAGACATTTCAAGAGTTTATAAGGAAGTACAGCCACAGTGTTCTTAGTAAATATTTTCCTTAATTCCACCTCTAGTATTCAGTGAGGTGTGGCATAGAACAATTGTGCATTGAAATTTTAAGACCTACCAGTATTTGCTGATGGTGGCACCAAACTCTTAGTGTTAGTTCAAAACCAGAAGAACTCCTGAGGAAATTCTCCACACAATTTTATCATTAGCACAATTTTAGCTATCACTAACATTAATAGAAATAATTTTCCAGGTACTGTTTGTTAATGTTTTATAATGCCTTGGAGTTCTTGTTAATCAACAGGGTTTCCTTTGGTCATGTTCCCTCTCTCAAATGCTTCAGCATTAGGAAAATAATTTCCAACATCACTGGACTAAAAATGCCTCTTGCAAGAGTCATTGTATTACATCATTTGTAACTACAAAGAATGTACTTGTATGCCAACACCACTGGTGTTATTTGTCTACTTATAAAATCTCAGATTCCAGGTTATTTCAGAATAACAGTGAAACTTTTACAAGAGACACTGTAAATTGTGTATTTACACTATAAACAACTTCTACTACATTTGCAGCCTTGCATCAACAGTTTAATATAGACATTTTAAAAGCACCCTTACAAACAAAAGTATTGCACTGGCTTTATAAAAATTCACAGTAAGTTTAACTTCCAGACCTTGGTAAAAAACAGTGCAAGAGCTTTTCATTGTGCAAGAGTTTTTTTATCCAAACCTTTCAGGTTATTAAAAATAATAATAATAATTAAAACAATAAAACCAACTATATGACAAGCTGCACTGATATTTCAGTGAATCAGGTTCAATTCTCTTTTAGCTCTCACTTCTTAAAGTGATTTTGTGGGATCTTCTTTCATAATTTCAAAGTCTATCCAGTCCAACACTGAAACAGGTGCTTTTGGCAGAGATATGGCTCCACATGTCCATTTCATAGAGAGTCCACAATGCTTGCAGAGGTTATTCCACAACGAGAGAATCCTATTGTTTTGAGTAGGGAATCTCCTTCCATAATTTGCAGCATTTCCCCCACTTTTTGGGGCAGTAACTTCATTGGTCATGCCTTCAACAGATCCTGAAGATAACACATGAAGAAAAGGTTACTCCAAAATAGGCTTAGAACAAGTGGTCATATAACTCTAAACTGTTACTTAAAGTCCATTTTAAAAGTACTTTTCCTCATGTTTAACAGCCAATTGGGACCCAAAGAAAAGATCCATCAAGTCACCAGCCCATCTCCAATAGTGGCCAAGTGTGGTGTCTCACTCAAGGCATAAGAATATGGCACACAGGTAATATTTCCTCAGGGTATCAACTGCCTCTGACTGCCCCAGGTCTTCCTGAGCCAAACATATTCTCTTTATATTATCATATATCTTCTGCTTTGTCCTTTGGATTTTTGAATCAGTAAACTTTCATCTGTCCCACATCAAGTAATCCCACACTTCAGTCACATAGCACAGGACAGTTTGTTCCTGCTTTGCCTTGGCAGGCAAGCACTTCATACCTTCCCCATAGTGACTACATAGGCTTCTGGAGCACTTTATATTCTGCATCTCTTTTCAGGCTTGAGGATCCTAATCTACTTGTTATTCCTTTAATAGAAGCATTCCATATCATAAAAATTCTCACCTTTCTCTACTATATAATTTTTAAGATAGGAAATCAGAACAACCTAACTTCAAAAAATTACTGCTCAAGGTTTCCAAATGGCCAGTAAAGTGAGGACATTTGGGGTTTGTTTTGTTTTTTGGTGGTTTGGTTTTTGGTTGTTTTTGTTTGTTTGGGCTTTTTGGTTGTTTTTTCCTTTCTGAATGTGTGTGTGTATGGTGGTGGTTTTTTTCCTCCTTGTGCAGACAATATCTGCCCAAACATGTTTAACCCGTTTGGTTAAGTTCATAAATATCTCCTGATGGGGAGAGGATTTGGTCTATCAGCAAGGAATGATCTGATTCAGTTGTTTACAAGAAGTTCTAAGATACTTTAGGTGAGCTTACTTCAAAAAGGAACTCTAAATTATCTTTCAAGGTGAAACCATTTGTTATCCTTTGTTTCACCTTGCAAGTAAAACCAAAGAGTTTATGTTCTAATATGTAACATAACTGCTGTACACCCCCTGTTTTGGTTCCTTCTGAATTACCATTACTGAAGTTTGTTTATTGTAGCAACAGAAGCTGCTGGGATATTTTGTATTAAATCACTATTTATTTATTTATTTATACATCCCTATAGGACATATAAATCTAATTACAATCAGGAATAAGACTTGAAATATTTCAAAATAGTGGATAACTTTCACTACTAGGAGTTCATGAAAACAGAATACATATCCATGTATACACATTGCATCTACAGAGATAGCAGATTATCCACTGAGCTCAATACCTGTAATTGCCATGGAATGGTTCTGCATAGCCATTTATAAATGCAAATCATTCCCTGAAAATAGGGACCTGCCAATTTTAGACCCATTTCAGAAAAAAAAAAGAGCTCTGAAAATAGAATGGCTCATTTTCAACTGCCTGTTTTCTAAATTGCAGGTGTGGTTAATAATCAACTAAAGAGCAGTAACAATCTTTGAAAGTGGTGTTGCTGCTATTCTTTCCTGCCTCCTACAAGTTTTCTATTAAGGAATAATTATCTATACTCAATCTCCCTACTGTTAAAACTTTCTCTCATGAAAAATTTCATAGCTTTCATGAAAGAAAACGATTTTCACATGAACTTTTCTGTAAATCAACAGAATTTAGTTTCAAGGAGAAGCAGGAAAAGCTGATCTTGTACATAGTGAATTGGAACAGCGAGATGTTTAGAATCCTTGAACAGTTCAAACAGTAAAAAACTGTTTACAGTTCCTTCAACAGAGGATTTTACATAGTGAAGTGAAGGCTTGACTTTTTTCCCCACACACATTTTCAAGGCATTAAGCATGCCTTCTTCCTAAATGAATATACTAGGGTGTATTGAAAAGCTTCATGTTCTTCAACCATGCTTTGAAATAGGACCTAGACGCTTCCTTTACACATCAGGTATTATCACATCTTTTCTAGATGACTGAGGTTCAAGACAAACAGTTTAACTGATTGCATTTATGAGTTTCAACCTCTTACCTACAGCTCTTGCCACCATGTTAAATCCAAGTCAGCATTTCACCTTTCTTGCTCTCCAATAAAAGCAACATTTCATGGTGCTAAAGAGGGGACTTCTCCTCCCAAGAGCTCGTGTGGGGTAGTGGTTAATGGCCATTTCTGGCAGCATTTGGCTGCTGTGAGGAGCAGTTCGGAGCCGCAGGGCTCCCGTGCTGCTCTCTGGCAGCAGATCCGCATGCCAGCCCCACCACCGTCCCCGCGCTTCGCTCCTGCTCGCCCGTTCCGTTCTTAGAGGGCGACAGGAAGTGTCTTCCCTGCCTAATCCCACTTGTGCAATCTTTCCCACTCGTTTTTTTTACCACCCGAGCTGAGAAACATTCCCCACTACTTTTATTTTAAGAAGCGTCAGCTACGTGCAGGTGGTTTAACCTGGCAGGTGTTACACCGAATCTCGGGCAGGACAGCTCTCCCAGCTCTGGCCGAAGTCAGAGCTCGCAGCCGTTCTCCCCTCGCTGTCCCATCCCGCTCTCCCTCACCTGCCGGGCTCGGCGTGGCGGCCGCGGGGGCCCCGGGCGCGCTGCAGCTCCAGCTCGGCGGGGCGGGCGGGGGCGAGCGCGGCCGTGAGGCGGAGGCTGAGGCCGTTCACCAGCCGCCGCAGCAGCGTGTCCCCGCGGCCCTTGGGCGCCGGCAGCCCCACGTCGTCCCGCAGCTCCTCGGGCGGCACCTCCAGGTTGCCCGCGTACCAGAACACCCACCAGACCAGGCTGAGGAAGATGCCGATGCCGCCCGCGTAGATGAGCAGGTCGGAGAAGAACACGTCGGCGAACACACCCGCCAGCAGCACCGCCAGCCCCACCGCGTCGAAGGCCAGCGCCAGCCAGAAGGCGGCCACGCAGCGGCCCAGCCCGCCCGGGGCCGCCATCGGGAGCGGCGCCACCGCCGCCTCGGGCCGCGCGCACCTGAGGGGAGGCGAGGGCGGCGCCCACCTGAGGGCAGGGCCGGGCCGCGCCCTCCCACCCGGGCAGGTGCGGGACACGCCCCCCGCGCTGAGGGGACGCCCAGGCCGCGCCTCCCACACACCTGAGGGCAGGGCCGGGCCGCGCCCCCCACACATCTGAGGGCTCGGCCGGGCCGCGCCTCCGCCCCCGCAGCTGCGCTCAGGGAAGGCGAAGGCGGGCACACGCCGCCCTCAGCGGCCCCCCGAGCCCCCAGCCCGCCGCGGTGGGCTCGAAGGCTGAGCCGTAGTGACCGATGGCATTCGGGAGCTGAGGCCTCTCTGAGAGTAGTGCTCGCTACCGTTCCCAGGTGAGCCGGACACGGCTGGGCCCGCCTGAGGCAGTGCCGCCTCAGGCACCCCAGAAGGGAGGTACACGGATGAACATCCAGTTCATTGATCTCTGCACTTGCAAGGGAGGCAAGCTGGTCACAGACAGCAGAGATTTGCAAGACAGTTAAAATGTGCATCTGCAAATGCACATAGACTGCTTTAACTGTGCTTAAGGAGGCTTAAAAAGAGCAGCTGGAATACAAGTTCAGGTTGACAAACAGGAAGCAAGTTGTCAATGCAGGATGTAAAATTCAGTAAGTAAAAGAATTATGTAAAAGGCAAAACACCCATTTCAGTTCACCCTTGTGTTAATGACCTGATACATAATCTTTCTGCACTCCTAAGTCCTCAAGCACAAGAACTGTATTTAGATGTAGCAGCTCCTGTGCCTGCTCTCACAAGCGCCTTATATCTAACACCTTATTTAATGATGGATAAGCCACTGTTCTAGTAACTAGAAATATCAAGCCAACAGGAACTATGACCAGGCCTAACAGAATGGGTACCTTCAACATTTTAGTGGAAATAGTGTGCATTAAATGATACTGCTGCTACTCTTCCAGTGACAGTGAGTGCTATTGGTTTACTGGGATTACTGTCATAGCTTTTGGTTCACAAAATAGTTGAAAAGTTACAAAAAGGGTTGCAAAAGGGTCAAAAAAAGTGGACATCACAGATCAAGCAGAATATTTTCATACTCTCATTTAGCACCCACCTTCTTTCTAGGTAGCCAAAACCTTGAAATAAGGATGCCATAAAAAGAAGATGTGGTAGAGTTTTTTCAAAGACAAAGTAGGCTGGTTACTTCCTGATTAATCTTGTCTCTTACCACCTTTTTTCTATTTGGAGTTTTTACCACTAGGACTTTTCAACACAAATCTGCCTCATATTCTCACTCTGCAAAGGACAGACAAATTATCATACAGAGAACAACTGGGCAGTTGTGTAAAATGTCAAATATATCACTTTTCAGTCCTGAAGTATGTATTCTTCATGCCAACAGAACAAGTTCACTTGGCTGGCACAACTGGAAATTTACACAGCCTTTGGCTTTCAGATGGAAGAACAAGAGTTCTGTGACCATCATGCAAGAATACTCTCAACTGTTCTGGTAGCAGAAATAAAGCCCAAAACTGAAGGTAAGATTTTGCTTGATGTTGTAAAATATATATATGGTTAAAGCAATATTCTTTGGGCCTTTTTAACTCACAAATACCCTCGGTAAAAACAGCTAAAAAGTACAATGTGGGGCTTGGTATCGGGCTGCTAACTTAGATATCTGCAGTAACACCAATCACTGTCAACCTGTCTTTATTATATTGAACAGTTTTTTAAAAACTGTAGCAGTATTTTCACCTTTAAAAGCACATGCAGATTGCTGCTCTTGGCACGCATGCTTCTTGCATGGAAATGGAAAGACAGCATTTGTTAAAATATTTCTCAGCATTCTTTCCCTGGGATAAACCCCTCTCTTCCCTCTGACACTTGAAAATTTTGAGTGTTTCTGGTTTGGGCCAGAAAAAGATAAAAAGTGATGGGACCATTAAGACAGTGAGTTTATTTGTACCAGCTTGTAAATTAGAAGGAAACCAATGAATCATTACAGACCTTGGTGAAAAAAAGCTCTTGGGATCAGATTTCCTACAAAGGTATTTTACTTCATCAATAAATTTGTTTACTGAAAGCGATGATACAAAATATGTTACAACAGACAAGGTTCACGCTGACTGCGGCACGCGCGCCTTTCTGGGTGCCTGCTTCTGTGGTTTGGAAGATTTCCTGGCTGACTGTCGTGACTTGCCAGCTTTGGGTGTTGCAAAAGACTTGGCTTCAGGTTTTTTTGGAGCCTTTTTCATGTCTTTTTCTTTTATTGCTTCCTTTGGCTTACTGACCTGCTTGGCTTTTTTCTTTTTCGATGGCGTCTCCAAGTTTGCACACTCTTGTGTAACTTCAGGTTTTGATTTTGGCGTATCCACCACTAGAGATGTTTTCTTTCTCTTACCAAGAGGTGTTTTGGTATTCTTGCCCAAATTGCCACCTTTTTCTGAATTTGGTCCCATTTTCTGTATTTAACATAAACAAAAAATTACCATTCCACCCAAGAAACATATTCCCTGTTTTTAAGGAAGAAGGATCAGTGAAAACCATTACAAATGACAAATACTTTCAACTGAACTGCGCCCTAGTCTTGAAGTGTGCTAACACATACTGTTCCCTAAGGAGCAATGAACAATTTAAACAGTTCAAAATCTTTAGTTTTTACTGAAATGCAAGTTTCTTAATATTATTCAACAATTACCTTCAGGTCAGCTGAGCTCGTTGTTTGTATAGGCACCAGTTGTGGAATTTCTTCATCATCACCATCACCTGGTTCTTGGACTATTTCTATCTTTTCTTTTATCACAGGCTCCTGGGTACCAGCAGCAGCTTTACTTTCTGTTGTCACAGTGACTTGACTTGACTTCAGTTTTTTAGCTGTCTTCTTCACTTTCTTGGGTTTTACCTTCTAGAATTAATCAGAAGTGCATCTCAGACAAATACTCATGCCATTTCTAAATAGATGGTGTAGCAACATTAAAGACTTTTATTCAATAGACCTGGACTAATTTAGCCATATGTAAAATATGAAAAAATGCATTACATGCAGAAGTTTATAGTAAGTAGCTCACAACTACAGTAATGTCAACCTTACAGTCTCTAAGTTGAATATTCACAGTCCCATTTAATTTCAGACAAATGAACATAAACAGAAGTCAGTACAAAGGCATAGCTAATTATTATTTTTTAACAAGTATGAGGTCCCCCTATATATAGAAATATATGAGATTGAGAATTATTCAGATGCCACTGATTAACCAACAAAAAGCAGATGCCTACTCTGAATCCACATATACATTAATGAGTGTGTTTTCAGAAGGCAAATATGGATAAACAATGGAAGCAAAGCTTTAAGAATGAATCTCAGGTCCCTTGAGTTTAGGTCTAGAAATACTTTACTTATTTCCAGTTTGCTTAAAAACCTGTAAGGGAGTTGCCATAAATTCATTATTATTGCTGAGAATTTGAAGCACTGAGGTAGGAGTGTCTGACCTGTTTTAGCCATAAAAGACGGGGATCAGCTGCTAATGCATTTAAACACAAAATAACAATGCATGGAAGGAAAACAAAGAACTACAACTAAATGTGCAGATTTAATTTATGCAAGGTTTGAAGAAATTTTGGTTACCTTTACTTCATTTTTCTTGAGAGATGGTTGTTTGTCAAGCTCATCCAAGTTGGAGATATCCGCAGTGAATATTGGGAGTGCAACCGATTTAAGTGTTTTGAGGTGAAGAATTTTTACATTTTTCCATTTCTGCAAAAACAAAACCAGTATATTATGTAAAAATAAGGCTGAAGTATGAACCTATTTGTCTGTAATGCAGTCAATCAGCAGTACCTTTGGTAACTTTTCACCAATCACTTTTGCTGCTGCAATGATATTCTCAAGTATCTCGTCCACTTTCATCCCAGTGTGACCTATGCGCATTGTACTGGAAGAAAAAACAAATGATAATTAAATATGGGCAAACAAACTTATTTCAAGCCACTTGTTTAGTTTAGGCATACCCAGAAATGCAAAAAGCCCACTTATCTGCAATTATCATAAAGGAGGGATGGATATTGCAGAAACCTTTTGTGATAATAGTTAGAAGGGGTTCACCTGTATTCATCTTTCCATATTTGGATATGCAACTTCTGCCTTGCATTACAAAGCATTACTACCAATTTGGATCCTTTCAGATACACAATACATGAAAAAAATCTTATTAGATTAGAATATTTTGGAAATATAAAAATATTATTAAATTAGATTAAAACTAAGATTGTACATGTGCTTTGACAGTGCCAGGTGCCTAGAAATTCCTTAGTGAAAAGGAAAAAGAAACAAAACCCCTCAACTTCACAGTAAAACTTAAATAGAACAATTTAACTATACAGGTAAAGGTTCAAAATGCCCTCCATTTGCAATGGTGACCCTTAAGATCTTTTTTTCACATATTAAAGGAATAAAAATAACTCACTTAAAATTCCTACAGTTAAGATAGAGCCATCCTTCAAGTGATGTATTAATCCATTTGTACTTACTAACAGCAGCCTTTGTTGTTAACTGGGAGCGTAGTCCCTTGGATGTGTTTTTCTAGTTCCTTGGCAAGATCTTTGGCTTTCAGGTTTACAGATAAAGGTGCCCTAAAACAGAAAGGGAGAGGGGTAAAAAAAAGGAAACAATTAGAAAACCCAAAAGAAAACCAATTCCTCCATTACTAAGAAGAATCTGATCTTAAAAAAGATAATGCAAGAATGGATTTCCAAAGTTTAAAGACCTACTTTTTCTTTTCATAGAAGTGTTTTCCCAGATGCGAGGGCAAAAGCCTTCTAATTCGGTCATCAGACAGAAAGAGATCAAAGCTGTTCAGGAGGCGCCGCTTGGCTTCAAACATTTTATACTCCTTTTTGAGGGTTTTGTATGAGATGATCTGCAACACAAGCACCAGTTTAGTCCCTGCTGCCCAAAATGCAACCTGAAATGCTTCTCAGAACTGCACAGATTAAAGCTACATAACTGATACTCCATCACAGTGCATTCTTTTAGAACGCTGAGGATGATAAAAAAGTACCCATTTCCTATTGTTTTAAGGTATCAAAAACCATTGATCTCTTGCATAGTAACTGCACACCACAAAACCAGAACTTGCATACATGAATAGCATCCAAATGAAGGTTAAATATAACATGTTGTTATACAGTTTTATTGCTGGTGGCATAAACAATCAAACGTTGTGAGTTTTCCCAGTTGGTTACTCAAACTAAATATTGAACGTTTATCTAGAAATTGTATCTGATTACTAAAAATCCTGTTTCAAACTGAAGAAATTATTCTGAGTAAACTTTGCATTTCAGAAACACCGCAGTTTGAGCAGTCAGAAAAAATCTTACTAGAATATATGAATGAGAATTAGAATATTAAACAGCAGAAAAGAACAACTACTTGTATTCTTTTTGGTGGTATAAAAGGAAGGAAATGGCAATACTGTATTATACCAACAAGGGCCACCCTTACCCGGCTAACACTTCTGATCCCATTTCGGAGTAAAAGTTTCTTGTACAGATTTTCGGTCTGTTCTGCTGATAAATTTGGTTCATCCTTTGTGAACAGGCAAACATCAGCTGTTTCTGGTCGAATGCCATGGGGCAGTGGTCTACAATGAGAATATGAGTTGTATAAAAAATGTCTAATAAGAGAAAGACGTTTTCCCCAGAACTAGGACTACACTGGAGATCAGTCCCCTTTAACAACCTCCCCGTATTTACACTCTGTTAACTACTAAATATTCTCAGTGGAACCTAGAGTTGATAAGCATACAGAACTCTAAAAGTGAAACCATAACACACCACGGCTCCAGTCAGATAAAAAGTGGAATCCTCTATCCTGCCAGCAGCCCTTACCACACGGGTCCTAGGAGGAGGACCCTCCATGCTCCTCCCTTCATGCCATGGCTGCTCCAGGCATTAGAAAAAAACCTTATAACACCGTGCCCCGATAAACGGATGTAAACTTTCTCAGTGTAGTGCAGCTACACTCTAAAAAGAGACTTCTAATTCATATTCAGGTTTGGTTATCAAAAGAAAGAAGTATTACTAATGATTTGGTGGTGGTGGGTCAAGACAAAGAAGGTGATTCTAGATATTTTCTAGATATAGAAATGGGTAATATCTAGATATTTTCTAAAGCTTCAGGACTGAAAGGCACATATCCTGTAACTGGCAACCCACAGAACCAGCATCCTGCGTGCAAAAAGCTGGCACAGCCCAGCTTCCAGTTATACCAAAAGTAGGAGTAAAGCAGCTTCTGACCCGGCAGTTCTTAGTCACGGCATAGAAGCTCCCAGGACAAGGCCGTGGCAGTCAAACCCCTTGAGCTCAGAATTTGCAAAGTGTTCTCTTCCAAGCCCTGTAAGCATGAGGCCGGATATCAGTGTCTTACATTCTGATGAGCTTCGGCACCTGCGGGACCTTCCACACCGTCACCAGGAGATGAACGCTCTCGCTCTCGTTGAGGAGCAGCGCGTCTCCCTTTGCCTTGCTTCTGGAGAAAGCCAAGAGAGCCTCCACCGCCTTCTTCACCTGCAACGGCACCACAGCGGCGGCAGCCGCGGGTCAAGCCCGGTCCGGCCGCGCTCCCGCCTGCCCTGCTCCCCGCAGCCCCTGGGCGAGCCGGTCCCACATACCTGGGCGCGGTCCAGTGGGTTCCTCCCGCTCACCATGGCGTTACCGCTCCGAGCACCGGGACACCGCTCCCGCCACGTGCGACCTCCGCGCCTGCGTGTGCGCCGCTTTCCGGGGCAGCGCGCTCGAACGCTCTGCTTCCGGGCCGGGGCGGGGCGAGCGGGGCTGAGGCTGGGGCTGGGGCTGGCCGTGCGCTCCGTGCGCTCCTCTCCTGCGCACGGCAACAGCTGCGGACCCGGGGCGGAGCGAGCGGGGCTGGGGCTGGCCGTGCGCTCCGTGCTTTCCTCCCCTGTGCACGGCAGCAGCTGCGGACTCGGGGTGCGGCGGGCCCGTCCTCAGCTTGCAGGCAGCTTTGGCCGGCAGGGTCACCGGCTAACCGGGTTTGGAGCAGAGTGCCGGAGGCCGTCGGTCCATCTCGCTGCGGCACCACGGCCAGCCGGAGGTCAAACCGGATTGCTCGGCATTGTAGCCACCGTGTCCTCACGGTGAAAAACCTTTAGTCGGACTCGCCTTGTTTTATTGATGGTGCTCTCCTAGTCCAACCCGGGTGCTGCTGGCCCCCTTTGCTTCTAGGGGTGCCTCGTGTTTAGACTGCTGTGCTCCTGGCGCTTTCCAGAGAGCTGTTCCCCAGCCAGTCATTTCCCAACCTGTGTTGCCGCAAGGGGCTGCTCCTGCCCAAATGCAGATTTGCATTTGCAGAAAAGAGATTGCCTTTTTTCAGTATTGGCGGGTTTGTGTTGCCGAGTCTTTCCAGCCTGTCTAGATCTCTCTGTTCATGAGGGTAATGATTGGTCCCAAGTTTGATGCCCCCTGCAAACTTGACATGACCGTACTTCAGGTCGCTGTTAGAGATACTAAACCATAGCCCAGGATAAATCCCAGCAGTACTCCATTTGTTACTGGCCTTCAGGTGGAGTACAAGCCATTATCTCTGCCCTCCAAGTCCTGTTATCTGAACAGTGGTTACCCATCTAGTTGGCCCCCCAGCACACCATCGTGTTTATGAAAAATTGAGTGTATTCTTCAGATTCCTTCTTTGAAGACTATCCCTGATTTTACTTCCCATATTTCTGTCCTTTTGCACTGGAGTGCTGTCATAAGTTCCCTGTTTAGCCAGGCCAGTCTCCTGATAGATCTACTTGTTTTACTGAGTATTCAGGAAGAACTGTTTGTATGATTGGAGGAGGTTGTCCTTACACACCTGCTGCCAGATTTCCTGAGCTCCTTTGCCCTTCAGAGCTGCCTCCCATGGGATCCTGCCCACTGGTTCTCAGAATAAATCAGAGTCTGTCTCATGGAGTCCAGGGACTGAATTCTGCTGCTCATTTTCCTCATACACTCTGTCTTGAACATGGCTATTTCCAGGTCCCTACCATTGGAGCAACCACTGATTATCACGTCAAACCACTTCTTTCTCACGTGTGACTAATAAAGGCAGCACTGCTGCATCTCCTGGTCAGTTTAGAAATGCATTGACTGACTACATGGAAATGGCTTAATTGCAGAATGCTTATTCCATTGATTTCCATGCTGGATAAGTACATTGTTCTGAGATAAAATTTCACCTGGAATTGTTTTGGTCTCATTCCCACAGTGCTGTGTGTGCCCTGGCAGCTTTGGGTTGTCTGCATTCATCACACAGGTAAGCTGCTCTCTGGATAACACAGCTATGCATAACCAGGGCTTAAATATGTATGAAATTAGGACTCTTAGTCATTCACTCTTCTCTAGATTTTTTCCCTGCTCTTTGCCTTTCTATGTATGGTTTTATTCCTTCTCATCAGATGTCTTCCAACAAAATTTGTTGCTCCATCAGTGTGGCCAGTGCAAAGAGAAACAAAAATACCCTCGTTTTTTGGCAAGCTGCTTTATGTAGTGGCTTATATTTTCTTTCTGCTGTTAGTGTTCTTGGAGCAATAGTAGAATAGTTGATGGCATCAAGACTTATCCAGACAGGAAAGAACTATACAGACATACACTGATTTTAAAGAGTGAAAAAAGCATCCTGGAAAATGGACGTTTTCCTTTCCTATTCTGTTATTTGAACAAAACCAAATCAAAACAGAAAAGAAGCTGGCTAAGAAAAAGAAAATCTGTCCTTTGTTGCCATGTCATATGAAGTACTGATCAGAGATATTACTGAAGGTGAGGAACACACAGGGTAGCCAAGGAGGTCAGACTCATTAAAATGTTTTCAGTACTGCTGGAATTTCTGCATGTGATACTGGCTGTGGTGCTGTATATTCTGTCTAGTAGCCTTGCTTCTATCTTTCCACATTTTAGGGTAGCCATATTTCAATAAAACATCAACATATTAATGTGACATGTTAAAACAAAATAGAAAAAGTCAGATGACTGGAACATCTCTCTGAAAATGAGCCAGGCTAGACCTGTAAGATATGATTGAACAGCATGTTTGAAGACTGACTTTACTGGGTCATTATAGCATTAATAGGATAAAACTGCAGGGACTATTATTAGTGACTCAAATTTGAATTTTTCACATATCAGTCTCATCCAAGTATATTTTTCTGAAAAAGTTTTGGTCTGACATGACTAAATTTTACCAGATGTGGTTTAACTGACTTAGTCTAATCATTTTCTCTTGAAAGGTACTTGGCATAGCTAATAGAGCTGTCTTGGAAAAATTAAGTTAATCTGTGAATAAGAAATATTTCAGCTTAATACAGCATGCAATGAATATAAACTACAAAAGAGCACACTTTTTA
Source organism: Agelaius tricolor (assembly GCF_023055355.1). Taxonomy (NCBI): domain Eukaryota; kingdom Metazoa; phylum Chordata; class Aves; order Passeriformes; family Icteridae; genus Agelaius; species Agelaius tricolor. The sequence goes on from NW_027269279.1 coordinate 9,067,552, forward strand.
TTTAGCAATGTCATAAATTTACAGTTACTCCTACAAGGAAATCAGGTTTGTTACTTTTATTGGTGTTATTGCTGTACACAGTCCTGCTGTAGCTCTCAATTTAACTTTTTGGACCATGAAAGTATGTATTTTCCTTTTAAAAAATTTGTATAGCTTATTTAAATGGTAAGATGGAAAATAATTTCAAGACGTTCTACCTCATTACTTCTCTAGGATGTTTTTTCATATGCCTAATTTTAACTTTCACACAGCAAAAGGTGCAATTGTTTCTGCTGGAAAGAAGTCTTTTAGGTTTAAGGTTACTCGAGTTTCAGTTCCCAGCTTGTGCTCCTCCAGACCATTTGATGGCAATGCCACCATCCCAGATCTCTGTGAGTGTAGTTCTTGCAACAAAACCAGCACAGAGAATATGCAGGGATTTAGACAGGAGTAAGAAGTGCCTTACAGAGAGCTCAGAAAGGTTCTCCCCACTAGAGCAGAGTTCAAGCTCTGTTTGCTTTTGCCCGTCTCCTTTGCAGTGCTGGAGTCAGCCTCAGCTGCGCCTGACTCAGACGCGAGGCTTTGGTGCATCCCCAGCCGCCAGGGCACTGGCACTGGCCAAAGCTGCAGAGCTTTCTTGGTACCATGCTGTGCCTCACATCCCTTCTAGGGCCTGACAGCTGACAGGAACACTGCCTCAGGTACCTTTTTGTCACCCAGCAGTGAATCTGTCGTGTCTCTTATTACTCTTACTGAGAAACAGGTGAACATTTTAGGTGTATGGAACTGACAGGAGATGTAGAAAAATTTACATTAGAAGGAAAGCCAATGAAAGCATGTGGATTATCAAGTTATACACAGACAACAGATTTTGGGTTTGTTAGCTTAAATTTCTATTTTATATTAAGATTAGAATCCTTTCTAGTATTTCTTCAGAGGAAAAGTAGTATCTTGTCAGGTTTATAGTGTGATAAAATAAACACAAGGAAATAAACATCTTCACAATATAAAATCTTCAGTAGTAACTCCAGTTTTGTTGGTATATTTTTTTGTACCAAATCCTCTATAGAGTATACAAAAAGAGCAGAATAAGTAAGAGCCTTTAAGTAGCAGTTCAGGAAGAAAACAGTCTTGTCTGGAGTACAGGTCATCTGCTTTAACAGCATCATTCCAACAGTCTGCAGTACGAACCAAACAGCCAGAGTAATACAGATCAAATACCTGGGACATTGAAACAATCTTTTCTTCTTACGTAATAGTCAGTAATAAACACTTATAAAAACACATTTCTCATCATTAACATGATTTTTAGTATATAGACTGGTTCCATAAGTAGTCTAAAATAAAGGTTCTTCATTGAGTAATTTTCACTGGGCTTTTTATGCCACTGAAGAAAATCCGTAGAGGGGCATAAAAATTGTGACCAGCAAATATCCCCATGGATAAATCTCCTTCAAACAGCTATTTTTGTTACACTATTACACCATCATCAATAGCTGCTGCTCAGGAATACAATTTACTGCCAGAGTAAGTGTTTCAGGAACTGGTGTCACCATGTTTGTGGATCAGTTCCTGACTGTCTGCTAAGATGACCAAGGTAGCTGGAATGGCTTCATGTTCACAGTTGATGGCAATGTTACTCAACTGATCACGGCACCCATTCCTCCAGCTACTGTTTTTACTTCCTGGAGCTTGCAGAAACAAGGAATTATTTTCCTGTTGCCAAATAATTAGTACTGCTGCACATTCAGATTTTTTTTGCATTTAGTATTTGTTACATATACCAAGGTCTTTAGTTCAAGGACATACAAGGTCTTAACTTCTAGAATAACTACTTATGTTTTCATAAGTTACATCATGGCTAAGCACTCAAGCCATATCTACACTGCACACTTTGGCCAACAGTCAGAGAGAAAGGTGTGATCCACATCAGTACCACACTGCAAATGCCATTATACTGAGGGGAAAAACTCCAAACTCTCCTTTCTGCAGAGGTACACTCAAGAGTTTTGCTGGTATGAATTAAAGCTACACCATGGGAACACCCTGCCAGTACCCCATGCAAGCCCAGTTACCCTGGCAGTGCTCCTAGGGGTGCTGTATCTTCAATCCAACTTTTATTTCCTCTTTTTTTCCCCTCCATCCTTTCAACTGTTGTGGTTGCACAGCTCCTTTGTTTTTGTATCATCTTCAAAGCAGCATATCACATTTTCACAAAAGGAAATATTCAAAATGGTAATTTAAAAAAGTTTATTACATCAGTGAATCAGCAAATAGTGTTTATTTCCAACAAAGCCACATTATCTTTTTGTCTTCTTTCATCTAGATTTAGCTGTATTTAATAGTAGCAAAAATGGGACTATAAAATGTAGAATGGAGATGAAATGAAAAAGTTGAGATGTAATCTGAGGACTACTCAAATACAGTGTAATTCCAGCTCTTCTCCCCAAAATGCAGCCAATTTTTGTACATTTATGCCTTACATTTTCATATATTTGCTATAGAATGCAAATATTTTATACCCAAATAAAAACCTCCTACAGGATAGGAATATCTTTAATTGCATAATGTGGATTCTGTTAATGAATTTATAATCATACAACCTCTCAGTTTACAGACCAGGTGACATTAACTGGAATTATGGAAATGGTAATCAAATGTACTAGATGGGATGAATAATGGAAATACTGACTTTCTATCTACTGATACTCCAACCCACCAGGTGATTATTCAGTTTAATATTAAATACTCAGTCCAGCCTCAAAATAATGAAGTTTTAAAATCCCACGTTAAGTTTCCTCAACAGTGGAAAACTGATGCTGGAGCATCATGTAGTTTTCAGATACACTTCAATGCCTTAAGAAAAAAGTTTTAAAGGACCTAGCAATTTAGGAATTTAACTGTAAGTATTCTCCAATAATGGTCACTGCAAATTTCAAATCCATGAGCTTACTTCAAGTCAGTTGGCTATCTGGAAATCTTGTCAGTCCAGAATATGAACAAGACAGTAAGTTTCCCTGGCTTTTAATTTCTTCATTAGTTTAAGATCCAAGGAACTGTGGGTTTTGTTCACTTGGTAGAAACAATAAAAAAAAAAAAAAGTTACTTTTTAAACCCTGATTTACCAAAAAAATAAAACCCAGAGATTTGCAGACATAATAAAATTTATTTAAATTCCATGCATTACGGTAGCTACAAGTGTAGTCATATGAAACTGAAGGACAATAACTTCTTCTGTCCATACAATGTAGCTGTAAGTGAAATGAATGGGAGTTCCACAGTTACAAAGAAACAAACAAAACAAAAAAAAAATCCCAAAAAAGGTAAATCTGTTTCAGTTTTGAGTTTCAATTCAGATACAGTCACTAGACTGTAAATCTTTGGGGGAGAAGAGGGGCTCACCGATTTTACAGCTGAGAATGTTTAGTTTAAGATATTCTGAAGAAGCTCAGAAGATACCTTTTAATAATTACTACTAATACTCTGGAAAATGAAAAAAATCCCTTAGCCTTCATCCTAATTGTTAGAATCAGGACAGCAATTGCAGACAGTCCATTTTCAAAGTGCAGCTAAATAGGGTTTTATTATGCAGCTCCTTCAAGTTGTACTGAGTAAGCTTCACTTTGAACCAGTTTTGCTTTAATTTCTCAAGAAAAACTTGACTGGTCCTCATAAGCTTACATTGCTTTTTGATATGCAAAAATTTACAGACTGTGCTTGATTCTGACCCTCCCATATTTCGGTATGTGCAAACTCTTAGGGATTTAAATAGTCGTTCTCCCTCTCAGTTCAGACTGATCTTTAAAACAGCAAGGATTATCCAGCTCTCTAAATTAAAGACAGGGTGAACTGAGTAATTTATGTAACTGGCACTTTTTAATTGGCCCAGTTCTCCCACAAAATGTAGCTCTTATAAATACTAATAGGCACTATTGCCACAGATTCTCCTATTTTTGCAAGTTTCGCTGATTTACTGGTTGTTAGCATTTTCTGCAGTTAAGAATTTAATAATGCTGAATTTGTATAAAGACACAATATGTAGTTCTAGCCTTCAAAATTGACTTCCTGTGTCTAGTAATGATGTTAGGTCAACCTAAATTTGCTGAAGATATTAACAAATGTAAAGCTAATGAAGGTGCCACATTTGCATGAATGTTTTTTAATTTTCAGAATGCATTGAAGAAAGGGAAGGGGCAAACCTAATTATTTTAATACAAACTTGGTTGAGTGCCCAATTGCCTCATTTAAAACTGTGTGTGTGGGGAGGCTGAGGAGTTTAGAAAAGTCCAAGTAACCAAATATCTGGGTTACTGGGAAGTTAAAAAGCTAATGCAACTGCGTTACATCCGGATAAAAAACATTATTGAAAAGCAATTCCAATACCGAAAAAGATTTCAAATTGAATAGTTTATTAACATGGTAGTCATCTTTGTAACATGTGCACACACACTCGCACACTCTGAATGATCTGCCTGGAAAAAAGAGGTCTTAATAGAGATGCTGGGGGAAATTAAACATTAAAAATCCTTTAGATTTTCATAATTATAGGCAATTATGTCCACATCACTTACAAAGCTATTGCCGAATCTTTCCAAGGAAGCAGAATTTGGGAGAAAAAAAAAATTGTTTTTGGGAAAATTCAACAGTGGCATAGCAGAGCTCTCAATATGAGAAAGCTGACATAATGTGGACCTTTGCTGTGAAATTTGTCTTTGCAAAATATGGGGAGAAGTTTATCAATGGGCAGAAAATAAGACGGCGGTGTGAAGTAGGCTTTTGCTGAGTCGATTTTCCTCACAGTATTGTGCGGGGTCATTGAGAAAAACGCTTAGTCCTTCTCTGGAACCAGTTTCAGAACTTTTCCAATTGCAATGGTCTTACCTAAACCAAGGAGACAAACAGCAGAGTTATATTTACTGTGAAAGGAATGCAGACATCTCCAAGAACATGAAAACCTGCCCCAAAATACAGGCTCTTAAGTATTAGAAATCACAGAGAATAAATTATTATGTTGTAGCATCAGTGTATTTTAAAAGCACAATAAAAATTTAGAAGTAGTAAGCCTGCTATTCAGACAGCAGAGAACACAAAGTGGATTGTGGAGAGCCTGCTTCTACACTCATCTCAGGAGGAAGCAAGGCAGAATCACTACCAGAGCTGTTTACTATTCTTCAAATACTTTATTTTAAACATATCCCACAAATCTGTGAGTTTTACCAGGGTGTGCATGTGAAAGCCTAACATACAACCCCCCTCATATTTTTCAACTTTAAAAAGTGAAACTGTGGTAGTCACATTGTAGGTGGACATTTCAGGACACATTAAAAAAGCACTGCTGGTTATTTTTCAAATCCAGTCTTTTGTTTCACAATGCATATTTCTGTACATTACTCAAATAAAACTCTCTCTGTTACTAGCAAGGACTCTGCACAATGACAACAATTTGCTTAGATTAACTTTTCCATTGTTACCCAGAGAGTGATTTCCCCTAGATAACAGCATTTTAATACCTCACTGCCTGTGGCTCTGAGTCCAAGCAAGCTTTGGCAGCAGTCAGTACCTGCTGCTGAAGCAGCCTTACCCTCATCCCTTAAGGTGAAGCGACCCATCTGAGGGAAATCTTTGAATGTCTCAAGGCAGATCGTTCCTGCTGTCCTTAAACGGGCAATGCAGACTTGATCTTGTTTCACAAAACGGGGCCGTGTCTTACTTTTTTCTCCTGTTTTTTTGTCTACCAAGCAGATTAAGGCCTGGGTAAGAAAAAAAATTATAGCTGTAAGTGCTAAAATAAGGGTTACTTTTCTGTTTTTTACAAACAGAATCGGTCTAAGAAAGAATATACTTACAAACAAATACATGAAAAAGTTTGCATGGTTTATTCAGTCACGACATACACCACTTTGCAGAAGGCTTATGCCAACAGGAACACTTACAGCCACTTTTTGTTTGTGTTAGGGCACAACCAAAAATTCCATTCAAGGCTGGAGCTTTGTTGCTTTAGCTCCTCTAGAGATGTATGACTGACACAACCCTTCATCCCAACAACTGGATTGTTTATATTCACATCACAACTTAAAATGACACTTACTGTTATCTCAACTTCTTCAATACAGGTGTGGATGTGCAGCACTGCATTATAACCTGGGCAGATAATGGATTTGTGCTCAATTATCACTATCTGTAAAACAATTCAAAATAAAAAAGTGCATTTTTCCTGATTTCAATTATAAAAGAACAGAGAATAATCAATACAGAAGTATATTAAAAAGTCTATTGAACAATATACACATAAATTTTTATCAGAGCCAAATTTTTAACTTTCATATTATAAAGTAGAAAACTGAAGAACTAGCCTCATGAGGTCTTGCTTTCACCATTTTAAGTATCTAAAACTTCACTGAGAAGTTACATTCAAAACAACTTATATTTTAAAACCTCTAATTAATGATGTCAGTGTTAAGTATATATGTTATTGCCCATTTAGAGATATGGCAGTGAATAAGAAATCTGAACTGAAACTTCAAACTACTGAAGTTTTAGATTTGGCAAAACAAAAAATATTTCCATGTTTTTTACCCCTCTATACAGCAATTAAAAGTTGTTATTCTACCTGGGCATCAAATGTGCGTCCAGAATGACAAAGGTTGTTGAGATCACAGAGAATAAATCCTGGAAGGATCTCTTCCTCTTCAATTCCCTTCAGTCTGATCTTTAGATTTTCACCTGGGGCTACTGAGTCAGTTTCTACATCATCAGAAAGAATTCCAAGAACTTCCACATTGTGCTTAAAGAAAACAAAAACATAGTTTTTCATTGTGAATATTTTAGTCAGGTACAAAATGATTGTAATATAACAGTATTTCAATAAATAATTCTATTACAGTTTAGGTTAATTATATTTGGTTCTGTCAAGCTTCAGAACATTTAAAAAATTGAATGATGAATTACTAATAACTAAATTTTTTAAAAGAAGATTATTCTTTTTCAAGTTTTTTTTTTGTCCTGTTTCCCTTTGGGGGAAAGAAAAAAAAAAGGAAAGAGGGAAAGAAAGAAGAAACTCTTGAGCAACATTAACCCACAGCAGGTAAAAGTGGCCAACAAACATGAAATAAAATCCAGTTGAAGTGTGATAATTTGTAGTCCAGCAATGAGTTTACTAAGGCAGGAGAATCCAAGTTCTGCTAAGGAGCTACACAACACCCCCTGTGCCCAGAAACATCACCCATGTAAAATGGGAGAGCTTAGTTGTGCTCAACAGGGCAACAGAACAGTTTCTGATTTAAAGTAATCAGTATCTTTAAGAACAAAGCTCTTTTTTTATGGTAGTAAATTTTTAAAATATCTAAACCTTCCCATACCTTGTTTGGCATCATCACAAGCTGTTGTCCTTTGCAAATAGAGCCTGACTCCAGCTTCCCAAGGACCACAGTGCCCATGTCCTTCACAAAGAGAAATCATTACATAGCAACTGAAAACATTTTCCTGAAGAGTCCTCTATTTATGATTTACCTCTGAGTTTGATTACTCAGCTCTGTGAATATCTAGCACTGCTAGATATTATTAGTAATATCTAGATATATATATATAATATATCTAGATATATATATATAATATAATAATAATTAGATATTATTATTAGTAGTAGTAGTATTTTGGAAATCGTTGTCATGAAAGACTACAGATTTTAGGAGTTTCATATAATGCCTAAATTATTTACTTCCCTTCCCTCCTCTATTCTACAGTTGGAAATGTAACATTAGCAAAGAAAAAAGATACCCTCTAAAAGTACAGGAAATAGTCCATTTACTGCTATCTGAAAACAGCCTCTTGATACTTCCTATATTATTATTTTAATCTGTACCTTATATTTATCCACAATTGGCAGCCTGATTGGTCCATCAACTGAACGGTTGAAGTTTGGCAAATTATCCAGGTATGGAATAAATGGTAATCCACTAAAAAAGCAGAAGGCATTGTTTCAATTTCATGAGCACCCTTCCATTTAAAAAAATTATTCAAAATGGATAAATGCAGTCCAACAAAAACAATCATATTCATCTTATCATTTAGAAAAATGACCTCTAAGATAGCTAAATTTATTATAACATCCCAGCAGCAGTCCACTTTACTTCAACCAACATAATAATACTCAGGAAATGCATGTTTTTAAGTTACATTACAGGCTTATTTTACACAAATTAGTTATTCCTTTGAAACTCATGACAGATGTGTAATATATTTCAGAAATACAAAACCATAAGCTAGGTTTAAATGTGATTTCCATTAATTCTTTTTAAAGTACACTGAACAATATTGAAAAACTTGACATCCACTGAGAGGCATGGCTTGTCCCTAATTAAAATACAACTTCAAGCAAAGTGCTCACATCAAACAATTACTCATTGCAGCAACGTCAGCTGCAGCATCACTGGCAAATTCCAGTGCTTGTGAGGCACTGAACTCACACAGCCAAACACTGCTAATATTTTACTGATAATCTTCTGCAGCTTCCAGTGCTTTTCACTGGCACCTTGCATGGCTGTGTTCTTGTTGCCCTGGCTGTACTTCCTCAAGCACTTTGGCACACAACTACAACAAACCACGCTCTGCTACCTCCCAGCTTCACTGAAGCATTTACTTTTATTGAAATATAGCAAATATTCAAGTTGCTCAATTTAAGATACATACATATACCAAGGACAGAATTCTGACTGTTCTTTAAGGTTTGCTCCAGTCAGTCCTGAGCAGGGCATGAAATGAATGTCCTTTTTGGGATTGAAGCCAACTTTCTTCAAAAATGGCACCAGTTTCTCTTTACATTCCTCATATCTATTAAAATGACAAGCAGATCAAGGTAAATTCCACTTATTCCAGCATAACATAATCCTGTGCTTTAAAAAACACGCAGACATTTCAGTTCCATCAGTTAAGTTACTGTGTGAGCAGCAAGCAAGCCTAGTTAAGGTCTGGAGGCCTATCTGCATCTTCTCCCCAGCCTTCCAGCACAGCTCAGTATTGTGTGTTCCCCTATTCCCCCTCATTCCTCTGCCCCATAAAGCATCATCAGTGCTCTGCCCACGCTGCAGTGACAGGGCTGGGGAGCAGCAGCACCAGCTGCAACTGCTTAAAGCAAGAGATCCAGGCCAGGACAGACCAGGACAGACCACAGACACCTCCTGAGGTCAGGCTCCAGGCTGGCACTGCAGTGCTGCCTCAGTCTCCTACAACTAGGTTTAATCTATTTATTTCTCTCACACTGCCTCCTCTCAGTTTGGGGTGAATTCAGTAATGTCAGAAGGCTGGGGCAGGACCAAGACAGAGAATGGGGTGTGCCTTTGTCTCTTAGTGAAGCAGGTTGACATTCCAAGGTTGCACAGGCCCTCATGGCTTCCCACTAAACTTTCACAATTCTGGGCAGAACACACAGCAGCTTCTCTGAAAACTCTGGCAAACTCACAGGTAGAACACACAGCAGGTTCTCCCACAACTCTGGCAAACTCAAACAAACCCTTCCTTTTTTAGACTCAGTATAAAGTTTCCAAGTCAGTAATTAAACTAGAATGCATGGGGGTTTGTTAGATGTGTCTGCATGGATCCAAGCAGTTGATAGAGAATGTTGGAGTGCAGAGCTTCCAGCTTAATTGAGAAGCACTGTCCTGGGCACTGAGCTTCTGGTTTTCCTGCCAGTTCTATAACCCCTGCCTTTAGTCCACCACTCAACCATCCTTTCAGCAAAAATGGGATACAAAAATTACTTTACCTAGGAATTATTCTATTGGAGTATCTGTCAGTGAAGATTAGTTTTTTAATATTAAACTCACCTTTCATTACTCCAGTTTACAGTTGGATCATCCATTTTATTAATAAGAACTATTAAATGCTTTACACCTGCTGTTTTTGCTAACATGGCATGTTCTCTTGTTTGTCCACCTTTCTCAAATCCAGTTTCAAACTCTCCTTTTCTTGCAGAAATAACCTAATTAAAGATACATACTTTAATAAAGGTTCTACAATTCTCTCAACAGAACAATCAATAATACTGCCTTATTCAAAAAACTGGGTAGTCAGACCTAGTAAAAGCTTCCAAAATGCACTGGTATATTCTCAGTATTACCCATTAGTTTCTGCATTGACATGTAAAAAATTCACATGACACCTGTGAACAGCTTTAAGAAGCTGTTAAATTACTCCAAAACTCACTCATCTCAGTAAATGTAACATTTGAAAATTCTGCCTGCTGAAAGTAACTAAAAGAATAAAGAAGTAAACAAAACAAAACAAACAAACCCCAGAAACTTAATTCCATAGCACATGCAAAATAAAAGTATCAGATTTCTCCTTACCAGCACAGCAAGATCAGCTTGAGAAGCCCCACCAATCATATTTGGAACAAAGCTCTTGTGTCCAGGAGCATCTAAAATAGTGAAGTGTTTCTTCTCCGTTTCAAAATAGGCACGACCCACTTCTACTGTTTTACCTTTGTCTCGTTCTTCTTGGTTTGTGTCTAAGGCCCAAGAAAGGTACCTAAAAAATTCCAACCCAAACACTCTATTGTTGTATCAATTTTTATTACATTTATATAGAATTTGTTAGTCATAAGGGACATTTTCTCTTACTTATTTTAACCACCTCAGCATTGCTAAATGTAAAGTCACTACTGGTCTTGGAAATACTGAACTGACTGGTTTGTGTGTACAATGAGCTGCAGAGCCCACTGCCAGCTCTCCTTCACACAACTATAAGGATTCTAACAATTCTAATAAACATGTTTCATTTTCTAAGTTCTTCAGCTGTGATCTAACCTCATATAATTTAAACTTTGCCTCAGTCTCAGAAACACCTCAGGATCAAATACAAAACAATTTTTCCTTCTCAGCATAATTAACTAAAACATTAGTTCTGACTTGCACTCTCAATATCATTATTGAGAATTATAATTACTAGTTCTCATTTATTTGCACATATTAAGCAGAAGTTGGCTATGAAATAGACACTATCTTTATTCACAATATCTTCAATCAATTTTCATTATACAGACTCTTGTCCCCTCCTAATAATTTTTCCCACTGGCCAACAACAAGTTAGCTTTCAGTTAGGTAAACTGAAATTTAAAAAAAAAAGCTACTTAGATCCTTCTGGTTTTGTGAAAACTGGTGACTATAAAGAAAAAAAATGCTCTTACTAATGATAAAAAGTGGTAACAACTCAATTGAACTGGTTTAACACAGTAATGGTTTCTGCCATTAACAGCAGCCTGTAGCCATCCTTAGCTTTTGTTTTGTAGTGACTGGGGGGTGTCTGAGGAGATGCTGCTTGGACAACAGTTGCTTGGTGAAAAAACCATGTCACCCTTTCTATTCCCCTTCACACAGGATTCAGTGAGTTCAGGTCAATGCCCATCCCCTGAGGATGCTCTACCCTAAGGAAGTCTTTAACTGCTCTTTTTCCAGAGCCCTCTGAACCCCTTTTATCCTCCAGCCAAAAGGAGAAAGCTTTCAAAAGGAAAATCCATTTTGCAGTTGTTTGAAGCAGAAATGAGGCTGCTACATGTGCTGTATACACTCACTGCCCCCAACAAAACCCAACCCAAACAAGAGGCCACAAAAAATCCACCCCGGACAAGAGCACCATCGTCTCTGGGACAGAGACTAAAACCAGTTTCAGTGCAGTAAAGGGCAAAGGGTGCTGCTATCTTCATGAAGTTCATACCATGTTTCTCTGTTTTTTTCTTTAGCTTCTCTTTCATATTTTTCAAGTGTTCTTTTGTCAACCATTCCTGTCAAATACCTAAGGAGAGGGAAAATAAAAGTGCAATTTTAGAGAAAGCAGAAAGGTATTTCCAAATAGTTACTTATACAATCCCCACAGATTATTATGATTGGGAAATGAAGATACTAATTTTTTTTTAATCTTCACAGAAAGGACAAAGTTTAACCAATGGTATAAAGCTGTTTCAAATTTCATTTTAAAATACAAAGAGAAACAGCCATGCTCTAAGAAAGTGTTTAATTTTAAAAATTTGATCATTTTTGCTTTTGCATAGTTGCTTCTATTAAGTGAAAATCCTATAGCAATAACATTAATGTGCTGGAATTAAAAAATTCCAAAGACAGTAAGTACCTCAATTGACAGGGACAGAAACATTGTTATAAAAGTATTAACATATGCTGATTAAAGCCATAAAGAAAATATTACTCATTTTAATTGATGTTTTTTAATTCACAAGAACAAGAAATCTAAAAATTTAAGTTTCCTTACATTATTTGTCCTCCAATAGTTGACTTGCCAGCATCTAAAATAAAATTAATTCAAGTCATCAACAATGTAAAATTCTAGAAACAGCAGACCATTATGAACTAAGTAATCTAGTTATTTCCAAAGGATTCATTTTTTGAACCACAATCTAAGTTTTTGGAAGCATCTTTCACTTTCCCTTGTTCCTATTATAATTTGCTGTCAATTACATTACACCAAATTTTGAACATGCTGTTTTCATATATATAAATTCAGCATTATCCATAACAAAACCCCCTCACCAAGCAGTGATCCAGCTAAAGCCAGGGTCAAGAGTGGGAAGCTCTTCCAAAACCCCTTTCCCTGCTTCCTTGATCCCTGTCCCTAATGACCTGTGTGGGCTGGTCTTCAATATTGGGCTGTACCTCTGCCCACAGCCCCTTTACTTCATGTGACTCTATTCTGAATTTACCCAAGGACTCAATTACAGTACCTTTAAGGTGGTAAATAACTACAGAAATGAAAAGACAGAATTTACTTATAACTTGTGATTCAGTAATTCTGCTCTACTTCTGACACCACCCAAGTTTTTATGAAGCTTGTTGAAACTATTAAATGAAAATATTTTGCTATAAATGCTTCTTTTGACCATGAATTATGTTAATATATTGCTGTAACACTACTAATTTGAATATTCAGAATAATATTTTTTAATCTAATAGCAAGAACCCTAAAATAAGTAGAAAAGAAGCACCATTTTCTGATTTTGTTCTTCAGGTCATAAATACAGATATATCACTTGAGCACTCAACAGGAGCAGCTGCTTGAGAAATCATGAACACAGGCACTGATGTGTCTAAGACAACACACTCTACTCCTGGCCCTCTACCCCTGACAGACCTTTAAATGTTTCCTTTTCCAGAGCAGCTTCATTAGAATGAATGCTCCTGTGAGCCTCAAGACATGAATACAAGGAGCAGCATTAATTTCTAATCCTCTGAGTTAGAGGTAATGAACACACAACAGACACATCCAAGTACTTGGATCCACGGATTCTTACACTTCCCCTCCTCAGAACTCACCTACGTGTCCGATGAACACTACATTTACGTGCTCTTTTTTAGGAGCACCTGGAGGTGCTACAACAGATTTCGGTTTTGGTATTTCCTCCTCCTCTTCCATCATTTCCTGAGCGCTCTCCTCAGAAGGCCCCGCATCCCCTGCAGGACCCCCTCCTAGCTCTGCTTCACTGGGCTCTTCTTTGTGGTCCCATGACTCTTCTGGGGACATTTCTGTCTCTCCATTTTCCACTAAAAATGAACCAATTAGATATATTCAAATAGATAAAGAAATTAAAAAGAATTACAAGGGGAAAAGCCCCTGCCCCAAAGGCACCATCACAAAGCTACCAGGTCTGTTAACATTTTCCTATAGAAAAGGGACAACTGCTGCTTGTTTCTGAAATGATTTAGACCAGGAGCTTTCAAGCTAGCTTGTGTGCTGACATAAGAAATCTAGGGTATAGAAACTTCTGTTTTAACAAGGCAACAATTTTACAAAGAAAAAGCAAATCTGAAGATCCACTCAGACCAGCACAGTAGTCTGAATCCACAGACACACACTACCATATGTTTAGAAAGCAAAGGAGAGGGATTATAGTTTAAGTTCACTCATAAGCCTTATAAAAACAATAAGAAAGATACAATTTCTATGTTCTGATTGTTCACATTGCTGACCATTTTAAAGTTTTTTGCTAATCACCATTCCACACATGTTAATGGGGCTATTTGGTAATATGAAATTATTTTTTAATAAAGCACTCATCATTTTACAGTGTCCAAGCAATCCAGCTGCAGCTCTCAATGCACACTAGTGTTCCATTACCTCTTTCCTCACCCAAGTATAAAGATACAACAAAGTACACTAAGGACTATTTGTAAGTGTAAAGGCTCTACTATTTTGTTTGCAGTGATTCAGCAAAAGCACTGCAGTAGTACATGGTAGTACTATCATAGTAAAAAGGAACAATTCTCATCTTACCAACAGATTCTGAAATTTCCATGTTAACAGCAGCATTTGAACCTAGAAGGAAAAAAAAGGGGGGGGAAATGAATCATTAGACATATACTTAGCATGACAGTAATCAAGAACAAAGAAAAAAGAGTGACTAAATGAATAAAAGGATAGTTCAGATGTTTTGGCACTTGCCAAAGCTTTTTAATATACAGGTTCATTTCAAAAATTCTGCTTCATACTAATTTTATGATCTTCCATAAGCCACTTTATGAGCCTTTCCCCAATTGCCCATGAAACTGTAAATAAATACAGATAATCACATTGCCTTACAAAAGTGGTATGAGGATAATGAAGATTGGAAAAGGTTCATAGAGATTTAAAAGAGATTATTTGCAATAATTTTTTAAAAAATCATGGAATGAAGAAAAATGACTACCTTCACAAGAGGCTGTCTGCTCCTCTGGAGAAGGCTCTACAGGTGCACCTGCAGAGAAAAAAAGTTTATCTTTTAAAGTACAATGATGTTACCAATTTCCAAACTTTGCCATAAAAGACCATCTCCCAATTTTATTGCAAGAATTGTACGGAAAGAATAATGACTCCCCTCCCTGCCAAGTGGTACTAAACACAGCCTCTAAGCACAAGTACTGCTAAGAACACTGTCTAGACATGGTGAAAATAATATACCACTTCTAAAAACAAGCCATTTCTCCACCTGAATGGAAAGATGCACTTAAAGCAAGCAATTTTCTATACACAGTATTTTACTTGCCCATCCTCTTTGAGCATGCTGGCTGTTGGTAAGTGTTAGTGTCTAACTGGTGTTCAAAAATAGCCAAGCAGTTTCATTGTATCCAAAGACACAATGTGGTGTCACAACTGCAGGGAAAGGGTCTTACAGCCATGTCTACACTGCTCTTATGTCTCATTTCTGTTAAATGTTGAATAGGAAACAGAAACAAGCTACTAAAATTCTTAACATCTTCTGTAGTTATTAAGGTCAAGAGATGATAAATTCATTCAGATGTCTGGTAAGTTTGCCAGTCCTCTCAAACACCAGAGCACAGTCCCATTACATGGAGGCAATCCCACTGGCCATGTCATCTACCAAAGCCACAAGTATGGCTTTGTGGATAAATTCCTCAACCCTCTCATACACTAAACCATGCCACTACATTTTATGCTGAGGTGTAACAATTATTAAACCCACTAGAAGTGATACATTGCAATTAACACACCACTCAATGTTTTGGGATGTTATTTCACATGATCAAGGGGCCTTCTATAACTATACCTAAAACCTTAACCTACGTAGTTTTCTCTTGTTCTAAGTTGAACTTATACCAAGAGAACATAATGCTTTGAAACAAGTTCTCTTGTTTTTCAACCACATACAAAATTCATAGCCTCTGTTTAGCTGTACTCCAGCTCTCCTTCAACTGAATTCTGAACCCAGATCTTAGAGCATCACTTGCTCTATACGCATGATGGGACCTAAAGATGAAACAAATCCCCTCAAAAGAACAAAGGCACCCAGAGAAGGACCTGCTTCTAAGCCTCTTTGCTTTCGCACTGTTTGCGTATTTGCTGCAGACTCCTCTAAAGTGGAGCAGCGCCTGGAGAGCTGGCAGGGGGCCAGAGGACAGGGCTTTGCAGGCAGGGTGAATGTGGGTCACAGCACAACAGCCAGTGGCCAGCAGCAAACCAGGGAGGGGGCACAGCAATGCCCAAACGGAAGCACTGCCTGCAGCCCTGCCTTGGGTCACACATGAGCAGCAATGCCCAAATGGAAGCACTGCCTGCACCCCTGCCTTGGGTCACACATGAGCAGCAATGCCCAAGTGAAAGCACTGCCTGCACTCCTGCCTTGGATCACACAAGAGCAGCAATGCCCAAACGGAAGCACTGCCTGCACCCCTGCCTTGGGTCACACATGAGCAGCAATGCCCAAGTGAAAGCACTGCCTGCACTCCTGCCTTGGGTCACACATGAGCAGCAATGCCCAAGTGAAAGCACTGCCTGCACCCCTGCCTTGGGTCACACATGAGCAGCAATGCCCAAGTGAAAGCACTGCCTGCAGCCCTGCCTTGGGTCACACATGAGCAGCAATGCTCAAGTGAAAGCACTGCCTGCACCCCTGCCTTGGGTCACACATGAGCAGCAATGCCCAAATGGAAGCACTGCCTGCACCCCTGCCTTGGGTCACACATGAGCAGCAATGCCCAAGTGAAAGCACTGCCTGCACCCCTGCCTTGGATCACACATGAGCAGCAATGCCCAAGTGAAAGCACTGCCTGCACCCCTGCCTTGGGTCACACGTGAGCAGCAATGCCCAAATGGAAGCACTGCCTGCACCCCTGCCTTGGGTCACACATGAGCAGCAATGCCCAAATGGAAGCACTGCCTGCACCCCTGCCTTGGATCACACATGAGCAGCAATGCCCAAATGGAAGCACTGCCTGCACCCCTGCCTTGGATCACACATGAGCAGCAATGCCCAAATAGAAGCACTGCCTGCAGCCCTGCCTTGGGTCACACATGAGCAGCAATGCCCAAATGGAAGCCCTGCCTGCAGCCCTGCCTTGGGTCACACATGAGCAGCAATGCCCAAATGGAAGCCCTGCCTGCAGCCCTGCCTTGGATCACACATGAGCAGCAATGCCCAAATGGAAGCACTGCCTGCAGCCCTGCCTTGGATCACACATGAGCAGCAATGCCCAAATGGAAGCACTGCCTGCAGCCCTGCCTTGGATCACACATGAACTACACTCCCAAAACCAAACCAACCAGGCTTGAAGAGAATGAATTCATACAGTCAGTAAAAGCATAAGAATAGAATACCCTAGATCTTTTTAAAGAAATGATCTATCACTCCCCTTTGGCTGCTGGAAAAGACTCCAAGCAGCCCATTTTTGAGTGTGGTAAGCAGGTGGCACAAAATCCAGGTATGAACCTAAAGCCTCCATTTAGTAGCACATCAAAGATTGTTGGCTATTTCACACATACTGTGGTTGGGATGCATAAATATTTTAATTACAAGATCATTTCAACAAGCTTTTGATTTCACTCCAGAAGTTTGTCTGTAATGAAAAATGTATCAAATGGCAATATTAATGCACTTGCCTTGGAACAGACGTTCTACGAGTGGTTGGAGAGCTAGTTAATTTCTGAGAAATATACTGTCAGTCAAAACCATTCATATAAACTCAGGTTTTACTTTCTGGTCTGCAATACAGCAGGTATGCAGACAGGAAAAAAGTTTCTTCACAACTAACAGAAGAAGAATAAAAGAAGAAGAAGAAGAAGAATAAAAATTTCCTCTGTAAATTTTGTACAGGCCTAGCACACAAGAGTCAGTAAGACAGTTTGTGCATGGATGCTAAAGAGCAGCAGTGCCACACAACCAGGGGGGAACAGACAGTCAGCTACAACCACAGCCTTTTATTAAACTCTGGGCACTTTGGTACACAAGTGGCAGACATCCTTTGGAAGAAGACACTGAATTGTATCAAACATATACTGTTTCTTCAAAGCAGAAAGAAACATAAACCACTCACTAAAAAATTATTGTTAAGAAACCAAATAAATAAAGAAACTTAATTTCAAAACTAACATGCTCTAAGTGACAAAAAAACTCACTCTCCACAGTAACTGTTTACTTCTGATAAACAATTTCAGGTAATGTCAGGTTATTTCAGACAAAGGCTCAGATTTACCATACTCCATGTGGAAGTGAACAGATTGCCTGAAAAGTGCCTTAAGACCATCATCTGAAAAGAAGGATGCAATCCTACTGCTTCCCTAGAGCACAGGGCTGGTGCATTTTGGTCTGCCACCTCTTCTCATCTGTGAAGATCATCCAGACAGGAATCTTTCATAGAGAGGGACTCAAAACGTCCTTTGTAGCAAATCTGATTTTAAAGTCAGGACATGCCTTAAGTGATGCCAATTTTAAAATGCCTCAAATGACTGGATTTATGCATGACAAGCAGCTTGAGGATTTTACACCTAGCCATCTCCATCTCTCCTTCAAGCCCTAAGTCAAGAACTGCTGTTGCAATCTTATCCATGGTATTACATGGACTGAGTGGCTTAGCTTTAGTCCTGCTCAACATCAGAGCCTTAGGACATTTTTTGGAATATCTCTGTTGTCAATGCCAAGGGCAAAAATGGATACAGATGCTGCATTTATCTACTGGTGCTATCAGACAATGACATTATGTAATTCAGAGTCTTGTCTAAAAAAGGTAATTGTGGGGATTTTTTAAATGCAAAATTCACTGGAAGAGTATGTGCACTACCAATACAGAGTCCAAAACTGCACAACTTGTAAAACCCAGTGACTGATCTCTTTAAAACAGATCTCATGTCCCAAAGAATCCACTCTGCCTACTTCATTCACACAGTATTCTACTACTGATAAGTTTGTAGCATATCACATCAAGTTTTGTACTTGTTTGCATTTCTGTTGTACAATAACCAAAGCTGCACAAGGACAACAAATTTGAAGTTATCATCCAACCTCTGAAAATATTGTTTTAAAAGACTATAAGCTAGGAACTTTGCAGCACTAACATATTAGAATGCTTGTAGATAAACAATAGAAAATTGCTCTTTAAATTTCTATTAGAATGTAGCAAGTTTTTCATACCTAGAACAGGTACAGCTGGTAAGAATCAATATTAGAACAGTGGTTAAAACACAGCATTAAAGTCAAACTCAGTTGCTAAGCAGTAGTGACAACCTCCATCTTTACACAAACCTCAGTGTTTACCAGATGCCCAGAAAAAGCTGATAAAGGTCTCCACACAAGTAAGAACTGCCCAGTGGTTGACTGGTAATTCCTGAACATCAGTTACCTGAAGCACAATGCAAATGAATTCACAGAATTGATGAGAGGCATAAATTTGGCACAATACACAGCAGCACTCAGCTCCCAGCCTGCTCTGCTGCTGGAGTGATAAGAACCCAGACAGGACTGGAACCTGACAACTGGGATAGACTACAGAGTTAGAGAAACTCTGCACCACACAGCAGAGAGATTAAAAAAAAAAAGTAAAAAATTTAAAAAGACAAATTCAGCCTGAAATAAACATCTTATCTACAAAACTTAGATGCCTGTAGAGTGAATTTGTTACTGCTTCTCTAATACAGGCATCAAGTTCCTTCACAGGAATTCCTGAAGAGTGAAGAAACACATGACACCCACCTTAGGATTCCCATCACCTTTTTGAATGTGTAATTCCAATACCTGAGTTCAGCACATCTTTACACAATAGTCATACAGTCTCACCAGTTTTCATGCATTACATAACAGATGTTTGCCCCCCTTTTTTTAAATGAAAGCATAAAGGGAATTACAGCAGAGTAAAAAAATAAAAGTCCGCATCAAACACACACAGCGTGAAAAGCAGAACAAAAAAAGCCCCAAGAGATTCTTAGATAACAAAAACACACAAAAATTATGTCAAGCACAAATACAGCTAAACAAAGTGCTTTATACTCAATACTTAAAATTGTACAGAAAGAAAAGGTTTTCAGGAGTTCACTGTAAGGCAGTTGTTTTGAAAGTTAAACCCAAAATTAACTTATTCTCTCTGCTCTGCTCTATAGCCTATGCCCCAGCTTCACCACTGGACACACCAGTTTTTAAAATGCACCAATGCAAAAGCAGCTTTAATAGTTTAACCTGATTCTGTAAAATTCACAAAAAATAATTAGCACTTGCTTCATATTCATAGGCTTTTATTACGTGTTAGCTTAGTAAAAGACCCACCTTCTTCCTTCCCCAGTGAGGACACACCTTAAGCTTATCTTATCTAAACTTGACATGCTCCTTAACAACTAAGTTTAAAAAAGCTTATGGGGATTTTCAGGGAATATAGTGAAGTCCTCTTCTGCTTAAGGCCAAGTATTTGTGCTCAGCTGATAACTTGATTTTTAAGACAGATAATCAGGAAACCAAGCTCAGTATTTCAACAGTTCAGGATTCCACTCTGACAAAAATCTCTCATAACTCGGTATCTTTGACTCATATATTTAGTATTGCATCTCCTGCCCTAAACTAACTTTTGTAATGAATACAATCACTGTCATTTTCCCACAGACCTCTTCAAAACATAGTCATTAATTTAATGGATTAAATTATGACTGCTTTATTCCTTCATAATAAAAAACACAAAATAAAACCATCTTTCTATCTTGGCTTCATACAATCAGCTGCTTCTTTTCCTTGCATATCTGTCAGCACAAAACAGGAGAAAAATGCCAAAATTCCTTAAGTGGAACTGTAAAACCAGATTATAAATAGAATTCAAGAATTATCCCAATTTATTTTTGTGTTCATTTTGATAGAGCAATCAAGTTTTAAGATAACACCATGCTTTCAAACACATTCAAGCAGTAGCCCAAAGCAGAGTGCCACACACACATGGCCAGCAGGCTGCCTTAGCCCCCAGGACAGCCCCTGCAGTGCACAGCTGACCCCAGGGGTTTGTGTGTCTTTTACTGGAGTCATGCAAGGCCACGAGGGTGATGAATTATTCTAACAGGAGCAACACAATCCTGGCCACCTTCCTGGGGACACTTTAGGTGTAGACAAAGGACATCTGTGTAGCACATTGGCACCCTGAGTGCACCACACAGGTATGGTCTATCTGATCACCCAGCAGTGCCAAGACATCCAGCCTTTCTCTGCACCCAGTTTCACAAGTGGCTGCACAGCTCACCTGTCTAGAGAAGCTGATACAAAGACTGCTCTAGATAGACAAGTGACAACTCAAACCAAGATTTTCAGATAAGAATTTATCCCATATACTGGCACTGACAATACAACCCCGATTTGCTGCCATTGAGCAGTTCCAGTTTGCAGTTCTGAAGCATTAACAGTAACACTACCAGCACTGCTGAGGAGATCATCAGCACAGGGCTGTTCCAAGGCTGACATGAAAAACCATGTAGCCCTTAAACATAACAGCTTCTTGAACTGTGGGCTACTGTCTTAGACAAGCCTTTCTCAGCAAGTTCATATGCAAAGTGAAGTTCTTGAGGACTGAGACGTTGAAGAGTCTTACAGTGTAAAATGAGATACCAGGCTTTGGAGAACACAGTGGTACAGATAACTCATCCTGCTCTGCAAACTACAGGTTTCAGAACTGAAGTAGATGATACTGAAACTCCACCTCTTGTGTCTGACTGACATATGGATGTCCCAGCTGCTACAAGGTCAGAAAAAATGAGGGCAGGGAAAAGCAGGAAGAAAAATGTTATATCCATTTATTCACAGCACTTGAAGGCTGAGGATGTCCAGCTGCTTGAATTCAACTGCTTCAGGAGTGACTACTGCAGGCAAGTGAGGATATTTAGGGAGTGAAGCAAACAGGGGCACTGAATCTTAAGCCAGATGTTTGCTTGGCTCAGAACTGTAGGGGCAAGTTGTTTAAACTGGAGTCATTAGCAAAGATCTTCAGAAATTAATTTGAAGTGGTCAAGAGAACTACCAAACTAAACAGTAGCCCTAATACCACCAAAAGGATAAATGCTTTCCTTACACCCACTGCTGCATGTCACACTTTTTATTCTTATTGCTTTCATACTAAGGATGCTTTTTTCTCTTGCTACTACCACTGCATACTTCAAATCAGTGAACAATTCAGGTTGGAAATATCCCAGGAGTTAGCTAGTTTAGTCTCCTGCTCCAAGCAGAGTCAACAGTGAATACTTAAAAATTATTTCTGAAAAGAAGAACTAACACAAAATACCATAAAGACCATACAAGGAAGCTGTGATAAATTTTACCAAGAATCCTGTGAGTATTCAAGAACTACTATTCAAAACTGAACCACAAAAATGCAGATTGATGCTGCATTTTCAAAAACATTTTGATTCTCTCATACCCAATTAAAAAAAAATAGAAATCTTATTAATCAGATGTTGGTGTTAGCTATTCCCTCTGAACCATGCCTTGATATAGAAACAGAGAAAAAATGTAATTTTCTGCTACATACATCTACAAAATCAATGAAACATAGTACAGAAAGAAGTCATAGAAACTAAAGAGTGAAGTTGCAAGGCACAGGTGTGACTAGGAACGTTTAGAGGCCCTAACACAATCCACTGTCATTTCATTATCACACATGGCCTTAATTGAGTTTAGTTTGCTAGTCCAGCAACTGCCAGAGTCTCCCCAGAAGTACAAAGTGTCTGTGACACCCTCCCAGCTCACCTGGCACAGAACTGTGCTGCAGCCATGGCTGTCACAGACAGAAAACCAAAGTCTTATTTCACATTTCCAACAGAATTCAGCAAAGAGAGATTTTCTACAAATGAGTTTGACTTGGACACAATTTGATAAATGTAAATCCTCATAGCTACAACCTTTAGAACATACTGGTTTTAGTATATTCCTTAGGTTCAAAAATGTAAATAGTATGCTTTTCCCATATAATCAAATGATAGTTTCAGAATTATTTTGGAATTAAATTAACGGGGAGCATAAGTTATATGGGTGGTAAAATCAGTCAGCTTTCTTCCTAATATACAATTTCCAATCAAAAGAAAGCACGTGTAAACCAGTTTGAAACCAAGCTTTAGGAATGCAGGTCTCAGGAGTTTCCCAGTTTTAGAAAGTTAACATCTTATTCCATAAATGACTTCTGAGAGTGCTCCTTCTGTGCTCTAAACATAAATGACAGGAATTTTATTCAAATTACTAGAAACATTAAGTTAGTGTACATGAAAGGAAACACTCTTACACACTGCAGCCACACAATGGAATCAGTCCTGTGGAATTTTTATATGCCACGCTGCTACTACACATTTATCCTGATCTCTAATGGCCTCTGAATTACTAAGGAATTATGACTTGAGCAAAACCTCACCAAGAGAAAGTTCCAAGAAGAAAAGCACTACTAGAACTTAACTTTAGGCCACTGAAATTCCTCAAGTGACACCCAACTTTTTAGATTTCTTAAGGTTTAGATGTATCAAGACTAATTTAGGTTCTTCCCTACTACAAACTACGTAATGAAGAATGAGTGTCACAGAGCACCTCATTCCCTACGGGAACAAAAGCAAACTGGGCTGCTGCAAAGTAACCTATTCAGCACCACTGTCTAATCACATGTTGTTCTGACTTCTTTCCAGAGCAAGCTCCACCTAGTTCTTCCAGCCAGGAAAGTAGTTGTCACCTTATACAAACATCTGCAAGGAGAAGATGTCAATTATCTTCTGCAACCAAGCAAGCAGACCTGGAGCAGTACCTAGCAAGTACAGTATTCAAGTTAAGAAAGAAATAGAATTTTTTAACTTAAGGTTTTTTTCTGCCTAATCTTAGGGATATTGAAGCTACTCTAGAGAAACTGAAAATCCTGAACCTTCAAGAAGATATAGCAATCAAGGTAAATTCAAGCCAGGTGGATTCTAGCACTATGTAGGAAATGTAACTCAGCAACAAAGACACAAAGCAAAGCTATCCTGATCACTTCAGATCATCAGACAGTTTTCAAGCCATCCCTAATTTCTGGAAAGAAGAAGCTCATCACAGGTTGTAGAAGTAGCAAAAGAGTGGAGAAAAGGAAAGTGAAGAAAAAATTAGTAGGTGAGGAGATGTAGTTTGAATTCCGAAAAAAAAAAATTAACTATAGAACACCTTAGATGAAACCTTAAAAAAGCAGCCAGGAAAAAAAAAAATCAAAATTATTCTAATAATATTCAAAACACTAAAAAAAAAAATCTTTCAGTATTGATTACATAGCTAAAAGCCCCAAACTTTTGATTCAGATTGCAGTATCTGAAAAATACAGGAATGGATTTTGAAGATAAATCAAAGGTGCACCACGTGTGCCCCAAGGTACCCAGTCTACCTCTAATCTGTGAGCTTTAACAGATACCTTTATTCTAAATGGAATTCAAGAGCCTGCCCATGGCTTCTCTGAAGTTTACATTAATGCACTTAGACACTACTTGCCTGCACAGTAAATGAGCTACAACTTCTGCTAAAAATCAGGAGTGCTGAACAGCTGTAGAGAACATACAATCTAACATAAGGAACAGGTTAATATTCTCTTAGAAAAATATTAAAGTGTCATATTTTAGTTGTTAACAACTATTAACTTTAGATACTAGGGAGATCAAGACCAATTAATATATTAAGGAAAAACACAATAAATAATAAGCCACAACCAACAGGAAATCAAGCCAACATAATGTAACAACTAGTGTCTTTAGTGAAATTAAATTACTAGATAAATACCTGAAACACTAGCTTGTTTCATATTATACCAATAGGGATACCGAAAATTATAAGAAAAATTAGGAATATTTCAAACTCCTTAGCTGCAGGAGTGACATTAAAATACTAACACAAAGTTAAGCAGCATGTCCAATGTTTGGAAGAACCTTCAGTTTGGAGCTGAAAATGAAAAAGTAGGTCTCCTTTAATTTCCCATATGCAAAGTAAATCTAGTATAAACATTGGTTGCGCACACAAAGATCCTTTGAAATTAAAAGCAGGGTAAATTTCAGGTTATTCCATTAGCTGAGGCCAGCTGGACAAAACTCCCTTCCCTACTAATCCTTTATCGGCATTATGTTAAGAAAAAAAATAAATTACTTGATATAATCTTCAAAAAGACATTTAAGATACATCTGAGGCCCTGGTGGCTGAAGAAGTGCTTTTCTCCCCAGCAACACTAAATTTATAACCTCCAAAATCTTCAACAACTCCTAGAGTGTTACATGTTATATATTATATATATGACATATATTATATTGATTTTATGTATTATAGAAAGAGCAGAGCTATGTGGTTTTGTCCCATCATGGGTGACCCTTTGCGAGCAAAGGTCCCCGCGAAACGCACACGGGACCCGCAGGGAGCCAGAGCCTCCGGTTCCTGCTGCTCCTCGGGCACAGCCCCGCGGCCTCCCCCCGCCGGGCCCCCCCGACCCCGGGGCTGCCTCGGGGCCGGAGCGGCTCCCCCGCGGTGCTGCCGCCGCCCCCTGCCCAGCCCCTGTCCGCTGCCCCGGCCGTGCTCCTCCCGCCCGGGGACCCTCCTGCGGCCGGACCCCGCTCCCGCGCCCCGGACCCCGCGCCGCCCCCCGGCCCAGCCCGGCCCGGCTCCTCGCCCGCCCCGCGTGGCCCTTTCCCGGCCGCCGCGGGCCCGGCACCCCCGCCCCGCTCGCCCCGCGCCCTCCCAACATGGCCCCCATCCCTCCCTGCCTCCCTCGCCCTCCGCGGTGCCGGCCCCGCGGTTACCGAGCGGCGGCGGCGGCGGGAGGCCGGGCGGGGGCGAGGGCGGCGGCAGGCCGGGCGCCGGGCCGCTCCGCAGGAAGGACGGCACGAACTCGGCGGCGTGGACGTTGGGCACGAAGGGCTTGGCGTTGACGTTCAGCTGCCGGCTGAAGGCCGCCCCGAGCAGCTCCTGCTGCGCCTCGGCCTCCGCGGCCGGCGGGGCGCAGCCCGGGCCGGCGCCGCTGCCCGGCTCGATGTCCGCCTGATCCCAGCAGTCGGGAGCCGAGTCGCTGCTGCTCCCGCTGCCGCTCCCGTTCGCCTCCATTTTGTGGCGGCCCCACAAGGCTCCGCGGCCCCGAAGCGTCTCCCGGGTGAGGGGGGAGCCGGCGGCGGCACCGACTCAGCACTCGCTCCGCGGATTCCGCGTGTGCTCCGCCGCCCCGACGCGAGCGCAGTGTGGCCTCTCGGGCCGCCGTACCCCCTCCCGGCAGCCTCTCCTACCGCCATCGTAGTAGTTTTTATCTCCCCCGGCCCTCCTCCTGCCGCACGTCCGAGGCTCGGCGCAAGAACTACAATACCCGTCATACCACGCGCGCGCACCCGCGCCCCGCCTCCTGAGGACAGACGGGAAATGGAGTTGCCTGCGTTACTTGCGCGCTCAGGAACTGCAACTCCCGGCGGCCCCCGCGCGCGCCGTGCGTCCCTGCCGGCTCCGCCCCCTTTTCCAAGGGGATGCGGAACGCGGAGTTGGCGCCTCAGGCGGGACCGGAACCGCCCGGGTCAGCGCCCAGCGGTGCCAGAACACACCGAACCCCTCCTGGGGAGCTGAGGTGCACGGGGACAGGACAGGCGGGACAGGAACCGCCCGAGTCAGCTCCCATCGCTTCCCACCGAACCCGTCCCGGAGAGCAGAGGCGGCTGCAGAGCTCCTGGGGAAACTGGGGGAGCACACGGCCTCCCTCGGGATGCAAGAGGAACGCTGCTGTACCTGTCCAGCCAAACATGTACAGGATGTAGGGAAAGTTCCAATTTTGGTCATTCTATAGGACACTTTGACTTGATTGTTGTCATGTAAAAAACCCATCCAGTTAAGCCAGAGTCAGTAGGACTTTGCAAATACTGAGGCCCTCCCTCCACTGGTATGACTCTTAGAAGTTTTTAAGACAAAATCTCAACAAGCAAACCCGAAAAACATCGCTTGAAGTTAAGTATATTTGGAGGAAACAGAGGGGAAACAAGTAGATTTTGGTTATGGGGCTGCACGAGGCTGTGGCAGCATTTTGTCTTGTAGGGTACAGTGTGTTTATAACTACACAAAACAAATACTTGGGAGTTTCTTGGAGTGCTGACATGTGAGGAGTGAGTCATCTGCAGCATTATTCATATCAGAACACTCTAGGACAGATTACAGGGTTGTTTTAAAGCAGGTGGTCTTAGAACTAAAAATGAAAGATCTCCCTTTGGTACAGAGTCCTGGGCAGTTTTGGTTGGAGAACAAAAGCTCTCCTGAAGGGGCATTTGTGTAATGTAATCCTGACATGAGAACCAGAGGGTTTCTGGCTGCACACCAGCAGCAACATGTGGAGCATGGACAAACAAAAGCTTCTACAGATGTTAATGGAAATATGGACTTCCAACAGATCATAACCAGGGAAAACATTAGTGTGCAAGGTAGCACTTACAAAAGCAAAAAACAGAAACCCCCATAAATCCAAAAAAACCACCAACCCCAAAGCCCTACTAACACCACAGAAAGTTCATTTTGGAAGAAAAAGTATCACTTATAATGAGAGACTAAAAACCTGTGCCTAAGTGGAAGCCTTTCCTTCAAGCACCACCAAGAGGTTAACCCTAACCCTATTCTCTGGCATAGAGTTACTCTCCAGTTTTCAGACATTGTCAGTGTCTATTTTTCAAATCGAGTGTAATTAAGGAAGAGTCTCACCTGTGCTACTGTTGTAATATTTGGAATTTTGTCAAGCTGCAAGTAAGTCCCAGCTGTGCATGGCAATCACTTTTCTGTTTAACAAAAGGAAAAGTAGTACACGGTGCATTGTTTGGGTTTGTTTTCTCTAACCTTTGCTTGTTAGGTGACTTTTATTAGCCAAGAGGTGTCTGATACATTTCATAAAGTACAGAAACAAGGTAGCAGCATTTCAGCACTCAGGGATTACTGGTGTTGAATAATAGCTAGAACTGCACTGGAGAGCAAGCTGCATGCATTCTGCTGACAGAGTGACTTGTTCCTGAACACTTTTTACTGTCACTGTGAGCATGGAACAGGTTTATAATGAGTACAGCAATGCTGTACAGCAAGCTGGTGTTTGGTTTGAGCCCTGACACAGCCTACAGGTCAGGAAAGCCTCAACTGGAGGCAGGAGCTGCCTTTTCTGAGCAGTTTAGATATACCTTAAGATGATCAACACAAGGAACACAGAGAAAGCAATTCTTGCACATTTTTTGGCATTCCTTAAAAAAACTTCTTGAAGGTTTTTGAAATGGGCCTTCTTTCCAATGGCTCCTAAAGCACTGAGTTGTGATAATTTTTTGTGTTTGTGTAGAGGGAGTAGGGCCAAATATGTGTTTGATCAGAGGTGCAGAAGTGCATATTACCACTGATTTCAGGGAAAGAAATTAGTTGTGTTTCACAACCTTTCTTCCTTCCTTCCTAGGTACTTTTTCCCTAGGTACTTGCTAGGATATAAGCAATTAGTCCATAGAATTTCAAAAGGTGCCAGATGTCCTTCAGAGTGTACAAACCTGTTTTGCAGGCTGTCACACATGGAATTGTGTAAACTCAAACACTACATTTTTAACAGGGCTAGTAGTTTGTTTTTCCACTTTGGAACAGCTGGTACTCAAAACAAAAGCAGAATTATGATAATTTTACTGGCAAAATATCCACTGGAGTGTAAATGGTCCTGTTTGCTTGAGGTTTTAAAGCATTATTAAAGCTTTTCTTGTTTAAATCTCTTCTGCATCAAAATGTTTGGAATAAATGTACCAGCTCTTCATTTAATAAATGCTAAAATGCTTTTCTTATTGAGAATCACCCATATAAATCCATTTTCATGTCATGAATTACTTAAGTGATCAAGACTGCTTAGAAAAGAGGAGTCTGGCCCAGCTTAGGGGTAACCTATGATGACTGAGGGGCAAAGAAACTGTCCCCCCACAACTGCAGTTCTTCCATCCTTGTGCTGCCTCTGAGCTGCCAGACCCTGTGCTGAGTCTGTCCAGCTCATTACATTTAGTGCCAGAATAATCCATTTCTTTTTCCTCCTGGGCTACTCAGCTGAATCAAATAAGATGCATTTGACAAATGCCAGGGCTGGTATAAAGTAAGAATGGGGAACGGGACTTATTTTTTGGTGAGAGCAAGTTATTAATACAATAAACTATCCCAAGGCAGCTTCACCTCTAATCTGCAGTCTGTGATGACTCAGTCCTGCAGCAGTGAAGTGGAGGGCTCTGTTCATATGGTATTAGAAACTGTGGGCTGTACTTTGGTAGTAACTTCCACCCAAGCTCCCACAAGCACTTTGCAGCCTGGCAGGGACACCTATGAAGTACCAATGTGCTAAAGAGCCATGTGAAGCAGAAGAGAAAGATGGATTTCACTAGAAAGCTCCAAACAGGTTAACCCCTTCAAGAAGTTACTTGGTCCCCACCAACAGGTAAGTTTTTAAAATTCCATGAACTACCAACAGCCATAAATTGGAAAGAGAGTTGTTTTAGGGTGCTGAGTTACGACTGAATTGACTCAGTTTACCTTGACATCAAGTAACTTCCTGAGCTACTGCAACATGGGAAGAAACATTTTGGCTGAGACTGGGAGGAGCAGGAAAGGAATATAACCTCCCTTTCTGGTGTGGCAGCAAGCTGGGATTGGAGTGACACAGTGTGAGCCATACCCTGATATTTAAAGGTATTCAAATATGTACAGTAGCTATGCACCTAAATGAGTAGCCTGATATTTAGAATTGCTTTGAAGTCAGAAAGAGCCTTTAAAAACAAAGCCAAAGGAACAAGTTATTTACTTAGGAGAAAGAAAGGACAGGAGGAAAGAGGTAAATTATTAGAAGGTTGCTTAGGTGCCAGAAATGTATAAATGAATGTTCTTAGAGTCTGGCAAATTCTTTCTCCAGGTAGTCTGTGAGGTGTAGCTGAGAACTAGAGAATAGAAAACACAACTGTTTCACCATGATGGCTTCATTAAGAGCCAAGTCTCTCCTAAGCTTTACTGGTGCTCATGGAAGTGTCAGTGAATAAAGAGGCTTTTATATTTACACAAGACCATGTCTAATCCAAACTAAGACATCTTGCCCTGGAAACATCTTTTTACTGATTTGTTGTTCCAATACTGCTATTTAACAAATGCTCTTTCTGGCCTGCTCCTCTCCCTGTGCTGGCCATTGGCAGAACTGCAGTCCATGAATTCCCTCATGGAAATGTATTTGAAGCTATTTCATTGGAAGAATTTCAAATAAAAGTCTTCTTTGGTTTTCTAAATGTGGCACCAGAGCATAAGCTCTGTTTCACAGTCCAATCATAGAATTAGTCCACATCTGCAAAGGAATTTAGAATTTGTCTCACATTTCATTGTGGGTTGGCAATGAGTACTTTGGAGCTGGATTCTTCTTTTTGAGGGCTCCAATCTAGTTAAAGCCTTTTTTGATGGCTCCTTTTGGAGCAATTAAACACATACTGCAGGCTTCAAAAATGGCATAAAGTTAATTGGTTTTCTTTTAGATAGCAAAAGAAATACTTGAATTGCTACACCAAAATGCCAGTTTGTAATTTTGTGTCCATCTTCTCAGCTCTCAAACACCTCACATGCCCAGCTCATTATTTTTAAAAATAGTCATGTGTGTCTCTCACTTCTATATGTATACACAACCTTTATTCTCCTTGATTGTGTATCTCTAAAAAGAAAGACTGAAAGGTCTTTTTTTGCAAGTGCAGTCACCTTTTTTCAAGTGTCTCTAACTGGAGGCTCAGAGTTCTCAGCTGTGTCATCTATTGCTTAGTTACCCTGTATTGTTTAGGTCTCAGAGATGTGTAAGGTGGGTTCTTGTTGGATCTTTGTTCACAATGCCTCTCTTTGAATGCACAGGCAGTGCAGCTCCTCCTTAGACAGAATTTCTTCTGTGGTTTTGTTACCGTGAGACTCCAGACTGAAAAATAGGAGTGGGAGAGTAGTTTAGGTAAGTAGTTTTTCTGTCAAAACTGTTGTGTGTGTGGGTTTCTTGCTATGAAAGCTCAAAAGAAACAAAGATGGGCATTTAGGCGTGCACATTGTGAAGAACCTGTGTGTAGTTTATAAACCTGTGACAGTTAAAATGTTGTAAATAGCAGAGGGATTGCTTAATGTGGAAGGAATGTGCTGAGCAAAGAACGCACATCCAAGGAAGGGAAGAGTGAGATCACTTAAATGATGTAAACAGTGACTGAGCTGGGGCTAGGAAGGTTAGAGACAGGAGGGAATCTATTTTGGAGAAAGAGATTGTGGTTTCAGAGATGTGAAAGCCAGGTGTAGGGTTGGTAGGAGGAGGCATCATACTGAAGCAGCTGAAAAGAAATCTTGTGAAGCACAATCCAGACCTCTGTTTTTCTGTTTTCTTTTAGATCAGCAATATTTTGATTAGAAAATTAACCTTTTGCTTCCTTAGAAGCAGCATGGCCAGCAGGACCAGCACAGTCACAGTCACTGCTGAGGCCACACCTTGAGTTCTGTGTCCAGCTCTGGGCCCCTCAGGACAAGAACTGGACATGGAGGTGCTGGGTCATGTCCAGAGGAAGGAACAGAGCTGGGGAAGGGGCTGGAGCACAGATGATGAAGAGTGGCTGGGTATTAACACACTGTTTATTCCCAGCCTTTCTGACTGCAGGGTCTCCCTGACACGGAGGAGCTGCTGGATGCTGTAATAACTCCAGGCCAGATCTCCTGCTTTATAAACATGGCAAGAGTTTTGGAACACTTAAGTTTTACATGGACAGTTTTCCATGCTGTCTGTCTCAAGGGAGGGGGAAATAGAGAACTGGTTCCATGTGGGATTTTCATGTACTTTCTTTTCACCTTCCTAATTCTCTGGAATTCCAGTTGAGGGAGCATGTTGTCCATTAGAGATCCCTTAAGATTTTAGTTTCAGTAATGACTAAAGCAGAATGGTATTATTGTTATGAAGGAAGAATAACAGCATCATGGGATTTTTAAAGCTGCTCTTCTATGGCTAGTTAACATGTTAACATTGTTGCAGAAAATAATTACTTCATTATGGAATTGTGAGAATGAAATAGTGAGCTTGTTTCTAAATAGGCTTAATTACTCTAGAAGTATTCTGTGCCAGTATTCTTATTCCAGAGACAGCAATTTGCATGGGGAATTATTCTGGAGTAGTGGTGGCTGAATCAGTTACAATTTCCCTCCTGTCTTGAGAGAGAGCACACATTGACACTGTGATGCTGTATATGAGAATTTGAAAAAAGTGAATGTGTGTTATTCAAACCTCTGAACAGCTACAGAATTTGGCTAAAATTACCAGAACAAAGTTTTGTGTTAGACTTTAGTGTATGCCAAACACTTCACATAATTCATAATTGTTTCTGCACATTTAGTTTTTTGTAACTCCAATACTCCTGTTGGCATTATGTCACTGATGATTTTCAGTTTATTTTGTCCACCTGCAAAATCACTAAAATAGTAGCATGTAAGAGATTATTTTTGCAACACAAAATGTGTTCACATTAAGAAATAAATTATATTTACATTCTGTAAAAGCTATTATACCAACACAAAAATGTCATTGGCATTCTTACAAGCATTGGCTTAATCCAAACTTGCTTGCACAATTCCTTTTCTATGCATTGTCCTTAGTGGTTACATAACTATTCTGGCACATGTGGGATGTCAGAAAAATGAAAAGGTATCTTCTTTGCCCCAGGGGTTTGCAGTCTATTAGGACTGCTTTCCTGGGCTGTGCACTTCCTCTGTTCCATGAGCTGGTTCCTAGCTAAGCCAGCTTTGAACACAGTGGGGGATACAGAAGCTGTCTGTGATTTAATTGACTGTGTTTATACTATTGTTATTTTAATCACTATTTTAAAGGAACATTTTCTCTTCTGTTATTTTGCTCTTTAATCCATTTTGGAAATACTCAATGTAGCACCAGCAACATCACTCTTTTCAAAGCTGTGGTCTAATTAAAATGTGCTGAACCAAACAGGCAAAATCCACATTGTTCTTGTTTTTGCTCTGTGTGCAAATGACATTAAACAATATTTTGTCTAAGAGCAGCATTGTTCTGTGCAGCTTGTAAAAGTTAATGAACATGATGAACCCTTTAATAGCTCCATTCTTTTATTTACCAGCAGTGTGTACCCCATTCCTAGAACAGCTTATCTCCTCCCAGCCATACAGTCAAAGCATGCACTTCACAAAGATGGATTGCTGAAAAAAACCATTTCAGAAAGTTTTAACACTGTTTTAGGAGATGACTGTCTGTTATACTGCTGTTCCTTGAAGTGCAATAACTTTTGAGAAGAAAATGTGGTGGTTTTTGGTATGTACATTGGTCTTACAGATTTTTAGAATTGTTGAGGTGAGGTGATTTATAAGAGACTTTTTTGGGGGGGATTTATTCTGTAAATAGCTTTAGAGTATTGGAGAGGATCAGAGCAAGCCTGTAGTATAAGATTTGACAGTGTAGGTCAGTTGCCTTAGTGAGTGGGAAAAAAAGAGCTGTGCCAGCACAAAGCCATCAATGTAGAAGCAACTATACAACCAGAAGAATTCCTTTGTCAGCCTAGCTAATGTTGTTTGTGAAGGGAATGTTATAGTCCTAGCAGAAAACCCTCTTTCTCTTGGTAAGTGCTATGTAATTGTGCCAGCAGAATTTCTGAAGTACAGTCAGGCAAAAAAGTTGGCACAAGCTTCAACAGAGAAACCCTGAAGCAGTGCCAGAACAAAACTTTGTTGTTTAAGTTATGTGTGGTAAACAGATCTCAAGTTATTGTTCTGTGACAGATGAATTTCAGTCTTTAATCATTGACAGGATGATATTACTTACTTTGATTTTCCATCCAGAGTTCTCATTTTATTATTTTGGCTTAGACACAATAGCTTTTCTCAAATTAAACAGTGAAAGATAAAATTTTTCTTGACCGATTTCTCTAATGTAATATCAATTTAACATGTCACAAATGAGAACTGACAAGGATTTCTGGAACTCTTGAGTTTCTCCAGATGTTTAACAAAACTAACAGTCAAGTTTGGGTTCATGGCAGGAAATGCTCTGGCTGGATGTTCAGTGCTTGGTGTGCCCATTTTCTGCCAGAGCAACATGGAACTAGAGGTGTTCTGCTCCCTTGGGAGAAGGCTGTAGGTCAGAAACATTTGTGTATGTCTGTGTAAAACTGCAATGTGAATTTGTGCATGTCTGTGTACAACTCCAAAGTGAATTTGTGTGTATCTGTGTACAGCTCCAATGTGAATTTGTGCATGTCTGTACAACTGCAATGTGAATTTGTGTGTCTGTGTACAGCTCCAATGTGAATATTTGTGTGTGTATCTGTGTACAGCTCCAATGTGAATTTGTGTATGTCTGTGTACAACTGCAATGTGAATTTGTGTGTGTCTGTGTACAGCTCCAATGTGAATTTGTGTGTGTGTCTGTGTACAGCTCCAATGTGAATTTGTGTGTATCTGTGTACAGCTCCAAAGTGAATTTGTGTATGTCTGTGTACAACTGCAATGTGAATTTGTGTGTGTGTCCGTGTACAGTTCCAAAGTGAATTTGTGTGTGTGTCTGTGTACAGCTCCAATGTGAATTTGTGTGTATCTGTGTACAGCTCCAAAGTGAATTTGTGTATGTCTGTGTACAACTGCAATGTGAATTTGTGTGTGTGTCCGTGTACAGCTCCAATGTGAATTTGTGTGTGTCTGTGTACAGCTCCAATGTGAATTTGTGCATGTCTGTGTACAACTCCAAAGCTCCTGCTCTGCTGGGCTCCCTTCACCTGTACTCTCTTCACCAGTAAAAATGATTTGATTTCTTGAAGTCCTGTTCAGCAATTTGATACCCTACTAGAACTGTCAGTACTAAAACCATTCTTCTAAATAACGATCAGAAAATATAATTTATACTGGTCTTTATAAATTGTCCCCAGATGTCACTCCTGAGTCAGACAGAACAAACATTTTAGAAACAAATCTGAGAATTGGTTTTCCTTTTCTCTTTTTTCTTCCTGTTGTTTCTGCAGTTGATACTTCTCTTCTTGCATTTTTTCCCATTGCTCTCTGTAAGGAT
Organism: Agelaius tricolor; assembly: GCF_023055355.1. NCBI lineage: Eukaryota > Metazoa > Chordata > Aves > Passeriformes > Icteridae > Agelaius > Agelaius tricolor. The sequence goes on from NW_027269279.1 coordinate 9,102,321, forward strand.
GCCAACTTCATCAGGCCAACTTAACTTGTCTGAATCATTCTTAGAGGATATTGTGGGGAGTTTTTGAATTTCAGTTATAGTAATGTAACTGCAGAAATACTTCCCTGGCAATACTTTGTGATTTATGGTTAAATGATTATTGTAGTTGATAAATCCTTATTTTGTCCAACTCTGCAAATTTCTGCCATCCTTTTGAAGCAAAATCAAATTAAAAGAAGAGAGCATTTATTAGCATCAACGTGTAATTGTTTGGGAAGCCAGTGCAAGCTCTGTAAATCCCATAACTGAACAAGAGCTGAAATGTAACTTTACTGGTAAGTGAGGCATATATTTATTATTCCCTAAAGGTAAATATCACTGTGGGAGAACCATCATTCCATACCATCATCTCATTTTTTTATGTGTTTGCATAGTCTACATATAACAAATTGGTGTTCTGCTCAGAGGATTTAATGTGTATTATTCAAGGCAATGGAACAAATCTTAACATAACATAACTACAGTTTCTAAGTAACAATATTCTTAATGTCACTTAATGAATTTATTCTTAATGCTTCTGGTTTTTGTTTCATTCATTGGCTGAATCCAATATTTTACTTTATAAACAGCTTCTCCATTCAGGTATAAAGCATCTCATATTAAAGCACACTTCTCCCAAAAAAGTGCTTTAAGGGTTGTTTGTTTGTTTGTTTGTTTTTTTTAATATTAGCCCCTTGCTATCAAAATTACTCAAAACTGAAGGTTGCACAAAAACCCTGTTCAGCTAGAAAATGTCTTTCTTACTCCTGGACATAGATTTGGAAATAATGTGTGCTTTAGATGTGTAGTGGGATCTGTCAGTGGGATCTATTGCTTATCAAGATCGATTGATTACATGCTTGCTTTCATGCCCTTGAGGAGAGGAACTTCTGAATGTTAGGATGTGCAGAAAACAAAGGCAGCAGGCCATGACAACCATAATTCCTCATAGTTTTTTGAACCATTTGTTGCCTGTGTTTTTTCATTGCATACATCACTGGCAATGTGTACAGCTAAGGGAAAAAGGCTGGGACCTGAATGGTGGCTGCTTAAAGGAATGACACAGTAGAGACCCTTTACTGTCATTGCTGCCCAGTTTCCAATGTGTGAAAAATGTATTGCTTAATTAGCAAGGATTTGTTTGGGGCACATCTGTCAAAAAAATTAGTTTATCCTTAAAGGCTGCAAGCTTTGGGAAATAGTGGTGTCCACCTGTAGATGGAGAAGTATTGCTGTAAGAGACAGCATCACTCTCCAGAGCTCTGATGAAATGAGCTGCACTGTGCCTTTCACTTGGGGGGAAGTTTCCCAGAGTTTGACTGAAAACATGAGACTACTTTGTAATTACTTTGTGTCTTACAAGAAATATGTTTGAACTCTAACCAGCCATATAGGAAAACTTTCTGGCCAACTGTGAGAGAAAGCATTTCTGCCACAATATCTTAATATTCTATATATACAATCTCAAATAATTAGGCATAAATTAATTTCTACTGTACTTAGAGTTTTCAAATTAAGACATTGGTGCATTAGTTCACCAAATGTGGATTTCTCTGGTGGACTTAGTTGCATGTTGCCAGTAGGTGATCAGCTGTTTATATATATATTTTTTTTCTATGTTTGTTTCTGGTCTTTTTTCCAGGGCCTAGGATGTAAAACTCCATGAACTGACTGGATTAATGAATTAAAGCTGTTTGCATGTGGTCAGGTGAGCCCTCCAGCCCTTCCTCACGTTTCAGAGTACACAGAGTGAAGAGCAGGACTATGCCTTTCACTAACACCACTAACACCACCAAGACATTTAATCATCTTATCTGTATATAATCTAACCACATCTTTGGTGGTCTCCAGACACAGGCACATTTTGTTATTTCTTTCCTTGCTTTTAGATCAACATTTCTCTTGCAAAGTCCCTTTACAGTTTTTATGAATAGTACCAATATCAAATCGAGTAGATATCAGTTGTAGGATACATCACAGCAACACGTGGAGCAAAGTCAACAAAGACAAATGTAAGGGGTTGCACCCCTGAAACAGCAACCCAGGAGTGCAGCAAAGGCTGGGATCTTTCACAGAAGTCAGTGGATGAAAGCTTAAAGAATTGGATCAGCTTGTCTGTCCTGAAATTCACTTGCTGTACCTCAGGGTACCATGAAGTGGTATCATGAACATCATGAAGTGCTTTCAGGAGTATCTTGAGATCACTGTTGAGAATGTGCTTGTCCTCTCCATGGCTGAAAAGGCTAAACAGCATCTTAAAAGCAAAACCTGAAATTACTCTGTGCATAAATGGTGCTTCATCAGAACCAAGGATGATATTGCAGCCATAACTGAGGTTTCTTCCTCCAGAGTGTGATTATGGAGGAAGGGGAGAACCAGTTTTATGACTTCAGCACCAGCACTGACTTCATAGAGAAAGTTTTAGCATAACCCCCAGTCTCTACCCTTATTTTCTTCTGTCACACCTAAATCAGATTTCATCAATTCCTCTTTATCCACTAATCTTGAAGAGGGGGAAAAGCCTGTGGTAGAAAGCCTTGAGCTGTGCACCTGGCCCACAGAAACAAGTGCAGAAGCCACAATAAGCATTTCCATCTGCTAGAGACTAGAACACAGATCTGTTAGACTGCTCCACTAAAAACAGGTTGTGTATTCCCACATGGTGCATTTTGTGGGAAAATAAGTCTCATATTAACGTGGTTTGAAATGATAACTCCTTATACAATGTTTTCCTTTTATATATCTGTAGTCAAAAAGGAAATTAGCTTAAATATGATAAAGAAAGAGAGCCTGTAATTCTGATCTGTCTGTGGCAGTGATACTGGATAGAGGCAGTTATTGCTACTTGCTAGAAATTAAGTAATTTCTAACACTGCTAATTGCTAGAAATTAGTTAACTTTGTATTTAAAATCATTTCTATTAGAATAAAACATCAAGATACAAGTTAGCTTTGTAAACTACTTTCATTGTGACAGTCTGTAGTCAAAGCTTTTTATTTTTTCTGTGAGAAGACCAAATACATATTCAGAAATGTTACATTCACTGTGTATACCTCTGCCTGGCTGGGAAGAAGACATCCTATAAAACTTACTTTTCCATGCTGGGTACTCCAGTTTTAGCCCAATGACAGTTCTGTATGATGGAAAAATAAGTGAAAAATGCAGATAATGTTTTGAATCAAAATTGTAAAATATTAATGTAGCACTTCTTCATGATTAGAATGTAATCTTATTAATTTTTTCATAGAAATATGGTTATAAGCAAAAAAAATAGCTAAAACCCCCAAAATGAACTAGGTAAAAATGCCAACCAAGCCCTAATAGGTGATAAATGAGGCTAATTCAGAATTGAGAAGCAGTCACCATGAAAAAAACGCCCAGTTTTAGAGACAAGAACAATTATTATGAACTCCTGCTTGGAGATCTTTCTTCTCTACAGTTTGTAGTACTTAGCACCTGCTCTAGAAACATCTTCTATAAATAACCATTTTCTGTTTCAGACAAAATTTACATTGAAAACTATCTTGGTGCAGCTGCTCAGTTTTTCTAAGATTGTGAATTGTCAAAAAAGGAACAGTAATTCCTTGGGGGCTTCAGAGTTAAATCCTTTTTTCTGTAACATGATCCCATGTAGTGGAGCTATGATGGAAGTCCATTATTACTGCTAGCTGTTCTTAGAGTTGCTCAAACTGAGAACTGAGAAGCCTTCTGTAGATGATCCTCACTCTTTTACTATTTCTGTGGCTTTGTAGTTCCATAATTACTGCTCCTGATGGCACAGTGCCCCAAAAATGAATACTTTGATAATTTGCTGCTCTCTTGTACTCCTTGTCACCTGCGGTGTTCCAGTGCACCACCGCCCTCCTGTGAAAACTCCTGTGAGAAGAGTAAGTACATTTCTGCCATTATCTGTGCTGTGCTGGCCATCTTCATCTTGGATTTTGTACTCAGCTTTGATGTGTTGGACATGTTTACTGTATATGATTATTGTTTATGATTAATGTCATGCACCTCTTTTGTTTCACAAGGTACCGATTCAAGTGGAATCCTTTGGATTTGTTTGGGCATAGGGTTGATTTTAATATTCACTCTGTTTACCTTAATGGTCTTGTTTAAATGGAAGCACCTAAAGCAACAAAAAGAAAAACTGGAAAACACAGGTGAATAAATTCTTCATCAAATAATTTTAGATCATTGTACATTTTAACATGTAAAAACATTGTACATATTCCAGATTCTCATGACTGTCTTTGTTGGATTGTTTGGTCTTTGTTGGATTGTTTGGTATTCCTCAAATATTCTCCATGAAATTATCATAGTTATTAGGGAATAAATGTCCAGATGTTGAATTGCAAAAGCAGCAATTTCTCTTTGTTGGTTCTGGATCCCATGAGGATTGTGTTGTTGTATATTCATACCTGGCTTACTTGCTGCTCTTTGAGAAATCATTTATGAAAACTTAAAAGCAAAAAACTTCATAAGGGTTTCACCCTCTGAATGCAAAAGGAATTGTCCCAGGCAGAGGATACACATTTAATATTAGCTTTTCATTTTATAAGACTTTAAATAATTTTATTTAATATTGTAGTCTCTGAGAAGCATATGTGGTATATTTTGTGAAGCTGAAAAAAGGTTTTTTCCATTTTACAAATACTATATTTGTGAGTTTTCAGACACTAAATAATAACTGATTACAAAACATGTTGAATTACTTCAATGCTTATTCTGAAGTAGAAGGTTGTATTGTCATAGAATAAAAGATTATCATATGTAGCTACATCTTAAAATTTTTACTATACCTTAAAATTTTCACTGAGGTTAGAACATAGTTGGACCATAATGAAATTTGGATCTTTAACAGCTCTTTGTTCAGTATAGCATGATGTATTTACTAAATTAACTTCTGTATATTTACAGACTCCTCTGTGGAGCTGAACAATATTCTCAAGGCTAATACTGAAAGCAGAGTGAACACAGAAGAAATTAGACACACACTTCCAAGTGAAACATTAATGTATTCAGTGGAAGAATGCACTTGCAGTGACTGTGGCTTGGTGAAACCTCAGACTGGCTGTGAAACTTCATTTCCATTACCAGCTACTGAAGAACGAGCTACTGTTCTAGTTACCACCAAATCTTTTGATTATTGCAACTATGTTCTGGGTGTTGGGTGACTGGGAGGGAAGTGTTTTTGTACTGAGTAATAATAAATGAGTTATTCCAGTATAGCTGTAAACCTTAATACTTGCAGTCAGTGGAGAAGGTAGTACATCATCCTTGGAGATCTCCCATTGTGCTTGCATTAACATTGTCATTATTTCTAATTATAGTACTTCGTTAGTCAAGTATTTCTACATTATTCTCAGGCACTCAACTCACTAGTTATTGGAATTTTTAATTTCAGAAAGTCCTTACATAGGACAGCTTTTTCTGCCTTTAGAGATTATACCTACTTACAGCAGATATATACAAAATAAACAAGTTTGCAAATATGTATGTTCATGTTAGACTCAGATCTTGTGCCAAAAATTACTTGATGGTACACAAGGACTGTCCCAAGAGGCAGAAACGAAGACCAACTGTACATCCCCAGTCTTGAGTAATTTCAGCACTTGAAATAGGAATGTTCTAAAGATGGATACCCTGTAGAGAATGGAGGCCCCTGGGTTCAGAAGATGTCACTGGGTCACCCTAAGGGAGGCTGTGGTGCTGGGGAGCACAGATCACAGAATGTCCTGAGTCAGAAGGAACCCACAAGGGTCACTGAAGTCCAGCTCCTGGCCTTCACTGCAGTCCCTGCAATCCCATGTATTTCCTGGTGGTACAGGCTTTCCTTTCAGAGCCAAGTGTTTTCAGACTGAGATTTATTTCTCTTTTATTCATTTTTTTTACCTACCCTTGTTACATTTACAAGGATAGGTGATTAGTCATGCTAGATTACTCTGTGGCCTAAAATTAGGAATATACTTCTGTCACCTTGCTTTGCAAGCATTAATGATACTTTCCTAATATTAGGCCACAATTTTATTCCTGGAAAACTGCAACAACAGAAGCAACAACCACAACAACAATTGTTTTTATTTGTAGCTAACATTCTACTTCAGGTTCCTGCATGAATGACGAATTGAAGTATTTCACTGCATGAAATTCACGAATGATCAGTTACAGCATCATTAGGAGGCTGACACAAGGTTTGGAGCGAATTGGAAGTTAGGTGCTCTGTGTGGTTTTGGCCACAGAGGGCCAACACCTCTCAAACAGGCCTGGAGACTTAAGAAATTTGTTATTATGATCTTTTTGTTTTTATTTAACAAGCCTTTCCGAGCTTCCAGCCTGCACAGCACATGCGGCAGCAGAGGACACTTTATCTCCGCTTTTCTCACCGTTCCTTTCGCGGTGCCGCGTTCCTGCCCCTCAGGACGGCTCTGCCCACCTGGGGCCGGGCGGCTCCGTGGCCGGGGCGCGCTGAGGGCGCGGGGCTGCGCTGAGGAGCCCCGGGCCGGGACGCGCTCCGCGGCGCTCCCGGGGCCGTGTTTACCTTCCGGGGCGCCGGGCGGGTTCCGGGGCGGGCGGTGGCTGCCGGCCCGGCCGTGGCTGTGCGGGAGAGCGGCGGCTCCGGTGGACGGAGCCCCGCGGGCACCATGAGCGGTGAGTGCGGCCGGGCCGGCCCCTCCGCCCGGGCCCGCCGGGCGCTGTGGGGGCTGGCGCGGGCAGAGGTGCCCGGGGGGCCCGGGCGGGAGTGGCCCTGCCCTCGTTCCCCCCGGTGCTCCCTGGTGCCGTGCTGAGGCACGGGACACTTGGGTCTCTTATCTCCACACCCCGTTCCTCGTTCCGGCTCCCCAAAGTGGTGTTTTACCCCGTTTTAAATCCTAAGTCCTGCCCTTGAGCGTGACACTGGCTCACAGCACAAGTGATGCTGGGCTCGGGCATCTGTGTTGCCTCAGCTCTGCAAACTCAGAGGAAATGCTCCTGAGGAAATAAATGACCAAGAGAAAATAGGAGTTTAAAAAAATGAAAAATATGAGCTCAGGAGCATGCTGTCGGTGGGAGAGGTGAGAACCACGGCTTGTGGAGAAAGGGCCCTGTTGCTGTGTCCCTGTCTGAGTCCCGGTGAGGATGGCTCTGGATGCGGTAATTTCTGTGGTAGAGGGGGTGGTGCGGGGGGTGTGCTGAATCTTGAGGGTAAATGTGTGCTAAATCCTGAGCTTTTTGACGTGTTTGTCAAGGAAATACTTGAAGCTTTGCATGAGAATTATGACCCATAAACTACAGGACTGGAGGAAGCAGATCCACTTGAATGGGCAAGCATGGAGATATTTGTTAGGATAGAGATGAAAATTCTAATAGACTTTTCTTGATGTAAAGGATAAGTGGTATTCATTTAATACTTATTAAAACACATCGGCAAGGATTTGTTTGGGGCTTTTTGAGAAGGGAGGTGCTTCAGTAAAAACTTTGATGGGTTTGTTTGTACATCTTCAGCAATGGAAGTTGCAGACACTCTGCACCTGAGGACTGGGTCACACATTGATCTCCCACCCTGATCTAATACATGGTGATCTTTGTTGCCAAAGGCAGTAAGAAAAAAACTGAGAGTTAACTGGAGTAACTAAATGCTACATGTTTTATGGGGAGCAGACATTTCTGAAAGTGAACTGAAAATTAAAACCACTTCACTTGTATTTTTCTCTGTTTTGTTCTCACCTTTATGGTAGGAAGAAATTAGAAGATTTTTGTGGAAGAGATGAGGCAAAAAAAAAGAGATTAAAATAGGGAAACTGCTTGTGAAAAATGCAAGTAACAGTGAAATCTCAAAGCATGGGAAAAGAAAGTTTCTCAAATGTTTCAGATCTTGGCACAATATAGACTAAATCCTAATTGCAAAATTTGTAAGAGTCATCATTTTCATATGGAAAACCTCAGCCCTTCAAATTCAAACTGGGAATAGCCTTGTGCAAATTTATGCAAATTAGAGCCTAAATCTTCCTAGGAGACTAATCTTTGAGAGCTCTATTTGGATTCTGTGACTCATAAGGCAAGGTAACACCTCATGTGGCCTAAAGCTTCATCGTGTAGTTATTTTTGTTACCTTTAATATTTTTTAAGACAACAAAGAGATACATGTTTGTGAGAAAAGAAACATTTCATTACTTAAAATAGAGTAATGCCTAGGGTGACATTAACAGCAGTGGTTCAATTGCATAGTAACCACCCATGTGGTAGCCCCTGCCAAGAATTATAGGGGTTTTCCAACAATTTCAATTAGCAAGGTAACAAAAAACCCCCTAACGCTGTACTTTGACAAACATTACTGTTACACAATGCTACACAGTATTTTTCTAGAATAATATTAGTCAAACTGATCAAAAGAGAGAAATATCTGAGATATCAGTATCATGCTTGTTTCAGATAAGGGAGATGGCTGATGTTAACCTCTCATCAATTTTAACCATATCCTTCTTTTAGTGCCTGTAACAGCACTGCCTGTATTTACTTCTATGCCCAGTTTTAGCCCTTTTAACTAACAGAGGTGTTCCTAAAATATAGATGGAAGAACTTCTTAGTGACTATAATTATGGTTAATGTTTATTTTCTTTAGCTACAGTGTATTTCTAGTGGATGTGGAGGTAAATTCCTGTTGATGTAAGCCTCACCTTAATATTACTAATGCTGCTTACTAATTACATACTCATATTTTATTCTACAGTGCTGAGCAGGCTAAACTTTAAAGGCAAATAATACAAGGATACAAGGTTTATGTGCTTGTCAAGAATTGGGGGTGTTGTCATTTGTTCAATGAAAGTTTCAAAAAACTTAAAAATACAACTCGTGGTGGGGGGAGTAAGCAGTAGAATCATAATAATGTAGTATAAGGTAGCATTTAAATTAGGTCTGTGTTTGTTTTATTTTAAACTTGTGCCATCAGAACCTGCATTAGTGCAAGCAAAAGGGATTGCAGTCTGAAATGTTGCATTCAGGACATAAATGCAAGTTATAGAAGAGCAATATGAGATTTATTTATTTTACTTATGTGCTGCATGTGGTGCTGAAGAGGGCTTTACCTGGGAAGAACTGGATGAAAATCCAGCTTTCCTTTACTTAGGTGCCAGTTTGTAGGTGTGGATGTTTGTGTCAGAGCATGGAGAGGAGTTTGTTTTAAAAATGGGAAAGCATGGCCTTGAACAGCAGAAAATGAAGAGGGTCACAGAGGCAGGTGCAGTACCTGAGCCTATTTTAAACCCTTTTTGACTGAGTAGATGTTGGTGGGAGGAGTCTCTTGAAGTTTCTGAGTTTTTCAACCTTATACTTATGTTTTCCCAATTATTTTTAGAGTTCCGTCTGAACTTCCTCTTTTATTGCAATAGTCTAAATACAGCCTTTTTCTGAGTAATGCTGTTTTTATGCATTCTATGTTTTGTATTTGTGTGTGTGTTGCTGGAGTTTTTACTGCTGTTCTGAATAAGGAGAAGGGTATTTTAGTCAGTTTGTAATACACTCTTAGACTCAATGGAGTTGATCACACTTAATTGGTGCTTTTGTCTGAAAATATGCCTTTTTTTTTTTTCCTGAAAACTTAGTTTAGAAAATGAAAATGTGGAAGAACTAAATATTCAATAGAGTTAGTGGAGATGTATTTTTACCTTCCACCTACTGGAAACAAAACCATCACTAAATAGTACCATATTTTCTAGGCTTGTTACAAAGAAAAATATACCCTCAGCATGAAAAGAGACACAACCTAATCTTTCAGGTTTTTTTTTTTTTTTAAAAAACAGACTTAGTGAATATTCTTTTCCTTATACCTGTAAAATTTCGGTTAAGCAAAAGAATTTAGGATTTGCATTGAAGAGAAACCTCAGCTAAGCCCTCAGCAGACACATTCCATGGCCTTATAGCCCTATTGATGGTGAGGGTGATCTGAACTGCTTCAGGAATTATTGGTTGTAATTTCCTGCAGTCATGGTTGCTAGTAGTGCAAATTTACAAGTAAAATAAAGAGAAAATACTCATTGCACTCAGTCTGTGCAAAGTTGAGATTTGGTATCACATGCTTTAGTGGTTTAGAACATTTATTAGTATAATGAACATCAGTAGGTATTTTGTATTTATGCATTTTTTTATATTAATCATGGCTTGGAATCTAGTTGCAAACCATTTCTGTTACCAAATAGACACAAAGACTCCAAAGAGATCTGAATTTAAAAACTAACATGTATTGCATTTGGAAGACAAAGTTGGTCCACCTACTAATATTTTCATTTGATAGATGTTTTTCTGGTCATGAAATTATTAATTGCATGCATTTGTTCTGATGTTGTCTCAAGCTATTAATATAAAGAGAAATATTGTGTTGTGCCTCTTCTTGCAGGTATGTGGGTAGTGTAAGACTAAGAGTAATGAGTTTTGAAACAACAGAGAAAATCTGCAGAGTTGTATATATTCAGTGTTGCTGAATGTGGAAGGTTGCTCTGAAAGTTGAGATTGTTTTCCTTATTTTATGGTGATGTGATTTATTATAAATGGCTACACAGGCATGTATACATCTCCATTTAGCAATGCATGCATGGTAAGAACATTGAGTATTGTTTAATAAATTGTAATCTCTGAAGGAGCACAAGGTGGAATGGTAGGGATGATATGAATTTAGCCTTATCTTCACACGGCCATGACTGGCATAGCTGCTAGGAAGTTAAAACCCATTTGGTGCAGGTTTGAGCCTGGAGTCTGGTCAGGCACTGAACATGGTTTGTGTGCTTGAGTAACAGCCCCAGACCTCACACATCACATGTCTGCACACTTTGAGTCAGAGTTCAAAATGAGAAGTGCAACTTCTTGGAAATGCCCTGTAGTCAGCAAAACCAGCATTGAGAAGCTTGCTTAGCAGCTATGCTTGCATGTTTTTCCATGTTTTCATTATTCTGGCACACTGTGGGGGTTTTCTTCTGTTTAATGACTATATGAAACCATATGGAATAGGAATTCTATTAATATAGATTAATGTGAATATATAGAATACTTTATATCAGTATAATGTATATTTATATGAGTACACATATTTAAAGGCAGAATCATTTCAACAAATTCTGTTGTGTCCTGCTGGTTTAAAAGCAAACTGTTTTGAATGGGATTATAAAGAGAGGAAATTCTGGGATTTGGACCTCACACTGCTGGATAGCAAGAGGAAGCACATATCTTTGATGTCATCTCTCTTTGCTAGTGTGTGCTGTTTGATTTTCAGTGTTGGGAGGAATTTGCTCCTGCAGAGTTTGGATAATTGGCTTTCAGTCCATATGTACATTAGCTGTATGTTCTTTGAGAGAGAAAGGAGAATTGAATGACTTAAACCCAAGAGAGCTCACAGAGGTTTCTGATGGATGCTTTGAACTTGAACTGAGAATAAAGAAATTACAGAGGCAATGTCAGTTATCTCAAAGAATAAATTTTACCATATTCATGGCAGTTTATAAAGGATATTCCGAAAAGCAAAGTATTCTGTTATTGTTGAAATAGTTTGAGAAGTTAAAGATTGTCTTGCATAGTTCCTTATATAGTAACAAAATAGATTTTATAGGTGTTAATCAGAATTATGCTGGTAGTTAAATTTTAAGGGATTTACTGTAACAGTTACTCTCTGTTCATCTGACTTAAAGCTCTTTCTGCAGTAAGGTTTGACAGTAAGAAGATACTCCTCGTGTCTCACTCTTGTTTTCCATTCTTTTCTAGTAGTGTGATGCTGTACTACACTGGTTGTTGTGCTAAGAAGCTCAGGGCAAGCTCTGCATCAGCTTGAATAATTATTCTGTATTTGGTACTGGTGAAATGTATCTTCAAAATGTTACTAAAATAAGAATCAAGATAATATTTGAAACAGTGTTGCTGCCTGTTAGAGAAAGACTACTTGAACCCTCAAAGCATAGTTTATACTGCATCATTTTACTTAGAGAAAATACATTAGTTAATTTAGTGGAATAATTGGCATGGGAAGCAAGTTTTCAGGGTCCAAAAGAAAGACATTTGTGTTGGCCCAAATGTATTTTAAAAACCAGTTTCTTTTAAAATGATTTGATTTTGTTGGATTTCAGGTTCACAGACCAACGACACCAAAAGACAATTTCTTCTGGAACGGCTGCTGGATGCAGTTAAACAGGTGAGAAGTCCAACAGACATTTCTGCTCTGGCTTACTCAGAGATGTCACTACTAGCAGGGACTCTCTTTGCTTTCCCTTTAACAAAGAGAAGGAAAAGGAAGAAAAGGATACAAAGAAGAAATTGTGGCTTTCATAGTACAACTGAGTTTTTGTCTGCTAGCAAAGAACTACTGTGCAGTATTTATTTAAAATTCTTGTTCTGGACAGGTTATATTTGTAATAGATGTATTTTAAATACATGTAATACTATACAGTATATGTTAGAAGTATATGTTCTTGTAATCCTGATATGACTGAGCTAAATTGCATGTACTGCAAAGTCTAACTTAGTTAACATTTTAGAGTAGCAGCTTGTTTTCTTTGCCCTAGATTTTTAGTGAATGGTTAAAATACATATAAAGTTGTGATTTTTATATATACGTCTATATTTGTGTCATTGTGAAGTTCAGCAAGTAGAATTTCATAGACTGGAGTCAATTTGGAAGAGCTTTGAGAGGCAAAAGTGTTCCTCACAAGTAAGCCAGTGAAAAGCTTTTTAAAGAGTGGTTCTGTAGTTGTAGTGCTGAGCTGGGTAGGAGCAACGTTTGGTTTTGTGGGTGCCCATTTAAAACTCAAAAGTGGCAATTTCCACTCAGTTTTCAGTTTACTGAAGGAGCTGCAGGTGTGTTGCTCTGGCTAGCAAGGATCTATTTGAACTGCAAGGCCAGCCCATTAGTGTAGCACGATGCTCTAGAGCACTTTTTGGATGCAGGCTGTATTTTGCAATGCTCTATTTTGTGCTGCTTCCTTTTTTTGGTATGACTTTGTTTCATATGTAGAAATAGTTGAGAAAACTGAATTTATTTAGTGTAACTAGAAGTTCTTAAAATCTCTTAAAATCTGTTTATTGCAGTGTCAAATACGATTTGGAGGAAGAAAAGAAATTGCTTCAGACTCAGATAGCAGGTAAAATAGTCTAAGAATTACATGCCTAGATTTTGCATCATAATGACATAAAACATATGGCATAAAATATTTGACATGCTCAAAAAATTACATTGCATAAAAGGTAGGTGATCTGAAGCTGAATAACATGATTAACAGCCCCTCCAGCAGGTGAGGGTGATTTCTCCAATTGATTGCCAATTCTTTTGAATGTAACCCGAGCCTCAGCTTTCAATCATTATGATGAGACTGTGGGTATAAGTAGCTTACACTGCTGGCAAATAATGAGATTACTGCATAGGAGGGATCTTTTACTGCTTATAAGATAATGGTTCACTTTACATTTCCTATTCAGAGATCTGCAATGAAGTTGCTGTATAGAGACATAGTTGATTTTCACTATGATTTTTTCATGAGTTCATTAAAAATTCTCTTGCAGAGTGACCTGTTTGTGTGCTCAGTTTGAAGCTGTGTTCCAGCATGGCCTGAGGAGGAGCCGGGGATTGGCACTGACAGCAGCAGCAATCAAACAGGCAGCAGGTTTCTCCAGCAAAACTGAAACAGGTAAGTTGCTAATTGCAGCTATCTTGTTTTAATTAGTTCTTATGTTCAGTCAAGTGATATCATTTCTAAAAGTGGGAAGCATTGCACCAAACTGCAATTGTTGGTAGGATTGTTGGTAGGATACTTTACACTTGATGTGTTGTAGAAGTAGCAGTGAAATGACTGTTGCTTCTTAGTCTAGTTTAATTTACATTCCAAGTTTCTCTAGAAATGTTGCTGTTAGGAAATCTGCACTTCCTACAGTTGCATCATGTATAGTGGCAAATTTCTTTTGAATTCTGGCAGGGATCAGGGTTGTGTAATTCTGGTGTTAAGTTTTTAAAACAATGTTTTCATTCTTGACATTGTCTTACTCAGTTCTTTAAATGCTGTATTCTATATAGGTCAGGTATGTTTAACTTCTAGTTATTGATGTAATTTTAGAACGAAAAATTATATTGCTTGTATTGGTTGGGTTGGTTTTTATTACTTTGTCCACATTTAAAAAAGATTCCTTTATTTTTCTCTTCACCATGATGTTTCTCTTTTCTTTAATCAGAACTATCTGATCTAAAAACTGATCAGTTTTTATCAATATTTGGGAAAAGCACACAGAAAGTGCTTAGTGGAAAAAGATATTAGAATGCAACACTTCTGTTTTCTAAAGTAATATGAATTTCTTATTTGCATGTCTGCAAATTCTGGAGCTACCAGTTCCTTTGGACCTGCCTCCCAACATTTCATGTCAGCAGTAACATAGAGTTCTAAAGAAATCTTTTCCCTTCCATAATATGTTTCTTGTTGAACATATGAACCTGTGGATAAAATACTGTCTTAAATGTGCTTTAAAATGTGAATTCTGTGTAAAAGTGTCAGGTCAAATTCTTTGTGTGGCTTTTTCAATGAAGTGAAAAGTTTTAAGTGCTTAAATAGCCCGAGTTCTGTAGGAATAAATAACTTATTTAACTGGTGGGTTGCACGAGGAGAGTAAATGATTCACCTTTGTTCAAAGTTATATTGTTACCTGTTTGTTTTATAAATTTACATGTAAGTGTATTCAGGTATGAGCTTAGTGGTTTTCTTAGTAGGGTGGTTGTCATTATTGTTGTTATTAATCCCTGATTCCAGAGCCAGTCTTCTGGTATTATGTGAAAGAAGTGCTGAACAGACACGAGCTGCAGCGCTTCTACTCTCTGAGGGCCATCACCACCGACATCGGCAGAGGCCGGGCTTGGCTGCGCTGTGCTTTGAATGAGCATTCCCTGGAGAGATACGTGCACATGCTGCTGGCAGATAAGAGTCGCCTCAGGTACTGGATCTGACACCTTTGCAGTGCAGGAAATGTGCTGACAATGGCTGAAACCCCAGGCAACCAACCAAATGTGGCTGTAGAAGTACCCCATATTCATTGCTATGCCTGTCAAGTCACTTTTAAAATTTAACATTTTTTTTTTAAATTTTTGTCAGCCGTTAAGTAGTAACTTGTGCCTATATCAACATGTGAGCTCTTCCCTAAATCCCTTCCCTGTTCTTCCAGCAATTTTCCTCACTGCAGCCTAGAGACCACACTTTAGGTGCCTCTCTCATTCCACTAAAATAGTTAGTACACATTTGCAGCCGTGTCTGAGCTCAATTCATCAGTGGTAATTGCCTGTTGCCTTTTGGAGATCCTGTAATTGCAGAGCTCCAGCAGTGCAGCAGTGGGGAGCTGCAGCTGCAGAAGTGGTTAGGTAGCAGTTTGTGAAGCTTTTGTTACAGTTACTGAGAATAACTCACTACACGTTGTGAAATCCTAAAGTACTTTGGAAGTGCAAAATGCACTTAAGTTCATAAACTGACTCCTGCCTTTTTCTTCATATGGCTTCAACTTCTTTTCTTTATGAAAACTTGAGGCATTTTCCTCTTTTAATCAATAGCTGTTGAGCTTGCTCAAACCACTTGATCAAGTCCAGTGGATTCAGCAGAAAGGCATTTCATTCATTTGCATTGAATAATGGATGTAGTGGATAAGATTATTGCCTGAACTGAGTTCATTAGTATCTCCTTTTCATTTCTAGTTTGTTCCAGTCATCTGTAGCTTTCTTGCAAAACAGATTTTGGAGAAATCAAATGAAGGCAAATGAAATAAAGAAAAAGGTCTGAAAACCATTAGGAAATTAGTGACTTGGATTGCTGTATCACTAATTATTCTCATGCTTGTAGCAATACTTGCACAGTATCAGGATTATCATCACACTGCATTGTAATGCTACTTCTAAAAGGATTCATTCCAGAGTTTTTAAGACTTAAATGTTACCCGATTTCCAATGGAATTTACAGAATCAGTTTACATCCCCAGTTATATGTTTTAGAAACTTTTAAATGAATCTGTCAGAGTTGTTTACTATATAGATTGAGGGTTTTCTTGCTATCTGTTTTGTTGTTTCATCAACTGAATGTTGATAGTAAAAAGCCAGCATTCTGCTACTAGAAAGAACCAGGCTTAGCACAACTAAATTTATGTGTTCACAGTGAAAAAAGTGGTTTTTTACATCCAAATTCATAGCTCACCCTAACTATTTAGGGTAATTGGTGTGGGTTTGGACATTGAAACAGGTCACAGATCCATAGAATATTAGGATTTGGGTTAGAAAGGACCCTCACAGATTGTGTAATCCAGCCCTCCTGCCATGGGCAGGGGCCCTTACCACCAGAGCAGCTTGCTCAAGATAAAAGGACCATTTTTGTTTTGTTTGTGTTCATGTGTTCAAAGCTCATACAAAACATGTATAGCAATAGGTACAGAGAGGTGCTGTGATTGCTAATGCAGTGTAAACCCCCAAACCTTGAGTGGCTTTTTTTCCCCTAAAAAAGTGTAGAGCTAAAACTAAAGGAAAAAAATACTCTTTAGCATGATTTTTTAGAACCATCTGAACAGGTATCAATTTCAGAACCTACAAGTAGTTACTGTGACAGAAAATTTCATCCTTTGGGGTGCTCCTACTTACTCTTCAGAGTTCTTTTGTCTTTTGGAAGTGAAGTATATATTACTATAGCACTGCATGTCCTTTTTTTTTTTCTCCTTTAAATTACAGTGTCTTCTATGAAGACTGGTCTTTTATGATGGATGAAGAACGTTCTAGCATGATCCCTACAATGGCAGCTGGTAAGGCTTTCTCTTCAGTATAACTGCTCTTGGAAAACTACTGCATTTTGGGATAATGTGTCTGTTGTGCTTGGGAGGATTTCTCTAATACACTCTATTTTCTCTAATACACTTTGTTTATGTGGAGAACGTGTGTCAGAGGCACAGTCAGGGTGAGCAGTCAAGGTATTATGCCAATTTATGCTGTGAATTGATGGATTATTAGGATCCTGGATCTGGTCTTCCTACAATTAAAAAAAAATCCACATAAAATTTTAACTCTTCAGCAGTCAAGACTAACTTAAAACCAGTGCAAAATGGGTTATTCCTGACTGGAAAAGAGTAATGATAGAATTTATAGTAAGATCAAAATTGCAGGTAAATACAGATAATGAGAGTAAGAGTAAGGAATGATAACAAATAGTTTACTTTTCTGGAGTTCATCCACAGAAGTGATGTATTATTACCTTTTATACCCCTTTTTTAGATACATGGTCACATGCTTCATTCTGCAAGCATGGTTCTTGTGCATTTTTGCTAATAGAATATAGGAACCCACAAATAGTAAAGTTGCAGTGAAATGGGTTTAAATAAAAGGTTATAAATATATGAGTTCTCAGTACTTTTTGATTATTTAATGTGCAGCTGAACAGCCATCAAGAAGAATTCAGAACTGATTGCTTGAAAATAATCTAGAAAGGAATGAATGGTACATGAAAGAATAAGAATTCATGCATTGGGAACTTTGGGAAATTTTTTGGAAAAATGTTTTCCATGTCACAGTTTCATTAATCCTTAGCTTCTGTGTTCATAACCTGCATGTAAAGTATATGGTGCATTTCTGGTCTCTTTTTCTCCTTTTTTCTGAAGGTCTGAACTCCATTCTTTTTGCTATCAACATTGATAATAAGGATTTAAATGGGCAGAGCAAATGCACACCCACTGTGTCAGATTTGTTGAAGGAATCCACACAAAACGTGACCTCCTTATTGAAGGAGTCCACTCAGGGCGTCAGCAGCCTCCTGCGGGAGATCACTGCCTCGTCTGCCGTCTCCATTCTTATCAAACCCGAGCAGGACTCTGACCCTCTGCCTGTTCTGTCCAGGAATGTCAGTGCTGGTAAGCCTCTATCAATGCTACTGCCATTCAGAAACTTAGGAAATACTCAAGTGTGTTTAAATAACTTGTTAATTTACTTTTAATGTACTATTGTAGAGCAGAAGTCTTAAAATAAGTGTGCTGTGCATTCAAATCACTTGAGAGGGTAATTAAAAAGCATGAAATTGGAAATATTGGGTGTGAATACTGGATGGTAACTGTGTATTTCAGCATTCTTGTATCATTGTGAGAGGGAAGCTAAACTGTTTTATTGGTAGAGCTTTGCTTGTGACCTGAGTTTTAGTTTCTTGTTCTCAAAATTATGCTTTAAAGTTTGTGATGTAATGACTTTTCATTTTTAATGTTGTCTTTTGCCACCTTGCCAGTCAGACATACAGTGGATTATATATTTTGTTAAATATCAGATGCAAGTCTTAGCTTATAATCTGCTTCAAGTGGTGACTGTGTTTACAGTCTGAATTCCTATGCAAAGCAGATAATTGCCTAAATGAAGATTTACTCATACACTCTTTACCTTTAGAGTTCTTAGTGTTACAACCAGCTTGTATGATGTTAGTTACTAACAAAGACCCAAAGTCTTAATCTCTTATTATTTGAAATCAGTCAAGGAAAATGTGATTTTCATTATATATTTTTTGTTCCAAAATTACCAAAGTAATATTTTATTATCTCTGTTTCTGGAAGTTGAGATAAAAGTTTGTTTTGCTTTCTAAAAGTATAAAACAGCGGGAAGATTTATGTGCTTTTCAATTAAGAAACAAAGTTTGAATTTAGGCACTAAATTGTTTTGGTTATGAGAAAAAAGCACAAACCCCACATGAGAATCTGGTAGGAACAGAAGCTGAGATAAAATTTGGTTTTTATTGGCATTCAAAATAGACTTTGTCTTAAAACACAGTTTTTAGAACAAACTTGTGGTAAAGCTTTTGTTGCATAGCACTTAAATGAGATTAAAATTGTGATTCTTGACTTGGGATAACTTTGTTAGTACAGAATGGCCTTGCAGGATGAAAGGCAGTAATTGACCATATGGTGCATGTGACTGCACAACGTGATGTACCTGGTGTGTACAGCACATGTGTATGCACAACATGAAAGGTACAACTTCCAGTGAAATGCCACTTAAAAAAATGGAGTTTGTTCAAATGCAATTATATGTGGAACATTAGAGCAAGTCAGATGTTTCCATTGAAGTCTGTGTTCTTTGTTGTAATTCTGTTTGCAAGCAGAATGGGTTTAACATCCTTTTAAAAGTATGTTAGTGTGCTTTGTGGATATATAACAGCTGGACTTGAATTAAACAAAGCAGTTTGGTCCCACTGTGAGGTGTCTTGGTGAGTGATTTCTGATATTTCTTGGAGTGCTTCAGCTTTGCATTTAGCTTCAGATGCACATCAGATTCAGTGAGAATAGGTAATAGTGTAAAAATAAATGCTGTCACTGAATACATCTGGTGTAATCAGAGAGAATTTCAGTGTATTTCTAGACCAAGAGATAATTAGCTGAAAACTGACTATTCAATTTTTAGAGTATAGACAAAACTATTTGATTGCAGGTTGTTGATTTTGTTTGTGTTGTGAGTTTGTTCTTTCAGTTTTTCCTCTGAAAGTGCTTCATGTTTTCTGTGTTGTGCAGACTTGCTCTGCATTATATACTGGGTGTAGTCCATAGGAGGAAGTGACAGGAAGTCTAATTTATTATTCTAAATTTAATTTCATGGGTTTGTAGAACTTTTTTTCCAGTTTCAATTGAATCACGTTATGAATGCATCTCCAGAATATCTTTTAAAATCTGAATTATGTAAGACTTATAAAATAAAGCTGGTAATTAGAGATTTAAAAGCTCATGTGTATGGAAAGATAATGAATGCCATGTAGATCTAAGTGGTTTTTTCTTGATTAGAGTAAGTTAGTACATGAGCCCCTTTAAGAAAAAAAAAGGTTTCATATATTATTTCTCTTTTCTAAACTGTGTAAAAACTTTGTATTACTACTAGATTTGAAATACAAAAAAGATCGAAAAAAGAAGAAGAGGGTGACTAATATTATCTCATTTGATGAAGAGGAAGATGAGCAAAACTTGGGGGATTGCACAAAGACTCTGATGACAGGAGAAAGTTCAGAGGAGAGTGTAGACAGATCTTCAGTTCTTGCATTGTCTTCATCTGAAAGCACTCTGGGAAAAAATCTGAATGGGAGTGAAAGTAACCATTCGTGGAAGAACAATTCAGTATTCATGAATGGAGAGTATGAGTACCAGAAACTGGATGTGAAGAGCATTGATGATGAAGATGCAGATGAGGATGAGCTGTATGGAAAATCATTAGGAAATAAAGGCACAGAAGGTGGAACTGAAGCTTCTGAGAAGTAAGTATTGGTGCAGGAGATAGTGGTCAACTTTCCATGCTTCCCCTCCACCCCTCCCTTTCTTTTATGGCTACTGGAAATTCATGTGTTGAACTGAACTGTAGATTTTCTCTTTTTTTTTCTCTCCCTATTTCTCCTCCCCCACCTTTTCCACACCTCCCCCCCTTTTTTTCTTCTTTTTACTGTTTAAACAATATGGGCCACTGCAGTGATGATATTTTGCTTCTAAGTTCCACTGAAACCCCAGATTTTGAGATATCAGAGTTGTTGTTCTCCTTGAAGTTCTCAGTTGTTAAAACTGTGACATGATATAACCAGGATTTAGTTCTGGCCTACTTGATGTTTCCTTAGTCTTAGTATGATAGCAATTCTATTTAGGCTTCACAATAAAAATGTGTATTTAAACAGAGTAAGCTTGTTACATCAGAGTGTAGACAGTTCAACAAGGAAGGACAAAAGTGAGAGAGAAAGAATAATTTTAGATACTGATATGCTTTATTTCTGACAGAAATTTGTTTAGAGAAAAAGGCAAGTGCTGCTTGTCTCCTCTGCTTTGGAATGTCTGGTCTTTAATGAATTAATGTATGGCTGACCAAGAAATTGGCAGGAAGATTGAAATAAAGATTTTTCTTGCAGTGGTATCTCTGAAAGAAAGATAAGCATTATGAACAGTAATAGTGGCTGTATAAATAGATTGGTTTGTTTGTTTGTTTGTTCTAAATAGGCCTCGTGAAATAGTCACATGCAATTCTCAGATATGCAGCTGGAGTCCTCTGCAGGTCCTGAATGATGACTCAGATGTTCTATTTCCTGTCAGTGCTGTTGGCTCTTACTCCCAAACAGGTGGGCATTTGAATCCACAGAATTCCAGCACCATTTATTCTAACATGGGACAATGGTAAGAAATGACAGGATTGTGCAGACACAGCAGGTACTACACAACTGGGATTAAAAGTTCAAATTTATTCTACTTCTGAATCAGAGTTCTCCATTTGAGTAGTTACTTAGTTAGGGGGAGTTATCAATGTCAAAATAACCCAGAGTTTCATTGGGATTAAGCTGTGGTCTTGTATTTTATTGAAGTTTAGGATAACTATAAAAAGTATCCATATCTATCTATCCATAACTATAGGATAACTATAAAAAGTATCCATATCAGTTTTCTAGATACCTCTAAGCTGCAAGAAGCTCCAAGTGTGTTTGAGAAGTTGAATTCAAATTAATCTTGACAGATTAGAGAGCAGCTGGAAGCAGTTCAATGGAAGCTGTTAATTGTTGAAACACAGCATAAGGAATGATTGACTAGGAAATACTTGCTCAGAAAAGGATATGGGAATTGTAGAATGGTTTGGGTTGGAAGGGATCTGCAGAGATCATTATTGTAAGGGTGGCTCTCTGAGCTGTGAGCACCAGTTGCCAGCTCACATCTAATTTTTCCTATGCCAGTATCCTCAAATGGTTTTCTGCAGGTTACAAGCTGATAGTGAATTAACAGAGCTGTGCATGAGTGTCATTTGTAAATGTAAGCTCCATTGGCTCTGCTGTGGCCTCAGCTGCAGCTGTAGGCAGTGAGGGACACTTCAAGAATGATGTGGACTATTTGAAACAAGCAATAAAAATGGTTAAAGGAATGGAAAAGAAGGCCTGGTGCTTTTACAATATTTGTATTAGTACCAAAAACAAGCAAAAAAGTCCACCAGCCCTCCCCTTCACCCTGCTGATATTTGTCTAGCTGTTCATATAACACTGAACTTTGGGTATGCTCATTTCAGTGACCATTTAAAAACTTGTCTGTGGTATTCAAATAATGTTTTAATTGCAGTACATTTCATATTTTTGCATACACATTATATGTCCAAGAGTTTAAATGGATTGTTGATTGAAGTCTGTGTAAAAGTGTAATTCAGTTGTGTAAGTTCAGTGACAAAAATGTGAATCATAAAATAATGCTGCACTGCCCTCTGCTGTATTTTAAAATATGTACCTCATAAGAAATGCCAGTGGTTAAAAAAAAGGACATTTAAAATTATTTCTTGTGCTGCTGTATTTTTCAATTTACAAAGGAATGGATTTAGAAAACATTGAGTAGTTTGTGGCATTGTGATCTCTTCAGTACAAACCAGAAACTGTTGGGGAACATCCACAGGTTGGAATCTGGGATACAAAATCCATTCCTGTCTGTGGGGGGTGTGTGTGGAATGGAACTCACAGTTGGTGTCAGTTGATGTCACGAGGCATCAGGAGCATGGGCTGGGGTTCTGATCTGAAATCCAAAATCAGGAGTGCAAGCCCACACTTAGTTCTGGAGGCAGATGACCAAAGAGCACATCTGTACATTTCTATATGCATCTTATCCACAGCTGTCCCAGGGGCTTACTCTTGCTAAGAAGTCACCAAAGTCCCTTGTTTCATTTGCTTCATCTCAGAACTGTTTTGAATGCAATGCTCAGCCTACTGGTGATGACCAACAGGCCCATTCAGATCCCTTCTGGGCACAGGACAGATCTTTTCAGTTGTCCTTCTGTCCCTCTTTGTGGTCTGTCATGCAGTGAGAGTGATCCAGCACTGGGCTGGTGAAGGGACTCAGTTATCAGAGCTAGGGAAGCCCCCCAGCCCCCAGTGTGTGCTCTCCTGGCCTCACCTCTGAGCAGGAGCAGCTGATGGAGGGTGCAGGCAGGGCTGCACTGAGCACCCATTGCACAGCCCAAGTGGCAGCAGTCAGGGACAGGGACACACAGGGATCCAGGCACCCTCTCCTCAGCCACACTGACAATTTGCTGAGGTTGAAAGCTGCCTTAGGCACTTGTTTGCTTGACTCTGGGAGTTGCACTTGTGCTGGATGAATGATGGCAGAAGGAACATGCATTAGCTTATTCTGAGGGCAGTCCAGCCCACTAACTGCCAAGCTCATTATTATTGTGATATTTTTGTTAAAATATGCTTAATGAGGTCTTGTAAAATACATAGTTTAACCCAATATTTTGGTTTATATGTTTTAATACCAATAAATAACACATACACACACATATATGTATGTTTGAGAAAGCATAATCTATAGTGTTGTATGTTAATATGTGTTTTCAGTATTAATCTGTTGCAGTGCTCCAGGGATGTGTCAGGGCATATCATATCTCTGTGTAGCTAGAAATGAGAAAGCCTCCATCAAAATGCAGTTGCTTGGAACAAAAATGGATTATGTATTTTAGGAACTAAGCTTCAGTAAACTCTACAGCTTCAAAAATAATTTTTCACCTCCATAGACTTTCTGACATAACTTTATTTCCCATTAACTTATTTTCTAGAATTTCTGCTTCTATTCTATTAGAATAGAATCTGTTCTATTTAGGATTGCCTTGTAGTATCTTCATTGCCCTTACATAGTGAGATGCAGAAGACACCAATAAAATATGATTTTTGTTTGTTTCCACCTGAGCTTCCTCCATGACAGGCTCAGTGATGTGGATGTTTTGGTGCCGACAGCTGTGGATCTGTGGACAGATGCACATTATTCATGCTTTTTAAACAATATCTCATCTGTCTGCTTCCTGATGGTTGGTACAGGGATGTAAGGAGCCAGAGAAAAGCCATGGTGCTCTGTTGGGAATACAGAAAGCACTGATGTCTTTGCAAGGTTTCATGTGCTGGGGATTAACCACAAATTCTTCTGCAAGTCACAATTTGTAGTGAGCATGAGGTGTCATGAGGTGCTTCAGCTCTGGGGGCTGGCACAAGTAATTTCAGGAAGAAGTCTCCTCATGGCTGTGCAGCTCTCTACATATCAAGTATAATTTAGGAATTGTGCAATACTTAAAGATTTTTTTTTCCTAAGAGTCTTGACAATCCTGCTGGCATTCAGGGTCAATTTGCAGAAGCCAGCTTTGGAGACAGAACTAAAAGTGTTTAAAAGCTATAGTAAGTTGAGTGTTTCTGTTTAGAAAAGTAACTATCTAACTTCTGGATTTATGTTTTTATTTTATTTTTTGAGTAGTGTAATCCAAAGGAAACTAATGCTTGTGCATTCTACTTTAGATAACTTGGAGAATGGAGAGGGGCATGAACATGCTGTTCATCCAGTAGAACTGGTTCCAAGGAGATCTGATCTTCCTTACAGGTATGTGCCAAATATGCTTGTCCTGAAAGAAAAAACCTTCACTCTGTAGCTGCCAACTTACTGTTAACTATTGCACTTAGTACTGCAAAACCAACTGCTCATCAGGATACTTGTGCATATGTTTGGAAAGAAAAATGCAAAAAACCTACAATTGCCTTTTTTACATAGTTTCTTACACTGAACTTTCCTAATTATCTTGAGGAAGTCACTCATTTGCTCTAAGAGACTTGGCTTCCTGGTTTTGGAAATAGGTTTTATGTTGGTTTTTATGTTATTTTTTTACTACATTCTCCATGGACTTTTAATTTGGAGTTTTTGTGTGCTTGCTTAAATTAGACTCCTAGGAGATACATTAAAGAGTTGTTCAACATATTTTGATTAAATATGGGTGAATAGGATAACAATTCTAGTTTCTGGAATATTTTTTCTTAAGTTTTGAATTCAGGATTTTTCAAATATTTTTTCATATTTTTCATATATTGATTTTACTGTGCTTTTATGACTAGAGTGGAAGTCAGTCCTCCAGCTCAAGTGAATACTTTAAGCAGTATGTTGCCTTCAGCCACTGTGCCAGAATCCATGACAATTAGTAAGTACTTCCTTGATGTATCTAGATTGATAGAAATATCTTTGAAAGTCCTGTAACTCTTTCTATTTTTGTTTCAATAAATCTGCCTAGAGAGTCTTGGAGCACTTAATTTCTGATGTTCTGGTCATGTTATAATAACTGCTCTAAAATGATGTTTGTATTGGCAGGTTATGCTTCATTGCAGTTGATATATCCTTATATTAAATGTGGCTTCAGTAGTTAAATGAAAAATAATGATTTGATTAACATCTTTAAATTTCTACAAGTTCTGAACACATTGAGGCTTAGTTCTGATGTAGTCTTGCTTATTTGGCCTGTTTTCATTAAAGGCTAGTCAGGAACAAACAAACCCCATTCTTTCTGTGGTTTTGGTATGAAAATCTGCTCCAAACATACACGTGGACTTTCACAAAAACTTGAGTTAAGATTAAGGGGGAGGACAGTCATGTTTCAGTGGTATTAAGAGCAAAGCTAGACAGGATGAAGTAGTCTTTGCTGCAGAGGTAGATTAATAGAAGCACAGGCAGTTTGTTTATCACATATTTGATCTTTTTTCTTTGCATACACTTGTAGAACAAAGACTCAGTTCTTAAAATGAATGTCTAAGCTTGTAACCCAGTATGTGTTTATGTTCCTCAATGTACAGAATGTTCTGTAACTGAACTTGGGTATGTGTTTGTTTCTTCTTAGAAATTTCAATATGTACAAGTTTTAAATTATGACATTTGGGAAGTTAGAAGCAATGCAGCCAAGATTCTTTTCTGCAATTGATTCATGCAATCATCAAAATGAATGAAATCTTCAGATATTGTAATCTCATTTTCTAAAGTTATATTCAAATGCTGTATCAACCTGTGCTAAAGGAGATAAAACAAGCATTTTCACTGGGCAGTGTTTCAGGCTCTGACACTGCTCTGCTCACTGAGCTTCGCAAAACTGAAAAATTCTTTCTTACAAAGTGTGTCACAAAGTGGCAAACTAGCTTGGGACTTCTAGGAGCCATAATTGAAGTGTGGAATGGACTTACTGTTATTTGCTGCAGTGATACTTTGGTCACTGGGTATTGTCTGTTAATGTTATCCCTACACATCCTTTTGTTCTTATTTATTTCCCAGAATTGCACAGGGCCATTTTCTGGTGGCCCTGCACTCTGTTATTCTGCTGTTTGTAGGGGAGTCAGGTACCAGCAGGGGGCGCAGTTGGTCTCCTTCAGTGGCTCAGTTATTTCCCATTGTAGGTAAGAGCTATAAAACAGAAAGAAAATCTGGAGGTTTTCAATTCTCAATACTTAGCAGTTTGTAAATGAAATGAAAACACAGGATCAACAGAAGTGTGCACACTATCATTAGTTTCCCAGTTCAGAGAAGGCTTTGGTGAAAGGAAGGGTGGGAAGCATGTCAAACCCATCTATAAAGCCAGTGGAACACCTAGTAAATAATCATAATTATAATTAAAATTCAGCTGACTATACATTTATAGAATTAGTGATTACCTTTATAAGAGATGATCCTGGGTATGTTGAATAAAAATGCTTTTTTCAAGTTTGCTGTTATTGGTCGTAGATTCTCTACAGGAGGAATTCAGTGCTATGACAAAGTCAGAAACTGAAGCTCTTTCTCTCTGTTGCAATTAGCAGAAGAATTATTAAATGCTGAGGCTTATAGCTTGGTTGCATAGCAACTGATTCTAACACATCAGGCAAGAAAAATGGAATGCAGTAGTGCAGTGAGAAAAGCTGTGAGGTCTCCAGTGACTGGATTTTTGTGTTTCTTACTTTTGAAGACAAAGCCTGAAATGGATTTTTTAAAAATTATATTATTTTTTTTTGCTTTTTTTCCAACCTATTAGGATAGTACTAAACTTTTCTTACTTCTTTTGATATGCAGGCTAGTAAGTTAGGAGAATCTGTGATTTCAAATTTCTTTCATTTCAAATTATTTTCCTGAATTATGCCCCATGCATTTGTAAGGTATAGGTTAACTTAGCCACAGATACATCTCAAAAAATACTAATACCACTCAAGAGAAATCCACAGAGCTTTGCTGCTTATGTCAGGCATAATTTGAGAACTGGCCCTGCTGTGCAGATTGCTTTGTCATAACCAAGTTTATAAAGAGTTAAGCTGGTCAGAAATTTTCTATTTATGCATCTACTCTACAGTGTAATTTCAGTTTTTAAAAAAGTTGTCTTTATCTTATTGTACTTGAATCACAAACAACACTGTTTCAGGAGTTGCTATTGGAAGATTGTATTTTCAGCATTGTTTTTCACCAGAACAATCTCTTCTACCAGCACAAGTCTCTCCATTTTGTTTTTGCAATAGAAAAAAGAATAAGTTGCAAAACTTTCATTTTAGAAGGACACTACTTGTGCTCTTCTTTATAAGGTTCTTTTATTATAGTGCTAGTTTTAGGAAATAATTGGTAATTCAGTCTTTTCACTATAATTTTCTTCAGTTTTTAAAATTGAGCTTTACCACAAAGGTTAGGAAAGGTTGTAACATTGTGCATCATTCCATTCTTTTTCATATATTCTTGAGAAATCCCCGAGCTTTTCACGATCACTGAAGAGCTTTACTGAGTAATCAAACCTCCATGTTACATTTTTATCCTGGTTGTGTAAGTGAGTAAGGTGTATGTTTTTGTACTTGCTGTGTCCTCTCAATAGCTGCTGACCCGTTCTGTAGCCCAGCTGCCCCAGTCAGGGGCAGGTACTAAATTCCTGAGTTTTCTTTGGAAGCACAGCTGTGAAGGGGGGGTGTTTGTATTTCATCAGGGAGAAGAAAGCTGCAGTCTGCTTTACAGACTTGGTTTGCACCAGGACCCTTCTATGCAGGAGAAGGGCAACACAATTTGTTTCCTACTAAAATTTGCCCTGTGAATAGTGACATGACAGGATAATATTTACAAGGTTTTTGAGCACTAAATTAAGCCTTAAAACACAGTGTTCATGTAGGCAGCTTAGGGAGCATCAAGCTTTAAAGGTCACACTTCTGATTTAAGATGTAACTAGTCTGCTGGAAGTCTTATTTGTCTCTGAAAATATCTGTGTAAATTTTCACTCATGAAAATAAAAAAAAATAAAAATTCCTGTAAACTGTTCCCAGCCCACCCTGATACTCTATCTGCAGGATTGCAGAGGAGGCTGCATGACCTTGTGTACTCTGAGGGATGATTTCACTTACAGCTCATTCTTCACAACAGGTGATTGCAAATCATACTGCTCCAATCTTTGGCTAAATAGCACAAGAGTTGTGAAACTTATGAATTTTCTGGAGGTTGCTGGAAACTGGCAGGTGTTTCTCAAAGCATTATATATTTCATGCTCTGTGACCCTCTGAAAGCTTTCTAGAAGCTAGATTTTGCATGAAGTATGGAATGGAATTAACAAATGTTTTAGAGCAAATACTCACTTCGTGAGTAATTAGGCACCACAGATTAATTTCAGCAATAAAATAATATTGCTAGTGTTCAAAAAAGTGAGGTTTAATATGAACAATTTAATTAGTACATTCCTTGATTTTTTTTTTTCATATTATGTTTTCTTTTTTTGCTGATAAAGAATGGTTTGGAATTATATGTTTGTACATGGGAATTCTTTTTTTAAGAAGTCATTGCAAAATTACCTCTTAGGAAAAACTTCACTAGTTATCATCTTATCCCTGTCTTTATGGAACTCAGGTTATCACTTCACTTTTAGATATATTGGTGTTGAATGCTGATCCTTAATAATTATTGAGTAGTGTATTGCCTTTTGTTAATGTTACTTTACAGAACATAAATGTCATCAAGCACAAAACAGCTCAGAAGTGGGACATAAAGTCTAATATCAAACACTTTTCTGAAGTAGGAATACTTGGCCATCCTCCCACTGTTTTATTAAAAAAAGAAAAAAAAAAGAAGAGGGGCAAGAAAGATTGAGGTTGCACAGTTCAGAAGTCAGAAAATGCCAAATTTATGGTTGCTGCTACAACCCTGACATTTTTTAAAATTTATTCCCTTTTCTAACCCACACAATGTATGAGACATAAGACTGCTGGAAAAAATAGGTTATGATCATACACTCATCTTGGAGGCAAGTGTAGCAGACAGACAAAAGCTCATGAACTGGGGATGTTCTGGCAGGTTTGAAGGGAACCTGCTGCAGTGTATGATCCTGGATTTCCTTTGCATTCAGCTGACTGCTCTGACATGCTGCTGAAATTTTTCAGGAAGCGTAAGTGAAAGTAAGAAATTAGAATTTTTGAAAGTTTTAAATATTATACCTGAATTAAATAGGATGGTTTCCTTTTAGTTCTGCTCTGTTCCTTGCTTCAAAAGATCATGACATTAAAATTTCTGCTTTTTTTTTCTTGGTAAATTTTTGCTCATTTAATTACACTAATGATTTTTTTTTTTTTTGTGCTTACTTTGCATAGAGAGGGTAAAGGAGTGTTGATTATAAACTGTGTAGTTCTTGTGTTTGTTTTGAGTAATTTATAGAAAACATGGCTCCTTAATATTCATCAATTCAAGAAGAAACAGCAGAGCTATAGCCATGGAGCAATCTTGCTGGGCTGGACCAGCCTATTGGAATTCTGGCCTCTTATCCCAGCCTGGTGGTTTGTGTTGATGCTTTCATTGCACACCTCCACTGGTACCTGTAATTGAGATAAATACTGACTATGAAATGTGTTTGCATTTGTGGTCCTAAATTAAGCATCGATTTTTGTCCTGTATGTGATAATGAAATTTGGAATTTCTGCTTTGTTGTTTCTCTGTAGTATTGTCAATTCCATGACTTTCAGAAAAATAGAGGCAAATGGAAATAAATAAGCAATTTAAAGCCTATTTCAAGAGGCTTTTTTTTTCTTCCTTTTCTGTGCAAACTATGGTCTTTAGCAGGATCTTGCTTTTGTGCTCTGCTTGTGTGTGTGTGTGGGAGAGGGGAGTGAGAAAAGATGGAATTTCAGGTCTCAACTCATGCAGAAGATTCTGGATGGAATAAGGAAAAGAAGATTAAGTTATTATGCAAGTTAAGGTTACAGTTTGAATAGGCTGGTAAATTGAAATAATGAAGCCAATTTATAATAGTTTAGCTGTATAAATGTTAATAAATCAGCACACATTAAAAGACTGAGTACACACAGAGGCAATTGCTGCAGAGTGGGCACCCTGTGCAAGTGCAGAGCCGTGTCTGAGCAGCAACAGCTTTAATTTATTCAGAGTTAGAGACATAACAGCAACTACTTGTTGATCATGCACTATCATATTTTAATGGCACACTTAAAATATTTAAAATGCCATCGGCTTGATGTGTCCTTGAGGATTCTGAATTCAACATTATGGTTCAAGATTGGAATTTTGTTATGGAGTGATACTGTACAGAAAGCTTACTGTGGATCCTTTTGCTTGTGTTGTTTATTTGTATGATGCTCTAACACTGGATTATTGCATTTTCCTCATCCATAGAGCAATTGTTTATTTCACAGATAGGCTGGTGGATTGTGGTCCCTTGTGCTAGTATTTAATACCCAGAAATGTCACTGTTTCACTTTCAGTTTTTCTACAAGATTTTGATTTTTTTTTAGGATTGCATAAAATATGCTAAGTTACTGTAGAAAGATAATTATCCTTTTTATGCTGAATTAATGAAGTGCAAACTCCCTCTAATGACCTATTGAAATGTGTCTTGCTAATGTCATTTACCTCTTAAAGTGTCATATGGGTATTATGGAATGGGCAGAAAACTGATCATCTGCTTTCTCCCTGGCCACAAACTCAGGAATGTTTTGGAAAAAAATCTAGCATGAAGAAATTTGGGTTGGCTGATTTCAAATAATAGAAGAACTGTGCTGAACCCTGCAGTCCTGCAAGGGTGGGATTTATCTGCAGATTACCAAGGCCACACTGGGATCATGATGTCTGCAGCACTGACTGTCAACATTTGATTGATATAATAAAATCTTTTGCACTTTATCCACTACTAGAGTTTGTCAGACTCCTTCTGGCCCATAGGAAAATGTTAATTTTTTTTTTTAATGGGCAAAAACTTCTGTAACTGTTGAAAATATTAAGAAAGATACAGGTGAAAGATACTGTGTACTGAATGTAAAGGGGAAAAAAGTTATCCAATGGCTTTGCTTGCTTAAAGAAATCAAGTAATACCTGTTCTGTTGGTATGTTTTCAGTAAAAGCACACTGAAATTTACTGGCATCTGCATTGAATACTTGCAGAACAGAATTGGCTGATTTATTATATAAAGATTTCACTTAAATTTTGGGAGGGATGGTCTAATATAATTGTGTCCTTGTAGCACTTATAAAATTATTGGTTAATGTATGTGAAATTGTTAATGAAATTGTTGGAGCTGACACTTTTCAGTATGGTATTTGGCTGTTCTGGTATCATGTTAAGCTTAACCTAAAGGAAATCTTTAAAAATTCTAAAATTCTGATGGTTATTTTTAAAAAAAAAATTATTCTTGATTTAATGACAGGAAGTATTTTTATGGTATTTGTAAAAAAATAGAAAGGATTTTATAGGAAATGATGAGATTCAGAAATCTCATCATCTTTAGCCCTAAACTTGAGAAACAATGCCATGAGGGAGCAATGACATTATCTGTGCTCCCATCTCCCTGTAGCAGTTATTTCCTGTGTCAGGATTTACAGCCAGGAGAAGCAGCAGTTTGGAGAAGCTGAGCAAGTAACAGTGTATGTCATTAATAGGCATGTGGTGGAAAGGTGCTTTCTGCCCTACATCTGTGAAAACAAAACAGCTGCAACCACAGGCACACTTGTAAACATTTGTATTAAAGCCAGATGCAGACTAATTTGATTTGATCAATACTTCTGATGTGGTGTTAAATAACTCTGCCTTTGAAAGATTGCTGAAATTAGTGATGAGATTAAGAGCATTTTTCTGTGCTTTCCTGAATAGCAAATGGTGTTGGCATCATCTTAAGTGTGCTGCCTGTGTACATGACTTCCAGATCTGAAATGAGCAAAAATGGACACAGACATTAATCCTTTTGTTCCTTCTTCTCAGATGAACTTCGTCAAGCTATCGTGGCCATGATGAATAGAAAGGATGAGCTGGAAGAACAGAATAGGTAGTTTGTTTTTTTTAGTCAAGAGGGACTGTAATTAAACAAAAAAAACCAAACTGTTCTCTAATACAAGCTGTCCTTTTTGTAAAGCTATGCATAATATTTCTGTAACCTTTTTGATGTATATATTATTTTTTCTGTGAAAGGTTAACTTAATTTCTGTTTTTTCCCTTCTGGTGAAGAAGTGATGTAGGATGGCTGGCAATGTAATACTGAAAGTGACTTTCATTTCTGACTGTCTTTGTGTTCACTTGGGGCACAATGATGATGTAAATGTAGAAATGATCAGTTGCTTATATAAAATGCCATCAAACATACTTTATATTTACTTAGTTTATTGAAACACATAGTTAGATGAATGAAAATACAAATGCATTCAATGGTTTAGTAAGGGTATTTTGGGCTTTGTAATGCTGAGCTTACCAACAGATCCTATTTTCCTTCCTCCTATTCTTCCCACTCCCATAATTGCAAGTTATTGCCTCATTCAGCTTTGTGGGCTTTTTTTGGCAGAAGGACCAGGATGCTTTGGGTTTTACCATTATGCATCATGCTGACCTTTGCTATCTCATCAAGGGTTTTTACACAGAGGTCTGTGGCAGTGCACTTGGCAGAGACAAGAGCCCTGCCTGTCTTGCTATAAATATATTGCTTATAGATTATTCCCAAGATGTATGGACTTGCACTGAAGTACTGAAAACAGCTTACCAGCTTTTTAAAAAACCAAATTCTTTCTGCATACTGATACAGTAGATCCCACAGTAAGTTGTGCTTTGGGCTTGTTGACAGGATAGTAATACAAATTAATAGTAAACATTTGCAACTGCTTTTTTCTTGTAACTTTTCATATCTCTGTATAATCAAATCAGGTGAATTTATTAAATTGACTAATGAAATTTTTGGATGACATCAGTGGTATCACTCCTCTGTGATTCTTGGAGTATACTTGAATTAGCAGTAGTGTGTGCAGTGTCCTAAAGAGAGGCTGCTGCCCTTTTGCAGATCCCTGAGGAACCTGCTGGATGCAGAGATGGAGCATTCTGCAGCTCTGAGGCAGGAGGTGGAGAACTGCAGGAGGAAGGTGGCAGAGCAGGAGGAGCGACATGCCACCAAAGTCCAGGCCTTGGCACGGTAAGAACTGCTGAAAATGACTGCAGGGAACGAGGGAATAACAGTCTGTATAGAAGGGAAATAATTTTCAAGGGGCTGAGTTTGCAGAAGAACAGAAGCGATTTCGGACTACAAGTCCTGTGGTAAGCAATAGCTGCTGCTAGACATTATCACCAAGAGAGTACCAAGTTCTGAAGTGGTGCAGGTGTTTTTCCCACAGCTCCAGGAAGGTCATCTGGAGCAGGTTTCTCAGGACCATTTCCAGTCAGGCTTTGAATGTCTGCACAGATGGGGACTCCTGACTCCCTTTGGGCAGCACTGTTGGCAGTGACTTGTTGGCAGTGCTGTTCCTCGTGGTGCCCAGGCTGCTCTTGGCTTGCTTTACTATGGAGTGGGTGTTGCAGGCTCATGCTCAGCTCCTGTCCCCCAGGGTTCCCAGATTCTCCTCCTCCACAGAGCTGTTTTCCAGCCCTCCAGCATTGCCTGGCTGTCCTGAGCTATTTCTCCCCAAATGCAGGACTTTGCATTTACTCTTGTTGAACTTCACAGACATTTTCTGAGTCCAGTTCTCCAGCCTGTCCCTGTCCCCCTGGGTGGCAGCACAGCCACACAGTGTCTCTGCTCCTCAGTTTTGTGTTGTCTCTGACCTTGCTGAGGGTGTGCTGTGGCCCAGCATCCAGGTAATGTTAAGGTGTCAAACAGCATTGGCCCCAGTATTGAGTTGCCTCCAGCTTGACTTTGTGCTACAGTGAAATAGAAACAATTTTAGCCCTCTCCTTGTCTAAATGGGATTCAGCTTCAGAAAGACTTTTGAAGGTAAATGTTGCTGTAATAGTATGATTTGCTTCTTACAATTCAAAATAAGCTCTAGAGTAACCATGATGTGTAAGATCTTGGGGGTGATTCATGTCTATAGTAAACAACAAACAATCCAAGAGTTAAATAATTTGCCTTACCCAGAGAGAGGTGTTTGTTTTCTGATGCACGAGCAGAGTGTGTTTAGTGTCAATCACAAAGTACCACAGCTGAGATTCCTTTAAGATTTTTATTGCCTATTCGAAAATGATAAATATAAAGCTTTCTTAAAAATAAAGGTATTTAGGACACTACTAATTTTGCTTTTGATGACACATCAAACCAAACTACTTGCTTTGAGGGAGGGAGAGATATGAATAAGTGGGTTTGACATTCATGTGCTGTAAGGCAGTAGAGACAATGCAAATACTTCATCATTTAATATTCATGTTTCAGGTTATAGGAGTTGTATATTCATATTTCTTTGACTCACTTCCCCCACAATTTTAGAATTTGCAGTGACATATGGGTGAATCAGATATTTGTCATGCACATACCTCTTTAAAGAATAGATAAGGAGCTTTTATAACCAGACCTGAAGAGATGCTCACTTAGACTAATGAGGTATTTTTAAATAAGTCTGTGTAATTCCTCTTATTGCTATATGGATGTGTTGTGTTGATTGCTCTTCTTAAAGTCAGTTTGCCTTATCATGTGATAAAAACAGTGTTGGGAGCTGCTGAGGCATGATAAATTCATGTGTCACCAGTTACTTTGGATTTGGAGGCATTTCTTTAATGATTCATTGCAACTCATTTTCTAACATCTAAACACAAGAGATTTTGTGTGTAGTTTCTTTGGAATATAGGTTTTTCTTCTAAATTCTTGTTGGTTCACTTTGTATGCTGTAGGTGATGCTGCTGCAATAATAAGAGTAGTAAATTTTTAAAATAAATAGTGCTTTAAACCAAGAAATTGAGCAAGCTGAATAATCTAAAGAATTTGAAGTAACAAAAAGTTTGGAATTGCTTTTTGAGTGCTGCATAATAAGTTAGGTGAGTAATAGGAAACTAAGTTTCAGATATTTTGAAGTAGTGAAATCTCACTGTTTCCCTTGAAAACAATTGATCACATGACCAGAGTAGAAAATTTTCCTCAGTTGTGATGTTCTGAATATTTTAAGGCAAGGGAAATCATTCAGTAACAATCTGACTGTTGTGATTTGATGAATGACTATTTTTCAGATTATGAGAGCTGATATTTATGTGTGTCCCCAAAGCTCTTTTGAAGAATTTGACATAAATAGCTTCCTGAAGGCTTTGAGAACACAAATTTCAGTGACATATCAGTCAGTGCTGAAATGATGGTTTCTGGAAATCTGCAATGATTCAGCTGTTCTTTCTCCTGGACCCTCCCAAGAGTCTCTGGCCTCCCAGCCAAAATGCTGGTTCACTCAGAGACATTTTCCCAAGTTTCCCATTTTCTTTTTGAGAAATGGAAGAAGTCTTAGGTGAGCTTAGTTTCAAGCCCTGGTAATCTCATTGTTCCATGTGAAATACTTGAATAACTCTTCCATAACAGTTGCTACATTGTTCCAAAAGGAGCAGGCTCAGGTTCAATCTATTTGCTACTCTTTTGATAGAATACACTCAGTAGTCTCTAGTATAATGTTTTTTGGTTTTTGGGGTTTTTCCCCCTTTTTTTGGTTTGTTTGTTTTTGGTTTTTTTTGTTCTTGTCAATGAACCTTTCTCAAATTGCATGGACATACTGTGCCAGTGGCTTCTTGGCAGTACTGAAGTTTTTAAATTGAGATTCTTCTTTTCTGTGTGGAATACTATTACATCTCTTTGCAAGGCAAAGGAATTTTTCGAAGTTAACTCTGAAATTGGATAATCTCAGATTGCATATTCTTAGACTATATTCAGCAATTTTGGAGGAAAGCATAATACAAAGGACAGGCTTTGTAGCAAGAAAAGCAGATAGAGAAGATGAAAATGCACTGTGTGGGGAAATGGGGGATGAGAATTTGTCTCTACTTTATCTTACACTTCTACATACCTCCTGTTTACTGTAGATTCTTTAACCTAATATGTCTCCTCTATCTACTGTCTGTGTTACTTAAACGACATTGCTTTTGGATTTGGCATTTTCTGTTATTCTGTTTTGCAGCACTTCTTTCACAGCCATAGCCCTTCAGTGATGGGTGAACTGATGTGTGGCACATCTTGAAATGCTTCCATCACTTCCCTTTAGCAGCTTGTTAGAGAGAGGAAAAATATCTCTTGTTCCTGCTTGTGAAATCTAATTAGAATATTCCTATATTAAATGACTTTTTCTTCCTGCTTAGTTAGTTGGTGACATGTCACGAGTCATCAGTGGCTCCTAGACATGAAAAAACCCACTGGAAGTCAGCCCATAGTGAGGGACAAAGGAGCTTCCCAGAGGGAGCAGGAGGAAGAATGTTTGGCAGCAGGGCATCAGTGAGGGCAGGAGGAGGAGAAGCAGCTGCAGCATGAGGAGGAGGAAGGAGAAGAACTAAAGGTGAAAACCTCCCAGCCTCCATCTCTGAGGAGCCCCCAGCCAGGGGGAAGCTTTCAGTGATGGCCCTGCTCCTGCTGCAGCCCCAGTCCCGGACAAGCAGTGAAGTTTAGCACAATATTCCTCATTAAAGTTTTTTCTGGAGATTGGTTTTATCATATAATCTCATTATTTTGTATACAGTTCAACTTCTATTTCCATGAGTAACAGATCTCATTTTCCTTGTTTAATTGTATTTGATGACAACTGTGATCTTGCATCTCGTCATAGTAGAATCATTCAGGTTAGAAGGCATCTCTGGAAGTCCTTCAGATTCTACATAATGTTGCAGGACATTGTTTATTTAAATTCATTCTTAATTCCTGCAGGTTTTTTTATTGTTTGTATATTTGGTACCTTTATTGTTTTTCTTAAAAACCTTAACTTTTTATCAAAACGTAGACATCTGTTGGATTCTTGTAGTTTGTTTGGTTTTGTTTTATTTCATTTTTCCCAATGCTGAATTTAGAAATGAGACACCTTTCTGGAGTAAGCTTCACAGAAAGCACTTGCTAGAGTCTGATATTTGTGCCAAAAATTATTTACATTCAGGCCACTATACTTGAGATACATGAGAAATTACTCTTTTTCAAATTCTTTTCTTACCATGCTCATTTTACAGAAGCCCTAGAGAATTTTTATATAGTTTTCAAGAAGCAGATGTGTGGTGTTTTGTTTGGGTTTGTTTCTTTCTTTTTTTCTACTAAGGTATAAGAAAATAAATCCTGTAAGGCCTCTTTGTCTGCAACAAAAACTGTATGCTCTATGTTCATTCACTGGATGCAAAACAGACAAGTCTGTGCTTCCTAAACACAAGCTTGTTTTTTGCTGCTAAAAAAATGGTAAAAAAATTTACCATTCTGGCTGAAGTTTTGATTTTCTTTCAGACAGGGTTTCCTTAAATGCTATTTTAAAAATAATAAAATTGAGAGGAATTATTTTTGATTAAAAATTAGGCAGGGAATTGAAGATATTTGACAACTTACATTCATTATATAATTGATCATTCCTATATATGTGCTATGAAGCCTAAACAACAACACTCACTAGACCTTTGCTATTTGAGCAAAAAGAGTAATTGGTGGGAATGCTACAATGTCATCCTCTATCACTTTCATTTTCCCCTATATCAGCACATATTGCCATCTGTCTTTCAGCTTATTAAATGGAAGAAGTGATCAGGCAGGGAAGTTTGGTGCAATTGAGGTTTTGGAGAAGGATGTGCTTTTACTGGTGCAGTTCTGCCTTTGTTTTGTTGGCTATTTCAGCCTTATTTTTTAAAAAAAATCTTTTCTCTATCCCTTTCAACTTGTACTTGCAGTCTTGTTGCTCATTCTTCAGCACTAAATGTAGAACTATTTGGAGCACTTTAAAGATGCTGAAAATATTGTGTTGACCTCTGGGCTCACAACAGGCGAACAGTTCTGCTTCAGGTTGGGTGTTGTAGTTTGGATACATTGCAGAAGTACAGCAGGGCCTGCATATAGAAATATTTAATTTCCTTCAGTCTGCAGATCTGACCTGCAACTCCTGGACAGGAATTTGTCTTCCTGTGAAATGCTTGTTAGGAATATATCTGATAAAATACCTCATGAAGTCATTAAAGACTTTTTAATGAGTGCTTACCAAATGTTTTTTAAAAATGCTCTGCTTAAAAGAACGATATAAATTCATATACATCAGGATGGGCCCTCTTTGGAATCAGCTAAATCATAATAATGAGTAAGAGATGGCAAAGAATAAGTAATAACATGATAGAAGCATATTAGAAAATTGTGACTGGGCCATAGTATCCTGCTTTGAATTTCAGTCTTGTATCAAAAACCTTAAATGAATTAAAGTCTTTTTCAACTTCATCTGTACTGTATCAACTTTAAGTCAATTTTAAGACAAAGTAGTAGAAAATTGATTTTTTTAAATGCTGTCACAGTACTGACAGAAGGCACTGAGTCTATTCTCATATGTAGAAATGAGGTGATATAGAGTTATGAGAATCCTTAATATATTGTAACTGTACACAGTTATTTTCATGCAGACATTCTTACAATTCTGGTAAGAAACATTTTGTTTAGTTGTCATAGAAATTTTTTTGTGAATCAGTTATTTAAGTTTGTTTTAATACAGTATATAGGATTAAACTGTGTTTTTTATGCTTTTTACCCTTACCCTGAATATCAGTGTCTATCTCTGGTGGAAAAAAATGATTTGTTCTTTGTAGTCTCAGAAATGGAAAATAGCATCAAATGCATAAAATCATCAAGGACTCTTAAAATTCGATTGCCAAGCAATCAATAGCTTCTCAATTATTTAGCAGTCTCCTACTAAAATGCTGAATAAAATTGAGGTTACAAGGTTCAGCAAGCTGACTTGAAATCCATAGGAATGGGAATACTGAGCCAGTCAAGGCTCCTTACAGGAGCAGTGTAGCATTGCTCACAGCAGCAGTTTGTGTGTGTATATATATAAAATATGTTATTTTATGTGTGTGTATATCTAGTATGATAGGCACCATCAAACATACTTGCATATTTTCTTGAATATTTCTAATTCTTAAATAAATTTTCATGAATAAAATGCCTTTTTTTTTTGGTGTATCATCTATTTGCAGCTTTCTGTGCTGTGTTCCATGTCCAGGTTTTGTTGTGCCTGGAGCACAATTTGGCCTTGCCAGCCCAAATTCCCTCCTCTCCCTAACACTGGTGGGGTTCTTGTGTGTTGTGCTGCATTTGTGGCATGTACATCCTTCTACCTCAGTATTATCTTAAAGAAAAGTAAAAGTTGTTTGAATTCACAGTCTGGCAACACATTTTAGTTATGCTTCTTTGGTATAAACTTCTCTGTTATACTCACTTAACTGAATGGGCTTAGGCAGATAATTGAATTTTCAGACATGTGATTTGTCAGCTTTGTTTAAAATCAATCAGTTGGAGCCCTTCTTATTTCCCCCCAAATATGAACTAAGGTGCTTAATGTTGTTAAGTGGAGCCGTGGTAGTACCTGCTTTGAATAAGAGAAATGAGACAGGCACAGGCACTGAAGTCTGACAGCTGAAGGGATTACCTCAATTTCTTGTTTTATGCTTTTCAATTAGGAATGGTTTGTGGAAACTTTTGCCTTGAATATTTTTTGCTGAAGTGCTGCCATTTTCTTACAATGATAAAGCCTGCTTCTACAGCTGAAGTTTTATTTGCTTGCAATTAGATGCAAATTAGTAAAATAATGATTTCATTTTACATTGGCCATTCTGCATTTCCTTGTGTAGCATCCCATCCTTATGTTTTAGTTGATTGTTGATTTAGATAGACTGTGTAGTTTGTTTGCCATCTGTATAGCATAGTACAGAAAATCTAAATTAAACAATTAATGGAAAAGTTTTGATTATGAGATAATCTGTTTCACTGATGTGTTTATGAGGTCCTGGAAAACTAATTTTCCTGCTACTCTGCTGTTGATGTATTATTTAATTTTTTCCTTGCATCATGGTGACGCAATTTAGGTAAAGGTTATTATAACGGAGACTCTGTTTGTTTCCATTGAAAAGGACTTTTCATCTATTTTGGGAAAAAAATATTTATTTACTGTTTTTCTTTATCAATAGAGAAAATGAGGTGCTAAAAGTGCAGCTTAAGAAGTATGTAGGAGCTGTCCAGATGCTCAGAAGAGAAGGTCAAACAGTGGAAGGTAAGAATAAAATGAAGGGGGAGAAGGAATCCATGCACAGGGTTTGTTTTTCTGTGTGCTGTCATTCAGGGAGTGATACTTTCCAATAGTGAAAATAACATATTTGATATGTTTTCCTTTTGAGAAAAATACAGATGTAGATTTTTGTACTCATTTTTACAGAGCATTTTCTGGTAGATGAGGTGGTCTTACTTTTTTCAATAAGAAATTTTCCAGAAAAAGCTGATTTAGCTTAAATAAAAATCTGTGAATTAACGTGATATTGGAATATAAAAATAAATGTAGTATCTCTAGATGATACTGTTGTTTTGGAAATGAGTATTTGCAGACTGTTTGAAATAGGCAATGTACTGAGTGCTAATGGGCAGATTTTATATCTGAAAGAGAATGAGTGAAGTTATCAGCAGTTTTACCTGTTGGTTTCTGTGGTCAGTGATAGAAGCATCCATGAGGGGCTGAATTGATGTCTTGATTCTGAATCTTTTGGTGGAACCTGGATTTCACTGGCTGCAGAAGGTGTTCAGAGAGCTGAGATGGGTTTTCAGAAATTGGCACCGTCTAATTTTTTCAAATTGTGAATATTTTGGTCATATAAGTGGCTGTATGAATGAGAATACTACTGTTCTTCAGGGTTAGCCACTGTACTTATCTGGAGTTTCAGAGCTTCATTCATCCCTAAAAGGAGATTTGTTAGTGAGAACACATGTTTTTACTTCCGACTTTGCTGGAGTGTAGTGATTCATATTAAGAATTATTCACAAAAACCATGGCTGAGGCTTCCTATAATAGCAGAAATTATCCTTCATTAGGTAGTGACAGTTTCCATGATGAGTATAATTATAGGAAAAGAAA
Organism: Agelaius tricolor; assembly: GCF_023055355.1. Classification (NCBI taxonomy): domain Eukaryota; kingdom Metazoa; phylum Chordata; class Aves; order Passeriformes; family Icteridae; genus Agelaius; species Agelaius tricolor. The sequence continues at coordinate 9,143,370 of NW_027269279.1, forward strand.
AAAAAACTATTCCTAGGCTAGCTATATTCCACCATGTTAAAATTATTCAGATTAGTGAGTGATAAGAATAGAAACTGAGTAGGATGGTCAGATTTTATGGATGAAAAGGGGGGATGGAACAGTACCAACATTTCTAAAAATGAATGCACGTGTGCTTTATGCTGGAAAGATACTTAATCAATCCACTGTCATTTTCTATAATATTTATCACTAGTGACCAGAATAAATTTCAGCTACATACAATATTTGTAATAAATTTTTCTTACATTGTAACTTCACATGTTGAATTTTTATAAAAGTAAATTTTTTTCCTTAGCTGCCATTGAAAATTTAGGTGAAATTTTAGTAGTATTGTGGTCTCTGACTCAAAGTACGTAAGCATGTAAATAATCCCTGAGAACTAGCTGCAAAAAAGAAGTGAAACAAAATTGCACCCATGGTTTGTTTATGTAATGAGTAATTTTAATTATAAATAATCTTCTGAATGGTATGAAAACAAAAGTCTTAAATGTGTTGTAGATTTTAGAATACAGATTTTCTGTGACTCGGTTTTGAAAGAGTCAGAATAAATTGGGCTTCTGTTGTTATTTTTATCACTATAAATTATGAAGGCTCTATATGTTTTCTACAATAATCAGATCAAATGCTATTGAGTATGGCTTTTAAATAGTTTCCTAAAATAATAAATGAAACTCAGCTTGATATTTTGCCTTGTGGAGACTTAAAAAGGCCAAAAACCTCACTCAGCAAATGTGATTATAAATAAATTACCCAAAAGTGAGAACTATCAGCTTTCAAAATGAGTGATCACTGCTGTAGCCTGAGCAGTTGGATATTGGTATTTAAATATTTAATAAATGAGCATCTTCATTTCTCAGTCATCAGCAGGAGTTGGCTCTGTACCATTTTTTAAACCTGCTTAGATAGAATATTTATATAAAAATGCTGATCTTAGAAGTCTGGCTGAAGAACTTGAAGCAACATTTACAAGAAAAAGATCTTAAAATAGCTTTCAAATTCACTTAAATAATAATGATAAACTTCTAAATTCTTCCTCAAAAATCAGTTCCCAGGCTCAAAAATATTTAGCCAGATAAATTATGATCTCTTCTATCTACCTAATAGTGGTTGTATATATAGTTCAGATTTTGAAGAATGTTGAAAGCCTTTGTTCAACTCCTCTTCTATTAGGCTTTACTTTTATGTGTTAACTTGTTTTCTTAGAAATTCACGAGCAATGAGGAAAAGTGGAATTGGATCCTGTGCAACTTGGAGGAGATTTACTTAGAATAGGCCTTAAAGTGATCTTCAAATACTGAAATGATAGCTGGGAACGGGAATAGAATAATCTGTAATTTTCATTCACTACAGATAAAAGAAGTAATGGGCTGCCATGGCAGGTGAAGGAAGTTTGATTAGCTATCAGGAAAACCTTTGTGAGAAGAACACTTACATTTAAATAGGTTATGCAGGGAAGCTGATATCTCCCTTCTTGGAAGGTTTTAGGAAGAAATTAGACAATTAACTATCAGGAATGGAATAACTCCAGCTGATTCTGCTTGCTGCAAAATGGTGAAATACTGGATGCTGGAATCGTGAAGTATGGAACGTTCATTCTCAGTCCTGTTTGCTGTAATTTCTCTGATATGTAAGCAGTCTGTGCTAGTAATAGAAAATGGTGTTTTGGAAGCCCAGTAAAAAAAAAAAAAGGCTTAAAAGAGAAACATAAAGTTAGTTTTAGAAGGCTTGGGGCAGGAACTGCAGATACTACATATATTAGACAGCTCTAGTCACACAACAGCCAAATGCTTTTGGTTTACATTCTTTTAAGATCCCAGTCTAAGTATTTCTTACCAAAAAAGGTCCTTGCAGAATCTGTATTTTAGTACTTGTAATAGTGTTTGATATTATGGTCTATTCTGATGTTTTTAATAGCTTATTTTGTTTTTTATAGAGCTGTTATTTCTAAACAGGATGTCCTGGACGTTTATGGAATTTTTCTTTTTAATTTGAGGTATCTCTTTGTTATAGTTCTGCCAAACATTTGGAGCACTGATGGTGAATTTACAATTCCAGAGCAAAAGCAAGCAGAAAATAATGAGGAACTGGCCAGCTCTTATGAAAGGAAGCTGATTGAGGTAAAGTTTGTACTGCACAGATTTTACGGATTTGTAATTGTGAAACAAGGTTTGAAGCTTAAATAGGTTTTTTATTTAGTTGATATCTTTTTTCTTCAGGAATGTAAAAGACCTGATTTTTTTTCTTCAGAAATAAAAAACCTCAGATAATTAAAAGTACTTTTCCTAACAGGGGTACATTTTCATATGCTGATAATGAAATGAAGATTTTATAAAATAAGCAAGTTCATTCTGGTTTTAACTGATGATGTTGAAGTTGAAATCATCCCAGACAATAGATTTGAGGTTTTCTGTAAGTTACAGTACATAATTAAAGGCATGGCTGTGTTGGCAGTTGAGCTTTATTTAAGATCATAGTGGAATCTGTAGCTTTTTCTGTGCTTTCATGCTGGTTTCTGATTGCAAACCATGTTTCATTTTTGTATTGCTTATTGAATACTGCAGAAAGGAAATGGCTGATAGAAGCTACTACTCCTGTTGATATGACCATGTTAGAAAAAGTTCCTGAGGCAAGATTTACTTTTAAGATTAATGTAAAATTCATTAAAGGAAAAAAAAAAGATAATTAGGGTTTCATCCTAAATTTGAATACAAATTATTTTTAAGAAAAAAAAAAAGTAATGAAATTTAGTATCTAGTACCCATATCTGCTATTAAATATTAAAAGAACATTTTTATAAGAAGTAAAATAATTCTCTATGTCTTTCTCTTTCCCAAAATACCCTGAAATTGGATATCCACATTAACTGATTAACATGAAGATGACTAAAAATGCAGGTCATAGATCAAAGAGCTTCATACAGTTCTTCTAAAACATGCATACTTGGTTATTGGTTATCCTTTTCTTATAGGACCATGTGAAACTGTAGGGGGATAGAATATAAGAAAATAGAGACAGTGTAGAAAGTGGTCTCACCCCTAAGGAGCTGCAGCTGGGCCAATTATCAGAGATCAGGAGCAGGCCTGACTTTAACAGGCCACAGGTGTAAGCAATGAGAAGAAGATGCTATAAAAGAGTGGGGTGGCTGGGTGAGAAGGGAACTGGGGTCAGTGGCTGCTTTGTGAAGAAGAAAGAGTCAGTGCTCTGAGGAGATGCCCACGAGAAGCACCAAGAAGGTCTGAAATTTTGTGATAAGGAGACAACAGCATGGAACCCCTGCAGTAAGATGACAACATGAAACTAATTCTCTCCCTAGTGCTTACCTTTGCTTGAGTTCTTCTGACTCCTTTCCTCTGTTCTGTACCTGTCAAGAGAATATCTTAATTAAGAACCTCCCTGAGCTGTGGAAGTTCCACGTTTGTTCTGCGTGCTCAGGAGCTTGGTGCTGGCCCTTCTGAGTTTGTGGCAGTGGTGCCACAGCTCTGGATGTAACCACAGAAAAGCTTTTTTGCCAGTGGTACTGGGAAGAGGTGGGCTGCATCTCTTTCACTTCTTAGTCTCCAGCAGGATACTCACATAGTCCAAACAGGATATAACCCTGCTCTGAGCATGAGTGTCAGTCTCAGTAAATGCTGGTGGGACTGGGCACAAAGGACAAAGAGTGGGAATTAATGCAAACATGAATAAGAATTTCATTAAATGTGCACAGTTCCCAGTTTATTTTGAGATGAAAGCTTCAGCTTATTTTCTGCTAATTGGTTTTGAGGAAACCCAATCTATGCTTACCTTGTATAGTGAGAGTGAAAAACCAACCAAGCAAAAATCTACACAACAAAACCAAACCAGGCTGTCCTGGTTTAGGGCAAATTGTTGGAGGAGACTTCTGAAGTGGTCTTTTTGAGAAAGCAAATTCAAGCAGCCCCTCCTCCAACCAGTTTGGGAGGTAAACCTCCTTGAGAAAAGTGGAAAAAAATGTTTGTTTAACAAGCAAAGTATTCGCAAGTATAAAAAAAGGAATACTATTAGACAATAGAACCTTTTCTTCTTCCTGCTTTGCTCTCTGAACCAGTCCTAAAGGTGCAGAACTCAATATCCAGCATAAACAGAAAGGACAACTGGGGATACAAGCCCAAACCAGAGCAGCTCAATGCCAACCCTATTCCTAAGTCTTTCAGTCTGTCTTGAACCAAATAACTTGTTTGCAGAAGGAAATTCTCTTCTTTCTGAGAAGAGAAAATGGAAGTTTTGAAGCAGAAAGCAAAGTTTGAGCATTTTAATGCCTGTATCAGTGGATTTTTTGGAACCATCTCTGCCCTTTTGCATTTTACTGTTTTTCACTTGTAGAAAAATTGAGTTGCTAATAGGATGCCTGCTCTGTTTTGCAGCCCTTTGGCCTTGTTTCTTTTGAGAAAAAGTTGTATAACAACATTGATTTTTGGAAAGGAAATTTCATGGGAAGAATACACCCATGCTTCCACTAAGAGTAAAAAGAAGCAACTTCCAGTTTTCTCAAGAGTTTTTTGGGAAACACTTTATTTTGTATTTTGTGACCATTGGGGAAAAATGCCTATGCCTGACAAAAAGTCATTAATTCAGATGCAGCTTGTGCAAAAACTTCTATGAAGTATTTGCTGCAAATAATATTAAAAAAAAAACCTTGGGTTCCACTAAAACACTCTGTAAGAAAATCACTAATTTTTATTTTTATTTTGCAATTTAAAATTTATTGTTGCAATTTAAAATTTATTTTATTTTACCTTTATTGTTGCATTGATGTTAGATGTGTTTTTCTCTATCTAGAAGCATATCCTTCCAAGACAGATTGTGTTGTTAGATGCTTAGTGAAACATTCCTGGCCTGTTTTTAGTTTACTGCTTGGTCCTTTCTCTGTGCAGCATGGAGTGAGACCTCCTTGGTCCTTTCTGTGCAACATGGAGTGAGACCTCCTTGGTCCTTTGTGCAACATGGAGTGAGACCTCCTTGGTCCTTTCTCTGTGCAACATGGAGTGAGACCTCCTTGGTCCTTTCTCTGTGCAACATGGAGTGAGACCTCCTTGGTCCTTTCTCTGTGCAACATGGAGTGAGACCTCCTTGGTCCTCTGTGCAACATGGAGTGAGACCTCCTTGGTCCTTTCTCTGTGCAGCATGGAGTGAGACCTCCTTGGTCCTTTCTCTGTGCAACATGGAGTGAGACCTCCTTGGTCCTTTCTCTGTGCAACATGGAGTGAGACCTCCTTGGTCCTCTGTGCAACATGGAGTGAGACCTCCTTGGTCCTTTCTCTGTGCAGCATGGAGTGAGACCTCCTTGGTCCTTTCTCTGTGCAACATGGAGTGAGACCTCCTTGGTCCTTTCTCTGTGCAACATGGAGTGAGACCTCCTTGGTCCTTTCTGTGCAACATGGAGTGAGACCTCCTTGGTCCTCTGTGCAACATGGAGTGAGACCTCCTTGGTCCTTTCTCTGGAGACTGCTCTCAACTGTGGCCATGCTGGGCAGTGTAACTGCAGTGCTCTCAGTCTCAGGGTTTCTTTTGACAGCTCTAAAGAGTTCTCTTAGTGTGGAGCTTCAAGTGTTTACTTTAGCCTCACTTCACCTTCCTGAGAAGGGTTTGGGTTCTTTAAACTGTTTTCTCATATAGGAAGGAGCAGATCTAAATGCTCCTCTGTCCAAGGGAAACTTAGCTTATTTATACTTTATTTTTCTGCTTCAAGCATATTGTTATGAAGAAAAACAACTGTGAAGATTATTGAAGTCCCAGCAGGGAAATGTATTGCTTAAGCTTCAATGTGGATTGAGTAAAGGAAGATGTGACACTATGAAAATGTAACTGAAAGGATATAATTATAAGGAGAACTCTTTGTTGTTTTAGCAGACTTTGATGCAGGAAAAATTAAAGGAACTTAAATTAATGTTGTTATTCATTGCTCCTTTTGATTTGCTGTGATGGTAATGCATTTTTCTTTGACAAGGGAATGTATTGAAGTCGGTTAATTGCTAGAAAGTGACACCTGCCAGTTGTCCTTTTGATAATATAGAACAAGTGATTTGGTGTTTTATTTGCTGTTAAATTTCCTTTTTATTATTTAACTTTGCTAGGTATACTTACAAATTTTTGCATTACTTGTAGTGTTTTGAGAGAGTTGTTGAATTTACATGTTAATTGAGTCTGCAAGTAGAAAGTTATTTCAAGGGCATCCAAATCAGAGAGAGACAAAATAGTCACATATCAGTTCTGCATTTTGTTCTTCTAATAGACAGGCCCTGAAAAACCAAACATGTTTTCAAATATGCAAACTACTGAGATCCATTTGTAAATTTTTATGTTGCTTTTGGTAACCAGCAGTATTGCAGCTTTTCCCTGTGAATTTGCAACTAGTTATTGCTGTATCTCTGTACTTGAAATGCAAGGAAGTTCTGCCTTACAGCCCAGGCTCTGTGGAATTAACAGTGACCTGTTAATATTAACCTGGTAATCTTAAATGTTACACCACCCACTTTAAATTGGAATTAGTTAAGCTAGTATGGAAAATGATTTATCTAGAATTAATAGTATTATATTATTGTTTTCTCTAGTATATTGTTGATGTAGTTTAGCTCTTTTTTGCATGTATATTTCAGTGATGAATTAGTGGGTTTGAAGGAATCCCTCTAATATAAAAAGAAATTGGAAAAGAATGCTTGAAGTTCACCTTGTGAAAATTATTTTTTATTTTTTACTTATAATCAGTGATGTCAGAGTCTGGCTTGTCAAATTGAGGCTTTTTTTGTTTGCCTTGATTTTGTGAGGGGTGCAGGTTTGTGTGGAACAAAGCATGAAATTAAAAACAGGCACTAAATTAAACTACTTTATTTTGGGGAACTTCTCTGGGGAAGAGGGAGAATGCAGAGTAATTCAAGAAAAGGAAATAGTGAAATTCAGATAGTAATGAACTGCTTCCAGGAGGGAAACTATGAACTCTTGAGAGATTTGGCAGTAGTTCAAGTCTGTGTGCTATTGTTGAGGTGCCTGGATTGAAATTCATGTTGTTCAGCTGTGCTCTCATGCTGTCACCCTGCTGTTCTCCAGCTCTGGGTGGGGGATGAGGAGGAGGAGGCATTCCAAGAGGTGCTGGGCCAGGGGCAGGTTTAAGCACGGGCCCGGAGCAGGTTTAAGCACGGGCCCGGAGCAGGTTTAAGCACGGGCCCGGAGCAGGTTTAACCGTGGGCCAGGAGCAGGTTTAACCATGGAGCAGGTTTAACCGTGGGCCAGGAGCAGGTTTAACCGTGGGCCAGGAGCAGGTTTAACCGTGGAGCAGGAGCAGGTTTAACCGTGGAGCAGGAGCAGGTTTAACCGTGGAGCAGGAGCAGGTTTAACCGTGGAGCAGGAGCAGGTTTAACCGTGCTGCTGGGCAGCCCAGGGGAGGGGCCCAGCAGTGCCCACATCTGACTGCTGGGACTTCCATCCCCCTCCCTGCCCCAGCCCCTGGCACTCTCACTGCATCCTGCATCACTTGCTGCTCTCTTGACTTCAAATGCAGAGCACAGCCCCAGCCACGCTCAGTGTCCAAAGAGGCCACTCTGTTTCCCTGTGAGAACAACCTGTGCCACAGCCTGACTCTGGTATTTAGACTCCTCTGACCTCTCCCAGATTTGCCTGGAGTGATTGACTTCTAGGTCCATTCTTATTAAAACTCCAACTAAGGGTGAAGAATACATCACTTATGAATTATTGACAAAGTTTAATGCAGTTTGGGCATTTTGCAGTACTGCCTGTTCAAAATATTGTGATTAGTTAGTACCTGTTGAGTGCTGCATTCATCAAAGAATTAAACTGAGAACAGAAGTCAATGGGTGTTTTATTAGAATCAGTTGTCATATGATTTGGAGTGATAAGAACAAAATTTGACATGAAATTGTATTTTGTCCTATTCAATTCAATATCAAAACTGCATTTCAAGGTATGAATCAAAATTATAGCAATGTCTGTTCTTAATGATCACTTCAGACTACCACATTAGCAGTACTTGGAGTGTAAAAAGAAATTGATATACATGTAAGAAATTACATGGTGGGATTTTTTTTTGCCCAGTTTAGATCAGTTATCCCCTGGCTTTGCTTTTCAGGTGGCTGAAATGCATGGGGAGCTGATTGAATTCAATGAGAGGCTGCACCGTGCTCTGATGGCCAAGGAAGCTCTGGTGTTCCAGATGAGACAAGAACTCATTGATCTGAGAGGGCCAGTGAGTATTTGTTTATTGCACTGCAGAATATCCCTCTGGAATAGCTCAAACATGCTCCTCATGATGAAATATCCATTAGCTTGTTAGAAATAACAGATCTGTAAAGAATTGGCTTTGAACAATTCCTTTCCTCTTAACTATTCCCGATTATGCTTTTTACATTTTCCATTTTCCTTTTAAAGGAAAGAAGATACCCTTTCATGTTTATTCTAGTTGTAAAGTTAGGTAAAAAGCTATTTCTGTTTTGCTCTAAATGCTCTTGCAATCTGGTTCTCTAACAACTGCTACTTCCTTTGATTCTGCAGGTATTAGTCCATCATTGCATCATTATGAACTTTTGTACTTATGTCATGTTTTGTAGGAGCACAGCTGAAATCGAATGCTCTTGTGTCCTTCCCTTGGTAGAATATTGGTTGTAAAAGGAAGTGATCAGTAGGTTTTATGTGCTTCATATTTTCCCATAAATGGCTTATGGCCACAAAGTACTTTGTTTTAGCATCCTTTGCACATAAAGCCCTAATAATGGTACTCTTGCCTGCATTTTCTCTATCTTTCAAAATTACATGCTTTTACAAACCCCAATTTGTTTCTTTACAAAACTGTAGCAAATTGTAACATAAAGGACTCACAAGGGTGACATGTTCACAATCTTCTTGCAGGATTTTGTTTTTCTTTTATTGCTTGTCAGGAATAGTTTTTATTGGCATTTATAGAATTGAATGTTGAATTGTAATTTCCTTATAATATTATGCTTTCTTAATTGAAAACATAATAGCCACTGTTTGGAAATTATTTCTGTTTTGTAAATAAAGGTCCCTGGAGATTTAAGTCAAACATCTGAAGATCAGAGTTTATCAGATTTTGAAATGTAAGTTTCATAATTCACAAATTTTTCTCTTCACACCATCTCTGGGAAAGGAGAATAAGCAGAGATTCAATAATTTGCTTTTCCTTTATTATTTCCAATAACTGCATTCTTAGCTATGGTGTTCCATTGTTAAAAAGCATGGAGAGCTGCACAGTGCATGCCCCAGTGTAGTTAATAATGCTGAACTCAAGGAGTTTAGATTTAATAAGATTCCCTTGGAGTGCTTTTTAAATGCCCTAGGTCTTGGTATTCTGCCAAAGCACCAAGAAGTTTCTGGTTTTAGTCCGTTGGGTTTGAAGGGTGTTGGTTGCTGTTCATCATATGATGGACTTCCTCATTTACAGAATAGCTCCTAATTGATGCTTCAAAAAACCCCAAAACCCCCACTAGGAGCCACCCCAGATCATTTGAGAGTGTTGTGATTTGGAATTTTGCCTTTAGTAGTCAAACTAATGAATCTTGCTTTTGTGGATGAGGGGTTGAAAATGTAGCTGATGTGTTTGAATAATAGAAATTTAGAGATGGATGACAAAGAGTGGATGGAAATGGCTTCTGCAGAATTGTGCACTGCTCTTCTGTTATTTAATGAACTTTACCTGAGATTTGTGGCTGAAAATGTTGAATTTGTTGAAGTGAATAATTTTTGCTTCATGTGTATAATCAAATGTTGTCAAATGCATGCTGTGAAAAAAACCCCAAACCCCAGAAAACCTGCAGAAAGAATTGTTTCAGTTGGGTTAATTTTAGGGAATGTTTTTAGATTCAGAACATAAAAAAAAAGTTCAGGCAGAACTCCAATTTTTCTGTTTCTTCATTTGAAATTTTAAGTTGCTTTATTGATTACTTTGATCATTATTTAAATCATTGCATGTAGTTGCTTTGCAATTCTTATACATAAATATGATTCCCTGTTTGAAGTTTTTCTCTCTCCTCCTCAGATCAAATCGTGCTCTCATTAATGTTTGGATTCCCTCAGTCTTCCTGCGTGGCAAAGCTGCCAATGCATTCCATGTTTACCAGGTGAGTGAGCCAGCTGAGCAGGGATTTTGGGTAGAAGTTTCTGACTAAAGTAGCACATTTTAATAATTTAAAGCTCTGTGTATAATTTCATTAGAGATCAGCTAATGAGCAGCAGCAGTAACTTCATATATATTCATCCATAGGATTGTGTTGATTATTCAAATAGCATATTTTGAGGCTTGACTTGTAGTAGTTTAATACTTTAAAAGCATGCTAATAAGATGACTCTGTTGGTCAGGGAGTGTAACAATTCAATATTAATCAGTAAAGGCTTCTTCAGTATGCATGTATGTGTTTTACTTCAGTTTTGGACATAACAATGACCAGAAACATTGCTTGACAGACAGATGTGGTTTACTGTAGCAGCTCACTTGAAAACATCTTGAATAATGAAACAATTCTACACTGTGTGTTATTGAACATGTTCACATTGTGTTCTGCCTCAGGCAGGTCAGAATTTAGGGGTTTGTGCTCCAGCCTGACTTGTAGCTGAAACATTGAAATTTTATACTGTTCCTTGATTGTTGGATTCTTGGTTTCAGAGCAGTGACCCCTCCATGGATAGAATGGCAGGACACTCTCTAATTCAGACACTCTCTAATGTGCTGTCCTAGGCTATTTACATTTCTTTATTTGTGGATTGTTAGCAGCTGCAAAATTTCTCCACTTTAGTTTCAGCCACATGTACTTAGTTCTGAACAAGATTGCTGAAGCTTGTTAACATTCCTCTCACTCACTCTGAATGATGTTTTTTTTTGTAGAATTTTGAATCATTTATGAAGTGTTGGCAGGTAGTTGAAAAATACAGGAAAACACCCACCCTTTGGCCAGTAAAAGACAATGAAAAATAAGACTTGAGGTAATGGAAAGAAAAGCCACCAGGATGGGGAACAGTTAGTAATTTGTTCAAAAGCACTGAATAATCAATCAAATAGAGATGCACAGGTGTGTGAAAACCCAACTTGTTGACAGGTGTAATATTTTTGTCTTTCTGGCTTTCACATATTTCTCCACTCTGCTGTCACTGGCTACAGATTCTCAAACCCAGGCACAAGTCTGCCAACACAGAAATTCTTGAAAGCATCGAGATCTCACCCCACCTGTTACTTTAATGATGTTGCAGCCCCATGTCCACCAGAAGAGCTCTGGTTTCTACTGCTTCCTTCCTAAGTTGCTCTGTGTTGTTTTTCATCCTGCTTGAGCAGGTGGGGTAGACCAGATGGTCCACTGTGGTCCCTTCCAACCTTACCCATTCTGTGAAGAATTTAATGATTTTTGAATTTTACTTGTAACTCTGTATCAAATTAGGTTACTAAAGAGTTCAGTATTTGTCATGAAGTTTGACTGGACATGACTGTACAAGTGGGTGAATACAAGAAGAGGGTGGATACAATTCCAGAGCATCTCAAGTAGTTTGGAAAAGTATCAAATTATCAGTTCCACAGTGTCTGTTATCTGCTTTCATGGACTTCAAAAAGCTTCTGAAGATTATAAGAACTAGGAGAAGTAAATATGGGTTGCTGTGCCTCTTCAAAATCAATGCCAGTTTTGCACTTGTGCTTCTTAAATCAGAAAAAGAAATTAATGACCTGTTAATTTGTATATCAAGAAGGTTTGACCCAGACAGGATAAAAATAGATTCCTGCAGGAGTTTTCTTATTGTGCTTGCTTTTTAAATTTAATTTTATGTTTTTAAATTTAATGTGGATTTGTAGTGCTGTTCTGAAGGGCATTTCAAAGCATTTCTTTTTGTGTCATGTTAACATCTGTTTTGGATGTTCAAAATCAGTGCATTTTTCATCCTTAAAAAATCTCAGATGTTGCTCTTCAGTAAATATAGCAGGAAAAGTTTCCAGCACCAGCATACTTGTCACATAGTTTCAACCATCAAATAGTTTCTTTAATTTCTGCTGAGGATTAAGGATTCTGGACAAGCTCAGAAATAAAACTGTGGACTCTGAAAGCAAGCAGCATTTTATAATTAATCCTATTAGATGTGGAAATTTCAATCAGACCTCTGTATTTGTAGAGTTACACTGCACTCTTGCAGTAGTGTTTAACTGGCAGAATTAACTGGTTATGAATCTTGAGGATTTCAAAACAAGCTCTGGAAACATGGCCAAATTTTATGCTCAATTTGAATGGCTGAGTTCAAGGGGACAGTTGTGAGCAGCAGATAATTCAGTGCCCCAGTTTAGCACTATCTGTTACTGTCTTAAAAATTAACAGAGCTGGGGATCTGTATCATTCAACTGTGGATGTTAGAACAATTAGAGGGTGTATAAATTTTAGGGGAAAAGCTATTTAAAATTGGATGTGCACTTCAGTGCAGTTATTGAGTTCAATTAAAAATATTTTTTCACTTGTTTTTTCAGAATATAAAATAGTAACAGAAAAATGCATATTTTATAATCTCTGTTCACCGTGGAGTTGTTATGGGTTATTCTCATTCTGGATTTTTCCTTGTGGAGAATAGCAGATTGTCTGTTTTAAATGAAATGCCAGTAGCAGATCTTCTTGAATAAATTAGGCATAAATCTCCACATGCAGTGCACCAGGAATTCAAAGGTGAAATAACTGAAAAGTGACTGATAAATAGCTTCTGGGTTGCATACCACATAGTTTAAAGTAGCTAATCTGACATAATTTTAAATAGGATTTAAAGAGGTCTGAAAACCAAGTTGTTACAAATGATTAGGAAAGGGATAGACAAATAGGAAATGCTATTATGCTGTGTATAATCTCTGGTTTATCTGTGTGCAGTTCTACTCCTCTCCAAAGAAATATATCAACTCCAAATAATATGGGTGGAAAAAAAAAGATTTTTCACTGGCAGAGCATATTAGAAATTCTCAGCCTGCAAGAAAGGCAACTGAGAGGGGAATGCAATAGCTATCCTTCAAATAATGAAGGAAATGGAGACATTTTAACTGTTTCAAAATGCAAATTGGGGCATCCATTGAAACTATTGCCTTGCAATTTCCAAACAAGTGCATGACAGTGGTCTTCTCCATGTGTATAATATGGGGTAATACTGAAAGTTTGTGGGATAATACTAGAAAATAATTCAGCTAATTAAATTGAAGGAAAATCAATCCAAACACGAAGATGTTACTTCTTTCTAAGGAAATCCCTAGATAGTGATACTTTGGAATAATAAATACCACTATACCTTGTGTTTATATTTAAAGTGTTCTGGATAAAATACATTTCATCATTCTCTAAGGAATTTTCTGAACTGTTGGGATCAGTGTGCCTTGCTGTAAGAGCAGGGTGCAAGAAACTTGGAGGTGATTTTAACTAAACATGAGTTGCCTTTGGAATCTTATGCTAATAATGACTAATTTAATCCTAAAATGGAAATGTTAAATATGATGACAAAATATCTTTCCTTCTAACTAATGCTTATCTTCTGTGCATGGCAAGCTTATTCTAAATGTTTTCAGAGCACATCCTCTCTATTTGTACTTGCTCAGGTTTGTTTTGCTTCAGGTTTAGTTCTTGACTCCTGTCTTGCCATTCATTAGCACTGACAGATTACTAGTACAATTAATTTTGCACCTGAGTAGAAAAATAATTAGATGACCAATTGATGTCTTTATAACCACTCAACAAATCAGAAGGATTGTTTGGACTTCAGTGGATGAAATTATCCAAGCTGTGCCAGGAGCTCAGACTAGACACTCACAACCATGTCTTCAGCAAGAACATTAGGCAGTTATCCAAAAGAAGGTTTAGAGGTTTATTCTCTTACAAAGTTCCTGATGGCCATTACTGAGTGGCAGACTGATTAGTTATAAACATTACAGGACACAGCCATATATAGAGATATTAATTTGTTTTGTTCCAAGTCACACTTATGGAAGCCCAGTCTGTTAAATAGACAATTTAAATGTTAGGTGACTTTTTAAAGCCAGGGTCATGGTGGCAAAAGTCTTCTCTTGCAAAGAACCTCTAGTTAGATAGAAACAATTTAGTTTCTCTAGGCTGCTTTCTAATGACTGCTATATGTGATCTCTGCAGTTTGATGCCCATCTCTTTTGTGTGGCAGACATTGCTCACCATTAGAAAATAATTTCTTGTCTAATATATTCATGGGCATACAGACAGAATCCAGATCAGAATTAAAAAAAAAAGGCATTTTACCTCTAGATGGTGATAGTTAGATGCAGTTTCTTTAGTGTGTAAAGCAAGTTGATTATTGCAGTAATATTATTTTGTCATATTTCTCAACTGTAGAGTATCTTGTTTTCATATACATGTGGATTCCACTTCCCTGTGAAGTGTACAGCAAATGCCATTAGTCATGCCTTTTGTTGCTATAATTATCAATGCCTGACACTTAAGATAATGAAACTGAGATTTTATGATTCCTAAAGTGATATCAGTATTTAAATGGCTTCTTGCAAATCCGCCTTGTTTGCAGAGCAGTGAACACTTTACATTATAAACCAAATAAGTTCAAAGATTAATATGCTAATCAGACAAGACTGTTACTATTTGCATATGAATAGGAAACCCTAAGACTATAATCAATAAACATTTCTTACAATTTTTTTATTCCTTTGACTATCTTCAGTCTTGCTGTTTAGTATTGGCTGACATATTTGCTTATAATATTTCTTTTTACTTTACTCTAAATGATGTTTTAAAACCTGTTATTTTTCTCTGCACTTCCTCTGTGAAGGAAGAGCAGTACACTTTCCTATGAAAGGGCTTCTATCACAGGATTATTTAGGTTGGAAAACACCTCTAAGATCATTGAGTCCAACTTTTCCCCACCACTGCTAAGGCCACCACTAACCCATGTCCCCAGAAGCCACATCCTCATGGCTTTTAAATTCCTGTAGGTGAGATGACTCCACTGCTGGTGGGGCAGCCTGTGCTGGACAGCCCTTTCCATGGAGAAGTTTCCCCATCATTCCATGGACACCTCCCCTGGCACAGCCTGGGGCTGGTTCCTTGTCCTGTTCCCTGGGGGCAGAGCCTGACCCCCCCTGCTCCAGGTCCTGTCAGGGAGTTGTGCAGAGTGGGGAGGTTCCCCTGAGCCTCCTTTGCTCCAGGTGAGCCCCCCAGCTGCTCCCCACTGGAGTTGTGCTCCAGCCCCTTCCCCAGCTCCCTTCCCTGCTCTGGACACTCTCCAGAGGAGAGGATTTTCACAGAAACACAACCTCAGAGGAAAGGATTTTCACAGAAACACAACATGAAAGAGATGGAGGAGTATCTGGTACCCAAAAGTGTTTGAGGAGGACAGTGCCCAGAAAGTACTTTGAGTGAGAGATGAAACAGGGAAAGCACAGTCCAGGATGTGCCAGCTGGGCCTGTTGACCTTGAATTTAATCACAAGGCAGCACGGCCTGGGTATTTCCTCGAAGGCTGAAAATGGAAGGCAACAAGACTGGCAATTAAGAGTTGAAAGGTAAGCAACAAACTAAGCACAAAAAATTCAACCCAAAGTTGCATTTTATATTCCTGATACACGATGAATTGGATGACTTCAGCAGCTGCAGAGCTAAGCAGGCAAAAAGGAGAAATAAATAGTCTTCTAATCATATTCCATTTCAGTGCAGCTCAGGGCAAGTAGAGAAGAAAATGAACTGGAATGATTGGGAGAATTTGAAAGAAAGATGTTGCTCATGGCATCTCAGAGTGATTTGAGAGTGCGTGAGCCAAAAAGGTTGAATATCCCACTTTTTCTGCAGTGGGACCCAAGGATGCATCAAAGAAGCATAAAGCAGAAAAAACTTTTAAATAACTAAGTATATGGAAGGGGTATACAAAGATGAGATCAGTCCTTGGAGGCTTCTGTAATTACTTCTTTTTCTAAAGGAAACTGAATTACAGCTTACTACATTGATTTGTTTATTGAAGTGCTGGATGCAAAAAATCCTCGGAAAGTAGAAGTAGAATTTCTATTTTCAGATTATTTTGTAACTACTTCAGAAAGAAGCAAGTAATTTATATTCAATAAATATCTAAAATAAATACTAGAGATGTTATGAATTTTAGAATCTGATGGATGAAATAGCCTCCTTTCCCTTGCCTGAGCACCCCCAATATTCAATTTGGAGAAAAAGGCAGCACTGGTGTCATTTTACCTATTTTCTCTTCTGCAGAAACTTCTTTCCCTGCAGCGGTTGTCATGCATTGCAGTGACTATGTGGTTCAAAGTGCATGTTTGTGAAACGACGTTAATTATCTTGGGTAATTATAAGTCATATTTCACTGTCAGAAGGAGCTTATCTATTGAGTGATTTTTTTTTTTTTTGTGGTGCTGATTTGATTTGTATATAAAAAGACAAAAAATACTGATTCCACGTAGCAAAGTGGAGGCAGTGTTGCCTTTGTTCTCTAGTGGCCAGTCACTTCAGTGCTGCTGTGGTGAATAAAGCAGGACTGTGACTGCAGCAGCAGTGATCATTACTCTGCATGTCTGTAATTGAGTGCATAAGCCCAAAATGTGTGACAATTTTCTCTTCAGTTGAACAATATTGGCTGTTTTTAAGGTCCATGCTTTGATGTGTGTTGTGTCATATATTTGACACTGTATTGTTCATTCTTATGAACTGAATAACAGAAAGTTGAAGATTTAACGTAAATTATATTGAAGTATTTGTAGTCTTTGACCATTTTATCCACTTGCACATACTGAAATAAAGGCTTGTTCACTCTAATTCCTGTTATGTCTGTGTGGCACACAAAAAGCTGCTCCTATCACAGCTGAAAAGTTTCATTGTTCCATTTGTTTTTCATTATGCAGAAAATTCTTAAATTGGATCATTTTCAAAGGGGGAACTTAACCATAAATGCAGGCCTGCAGCTGTCTCAAAATATAACTTGCATTTGTATTCATTTCTCACACTTCAGAGGTAACTTTGGAGAATTGAGCTTGAATTTGTATTCTTAACAGAATCCCATTGTCCTGAAGTGAAGTAAAATGAAACTGGTTCTTACTTTTTTTCATGAATACTTTTTGCTTCTTCTATATGCTTTGAGTGCAGAAATACATAATTTGGATAAAACTTGAGTAGATGGAAATACATTATTCCTATTTCATAATGTACTTTTCTAACAGGAAAAAAGATAATTTCAATCCCCTGAGAACAATTATTTATTAAATGGTAAACTTTGATCAAAATCTCTCTTCATGCTCCTGAATAATTGAGATGTGCATTAAAGTTGAACCAGAGTTTTAAGAATTAAAAAAACCTTTATTATACAAAATGTAAGACTATGGACTAATGATACTCCAAGATTTGTAGTGTTATTTAAAAGCAAATGTAAGGGAAACATCAAAATTAACATCAAAAAATAATGCTGCTAATTAGCATGTTCTGGTTTTGTGTTCATGCTGATTGGCTCATCCCTACCAAACCAGTTGCTAATTTTCCTTTTGGTTATCACATGGTTGGGCATTGATTTGAAAGTATGTAACAAACAAGAGCATCTTGTGAGGGAAGGGAAGTCAGAAATACATTAATACAGTAGAATTGCAGTAATACAGATGTAATAGTTTTTCTATCACCCTTTTTTTCCCCCTGTAATGCTTACTTAGCTGATAAATGTCACAGGAGCTTCCTTAGTGTAGCTTCTTTTTGCAGTCCTTATGCTCTCCATCATTTTTTTCCATGCTCAAAACTTTGACCTTGTCCAGCCTAGGATTGATTCTTTACAGACATTCTCAGTATCCTTTGAAGTGTTCTGCTGCTGAAATGTCCTGAGTTCTCTTGTATCTTGTGCCATTTTTATATGTGGTTTAGTAGAGTTTTCACTGCTCACCTTCCCTTAACATTATTCCCTTCCCTCTGGAATGGGATGAGGACTCACAAGGGCTTTGACTTCAGTACTTTTGTATTTGTGGAGCTCCCATCAATAGAGTTCTCTGTCTTAGAATTCATTTTTCATTACGTATTCAGTCCAGCCTTCCAGGAAATGGGAGCCACATTTGCAGGCGAGATTCAGGAGTAACTTTGTGTAGGGAATATTCTTCCTGATGTTTAATCTGGAATTCTACAGCATGGATGCCATTGCAACAGGAGAAGGGTCTGTAATATCTCAGTCAGGATCACTTGCTGCCAGTTGTACTGGAGACAGACAAAGAAATAAATCTTCAATATACCAAACTATATTTGCATCAGAAAAGAGAAGCACCCACACAGGACTTGTGCAGATCAGAAGGATGAGTGTTGATTACAGGCACTTGGTCTATGTACACTGGAGCAAGTTAGAATTTTGGCTTTTGTCCTTTCATTTCTTCAGGCTTTTGTATGTAAGCGGTGATGAGCTGTGTCAGTTGGTACCAGGCTGTTAGCAGGACTTGCTAACAGCATTCTTGACTCAGAACTGCTTAAAGATTCTTAACCTGTTAAGAAACTTCTGGCTCAAACCCCAGTACCATGGGAGCAGGATTTTTCATTTAAGTATGCAATCATTAAACTTGTGCTTTCACATTGATTCTCTGAAGATTTTTGGCATTTCAGTAATATTACGTGAGCAGGTAGTAGACTGATAAACACTAATAAATTACTACTGTTATTGCTATTTCTCTCCAAATCTCTGACTTCAGACATGTTTGTGATGAGAAAACAACAGACTAATTCATTAATTATACTTATTAACTGAAATTTTTCTTAGAGCTGCCATAGCTCATAGCTGCAGAAAGGTTACCAATCAATCTTTGTGCAGGAGACCCAAGTGGAAAGTGCTCCTAAATTACAAACAGAAACTACGTAAATTTTACGTTCAAGACAATATTAAAGTGAAATCTTCTGTCTACAAGTTAATATTCTAGCGGTGATTTTGATTTAGTCTGTACATTTTCATTACCCTGAAAATTATTTAAGTAGGTTAGAAATTGGATGATATCAGGAAAACAGGGGAATCAGAAAGGAAATAAAATTATTTAGTATTAAACTTCTAAATTGATCTGAGAATAAACCCGAAAGTAGTCATTTCAGCTTTCTGGAACATGGCCCTAAGATAACTATATGCCTTCAGTGACTAGACTAGGATGAGTTTATCCAAATAATTCTATATATAGTATTTACTTAGTTTGATTTCCCAAGTGAATGTGCACTAAGTGTGTAGCAATCCCCTGGCTTGGGAATAGAGTTCCCCTCTGAGAATACTATGAGAATACTGAGTTTAAATGTGTGCTGCATCATGAGCTTTAATATACCTTTCACAGTCTATTAGTTGATTGTCCATAAATTCAATATGGCACAGGGCTCCAAATGTTGTATTTTCATTTCTTGCGGTCTAAATGAAATCAATATCTATGTACATAGAAGAACAGTAAGAAATTTTCCAATAGTTTTATCTAAGAAATCAATCTATGTTTTTGCAGTCCTGAAAAATTTCAATTACAGTGTACAGGATTCTTTAGTTAGTTAACTATGGGTTACAGCTTAGCAGGTAATGTTAAACTGCATGATTCACCAAATCACATGTGCAAAGATAAGTGCTTAGTTAAATTAGGATTTCCATATTAAATAACTTAGTTTGAAATAATTTAACTTTTTTTTGTCATTCCTGCCCCCCACAGGGAAATTGAAACATGAATCTTGGGAATGTATACAGAATTCCAAACAATATACAGGTTGAAGTGAGAATAGGCAGGGAGAGGCCTTAGAGCTGGGTGAATAAAAATTTTATTATAATTTTTACTACATTAAATAAATTTGATTAGAATTATGCAAAATAGTTGCATTTCATATATTCCTTCATTTGCCTTCAAAGATGTACTCAGTTGTTAAAACAGATAGTCCTGTAGGTGTTTAATTACCCTGGCTTTATTTTTAAAGTGAAAAAGAAATCTGAATACTTCTTGCAGACTTACTATTGTGGTTCCATCATTACAGTATCTGAATTCTTGTTACCAGAACTAGTTGAATTTTTGTTTACATATGCATTTGTAATTCACAATACTCTGAATCTTTTACATTTAGATGTGCTAATTTTGGAATTATAGCATTCCTTTTTTTGGAATGATAGTCTTCCTGTAGAAAATGTATTAGTGTTTTCTACACTGAAATATTCTAATTTGACAGAAATTGCATGGTATCTGCATAATACCTTGTATTTTGTTGTGAAGAAGCCCCCTATAAATTTGAGAAACAAAGTGTCTGAAGAGAGAACTTCAGAAAGACCAAAGCATGGGCAGTGTTTGTGGGAGAAGACATTGACTTAATCTCTGAAATACCACCACTTCTTAGAAAAATGGAATTTTTTCTCTGAAGGACTTGCAGTATCTCAGAGAGAAGGACCATGCTTCAGTCACCAGGAAAAGCTGTGATCAGTTTTGAAATTGGCCACATCGAAATCCAAATTTTATTTTTATCTAATTTCCACAAAAATACAGTTGTTACTGCCCACTCTGTGTGACCATGGTTGCTGTTGCTTTTTTACATAAGTGTTCTCCTGATATTTGCCTTACAGTTTACTACTAAATTACTGGGGGGTTTTGGAGCTGCAAGGCAGCATCATCAGTACTGTTCCAGTTTAATTCCTGATGTAAAATATTGAGATTATTAACATACACACACACATGCATGAATGAATAAACTGCAGATAGCATTGAAGGAGCAGAGGGAAAGGTCACTCTGGATCATGAGTTCTGATGCTTGGGTTAGAGTTTCTGACTTGTGCTGTTTCAGCATTCTTTTAAACTGTGCCATTCCCTAGGAAAGAGTGGAATTTCAGTTTTCTGTAAGTATATTTCACTTCTGCATGACATTTTCCTCGAGAAAGCGAATATTTAGCATGTAATTGGTAATAGGCTCATGAAATAATGAGCAGCAAACAAAAACAGAATCACAAAAACTACAGCTGTGTTAAATTATACTTAATGTCCTATACAAGCAGAAAGAATGAACTGTGTTTATTTTCCAAACAATAAAATTTCTAGTTTAGTTTTCAATGTAATTTTGTTAGGAAGTAAATTAAGTTTCATACTTCGGATAAAATTAGGTTTTGCAATTCTGATGCTACAAAGCTAATTTACAAAGTTGAAAAACTGTGTTGAGGACATAAAAATCAATTTCATAGTGGTATTAAATTATTTTTTCCCTTTGGTCACTGGGTAGTAGTATATGCTGGAAACCATGGTAACAAGAAGTGCTGCCATGGTTGCCCCAGAGTCATGTTAAAATGAGCAAGCTGTGTTTGTCTTGATTAAAATAAGAGAAAGAGAGAGAGGAGGAAAAGGGAGAAGGGAGAGAATGAGGTAATGATGTGTACAAGAGCAAATGCAGTCTGATGTGGATCTGGGGCTGTGGGGGCCTGGAGCTTGTGGTGTCTCACATGAAGGTGCTGAGCCAGGAGGCTTTGGGGAGTGAAGGACACACACCAGCCCTGCTTGTCTTTACGTTATTCCCTTCCCTGTCTGTGTTTTGCAGGTTTATATCAGGATAAAGGATGATGAGTGGAATGTCTATCGAAGGTACGCAGAGTTCAGAAGCTTGCATCAGAAATTACAGAATAAGTACCAGCAAGTGAGGACTTTTAACTTCCCACCAAAAAAGGCCATTGGAAACAAGGTATTTGAACTCACAGTATCAGTAAAAGTTGGGGGAAAAACCTCTCTTATCCATACACAAAAAATGAGGTGACTCGAATGTTTTCACTCCTGCTAGTAGCTGCTATTTTTAGAGACCTTCTCCCTGCCATCTGGAGATCCACTGATGTAGGTAATGCATTGGCTCTTCCATTTACTGAGAAGTTTTATTGAATGAAATATTGGTGACATACACAAATGCACAAACCCTCAAAAACTCTAGTGGACAGCCCTGTATGTAAAATGAAGTACCTTCTCTATTTTTCTCCAAAAAACCACCAGCAATTATCACTGGTGAGTAATTAATCAAATCTCTCTCTAAATTTCAAAAAGTATCAATCTAAATTTCTTGAATTCCTGCACTCTTCACCAACACTTCCAAGTTCTTTAAACCAGCTTTTTAAAGACATTTAGGTACTTAATTCCTATAATCTGTGTCTTTGTGTCTTAGCCCTGCCATTTTAAAATGGGAATTTGTGTTCTCCTGTCATATAGGGATTTTGAAATGAAACAGTAAATATTCCAGTATGTATGTAGTAAATATGTAGTGCCATGTAATGAAAATCTTTAGTCATAAAAACTTTCAACTGATCAAGAGTGTAAATACGCTTTGCAATGTACACTGCAAGTCCAGTAAGGATTGACAAGGAATTGAAGTAATTTTCCTTTGCAACGTAGGAATTATCTAAAAATTTTATTTAGCTATCACTATATTGAAGATTTAAATTATGTTTGACTGAAACATCTTTACTAAACTGCTGGGTTCTTAAATTAGAGTTTTTAAGGTTAATCAATTTTTTTAGCTTTTACATAGACTTTCTCTTTTTACTATTTTTTCGCCTTCGTATCACTGAGTTCTTCTATTAAATATTTTAGAAGCTCCAACCATAGTGATCCATGTAGTCATCAAAAGACAGCTGACATAATGACTGCAAAACTCAGATCTTTGTGACATTAGGTTTGGTTTAAGACCAAAGTAATACATATATTATGAAAATGCCACAATTGTCCTTTGTCTGTGTTAGGAAAACAATCTTTGCTAATTTGAATGAAGTAATATGAATTTTCTAAAAGAAATACACAAAATTTAGAAATTCCTTACTGGCATTCAGATGTCAGTGAATGTGGATTATGACTGTTTAAAGATAGTAACTTTGACTCCCAGTGATTTCCCAGGTATTTTGTAAAAATGAGTAGGTAAATTTGGCATGTGTGAAATGGCAGTGATGCACATAATCTGGTGGGTGGTGATCCAGATATATATGAAATCTATCAATAAAATCCATGTGTTGGTTTGCTTGGCATAAGGTCCAGTAAATGTGGTTTTTTGCCTACTGAGTGAGGAAATGGAAGTACTTATGAGAGCTTTCCTGCTTTTTTTTCATCTATTAGAATATCATGCATTTTTCATTTAATTTTTACTGGACGGGTTTGTAATGGAAACCAGGCATTTGCTTCTTTGTTACATAACTAATTCTCCTTTTTTTTGAAGTGATGGAGTATCAGCCACTTCAGTAAATTACAAAAGATGCCTTTTAAGCTTTTTTGGATACTCTTTCATCTTTAATTACTTTAAATACTAATTGAGTTACAACTTCAGTTGCACAGTTGATGCATACAAAATTATCAGTTGAGCAACTCATTAAAAAATTTGCATTGCTTATTCTTACGGTGCTTTAGCTTTGAGCTAAAATTCTACCTTGATCTTGCATAAACCCACAACCACTTATCAGATCTCAGAGAAAAGGTTTTTTTCTTTACAGTAAGAAGTGGGTGCCATCCCTTGCACTCCTGAAAGTCTCCTGTGATGACACGTGGGGCAGTGCTGTGGTTGTGACCTGGCAAGTCACAGGGTGACATTGTCACCTCAGCTGTGCAAAGCTCAGTCTGTCACACTGGAGTTTTTTTGCACAGCACATTGTGCAGGCAGATTTTTGTCCTTTTAGTGGGGCTGTTTTCTATGTGTCACAGAATGTGTTCCCCTTTGGAGTTTGTACCATTTGGAAAATGACTGTGCTGACTGACTGAGATGGGTTAAAGGCTCTGAGATGGCCCTGCTTTCCATGGCCAAGTGAAGCTTTAAAAGGAAGGTTTAAAAATTTAGTATAAAATTAATTACTTCATGTGGGAATGTGTAGGGGGATAGAATATAAGAAAATAAAGACAGTGTAGAAAGCAATCTCACCCCTAAGGAGTTGCAGCTGGGCCAATTATCAAAGATTAGGAACAGGCCTGACTTTAACAGGCCACAGGTGTAAGCAATGAGAAGAAGATGCTATAAAAGGGTGGGGTGGCTGGGTGAGAAGGGAACTGGGGTCAGTGGCTGCTTTGTGAAGAAGAAAGAGTCAGTGCTCTGAGGAGCTGCCCAGGAGAAACACCAAGAAGGTATGAAATTTTGTGATAAGGAGACAACAGCATGGAACCCCTGCAATACAATGACACAAGGAATGTCTCTCTTGGAATTCTGCAAAACTTTCAGTTTAGGATGAGGATTTGTGCAGGATGTTACATGTGGAAGTGTTTGGTAATAAACATTAGAAGGAATACTGCCATTACTATTTCTTTTTCAATGCTGCTTTTAAAATGTAGTGGCTACCAAGCACATTTACCTTTAAAAAAGCAGTTAGATTTCAATAGGTACTTTTTATCTCTGATATTACTTTTGCTGGTTTTGATAGAATTGGAGCTGTCTTTCCATTTCTAGATTAATCAATACAATTGTTAATCAATGCCTAAAGAAGAGGTTCAGTAGCTGAATTGGGCTAACAGAAGTATCTCTTACATTAGTCTATGGTTTTCATATCCATTACAACTTCTCAGTGTTATTAGATGCCCAAATAACATCTTGGTAAAAACCAGTCCTCCATGTGTAAATGGCTAAAAATGATCATTTTACAGCTTTTGGAAAATGGCATTGATGCTTTTATGTCCTTCAGGTCAGTACCTGGGTGAGTTTATTCACTGCATCCCTTCAGTGCACTCTGTACTGTGGGGTTAATGAAGGTGATGTGCTTCTTGTAGATGTCAGAGGCATCCAAAGGTCTTGCTGTAATTGAAACCAGCACTGAATTTCATGTTCAGTTACGTCCCCCAGATTTAGGAACCTCCAGGACCACAAGAGGACACCATATTCTGCAGAATGACCTGGAATCACTCCTGCAGACTGACACAATGCTCTCCAGTGCTTTGCTATGCAAAATATTGGAGCTCAGAGGAGGGAACTTTTCTAGAAGAGAGTAATGTAGAATAAAATACAGGGAAGTATTAATTTTCATGCATATTTTCCCTGTTTACTGCACTAGAAGTCAGGGAGGTCAGATTCAAATGCGAAGTTGCAGAGTTTGACTTTGTGAAAATGCAAAAAGAAAGCAGAATTTCAGCTGAATGAGTATTATAAAAAGTTGGAAAATCAAATATTATATATCTTCATCAAGTAGCACTGGAATTTGAAAATACTTAACAATTATAGCTCATTATTAATAATAATATCAATCTTGATCATTGTTTGTAATGTATTTTTGCCTTTCATTTTTTTTCCTTCAGTTGGGACAATTTATCTTGAAAGTTCATTTTCATGGTATTTCAACAAATTATTGTGTGTAATATTAAAAACTAGCTTTAATGCTTGAGGAAACCTACATTAATAACAGAAAACCAATTAGTTGAAAAATATCTGAAAAGAGAAAAGAATACTGCTTTGGACAAGTAACCTTTTTGCAATTACAAGGAGTGTCTATTTGCCTTTCAGCTTGGTAACCTCATTTTCAGCATATTAGTTTAACATTTGAATTTAGTTTGAACTAAAGTTTGAACTAAAATGAAACAGGGAAGAGAATAATTTCTTTTATAAATGTTGCTTTGAATCAAGTTAGATATTTACTGAAGGAAAATAATAATGCTGGCAAGAGTCCATGTATTAATTTTCATATCTGCTAGTCCCCATGCTGTGTATCTTCAACTAAAGATCTTTCAGTGCTGGTAGCAAATAGTTGTCAACATTTTTATGAGTATCCTGACAAGAATAAATGTTCTTTTTTCAATTAATTGCCTTGTTTGAGTAAAACAAGAAATACATTTGTTCCCTTGTGTCATGTGTATAAGAGAAATGTCATATATTCAGCGTATATTTTAATTATTTTTTTAACATGCAGACCAATTTCTTTAAAACTTACAAATTTCAGCTGCATTATTAACATTTGAACTGTTCAGGTTTTGTAATTTTAAAACATGTTCCCCATGTATCAGCCTGGTTTGTGATTTGCTCAGTATTTTCTATGTAGCTGTATATACCAAGATTTGTAATTTCAAACTGATTTTTCTTGCCTGAGATAGATTTTTTCCTTTTATCAAGCCTTCAGGTACTTTGGATCTTTTCAACTCCTGTGTCCTTTCTCAGTGATTGTCACTGCTGCCCTCCTGTCAGGAATGGCCAGGACAGGCTGGGTTCCATGGGGTAGTGCTGCAGTGTGCCTGCTTCTGGGAAGCTCAGGAGGAGGAGCTCTACAATCACCACTTGATTGGAAAGGGTTCCCTGTAGGTTTTTGCATACAAATTTAAATTTTTAAAATACAATTTAAGTTTTTTCATTTAAGATAATGTTTAGCTTACATTTGTCTTCTGAACCTTTGCTGGTGTTGTAGTTGGTGTCTCTCAAAATAATCATTAAATATTAATACGTGAATATTTACTGGACTGACTAGTCTAATTTTTTAAATATTGCAGCAGCCTTAAAATCCCAGTTGCTGCTTCTACATTGGGCAGATTATAGTAATTGAGTAAAGATCTAATTAAGCATCCTCTTGCAAGACTGTTGTCCCAGTAGAGGGCATATCAAAATAGAAATGGTTCTTTAGTTCCACTGAAGACCTGAATTCACTGATTGTCTAAGTGAGGAGAAATTGAATCAGGTAGCTTTGCCCTGAGTGCTGACTTGACTGCACGATTTCCTCTGCTTTCCTTTAAAATGCTGGATCCCTCACATGGAAAGGATACACAGCACCTGGCTGAGATCAGAAGAGTGACTTTGCTGTGACTTCTCAGTTGCATTGGGGGAACAATACAGAACTCTAAGTGTTTCAAATGTTAATTCAATAAAATGAATACCTACTTTTCACCTATCAGTGGCTAACCTAAATTGTAGATTAATTTGTATATGTCTCTATTTTAAAAAGTTCAAAAATACCATGTGCATGTATTAAAAAAGATTCTATTGGTATATACACATACATGAGCATGTATATGACAAGATCAGACCCCATTTGGGATCTATAAGAACTTGGCCTCTGAAATGGATGTTGTGATTCTGCAAGTTCTGCTCCCAGGAGCTCTGTCTTTCTCCCACTTATGTCAGTGGAAACTTGCCTTTGCTCACAGAGTGCAGATGGATTCCTTTTCTTTTGTTCCCAACAGCAAAGCTGCCTTTTATCAGTGTTTGGTCTGTTTGCCTCTTGCTGAAGATAGTGAAGAGTTTAAGATAGGCTGCAGGATAACTATTTTAGGATGAAAAAGCAGAGAAGATAAAGATTTTATTGCAAGTAAAAGAAAACAATAGAGCTTGCTCTTGTGCTTACAGTGTTTATTGATTTTTAAGGAAGTTTGTCAAGTAGAGTTGTCTGGCTCTGTGTGTGCGTATATATATGAAGAAATATATAAATATGAAGTTTATATATATAAAAAGAAATTTCAAGCCATTCAAATTAGAGTTTGAGTGTTATATTTTTGCTGTTAAGGTTTCACATGGTGCCATTGCTGTGTAACCCCTGTCATCCATTTCCCTCCTGTAAAAGCTGATTGCCATTTTTGGTGAGCAGGCCCTCTCTATTCACAGACAGCATGCTCTTAAAGCTGCTTTTAGACCAGATGATGGAGGAACTGAAGTCCCTTTGGAAAGGGAAGCAGCATGATAGGAACAAGGTTTTTTAAGAAACACACACACACCCCTCCCACATAAAATATGTATTTGAAAATGGGAAGTATAACAATTCCTGTTTAACTAGTACATAAACAACAACAGAAGACATATGGAATGTTTGAAATAGGATGGTGCAGGAAGAATCTTAGAGAAGGAAGTAATTTCATTTTAGATTTGGCTGTTTTTCTGTCAAAATTCAGCAAAACAATTCAGGGCATCCTAAAATTTAAGTGTGTGTTTGGCTTGCATTGAATCAGAAGTACAGATATATCTGCTTTTGTCCTCTATGAGATTTAGGAGCTCATAGGAACCATCTTTCATCAGATTAGTTTGTCAAAGTCAGACTGGCAGGGGGAGCTGAGAAGAAAGCAGAACTTGTTAATGCACGTGGGACAGGGGGCTAAATAATGTTTCTTGGTACTAAGCTTAATATCCAATGTCTTCCAGTAGAATTGGTAGAAAATTATGACTCTCTGTTTCAGAATTGGGATACATTTATTAAAGGAGAAAAGCCTTCAAAATATAAATCCTCAAGTTATATGTTAAAAATTTGAAGTTAAATATTGCTTTCCCTAATGCTGCTTAGCTATGATGTAATATAGAAGCTTAAATTCTGTATTATTCTTGACTTTCAAAGTAAGTAGATTTTAATTTTCAACCCTCTTAGTGGGCTTAACTAGTGTATTGACTTATTTTCATACAGTCTTTTGCCTTGGGGGTTATTGGAAAAACTGTAGCTAATATAGATTTGACAGATGTGCTTGTGGTATAGTGTGGGTAAAAAGAGAGAAATGGACCCATTTGTGGGTATTATTTACATATATTACACAATATACAATTTGTATTGTGTTCAGACCAGAAAGGAACTCAAATTAATCTCATATATGGTTGTATGTGATAATTCCATAATTTACCACAGTTTTTGTGCCATTCTAAAGCCACAAAAGAAACTTTGTGCAGTAAGTTCACTGTGTTACTTTGTAGCTGAAAAGTTCAATTCTCAAAGAAGCTTTAAAATAGAAATTGGGACTAAATGAATATAATCTGGTTTTCAAATATGTAACTTAATTGTGGTACCAAACAAATAGAAATAAAAATAATATGACTCTTGGCTCAGTCATTAAGATTTCTAGTGACAGCCCACCTGTTTCCTAACACTGTCACCTGCACACTGAGGGGGAATACAGAGTATTTCAGATTTTGAATCCAGATCCTCTGGGTTTTCTACTGCATAAGACTGCAGTTGATATTTTATGTATACAGCACTTAGAAAAGAGCATTCAGTTCTTCTTCATTTCCATTTTTTTGTCATATCAGTATCCAAGAGAAGAGAAATAAGTCAGCAGGAAATGGTTGGCTTTTATATGACAAATAGTTTATAGTAAATGCTTGCCATTGTGTGGCATGAAATGTCTGGGTTACCTGAAACTCGGCATGAAGGTTAAATTGAGCAGAGTGCAGAGCAGCACATTTCATTTTCAGGGCTTTAATTTAAAAGTTAAACAGTTCTCCAGCTTGTGCTTCTCCATCTCCATCAGAATGTCTCACTGAATTAATCTGTTCATTTGGTGCTCAAGGGCACCATTTCAATGAAATAGTGAATTGAGTCATTTTCTTTTCAAGTTAGAAAAATTTCCTGCTAATTGCTGTTGAAGTTTAGGAAGAAGGAATGCAGACTATTTAGGGTCTACAAAACAAAACTTTGCCTGTCAAGAGATGTTTTTATTCTTGCTGTCTTGTAACGCTATAATCAAGAGAAGCAATTTATTCTAACAAATTATTGAATATAGAGCCCATAGAAACAGTTCAGATGGTGTTGCTTTGCATCATGACATTATGGGGAAAAAAAGGAAAGTAATTTACATGCTGCTTGGACAACTGCTAGATAAAAATATGGCAGTTTTATAACAACTCATGCGTCATTTAGATATTCTAGTAGCCTCCTGGTATAAAATGAAAATATAAAAATAAATTTTCTATATTTATTTCTTATTGTGGTGGTGATGCTAAATTACCAAGTTACTTGGATTAATAAACTTCCTTTCAGAGAAACCTTAACAGGGACACCTAATGACAAAAATAAAAGTAATACTTTCTTTTTTTGAATTTGAAATTTTACCCACATTTTTCCCTTTCCTTACATATCATTGTGCTTGATTTCACCTCTCTTCTCCTTCCCAAAATGTTTTATAAATACTGGAAAATTTTAATCTTAGTTGCTATACAGCTTTTTGGGTAGTTGCTAGTACTAAAGATATTTATTGTTAATTTTTAAAAAAGAACACAAAATATTAAATACTTCAGATCATGTGAAATGCTGTAGGCACTTCCTGCATGAAAAATTTGGCTTTTTTCATTGTATCATGTAAAATATCTTTGCATGAAGGCACAATAAATTATGGGCACTTAATATCAATATTCCTCATTAATTCAACTTGTATTTTAGAAAACAGAATGATCCCATCAGAATGTATCTGAATAAAAGTTTTGTTAAAGAAGAATCTAGAATTTTGCATGAGAGTTAAGTTTTTGTTTCATTATTGATTTTTTATCAATTTATTGATGTTTTTTCATCACTGTAAGCTTACTGTATATAGAAGCTTGTACATTGTAAGCAGTGTATGTACCATGTTTCTAAAGGATTTTGAGGTGGGTTATTTTGTTGTTATTTTAAATTCAGAGTCTGTCTTTATTGGTCTTCAGGGCATTTTCAACCAGATCAAAGAATGAAATTAGGAAAGAAAACTGCAGTGTTGGAGAGAAGCACTGAACTGAGACACATTTTAACTAAT